>NC_138868.1:4346854-5553100 GCF_965194805.1 Balaenoptera borealis
GTATGCACGTGTATAATCACGTGTATGTGTGAGATGACGCATGTGATTGTGTGGATGTGTGATTACGTGTGCGTGTGTATAACTGTATGTGTGCTTGTGGGTCTGTGTGTGATCACATGCCTGTGTACACTATGTGTATGCGTGTGTATAATCACACAGGGGTGTGTGTGTGTGTGTGTGTGTGTATGAAGGCCTAAGGGCAGCAGCCCCCCTCTGCACCCAGGACCCCCGAGCCCCCTTCAGATGGGAAATACCCCTGGGTGACAGGTCACTCCCCTGACAGGCCAGGAGCGCAGCTTGGTAGGAAGGACAGACATGCCCAGGGGAAGGACCTGGACACTTAGAAAGGGGTCAGATGTCCTCGGTTTCTTTTCTCCTGAAAAGTGCTTAGGAAAGCAGACGGGAGCCTCCGGGCCGGGCGGGAGCTGGGCCTGAGCACGCGACTCCCGCCTCCCCTCCCCTCAAGGTGGGTGTTACTCCGGGTGGGAACATTAAGAGAAACCGAGGCTCAGAGACGGTCACAGGCCGCCCCACTCCTGCTCTGGGGGTCCTGGAAATGAGCACCAGTAGCCACCAGCAGCCCGTGCCGAAGGCCTTCCAGAAACGCAGGATGGCTGGGAGCACAGCAGGTCCTCGCAAAGGTCAGGGACCCCAAGGAGCACGAGGCCACCCCTGCGACCCGCCGAGGGGCCTCACACGGGTCCCCCGCACCCCTCGCTGTCCTCACCCACAAAGCAGGGCTGGGCACTCATACTTCCAACCGCCGCCAGCATGGCCCAGCCGCAGTGCAGGGCGGGGCCGCAGCCCGAAGGGCCCCAGGTGGCGGGGGCAGTGCTCGGCCCGTTCCCTGCCCGCCAGGCGCACCCGCTCCCAGAGCAAGGCCACGGCGTGCGCAGGCGGGGGCGGTACCTCCATGCTGGGAATGACGCGCAGGAAGCGGAAGACCACAAGCACGTTCACCAGCCGGGTCACGTCCCACAGCGACAGCAGGCCCAGCACCTCCGGCTTCCTGCGGAGACACGTGCAGACGGGTTGGGGGAGGCCGGAGGCCAGCGAGGAGCAGACGGGAGACACGGGGTCCAGAGACAGAGACGCAGAGGCTCAGAGAGAGCCACAGAAGTGCCGGGAGCGCGCCCCGCAGCCAACCCCAGCCGGACCAGCTCCATCGTGACAAGAGGGCAGAGCCTGAGCCGCCCACGCCTGCAGCCCCTGGCGGTCACGGCAACACCTTCCAGGGCACAGCCCCCCGCAGTGCCGCAGGGCTACCCGACCCCCGTCCTACACGGGAGAACACTGAGGTTCCGGACGCCCAGCTCGGGTCCCAGCAGAGCCGGGAGAGATGGGGCCCCGACCCATCCCCTATCCTCTGACCCCGTTCCCTAACCTCTGAGCCATCCCCTGAGCCCTGACCCTGTCCCCTTGGTGTCCCTCATGGCCTTACTGGCCTCTCATTTCTATTTAAATTTAAACCCATTCTCACCCAAGATGTCACCCCCCCACCCCAGCCCACCCCGCCTCCCCAGTGCGGATTTTAGCGCACTTGAGAAACAAGGTGAGCCGGCCCCAAGGTGCCGGGCGGTGCAGCAGCCCCACGGCTCCCAGGCCGCAGGTCCCCGCCGAGGACCGCACAGCCCCCGTCTTCCCGACACAGCCCCTTCCCGGGACCCTAAGGAGCTGCAGCCTTCCACCTCCATCCCCGTCTTGGGCAACTCCCAACCGCTCCACTGAGACGGAAGCAGCCCAGCAGCGGGACCGAGACACCAGGGCTGCCCGAGGGCCCGAGGTCGGCACGCGTGCTTGCTGGCGGCTGTACTCTGGGCAGCGAGACCCCAAGCCTGCCACAAGCCACACTGCGAGGCGCCCTGGGACCCCTGGCCAGATGTCCATCGCTCTGCGTGGCTAGAACACGTGGCAGCACGAGTTCAGCGAGCCCCGGGCCATCCGTGCCATCTACGGGGAGGTGAACTGACACCCAGGGTGGGAGGTGACAACCCCAGGTCCCAGGGCTTCCAACCAGAGGAGGGCCCCAGCCCGATTCCAGTGCCCCCAGGACCTCCCTGCTTCTGGCCCCCAGCACACCTGGGCCCCGCGTCCCATCCCGGGGTGGGGGTCAGGGGGCGCTGAGCCGGGGCACTGCAGGCGGCACCTCCACAGCTCCCCGTCCCGGCTCTGGGAACGCTACCCTTCTGAAGGCGGCTACGAAGCACAAGCACAGAGTCCCCAAGAGCGATGAGACGGGGCCTGTCCCCATAGGCCTCAGCAGGGCAGGAGCCGCGGCCGCTCCCCCGACAGTCGGGCGTTTGGCTCTAGAGCTGCCCGGGCCAGCGGCCGGAAGCCGGGCGCACACCCTTCCCCGGGGCGCTAGCCAGGCCTCCCTGGGTCCTCCACGGTCACATACCAGCCCGGGTGTGGGAAGCGGTACACAGCCAGAGTTGAGATCTCCAAAACCTTTAATTACAAAAGAAAAGAAGCTCGCTACGGCAAGGCTCACTGGCAGCTCTCACACGCTGCCCCCAAAGGGGGTTCCGGGGAGAAATCAGGACCAGGGGGGTCCTATCGCCACGGTGGGTGCCACGTGGGGACATCCTGCAGCTGAGCAAGACACCTGGCCTCAGGAGTCGGTCTGCACACACGAAGGGCAGGGCTCGGGAAGGGCCGGCCGAGTCCCGGGCACGGGAGAAGCTACTCGGTCAGCTGTCTCCCTCCTGCTCCCAGGGGCCCACGGCTCTAATCCATCAGATACGAATACGTGTCACGCCAATATCGCCGCTGTGACACGCCCACCGGGCGTGGCCCCTCACTCCCCCAGGCCCTGGGGAAGGGTGTCCCGAGACCCGCGGTGCCTGCGAACCCCTGCCCCTCCCTCGCCCACGTCGAGGCCCCACTGGCCAGCGGGGACCGCGGGTTCCCTCGGGGCCTCCCCCAGGGGTCAGGAGAGGCAGCCTGCCACCGCTGCACACTCCCACCCACGATGCGCAGATGCAGCAGAAACCAGCCTCCTGAAGCCGCCCGCCAAGCAGCTCAGCCGGGGGAAGCCAGCCCCTGTGTCACCGGAGGCGGGAGCCCCAGTGCCCGCGGCCCCCGGGCCCAGCCAGACGCCGAGCGCTCCCCGCCCGCCCCAGAGCGCGCCTCGGCCCGTCTCAGACTTTACCAGCAGGACGACGGTGAGAAGCCCATCGAACACGTTGCTGGAGGAGACCAGGTACCCCTGCAGGCCCAGAGCGAACACCTTGAGCAGCATCTCCAGCAGGTAGTACAGGATGAAGACGCCGTTGAGAATCTGAAAAGGGAGAAGCGGGACCCGGCGTTCAGTCCCGGTGCCGCCCGGCTCCCCAACCGCCCCTGCCCCCCGCCCCCCCCCCGCAATGGGGCCCAGGAGGGATCCACGCGGCTTGGACGCCACAGGGCCCCTTGCATCCCGCCCTGCTGCACACGGCGAAACCCACCACGGGAGCTGCACACGGCGAAATCCCGCCCCTGCCGGAGCCACGTGACCCTCTCCTCCCACTTCTCTGCTGCCCCTCGGCCCCTCTGGGCTGCTCTTCCCGAGCCCCCCGCACCCCCAGACACGGGCATCTTCAGCGCCCCCTTCTTGCCCCATACCCTCTCCTCGGGTGACCTGCACCCCGTGCACAGCTTCAACAACAATTCGCACGTCTGCATCCCCCGACCCAGACTCCCCCCACCATCCGACGGGCCCTCAACCCCCCAGGCCCGGTGTCTCCCAGCCCCACATCATTTCTATGCTGGCAGGGCCTGGGTCACCCACACCTGCCCCATGGCTCCCTCCCCACGACCACAGCCGGAGCCCCACCCCCAGGCCTCTCTCCCCTGGCCTCCTCGGGGGTCTCCGCCTCCAACCTGGCCCCTCTGGTCCAATCTCCTGGGGGCACCGGGCAGTGTCCTTCCCTCACGGAAACTCCTGGCTCTCAGCAGCCTCCTCCCAGTCGCGGGGGGGATGTGTTTAGGAGGCCTCGTCATCAAAGCTGGTCTCGGGCTATGGGGTCACTGTCTTTTTTGAAGCCAATAAGTGAAGTATCAAGTAGCTCTTCCCTTAGAGGGGGCTACGTCGGGGTGGGGTGAGGGGTCATGGGGTCAGCAGAGCGCGGCAGTCCCCTTGCCCAGCATCCAGTCTAAATTCTATATTCTTAGCCAACGCTGTCTCATTCACACCTACACAGAGATCTCCGTTAGAGGCAGAAGAATAAACATTTCTGACCCTGCATTATGAGCAGTTATCAAGGGGCATAAAATGATGGAATTCTGCAAAGTCACCTCAAGAACCCTACGTGGCATTGATCTGACCAGAAGTCTCTCATAAGCAATCAAGCTGACTCGAGTGCTTAAAAAAACTATTGTTAAAAAAGATAAAATACAGGTCAACTGTATCCAACTTGACATTTGTCAGGAATAAAAACCAGCCACCTCTGCAATATGTTATTCACACAGAGGAGACTGAACAATTCCTGTCGAATCCGGGAAAAAAAAAAAATTAGGAAAGTAGAAAATTTGATTTTCTTTAAGTGTGAAATAGAGGAATTTCAAATAGCAGGTCAAGAAGCCACTTCTTCAATTTTGATGCTGTAAGTTTAACTCTGTGTTTAATATACATGACCTAATGTGTCATTTTTTAATTGGACAAATCAAGCTTTTCTTATATAATTAGAGAACATTCAATGGTTTTCATCAACTTAATTATCATTCATAATATATTTCATTAAAATAAACTTTAAAATACATGCTTTGTGAAGGCCTGGCATTAAGTAATATGGGGGAGTGGGGGGCGTGTACAGCTTTTTGCTTAAAATCCAAAATGGAAAAATTGTTTTTAAGTTCCTAAGGAGTTTGACAAGACCTCAGAATGTTAGGAAAGGAATTCTCTCTACACAACTCTCCCTCCGCCGTCCGGCCCGCATGCCGGCTCACCCGGGGCTCTGCAAGGGCTCCCGGCTGCCCTCCCATGGCCGGCACCCCGACCCCTGGGCCATCCCTGTGATGCCCTAGAACAGCCCAGCCTCCCAGGGACCTGGGGCCCCAGGTGGGGAGGCTGTGCCCTCTACCCCCCTAACTCCCCATCACCTCGCACGGCTGGAGAGCTCACCCCCAGCACGAAGTCATCACGGTCCTCAGGCAGCACATCTGCATCCAACACCAGGAACACCTGCGGAGCCAGAGCGGACGGCAACTCAGCCCCGGAGCCGGGAGGAAGGGCAGGTGAGAGATCTAGGGGGTGGGAGATGCCAGGGCAAATCCTCACTCACACAGATGGTCACGAGGTTTCCAAGGGCCACGAGGTTGCCCAGGTAGTCAAAGTAGCGGTGGCTGAAGAGGAACTGGGCGCTCTGCAGAAACGGAGACCAGTACTCGGGCCGCGGCGGGTGCTGGGGGGACACACATGCTCAGAAACATGCCGGAGGTGGCCATGGCCACAGGGGCCCAACGATGCCTGTACCCCCTTATCCTGGGGTTTGACCTCTTCCTACCTTACTTCCTATCCCAGGCTCTCCAGCCTAAGGAAATCGTCTCAAACACAGTAACGGTGTTATGCGCAAAGATGTTCATCACGGTCTTTCTAACACCGAGAGAGGTGGAAATAACCCAGATGGCCATTGATGCTGTAAGTAACCCGTGACGGACTATCACACAGTCGTCTTAAATGTATGCAAAGCGCCATGTGAAAATACATGTATAAATTACAAGCTAATAACTATGAAAACTCAGCACAGAATGAAGGAACCTCACACATCGTGACCACGCTGGAGTGGAACTCAAAGGAGGGCAATTAGGCAACAAATACTAACGTGAAGACACCCGTCAGACCCAGCACTCCCATGCTCAGCCCACCCCAGAGCCAGGACAGAGGCGCAGGGCGGTCACCGCAGCATGAGACGGACCACGCCTGCGCCGTCCCACGCAGGGGCCGCTCACTGCACGTGGCCACTTGATTTAAATTTAAATCCGATCAAATTAAACACTCGGCTTCTCTGTCATGATAGCCACATCTCAAGTGGGATGAGGACACCCACGGAGCTCTGACCCAGCCCCACACTCAGACGCATGGTCCCTCGGTGACAGACAGCCACAGCCTGACCCGGTAAGAACGTTCCCAATCTTCCCACAGTCCTCCACGTGGGAACTGGTGCCCAGAGGCCACCTGCCCACACTAGTACGGTGCGGGTGCAGAGGGAATTAGGTATCAATTCCCTCTGCACCCGCACCCATCCCTGCTGCACCCCAGAGGGTGGCTTCCTGTTTGCCCAGTGACTGCAGACCAGCTCCAGGCCGGGCAAACCGGCAAACGTCTCTGTCACCCTGTGGGCTGGACCACAACTTCTCCAAGGGAGTGTGAACCCTGGCCTTGGGGAAGGCGCCCCCTCCCAGCTCTGCTCTTCCTCAGGCATCTCCCTCACCCCTCAGGTACCGCAGAGTTTCCTCGTATCTTACAGTTACTCTTTTATCACAGTTGACACTTCTTAATGTTAAACTTCCCCTGCTAAACCCACTGAGTGGTTTCTGTCTCCTGTTTGGACCCAGACTGATATATTGGCCAAGAGAGATTTCAGCATTATCCATGGTGTTTAAATGGTTACAAGAAGTATGGACTCATAGATTACCTTGCTATCAAGAAATAACAAACCTTAAAATGATTTCAGTGGTTGTCTCTGGGAAGGGGGAGAGCTGGGTGGGTTTTTCTATTTTTCTCTACTACCTATAATGAATGACTGCTATGCTTTTAACCCAAAAAGCTTCTTATTAAAAGAAAAACAGACTTTCAGAAGCTGGCACAGTACCTTCTCTACAACCAGTTAGCAAGAACTGACCAGCACCGGAGGCCAGGCTGATGCACAGGGGGTGACGACACACGGGAGGGCTCTCGTGAAAGGCTCATGTTTTCCTGGTATCAGCCTGCCTGGAGAACGCCTCTCCTTCAGCAGCGATTCCAAATTCACAGGCTGCCAGGGCACCTGGGACAAGCCCCCACATGCTAACAATCCGTGAAGCACCTGCCTGCCCCCTTGCAATCAGCATTTCGGGGTAAGAGGCTGTCATAAAACCAAGGCAAGGACACCACAGCTCCCCAAACCTCTAGGACCCAAACTCCCATCTCAAATCACAATTCTGGACTTTAGACCCAGGTAGCTGTGGGAAGAGAGAACATCCCATGGACCACACTAGGAAAGGCGTGGCCAGAGCAGGGGTGTGGTTAGGGCAGGGGCGTGGCCTGCGTGTTAGACCATCCCTGAGTCTGTGCCCAGCATGTGCCCTGCTCCGCCAGTCACAACCACAGCACCTCCTTTTTGATATCATCAGATCCTGATGCCAGAAGAGGAAGGGAGAGTCGGTTTTGGAAGACCCGGACCCAGCAGCATCCTACAGGCCAGCAGGCAAGTGCCCAGGGAGAGCCTGGCTGGCCCAGTGGACCCCACCGAGCGAACCCTGAGAAAGGAGCCTGCCTTCCCAGACGTCTTCCTGCCCAGGTCAGCCTGCACCCAGAAAAGGGCTGGATCACATGACAGCTGCCAAGAGCTGCGTCCTGGGCCCAGCAAACCTCCTGCCCCAGGATGAGGACCATCATCTAGAAAGGTGCTTCCTGATTTTCTATCGTTTGAGGACCACTGTCACAGTTTCTGCAAAATCTGCATCTGATGGCACGTACTTACTATTTCCTTCGAGTCACCTGGAAGCAGACACTGTTGCCTAGCCTCTTCCCAAGAGAGGTACGATGTGCACTAACATACAAAGTGTCCGCCTGTGTGTCCCTACAACCATCTCCCGTGCCCTGAGGGTGCCGCAATGAGTCTGCTGCTGACAACAGACATGCCACATACGCACCACCCGGAGCTCCAGGCCCAGCAGGGCCTGCCCCCAGGTGACCTGGAAAGACCTCAGGAAAACATGTTCTTAGGAAAACCACCTCTGACCGGGGCCTGAGGCCACAGAGGCTGACCACAAGACCTGGAGAAGCTGACATTTGTTGTGGGCTAAGATGTATCCCCCAAAATTGTATTTTGACATCCTGACCCACAGAACCTCAGATGTGACTATATTTGGAGTCAGAGTCTCCTAAGAGGAAATTAGGGGGAAATGAGGTCACTGGGGTGGGGCCCTAGTCCAACGTGACTGGGGTGCTTATAAGAGGAGGAGACTGGGACACAGACACACACAGAGGGACAACCCTGTGAGGACACAGGAAGAACACGGCCATTTACACGCCAGGGAGAGAGGCCTCAGGAGGCCCCGGCCCTGCCCACACCGGGATCTCAGACTTCCAGCCTCCAGGACTGGGAGATAATAAGCCCTGTTACTTAAGCACCTCCAGGCTGTGGTATTTGTTACAGAAGCTGAGCTGACTGACTCAACGGTGACACAGAGCTGCTAGGAGTCCAATCAGCAGGAGATGTCCGATTCCACCTCTTCACTCCAATCCCCGTTCGAGTCCGGCTTGGCCCTCTGAAGGCCAAGTGGCTGCAGTGGCAGCCCCTGCCGCTGCCCCCACAGTCTGCCTGTGAACAGCTCGGCTGTCTCTCAGCACCTCTGCCACCCACCTCACCCACCCCACCCCACCCCACCCCACCCCACCCCCCCACCTCCCACAAACCTGCTACGTAAAATGCAGGCGGTCCAGGGTCTTATGGACACAGCACTGAGCTGGATGCTGAGGCCCATTTGGTAACTTTAAAACTCAGTGTCAAGGACAACAAACAAAGGTTTTAGACAAACTCAGGAACCTCCCAGATTAGGACACATGGGAAGAGGATAAAAGTCTATCACGGAGACGGAGAAAACTGTCTGGAAAGTTCCTCTGGGTCAAGACAACAGTCCCTGTGGTCTGTGAATTTCATGAGGTCAACAAAATCTCCCCAAGAGCCACACCATCTCTGTTCCCACGTACCATCCTAGGGACCAGAATCCCTGGGAAGGCAAGTCCTGGCATTGGTCACTAAGCGTGACCCAGATGATCAATGCCAACAGACACCAAGGACTTCCCCCTAACCCCGGGTGGCCCTGGCACTGGGCAGGTGACTCCGGTCCTGGCCCGTTACCTCTTTGATCACCCTTTTGTCAAACTCATCGAAGAGTTTCTGAAACTCGTCGGCTGACAGCAGGTCCCCACTGCGGGAATGCAGCTTCTGCAAAGCAGGAAAGCACTGGTCAACCGAGAAGCTGGGCTGAGGGCAGGAGGGGGGAGCTGCCCCTGGCCCCACCCGGACTGGGCCAGCCCGGCTGATCCGCAATGACACCCACTTGACGCCCGGAGCCCAGAGGCGCTGGCAGGGGAAGGCGGGGGCGGGGGGACCGGTACCTCCGTGATGGCCTGTTTGCGGTCACTACCCAGCTGGACTTTCTGAAGCACCTGCAGGAAGTCCTGGGGCTTCACCCCGACTCTGTGGGGAAAACGCCCCCCCGTGAGCCCAGCCAGATCAGCACCCTCGGGCGCCCCAACCTCTGGCCTGAGCAGCCCCGGGCGATGACAGGGCCTCCAAGAAGGAGCGCCTCATGGTCCTCCTGTCTCCAAAACCCCGAGACCTCATCTTCCGCCTTAGAGAGGAGCAGCTGAAGCTGGGAAGGGGGTGCAATCCGACAGGCCCCGCGGCTAACGAGCAGGGGGCACTGAAGCTTCCCCGGTGACATGGCCTCCAAGCCAGGCGGCAGAGTCGACATGTGTCCCGGGCCCCTCCGGTCCCAACACACGGGTCACAGCACCAGGGTGTGGGAAGGGTGCCCCTGGAGGGGGACAGGTCAGAGCACACGGCCCCTCACCAGCCAGGGATCTCCAGCGGGTCACCAGGACACACGAGTTAACTCAGACGCAAGGACCACGGAAAGAAACCCTGGAAGCCCAGGGACGTCTTCGTGATCACAAAGGAGGCTTGCAACCCGCTGCCAGCAGGGAGCTCGGCACAGACTGGGCGCTCAGGAAACGTCCCCCCCGTGAACACCCCCTCCCAGAGCAGCCCCAGGGGAAGAGGGCCGGAGCCCCACACTCACCTCTCGGGGTGGGCTTCTCCCTCTGCCGTCACGGACGAGAGGACCTGGTAGGCAGCCCGGATCCCCAGGCGCCTCCGCAACAGTGAGGTCTGCAGAGACTTCTGCAAAGAGCATGGCTCTGAGGGGCTCGGCTCAGCCCTCTCCCCAGCCGCCCAGCCCCTTGTCCTCGGGCAGCCCCCGCCCACCGGCAGCCTGGGGAGCAGCTCCTTGCCCCGCGGGCATCAGGGGACAACAAGGGCTGGTCCTGCTGATAGCCACTCGCTGTGTAATTCACTAAGGTATGCGTTTCTTCTCAGCAGATTTGGGGTCCCTGGCCCCCCTGCAAGGTGGGTTTGGGGTCACTGCAAGAAGACTGCAGCTCCCTCTAGAGGAGGCGGGGCAGGGGAGGGACCCCAGGGTGACGTTGGGGACAGCACCGCCTGGGGGGCAGGGAGGGAGGACGGGCCCAGTCCCCCTCCCCCAAAAGAGGGAGCCGGGGCAGTGCCGAGACCACTGCGGACCCTGTCCCCCCTGCCCCCCGCTGGTCAGCTCCCCGCCAGGCCTCCAGGGACAGCTCCCCTCACAGCCGGGCAGGGTGGGCAGCTCAGCTCACCATCAGGTAGCCCCGGAACTGATTGTAGATGATGGCCGTCAGCAGGTTCATCAAAAACAAGCTCCCTTGGAGAGGAAAAGGCCATGGTCAGTGGGGACCCCTGTCAGTGGGGACCACACGGGCAGGGGCAGAGTCTGGAAGGAGCACCAGCGATGGGGGCCCAGAGGGTCGACACGGGCATAGCAAGAAGGTGAGCAGCAAGAAGGGCCCAGATGGGCAGAGACAGGGCCTGGGGCCTGGGGGCCTCGTCTGCGGATGGGGGTGCCACCCGACCTGCCCAGCAGGGGCACTGAGGACAAGTCATCGGTGGTCACGGAATGAAAACCACGGACGGGCCACAGAGAGATGAAGTCACAGGACTGGGGAGGTCAGGCCGAAGTGCGGTCACAGGGTTAGGGGGTCCACTGAGGTGAAGTTGCAGGATCTGGGAAGCACACCCAGCCCCGAGTTTTCGGGATCTTGTCTGCCCCACGTGACCCTGCAGACCTGCCCAGACTCACCTATCAGGGTGAAGGCTATGAAGAAGATGGCATAGAGCCGGTTCTTGGAATAGGCAGGAATCATCACTGAAAGAAATTAAAGGAAATAAAACACACCCACAGAGCCAGCGTCCAGTGATTCCCTTCATTGTCTCACACCACTGCCTTCTCAACAGAAAGGCGGGCCCCGTGTTAGGAGAGCTGGGAGGTGTTCTCGTCCAACTCTGCCCCTCACGCCTCTGCTTGCACACCCACGGGGACAGGGAACTCACTACCTCTCAAGGATGCTCATCCTCTAGGCTTCCCCATGACCACGCCTCCCAGACTGAAAGTTCAGCTCTCCCTTGGGTGACTCGAGGACTCACAGGACACGTGGGGACGGTGCTCAGGGTCCCGAGCGCAGCTCTCCCCAGGTATGAAAGCCAGTGGCTACCCTCCTGGGAGGGTCTCTATGGTCAGTGACCATCTGAGCCCAAGAAGAAAGGCCTCAGCCAGGGCGGCCAGGCCACAGCTGAGCCCCAGAGGACCGTGACCACCCCATCCTGGCCACATCCCCGGCCCGAGCAAACAGAGGCCCCCTCAGCAACCCTGACACAGTGAGTGTCACAGCCACCGGAGACCCCAGGGCCTCTCCCACGCGGTGCGGCCAAGCCTCACCCCATGGCTGGGCCGCAAAGAGGAGACCACCAAGGGCCCCGCTGAGCACAGCTTGATCCGTCACCACACAAAGAACACCGTCCATCTCTAGCTTCTCAGGACGCAGAAAACGAGGGGAAGAGGAGAAAGGAACAGAGAAAGAAAATTGGAAAGGAAAGGGAAGAAAAAGGGAAAAAGTAGGAGAGAGAAGGGAAACTAGAAAAAGAGAAAAAGAAAATCAAGAAGGAAAGGAAGGTAGGAGGGAGGGCTCCAACATCACACTTTGATTCCCCAGCTCTGGACAAAAAGGCTTTAGGGGCTCCCACCCCGAGCTGGGCCCTCAGGCTCAGCACTGACTCCGCCCCCCACCCCGCCCCCGCCCCGCCCCGCCCCACCCAACAGGGCCCCCAGCCCAGCCCCACCCTCCCGCATCCCGCACCGTCAGGGTTGTTGGCGGTGGTCAGCAGCACCAGGAGGGAGGTCAGAGCCTCGGGCAGGCTGCGGAAGTGGGCCAGTCGCTCCCTGTCCTGCAGAAGCAGACGTGGCAGCGCTGAGGTGCCGGCTGGGCCTTAGGCCACCAAAGCCCAGGCCCCGGACCCAGCAAGCCAGGACCACCCACCGAGGCTCAGCAGCCCCAAACCCGCACCTCCCCGTCACCTCCCAGCGGGCTCCGAGCTGGAGGCCGGACAGGACCTAACTCAGGACCTCCAGGTCCAAGGGCAGCGTCCGGGGATGCCACACACCCACACGGACACCAGCCACCCGAGCAGGGGAACAGCTCTCGGCCAGCCCGGCAGAGAGCATCACAGCCCAGACCCAGAGAGGGCCCACGCGGGGGCCAGCCAGCCCGCTCTCAGCCAGACTCTCCACACGCTGTGCCGTGTGCCTTACACCCAGTGTGGATGGAAGGCATGGCGCCCAGACACACATGACCACCTGATCACTTAGGGAGCCTGGCAAAGCCGCTTTCCCAGCTGCCGCCCGAGGGCCAGCCCTCCAGCAGACACCCTGGAACCCTCAGCGTCCCCAGGTCAGAGGCCCACCCCAGCCCCCCTCGCCCAGTGCACCCACCGCCCCTGTCCTGGGCTCCGCGAACAGCAGGGTCACTGGACAGACACGCAGGGCCTGAGAGTCTGTTAGCCAGTCCCACCTCACAGCCTAGGTGCCCCCGACACGCAGACACGCACACACACACACAGCACCCACAGAGATATACAGAGACACGCGCGCGCGCACACACACACACACACACACACACACACACGCATGCGCGAAGCGGAACTCCTCCCGGGGGTCTGAGGGATGGTCTTCGTCTTCCCTCACGGGCAGCAGAGCCACAACCCCCGAGTGTTGCCACGAACTCACTGCAGACCAGCCCTGGCCAAGCACCGGGCACGATCCCAGGACAGAGGCGCACGACAGCCCCGCCGGGACATGAGGAAAGAACACGGGACGGCAGATGCAAGGCAGGCCCCACGGGTGACACCTCCGCACAGCAACAAGCTGCCGGGGGCCGGGCAGCAGGGCGGGGCTGGGAGGGAAGGGGGCCCACGCGGGGAGGGGAGGAAGTGGTGGCAGGTGCCCTCTGGAGAGGCGAGGGGCCATCCTGATGGCTAGTCTGAGGGGCCTCCGTCTCAGTGAGGTACGGAGAAGGCGGGTCAGCAACCGGCCCAGCAGAGAGGGGACTTGGGAAGGGGAGGAACAGGCAGCTAGGCAGAGCCGAGCAGCCAGAGCCCAGGAGGCCCGGGGCGGACACCCTGGAGATGTGGCCGCTTGAAGAAAGATGCCTGGAGTCCAGGTGGGCCACTACTGACCTCCTGGTGACGAGGCGGGCGGGTAGCCTAACCCGGTCCCCATCTCTGCCGGCCCGAGAGCTACGGGGCGGATTAACCAGGGGCCGCGCTGTCGATCACCCTGCAGGGAGCCTGCCCGGCTGGGAACAGGGCAGGGCGCGGAGCGCACGGTACCTTCTTGCCGGGGAAGAGCAGCATCCCAAACACGGTGAAGAGACACAGGTGGATGGCCAGCAGCAGCCCAACGCTGGCGGCGAGAGCGGCACTCAGCGCCGGGCAGACGGGGCCCCAGGACAGCCGACCTGGCCGCGCAGGGAGCTCCCGCAGCCGAGGCCCTGGGCCAGGTCCCTCCTCCGCCCCAGACCTGCCGCCCTCCCGCCCAGGGGTCCCGCTCAGCGGAAAAGCGCAACCCCAGGGGAGTGTCCCAGGGGCCTGGGAGAGGCAGCGTCCCAGGACCCCCGGACTCTCAGAGGGGAAAGGCCGCTTCCATCAACCTGGGCCGGATGGGAAAGGGTCATCCACATGAGTCATGGGGGTGGGGTGGGGGATGGCGGGGAGGGGAGGGGTCAGAGCCAAGGTGGGAAGTGCCCGCAGGATGCAGCAGGGGGCGGGGCTCAAAGCAAGGTCATTTAGGGGAACGCCCTGAGTGTGAGACAGAGACCCCCAAATGCCCACCCACCGGCCTCCCCAGCTCAGGGGAGGGGAGCCCCTCCCAGCTCTGCCAGCCCACCTGGCCATCTCTGGCAGCGACCACCTGATGCACTTGAGCGTCTTCTTCATCATGGAGGAGTTCTGCATCAGGAAGAAGGGGCGCAGGAGCCGGCGCACCCGCACGGGCTGGAAGAGACCAGGAGCCGGGACCCTGAGAACAGCCACTGCGGGCTGGCAGACGGCACGCGGGCCCAGAGGCCCGACGCTCTGCACGAGGACGGCCACGGCCCCCGGTCTGCGGCTCCCAGCGCGCCCGGCCTGGACCTCACAGGCTCAACACACTCCCCGCTCCCTCCCGGGGCCCAGCTGGGAACCCCCGCCCCCAGACCTGCCAGCACCGGGAAAGGGGGGCGAGCAGCGTGCCTCTCCAGCACCCCGCTCCTGCTCTGGCCGCGGCCGGGCGCCCTGCACGTGTCTGTGAAGCCGGCTGTCCTGCCCTCTGGGGGCTCTTCAGGCCTCCTCTCCGCGGCCCCCAGCCCCTCTGCTCGGCTCCAGGCCTCGGCCTCCAGCACAGATGGACAGAAACGGAGCAGGAACCCCACACCTCCACTCACACACACACGTGAACACACACACACACGTGAACACACACACGTGAACACACTCACACACACGTGAACACACACGTCAACACACACGTGAACACACATTAACACACTCACACACGCGTGGACACACACGCACACGTGAACACACACATGAACACACACACACACACTCCTTCCTCTCCTCCCTCCTGTCACAACCCAACAGCCCTCCTCCCCGTGCTCAGGACCCCGGCCCCTCAGAGTCTCCCCTCAGGGGCCCTTCCTCCCTCCCCAACGTGGACACAAACACCACGTGTTTTCACAACAAAAACGACACTCGCCCCTTTGTTCGCCCGTTTCCCGCTCCCACCCCAGCCAATCTGTCCTCCTGTCCAAGGGCAGGGGACCCACCTGCGGTGACCGCCAGGCCTCTGAGCCCAAGGTCACCTCCCATCCTCCTGCCTGGATTGGCGGCTGCCTCGCCCCCCCGCCCGGCGCCCTGGCCGCCTCCTCTGTGCCCGACCATGTGCTGGACGCCCTGAGCCCCCGCCTGCCCGCTCTCTGGCCTCACGCCTCAGGGGACATATGCGTCCTTGGGATTTTAAGGGTCACAACACGTTCAATCTCCAACCCAAGCTGTCAACTCCAGACACGTCCTAATGGACATCTTGTCTCAGAAACATGAGGCTGACGGAGTCACCTCCCGGCCCAGCCCTCCAGGGCTGCCTGGAGGCCCAGGGCACCCACCCCTCCCCGTCCCACTGGCTGCCGCGCTCGGCACCCCCATTCCCCGCCCCCGCTCAGCGGGCTGCTTGCACCCGGCCCTTCCATCCCGCCGTCAATGCCACCTCCGGCGCTGCATGGGCGACCTGCCTTCTCGCCACCCGCCTCGATTTTTTTTTCCCCGCACACATCTGGTGCTTCCTGGTACCGCCAGCCCCTCTCACAACAGAACGAGGCCCCGCCAGCAGCAGCCCACAGTAGGCCCTCAGAATGTCTGCAGAGTGAGCGTCCCAAGGACTCACTCGGCCTCCCCGGGCTGCACTCGCCCTCAGAAAGGGCCCCGGCTGCCGACAGGACTAAGAAGGGAGAAGGAAACAGCGGTGAACAGGCGAGGCTCAGGGGTCTGCCCCACTCCCAGGCTGAGGGACCAGTGCCCCAGCTCACCCACGACCCACTCGCTGCCCCTGGGCGAAAGCTCCAGTCTCGGGGCCCATATCGGGAGTCTTTCAGCCCGTCCCCCAGGCCGAGCAGGAGTTGGAGGTCCAGCCACACCCACTCCCCGGGTTCTGGGCCCTCGCCTGTAGTCAGACACAGACCAGAGCACGGCTTCTTCCAGACGCAGTAACCCCACCCAACCCAACCCACCGAGGGCCTTCCCGATGGCTGGGGCCACATCACTGCCACAGATGCAGGGAACACATGTGAAGGGTGGGAAGACGTTCCCACGTGACCTGCCTGCAAGGAGAGCCAGCCCAGTGCCAGCTAAGCCCCTGGCGAGGCTTAAATCACACCGAGAATCACAGCCTAGGCCTCTGAGCCTTTAGAAAGAAGCTACCAACTGATCTGCAGAGAACTAGTCTCTTATGAGAAACAGCCACGGCAGTCACGACTACGGCCTATCAGCTGACCCGCAGACCATGTGTGACCTGACCCTCCAGCCACAAGGCTGGGGAAGCAGGACTCCCTCAGGTGCAAAAGGACAGGAAAGACCAGACTGGAGCAGGTCAGAGGCCCCCGTCCTCCTGCAGGCCCCAAGGCCGGGGGAGCTCTTTAAGACGAGCCAGCTGGCCACGGAGAAGCACCTTGGGCTTGGTGTGCAGACCGTTCTGGGTGATGGGCCAGTCCCAGACAGAAGTGGATGGCGTGTGGCGTTACAACCTCCACGGGAAAGTCCCCGAGAGACGGTCCCACAGGGGGAGCTTTACAGAGGGCAGGGTCCACCCTGTACGGACCAGAAAGGTAATGACTCCCAGGGGGGCAGGGCCATGGAAAGAACAGCCTGGGCGCCTGGGGACGAGGCCGTCCGAGAGGACACGTGTGGGTGGGCAGAGAGTGCCCCCACCACGAGGCAGCAGGAGGCGGCTCTCTGGACAGATGACACGTCTGTGGATGTCCTCAGCCTCTCCCCTGGCCACCCCGCACCGATCTCCACAGGCCACAGGCAAAGTGGCCACAGAGCAGGGACGGGGGTGACGCCCGGGGCCAGCCACATGGACCCCCCCACCCAGGCCACTACTGGGGGCCCACCCCGCCAGAAGCAGAGCCCAGAGCCGGCCCCCAGGCGGCCCCCGCGGGGACCCCCCAGCCCCTCCCCAAGCAAGGCCCTTAGCTGTCCTCAGCGCACATGCAGGCGGGCGGGTATGGGCTCTGCCTGCCCTACCCTCCATGCCTCTCCCAGGACCAGCATCTGAGCCTCAGGACCAATGCTGCATCCAACCGGGGCACGGCCCACAGCTCCCACCGGCCTTACCACGGCCCTACCCCGAAGCAGCTGGCCTGTGGGAGGGCCTGGTGGCCCTGGGGCGGGGCGGGGGGGAGAGGGGGACAGCCCTTGTGGGGTGGGAAAACCAGCAGGGGCTCTGAGCACTAGGACAGAATGGGAGCAGCTACACCTCCGCCCCCCACCCCACAATCCCGGGCCCTGCTGGCCTGGAAGCATCCGCTCCCGAGATGCTTCTACCAGGGACGCACGCTGGGCCCACTGGGCTGGACCACAACTGTTCATCAGAAGAGGGCTGGGGGCCAGTGTGGGCAAAAAAGCTCCGATTACCAAGGACAGATTGGGGTGTTGCTGCCCAGAGGGGCAGGGAGGTCTGCGTCCAACATGAAAACTTATCACAAAACTCCAGTAATAAAAAGGCAGGACCACCGAGGACCCAGGCCCCTCGGGAAGGAAAGTCTGGGTCCCCGTACGAGGGGACCCAAGGCATGTGGGGCTGGGGCAGGGGGCAGCTGGGCTCCTGGGCCACGAACCAAACAAGGCCTGCGGGTCTTCATGGCCAGTTACACAGACACAGGTTTGTATACAGCCAGCCATGGCCCTCTTTCCCCTCCCCCTCCTCCTAATCGCACGCAAGGCTCCTTGGTGGTGGTGAGGGTCACAATCCAGCCTTAAAGTGACAAATGCTCAGGTGACATGAGACGGTCACTCAGAAGTGGAGCCGGCGGTGGTTAGGCTGGTGTCTGTCCCCTTTCTGGGGGCGGGTGAGGGCCTCCTCCTTGGTACGAAGAAGGCAGCATCTTCTCAGGGAGAAGCATGTGCCGTCGTGCTCCTACAGGGCCATGGCGGAGGCACGGGGGCTGCAGGGGGCACTGCGCCCTCCACCCGCCCTGCGGCCCTGCTGTGAGCTGGGCCAGGACCCGCCACTGACACCTCTCCTTCATCGGCCGCCCCTGCCCAGCGGGAAGGAGGCAGGAGGCACGGGCTGGGGACCCACTGGCTCCCGTCATCTTGCTGCTCCCGCCGGCGGCACCCAGGGCGTCCAGCCTTCCCCTCCTCCAGCACCCCCAGAACCAGCATCATGGTCACGCCTCCTGGAGGAGCCAGCACCCCGTCCCCAGAGGGCAGGGTCCCAGCCCTCGGAGCCCCTCCCGTGAGCTTCCAGGTTCCATAACCCCAACCTGCTTCCTTTCCTCCCCTAGCCCCAGGTTAGGGGGGCGGGGGGTTGCTGCCTGCAGTTCTGTGTTCACTGGGCCCCCTTCTCGATTTCTTGCTTACTCAACCCCTGTCTGAGGCCCTATGTTAAATTCTCTTGACTAAAGCACCTGATGGGCTTCTGTGTCCCCAACCAGCCCTGATGGCTAAGGATGTCCCCAAACCAACCGCTCCCAGCTCTGCTCTATCAAATCACAGGGCGATGCTTCTGGGTGTTTGGGGGGAACAAAGATGCTGTCGTCAGCAAGGCTGCGGGCTGCCAGCTCGGCTGAGGCAGGGCAGGAACCCCGGAACTCGCCCCCAGGGCCCCGCGCCTCCCCTAGGCCTCAGTGTCTTCATCTGCAAGATGGGGACAAGGCTCCCTGGCCCGTGGGTGACTGACGTGCTCTGGAGGGCGGGCAGAGCCGGGCAGGTGGGCCGGACGGATGCAGGGCCTCGGGACTCCCGCCCACCGTTCACCTGGGCAGCTGCGTCCCCCCAACCCCCAGAGCTCCCCGCCTCCCCCCCTCAGAGCCGCCTCGCCACCTACCTACCTCCTGACAAACGAGGCTCAGCGACACGATCCAGTCCACGAGAGACACGAGCAGCACCACGAGGTAGGCCAGCAGCCAGGGGTTCTTCTGAAACTGGGCCCACCCAACCAGGTAGCTCTGCAAGAGGGGCGCGGCTGAGCCGGGGGCTGGCCACACAGACCCCGGCCGGGCAGCCGGTCTGAGGCCCGCGATGCTCGCGGGCGAGGCTAGGCAGCCTCAGCGAGCAGCACGGTCCCCGCGTGACTCAGAGCAGGAAGCTGAGCAACGGTCAGAAGGCCCACGGTCCTCGCCCAGCCTGCTCGTGACCCCGGGCAGCTCGTGACCCCGGGCAGCCCGTGACCTCGGGCTCCGCACTGACCTGCTCCAGCCCGTGTCCTCGTGGGTAACGGGATCCCTGCCTGTCCTGCCTACCCAACCACCACTGTAGCTTGTGCGTAGGAGTCGTTCCGGAAAAGACTAGGAATCTGAGCAGATGCTCGGGGATGTGCCTTGGGAAGGCGGGATTTTTGTCACCTGTTCGGCTGCACCTAACCGCCCTTTCCCATCACTGACCCCCATCACTGATCCCCGCCAGAGGTCACAGCTTGCAGATAAAAACATGTGCTCTCTCTCACCTTTCGAGACTTCCCAAATGGACCAACCAGTCCAAACAGGCTAACGAGAACTTCTAACCAGTTTCAGTTCCAGTTTAAAAACCCCCAGACCTCCTAACCACCTTATAGGCTAAAAAAGAAGAAATAAGAAACTGCGGGGGCCCTCAGTCACACACACATGCACCAACGTCCCTCGGGGTCAGGCCACAGAGGCCAAACCACCCTGCAAGGGGGTGCCCTGCAGGCAGGGTGTGGACGTGCACGTGGGCCGGGGCCAGAGCGATGGAATCGCTGTTATTGGTTAGAAGTGACAGAAGGCGTGGCCAGTGGCACACCCTGCATCTCAATGGGAAGTCACTACAGCTCTGAAGCCCTGACACAGCTCAGCTTGGCAAGCAAGGCAGGGCCCACCTCCAGCTTCTAGAAGGACCCAGAGCTGCACACGGCCAGGGGCGGGACAGCAGCCCCTCCGCCCCAGGCCAGCTCCTCCCCTCCAGGCTTCTCCTCTGGGGCGGGAGCGTGGGCCATGGGGAAACGCCCGATCCCCTCTTGTTTAGTGGAGGTCCCTCCCCACAGCAGCACTGCCGGACCCTCGGCCACTCTCTCCCGGGGTCCCACGAGGCTGTGCGCCCCCGAGGGCTCGGCCGTCCCCCGTCGATGGTCTGGGAGGGGGCAGAGCCGTCCAAGAGGCAGCCTAGGCCTCTGCTCCGTGGGTCGAAGCGCACAGTGGGACAGGCAGCTTGCTCCAGGAGCGCGAAAAGTAAACCCAGGAAGCAGCAGCCGGGCCGGGAGGGCACGGGTCCCAACCTCAGCACCTGGACAGCCCCCTCACCTTCACGGAGACGTCGGCCGCGAAGACCAGCAGGCAGAGTGCCTCGACGCCCTGGGTCAGGCCGCAGGGCGGCTCCCAGGGGGCCGGGCGGTAGCGCACATCAGAGGTGCTGGTGAGCGAGGAGGGGGTCTCAATAAAAGCCAAAGCCAGGATCAAGAAAATGGTGAAGCTCAGAATCCTGGAAAAGGGACCAAAACTGGTCAAAAGGCAAGAACCAGCCACACTCTGGGGCCAAAAAAGCAGATAAGCAGGCGGGACGCCAGGAAGGCAGCAGGGCAGGCGCCTCGGGTCCAAAGGCCGGAGCCCACACTGCCTGCTCCGTGGCCACTCGTGTGTGCGGTCAGATAACACGTATCGGCGCAAAACTCAATTGCCATGGCTGGCCGGAAGGTTCTGGAAAGGAACCCTCACCGCAGAGGGACCGGGCTCTGCTCCGATAAGGAGGGGAGACGGCGGGGAGGGGAGCCTGCCTGCTCCCCGAGACCAGCCCCCTCCCCAGGCCCGGCTGCGGGGGCCCCGCGGCGCGCGCGTGCGTTCTCACCCCTGGCTCATGCTGGAGTAGTACCATCGGTACAGCCACAGAGACCTGGCGTCCACGCGGTGGTTGATGGAGCGATACTGGAAGTGAAGGTCATGCGGGGCGCGTGAGGGTCCCGTCCGTGCCACACGGCACAGCCAGCCCCGTGCAGGGCACCCCTCTCGCCCACGACAGGCCCAAGGCGGGGACACAGGCTGGGGATCGCAGGGTCCACCTCCACTCAGTACAGGGACCAGGGGCTTGTCGGGACCCAGCAGGGTCAGACCCTCCCAAGCTGCAAGGTTTCCCCAGGGCCGGCAGGTGGACGGACACGTGCTGGCTGGATGCACAGTTGTGCCCTGTCTGTGAGGCTCTCCCCTCCTCTGTGCAAGGCTGATCCCCCCCCCACCTCAGCTGTGTCACCACGCAGGACGCCCCCAGCCTCATCCCCCACGTGGGGCACTGGTGGCTTCTACAGTCTGTTTCCCTAACTAAGCCTGTGTGTCGTCTGCAGGCGGTGGAAGGTCTTGCCACCTTTGGGCGTCTTTCACTGGACCGAGATCAGGGCGGCACACGACAGGCCCTCGGCAGGTGGTGAATCAGTGAAACGAGGGACGAGGGACCCAGAAGAGCACCCAGCACATGTCTCCTTAAGGCGGACTCGAGGGGACCATGCCCCAAAGCCCAGTCACCGCAGCTACAATGACCACACGGTCCAGCAACCGCAGCCCTGGCCCCAGGATGGCAGGAGGGAAGCGGCCAGTGGGGCAGCCATCGCGCGGTCCCCACGAGCCCCAGGGACAAGCCGCCGGGAGCAGGCGCCGCCCACCTGGATAGCGTCTTCGATGAAGACCACAGCCTGGTCCAAGCACAGATCCCGTCTGGCCACGGCACCTGCGGGCGGAGGGGACACGTAGGGTGAGGAGGGGGCTCGGGAGGCGCTCACCCGCTACAGGGCCACTGAGAGCAAGGCAAGAACCCGGCTGCATTCTTCCCAAGGCTCTGGAACGAGACGCCTCTCGCCTCTTGCCGGGCAGCGCGTGTGTGCACGCCCACAGGGCAGGACCCCCGAGGGCTGGGCCCCAGGTGGGGCAGGGTCTGAGCGTGGGCTCCGGGCCCAGAGGAGAAGCAGTCCCCACCCCCTGGGGTGGAGTGGCAGAGGGCACAAAGCAGCCAGTGAGACAGAACCAGGCTCAGGGGGCTCAGACCCCGCTTCCCCACCTACTGGCTCAAAGGCTGAGGGCTGTGGGCTTAAGCTCACTGTGCCCATCTCCCCCTGTCAAATGGGGGTGTTAACAGCCACACAGCTTGGCCCCCAGTGCAAGTGCAGGACTCCCCAGGGCCGGCCCGGCACACAGAACGTGCTCAGGGCCACCCTTCTGCCCCGTCCCACCACCGGCCTCCAGGTGACCTTTGTCAGGACGCTGCACCCCAGCTTACGCGACTGTAAGACGGGGCAGCGCTACCGGCCTACCCCCTCACCAAACAAGATCCCAGATTTAACACTCACACAGGAAGACGATATCTAGAAGCTTGAGGTGCTGCGTGACCCTCCATCAAATACTGAGCACTAAGAAGGACCTTCTGAGGCCATCGTGGCCCCCTGCTTGTGTCACGGGCCCACGGGGCCAGGCGACCGCAACCGAGCCACCCCGAGGGTGGGAGCCGAGGGAACCTTCACCAACCAGGGACTGGGGTCCTCGGGGCCAGGGAGGCTGCGGTGGTGCAGGTGCCTGACTACGAGGGGCCTTCAGGACAAGTCACGTGGCTCAAACCTCTGGTCTGTCACCTTGGCCTAGGGTTCTGCCCACCGCATGGTGGGCAGCTCTGCACAGAAGCCTGATGTAAAGGGCCAAGAAAGGCACGAGGAGCCGCAGCTCACAGGACAAAGGACCCCCCAGAGAGGCCCCAGAGAGGGTGCAGCCCAGGCCCCTGGGGGAGCAGAGCCCGCACACAGCCCCCAGCAGCTCCCAGATCCGGGCTTGGAAACGAGGTGAACGGGCCTGTCACCATTTCTGTTGAAGATTCTACTTTCACATCTGCCCTTGAGCCCAGCAGCTGCCCAAACCGCCCTTAACCGGTACCGAGAGATGCAGAGAGGCCGAGGCCAGAGGCGGGGGAGGCCGGGCACCTGGGCAGAGCTCCGGGCCCCTGCCCACTCTGCCTGCCAACCCCAGGGACGCAGCTGCCCCTGTCCTCAAGGCCCGGGGACCCACCGGGGATGTGGGGGACCCTGGACAGAGACGGGGGGCTGGACTCTGTCCTGTCTCTGCCATCACCTTGCTGTGTCACCAGAACCAGCACCCTCCTCCGTCTGGGCCTCAGATTCCTCCCCTGGACGACCTCCATGCTCACGTGAGGCGCCGAAAAGTTCTCCCACGGAGGCTCTGAGGGTGGCGACTGCCTGCTTCCCCTGGAAGCGTCCCGGGAACGCCGTGATGTGAAGGCACCCTGTTTTGTTCCCTGCTGTACCCACAGAGGCCAGGACAGCGTGGGGCTCGGCACACAGCAGCCCCCAAGTCCCACTGATCGACTGAGTGAACAGCCGACGGGAGCCTGGGAGGGCAGGGTGGTCTGAGGGGCCGCAAGAGGCCCCGTGTCACCAAATCCCCGGGTGAGGATGGAACTCAGCCTGGAGAGATCCAAGGAGACAAGCTTCCTGGATAAGCAGAGACAGGCAGCCAGGGCCCCCAGAGCTCGCTCCAGGACCAGGACTGGGTGCGGCGGAAGGGGCTCCCTCTGGCCACCCGGCCCTCAAGGCACCAAACCTCAGGACACCCTGCTCTGCGGCCCCGACACCGGCCTCCCTTTCCCATCCTGCGGTGGCCGCTTTCCGTGGGTCCCCACTGCTCCAGGAGAAAGTCCACACTCTGCCCCCAGCCCGGCAGCTCAGGCGCACACCCCGCCCACCTGCCCGCCTCCTCCCCTGCTGCTTCCTCCACCATGCGCCCTCTGTGCCACTCACCCGAACTTGGCTCCGCCAAGGCCAAGCTCTCCAAAGCCTCCCAGGCTGTCAGCCCTACCAGGAGCACTGTCCCCCAGCTTGGCGTCTAGGGACTCATTGCCTCAGGTGGCGATCAGCTGTCAGCACCCCCCCACCACTGTAGAATGTCGCAGCACAGAGGACATGGGGCCTCAAACACCTCAGCCCTGCGCTGGTCCCCCTGCCCCAAGCCTGCCCTCCCCAACATCCCAGAATAAACCCCCCTCCCCCTCTGGCTCCAGCCCCTGCCCACTCCCCACTACCTGGGTGGGGTCCTGACCAGCTGCCTCTGTGACCCTGGACAAGCCCCTTAACCTCTCTGCGCCTCAGTTCCTGCGGGCCCTACACAACAGGACTGATGGGCAGGCTGAATGGGTTACTGTAGCTAAAGTGCATGCACAGTAAGCTCTTCATAAACATTTGCTATTATTGTTATTCTCAAAGCCCCTTCTATGGCACAGCGACCCCTTGTCCTCTGACTTTTCCATAACCAGTAAGAGGGTAATTCCCTGACCAGGACCAGGAAGAGAAAACGACTACCCCCACCCTGTGGTCACGGCCCATGAGGTGGGGCTGGGTCTGGACCTGACCACCGGGCCCACTGGGGTCCAGGGGGCACCCAGCAGCAGCCCTCCCCCACCCTTGTCGGTAGGAGAGTCCAGCTAGCTGCGGACAGGCGGACCCTGAGCTCAGGGCCCCATCCAGGAGCCCCGCACAGGAGCTGGGCAGAAACTGAATGAGGCTCTGCAGAGCCTGGCTGGACAGCCTGACCAGGGAAATCCAGAACACAGAGTGTCCTGTCCATGTTCTCAGAAGCCCCCACCAAGGCCACGGCGTCGGGACAAAAAGCCGTCCCCAGGGTCCCCCCTCACCAGCCACGCTGCCTGCCCCGGCTCCTGTCTCTAGCGTGGGTCTCATCTGCCCTCCATGCTCTCTCCCGGGGCTGGACCTGCAGTGATCACGGTTCTCCGCCCAGAATGGCCATCAGCACTGACGCGCACCAGCTCTGCCACCCGGCCGGGCACCTGGACTCTCTCTGAATCCTCACAACGCCCCGACCACCCCCCTTTTATTGAGACTCAGAAAGGTTAGCCAACCTGCCAAGGTCACACAGCCGGGAAGTGGTCACACAGCCGACGCAAAGGCTGCATCCCCTGAATGCCACCATGTCCAGGACCCCCGGAGATTTGGCACCGACTGGACGGAGAACTTTCCCAGGACAGCCTCTGAGATGGGCAGGTGGGCATGTTTTCCGTCTCCTGCCAGGGACCCGCCCCAATAATCCCAGGACAGGCACACACTGCGGACCCCTCCCCAACAGAGGAGGAAAGTGAGCCCAGAGACAGAAGGTGGCCCGGAAGGAGCACCCAGTGTGGGTGGCTGAGACAGATCCCAGGTCTATGTTCTTGGACAGGTCCTGGACACTCTCTGGGCCTCAGTTTCTCCCTCTGCAAAACGAGGCTGAGGCCCTTCCATCCCTAACCCAGCACCCAGTGCCCTTGGGGTCTGCCAGGGACAGAAGGACTTCACCCTCCCCGCCCTCCCTGGGATTCAGCAATCTCTCTGCGGGTAAACAGGAAGAGCAGGATGGAGCTGCAGAGAAGGAAGGAAGGAAGGGGCCCCGGTCTGGGGAGGCCTGCCCCAAGCCGACGCTGAAGGAGGAGCCTCACAATTCACTCCCAGCTGGGTTCGAATCCCACCTCGGCCACTTCCTGGCTGTGTGACCTTGGGTAGGGGAACGCCCCTCTCTGTGCCTCACTTTCCCCCGTAAGAACTGGGGAAAACGGAAGTGCTTCCTCCTAGGAATCACCAAGGCGATCCACGGAAAGCACGAGGGCCTGGGCGCACCGAGGGGGCTGCAGGGGGCTGGCTGCCCCTGGGCTGAGCGAGGCGTCTCAGCCCGACCGGTCGGGGCCAGGGCGCGACCCCGCAGAACCTGGCTGAAGCCCGCGCCCTGGCCGGGGCCGGGGTCCGCACGGCGCAGCCGTCCCGCCCTCGGGAAGGCGGCTCCCTGGCGCGCAGCGCCGCCCGGGTCCGCTCGGACCCCGGCCCGGGGAGCGGGGCGCGCCCGCAGGGACAGCAGTGACGCGGTACGGGCCGGCGGGACCTCCACGCGCCACCCCTGCGCGGCCCGACCCCTCCCCAGGCCGCGGCTCACCAGGGCCGACTTGGACGCTGTGACAGGAGGGTACGCCCACCGGGGAATCGCGGCCACTGCCGCCGCGGGTCCGGCTCAGAAGGGGCTCCGATTCCTCCCTGGGGTCCGCCATGGGGTCACAGCCCGCCACCCGGACCTCACAGAAGCACAAGACGCGAGCGCCGAGCTCCACTGCGCAGGCGCAATGTCCCCGCCCCCGGGGTTCGGGAGGAGGCGGGGACAGCCCTGTGATGTACGGGACGCTCCTTCCTACCAGCCAGTGAAGACGGAGATCTTGCTCTTGGAGGCGGGGGCTGAGCCGACCGCGCCTCCTGGTGGGTGGGGCTCAGCTTCCTTCCATCAGGGAGGGGCTCTAAGGACCCTCCTAGGGCTGGAAGGAAGGCCTTCTCAAAGGGTGGTCCCCGGCCAGCTCCGTCAGCATCACGTGGACACGGATTAGAAATGCACATTCTTGGGCCCCCTCAGACCCGCTGAATCGGAAACTCGGGGCAGGGCCCAGGAATCTGTGTTTTGCATGTGACTTTTGGGTACATGGGAGTGACGCCAAAGGTCATCCCCCAAAATGGAATTTGAATTTACCCTCTGATAATGAAATTAGGGAGGTTAAGTATAATTGAGGGTAAAGTTTATAATGACAAATGACACATTTGAAAAAAATATTTACACTATATGTAAAAAGTATTTCCAACATTAATATGTAAAGAGCTTTTTTTCTATTGCTGCAGTGACACATTACCACAAATTTAGCTTAAAACGACTCCCATTTATTATCTCTAAGTCCTGGAGGTCAGATGTCCAGTGGCTGGGCAGGGTTCTCATCTCAAGGCCTCAGGAGGCCAAAGTCAAGGTTTCAGCCCACCTGGGCTAGGCTCATCCAGGTGGGTGGCAGATTCGCTGCCATGCGGCTAGGACTGAGGTACCCATTTCTTCTCTTTTTTATAAATTTATGTATTGTATTTATTTATTTTTGGCTGCGTTGGGTCTTCGTTGCTGCGCACAGGCTTTCTCTAGTTGCGGCGAGCGGGGGCTACTCTTCGTTGCAGCACACGGGCTTCTCCTTGCAGTGGCCTCTCTTGTTGTGGAGCACGGGCTCTAGGTGCATGAACTTCAGTAGTTCTGGCGTGTGGGCTCAGTAGTTGTGGTGCACAGGCTTAAGTTGCTCCATGGCATGTGGGATCTTCCTGGACCTGGGCTCAAACCCGTGTCCCCGGAAGTGACAGGTGGATTCTTAACCACTGCAGCACCAGGGAAGCCCTGAGGTACCCATTTCTTGCTGGATGTTGGCTGGGGGTCATTCTCGGCTCCTAGAGGCCACTGCATTCCTTTATTTATGGCCCCCTCCATCATCGGAGCCAGGAAGAGAGCACTGAATCCTCCCATGCTTTGAATGAGATGCTTCGAGATGCAGCAAGGTGCTTCCAATCCTTCTGACCTCCCCCTCTGCAGCATCTCTTTGCATTTAAGGGCTCATGTGATTACACTGGACATATGGGATAATCCAGGATAATCTCCTTAGTTTAAAATTAGCTGATTAGTACCCTTAATTACATCTGCAAAATCTCTTTTGCCATCTAACTGACCATAACCACAAGCATGATGGGGA
This sequence comes from Balaenoptera borealis, assembly GCF_965194805.1. Taxonomy (NCBI): domain Eukaryota; kingdom Metazoa; phylum Chordata; class Mammalia; order Artiodactyla; family Balaenopteridae; genus Balaenoptera; species Balaenoptera borealis. The sequence goes on from NC_138868.1 coordinate 4,374,460, forward strand.
AGGGGAGGTCATGGGGCCCATAATTCTGCCTCCCATAGAGCTCTTAAAAATCAGTAAGAGATTATAAAGCAGAAACTAACACACCATTGTAAAGCAATTATACTCCAATAAAGATGTTAAAAAAGAGAGAAAAAAATCAGTAAGAGGGACCTCCCTGGTGGTTAAGAATCCACCTGCCAATGCAGGGGACGCAGGTTCGAGCCCTGGTCCGGGAACTAAGATGCCGCGGGGCAACTAAGCCCGCCCGCCACAACTACGGAGCCCACGCGCTCTGGAGCCCGGGCACCACAACTAGAGAAGCCTGCATGCCACAACGAAGTTCCTGCGTGCCACAACTAAAAGACCTGAGGCAGCCAAATAAATCAATTAATTTTTTAAAAAATCAGTGAGAAAAAGACTAAATTCCCCCTAGGTGGGAAAGGGGCAAAGGGTAAGAACCAGAAGTACACAAAAGAAGAAATATGAATAATGAATGCTCGAAGCAAAGCTCCACCTCGTTAGAATACAGGCATGCAAATTAAAATAACAATGAAATCCTTGAGCCCATCACTTGGCAAGTATTTAAAAGATGATACAGCTCTGAAGGGCAAGAGTGTGGTTATCCCAGGAGGGTAGAGAGAAATCACAGGATGCGTTCATGGGTTTGTTCTTTTCTTAAACAGTCTGCATGCATTTTAAAACCTAGAAAAGCCTCCCGCCCTGTCTCCATCTTGGAATTGGGAGGAAGAGGGAGAGGGACACTGGGACGAGACCGGGGCTGTGGTGAGGAGAGAGGCCGAGACTGAGAAGAGGAGAGGGGCAGAGGGCATCGGGACCGCCCTCAGCTACAATCTTTCAGCTGTCCTCGGGAGAGAGAAAGGGAAAGTGTGGGGGCCGCGGCGGGAGTGGGAGCTCTCACCCTCGGACTCTGGCATGAGAGGGGCTGTGCCGTCGGAAGTCCTCGGGGTAGGCCCCCTATCAGTGGCCAAAGACCTGGGGCTCAGTCCCCTCCATCCCGAATTTCCGGGCTTGACCCCACGCCTCTCAAATATCCGGGTCTCAGCTCCTGAGATTCCAGATATCTGGGACTCCTCTGTAAACCTGGGGCTCTGTTTCACAGGATTTCAAATATCTGGGGTTCAGGACACTGCGTGCACCAGTATCCGGGGTTCATTCCCCACGAGTTCAAATATCAGATTCGGCCTCCCCCCCGTTCAGATATCTGGGGTTCAGACCCCACAATCAGAAATCTGGGATTCAGCAACTGGCGCCCTCGAGGAGGAGGAGGAGGAGGAGGAGGAGGACAGGACGGCGAGGTCAGACCAGGTTGTCACCCCCTCCCCTCCAGGGAAAGCTTCCCGCCGGCCCCTCAGGAAGGGGCGGGAGGATGGTGGAAGAGGTGGCAAGGGGAAAGCTCTCCTTGTTCCTCTCCCTGCTTGGCAGAGCCGATGGTGGACCCCAGGAGAAAGTGGAGGCTCTGGGCACCAGAGTGACCCCTGCCAGGTCAAGCCCCACTCTCAGGGCCCCCAGGGGCCACCATGCCGGGCCAGGAGCCTGAAGGACCCCGACATGGCTGAGCTCTACTTCAAGGACGACCCAGAAAACTCTTCTCTGACCTCGGGGAAATTGGCCATGGCAGCTCTAGAGCCGTGTACTTTGCCCGGGATGTCCAGAGTAGTGAGGTGGTGGCCATCAGGAAGGTGTCCTACAGTGGGAAGCAGTCACATGAGAAACGGCAGGACGTCATCAAGGAGGTGCGGTTCCTGCAGAGTTCCGGCATCCCGATGCCATTCAGTACCGGGGCTGTTACCTGAGGAAGCACATGGCTTGCGTATCGCCTGGGCTCAGCTTCTGACCTTCTAGAGGTGCACAAGAAGCCCCTTCAGGAGGTGGGGATTGCAGCTGTGAACCACGGGGCCCTTCATGGCCTGGCTTATGTGCACTCCCACAGCGTGATCCGTAGGGATGTGAGGCTGGAAACATCCTGCTGTCAGAGCCAGGCTTGGTGAAACTGGGGCACTTCGGCTCTGCATCCGTCATGGCACCTGCCAACTCCTTCGCGGGCACCCCGTACTGGATGGCTCCAGAAGTGATCCTGGCAATGGATGAGGGGGCAGTACGATGGCAAGGTGGACGTCTCGGTCCTTAGGCATAACCCGCACCGAGCTGGCGGAATGGAAACCATCGCTGTTTCACATGAATGCGATGAGTGCCTTACACCACACTGCACACAGCGAGTCCCCCGCGCTCCAGTCAGGACACTGGTCTGAGTACTTCCGGAATTTTGTCGACTCCTGCCTTCAGAAAATCCCTCAAGACAGACCAACCTCAGAGGTTCTTCTGAAGCACCACTTTGTGCTCTGGGAGCAGCCACCCGCAGTCATCACGGACTTAATCCAGAGGACCAAGAATGCTGTTCGGGAGCTAGGCAACCTGCAGAACCGCAAGATGAAGAAGATGCGGCTGCGAGAGGCGCCCAGTGGCCCTGGCGCTGAGGCCCCAGAGGAGGAGGAGGAGGAGGAGGCCGAGCCCTACATGCAGCGGGCCAAGACACGGGCCGGTCTAGGAGCCCTCCAGCCAGGGCAGCTCAGTCAACAGCCTGGCAGACACCTCTGGCAAGGAGGCACAAGGCCCTGAAGCCCGGGAGACGGCCGCGATGCAGGAGGGCGAGCGGGCCGTCATCTCCCACGGCTCCATCATCCACCGGCTGCCGGGCTCTGACAGCCTCCGTGACGACCCCTGCCCGCCAGAGGTGACCCCGGGCCCTCTCCAGCCACCTGCAGCCCCGGGTCCCACACCCACCACCTCTTCTGCCTGCCGACGGGGCTGCTGCCGCAGCCGGGACCGCTCTGCCACCACCGGTACTGCCTGCCGGGTCAGCCGTCAGACCCAACAGCGTGAGCAGGGCTGAGCCCTGCGGGAGCAGCTGTAGGCAGAGGCGACAACAGCACCAGAAACAGCTGCCGGCGTTGGCGCTGAGGTTGAGGGTTAAGCCTCAGGAGCGGGAGCTCGAGGGGCAGCGCGCTGGCTTTGGGGCTGAGGCCAAAAAGCTGTCAGGGCAGCGCCAGGCTACCGGTGAGAAGGCGGCGCGAGCTGCCCAGGCTGAGGAGGGTAAGTTCCAGCGCACGTCCTCGGGCAGCAGAAGAGGCAGCTGGCCGCCCTGCCGGAGGCGCAGAAGCGAACCTACAAGCTTCGGAAGGAGCCGCTGAAGGAGGTGAGATAGGCTGCAGCGGTGGGTGGGGTTGATGGAGGGTCAGGCGGCCCTGCCCTCCTGGCTGTCCCGCTGCCCTTTCCTAGGAGCTCCAGGAGAAGCCCAGCACACCCAAGCGGGAGAAGGCCAGGTGGTTTTGCGGCAGAAGGAGCAGCTATAGCAGTGCCAGGCGGAGGAGGAGGCTGGGCAGCGGCGGCGGCAGCGCCAGTACTTTGAGCTGCAGTGTTGCCAGTACAAGCGCGAGGTGCTGCCGGCTCGTCACAGCCTGGACCAGGACCTGCTTCGAGAGGTAGGCCACCCCCTCCCCTGTTCCCCTCCCAGATCCCAGACACCTACATCCTTTTCCACTTGCCTCACTTGTGGTTGCCTTTCCCCTCTGCCCTCATTCGTGTTACGGCTCGGCTTCTTTTCAACACCTCTTTCGCTTCTCGTGCCCACCAGACCCTGCTAGAGTTCCCAGGCCCGCCAGGAGCTTGGCTCTCTTTCACCTCTCACCCGCACCCCGCATCTCCCCACCCTCGGCTCCCTCTGCCGAGGAGTCCTGGGGCTCTCACTTCCTTGACGCCAACAAGGCTTTCGGACCAGTTTCTGGGCCCTGCCTCTCTTTTGCCTCAGGACTTGAACAAGAAACAGACACAGAAGGACTTGGAGCATGCATTGCTGCTATGGCAGCATGAGGCCCCACGGGAGCCGAAGCTACGGCAGCTCCAGGCCGTACAGCGCACACGGGCTGCGCTCACCCGCCTGCAGCAGCAGACGGAGCTGGGCAACCAGCTGGAGTACAGTAAGCGGCGTGAGCAAGACCGCGGCAGAGCACGCGGCCCAGGTTCGCCAGCAGCCCGAGAGCCTCAAAGTACGTGCAGGCCAGTGTTCTGCGGGCCTCCCGCTCCCTGCTCCTGGGGCTCTGGGACCACCTAACACAGGCACCCTTAAAGAAGAGCAGCCCTGCTCATCTGGCCAGGAGGCAGACCAAAGAATCCTGGGAGGGCTTCCCTGGTGGCGCAGTGGTTGAGAATCTGCCTGCCAATGCAGGGGACACGGGTTCGAGCCCTGGTCCGGGAAGATCCCACATGCCGCAGAGCAACTAAGCCCGTGCGCCACAACTACTGAGCTTGCGCTCTAGAGCCCACGAGCCACAACTACTGAAGCCCGTGCACCTAGAGCCTGTGCTCCGCAACAAGAGAAGCCACCGCAATGAGAAGCCCACACACCGCAATGAAGAGTAGCCCCCGCTCGCCGCGACTAGAGAAAGCCTGCATGCAGCAACGAAGACCCAACGCAGCCAAAAATAAAATAAAATAAGTAAATTTTTTAAAAAAGGAGAAGAATCCTGGGAGAGGAGGAGGAAGCAGTTCCAGAGAGGAGGATTCTGGGGAAAGAAGGGGCTGCCTTGGAGCCAGGAGAGCAGAGGATGTTGGGGAAAGAGTCAGGAGCCCCTAGTCCCAGCCCACAAAAACAGAGTTTGGCTGATGAGGGAGTTTGGGGGCCACCTGAGGAGGAGATGGAGGAGCTTAGAGGTCCGTCCCAGGCACCCCAGGATGGAATGTCTGGTGAGGGACAGCCATCTCCAGGCTCCCTCGGGGTCCTAAACGGAGCCCCCTCCTCCTCTTCCTCCTCCTCCTCAGGGACTGGGGCCACTGTTGGACCCTGGACCCAGCCAAGCTCAAACTCCTCATCCAAGAGGCTACCATCCTCCTTCCCCTGCAACCTCCATCCCCCAGATGCCTCCTGGCCCACAGCGCTCTGTGGCTGGCTTTTTTTTTGCTTAACATTTTGTCTGAGAGAGCCATCTCTTCTGTTGTGTGTATCAATAGTTCATTCTTTTTTTATTGCTCTATATAAATATGCCACAATTTGTCCATTTTAATGACAATGGTCATTTGAGTTCTTTCCAGTTTTGAACTTTTGTAAATAAAGCTACTGGAAGCTTAAAAAAAAAAAAAAAAAAAAAACAGACATCCCTCCCGGACCCCCTCCCACACATCTGAGGCCCAGGCCTACTAGCCAGCTCCCTGGACTCCTGTCCCATGGCCTCTCGGCTGGACTCTCCTTTGCGGTGGGGTCCTCCTCCGGCCTCCTGCCCTGCAACTTCTACTGACGCTCCCACTGCTGGCAGCCGGGGGGGGTGGCCTGCAGGCAGCCCTGCTGGCCCTCGAGGTGGGGGGCTCCTATCTACTTCTTTGTACAGCTCTGCCCCTGCCCACCACCGTCTATTCCTACTCCTGGCTCAGGGCACCGCACTGGGGGCCATCCTCAGTCTGAGCTGGCGCCGAGGCCTCATGGGTGTCCCTCTGGGCCTTGGGGCTGCCTGGTTCCTAGCCTGGCCAGGCCTGGCTCTACCTCTGGCAGCTGTGGCAGCTGGGGGCAAATGGGTGCGGCGGCAGGGCCCCCGGATGCGCCGGGGCATCTCTCGACTCTGGTTGCGCGCTCTGCTGCGTCTGTCGCCCATGACCTTCAGGGCCCTACGGGGCCGGGGGGTACCTGGGCCTATTCGCACTCTACCCCAAGACCAACAAGGACGGATGGCTTCTGCAGCCGTCTGCCTGTCCCTGGGCCCCGGCGGGGTAATCATCTCACTGCCCAACACCCACTAGCCCTGTTGGCAAAGTTTTGGGCCCCGTGCAAGGGCTGGAACTGGCTCCTGGCACAGGCCAGCCAGGGTTTAGCCACCCGCCTGCGCCCCTGGGCCATCCACACACTGGCCAGTTGGCCGTGAGCGGCCCAGCCGTATACCCCCGCTGCTACCAAGCAACGCAGCCAGCGCCGGCTAAGCGCCCCTGCTTCGCACCAGGCACCACCAGGGACTCTAGCTGCGCCGAGATCCCGAGCCCGCCAGGGGCCCTGCCTCCCTGCAGGTGACCAACTCTAGCTCCTCCCCAGCCCAAATCTAGAGCGCTGAAAATGCGCTTTATCTCCCACTACTCAGTGAAGCTTCTCCAGTCCCAGTGCTCTCCTCCCCTTCACCACTCCTTCCTCGGGAGGCTTCCCCACCTCGCCCCTAGCCCTTTGGGCCTCTAGACAGGCAGCGTCCTCTGCCGTGGAGCCCAGAGATTATATTTGGGGGTTCTCCTGATGCTCCCCCCCCCACCCTAAGTTATTGCTGTTCTCCCCCCATGTGCGCCCATTCTCACCCTCATCGACTCAGTCCCAGGGCCAGGGGTGGCAGTGGGTGGGAAGAGTCATGTGTTGTTTTTTTTTCTCTCTCTTTGGTTTTGTTTTTCTGTCTCCCTTCCAACGTTTCCCCCACCAAAAAAAAGAAAAAAGACAAACGCAAATAAAATACCTGAGCAGAACTGTAAAAAAAAAATAAATTAAATAAATAAATAAAACCTAGAAAAAAGTAAGACATTTTTGTTCTGAAAAAGGAAATAATAGATGCACACAGCCCTTTGCAAACATGGCCCATCCCCCAAGGACTTGTCTTTACTGCAATTAAAGAATTCCTTTGATGTTCGTACAGACTCATGAGGCCTGAGTGGAATGCCGTGCTGTGTAAGCATTTACACGGACTTTATGGAGTCAGTCAAGGCTGGTTTGGATGCAGGTGGGGTTACCAGAAGGAGTGCTCATAAAAGGGGAGAGAGAAACAAGGTTTCTCAGTTGCCAGTGTATGCCCCTGTACAACCAAACGGACCCTGGGGTGCAGACAGATGGCTTCTGCGCCATGTCTACTACTAGCTTTCAGTAAGTAAGTCAGCCTCGCGCTTGGAGGTGCCCGTGGGGAGAGAAAGGGCTGGCGGGGCCCTCTGGGTGGCCGGGTCCTCACGACAGCCTGGTGGTCCCATGTGTGAGTCTCCTGGAGCCCAGGGCACCGACTGAGGGGGACAGGGCCAAGGAAGCAGAGCTGGCCTGGGAGTGAAACCAGAGGGGCACCAGCCTGGCCTCGATGTGACCTCAGGCAAGTCACAGCCCCTCTGCGTGCCTCAGTTTCCTCTTCTGTGAAGTGGGATCATAACAAACCCAAGACCGCTGTGAGGCATGAAGGGGATGGCACTGGCCCTCAGGACTCTCTGGGCATATACAGCCCCCCCCTAGCGGCAATGTCACCTCTGCTGAGGTCCAGCCCCCGGGTGAGCTGCCTGCTCAAGGTCCAGCCGCTCTGTGAGGTTGACCAGGAGGCATCACTCAGCCAGTCCTGCCCAGCAAGTGTCTACTGAGCACCTACTGCGTGCCAGACGCCAGTCTGGGTGCTGGGATACAGCAGTGAACAAAACAGGTGCTTTGGGATGCCGGCATCCTGACTCTGCTACTTCTTTTCCTAGGCTGGTCCAGCTCTGAGGCCGCAGGCATGTCATGCCCCTCTCTGAGCCTGTTTCCCCATCTGTAAAGTGGGGGGAGAATTACACCAGCCTCACACGGCTGTTGGGAGGATACAAACAAGGTGACACATGTCAGGCGCTGGGCAGAGGGAGGCACTCGGTGACAGAGGCCAGCTGGCCCTCGGAGCTCCTCGTCTGTCTGGTCCGGTGGAGGACACAGACGGAACTGGGAAAGGGGATGCTGTGACAGGCTTGGAGGAAGGGACGCAGACTCAGTGGGCTCTGGCCACACCCCCCAAAAGGCCATGGGATGGAGAAACTGAGACCAGAGGTGACAAAGGCTCTGCCAACGTCTCCCCTTGTCTGTGGCTGACGTTGGATGAGGTCACCAGGCCTCCTCCCAGCTCTGCCCATGGGTCTTTCTGGTGCCCCAGACCAGGAGGCAGGCCTGCAGGAAACCCGGGGTGTGACAGTGACATCACCTGACACCCCTACCCCCATCTTCCTCTCTCCTTCCCCTTCCTCCCGTGGACCTACTGTCCCTCCTCCTCAGCCCACAGGGAGGTGACGGCCACGGCCAGAAGCTGCCCTAGGGACTTCCCTGGCGGTCCAGTGGTTAGGACTCTGTGCTCTCACGGCCGAGGGCGTGGGTTCAATCCCTGGTCGGGGAACTAAGATCCCACAAGCCGCGTGGTGTGGCCAAAAAAAATTTTTTTAATAAAATAAAATTAAAAAAAAAAAAAAAAGAAGCTGTCCTAGAACCAGGGTTCCCAGATCCTCGGTCCCCTCAACACACTGGACACTGGGCAACAGCAAAGAGGCCACAGAGCCGCTCCTCCCGCCTTGGGGATGCTACACTCTGCGTAGGCTGTGGAAGGGGGCGGTAACCAGGGTGATCTCCTGTGCAGCCTCAGCCCCGTCAGCAGAGCAGAGCTCAGCCTGGGAGGAGGCAGCCCTTGCTGCACCCTGTAGACAGCTGCACCCAGACACAACCCAGAATCATCTCTGAACACACCTGCTGTGGCGTCAGTGACCCTCCCGTCAATATCTCAGTGCTCACGGGACTTCAGTCAGTCATCTTCTTCCTCCTCCTGATTTCTGCCGCCCCACACCCATCTGTACGTTTATTTATCTTATCGGTCTCTTCAAACTGATTTAAATGGATTGCTTTTCCCTGCTTAGTGTCATTGCAAGCAATAAATGTCCCAAACCCAATTTCACGTGCTACTTATGTTTTTCCTAAGACACATTCAATGAAATCTTTGTATTGGTTATCTATGGCTGCATAACAAGTAACCCCAAAACATTATGGTTTAAAATGACATTTGCTGTCTCCCAGTTTCTCCCAGACTGGAATCCGAATACAGCTTAGCTGGATGGCTGCCTGTGTCTCTCCAGGCTGCAGTCAAGGTGTGGCAGGGGCTGCAGGCACCTCCAGGGACCGGGCTCACTCAGCCCCATGGCCTCTCCATAAGGCAGCTCACAACAGGGCAGCCGGCTTCATCGGAACAAGAAAGTGAGAAAAGTCGGAGAGGGCTAATGCGATGCAAATCACGGTCCTCTAGAACCTAATCTTGGAAGCAACATCCATCACTCCTGCAATGGGGCAGTCGCAGAGCCGCTGGTTTACAAAGCAGATGAGAAAGGGCATCCTTGGCACAAACTCTGTTCCCTGCCCTGCGCCCAGGCAAGGAAACAGACCTGAGATTCATAAGGGGCCAGCGTCGTCCTGTCTCCTGCCACCCCCTACCCCACACACACCGTAAATGAACGAGGAATCCACCCACCACCCCCCGCAGCTGCCTTTCCAGCGTGGCTCTTGTGGTCCTTGTCCCCCGGAACCTGCAGTGGACGAAGATGTCCTCTTGGTGGGGACACTGGCTTTGAGTCAGCCTGCACATCCTTCATGCCATACCAGGGCCACTGTTGGCGGCTCGCAGCATCAACAGAGAGCTTTCTCTCCCAAGATACCCGCCCGCAGGACGCACCAAACGTGGTTCGAACGACAGAGATGCCCCCACAGCTCCCAAATGCTGGCCCCCAGCAGTGTTATTTTGGGCAACTTGCCAACCGTGTTGGCACATTTCTGCATCGTTTCATAGGGTTATAGGGTTAGAGGCTGCCAGGGCGTGGAGGAGGCCCCAGAGGGGCCCAAACGTCTTCCCAGCCTGGGCCCATGACCGTCAGAGGTCGGGCACCCTGGGCCTGCTTCTGACGCTTTTTGATCTCATCCATTGCCTTCCTGGTCAGTTCAGGCCAACGCCCACCATGGGGCTGGGTCTCCTCTGTCACCTGCAGGAGCAGAAAACATGTGCCCATGGTTTATGTGCCCATAAAGCCAACGTAGCTTTATGGTTTAATTCATTCACTCACTCATTCATCCGCGCATCTATCGAGGGCCTCCTGCATGCCAGGGACTGGCCTAGGTACTACCGAATAAGACAAAAGATGCTCCTCGTAACAGTTTCAAATGATTTCTAAAAGCACATGGAAAAAAAAATTTAAATCACCCGTCCTCATGGTTACAAGGGAAAATCATGGGCCTGGAATCATGCAGATCTGAATTCATATCCCTGCCCACGACCACCTTCCTGGGCTCGGGCAGCCCCACCCCCTTGCTGAGCCAAGGTCTCTGCCTGCATAAAACGCGGATAACGATGGCGGCAACTCCCATCTGCAGCGACAAGGGACACGCAACAGGGCCTCAGACCCTGTTCCTCCTCTCCTGCCCCCTCCCTTCTATACCATCTCTGGGAGAAACATGACGCAGTGTTTTAAGATCACCAAGAACTCTCAAGTCCCTTGTCACACTTCAGCCTTGAAATGACCACCACGATTAGGGCAGCGACGATCCTCCTGTTGCACTTGGGGAAACTGAGGCTGAGAGAGGCCACGTGCTTTGTCCACAGTCACACAGCGAGTGAGGGACACAGTGGACATCAAGCCTGCCCAAGCGTGGGAAGAGAGTACGTCGGCTGAGCACGGGGCCAAAAGCAGGGGCGTTGGTGAGCAAGACCTCGTCTGTGCCCTGGGGACCAACCCCTGGGAAAACCAGATCCTTCCCAGGCAGGGCACAGGCCACACTGGCTATTTTGAGTTCTCCCACACATGACACAAGCAACAGGAATCTGGGGACACCCGGATCACTGGTCGCATCGGGAACCGAGCTGCTCGGGTGGCGGCCAAGGGAAGGGCTGAGGGTGACAAGGGTCTGCGGGGCAGGGGCTGGAGAGCAGAGCCCAGATGCCTTCAGGGCTGGGGTACCTGCTGGAGAGAAGGCCCGTGGGGAGCTGGAGTGAGAGCCTGGGAGAGGCGGGGGCCGTGTCAGGCTGGGGAGGAATCTGGGGCCTTTCCAGGTCAGGCAGGCACACCCGTGTCCTCCTGGGCTGGGATCCTGAGACAAGGTTTGAGCAGTGTGTGTGGGTGGCAATCCCAGAAACAGGTCAGGGAAGGGAAGGAAGCCATAGAAGTTGCCCCATCAACCCGTAGCAGCCAGGCTCCGTCCCCGGGGGGACCTCAGAGAAGAAACCTCAGGGTGTCCCCACCGCCTCGGGGCGAGGAAGCCTAGGTGCTCCCCCAACTCCCCTGCGACAAGGCCATTGGCTGGAGCCATTCCTAGGATGTGAGTTTCCCAGCGCGGAAAGGCACAGGTGCTGGCGGGAGGGTATCGTTGGCCTGGCCTGGATCCGTGGGTCCACAGCGCTACCCAGCCGGCACCAAAAGCATCCACTGAGACAAGGCTGGGCGGAGCTCAGACCATCCCACTCGGGGCGCCCTATTCACCCAGCACCCCGGTGCACCCAGCCCTGGCCACGCACCGAGGCACAGCCAGGAGCACAGAGTCAGGGCCTCCCTCTCGGAGCCCGTGTCTCATCAAAGAGACCAAAAGTGAGAAGAGCACCACAGGGAAATGAAAAGCATACACTGGATTCGTGCACGAAGGGAGTGAGGGACGGATAAACAGAATGTGGCAGATCCATACAAGGGCATATTATTCAGCCATAAAAAGGAATGAGGGGGCTTCCCTGGTGGCGCAGTGGTTGAGAATCCGCCTCCTAATGCAGGGGACACGGGTTCGAGCCCTGGTCTGGGAGGATCCCACATGCCGCGGAGCAACTGGGCCCGTGAGCCACAACTACTGAGCCTGCGCGTCTGGAGCCTGTGCTCCGCAACAAGAGAGGCCACGATATTGAGAGGCCCGCGCACCGCGATGAAGAGTGGCCCCCGCTCGCCACAACTAGAGAAAGCCCTCGCACAGAAACGAAGACCCAATATAGCCAAAAATAAGATAAATAAAAATAAATTAAAAACTAATTCCTTAAAAAAAAAAAGGAATGAGGTGCTGAATCTTGACGGTAATTATGCTAAGTGGAAGAATCAGATACAAAAGGCCACATAATGTAGGATTCCATTAATACGAAGTGTCCAAAAGAGGTAGATCCACGGAGACAGAAGGCAGGTTGGTGGTGGCCAGGGCCTGGGGGAGGGGAGGGTCGGAGAGACTGCTGAGGGGTACGAGGTTTCTTCTCTGGGTGATTAGAGTGTTCTGAAGTTAGAGAGTGGTGATGGTTGCACAACCTGGTGAATATACTGAAAATCATTGAATTTTATACTTTAAAGGGGTGAAGTTTATAGTAAGAGAATTCATTAAATCTCGATCCTAAAAAGCACACCCGGGGACTTCCCTGGCGGCTCAGTGGTTAAGACTCCACGCTTCCACTGCAGGGGGCCCGAGTTCGATCCCTGGTTGGGGAACTAAGATCCCACATGCTGTATGGCATGGCCAAAAAAAAAAAAGGAATAAATAAAATTTTTTTAAATGAAAAACACACACAGAGGGGTCCTCTTTACGTGAGATGGTCAGGGAGGGCCTCTGGGAGGAGGTGACATTTTAGCTGAGGTCTGAAGGGTGAGGAGGAGCTGGCCATGGGGCAGGGCAGGAGGGGGCATGGCGTGTAGCGGGAGTGACGGGGGGCTGAGGGCAGTGAGCTTGAGGGGAGGGGGCCGAGGTGCGGGGAGGGGGCGGCAGCAGACCCCATAGGGTTTGGTATCTGTGCTGAGGGGTAGCTCATTCTGACAGCAGCTGGAGGCAGCTGGAGGGTCTCAAGCTTGGGAGAGAAACATGATGGGATTTATGCTTTTAAAGTGTGGTGGCTGGACTAGAGGGGACAGGAGAACCCCCGCAGGAGACCACATGCCTCCGGGGAATCCCTTGGGACTGGGGCTTACCCAGTACAAACCAGTTCTCACCCCCATGCCCTAAGAGGGACTGTGGGTGGGGACACTTTGCTCTGTTGTGGCCATTTGTATCCTGCAGTATCTTTTTTTTTTTTTTTTAACATCTTTATTGGAGTATAATTGCTTTACAATGGTGTGTTAGTTTCTGCTTTATAACAAAGTAAATCAGTTATACATATACATCTGTTCCCATATCTCTTCCCTCTTGCATCTCCCTCCCTCCCACCCTCCCTATCCCACCCCTCTAGGTGGTCACAAAGCACAGAGCTGATCTCCCTGTGCTATGCTGTTGCTTCCCACTAGCTATCTATTTTACGTTTGGTAGTGTATATATGTCCACGCCACTCTCTCACCTTGTCACGTCTTACCCTTCCCCCTCCCCATATCCTCAAGTCCATTCTCTAGTAGGTCTGTGTCTTTATTCCCGTCTTACTACTAGGTTGTTCATGACCTTTTTTTTTTTTTTTTCCTTAGATTCCATACATACGTGTTAGCATACGGTATTTGTTTTTCTCTTTCTGACTTACTTCACTCTGTATGACAAACTCTAACTCCATCCACCTCACTACAAATAACTCAATTTTGTTTCTTTTTATGGCTGAGTAATTTTCCATTGTATATATGTGCCACATCTCCTTTATCCATTCATCCAATGATGGACATTTAGGTTGCTTCCGTGTCCTGGCTATTGTAAATAGAGCTGCAATGAACATTTTGGTACATGACTCTTTTTGAATTATGGTTTTCTCAGGGTATATGCCCAGTAGTGGGATTGCTGGGTCGTATGGTAGTTCTATTTTTAGTTTTTTAAGGAACCTCCATACTGTTCTTCATAGTGGCTGTATCAATTTACATTCCCACCAACAGTGCAAGAGGGTTCCCTTTTCTCCACACCCTCTCCAGCATTTATTGTTTACAGATTTTCTGATGATGGCCATTCTGACCAGTGTGAGGTGATACCTCAATGTAGTTTTGATTTGCATTTCTCTAATGATTAGTGATGTTGAGCATTCTTTCATGTGTTTGTTGGCAATCTGTATATCTTCTTTGGAGAAATGTCTATTTAGGTCTTCTGCCCATTTTTGGATTGGGTTGTTTGTTTTTTTGTTATTGAGCTGCATGAGCTGCTTGTAAATCTTGGAGATTAATCCTTTGTCAGTTGCTTCATTTGCAAATATTTTCTCCCATTCTGAGGGTTGTCTTTTGGTCTTGTTTGTGGTTTCCTTTGCTGTGCAAAAGCTTTGAAGTTTCATTAGGTCCCATTTGTTTATTTTTGTTTTTATTTCCATTTCTCTAGGAGGTGGGTCAAAAAGGATCTTGCTGTGAAAAGGCACCCTTGCCCTGAGATGATAAACCCCAGGGTGTGGGAGAAAAGGCCACAGCACAGAAAAGGGGCTGAGCGGGCGACCGCCTCGGGCCGCAGGGAAGGTGAGAGCGCGGCAGCAGGGCAGGGACGGAGGCAGACCCCGGGGCCGCCTGGAAGGCAACGCAGACTTTGAGCTTGCTGCCCGGCCAGCTGCTCAGGCTCCTCGGGGCGGGGAAGGGGGTTTGGTGGAAGCACGGGCCCAAGGGGCAGAGTCCACCAGCACCAGGAAACCTGACGGGGAGTGACTGGTGGTCTTCCGGGCTGGGGACGGCGGTCCTGCCAAGGATCGAAGCCAGGCCAGCGGATCTGGCAGGTCACAGTCAAGGTTTGTTCTGAGGGCGGAGGGGAAGTCCCCACACGACTCAGGAACACGTGAGTTCCTCAGAGAGCCAGCGACGTCCCAGCAGCTGGAACAGGGAAGCATCTTGGAGAAGGATGTCAAGGGAACTTCACTGCCCTTCAGAGCTGGCTGAGGGAGCCACACTGGACCCATTCATCCCTCATCAAGTGTCTTCTGTGTGCCAAGTCCTGGCAGGGCTTCATGGGAAGGCTTCCTGGAGGAGGTGACATTTGAACTGGGCCCTGAAGGATAGTGGGAGTTTTCCAAGGAACAGCAGGTAGAGAGAACACTCGAGCACAGACCTAGAGGTTGGAAAGGGCCTGCACCAACCAGGGAACCGAGCAGCCCTTGCCTGGGCAGGGGTTGGAAAGTTGGGGGGACTCTTCCAGGAGGGGGGTAAACCTGGGGTCTCTCTGCCAGGAGCCCCCTCGAGCTGGGCCGAGCTAGGATGGGCCAGCGACTCCCTACCTGGTTGATTCCTTTGACTCTCCCGGCTTTGCCTGTCCACCTGCCCCCCATCCCTCAGACCCTTCCCCAGGTGGGGATGCAGGTGGCACGGTGAGCACAGAGGTGAGGGGACCCCACACTTCTGCTGGGAGGGATTTGGTACAGTTCAGAGCCAAGAGGGCGTGCATTCACCTCGGCAACGGCTCCCACCATCTCAGGGAGAGGCCACTTTGCTGACCCCCTTGTAGGGAATCCCACCGCGGAAAGAGGCGTTAAAGACAGGCAGTCACGCCCTCCCTATGGTCAGGGAAACCACCAGCACATAGGGTGCATTCTCAGGGTGGAGGCTGCAGCCCCGGGACGGGACCCAGGGCTTGTGCATGAGCTGGAATTCAGTCGCACTTGCCCTCTCAGCCAAGTGCACCAAGGACATGTGACCCAAGGACAGTGCACGGTGGCCCCGCTTGCAGCTCTCTCTGCCAGGCCTCAAGGTCTGGTGACAGGGGCCTGGAAAGGCCCAGATCCCCATAGGTGTCATGCTCTGCTCTTTGGTACTGCTTGTTTCTATTGACAAACAGCCCACCTCGAGTTGCCATCAAGCCTGGGACTTTCAGAACAGACACTTCTGCTGCTATTTCATGCTATTTCAAGAGAGCTTGAAGGCAGTTTGGGGAAGTTGGAAGAGTGATGCATCTTTTTTGATCTCTCCAAATTCCCCTATAAAAATGGACAGAGCACCTAGGATAGCAAAACCCAAAACTCATGGGTTGCAGCCAGGATGGAACTAGACGGCCAGGTGGCCACGGCAGGCAAGGAGGTGGAGACGAATCCCCAACAGGTGCAAGAGCCACGTGGTGTCAGCCTCTGCAAGAGAAGACGGGGAGGCAAGTCAACGGGGCTCTGACGGTCCTGAGAACTGAGGACCCCCCACCCCAGTTGCCAACAGTTCTCACTGCAAAGCGTGGTGGTCCCATCTGAGAGCAGACGTCAGTACCTCACGTGCAGGCTTCTATCTGTGGTGACTGCAGGAGGACAGCAGTGAGGTCACACGGTGCTGGGGCAGTCTGGACCCTGAACCCACGACCAAGTTATTAAAGTACCAGAAAACTTCCATGACTGCCCTTCAAAAGCCCACATCTCTTGTAATCACAGGGTCAAGGTTTTAGAAAACCAGACCCAAACTCTGACCCCGTGGGGTCAGCTCGGCCGTTTGAAATCGTGGCCACACGGGTTCCTTGGGGTGAAGTTAGGGTATCGATGAGAAAGAGGGGAACCCCAAACATTGGAACGGATCCCATTTGGAAAGATTGTGGTACTGCTGGACCTCCAAATCCCTCAGACACTCTGTTGCCTGCAGAAGCCGTCCCAAGTCCCCCCTCCATCACTCCTAAGGGAGACGCTTCCTCTAGGGCCTGCCACCACGTCTTGCTTCTGGATCTGAACTTGAATCGCAGGAGCAGGGGTATAAAATCTGACCCAGGGGGACTTCCCTGGCGGTCCAGTGGTTAGGACTCCTCACTTTCACTGCCGAGGGCACGGGTTCAATCCCTGGTCGGGAACTAAGATCCCGCAAGCTGCATGGCACAGCCAAAAAAAAAAATCTGACCCAGGAAGATGTACTGCATACAACAAAAGAAATGACAGGCATTACCAGTTTCCATTGACAGAAACCTCGGGAATAAGCACGGCAATGGCCCTGCGGGTGTCAGACCAGCATGGAAGAAACGTAATGTTTTCTGATACGGATGCAATCGCCCATCCCAGACTCAAAGTGTTAACCCAGAGCTGGGCGTGGCTCTAATAGAATGCTCATGTCATTGACTGAAGTCTGGACCCAGCGGTGGCTCCTCTTTTTTTTCTCCAAAATCAAAATTTAACTTTTTTTTTTAATTGAAAGAAAGATTCTTTAAATTCTACGGTGCTTTACAATTTTCAAAAATTTCACACACATACTCAGCCATAAAAAAGAACGAAGTAATGCCATTTGCAGCAACATGGATGCAAATAGAGATTACCATACTAAGTGAAGTCAGTCAGAAAGACAAAGACAAATACCATATGATATCACTTATATGTGGAATCTAAAATATGGCACAAATGAACCTATCTACAAAACAGAAACAGACTCACAGACATAGAGAACAGACTTGTGGCTGCCAAGGGGGAAAGGGGGAGGGAGAGGGAGGGACTGGGAGTTTGGGGTTAGCAGATGCAAACTATTACATTTAGAATGGATAAACAACAAGGTCCTAATGTATAGCACAGGGAACTATATCCAATCTCCTGGGATAAACCATAATGGAAAAGAATATTTAAAAAGAATGTATATATGTGTATAACTGAGTCACTTTGCTGTACAGCAGAGATTGGAACAACACTGTAAATCAACTATACTTCAATTCAAAAAATTGAAAAAAAATTTCACACACATGGTTTCATATAATCTCATAATAACCCTTTCCGTCCCCATCCCCTATGTTGCCCCTCCCCCCAACCCTCTCCCCACTGGTAATCACTAGTTTGTTCTCTATCTCTGTGAGTCTGCTTCTTTTTTGTTTCATTCACTAGTTTGTTGTATTTTTTTAGATTCCACATATAGGTGATATCGTACAGTATTTGTTTTTGTCTGGCTTATTTCTCTTAGTATAATGCCTTCCAAGTCCATCCACGTTTCTGCAAATGGCAAAATTCCGGTGGTTTTTTTTTTTTTTTAATGGCTGAGTAGTATACATTGTATGTATATACCACACCTTCTTTATCCATTCATCTGTTGATGGACGCTTAGGTTGCTTCTGTACCTTGGCTATTGTAAATAACGCTGCTGTGAACATTGGGGTGCGTGTATCTTTTTGAATTAGTGTTCTTCTTTTTTTCAGATATATTCCCAGGAGTGGAATTGCTGGGTCATATGGTAGTTCTATTTTTGGTTTTCCACAGTGGCTGCACCAATTTACATTCAGTGGTGGCCCATTTGAGATGGAGATGAGATTATGGGATTCCCTTGGTAAACTGTAAAGGACAGTTTTTTAACTTTGGCACTTTTGATATTTGGGACGAGATAATTCTTTTTTGGGGGGGGAGGCTCTTAGGGGGGGTGCTTAGTGGCATCCCTGGTCCACTAGATGCTAGCAACACACCCTTCCCAGTTGTAACAACCAAAAATGTCTCTAGACATTGCTAAATGTCCCCAGGTTGGCAGGCGGTGTGTGGTAGCAAAATCCTCCCTAATTGAGAACACCTGCTGTAGAGAAAGTTCTCCAAAGACTTGGGGAAATAGGAATATTGGAGTAGATTCATTATATACAACCCACTCGCCCATGCCCTAACCATGCCCCAAGAGGGCCCTTCACCAAAGCTTTGCGAAATACAGTGGGGAGGGGAACACAGCACGTGGAAAGTCTTCGTGGCTGTTCTCTGCGGGCTAGGAATGACCTTGGGAGACGCTGCCATTGAAACAGCCTTCCTGAATTCCATGAGGATGAAGGAATCCCAACACAGCAGGGGCCAAGGAGACAAGAAGGGTGTAGTTACCATCATGGAAACATGAATAACCAGAGTAGCCCTTTGGTAGTGGCTAATTGCTCAGGAAGTACCTGGGACTGAAATGTTTGGTTTAACCCCATAAAATTGGTGATAGGCAACCATTTTTGACCTGAACTACCATTTAACATGGTTCAGACTCATAAAGGAGCAGCTAACTGAGATTTACTTGATTGGAATAAGCAAAGAAAACCCTCTAGATCTGATTCACAGGACAACAAACTGACCCACCATATCGATGACATCTGGCAGATTGGACCCAATGAGCCAGAAATATAAACCCCCCAGAAATCTTGGTCAGACACATGCATGTCAGGGGGTGGGAACTGATCCCCACAAAATGCAATGAAATTTCTAGAAGGACAATGGTCTGGGGCGTGTTGAGATAACCTCGCCAAAAGAAAATACAAGTTGCTAGACCAGCAAGCTCTTACTGCTAGGAAAGTCCCACAATGCCTGGTGAGCCTCTTTAGATTTTGGACACAACATACATCTTATAAAGTGTGCTCATCCAACTGGTCTACCTGTAAGGCTGCCTGTGACCTGTAAGGCAGGTGTGAGTAGATGCTAGGACAAGAGAAGGCTCTGGGATGCGTCCAGGATGCAGCGAAAGTTATTCTGCAGCTCAGACCAAATGACCCAGCAGAGCTGATGGAACGTGAGGTGTCAGGAGATGGGGGGATTCTGTGGGAAGTCTTTAGCAGGCTCCTACTGGGGTATTGCAGCACAGACCGTTCAAATTTTGGAGCAAAGCACATCCTCTTCTGAAAAGAACGCTTCTCCTTTTGAGAAGACAGTTCCTGGCTTGCCTCTGGGCCCTAATAGAGACTAAACGTGTGAACAGAGGTTGCAAAGTCACCATCGATCTGAGCTGCCCATCCTGAACTAGGTGTTACCCAACCCAGCAAGATAGACACTGAGATGCCCACCACGGCACTCCACGGTCAAGGGGAAGTGAGACACAGCGGATCAGACCTGAAGGCACAAGTCATTGCAGAAGCAGATGTTAGACTCCCATGGTACCTCCTCTGCTGTGTCAGCCCCTCTCCCTCCATCCACGCAAATGATCTCCCGGGAGTTCCTTAGGACCAGTTGACCGGAAGAAAGACTTCAGGCCTGCACGATAAGCTGGCATCGTCTGAGGGTGGAGAGCTGAAGCTCTGCAGCTCCAGGGAGGTGGTCCTGAAGGGTCTGGGGCCAAATTTTCAGACATGTGCCTGGTTGTCCCTTTTACCTGGAAAGAGAGAGGGTCAGAGGTATGGGTCTACACTGAGACGTCGGTAGGGCCTAATGGATGGTCAGGGACCCAAAAGGAACAGGCTTAGGGGACCTCCCTGGTGGTCCAGTGGTTAGGACTCCACGCTTCCACTGCAGGGGGCATGGGTTCGATCCCTGGTCAGGGAGCTAAGATCCTGCGTGCCGCACGGCGCAACCAAAAAATAAAAAGAAAGAAAAGAAAGGAACAGGATTGGATGATTGGTCACAGGAGGTCAGGAGAAGAGGCCTGAGGGAGAACCTCTCGGAGTAGGCGCAAGGTAGCCAGATAGAGATTAACATCCCATGTAAATACCCACCAGAGGCCAACTTCACAGAGGAGGCTCAGTGTCATCAGATGGACAAGATGACCTGTCTGATGGCATCAGCCAGCCTGTGTCCCCAGCTACCCTGCTTTGCATGGGCTCAGCAACCCAAGCTTCCCTACTCCAAAGCTGACCCAGCTCAGTCACTGCTGCGAGCCCGGGTACCCCCGGGGGACACCATTCCCCAGGGGACAGCCAGCCACCTGGTTGTGGGTTGATTTCACTGGACCACTTCCATCATGAAAGGGACAGTGATTTGATTTTCCTGGAATTATGACTTTGCTCTGAACATGAATTTGCCTTCCCTGCCTGGAAGTCTTCTGCCAAAGCCACCACCCATGGACATACGGAATCTCCTTGGTCATTATTACACCCCACAACGCTGCTTCTCACCAAGGAGCTCATTTCTCTACAAATGAAGGCGCATCACCAGGCTTGAGCCCACTGGCTCCTCGGTCTCACCATGTTCCCCATCGTCCTAAGCATCTTTGAATGAAGGGATGGCCTTTTAATGGCTGGGTGATGATCCTGTGCTGTTTCTAGGATACGGCCTAGGCTCTGAACCAAGAAACGAAGAAGGGGGTTATTGTACCCGCTGGCATGACTGGTCCTGGTTCAGAGGGGGAATGCAGTGGAGAGACTATGCCCGGAGTCCAGAAGATTTTCTGGGGCTCTAGGCACGCGGGGTTCAGTAGTTGTGGCGCACGGGCTTAGTTGCTCCCTAGCGCGTGGGATCTTCCCGGACCAGGGCTCGAACCCATGTTCCCAGCATTGTCAGGCAGATTCTTAATCCCTGCACCACCAGGGAAGTCCCATGCATCTCCGTTTTTGGAGAGAGGATTAGTGTGTCTTTGGTTGAACAGGGGAAAATGGGGTTCTGTTAGGTATAGAAAGATATTATTGTTTTCTTTTTTTTTCATTGGAGTATGATTGCTTTACAACATTGTGTTAGTTTCTGCTGTACGACAAAGTGAATCAGCTATATGTATACGTATATCCCCCCCCTCTTGAGTCTCCTTCCCACCCCCTCCCCGTCCCACCCCTCTAAGTCATCACAGAGCACTGAGCTGAGCTCCCTGTGCTATACAGCTGCTTCCCACTAGCTATCTATTTTACACACGGTAGTGTATACGTGTCAGTGCTACTCTCTCAGTTCATCCCACCCTCTCCTCCCCCCCACTGTGTCCACAAGTCCATTCTCTACATCTGCGTCTCTTCTCCTGCGCTGGAAATAGGTTCATCAGTACCATTTTTCTAGATTCCACACACATGTGATAATATATGATATTTGTTTTTCTCTTTCTGACTTACTTCACTCTGCATGACAGACTCTAGGTTCATCCACATCACTACAAATGACCCAGTTTCATTCCTAGAAAGACATTATTTTTTCTTTATTTAAAAGTGAAGTGAAGGGACCCCCTCACACCCATTAGGATGGCTACTGTGAAAAAAGTATAGAAAATAACCGGTGTTGGTGAGGGTGTGGAGAAATTGGAACTTTTGTGCACTGTTGATGGGAATGTAAAATGGGGAATGAAAACAGTTTGATGGTTCCTCAAAAAAATTAGAAAGAAAACAACCGTACGATCCAGAAATTCTGATTCTGGGTACAACCCCAGAAGAACTGAAAGCAAGGTCTCAAAGAGGGATTTGCAACCGAAACACAGAAGCAACCCAAGTGTCCATCAACGGATGAATGGATAAACAAAATGTGGTCCATCGGTACAATGGAATATCATTCAGCCTTAAAAAGGAAGGAAATTCTGACACATGCTACCATATGGATGAAGCTTGAGGGCATTATGCTCAGTGAAACAAGCCAGTTGCAAAAGGACAAATACTGTGTGATTCCACTCAAAGGAGGTCCCTAGAGTCATCACATTGATAGAGACAGAAAGTAGGATGGTGGTTGCCAGGGGCTGGGGGAGGGGAAGAGGAGTGTTTAACGGGGACAGAGCTTCAGTGTCACTAGATAAAAAGAGTTTTGGAGATGGATGGTGGTGACGGTTGCACAACAATGTGAATGTAATTATTGCCACAGAACTTAGAAATGGTTAAAATGGCAAGTTTTCTGTTAGGTGTATTTCACCACAATTTATTTGAAAAGATCCTGGAATTTTAAAAAAAAAAATTTTTTTTTAAATGAGTTGAAAGACACACACACATACCAATCAGTATAATCTGTTCAGCTGGCCCAGGCCTCGGGGGAAAATTCCAGCTCCAACAGCTGAGGGGCTAAACAATTCTGAGTTTTATCTGGAAAACAGCTACTTCTGCCAGAAAGTTTAGGAAACACGGCCTCCCACAAACAGGAGACAACAGAGCACTCAGACTGGAGAACAACTCTGCAATTTTGCACTAGTTTCATGGAAAACTGTGACTAATTCATGTGGGGAACAAGGCATATTTTTTTGTTGTTGTTGTTTTGGGTTTTTTGGTTTGTTTGTTTTTGAATTTTATTTTATTCTTTTATACAGCAGGTTCTTATTAGTTATCCATTTAATACATATTAGTGTATATATGTCAATCCCAATCTCCCAATTCATCACACCACCACCACACCCGCCCCCCCCCCCCGCCACTTTCCCCCTGTGGTGTCCACACATTTGTTCTCTACATCTGTGTCTCTATTTCTGCCCTGCAAACTGGTTCATCTGTACCATTTTTCTAGGTTCCACATATATGCATTAATATACGATATTTGTTTTTCTCTTTGACTTACTTCACTCTGTGTGACAGTCTCTAGATCCATCCACGTCTCTACAAATGATCCAATTTCATTCCTATTTATGGCTGAGTAATATCCCATTGTATATATGTACCACATCTTCTTTATGCGTTCATCTGTCGATGGGCATTTAGGTTAATTCCATGACCTAGTTATTGTAAATAATGCTACAGTGAGCATTGGGGTGCATGTGTCTTTTTGAATCATGGTTTTCTCTGGGTATATGCCCAGTAGTGGGATTGCTGGGTCATATGGTAATTCTATTTTTAGTTTTTTTAGGAACCTCCATACTGTTCTCCATAGTGGCTGCATCAATTTACATTCCCACCAACAGTGTAAGAGGGTTCCCTTTTCTCCACACCCTCTCCAGCATTTGCTGTTTGTAGATTTTCTGATGATGCCCATTCTAACTGGTGTGAGGTGATACCTCACTGTAGTTTTGATTTGCATTTCTCTAATAATTAGTGATGTTGAGCAGTTTTCATGTGCTTCTTGGCCATCTGCATGTCTTCTTCGGAGAAGTGTCTATTTAGGTCTTCTGCCCATTTTTGGATTGGGTTTTGTTTTTTTTTTAACGTTAAGCTGCATGAGCTGTTTATATATTTTGGAGATTAATCCTTTGTCCGTTGATTCATTTGCAAATATTTTCTCCCATTCTGAGGGTTGTCTTTTCATCTTGTTTATGGTTTCCTTTGCTGTGCAAAAGCTTTTAAGTTTCATTAGGTCCCATTTGTTTATTTTTGTTTTTATTTCCATTACTCTAGGAGGTGGATCAAAAAAGACCTTGCTGTGATTTATGTCAAAGAGTGTTCTTCCTATATTTTCCTCTAAGAATTTTATACTGTCCAGTCTTATATTTAGGTCTCTAATCCATTTTGAGTTTATTTTTGTGTATGGTGTTAGGGAGTGTTCTAATTTCATTCTTTTACATGTAGCTGTCCAGTTCTCCCAGCACCACTTATTGAAGAGACTGTCTTTTCTCCATTGTATATCCTTGCCTCCTTTGTCATAGATTAGTTGACCATAGGTATGTGGATTTATCTCTGGACTTTCTATCCTGTTCCATTGATCTATATTTCTGTTTTTGTGCCAGTACCATACTATCTTGATTATTGTAGCTTTGTAGTATAGTCTGAAGTGCAGTGGCCTGATTCCTCCAGCTCTGTTTTTTCCCATCAAGACTGCTTTGGCTATTCAGGGTCTTTTGTGTCTCCATACAAATTTTAAGATTTTTTGTTCTAGTTCTGTAAAAAATGCCATTGATGATTTGATAGGGATTGCAATGAATCTGTAGATTGCTTTGGGTAGTATAGTCATTTTCACAATATTGATTCTTCCAATCCAAGAACATGGTATATCTCTCCATCTGTTTGTATCATCTTTGATTTCTTTCATCAGTGTCTTATAGTTTTCTGCATACAGGTCTTCTGTCTCACTAGGTAGGTTTATTCCTAGGTATTTTATTCCTTTTGTTGCAATGGTAAATGGGAGTGTTTCCTTAATTTCTCTTTCAGATTTTTCATCATTAGTGTATGGGAATGCAAGAGATTTCTGTGCATTAATTTTGTATCCTGCAACTTTGGCAAATTCATTGATTAGCTCTAGTAGTTTTCTGGTGGCATATTTAGGATTCTCTACGTATAGTATCATGTCATCTGCAAACAGTGACAGTTTTACTTCTTCTTTTCCAATTTGTATTCCTTTTATTTCTTTTTCTTCTCTGATTGCCATGGCTAGGACTTCCAAAACTATGTTGAATAATAGTGGCGAGAGTGGACATCCTTGTCTTGTTCCTGATCTTAGAGGAAATCTTTCAGTTTTTCACCATTGAGAATGATGTTTGCTGTGGGTTTGTCATATATGGCCTTTATTATGTTGAGGTAGGATCCCTCTATGCCCACTTTCTGGAGAGTTTTTATCATAAATCGGTGTTGACTTTTGTCAAAAGCTTTTTCTGCATCTATTGAGATGATCATATGGTTTTTATTCTTCAGTTTGTTAATATGGTGTATCACATTGATTGATTTGCGTATATTGAGGAATCCTTGCATCCCTGGGATAAATCTCACTTGATTATGGTGTATGATCCTTTTAATGTGTTGTTGGATTCTGTTTGCTAGTATTTTGTTGAGGATTTTTGCATCTATATTCATCAGTGATATTGGTCTGTAATTTTCTTTTTTTGTAGTATCTTTGTCTGGTTTTGGTATCAGGGTGATGGTGGCCTCATAGAATGAGTTTGGGAGTGTTCTTTCCTCTGCAATTTTTTGGAAGAGCTTGAGAAGGATGGATGTTAACTCTTCTCTAAATATTTGATAGAATTCACCTGTGAAGCCATCTGGTCCTGGACTTTTGTTTGTTGGAAGATTTTGAATCACAGTTTCAATTTCATTACTTGTGATTGGTCTGTTCATATTTTCTATTTCTTCCTGGTTCAGTCTTGGAAGGTTATACCTTTCTAAGAATTTGTCCATTTCTTCCAGGTTGTCCATTTTATTGGCATAGAGTTGCTTGTAGTAGTCTCCTAGGATGCTTTGTATTTTTGTGCTGTCTGTTGTAACGTCTCCTTTTTCATTTCTAATTTTATTGATTTGAGTCCTCTCCCTCTTTTTCTTGATGAGTCTGGCTAATGGTTTATCAATTTTGTTTATCTTCTCAAAGAGCCAGCTTTTAGTTTTATTGATCTTTGCTATCGCTTTCTTTGTTTCTATTTCATTTATTTCTGCTCTGATCTTTATGATTTCTTTCCTTCTGCTAACTTTGGGTTTTGTTTGTTCTTCTTTCTCTAGTTCCTTTAGGTGTAAGGTTGATGGTTTATTTGAAACTTTTCTTGTTTCTTGAGGTAGACTTGTATTGCTATAAACTTCCCTCTTAGAACTGCTTTTGCTGCATCCCATAGGTTTTGGATCATTGTGCTTTCATTGTCATTTGTTTCTAGGTATTTTTTTATTTCCCCTTTGATTTCTTCAGTGATCTCTTGGTTATTTAGTAAAGTATTGTTTAGCCTCCATTAGTTTGTATTTTTTACAGATTTTTTCCTGTGATTGATATCTAGTCTCATAGTGTTGTGGTTGGAAAAGATACTTGATACGATTTCAATTTTCTTAAATTTACCAAGGCTTGATTTGTGACCCAAGGTATGATCTATCCTGGAAAATGTTCCATGAGCACTTGAGAAAAATGTGTAATCTGCTGTTTCTGGATGGAATGTCCTACATATATCAATTAAATCTATCTGGTCTATTGTGTCATTTAAAGCTTGTGTTTCCTTATTAATTTTCTGTCTGGATGATCTGTCCATTGGTGTAAGTGAGGTGTTAAAGTCCCCCACTATTATTGTGTTACTGTTGATTTCCTCTTTTAGAGCTGTTAGCAGTTGCTTTATGTATTGAGGTGCTCCTATACTGGGTGCATATATATTTATGTTTATTTTTATTTTTTTAAATTTATTTATTTTTGGCTGTGTTGGGTCTTCGTTTCTGTACGAGGGCTTTCTGTAGTTGCAGCAAGTGGGGGCCACTCTTCAACGCAGTGCGCAGGCCTCTCACTATTGCGGCCTCTCCTGTTGCGGAGCACAGGCTCCAGACGTGCAGGCTCAGTAGTTGTGGCTCACAGGCCTAGTTGCTCCGCGGCATGTGGGATCTTCCCAGACCAGGGCTCGAACCCATGTCCCCTGCATTGGCAGGCAGATTCTCAACCACTGCGCCACCAGGGAAGCCCTATATTTATAATTGTTATATCTTTTTCTTGGATTGATCCCTTGATCATTACATAGTGTCCTTCCTTGTCTCTTGTAACATTCTTTATTTTAAAGTCTATTTTATCTGATATGAGTATTGCTACTCCAGCTTTCTTTTGATTTCCATTTGCACGGAATATCTTTTTCCATCCCCTCACTTTCAGTCTGTATGTGTCTCTAGGTCTGAGGTGGGTCTCTCTGGGTTTTATCTTGTTCCTTCATCTGGTACATAGCCCTCTCCCTTCTCATCTTGTCTATCTTTCTGTGAATGTGGTTTTTGTTCCACAGGCTGCAGGACTGTAGTTCTTCTTGCTTCTGCTGTCTGCCCTCTGGTGGATGAGGCTATCTAAGAGGCTTGTGCAAATTTCCTGATGGGAGGGACTGGTGGTGGGTAGAGCTGGATGTTGCTCTGTGGGCAGAGCTCAGTAAAACTTTAATCCACTTGTCTGATGATGGGTGGGGCTGGGTTCCCTCCCTGTTGGTTGTGTGGCCTGAGGCGACCCAACACTGGAGCCTCCCCAGCTCTCTGGTGGGGCTAATGGCAGACTCTGGGAGGGCTCACCCCAAGGAGTACTTCCCAGAACTTCTGTTGCCAGTTTCCTTGTCCTCACGGTGAGACACAGCCACACCCTGCCTCTGCAGGAGACCCTCCAACACTATCAGGTAGGTCTGCTTCAGTCTCCTATGGGGTCACTGCTCCTTCCCCTGAGTCCCAATGCGCACACTATTTTGTGTGTGCCCTCCAAGAGTGGAGTCTCTGTTTCCCCCAGTCCTTTTGAAGTCCTGCAATCACATCCCTCTAGCCTTCAAAGTCTGATTCTCTAGGAATTCCTCCTCCCGTTGCCAGACCCCCAGGTTGGGAAGCCTGACGTGGAGCTCAGAACCTTCACTCCAGTGGGTGGACTTCTGTGGTATAAGTGTTCTCCAGTCTGTGAGTCACCCACCCAGCAGTTATGGGATTGATTTTATTGTGATTGCGCCCCTCGTACCATCTCATTGTGGCTTCTCCTTTGTCTTTGGATGTGGGGTATCTTTTTTGGTGAGTTCCAGTGTCTTCCTCTTGATGATTGTTTAGCAGTTAGTTGTGATTCCGGTGCTCTCGCGAGAGGGAGTGAGCGCACGTCCTTCTTCTCTGCCATCTTGAACCAATCCTCCAAGGCACATTTTTATCTTCTGTGTCCACATGCACCCGTGGCAGGCCCAGCGGAAACACAGAACCTAGTGCAACATCACCCCTTGCCTACCTCCCTCCTGTCCCCCCAAATCAGGAGTGGGTTTACACCAGTCTCCCCCCAACTACTGGACTCAGCCTGTCTCTTCCCGCTCAAGCCACCCTCCCTGGGGTACCTGCCTATGTCTTGCAATTGTCACAATGGCACGCTGATGGAGGCTGGGGCGCTGGTAAGCTGAGGACCAGACCTCTCAAAGCCAGGCAGGAGCGAATTCTCAGGATTTTTTTCCTTCCCTGCCTCACTTCTCCATCTTTGTGTAGTGTTTCCTGGGATCATCTCCCAAATAAATGACTTGCAGCCCCCCAAGAAGTTAAGAATAGTTAAAGGGGTGGGGAGTGGGCTGGGCTGGACTCTCTGCCCCTCCACCATGTCCTCTCTGAGTGATACTGGGTCAGCGCTTCCCCAGCTTCTGCCCCGGCACTGGTGGGTGAGTGGCCAGTATCCTGGAGGCTAGTGACTGCTTCTCCCACCCTCTGGTTCCAGGCTTCCAGACTTCCATGGCCCAGCCCCACCCACATTCCTGTATGAAACCCTTATTTCCCTGATAGTGTGGTGTGTCTGTTTCCTGATCCAACTCAGAGAGAGAGACAGAGAGACAAAGACAGAGAGAGATGTTGCAGGGGAACCTATAGTTTAAAATAGGGGAAAAGAAGCATATCAACCAGTGCATCTAGTTGGATCCTGATTCACACACACAATCCTGTAAATAAACCAATAAATAAATGAATGTGGACACTGCATATTTGTTGATTTTAAGGAATTATTGTTCATGACTTTTAGAAATGATCATGGTGGACTTCTAAAATGAAAATGTAGCCTTTGAAAAGGTTCCTTATTTTTCAATCCCATGATGAAACAGTCACGGGTCAAATGATGTGATAACTGGGATTTGGTCCCAGGATGCAGACGTGGAGGGAAGGGAGCAGGGATGGACCACAGCTGGTGTCAAGGCTGATCGAGGAGTTTAAGGTGGGCAGGGCGGCGGGGCAACGATGCTGGGGGTTCCTACGGGCTGAGTGACCCACATTAAGGAGTCTGATGAGTGAGCAGAACGCACAGTGGGACAGTGCAGTGGTCGTGGTGCAGCAAGGAGTCCAGGTGGGAGGTACAACAGGCCCGCACCAGCGTAGCGGCCGTGGGAAGGGAGAGAAGTGGACACGGCTGGAAAATGTCTGGGCAGCAGGAAAGTGAGGAATTGGAAGCTGGGCAGAGAGCCTCAAACTAGGAAGATGGGAAACCAGCCAAGGCCCTGCTGCTGGGACATCCCATCTCAGGCGCCAGGAGATGGCTCTGCCCCTGGGCTTGCAGGGGCTGTAGGCCCCGCCCACCTCCCCAGCCTCATCACACACACCCTCCCATTCCTGCCCTCCTACCTCCCTTTCTGTTCTTCTTTTTTTTTAATTTATTTTTTGGCTGCATTGGGTCTTCATTGCTGTGCGCGGGCTTTCTCTAGTTGCGGCAAGCGGGGGCTACTCTGCATCATGGTGCACGGGCTTCTCATTGCAGTGGCTTCTCTTGTTGTGGAGCACAGGCTTTAGGCATGCAGGCCTCAGTAGTTGCAGCACGCGGGCTCAGTAGTTGCGGCATGCAGGCCCTAGAGTGCCCGGGCTTCAGTAGTTGTGGCATGGGCTCAGTAGTTGTGGCTCACGGGCTGCAGAGCACAGGCTCAGTAGCTGTAGCGTACGGGCTTAGTTGCTCCGCAGCATGTGAGATCCTCCCAGATCAGGGATTGAACCCGTGTCCCCTGCATTGGCAGGTGGATTCTCAACCACTGCACCACCAGAGAAGTCCCCTTTTCTGTTCTTCTAACACACCAAATCCTTTCCTACCTCAGGGCCTTTGCACCTGCTGTTCTTTATCCTGGACTATTCCTGTGAGCTCAGTGGGTATCTGGAGCCTCTCCTTTCCCTCCTCAGGCCTCAGCTCAAGCAGAAAGAGCTTTCAGCCTGGTCTTGCTGAAAAGGCTTATCTACCATTCTTAGTTTTTCTATTGCTGCTGTAACAAAGGACCACAACCTTGGTGGCTTAAGACAACACACATTTATTCCCTCTCTTTTCTTTTTTTTTTTTTTTTTTTGGCTGCGGTGTGGCCTGCATGTGGGAACTTAGTTCCCCGACCAGGGATCAAACACGTACCCCCTGCAATGGGAGTGCCAGGGAAGTCCCTACACATTTATTCTCTTGTAGTTCTAGAGATCAGAAGCCTAAAATCAAGGTGTAGTCAGGGCTGGAGCCCCTAGGGTACAATCCATTTCCCTGTCTTTTTCAGCTTGTAGAGGATACTGCATCCTTGGCCCACGGCCCCTTTTTCACATCCCTCCAACCTCTTTCTTCACTCATCACGTCATCTGACTGATCTCCTGATCATCTTCCATCATCACATCTCACGCTGACCCTCCTGCCTCCCTCTTGTAAGGACCATTGCAATTATACAGGGCCCACCCAGATAACCCTGGATAATCTCTCCTTCTCAGGATCCTTAACTTCAGCACATCTGCAGTCTCTTTTGCCACATAAGTTCCTATAGTCTCAGGATCTGGGATTAGGATTTCAGCATCTTTAGGGAGCCATTATTCCACCTACATCACACCCTCTCTTCTTCTACCACATAATTTTCTATCACCACATCTGTTCATTATCTTCACTGCACTGATTCCAGTTGGAATTCTTATGTTCATTTGTTTCTATTTATCACCTGTTCTTCTCTTCCTTCATGTCTGATTCCTCCACAATTCTTTCCCCAGCACCAACAGTGTTGGTGTTCAGTAAATACGTGTGAAATGAAGGTAAGAACGGATGGATAGATGGATGGATGGATGGATGGACAGAGGGATGGATAGTGGATGGATGGATGGATGGATGATGGATGGATGGGTGGTGGATGAATGGATGTTGGATGGGGGATGGATGGATGATGGATGGATGATGCATGGTTGGATGATGGATGGATGAAAGGATGGAGGTAAAATGGATGATGGATGGATGGATGGATGATGGATGAATGGCTGTTGGATGGGGGATGGATGGATGTAAGATGGATGATGGATGGATGATGGATGGATGGATGATGGATGGATGAAAGGATGGAGGTAAAATGAATGATGGATGGATGGATGATGGATGATGGATGAATGGCTGTTGGATGGGGGATGGATGATGGATGAATGGCTGTTGGATGGGGGATGGATGGATGGATGATGGATGGATGAAAGGATGGATGTAAAATGGATGATGGATGGATGGATGGGTGAGGGATGGATGGATGATGGATGATGGATGAATGGACAGGTGATGGGTGGATGGATGAGGGATGATGGATGAATGGCTGTTGGATGGATGATGGATGGATGATGGATGGATGGATGGATGAATGGATGGATGGATGATGGATGATGGATGGATGGATGGATGGATGGGTGATGGATGGATGGATGATGGATGATGGATGAATGGATGATGGATGGATGGATGGATGGGTGATGGATGGATGGATGGATGGATGGGTGATGGATGGATGGATGATGGATGATGGATGAATGGATGATGGATGGATGGATGGATGGGTGATGGATGGATGGATGGATGGATGGGTGATGGATGGATGGATGATGGATGATGGATGAATGGATGATGGATGGATGGATGGATGGATGATGGATGGATGGATGGATGGATGGATGGGTGATGGATGGATGGATGATTGATGATGGATGAATGGATGATGGATGGATGGATGGATGGGTGATGGATGGATGGATGATGGATGAATGGATGTTGGATGGATGATGGATGGATGGATGGATGGATGGATGGATAGATGGTGGATGGATCGATGGATGGGTGCGTGATGGATGGATGGATAACGGATGAATGGATGTTGGATGGATGTAAGATGGATGATGGATGGATGGATGATGGATGAATGAATGTTGGATGGATGAAGGATGGATGGATGAAAGATGGATTATGGATGGATGGATACTGGATGGATTGATGGATGGATGATGGATGGATGGATAAATGAACAAATGAATAGTCTTCCACATGCAGGACAAAGGAGAATGTAGGCTTCTGCAGATATTCCTAAGATGCACATTCCAT
This sequence comes from Balaenoptera borealis, assembly GCF_965194805.1. Taxonomy (NCBI): domain Eukaryota; kingdom Metazoa; phylum Chordata; class Mammalia; order Artiodactyla; family Balaenopteridae; genus Balaenoptera; species Balaenoptera borealis. The sequence continues at coordinate 4,406,223 of NC_138868.1, forward strand.
CACAGATGCTCCATCCTGGCTGGAGGAGAGGAGAAAGGAGGGAGGAGGTGTCCTACTCACTCTTCCCCATCAGGAAAACCAGCTAGACCTTGGAGAGACCTTTTTAATCTCAAGGGTTGAAACCAAATGGCCTCAGGAATTAACCTGGGAGACCCAGACCATGTACACATTTGCCTTGTCTCCTGGAGGACCTTAGCCAAGCAGAAGAGAAAGAGGTTTTGGACCCTAAAGAACTAGCCTATCACCATAAAAAGGAATGCTGCACTGATATGTGAATTCACAACATGTAAGAACCTTGAAAACTTTATGCTGAGTGAAAGAATCAAGACACAAAAGACCTGTGTGATTCCATTTCTATGAAATGTCCAGAACAGGTAAATCCATAGAGACAGAAATTAGATGAGTAGTGACCAGGGGCTAGGGAGGCTGCTAATGAGTATGGAGTCCTTTTAGGGGGTGAAAACAACATTCTATAATTAGATAGTGGTCATGGTTGCACAACTCTCTGAATACACTGAAACCATTGAATCGTACACTTTTTTTTTTTTTTTTTTTTTGGCCGCACCATGCAGCATGCGGGATCTTCGTTCCCCGACCTGGGATCAAACCCATGTCCACTGCATTGGGAGCACGGAGTCTTAACCACTGGACCACCAGGGAAGTCCCAGTAATTGTGTGTTGAATGAAGGTGCAAAATGGGCAATGTTGTGAGGATGAAATGATCCCATTTATGCAGCCCTGGCTCAGAGGACACAGCAAGAGGCAGATGTAATTGTCATCATCCTTACTGCACTTGTCCCCTGAGCAGAGGGGACAAAGGTCAACAGAGAGGTGAGAACAGGACACAGAGGGCGAGATCCTGGGTCAGGAAGGGCCAATCAGAGCTGCCCACTTGGGGGCCTCATCCAGGCCTCTGCCCTTTCTGCCTCCCCCCGGCCTCATCCAGCCCCCCATTCACCGGTGAAGCACGCCTCCTGCCTCAGGGCCTTTGCTCATGCAGTTTCCTCTGCTGGGGATGCCTTCCTTACCCTTCTCACCTGAGTTGCTCCTGCCCAACTTTCCCCACAGGCTCCCTCATCACCTCCTCCAGGAAGCCGTCTTGATCTCCCTGGCATGCTGGTGCCTTCTGTTCAGCCGTGGTTTTCCATGTGTCTGGGTCACCTGATTCTGGTCTGCCTCCCAGCTTGATGGCAGCTCCGGGAGGGCAGAGACCTCATCTGCCTGTTCATCAGCCCAGGGCACAGGGCGCGGTACCCGGCAGGCGCTCTGCAGTGTGTGCGGGTCTGCCTGGGAGGCTCTGCGCCCTCCCTGCTGGCCCGGAGGGTCCGACTCGGAGCAGTTGGGCAACGAGGGACCACAGGAGGGCCCAGCAGAGGAGGGTCCTGGCCTGCATGCTTGTAGGGGGCCCGGGGTGGGTGTGAGACCAGAGTCCACCTGTGAGGCCCACGGCACTGGACCACTAAAAATAAACTTCCCTTCTCCTAGGAGGGGTGGAGGAGGACCACTGATGGCAGGGTTGTGGCTGTTCAGGGCGTGAGGACAGAACATGAGGGCTGGAAGTGCAGGGACAGTGTCTCACGTGGCCAGCACTGGGCCGGCCCCCTCCAAGTCGCCCTAAGCCTTGTGAAGGGAGAGGGGGAATGAATGACACAGTGCTCCTGGGGTCACAAAGAGCTTTCTTACCTGGGACCTGATTCCTTTCTCACTGCTACTCCGAGAGTCGTTATTTTTCCCACCTGACAGATGAGGAACCGAGTCCCAGGGTCACCCAAGGTCGGAGGCAGCCATGGGAGCCATGTCCCTGCAGAAGCCTGGCCTCCAGGCCCGAGGACAGTGGGTGGCAATGGGCCGCAGCAAACCCAAGCAAAGAATGGCTTTCCCATTTACAAGCACCTCTCATTAGCTTTGAAAGAAACAGATTTCCATACCAAATAAGGCGGTGGACTTCAGAGCCGCTGCCCACTTCACACAATTCCTTTTAAGAGTCCAGATGCAATTACACTTGGAACTTGCCTGGACTGGCCTCCCCCCGGCCTCCCCACGTAAACAAGCAGCCCAGCTGGGCCCCAGCTGGCCGGCCTGGGAGAGGAGGGGAGGGTCCCCACCTCTGCCTGCTGCCAGCCCAGCCTCGGGCGTGGCCGTGACCTTCAGCATCCTCAAGCCCTCCCCCAACCCCTCCCTAAAAAACAAAGGCCCCAGGAGGCCAGCTGGACCCAGCAGGGAACAATCTGATCCCCTTCTGAGGTTCGCAGGTGGCCAGGGACGTGGAGCCCCTCCCGGCACAGGAGGGCTGCGGCTCCAGGGCAGGTGCAAGCTCTGCCTCTGGCTTCTCTTTAAGATGCCCGCACAGGCACCCCCAACCCCAGTCTGGGCATCATGTGCTCCCACAGGGAGAACATTGCTCAGAATTCCCTCCGGCTCCCTGGGCCATGAGAAAGTTGGTCCAGGGCAGGGAGCTTTCCCTGGTGGCTCCTGGGAAGCCACTCCTCACCACCCCCGTCCTCACGGCCACCCCTCTGGCCCCTGCACCGCCCCCCCAGGCTTTGGCTCGGAGCCCCAGGACCCTGTGGGGACTCGCTGGGCTTGGGGGAGGCTGACTCATCCTCGCGCTGAGCGGCGCACACACGGCCCGCCAATTTCCCCGCTCGGGCCAGGCCCCAGGCGAGCGCTGTGATTTTCCACTTGCGCCATCTGACTGCTATTAGGGCTGGGGAGAAGGGAATTCCTGGCTCCAGAAGCCCGCAAGGGACCCTGGGCAGATTCCGGGGTGGAAGGGGGCGCGGGGTACCAGCTGGGTGGCACCGCTGTCCGGCCACCCGTTCTGCCCTCCAAAGTGCCTGCACCACCCCCTCACTGGAGCCCTCACCCTGCCGCCTCCAGGCTTCTCCATAACAGCCCCTGGGTACAATTAAAAAAACAGGTGGGGATGCGCCCCCTCCCAGGCCTCCGCGCCCCGAAGTGCCCAGTGGGGGCCGAGGGAAAGCATCGGGCAAGTGGACAGCCTGACACTCCCTCTCCCGGGCACTGGGCAGCCCCGCGGAGCCGCAGATTCACAGCCGGACTCGGGCCGCAGTGCTCGGGCCAACATGACGTCATCAGGCGGAGAGCTGAGTTCCCAGCGGGGCTCGGGGGGGGGGGGGGCTCCTGAGCGGGGCATTCCTTCCCAAAGCCTCATCCCGGCTCAGCCCCTCCCCCTCCTCTTCCCCGTCCCCGCCCCCCTCCTGCCGGGCCTGGAATTGGGCTTGGGGCGGGTTACACCGCCAAAGCCGTCTCCTCCAGCAGGCAGGCGAGGGCTCTCCTCCACCCTGAGCTCGCGTTTCCTGAGGCTCCGGGCAGTGCTCTGCGCTGGCCTGCTGCCCTGCTGGTGGGTGACCAGAGGTGGGCATCACGGGAAGAGCCCTCCACGAAGGGGCGGCCTCTGAGGATCAGGCCAGCAGCTGCAGGTAGCTCCACGGCGCCCAGGGCCCAGGGGAGGGCGTCCCGCGAGCCGGGGCTGCAGGGTGAAAGCCGGGCAGGGAAGGATTGGAAGGCAGGCACCCTCGAGGCTGGCAGCCCCCGGAAATCACATGGCCCCAAGCAGGAGCCTGAGACCGCAGAGCAGCGCTCTCCCCGCCACAGGAGCCCTCCCGAGGCCCCAGAGTCCCAGGGTCACCGGGCCGCTTTGAGAGTCCCCCTCCTGTGTGGCAGGCCCGGGCACCCTGGTGATTGCTGACCCCCCCAGCTGTCCTCTGCTTCCAGCTCCTGCTCTGTCCTCCTGTGGGTGGGGGCTCCCCCTCTACCCCTCCCCACCCTCGCCAGCCCTCCAGGCGTGCTTTCTGGAAGGGCAGGAAGGGGAACACCCAGCAGGCAGCATCCCAAGTGCAACGGCTCCCGGCGCCGTCACGCACGCTGAGTGCACCCCCTCCTTCCACGGGGCCGAGCTCCGGCGGCTTGGGGCCAGCCCTGGGACGGACACCGAGGGGTCAGCCTCGGCAGCCTCCGGAGGTTGGGTGGCTGCGTCCCACCTCCTCCCCGGCGTGCGGTGCCCGGTGGGGTGCTGGCGTTGGGCGAAGGCTGTCCATGAGACATTTTGAAAGGTGTCCCCCGTGTCTGGGGGGAATGACAGCCACGAGCCCACCCCGTGGCCAGTGCTCTCAGATCCAGCCCAGGTGGCAGCCCCGGGACAAGGAGAGGGGCTGGGAAGACCGACGGGAGAATTGGAGTCTGACGGTTCCCACCAAGGCCTCTTGGTGTAAAGTCCTGTCTAGCGGGGACCCAGGTGGGTTTGGAGCTGGGCGTGGTGGGTGGCAGTGAAAGATAAGGAGCTTCCTGAGGCCGGGCCAACAGGTGGCTGGGGGCCCGTTCTCGGTCTTGTGCTTTGAGGGGAGGGTCAGCAGTGAGCTGAGCTGGCAGATTTTTTTGTCTGCTTTAGCCCAAGCTAGTCCTGTCATACGCCAGATCCTGACATGAGGGGCACACACGCTCACACACACTCACACGCACTCACGTACGTCCCATACACATGTCACACACACGTCTTTCTATGGCCCACGTGGGGTCCAACTTGGCTTCCAGATCTCTCTGCACGGAAGTGCAGTAGCTTTTCAGATGGCCCGTGACAGGACAGCGAGGGCTCAGACACACAGGGACACCCACACCTCAAATCAACCACTACATGCCCAGCCCCAGTCGGACCTCATGGGCAGGCCCCAGCCAGCTGTCCTGGGGGCATGTGTGTCCTTGGGGGTCTAGCCTGGCAGAGGTGAACGGAAGAGGCTCTCAGAGTCAGGACATTCCTGGGGGCCAAGCCTGGGGCTCAGACCTAGGGGTGATGTGTGTCTGGAAGGGCGACCAAGAAGAGCGAGAACAGTGCAGGAGGAGGAGGAGGGTGGAAGGGGGAGTACCCCAGGCCAGGAAGGGTGAGGGCGAGGCAGGCAGTTTGGGGGTTGCAGGCACCCGGAGAGCTTGGACAAGCCCCAGAGTGTGGAGAAGCATGAGGTCTGTCCGTGGCAATGGGGACAGTGGCCCAACTAGAGTCAAGACTGTCACGGGGAAGGGGTGGGAGGTACACAGTAATATGCACATCTCCTAGCCCCCCCCCCCGCTGTCTGCAAACCCACACTGCACACGCCTCACGAGTTGGCTCACTTGTTCTCACGCATAAGGGCCCCCCCCCCCACGCACAGCCACCTGGGGCCCCGGCGCGAGCCCCACGCCCTGCGGGGCTGCGGTCCGGGGCGGTGCCGTCCACGCCCCCGGCCCCGCCCGCTGCCCCTCCGGGCGGCCCTGTGCCACGGGCTCCGGGAGGCCGAGGGTTAAAGAGGGGCGGGCAGCTCGCGGGGACCGCCTTCCCGCGCAGCCAATGACCGGCGCCTGCCCGGCCCCGCCCTGCCGGCCAGGGGCTGAGGGGCGCGCGCGTGGCGGCCTAGGATGGAATTCCGGGGGAGTCAGGAGGAGGAGGGGCACGGCAGCCTGCGGCCATGCTGTGCCCCCGCAAGGCTCCTCCTCCGCTGACAGCCTCAGTTTCCCGCCTGCACAGTGGGAGGGATGGGTGCTTGCGGGCGGGGGCCGAGGTCAGGTTGGGGGACCGGAGTCAATTCGAGTGCACCCGGGGCGGGCGGACCAATGAGCTCTGCCGGAGGAGGGCGGACAGGTCTCAGGCAGGGACGCCCCCTCCCCGGCCTGTCACTACTTCTCCCAGGCCTCCAACCTGCAGTCCTGGCCGAGTCCAGCTGCCCCTGCTCCAGCCTGGAGCCGGGGCCACCGTAGCAGCCTCGAGGCTGGTGCCGCCTCCAGCCCTCCTGTCTCTGCAGCCGCTCTGGTCCTGCAGGTACACAGATCTGCAAAGCTGCAGTGTGTGCGGCGGTTAGGGGGTGCGCCCTGGGCAGGTGACCTCACCTCCCTGCCCTCGTCATAGGGGAGTGACTACACCTGCCTCGTAGCTGGTACCCAGGACCAGACAGGAGGAGGGGTGTAAGCGAGCAGGCACTCACTGACCCGGGGTGGATGGTGGCGACAGCAACGCCGGTTCTGATGTGCGAGGTGCCCTGCCTTCCAGGCGTGTGTAGGGGAAAGACCAGACACCGTAATACGTTACAAACTCAAGGCCCAGGCAAAAGTCTCCTCCTCCAGGAAGCCTCCTTGCCGGAAATGATCTTTCCTCCCCCACTCTCCGGTCTGGGACTGAACCCCTGTCCCACCCCTGGCTGGACACAAAGGTGGTGTCCAAGAAATGTGTGCAGGTAAATAAAATATATCTCCAGAAGCCGTCTGGCTCCAGAAGTCTCAGAACAAGCGGGGAAGGAGAGGGGCTTGTTCCCCAGGAGGTGTCCCTAGGGTGTCAGCAGGGGGGTGAATGAGGGCCCCGGAGAAGGAGGGAGTGGTGCACACAGACGCCACCTGCTCTGGACTCAGCAGGAAGCCCGGTGCCTCCCACAAGGCCCTGCTTCTAAGGCGGCCAGGGGATGGCTCCTCAGCCTGTCCTCCAAGGGGAGAGCCCTGGGGGCCTGGGGAGGGGTCTGCGAGGGAGGGGAGAACACTGCCGCCCTGATGTGACTCTTCCTGCCTGGCCAGGCGGGTTGTGCACGCTGGTGAGCTGTGAGCGGAGCCGTAAGGAATCTGGACTCACCAGGCCTGGGGATGGCTGGAAACTGCTCCTGGGAGGCCCATCCCACCAACAGGAACAAGGCAAGTGCCACCATCGGCTCCCGACAGAGGGGGCTCCCCGACCCAGGTCTGCAGGATGGTGTGGTGGGAGGGGGCAGACCCCGCCCAGCATCCCCTTCTCACACACACTCTGCCGCCCAGGCCCCATCCTCTAGCTCGGGACAGACAGGCGGGCAGCGGGGCCCCTCTGGGCCACGTGGCCTGGCACTGGTTACCGGTCACCTCGGATCCCCAGTGTCATCGTCACTGGATGCCCTCGAATCCCATCCTGTGCAGACCTTGGGGCATCTGTTACCAATCTCCAGAGGCCTTGTCATCTCTACCCTGGGGAGATGGGGCGGTCAGCTATTTCCCATGGCCAGGCCCTGCCAGGAGGCCCTGCGAGGCTGGCTCCAAGGGGGCCCTGGTGTCACGTGCTCCGTGGGTCTCTGGGCCACCCTGCCAGCGTCGCCCAAGGCCAGGGTCCGTTAGTCCCAGTTTATCGCCTGCCTCCAGGCACTAGCCATGGCTGAGACTCTGACGACCCATCAGTCTGACGCACCCCTTCTGCCCTCCCCCCCTCCTGCCCCCTACTTCTCTGAGGCCTTTGAAAACCCTGGAATTCCCTCCTGAATCCCGGGAAAAACCCTCTCAAGTTGGAAGGACCCCCTGAGTTTACCAAGTGCAACCTTTGAGGAAACTGAGGCTCACGCCAGTGTAGTAGCTTGACTGCGGTGAGTCCGGTGGTCGGGGCAGAGCCAGGACCCCAGCCCCTGGCATTTCCCCACCATGCCTGCAGCCCTGATGGTGACCACTACGAGATGGCAGCCACAGGAGACAGAGAAGGAACTGGCTTGGGAGTCCCCAGAAGTCCCCAGAGAAAAGGCAGAGCCCAGGGAGGGCACCAGGCTCCAGAGCAGGCATTTCACAAGGTGCTATGTGGCCGGGATGGCAGCCACATGTCCAGTGATTCACCGGCCCTCCCGCTCTGACTCTGAAGGGAGGATGGCAGACTTCTTCCAGCCTGCGAGAGGCACGGAGGGATCTGACCTGTCAGATGCAGCCCCTGCCACTCAGTTCCCTCCGGCGCTAGAGCTGGTCCTCCGTGGACTTGTTTAGGCACTGGGTTCTGTAAATTTCTTACCGTGGACTTGTTTAGACACTGGGTCTTGTAAATTTCTGGGTCTGCTCCCCAGCTGAGAAGAGGAAAGGCTGAGTAAAGAGCGAGCTAAGGGGCTCAAGAGTTGACAGACAGACAGACAGACAGACAGATGTGGGGTCAATAAATATATTTAGAGGATGCCGGGTCGTGACCGGGACCCCCATGCCCTGACCTCCCGGAGTTTCCCCAAAGTTTGCCGGCACCCACCAGTCCCTGCTTGCAGGGTCGCCTTGACCGGAGCCAGGCCAGAGGTCCCTCCCTTTGTTATGGGGTGTCAGGCCCAGAGAGCAGTCCTTCGGGACCCAGCTTTCTGCCGGAGCTGGCGCCCATCTGGAAAGTGGCAGAATAGTCCTGCCTCAAGAACCTTCTGGTTTGTTTTTCAGTTTTGTTTTGGGTTTTGGAGGGAGAGTCATGAGCAATGGGTACTGACGCCCGGCCTTAGATTAGGGAGAGGTTCAGGCTCTGTGGGAAAGAGTGCGGGGATGGATTAGTGATGTCTGCCGGGGTGTGGGCAGGGCAGTGACAGTGCTCTGGGCATCCTCCGCCACTGGGGATGAGAGGTCAAAATCCACAGCCTGAGAACCGAATCCAGCTTGTCGATGTGTTATGTTTGGCCCACACCGTGTTTTTTAAATGTGAACATTTAGAGATCAGGATAGTTTACATTACCATCTCGAGTTCTGGCTTCTCTGGGGAGAGAGAAAAGGATGATCAGCCACTCAGCCCGCCGGTCCCACTGGCGCCCACCGGCTGGAGCAGGGCACCGCCGACTTGCTCAGGACGGGTGCCCTCCGGTTTGCCACTGCCCACCCCCGACTTGCCAGCTTCTTGCACATGACCCACGTCCATGCATTTATATGCCAGCCCAGACCCTGCAGGCAAGACTGGCATTTCGCCAGATGGACTCTCACAGCCAGACCAATTGTCAAAATACACAGCTCTATAAATAGCCACTGCCTCAAGTGTCTCGCCCTCTAGGGACCCCCTTGGGCCAGATCCAGATCCCTCATGATCCAGAAACCCAGAGTCTCACCCTGGCCCAGCAGGGAACCACCTCTGATTCCCCAGGTCTCTGATTCCACTATAGGTCAGGGTCCACTTTGGTTTTGTTTTGGTAACTTACAAGTGATTTTGTTTTTTAAAATAAATATTTTCGTGTTTCAGTGTGAAAAATTGCAAGTTTTGTAAATTTGCATACACCTTCACCAATTCATTAATTGTTAGCCTGTTGCCACATGTGCTTTCTCTCTAGTATCTCTTTTTTTTTTAATAAATCTTTATTATCTCTTGATAGATACTTTCTTTCCCAGAGCTATTTGAAAGTAAATTGCAGACACCAAACCCCTTTGCACCCAAACAGTTTGTATCTTCTAAGAACGAGGACACTCCCATACATAGCCACGGTACATTTTCCTATTCAGAAAGTGTAACACTGCTACAATACATAGTCCACGTTCACATTTCCCAGTCATCCCCCTAATAGCCTCTATAGTGATGGTTAGATCCACTCTGCAATCCAGGCTTACAGCCCTGCATTAATTGGTCATGTCTCTTTAGTTTCCTTCAATATGGAAAGCTTCCTCAGTTTTTCTTTATCTTGCACAACATGTATGTTTTCTGGCCGGTGGAGCACCAGGTGCCTTTATGAGGGACCGATTATTTTCACCATTTTTACTATCACTCCTGTAGGCTGCCAGCTCCAGACTCTGGGGCACAGAGTGGCAGCACTATGTCAGATCAAGGGTGTCTTGTGCTCCAGTTGGAGCCCATTCATTGCTCCAGAGCCACGTCTGTAATCAGGACCAACACACCTGGGCTCAGGTGCAGGTTTGGGGGTGGAGCCCAGCACACCTGGATGCAGGTGCAGGTTTGGGGATGGAGCCCAGCCAGCATCACCGCGTGTCTCCCCTCCACGCCTGCGCAGATGTGTCCGGGAGTGAGCGAGGCCCCGGAGCTCTACAGCCGCGGCTTCCTGACCATCGAGCAGATCACCATGCTGCCGCCGCCAGCCGTCATGAACTACATCTTCCTGCTTCTCTGTCTGTGCGGCCTGGTGGGCAACGGGCTGGTCCTCTGGTTTTTCGGCTTCTCCATCAAGAGGAGCCCCTTCTCCACCTACTTTCTGCACTTGGCCGGCGCGGACGTCGGCTACCTCTTTAGCAAGGCCGTGTTCTCCATCCTGAACACGGGGGGCTTCCTGGGCTCGTTTGCCGACTACGTCCGCGCAGTGTCCCGGATCCTGGGGCTCTGCATGTTCGTCACCAGCGTGAGCCTCCTGCCAGCCATCAGCTCAGAGCGCTGCCTGTCGGTCATCTTTCCCTCTTGGTTCTGGCGCCGTCGGCCCAAGCGCCTGTCGGCCGTGGTGTGCTCCGTGCTCTGGACCCTGTCGCTGCTGGTCACCAGCATACACAACTACTTCTGCATGTTCCTGGGCCGCCAGGCGCCCGGGACGGGCTGCGGGCACATGGACGCCTTCCTGGGCATCCTCTTCTTCCTGGTCTTCTGTCCGCTCATGGTGCTGCCCTGCCTGGCGCTCATCATGCACGTGGAATGCCGGGCCCGGCGGCGCCAGCGCTCGGCCAAGCTCAACCACGTCATCCTGGCCATGGTCTCGGTTTTCCTCGTGTCCTCCATCTACTTGGGGATCGACTGGTTCCTCTTCTGGGTCTTCCGGATCCCGGCCCCCTTCCCCGAGTACGTCACCGACCTGTGTATCTGCATCAACAGCAGCGCCAAGCCTGTCGTCTACTTCCTGGCCGGCAGGGACAAGTCACAGCGGCTGTGGGAGCCCCTCAGGGTGGTCTTCCAGCGGGCCCTGCGAGACGGGGCCGAGCCGGGGGAGGCGGGGGGCAGCACACCCAACACGGTCACCATGGAGATGCAGTGCTCCTCGGGGAATGCCTCGTGAGAGGCCAGCACCTGGAGGGGAGGCGGGGGCCAGCTGGAGTGGCCTCCAGAGACCCTTCGCGGAGGGACAGGATCTGGGCAGCAGCCCTGGGGCCCGAGCGCAAGGAGAAAACTCTGCTCCCCGCCCGCGTGCCGCCGTCTCCCGCGGCCGAGGCTCTGGGGGTGGCCGGCAGACAGAAGAGCTGCTTCCAAACAGACCCCGTGGCCTCACCAGGCTCCCCCCAGCTATACCTCTTTCCATGACCCACTGTGCAGAAGTTGCCCCCGGGCGGTGGGCCGGGTGTGGGGCCCCTCTCCGCTCCAGGATGCCCAGGAAAGGAGAGGGGGGGTCATGCAGCCCATCCACCTCCTGCCCCATCAGCCAGCCCATCGCCCGTCGGGCCAGCAGCTTTGTCCTGCTGTTGGGACACCTGCTCTCTCCTTTCTGCCCCGTCAGGGCAACACTGTGAGCAGACCTCCAGGAAAGGGTGCCACCTGGGAGACGCTTCTCCTTAACCCGCCTGGGGGCCCAGTCTTTCTGCACATGACGTCCCCCTTGGTGGCCGAAATGGGGGAGCCTCTGGCACGGCGAGAGCCTGGACGCAGGAAAGACCGCGTCGGCTGGCTTGAGTGGCTCGCTCTCGTCTCTGATTCCATGCCAGCCGCCCGGTCTGAGGGGCTCCGGAAGGCCGTCCAGGCAGTCTCTGGGCCATAGCCCCACCCAGAAGTGGGCACTGGCTCTAGCTGGCCACCTCAGCCACCTACAAGCACGGTGGCCCAGTTTGATGAAAGATAATACATGTATATCAATAAACGTTTTCTATCTTGCAGCGAGGAAGGCTTCCTGCCCTCTGTGCTGTCTGTGATCTTGTTCCCACAGGGAGGACCCCACTGGCATCCAAAGCCCAGATGGGCAGCCTTTCCACGCCGCCCCCCATGCAGCCCGCGCTGTACCCCAGCTCCCGTGCCGCCTCTCCCGGCTGGCCGGTCTACACACCCGGCGTGCTCCCTCTCCTGGTAGGGTGTCCACTCCTCTGCCGGAGGGAGCTTGGTCCCCACGCTACCCTCTGTTGGCTAACCCCCATGCACTTTTCACCCACCCAGGGCCACCCCCTGCTCCCCCTGGGAACCTTAGTTTTCATCACACCTACTGGGTTCTAGGCTCTCTGCTGGCTACTAATACAGTCCCTGCCCAAGAAGAACACAGTGTGCGGGCTTCCTTGGTGGCGCAGTGGTTGAGAATCCGCCTGCCAATGCAGGGGACATGGGTTCGAGCCCTGGTCCGGGAAGATCCCACATGCCGCGGAGCAACTAAGCCCGTGCGCCACAACTACTGAGCTTGCGCTCTAGAGCCCGCGAGCCACAACTACTGAGCCCTCGAGCCACAATTACTGAAGCCCGCGCGCCTAGAGCCCATGCTCCACAAGAGAAGCCACCGCCATGAGAAGCCCGTGCACCGCAACGAAGAGTAGCCCCCGCTCGCCGCAACTAGAGAAAGCGCACGTGTAGCAATGAAGACCCAACACAGCCAAAAATAAATAAATAAATAAGTTTAAATAATAATAATAAAAAAAGAACATAGTGTGTCCACACAGAGACCCCCGGGGTGGCTGCTGCATCCTCGGCGATACTGCACCCCCTGCCCCACCCAGAACTCTCTGTCCTAAGCTCTCTGAGGCAGGGTTGGCGTCCCTGTGCCTGGCACCTCCCGAGTCCCCAGCAACAGGCTGAAGCCCCTCCCAGGAGACAGCCTCCACTAGAGCCGGGCCGGACGGCTCCCTGACCAGCCCCTCGCCTCCGGCAGCCCCAGGAACAGGCCCGTCTTGGGCTCCTTGTGTCCAGCCTGGGACCCCAGCCACTTTGGGGGAAGATCTGGGAAAACTGCTCACCGCATAGGCCCGGGGAGAGACCAGGGCAGGGGCAGGGCGCCCCTCTTCTGTGGAGAGCCAGGAGATGGCGGGGCGGGCAGGGAGGCTGACGGAGGGAACTGCCCGTCCAGGAGGCAGTACCGCCCGGTGGCTGGCATTCTCTGCCCTGCCCTGGTGATCCCGGGGAAGGGCTGCAGCACCGCCCTCGGGCCGGCTGACCCCCAAGTGCGTTGCCCTGACGACCAGCCCCCGGCAGCCCGGCTCCCTTTTCTCCCAGCCCCAGCCGCCGCTCCAGCGAGGCCACCGCTCTGTGTGGTCCAGTGGCGAAGTTTCCAGGAGCTTCGGGTGATGAAGCGGGGTGCCCACCCGCCCCTTTCCCAGCCCCTGGGGTGCACCCTCCCCAGCCTCTCCTCCACACACCAGTCAGGGAATCCCGGGAGAGCGGAGCTGGAGGCCACCACGGCTGACGCTTCTGGGGACTCAGAGAAACCAGGTGGGGTCCTGACGACGTGCGTCAGGAGGTGGGGTCGGGACCATCGGCTGGAAAGCTCCCAGCGGCGCAGGCCTCCACGCCTCCCAGGCCTGCAGGTGCCCCAGGGGGCCGTGCAGGGCCTGGTTCCTCGGGGAGCAATGCATCCCAGCCCCTGGGGCTCCCCTCTTCCTCAGGAGCCCCGAGCCCCCCGTGGGGAGCTGCCCCCCACCCGGGAGCTCGACGGCGCCTTCCTGCCTCTGCCACGGCTCAGAACCCAGGCCCGGTGGGTGGGCGGGCGGCCCTCACCAACTAGCAGGGCCTGGAGGTCAGGACAGGGCTGGGCCTGTGTATGGACGTACACGTGCCCTTGGCAGACGCTAAGCCGAGAAGGGTGGGGGCCGAACTCCAGGAATGGGGGCTCTCCCAGCCCCGGGACCTTTCTCCCTGCCATCTTGCTAGTGAGTCTTCTCCTTTCTGCCGCTCCAGCCCCCGGGAAGCGTCCAGGCACAACCTGCCCACGCCCCGACCACCTCACTTCTGTGCTAGTGGTTCTGAGCTGATGGTGGGGAAAAGGCCCAGATGCCCACAAGCAGAAGCCTCAGGCCCTCGACCCCTTTCCTCCTCCTCCTTTGGTATTTAATTACTGAAGGGGCCACGGAGCCCACTGCAGGGGTGGGGTGATGCGCCTCTGCTATCCCCACCCCGCTAAAACGGCATATCCGGGCCCCCCCGTGGTGACCAAAAGCCTCCTTCTTTCTGGGTGTCTCACAAAGGCAGGAAGTCAAGGGTCCCCAAACATCACAGATTTCCACCCTGAAACTGCCTGGGGCAAGGGGTCTGGCCATTCCCCTTTGACAACTGCTGGTCAACAGGGTCATAGAATTACGATTCGGGGAGTGAAGTCCCGTACCTACCAGGCAGCTTCTAGGTGGCTGGACAAAGAAAGAAGACTTGTTCCCCCGTGCCCCCCAACAGGATATGAGGGAGGGGAGGGCCACGGGCAGGACAGAGCTCTCCGCTTCTTCATACTTCCTGTCACCGCTGTCTCTACAAACGTGAGCAAGTGGGGAAACACACTCTAGGTACACACGGGATACACACAGCCAAATTTGGAAAGCCAGAGCAAGCCTCACGGAGGCCGGGGACTGCAACCCGTGAGCCGTGGGACCTCGGTCTGCGGTGGCTCAGTGTCCCCACACACTACAGTCAGGGCGCAGGGCGGCCACTGAAGGAGGGACATTCTCGGGAACAGCCAGTGCCAGCACTGCTGGTCAGGGCAATGACTGTCATTTCTTGAGGACCTACTATGCGCAGTGGGCCCTGGGCTGAGAGTTCCATGTGCGAATCTCATTTGATCTTCAGGACAGGGCTCTGCAGTACAGACTACCAGCGGCCGTGGCGGACACCAGTGCTTACAAATGGCATTCCTCGTCCAAGGTCAGTCCCGCCAGGTGGACAGCCCTGGCTGGAGCCCCAGTCATCAGCAGGCACAGTGGTTTTCTTGTTTCCCTGGAAGCTCAGGCCTCTGACCTCTGTGTTTCCCATCAGCAAAGCACTGGGTGTTGGGGTTCTGGGGTGATGCATGAAGTAGACAGGGCAAGCCCATCGCCGCCCAAGGACGCCCTGGACCGGCCTTGTTGGATTACAGAGTCAATAGAGACCAAAGGAGAGGACAGCCCGGGTTTAGGCTGTAGATGTCTGGAATGGATTGGGGGATGGGAAGGGATGCGTGTTCAACAGACGGCACAGTGAACAACCTGGAAGCTGATGCCTCTTCTGTCTCATCTTCCATCCTAGTAAGAGGAAACGGAATGCCTCTCTGGCATCCGCCCAGCTTTCCTGAATATCCTGCCAGTATGGTTTTGAGATAACTTGGGGTTTATATTCTATGCCAGAATTTTGAAGCCCAAGATCTTTTCTGCACGGCTTGGTTCAGAACCCTCCAGGAAGAGGATTCCTCTGTCCAGGGAACCAAAGGCTTCCTTTAGAAGGCGAGACAGAGGGATGGGTCCATTTATGGTCCAGTCCCTCAATGCTTGGGAAGAAGCTCCAGCCCAAGGAAGTGTGCCCTTAAGCAGGTTGGCTACAAGGCTGGGGAGCTCTGCAAATGTATTGCAGAATCTTCCAGAACCAGGACAGCTGAGAACATGAGTACAAAAATATTACATTCTCAGCCAGTGGGGGCTGGAGAGTAGCCAGCAGGGGTTTGGAGAAAACAACAGGACACAGTTCACAAAATTAAAACTCATGGAAAACTCTGCTTCAGTGAGTCAGAATGCCAGCACCAAGTTTCCTGGCAACTCAGGAGAAGGCTTCCCTAATCAGGCAGATTTTTTTTTTTTAATCTTTGTAATTGATTTAATGGCGGTCTAATTGGCATACAATAAGATACATCCATTTAATATGTAGTTCAATGATCTTTGACACATGTGTATATGCTCATGTCATCACCAAATCAATATACAGAATGCTTCCAACCCCCAGAAAAGAACATTTCCATCACCTCCCCCAAAGTTTCCTAGGACATCCAGCCCATCATCCCGCCTCTGCCCCCACCCTGAGGCAACCACTCATCTCTGCTTTATGCCACTCTAAATTCTAGATTACAGATTAGTTTCATAAGCAGATTTTTTTTATCAGCCAGGACTTTTGGTAACAAGTCACAGAAACCCCAGTTTAATCTAGTTTTGGTGGAGGGGTGGGTGGTATAGGTGGAGCGTATGCATGTGTTTAAGGGAATTCACTGACTCACATACCAGGAAAGTTCCAGCGAGCATGGGCTACTCTTCACTGCGGTGCGTGGGCTTCTCATTGCGGTGGCTTCTCTTGCTGTGGAGCACAGGCTCTAGGCACGTGGGCTTCAGTAGTTGTGGCACATGGGCTTCAGTAGTTGTGGCACGTGGGCTCAGTAGTTGTGGTTCGAGGGCTCTAGAGCGCAGGCTCAGTAGTTGCGGCACACGGGCTTAGTTGCTCTGCGGCATGTGGGATCTTCCCGGACCAGGGATGGAATCCCTGTCCCTTGCATTGGCAGGCAGATTCTTAACCACTGCGTCACCAGGGAAGTCCCAGAAGTGATATTCAATTCAGACATAGCTGGATCCGGGCCTCAAATGATGTTCCCTGGGTTACTTTTCTTTTTTCCCTGTTTCTCATCTCTGCTTTTATCTGCACTGCCTTTATTCCCAATGAATCAACTCAACAGCAGGTGACTAGCAGTTCCTAGTTTATATTCAGCAATCCCAGCAGAAAGAGAGCATCCCTTTCCTGATAATTCTGGCAGAGGCCCCAACCATCACGCTCACTGGCCAGGCCCCAGGCCCCAGGCACCAGCCCTCTCCTGGAGCAGGGGGCAGACTGGGGAGAAAGCAGGATGCCCACCTCACCAAAACCCAACAGGCTTAGAGCAGGGAAGAGGTGAGCTCAAACAAAAAACACGAAAAGGAGGTGCTAGCAGGCAAAGTGGCAAATGTGGGCCACATTCCACCACCCACACACCCACTTCTTTCCATGTATTGATATGATTTTATAACGTTTCTACCCCAAATCTGTAGCTATATTATTCACAGCAGAAAATGCACTTCCCTCTCTCCCCGAGAAGAGAGACAGTCCAAAGTCAATTCTGGGGACTGATACCCCAGCACCGAGCCCAGGATCTGTGGGCCATTTGCATCTCTCTCCATCAGATCCAGAGGCACTTCCTCAAGGACTGGTACCCAATCCTAGTGATGGGTACCATCCCTCCAACCCAAATGATGATGGCCACTCTCAAGACACACAATTCACAGTGGACAGGACAAAGGAAATAAATATGATTTTTTTTTTAATCCCATTTGGGAAAGGAGAGAACAGAAACAACACACAATGGTAGTGGTCCCTAGCATATTCTACGCTGGACAGGAATTAGTAAGGACTGGCAACGAGGGGGGTTCTTGATCGGCCAATAAGCATGGTCGCCAGAATCCAAGATGGCCCCCAACAATCCACCTCCTGTATCCACAGCCTTGTGTAGTCCCAGCTCCATGAGTGTGGGCTGGACCAGGTAACTTGCTTCTAACCAACAGAATGGAGCAAAGATGATTAGGCTACATGAGACTGTGACTCCCATCTTGTGAACAGACGCTCCCTCGAGCTGGCTTTGAGGAAGAAGCTGCTGTGTTGCAAGCTGCCATACTGGGGAGACCCCAACAGCAAGGAGCTGAGGGCAGCTTCTGGCCAACAGCCAGCAGCACACTGAGGCCTTCAGTCCAACAGTCCGCAAGGATCTTCATCCCGCCAACACCTGTGGAAGTTTGGAAGCAGGTAAGACACCTCCAGAGACCACTTCCTGATGGTCCCACAGGACGAGCCATTGCTGCCAGATTCGGGCAATGCTGCCCTCTGGACGCCTTCATGGCGTTTGGTTTCTTTGCTTTTGGTCAGTTCCACGAGCTGGTAACCGAGACCAGATTCCTTGTTGAGTCACTCTCCTTGAATCTCAATTCAGGTCCATGGTATTCTAGCCCTTGGGCACAGTTCTGGAGAACTCAGCCATCCCTCTGGCCTCAGCTGAATGGCCTCTGTGAGACCTCAGAGCCGTGAAAACAATCGCCTTGGGAGTAGGGAGCAGAGCTGATCTGCCTCCCGGGCAGAAAGTGGGGCTTCCTCATGGCCATCCCACCGGGACACTCAGGTCACCTCGGGAAACTGCCCAAGTCTCCAGCTAACAGGTGGCACAACTCGGACTTGAAACAAGGTCCTGGAGGCCAGGCCCGGTGCTCCCTCCCCACCCCCAGCCTTCCCCGAGCAGAGAACTGGGAGAGAACGTCAGCCAGAGCACCTCCACGTGGATGTAATGGCCTCTCTCGGCCCACAAGGGCCCCCATTCCCTCCAGAGCCCCACCCTACCCCCCACCGATGGGGCCCGCTGATGCTCTGAGGTCGCCCCGGCCATCCCAGTCGGCCTTCAGGAGGCGGGGCATTGCCGGGATGGCGTAGGAGAGGGGTGACCCTCCCATCGCTCCTCGTGGGTGCCCAGTCTCATGCTCCATTCCCCTGCAACCCAGCCGTCCCCCAGGTGGGGAGCCGGGGAGGCCACGCCTGGCCGGGCCCTTTAGCCCCCAGCTGGCTCTTCTGCAGGCCTCCCAGGGGGTGCCATTCGTGCATTTATACCTCAAGCTCCCCTTCCCGCTTCTGAGAGGGAGCCGGGGGAAGGTTCTCTGGGGGCCCCAGGGACCGGGTGCCTCTGAGGCCAGGGTGGGGGGCAGCAGAAGACAGTTCAGAGCATCCCTGCTGAGCCAGGACGGGGGCAGGAGAGACTTGGGGCCTTGGGGCAAAGGGGTGCTGCCGAGACGCCAAGCACCAGAGCGAGGAGGGGGCTGCCCCCTTCCCTGAAGGACTGAGCGTCACCCCGGGGAGCAGGGAAGCAGCTCCTGGTTCCTACTCTCTGGGTGGAAGCAGGAGGGCATGCCAGTGACAGGTGATCCCCTGCTAGCCCCAGGTAAGGGTCCAGCCCCGCCAAGTGCAGCTGGATGACGTGGGCAAGTGTTTCAGCTTCTCCAAGCCCTCATCTCCTAAATAAAACGAACTAGTGAAGACCACCTTTAAAGTATTTAAAGGGGTGACAAGTTCTTATCACCCTCTGGGGTGTCTGCCACTTGGAGAGCCCCCAGCAATGGTGATAGCAGAGCCCGGACAAAGGTGAGACAGGCAGGTACCATGGGGAACACAATTTAAGGAGAAGACATACAATTCGTTTTTGAAGAATCAACTTATGAAACAACCAGGTGATTTATTCTCATTTATGTAAAAGAATGTATATGTAAATGCACAGAAAAAAACCTTCAAGGATATAATCACACAGTAAATGGTGATACCCAGGGTGAAGGCAGGGCAAAACCTTCTTTCTTCTTTACCATTTGAATCTTTAAAAATAAGACTGTTTGGGTATCTAATCTATGCAAATTTTTTTATAGGCTTAAAATACAGGAAGAAATGGACAACAGCATAATAGTGGTGGGAAATAACACATTTCCGTAAGTCTTTGGTGGAATAGATAAAAATTCACACAAGGCTTTCGAGGACAGGAAGATTAGCGCTAACTCGTAGATTCTATACTTTAAACCATCACCCGTCAACAAGCCGTGAGTGAGCGTTTACTCCTGCAGTCATTGTGCTGAGGACCAGGAGGCCGTGGAGAGGGATCAAGTCAGACTCAGGCCGACCTGGTGGGCAGACAAGCCAGCTGAACTAGTGTGTAAGGGAAGGAGGGCAAGGGTGTCTGGGGAGCACACAGCATAGCACTGAGTCTAGGGGCCACTCCACATTTATTGAGTGCCCACTGTGTGCCGGGACCTGACTCAGGGGTAACCAAGACACAAACTCCCCCCGCTGTACAGGGGACCTCACTGCGGTGAAGCCAGGCGTTAACAACCACCTGGTCCATTTTCTTTTCTTTTCTTTTTTTTTTAACATCTTTATGGAGTATAATTGCTTTACAATGGTGTGTTAGTTTCTGCTTTATAACAAGTGAATCAGTTATACATATACATATGTTCCCATATCCCCTCCCTCTTGCGTCTCCCTCCCACCCTCCCTATCCCACCCCTCTAGGTGGTCACAAAGCACCGAGCTGATCTCCCTGTGCTAT
This sequence comes from Balaenoptera borealis, assembly GCF_965194805.1. Lineage (NCBI taxonomy): Eukaryota > Metazoa > Chordata > Mammalia > Artiodactyla > Balaenopteridae > Balaenoptera > Balaenoptera borealis. Next base: position 4,425,860 of record NC_138868.1, read on the forward strand.
GTGGCTGCTTCCCACTAGCTATCTATTTTATATTTGGTAGTGTATATATGTCCATGCCACTCTCACATCGTCCCAGGTTACCCTTCCCCCTCCCCATATCCTCAAGTCCATTCTCTAGTAGGTCTGTATCTTTATTCCCGTCTTACCACTAGGTTGTTCATGACCTTTTTTTTAGGACCTTCTCCCTGCCTTAGGGAGAAGGGGAAGGGAAGGGGGCTGGGGGGAGGGTGAGTGGAGTTGGACACCAATTCGAGTAACCAAAGCCCCAAATTTGTACCATTCACAGGTGTAGAATCTGAATTTACACCAAATCTCCAAGCCAAGAAATTCAGGGGCTTCCCGGGTGGCACAGTTGTTAAGAACCTGCCTGCCAATGCAGGGGACATGGCTTCAAGTCCTGGTCCAGGAAGATCCCACATGGCATGGAGCAACTAAGCCCGTGCACCACAACTACTGAAGCCCGCACGCCTAGAGCCTGTGTTCCGCAACAAGAGAAGCCACTGCAATGAGAAGCCCACGCACCACAACGAAGAGTAGCCCCCGCTCGCCACAATTAGAGAAAGCCCGCATGCAGCAACGAAGACCCGACGCAGCCAAAAGTAAATAAATAAACTAATTAGTTAAATTAAAATTGAAAAATGTACAGGACATTACCAATAATGAATTGTGGAGATAAGAAACATTTTTAAACTATTAATATTACAAAATAAATGTTGATCAGCCATGGTAAAAAAAAAAAAGGATTGAATTACCTTTCAGCTCTCTCTGTGGAAAATATTCAACACTATTGACGTATGAAAAGGCTATCAAAGAATGTGCAGCCAAAAAAGGTAGGAAAAAACACTGCAGATATTTTTCTCTATTTTGTATTATTTGTGGTATTTGTCAGCTTTTAAAAATCTGTGATTTGCTGTGATTTCTTTTCCCATTCTAAACAAATACTCGTTGTATGTAACTTTGTTGTTATAATTTTGTATTCTTTTTCTTAAAGAGCACCCCCTTCTTTTTTTAAATTAATTAATTTATTTATTTTGAATTTTATTTTATTTATTTTTTTATACAGCAGGTTCTTTTTTTTTTTTTTGCCAAAATAAAATTTTATTTTAATGTCATTTGAAAAACACAGAACAAGGAAAGAGACCTAAGACTGAATGGATGTAGATTCCAAATTCATATTCTTTCCTACCTCCACCAGTGGTCTTTTGTCATGCCAAAAATTTGCTTTCTTTGGTAATTCCTATTTATTTTTAGCTTCCTGGAGAAGAGATCTTTTCCCGTAAGCCATCTTCATTTTTTTTGTAGAGTAGAGCCTTATTTCCAGGAAACAGCGTGTTAGCCGGAGAAGGGTATTTCTTTAAAAACATCAAGGTAGATCTAATATGTTCAACAAAGTGGGGGGGGGGGGGGGCTCAGCCAGAGGTGATGTGGAAAGGTTCTCTAGTATTTGCTTATCATCTTGCTGCAACCAGAAATCCACATGGGGATATGGCATCCAGGAATATGGTCCTATACGAAGTTGTTCTGTCTTTGCATCGGAAATACTAATCATTGGTCCTCCCGTTAAAGCTCGTGCGGCACGTAGCTCCTCCTCCGGACCTCGGTCTTGGAAGATCTTGTAGATCTCCGCGGTTTTGATGTTGACAGCAATGCCATAAATTACTGGAAAGTGGTTTTCATTTTCTTCCCGGTCATTTAATTCTGTCACACATAATGTCACCAAGTGAATGTCATCTTCCTGCTGTCAAATTCACTAAGAAGCTGATGAGTGCACCACGAGGTGCACTTCCAGCCTTCCACATTGAGTGTGGTTGGTTAAGGATTTTATGGAGTTCATGATCAAGGGGACCTCAGCTTCGGTGTCAGTTCCGTCACAATGTGTCAGGCAGGTAGCCCCATTACCTCCAGAAACGGGTGGGCTCGGACGAGGTCCCCAGCGGACTGCGGCAGCCTCACTCGCCGCCCCTCCACGAGCAGCGGCATCGCGGAGGCGGCCGCCCCGGCAGGCCCAGGGAGGCGGCGGCCTCCTCAGCCGCGGGCCGCCCGCCGCCCCTGCCCTCACCCTCGCCCTCGCCTTCGCCCTCGCCCCCCCAGCAGGTTCTTATTAGTCATCCATTTTATACATATTAGTGTATACATATCATTCCCAATCTCCCAATTCATCCCACCACCACCACACCCGCCACTTCCCCCCCTTGGTGTCCATACGTTTGTTCTCTACATCTGTGTCTCTATTTCTGCCTTGCAAACCAGTTCATCTGTACCATTTTTTTAGATTCCACACATAGGTGCTAATATACGATATTTGTTTTTCTCTTTCTGACTTACTTCACTCTGTATGACAGTCTCTAGATCCATCCACGTCTCTACAAATGACCCAAGTTCGTTCCTTTTTTATGGCTGAGTAATATTCCATTGTATATATGTACCACATCTTCTCCATCCATTCGTCTGTCGATGGGCACTGAGGTTGCTTCCGTGACCTGGCAAGAGCAGCACCTTCTTGTTGATAAGCTTTGGGCCCCACAAAATTTTTCCCTGGATGGAAGGCAGAGGAATTCCCGTTCAGACTCTGGGATGATTAGCAGAACCCCTGGGTCAACGGAGGACAGCCTGAGGGGTGACTGCAGAGCTATTTTCATGGAGCCCCGTGAAAAGCGGGAGGAGCCCCGTGAAAAGCGGGAGGAGCCCCCATGAAGAGTGGGAGGAGCCCCAGGACTCATACTGGGGCTCGGGGAGCTGGGGGGCTGGAGGGCTGCTTCTGACAGCCCAGGTTACCTTAAGTCAACAGAATGACTGCTCAAATCCCTAATTTCTTGTTTTGAAATCTGGACTAAAACTCGGGGAATTTCTATGCCCATGCTAAAAAAAAACACCTTTTTTTTTTTTTTTTTTTTTTAGTAGTCTGGAGGCTGAGAGTGATTTGGAAAACAAACAAACAAACAAAGCAAACGAACTCACAATGTGCTTCTGCAATTTGCTGAATTAGAACCTCTGTTGAATTCACCACGTCATGGGTCTGTTATTCATTCAACAAATATTTATGATCATTTACTCTGAGCCAGGCATTGCTCATAAGAGGCTGCACTTCTGTCCATGGAGATGTTGAGAAGGTTCCAGAAGACACGGGGCAGATCCCGACCCTGAAGAGCCAAACTCCCTGGAACCACCTATAGGCATCTCTTGCTGGAAGGTTTCCCCTCCTCCTTGTCTGAGGCCACCCCTCCCTTCCCTCAGGAGCTGCTGCCTTCCCGGGGGAGCCCTGCTAAGGAACTAGCTCGGAATCCCCTCCGCATCGACCCCCGTAGTCATCCTTACCTTGAACCAGATCCCACCCGAGCCAGGGTGGGTGGAGAGAAGGGCGGGAATTCCACACCCCAAATGAGTAAACATCTGGGTGATTGTTGTGGGGATGGGTTTGGGGGAGTGCTTCACGGACAAGGGTGCAAAGTTACTTAAGACCAAGTGAAACGGGTCGGTATGCGTGTGTTTATAGAAACTGCACAAGGTTGGACGTGGTCCTGGGAGTCTGAGGGCCGTTAACACGAATCTGAAACTCACCCGGGCGGGGTGGGGAGGGACCTCGAATGACACAGCCCTCGGCCTAATGTAGATGGAGGGACCCAAAGACCGCAGAAAATGGGGGGAATCTGGCATGGGAGTCCCACCCTGCCCCCACCACGGCCCCAGAGAGGACCCAGAGGGACACGAGACACCCACGGAAAAGGCAGTGCCGGGACGTTCCAAGATGCTGGGCGTGAGGGGAACGTGTGAATCAGGAGGGGGCGTGTGCCCATGGCCTTGCTCTCCGGGGTGGTCTCACATCCAATCCCTTTTCTACATGAACCAGGATTCCCTTGTAGGAATGGCCTCCCAGTCTTTTTTTTTTTCAGGTTGTACCATGGGATTTTTTTTAAAGGTGTACAACGTGGTGATTTAATACCCGCATACACCGTGAAATGATTACCGCAATGAGCTTGATACATCCCTCCCCTCCTTACCACATGGCGTGTGTGGTGGCAGCACATACGATGCTCTCTCTTAGCGACTTTCCAGCGCGCAGGACAATATTGTTAACAGCAGTCACCGTGCTGGGCCCCAGAACTTATCCATCTATAACAGGAAGTTTGTTCCCTTCGTCCAGCGTTGACCCCATTTCCCCACCCCCCGCCCCTGGCAACCGCAGTTCTACTCTCTGCTTCTATGAGTTTGGTTTTTCTAGATTCCACATTCAGGTCAGATGGTCCAGGATTTGTCCTTCTGTGTCCGGCTTAATCTCAATTAGCACAATGTCCTCCAGGTTCATCCAAGTTGTGGTAAAAGGCAGGATTTCCCTCTTTTGATGGCTGAATAATATTCCACTTTATGCCTACACCACATCTTTATCCATTCGTCCATCCAGACACTTCGCTTGTTTCCATACCTCGGCTATTGTGAGTGATGTGGTGATGAACATGGGGGTGCAGATCTCTTCAAGAGGCTGGTTTCATTTCCTTGGGATAGATGTCCAGAAGTGGTCATTCTGTTTCTAATTTTTTGAGGCACCTCATCCCTGTTTTCCATAACTCCTGTACCAACCTCCCAGTCTTGATGGGTGGGTAAATCTGGTACCTTCTGCCACAGAAACCAAAGGGGCCCCTTTCTACAAACACCTCTTCCCATCACTTCATACAGCTAAGGGGGGTGAATGGCCTGTGCCGGGTTGAATAGCGTTCCCCCTGCAAAATCCATGTTCACCCGGAACCTCCAGATGTGACCTTATTTGGAAATAGGGTCTTCGCAGATGTGTCTAGCTGAGATGAGGACGTACAGGATTGAGATGGGCCCTAAATCCAATGACTGGTGCCCTTACATGAAGGTCATGTGAAGAGACAGACACAGAGGGATGAAGGCCACGTGGCAATGGAGGCAGCACTTGGGATGATGCAGGCAAGGACCACCCAGGGCTGCCAGGAGTCGCCAGAAGCCAGGATTCTCCCTCAGAGCCTCCAGAGGGAACCAACACTGCCAGCACCTTGGTTTCAGACTTCTGGCCTCCAGACTGTGAGAGATTGTGTTGCTGTGGTTGCAGCCCCCAGCTGGTGGTCTTTGTTATAGCAGCCACAGGAACCTCATACCCGGCCTCAGGTTGCCCATCGTACGCACTTCCAGAGAACTGAACCTTGAGACAAGTAACCCCCAGAGATGTGTCCCCAGCTCGGCCACTTCTGACCCTTGAGTGGCTCCTGTATCTTTCCAGCCCCATCTCCAGGCACCAAGCAATTCGTCAGCTCCCTAACCTTCTGCTGATGAGCGTCTCTCTTTCTTCTCTTTTTCTCTTAAGTCAGACAGGGTTGAGGATGACCATCCCAACCAAAGAATCTGAACAGACATGTCTCGTTGTCATTCAGGTAATTGCATAAGTGAAGATGCTTTAGGCAGCAAGTGAATGAAACTGAGGTCAAACTGGATAAAAGGGAAAAGGAATTCGCTGGCTCTTGTAACTAAACACTCCAAAAAATATTGTGGCTCCAGGTGTGGGTGGATGCAGGTGTCACCGGGAACCTGTTTCTCTCGTCGGCTCTGATACCCACTGTGAACATCACTCTGGGGCAGGGTCTCCCTGATGCTGGTACAATGGGCCCCACCTCTCAGACTTCCATCCCACCTGCTCACCACCCCAGGGGGAGAGTGCCTTTTCTTCAGTGTTTCCCATAAAACTCTGGAATGGACTCTTGTTGGATAAATTGGATTCTAGTCTTTTAAGTACCTTTTTCCCAAACTAATCATGTAACCAAGGGGATGGAATCTGTTGACTCTCCGAGTCTGGAGGATGTTACACTCCTGTGGAGCCAGATGCGAAGTCAGGACTCCCCCCGAAAACCACCCGCAGCTCCTCTTAGGGAGCGAGAGCTTGCAGATGCTAGCTGGCTTGGCTTGGGATTCGGCCGGCTGCCAACTCCCTTAAAAGCATGGTTGCCCCGCGGACCATGCGCATTCCAGCACCTCCGTGGTTCCAAACCAAGCCGAGGCGTGGTCCTTCGGATGACACCACAGGCCGTGATCCCTTCCAACCCCCCCAGCCCTAGGCTTCCCGGCCACGTCTGGCTCTGTGCCCCCAACCCCCGTGCGACATTCTAGGGTGGAGCAGAGCGGAGGAGAGAACTGAGCCTAACCTTCCGGGGATTTCCAAGGAATGTGATAAACCATACAAACCATCACAGATGCACTACCCAGGCAACCGCGGAGGGACGGAGAAAGAATCATGAAAATCGAGGACGTCGCATAAGTTCACTGGAACTACGGACACAAGTGCATCTGTTCACTCACAATAAGATGACACAGCAGCGGGAGTGTTAGCTCTGTGTACACGGAGCTGGAAATCCACGACAGCTTGGCTGCCACGTGGGACCACCTCCCCACAGTCTGGGTTATGTGGTGGTTGCTGAATAATAAGAAGCACTAATTCTGTATTTGTGAATTGGTGAGTTCCTTTGGGACTTGACTTCCGTTTCCCCAGGAGGGCTCACCTGGTCACTGCCCCCAGGTCACAGCTGAGGGAACAGATGGCATCCAGCTTCTCGGGTGGGAAGCGTGCTCTGGGGGGCTTCCCTTGGTCAGCTGGCAGGACCCCTGCCTTTGCTGGAACCTGGGCCTGAAGCAGGGGACTCAGTGCTCCCTACGGGCTCTGGTCACGTGACTCTCAGCCCCCTGGATGTTAACCCCTGGTGGAAAGGACCTCTCTCTGCACAGCTGTATGATTCTTGTTTTCAGATAATTCAGCTTCCAGGATGCTGGTTTTGCTCTTGTGACACCTTACTCAAGACCCCCAGAAGCCTCTGAAATCCCGACCTTTTCTACCCGTTCTTCCAAGGCTCCATGACGGGCTGAACTGTGTCCCCCGCAAAATTCCTATGTTGAAGTCCTAACCCACAGCGACTCAGGATGTGACTGTATTTGGAGTCAGGGTCTCCTAAGAGGAAATCAGGGGGAAATGAGGTCACTGGGGTGGGGCCTTAGTCCAACATGACTGGTGTCCTTATAAGAAGAGGAGCCAGGACACAGACACACACAGAGGGACGACCCTGTGAGGACACAGGGAGAAGACAGCCATCTACACGCCGAGGAGAGAGGCCTCAGGAGGAACCAACCGTGCTGGCATCCTGATCTTGGGCTTCTGGTCTCCAGGACTGGGAGACAATAAATTCCTATTGTTTAAGCCACTCAGGCTGTGGTATTTGTCATGGCCGCCCAAGCAAAGTCACACAGGCTCCTTCCCCAGGCAACATGCAGTGTGAACAAAACACGCAAATGGAGTTTCGCAAGAAGATTTTCACAACAGCTTGCCATCTTGCATCAGGGATTGCTGATGTCCAGCTGGGCATGGGGGAAAGCTCCCTGCCCACGGCCCACACAGATCCTGCCAACCCCGTGCATGAGGCTGGCCACATGCAGCATTCCACTCCCGGGTAGCTGTTTCTGCACCAGCGAGGAATCTCTCGGTTCCCAGTGGCAGGACCCACGCAAACTAGATCAAGCCCACTCCTTCCAGAGGCTCACTGGCACCCACAGTCAGAACGTGCCGGGCAAGCTTGCTTCAGGCACAGCTGGATCTTGGCACGATCAGGATTCTGTTTCTCCTGGTCTCTCCTCTTTGCCTTCCTTGGTGGACTACCTTTTAGGCCAACTCCAGATGTGAGGGTAAGCATGCCGCCGGCACCTCTAGCCTCGGTTTCCTGCTGAGAACCAAGCACTTTCCCAATGCCCCGGAAAAAGGTGGGCCACCATTGACTTGAGCTGCACTCCTGAGACCTTGACCTTGCAGTGGGCTGTGGCTGGCCTGGGACACGTGTCAACCCATGAACCCACCTGAAACCCAGAGGAAAGGGGAAACCCAGGTGGCCGTCTCAGAGGAAGAGGGCCTCAGTCCTGAGCAGGAAAAATAAACCCATTTCCCCACAGGGACGGGGGTTAACGGGAGCACCTCGGTCTCCAAGGATCCACATTACTGGTGCCACATCATCACAGCTCTTCCTCCTCTGCACATTCTCGTCAATGCTTACCACCCAGCCTTTACCACCACTTGGTGTCGGCATGCTTCCCACCCTCCCACGCTTGCCGCTTCTCCAGCCGTGGACCAGGACCTGGAGAACTCACACCCACAGACTTCAAGATTCTCAATCATCCGCCAGCCAGTGACATCAGGATATGGAACACTGTTAGTTTCCTACGGCTGCTGTAACAAGTAACCACAAACTCAGTGGCTTAAAACAACCCAAATTTATTATCTTATGGTTCTGGAGGTCAGATGTCTGAAAGGGGTCTTCAGGGCTAAAGTCAAAGACTGTGTTCCTTTCTGGAGGCTCTAGGGGGAAGTCCATTTCCTTGCCTTTTCCAGCTTCTAGACGCCGCTCACATTCCTTGGCTTGTGGCCCTGCATCACCCCAACCTCTGCTTCTGGCATCACATCTCCTCCGACTCTGACCCTCCTGCTTCCCTCTTATAAGGACCCTTGTGATTACATTTGGGACCCACCTGGATAATCTCCATCTCATGACCCTTAATTCAATTGCACCTGCAGAGTCCCTTTTGCCCTGTAAGATAACATTCACAGGTTCTGGGAATCAGGACATTGTATTTGTTTCCGAGGGCTGCCATAACAAAGTACTACAAACTGGGGGTGCTTAAAAAACAGAAATGCACCGTCCCATAGCTCTGGAGGCAGGAAGTCTGAGATCAGGTGTCGTCCTGGCGGAGCTCCCTCTGGAGGTGCTAGGAAAGCGTCTGCTCCAGGCCTCTCTCCCTGCTTCTGGTGGTTATCTGCGATCTTTGGCGTTCCATGGCTTGCAGGTGTATCACTTCAGTCCTCTGCCTTCACATCATCTTCGTTCCGTGTACGTGTGTCCAAATTTCCCCTTTTTATAAGGACACCAGTCACGTTGGATTAAGGCCCACCCTAATGAGCTCATCTTCACTTGGTTAAAGTTGCAAAGACTCTGTTCCAAATAAGGTCACATTCTGAGGTCCTGGGGTTAAGATTCCAATGTATCTTCTTTTGGAGGACGTGATTCAACCCATAACAGAAATGGACATCTTTGGGGCCATGATTCTGCCTCTTCCATCTCCACCCCTAAGGACTGGCCAGTATTTAAGGCGGGAGAAGGGCCAGGCACTTCAAGCAGACGCTGTATGCCATCCCAGTGCCTTTCATAGCATGACCTCAACCACCGATTCCCACGGGAGGTGATGGAATGAAGGGAGTGATGGTCAGACCCAGCGGAAGGCAAGCAAAGGTCACTAAGCCAAGGTTAGACCTCTGGCAGAACTGGCATGTGGTCTCTGAGCTCTGGGCCACAGCTTAAAAGGGATTCCAGAGAACCATAAATATCCACAATCAGGAGCCCTTCGGCTCCACCAGCCCAGCCACACACCCCGAGCTGCAGCCTGTGATGTTCTTGGGGGCTCGGTATTCAACTTCCTGGGCAAGGGGACCCCTGCTCTGTTCCTCCAAGTCCCTGCAAATCTCGCCCTCCCCCGGACAGGAGCTGGTGAGTCTGTGGCCCGGGTCAGCCCGCCTCCAGACTCTGCACATTTGACCTTTGCAGCCCTCTTCCCGCTTCTCGCTTCTCGGAAGACACAGATTCTGGTCCCAGTGATAGGACTTCCAGGAACATCAGGAGACCACGCCCAAGTTGGCCCTGCCTGGGGCGGGGCGGGGCAGGGCAGGGGGGGGGGAGGGGGGGGATCCAGGCCAAGGGCAGCAGCTGAGGCCCCAGGTTCCAGCTGGTGGGTGAGTTGGGTCCCCTCACCCAAAGGACAGGACACGGCAGCCAGCAGCAGGTGAGGGGACTCGGAGTGGGAACCACAGTCCCGGGTCCGAGGCTGAACTCGGCCACATACTCTCCCCATCCGGTGCCCCCAGGCCGCAGCCCTGACCTCTGTCAGCATCCCCCTTCTCTTCTGCCCGTGGGGACAAACAGCCACTCACTTCATCCCGGAGGACCAGTTGCCCCATCCAGGTCACCCACGTGTGGGACGTGCCGGCCTGAACGTCTCTCCTGCCCGTTCGCTTCCATCCCGAGGGCACAACAAGCTCCCATTCATTCAAAGGAAAAAATGCAAAGTGGAAAGAGTACAACATTCATCCTTCATCTACTTTAATGGAAAAAAAGCACGTGGGAAAAAACTGATTCGTGAAAAATGGAAAAAAAAGCTGATTTCTGACAATTTTTGTTCTCCTTTTAGACGTTGCTACATCACTAGTACCAGCAATGGACATAAAATCCCTTCCACCTCATGGGCTTTCCTGAGGTGGTTGTGAAACTAAGCAGGACCCAGCGGGGCTCCAGGGCACGGGAGCCTTTCCGAGTCCCCCCACCCCCTCCTGTTTCCTTGTTTGTAGGGCGCAGACTCCAGCCTCCACGACCTTCCCTGAGTCCCAAAGGGCAGATTCGAACAGGGAAGGGAGGGGACGCAGAGACAAGGGAGAAGCAGCCAAGAAACAATGGTGCAGCCTCGGGGCAGGGTCCTGGTTCCCCCTCAAGGGATACACAGAACAAGGTCTTTTGAGCTTTTTATAGAACTAAAACCCCCAATGAATAGAAGATGTCAGCATTCTTCATTCAGAGAAGACCACCTGAGGCCAGATTAAAGGAACCAGAGATTACCCGAGACCAGATTAAAGGAGTTCAGGCCCTGCCCACACCCTCATCTTATCAGCAACCCCGCCCTTGAACCATGGCTATAAAACTCCTTACCAAATCCTTCCAGGTTGGGACACACAGTTTTTCAGGGCAGGATCCCGCTGGGTCCCCCTTTGCCTGGCCAAGCAATGAAGATATTCTTTTCTACTTCATCCAAAACTTTGTCTCCAAGTTTCGTTTCAGCACCGGTGCACAGAGGCCGAGCTTTCAGCATCCGTTGCTTATGTTGGAAGCAAGGGAAAGGTGTGAAGCCAGCTTCCCGGGCCCGGGAGGGTGGGGAGCCAGGAACATCCCTTCAAAGCCAGCCCCAGGGGTGGGAGGGGGCTCTCCTGGCAGGTGACCCACAATCTGGTCCAGGCCTGGATCATGATCGAAGGACCAACTGGGGCAGCGGGATGTGGTACTAGCAGGTGCCTCTGCCCCGTCCTCCCTCATACATCATGGATCAGAGGTACACATGTCCCCTGCTTCATCAGGGGTGACGCTTATTGCAACGGGCTGAGTGGTGGTCCCCAAAAACATGTCCACATCCTGACCCCCAGTTCATGTAAATGTGACCTTATTTGGAAAAAGGATCTTTACAGACATAATCAAGAGAAGGAGATCATCTTGGATTATCCAGGGGGGCCCTAAATCCAACGATAGTTGTCCTTATAAGAGACACACAGGGGAGAGACCCAAGGAGCGGAGGTGGAGGCCATGTGACCACAGAGACAGAGATAGTGGCGATGTGGCCACAAGCCAAGGAAAGCCTGGAGCCCCCAGAAGCTGGAAGAGGTGAGAGGGATCCTCCCTAGAGCCTTGGGAGGGAGCGCGACCCTGCGAACCCGTTGATTTTGGACGTGTCGACTCCAGAACCGTGAGAATCAATTTCTGTTGTTTCGTCACCCCGTTGGCGGTGATCTGTTATGGCAGCCAAAGGAAACTCCTACACTTACATCTCTGTTTTTCATTCCACTTGTTTGTTGGTGGTTTTCAAAGGAGGCAGCAGTGGGAAGAGGACGGAGATGGGGGTGCGGAGGGGGGGTGGAGATGGAGATGGGGGGATGGGAGCACGGAGAAGGCTTTCAGGGAGTTTGCTGGAAGAGCTGGAAAGAAAATGAAGTGGCGGCTGAAGGTCAGCAATCCAGTGAGGATTTTTGTATCCTCACTACACACACGCTGCGTCCCGGTGGCAGTGGTGCATTGCGGGGAGATGCGATGTTCAGGGAGAGGGGTGCTGATAGCAGGACCGACGTCTTTGAGTTGGGGGTGATGGGCCAGTGCTGGGGCGTGGGTGGGGTCAGCAGGGCTCGGCCCAGCCCTGGAGCAGGCGGAGGGCAGCTCCCAGCTCCTGGTGCAGGGCAGTGAGTAGACTTCAGGCGGGAAGAGGTCCTGATGGGCTCCTGTCACTGTCACATCCCGAGTGACTTTTCTCGGTGGTACCTGGGTTGTCAGAGCGGGTGGGGCGGTGGAGGTTTGAAACAGGAGCAGAGGGTGGGAGAAGGTGTAAAGCAGCCGTCTGAACAGCACCCGGGAGAGACCCGAAGGGGCATGTGGGCTTCTGGGCGGCCAGCCCCATGTGCGGGGGTCAGGATTAGGCAGAAAGCAAGAGGGGCCCAGGCGCTGGGACGCCCATGAACCTGGAGGACACTGTGCTGAGAAATAAGCCGTCGCAGAAGGACAGTTACTGTGTGATCCCACGGGTCTCTAGAGTCAGCGAATTCAGAGACAGACAGTAGCCCAGTGAGGGCCAGGGGCTGGGGGAGGGGAGGGGGAATGAGTGTTTATAGGGACAGAGTTTCAGTTTCGGAAGATAGGAAGTTCTAGAAATGGATGAGGGTGAGAGTTGCACAACAATGACAATGTGCTTAACGCCACTGAGCTGTACACTTAAAAATGGTTACAATGGTAAATTTCATGTTACGTATTTTACCATGGGGAATGAATGAATGAATGAATGAATGAAAGCAGGAGGGGTCAACCCCAAGAAGAAGAAGGGGGAAAGGACGCCGTCCACTCCATTCCTTGAACTTCCATTAGGAGCAACCTTGGAGGTTCTGGATCTGGGTGACCACAGAGGGTCCCCTGCGCCATCTCCAGCTCAAGCCCACCACCCCCCGGCATCACCGCGACCTCTCTCCTGCCAGCTAACCCTCTGCTTCTGCTGCTACGGCTGTGAACGGTGGTTGAGGGAGGGCATGTGCAAACGTGGTGCCCGCACCCACCTCACCGAGGCTGGCAAAGTCTCTGGGCTCCTGTGTGGTCGGCTGGCTAACGACCCTCACGATGACCACTGAGGGGTTTCAGTGCCCAGCCGCCCTCCTGAAAGCTCCCGCCAGGCAGGCGTGTTACGCCGGGCTTGGGGAGGGGCTCAACCCAGGGCCGGGCAACAGCCCCGGGGTCCCCAAGGACCAGGCATGCCCAGCACATCTCTCTGCTTCCCAAGCTGTTTCCGGGCCAGGGCCAGCGCTTGGACGGGAGGTCAGTCCCCGGTGCTGTTCCTGTGGGAATGCTGGCCGCTCGGCATCCTCTCAGCCTCAGCTGCTCACCTGTGAAATGGGCATAACGGTTCCTCCCCAGACTGCACACCTCCAACACCCAGTTCACGGAACTTCCCCTGCTCCCTCACCACAGCCAGGCCCTGGGGAAGCAGGATGGACTAAATCAACAGAAGCCCCAGCTCCCGGGGGCTGCCACGTGCCTGGAAGCCACAACATAAACTCAGTGACAAATATCTCTGTAACCAAGTGTGGAGCTAAGCCTCCGCAGGTGGGGATGGAAACACAGTCTTATTTTTTTTTCTGCACTGCCCTGTGAACTTGATCCAGTAGCTAGGTCTTGGCATTTTCTGCTCATTTTTCACTGACAGTCTTGGGGTCATTTGAGGTTGAAAACTCAGTTTTGATTCCAACATTAAGATGTGCAGTCCCAGGTAACAATCAAAAGGGCAGCTTGACGTGGCGTCTGGCTCCAGCGCTCCCATCACAGCCCTGTGGGGTCCGGGGAGGGGAGGCAGGGGACCGGGGTTTGGGTGGCTTGGCTGGCGGCCTGAAGCTCCCTGGCCCTGGCGATCATTAAAGCAGCAGCACTTCGTGGATGGCACGGCCCAGGCCTCAGCCTGCAAACCCTGACACTGGCCCTGGTCCTCCTCCCAGCAGGCCTGGGGACAATGAACACGGACTCTGTATCCCCAAGACCTTCCTGAGTGGGCAGCCCTCCATCCAGGACTCTCCCCAGCCTCCAGCCTCCTGCTGAGCGGCCCAGCTGGATGGAACCAAGGTGACCCCACTGCCCATCTCCCCTCCTACGGCCACGTCTGGGCCACAGGAGACAGTTGCCCCAACGCAGCAGCCTCCCCTGGCTGACGGCCAAAGCCTCAGGGAGCCTTTTTCTGGCCCTCTGAGTTCCCCAGCGTGAGTCACGCCCAGGCCACAGTCACTCTGGCTCCCCCGGCATGAGTGACAACGGGTCAACAGGTGATCCCAGTACCTGACGGCCGATGCCGTGGGCACTGCCGCTGGGCTCCGTCCTTGAGCTTGGTTAGCAGTCGAATCCTCGGCCCCCAGAGGAAGAAGTTGTATCGCCCATGTTACAGATGAGGAAACTGAGGCGGGAAGGGCTTCGTGGCTTCCCACGGGGACACACCAAGTAAGGGTCAGAGCTGGGGAGAGTTCGTGTTTACTGGGAAGCAGAGTTAAGAGCTGCGGAAGGATGACCAAATTAGGACGCCATCCATCTGCAGCTGCTAATGGAATGATGGATCCAGCAAGGATGGTCAGAGGCTGTGGAAACCACTCGGGGAAGAGTAGAGTGAGGGAGGCGGCTGGCCTCAGGGGAGGGTGGGCCTTGCTGGGGTCCCAGCTCCATCCCTCAGGGCAGTGGGACCAGGCAGGGAAGCAGGAGGCTGGATGTTGAGAAGGAATTAGCGTTCCTTCTGTTGGTTGTGATACTGCGTTGAGTGGTGCATAAAAACATCTTCATATTTAAGAGTGAAATGATAACGATATTTGGGATTTGCTTTAGAATATTCCAGAAGAGAAGACCAAAAAGAGGGTGCTGGGACTGAATAAACAAAAACAGCAGAGTGGTGACAGTTGCTGAACCTGGGAGATGGGAACTTGAGGGTTTGTTACACTCATCTCTCTATTGTTGTGTATGGTTTTAAATTTCTATAGTAAAAATGTAGCATGAGAAAAGAAAGAGAATAGATGGAGGTCCAGAGGGTGGGTTGGATGGACGAGAGAGAGCGTCCAGGGCCTGGACGGTGGGAAGACACACAGAGATGAGAGCCTGTGGCAGAGAGGCAACGCTGTCCCCAGGCCCAGGAGCCACCTAAGGGCCAGGCAGCACCCACAGCCCATCCGGGTGCCCTATGAGTGGGGCAGAGCCGTGTCTGCCCGGATGCCCCCAGGGAGGATGGCTCCTACGCGGTGAGAACTCAGGTCTCCAGGGTCAGCTTCGGGGTAAAGCCAGGCACTGTCCCCCAGCCCACTCACCTTGGCCTCCGAGCCCACCCCCTGTCATGCTGCCGAGGAGGGACACGGTGGGCAGACCTGACAGCCCTTTGCAAGGCAGCCCATGCGGTAGGACGTCTCCCAGTGGGTGGGGCGGGTGCCCTTCCCTCATTTATAACTCAAGCCCCGCTTCCCACTCCTCAGAGGTAGGTGAGCTTTCTCTGGCGGGTTCCAAGGACAGGCAGAGGGGAAATAAAACAGGGGAAGGAAGGCGAGTCAAATTCAGCTCAAGATTCACCTCCCACCCGAGAGAATTGAAACACGGGTCCACACAAAAACTTGCACATGGATGTTCATAGCGGCAAGCTTCATACGAGCCACGCTCCATATGCGTAATTCATAAATCCATAATGCATATTCATTGTAGCCAAAGAGCAGAAACAACCCGATGTCCATCAACAGATGAATGGATAAATTGTGGTTCCTCCACACTGTGGAATATTACTCAGCCATAAAAAAGGAATGGCGCTCTGACACAGGCCATGGCATGGATGAGCCTTGAAGATGGTGTGCTCAGTAAATGAGGCCAGACACAAAAGGCCACACATTGTATGATGCCATGTATATGAAATGTCCAGAACAGGCAATTCCATCAAGACAGAAAGCAGAGGAAGGGGGGGATTGTTACTGGGTAGGGGTTTCTTTTGGGGGTGATGAAAATGTTCTGAAATTGGATGGTGGTAGTTGCACAGCTCTGTGAATTAACTAAAAGCTACTGAACTGTATGCTTTTAGGGATGAATTTTATGGTATGTGAATTATAGCTCAGTTTTTTACAAAAACAAGCCCTGTGTGAACAGGTGCCCAGGAAGCCCACCCTGGTGCTGGGGTCTGGCGGTCACAGGAATGAGACCCTGCCCCCTTACCCGGAATACAACCCGGCTCCTGCCACGCTGAGGGCCTGCCTGACCCGTCCCGGTGACTTTATCATCTTAGCCTCCACTCTCCTCCCCTCCCACCATCCATCATCCCGCTGGTCAAACACACCCAGTACATTTCTGACCCAGAGCTTTTCACTCGCTGTTTTCTCAGCCCGGAACTCACTTCTCCCTGATCTCGGTATAATTGGCTCATCGCAGCATTACGATCTCAGCGCAGATCCCGTGCCAGGGAGGCCTGCCCCGCCGTGCACTCGACAGCAGCGCCGCCCACCCCGAGCTCTCCTGTACCACCTGGCAGCACTCAGCGTCTTCTTGTTTCTTTGCTCATTTATTGCCTGGAGCTTGTCCACAGCTGGATTCCCAGCACCCAGCATGGTCCCTGGAGCCCAGCGGGTGCTTCATAAATGTATATTGATGAATGAATGAACATTGAAAGTATTGATATTCAGTATACGATATGGTCATTATTGAATATTGATTCACATTGAAGGGGTGCTTTTTTTTCTTTTTTTTTTTTTTTCTTTTTTTTGGCTTGTGGGATCTTAGTTCCTTGACCAGGGATCGAACCCAGGCCCTCGGCAGTGAAAGCACAGAGTCCTAACCACTGGACCGCCATGGAATTCCCAAAGGGATGACTCTTTATCCTGGAGAAGACTTGGTTACATTCAGGACTCCCATTTCCTGAAGAAGAAGACAGCCCTGAGAGGAAGATTTTTCAACAACCTTATTAAAAGTCAAACGGGATCAAATCCCTTCTCTCTTTCCATGCAGTCCTCAAGGTTAAGGGCGCCCCCAGGGGGATTTTGGCCCCATGTGATTTGTGACAAGTGGGATCCCCAGGGCACATCAGAAAAACCATCTTCTGTTCTCCTCTGGCTCTTCAGCATTTACTTAGAGGGGTCAGTTCTTCCCCAGCTTTGGATGAAAACTTGGCCAGGCCCCACGACTTGCCTGGTCAAACGACAAAGTCCCGATTCAGAAAGGAGATGGCAGGTCCCACATCACAGACCTGGTGGGCAGTCAGGGACTCGGGCGTGGACCCCTCTTGGGCTGTGGGCTTCCGCCCTCAGGCCTCCCCGCCTCCTGCCTCCTTCTTCGTGGTAATTCTCCTTTCAGAGCAGTGGGAGGGAGGGGCTTCTGGAACGTTCTGGCTGGATGGGCACCACCATTGATGGACTCGCCCTCTCTGGGCCTGACCCCTCCTCTGGGGGATGCTCACCTGACTTCTTCAGAGGCTGCCTTTGGGACCGTGGCAGGTGGTCCATCTGCTTGGCAGACACTGCAATTCTGGCAACACGCAGGTGCTGACTGTCCTACGAGGCGAGCCAGTGCCACCACGAGGAAATGGCGGCACAGAGAGTTAGTAACTCGCCAAGGTCCCCCTGGGGTGCGTGTCAACTGGGTGGGCTGGCTCCTGACGGCCTCCCTCACCCCCAGGGGCCCGCGTCTGGGGCTCCCACGTGCCATGCTGACAGGCACCCCCATCCCAACACGCAGGACCCCCTTCTGGAGCAGAGCCGGCCTCTGGGCTTCCCAGGTGAGAGGCAGGGGCTCCGGCTGGGGTCACTGCCCATCAGCAGTTCACCCCAAAGAAATCCTCTTCACCATCTCCCCCCACCCCCACCTCCCCAGCAAATCTGCCACCTTCCCCGGACCCTCATCTCTGCTGCACCATCTCTTGAAGCCTCTGTCGAAACTTCCTGTTACACATAAAGGAACAAACCGAGGTGACACAACAGCCGTGGCTGACCCGGGCCTTAAACCATCTTGGGGTTCCCACTCCAGAGGCCCCTACTGGGAGGAGCTTCAGAGATCCAGAAGTTTCCATGCAGACGCTCTGCTCGTGCTGGCCCTGCAGGGTGAGCCTCATGGTGTTCCCAGCTTCTGGAGGCACCAGCACCTCTGGACCCCAGAGCTGCCACCCGGAGACCCTCCCAAAGCCCGGTGGCCCCTGTGCCCTGGGCGACCTTCCTCTGGGGAGGCCAGGTGGGATGAAATGTTGGCCGCCGGTACTTCCCCTGTCTCCCCGCCCTCCTGTGGGACCGGGAAGCCAGAGGAGCTTCCTGGGGAGGCCCGTTAGCCCGCAGGCTCTGGCTCCCGCAGGGACAGGCCGAATGCAGCTGGTCTCTCTTGCTCGGGGCCACCACCATCTCCCAAGGGCCATGCTTCCCGTAGATGGACTGGGCGTCTCTCCTCCTCCTCCGAGGCAGCATCTGGGGCAGATCCGGGGCACAGGCCCCTCTGAGCTCAGCAAGCCTCAGCAGCCCGTGCGAGCGGCCAGGCCTGCAGCCGGAGCAGTGCAGGGGCCAGGCCCGGGAAGCTGCCCAGGCCTCCAGGACCCGGGTCCTTCTCCAGGAGCGGACGGCGCAGGCAGGCCAGGGGAGGGGCCGCGGCTTCAAGCCCAAGGTCAGACACGGCTGCCACACGGCAAGTGCGCCCTTAGCAAGGCCGCTCCCGCTTGGCAGCCCCGCCTTCCGGGCCCAGGGGTCAGCCCAGACCCGAGGCCTGAACGGTTCTAAGTCTCCTCTTTTGTGGGAGAGACAGGTAGGAAAGCGGCCAGCAGGTCCGGTGAGTTTCTCCCCCCTGCAGGGCCGGCGGTGCAGCGAGCCCCTGACGGGAACAGCCCCGCCCTGGGTGCCTGCGCTGCGCTGTCTGTCGTCTGTCGGGCCCCCAGCAGGTCCCCCCAGGTCAAGGCGAGCACAGACGGTCCTCTCAGTGCCCTGAGCATGCTGGGGACACCAGGGACCCTAGTGGCCTGGGCTCCCCCCTTGGTTGGACAGACAGCGATTGGAGACCCCGGACCACCAGGTGCCCGGCTCTGCCATCCAGGGGTGAGCGTCCAGGCTGAGAAGTGCTCTCGGGGAGCTGAGGCTTGCTGGCCCCCCGTCCCCCGATGTCCCTGCCCCACCTGATGACTGTGGTGCAAAGGACCTGCGAGGCCCTGTCGGCAAATGTGGAGGGGCCTCCAGGGGGTTAGAGGCAGGTCGCGACTCCAGGGTGGGCACTGGGCCAGGCGGGGGCACACATGCTGGTGTCCAAGCCAAAGCGGGGGCTCAGCAGGGGAGGAGGGGCCTGGACACAGCAAAGGGGCGGGAGGAGAGCAGGCGACAGCTACCCAGAGGGACTCTCCCAGGGGATGCTGCATGTCCTGCTTTCAGAGCCATCCTCTGGTCCCTTATCCCTCCTGCGTCTTTAGAGGACAGATCCCCTCACACTGTCCTCCACACACATTTATAGGAGGAAACCAATCCGGTGGAGCATTCAGGGTCTGTCCTTAGAAAGAGAAGAGCACACGGCCTGAGGCCACTGCCTCAGCCCCCCAGCAGCCCCCTCAGCCTGGAGCAGAATCTCTCCACTGACTCTGCGGGCAGAGAGGTGGGAGGAGGTGGGAGCCCTCGGGACAGGGAAGGGGCCTCGGTCAGGTCCCATCCCCCAACCCCGCCCAGGCCTGGCACGGAGGAGACCTCAGTGACCAGTGCAAGAATAAACAGTACATGGGGGGAAGGGGAAGCTGGGACAAAGTGAGAGAGTGGGACGGACATATATACACTACCAAACGTAAAATAGATAGCTAGTGGGAAGCAGCCGCATAGCACAGGGAGATCAGCTTGGTGCTCTGTGACCACCTAGAGGGGTGGGATAGGGAGGGTGGGAGGGAGACGCAAGAGGGAAGAGATATGGGGATGTATGTATATGTATAGCTGATTCACTTTGTTATACAGCAGAAACTAACACTCCTTTGTAAAGCAATTATACTCCAATAAAGATGTTAAAAAAAAAAGAATAAACAGTATGATCAGTAATATGAATAGCAGTAATAAGCAATACCACCCATTCCATCATTGGTACAGAAAGAAGTGATATTTGTGAAATAAAGTAGCGGCCGCCATCAGCGGGGGCTCCGCGCGCTGGGGCCGCACCCACAGCCTTCACGTGTGAGCCGGGTCCTCAGGGGACTCTGCCGCAGAGTCTGGGCTCCGAGGATGGAGCTGAGACCTGTAAATGGGTGTGATGACACTGACCTTGGCCGGTGCTGCAGGTCAGGAGAACAAGTGTACGTGGTGCTCCCGGCCCCAGGCTGCTGGGCGCATCCCAGGTCGCAGCCAGGCCCCATGGACCCTGAGCTTTGCCACCCCAGGTCTCTGAGCCTCCCATGCAGGGCACCTCAGGGGCCAGCGGGTCAGACCAGGAGGGCAGTTGGCAAAAGGAGTAAAGGAAGTCCTGGGTGGAGGAACGCTCTGGCCCATCAGAGTGCGGGCAAATGTCAGGGACGGGGACGTCACCGGCCATCAATTACGCAGCAGATGTTTGTGGAGACCCCTCCCCAGGCCCAGAGCTGTGCTCAGGGTGAGCCCTGGGGTCTGGCAGGCAGCAAGCCCCACTGTAACTGCAGAGGTGCTGTGCTGACCCGAGGGCGCACTCGGGCACCTGGGAGAGGTCAGGAAGCTCACTGGGTCATCGCTGAGTGTGTTGTGTATCCATGATGGGGTGCAAGGTGCCAGGCCCAGGAATCCCAGCTGCGGAGGGGCAGTGCCCATCACGTCCCCCGGGGGCCCATCGTAGTGAGCACTCGCGAGCAGCCACTCTGCCCTTCCATGCTGGCTGCTGCAGGGCCCGGAGCTGGGCACTCAGGGGCTCCAAAGGGGCAGCACCCTGCAGGGTGGAGGCCAGGCCTGCTCTGGGCACTGACGGCCAAGCCCGGGGGCTGGGAACCTTGCCCCGAGCTTGGCCACCCTCACATCCAGCAACAGAAAGGAGCCCTGGCCTGCCCCAAAGCCGGGAGCACGTAATCTGAATTAGGCGTGAGGGAAAGTGACCTAGCGTGGCCAGCGACAGCTCCAAAGAAGGGCAGGTGGTATAACGAGATGACATCCGGTCACCGCATGGCCAAGCTGGAGGTCCCCCACCCTGGCCTCTTCCCTGCGTGGGAGCCCTGAGCGGTGGGGCTCGGACACAGGCGGCAGGGGAGTAGGCGGGACCCTGCGGCCCAGGGGCCCCAGCTCCGGAGGCAGAGGGTGCACTTCTGTCCTCCTCATGTGCAGGGATGGCGGACGCCCTACTCCCTGGCAGCAGCTCCAGGAGCAGCGGCCCGGGCGCTGCCAGCCCCAGGGAGGCGCCCACCCACACGGCGCTGTCGGTGCTGCACGCGCTGGTCCTATTCACCTGCGTGGGCGGCATTGCGGGCAACGGCCTGGTGGTCCGGCTGCTGGGCTCCCGCTGGCGGAGGGGCACCGTGGGCATCTACATCCTTCACCTGGCCGCGGCCGACCTCCTCTTCCTCCTCTGCTCGGCGCCCCTGGTCATCCCGAACGCCAGCTCCTGGGCGGCCCGCGTGCACCACCTGCGCTGCCTGGCGGAGAGGAGCACCAAGCACCTCGCCCACACGGCGGGCCCGAGCCTGCTAACAGCCCCCGGCGCCCAGCCCGGCCTCTGCGGCCTCGTCCCCACCTGGTGCCGGGTCCACTGGCGGCCGCGCCTTTGGGGCCTGCTGGGCACCACGCTCTGGCTGCTGGCCCTCCTGCTGACCGCGCTGGCCCTGTACTTCCACGAAGAGGCCAGGCCTCGCCACCTGCAGCCGGGCCCCGCGGTGGACACCGTCTTCCACTCCTTCACGCCGGCCAGCTTCACGACCGTCGTGGCCCTGTCCAGCATGGCCCTCTGCCTCCAGGCGCAGAGAAGCTCCCGGCCACGGCAGCGGCGGCCCACGCAGCTGTATGTGGCCATCCTGGTGGCGCCTTTGTGCTCCGCATCTGCGCCCTGCCCCTCGGCATCTCCGGGTTCCTCCTCTGCTGGCTGGACCTGCCCCAGAAGACGAAGATTCTGTTCAACCACTTCGCCCGCCTCTCCCTGTCCGTGAGCAGCAGCGATCGGGGAAGGGTTGTGGGGGGAGCACTGGTTCTGGCTTTGAGCCTCGGCTCCACCACTACCTCCCTGGGCGCCTTTTGTCCTCTCTGAGCTGTGTTCTCATCTGTAAAATGGGAACAACCACCTCCCTCCGCTACCAGGCTGCTGTACAGAAGAGATGTCCTGCATCCGTCTACCAGTGGGCGCTGAGAAGTGTTATCCCTAAGGTGGAGCCCTGGGCCTTCTGGTGAGGTGGCCTGTGCTGCATTAGAGCTGTATGGACACAGCCCGGCCCTGCCTGACCCATCCCAGGCCCCGTCCGTCCTGTGCCCGGGTCCGCCAAGGGTCAGGTAAAAGATGTCAACCCCCGAGGGGACTCACAGGATCTCAGAGGACGAGTTTTCATCCCAAATAAAGCCAGGACTTATTTGGCTCTTACATCACCTATGCCTTATTTTCCGGGGCAGGGTTGTACCCCATCCTTGACTCAGGAGCTCCACTTCAGACTTGCAGAGCCCAGGGCACACTCACTCCAGAGACAGCCAGGGGCAGTAAACAGGGCAGTGAGGATGACCAAGGGGGCTGGATGACAAGGGACAAAGGCAGTGATGACCAGGAAAGGCCAGGGTGACCAGGGGAGGCCAGGGTGACCAGGGGAGGCCAGGATAACCAGGGGAGGCCAGGGTGACCAGGGAAGCCAGGGTGACCAGGGGAGGCCAGGGTGACCAGGGGAGGCCAGGATAACCAGGGGAGGCCAGGGTGACCAGGGAAGCCAGGGTGACCAGGGGAGGCCAGGATGAACAGGGGAGGCCACGGTGACCAGGGGAGGCCAGGATGAACAGGGGAGGCCAGGATGACCAGGGGAAGCCAGGGTGACCAGGGGAGGCCAGGGTGACCAGGGGAGGCCAGGGTGACCAGGGGAGGCCAGGATGACCAGGGGAAGCCAGGGTGACCAGGGGAGGCCAGGATGAACAGGGGAGGCCAGGATGAACAGGGGAGGCCACGGTGACCAGGGGAGGCCAGGGTGACCAGGGGAGGCCAGGATGAACAGGGAAGCCAGGGTGACCAGGGGAGGCCAGGATGACAGGGGGCCGTGAGGGTGACGCTCTCCGTCCCGGCCAGGCAGCCTCTACTCCAGTCGGCTCCAGTCCACTCTGTTGCCGAGGCCCCCTGGCCCCCAGAGGCTCCTCTCAGTTGCCTTTTGCCAAGGGGAACATTTGCCTTTTCCAGACCTGGCTCACTGCAGTCTGACTCAGGGAGGACACGGAAGAGGGAAACGCAGAGGGACGAAGAGAACCGGCCAGTCACCTCCCCAAGCCTTCCTCCCTCCCCAGACTCCTGCCCTTTCAAGCAGCGATACCGGGGTGCAGGGAGGGAAGCCCACTTCAGAGAGCCCCAAAACACCCGCAATGGGGATGTATAAGCCCGATGCGGCATCTCCCGCACCTCCAAAGAGGTGCACGGGCCCCCTCACAGTGACCCCCTCGCAGAGTGTCCGGACCTCCAAGAGTGACCCAAGGCAGCCTCTCCACCTGGCCAGGCTATTCTGCCCGGAAACAAAACGCGGTAACCAGGGAGGGAGCCGAATCAGGACCCTGAGCAAGCCCTGTCCCAGGCCCGCCCACCAGGCCCTGCCCCGCCAAGCCCCGCCCCACCAGGTCCCCGGGATAAGCTCCTCCCCAAGCCCCGCCTTGCCCCCTACAAGCCCTGCCCTAGGCCCCAGGACCAGGCCCCGTCCAAACAAGCCCCACCCAGATAAGCCCCGCCCCACCAGGTCCCACCTAAATAAGTTCCTCCCAAGTCCCACCCTTCCCCGGACAAACCCCGCCTCCAGGCCCCTCCCAGCCTCAAGCCCCGCCCTCCACCCCCTGTAAAGATCCCCCTAGCAAGGGTCCCACACTGGTGAGGAAGGGCTGGGCCTGGCTGGGGCGGAAGGGGGCATGTAGTAGGGGCCCTGGAGCTCAGAAGCCTCCCACTAGAGCCCCTGCCCAAACCGAGGAGCCACCTCATGCAAACCGCCTCCAGTGGTCACAGCCCCACCATGGCTCCTGCGGACCCTGAGCCTCTAGTCCCAGGGGTGCCTGAGACCAGCCTCCTCCTGCCCCAGCCTGGTCAGGGGAGGCCGTGTGCCGGTGAGGCCCCCCTGCATTAAGACCCACTCAAAATGTGATTGGTAACCTGTCAGCACTTGCACGCAGGCAGCCCTCACTGGGGGCCGTGCACAGTCCCAGGCACCGTGCAGACGAGCCCCTTCAGTCCCCCACAGCACTGGCAGGGCGTCCTATTCGCACCTCCTTCTACAGGTGAGGTGGCTGAGGTGGTGAAACACTGAGGGGCTTGTCACCAAGCCAGGAGGCAGCAGAAATGGACTCTGAGGCCAGGCATTCAGCTCCAGAGTCTGTGAGCTCCACCCACGTGCCCTTTGAAGGTCAGCACTCTTCATACCCTTCAGCAAACCCAGAGCCCAGCACGAAGTTGCACTGGTAAACAGACAACTGGATGTACCCTTAGTGCTCTCCGTCCTAAAACAAACCAACCTCCGGGTTGCATCCAGTGACACCAGACAAGACCGAGAGCAGGGACGAGACTCATTCTGACAACTGGAGAAAAAGTGCAGCTACACACTGGTCAGGGAGACCCCCCAGCTCCCTGGGCAGAAGGTTGGAGGATTCTTTACTGGGTGTGTTAGTTTCCTGTTGCAGCTGTAACAAATTTAGCATTTTAAAACAACACAAATTCGGACTAATATCTCTGAGTGGACTTGGAACTACTTTTTTTTTTTTTCTTTTAATTAGGAAAACACAGCTCTTTGTAGGGATACTTTAGTCTGTTGTTGCCTGAAAAGTCACTAAAGCGTGATGCTACAGAGAGCTTCTGGCCGGCGAAGCATGCATTTTGAATGAAATGAGACTTATTAGCTAAATCACAGCCGATGCTTCACTTCTTAACCTTGTTCAGCAAATAACATTTTCTCAGGGTCTTAGGGTCCTATTTTCCATGTTTCTCTCTTAGTTGTATCAGAACCAGATCTTCAATATTTTAAACTTGGTGACACATTTACATATGCTAAAAAATGAAAGTGGAATGCAATCCCTACGATGGTATAAAAATGAAATATTTCTTTAATCATTTGAGTAACCACTTTAAGCTATTGGTTCTAAAAGCTGAATAAAAAATGAAATATAGGGACTTCCCTGGCAGTCCACTGGTTAAGACTCTGTGCTTCCACTGCAGGCGGCACGGGTTCAATCCCTGGTCGGGGAACTAAGATCCCACATGCTGCGCAGCGCGGTCCAAAAGAAGAAAAGAAAAGAAATTTCCACTTGAAATAAATAAATAAATACAGACCCATCATCCTGCAGTTTGCGAGGTCTGAAGTCTAAAATGGGTCAGCAGGACTGCATTCCTGCTGGAGGCTCTAGAGGAGAATCCGTTTTCCTTGGCTTCCAGTTTCTAGAGGCTGCCTGCTTTCCTTGGCTGGTGGCCACTTCCTCCATCTTCAAAGCCAGAAGCATAACATCTTCAAATCACTCTCTCTCAGCTTCCATCACCACATCACCTTTTCTGTCTCTCACATGCCTGCCTCCCAGATCTTCCAAGGACTAACTGGGCTCGCCCAGACAATCCAGCATAATCTCCCCATCTCAAGACCCTTAACTTAGTCACATCTATAAAGCCCTTTTTGCCATACAAGTTCACATATGCACAAGTCCAGGACATCAGGACATGAACATCTTTGGGGGACCATTATTCTGTCTACTGCACAGTGGAAAATGGCCTGTCCGAGAGTCAAGACTGGGACTTCCCTGGTGGCGCAGTGGTTAAGAATCCACCTGCCAATGCAGGGGACACAGGTTCGAGCCCTGGTCCGGGAAGATACCACATGCCGCGGAGCAACTAAGCCCGCGCACCGCAGCTAATGAGCCTGCCTTCTAGAGCCCGTGAGCCACAACTACTGAAGCCCATGCGCCTAGAGCCTGTGCTCTGCAACAAGAGAAGCCACCGCAATGAGAAGCCTGCACACCGCAAGGAAAAGTAGCCCCCACTCGCCGCAACTAGAGAAAGCCTGCACACAGCAATGAAGACCATCAATTCAAATGTGAAGCTAGATAAAGAAAGGTACTCAAAAATAAAAAATCTGCCTACCATTCACTCTTTCTCAGAAAGTCACTAATAGCACAAACCAAGAAAGAGGAGTGTTTCAGTTTTGTCAGAGTATTTGGGGATGAATTCATAAAAGCTCATAGAAAATTAAGCAAATGAAAAAAAAACCAAGGCAATTAATAACTCTATGAAAAGCGAAGAGTTGTGTGAGAAAGGAAATAATATCAGAGTTCATCATACTTCTCTCCTCTATTCTGATTTGTCCTCCTAGAGGAGCCCATTTAGTCCCATGGTCTTAAATACATTATAGACCAGTGAAACCCTTCTCTCCCATTGTGTCCCATTACCCACCTCCCTCTTGAGAGTCAAACTTTCATATCAACCTGTCTTCATAACACCTCCCCTTGGGTGTCTAATAGGCTCTACAAACTTAGCACATCAACAGCAGAGTCCTTGCAGTCCTGGGACCCAGCAGAGCCCTGGGTCCTGGGCTCTTCTCCCAGTCTGCTCCATCTCAGGAATTCTAACCCCATCCACCAGCTGCCTAAGCCAAAAACCCAGGAGGTGTCTTAACCTCTCTTTTCAACCCCTCATCTCCCACATCCTTTCAGCAATCCTGTAAGTTTAAACCCAAAATATAACCAGGTCTCTCCATCAAACCCTCACTTTCTTCTTGCCTCTGCCTCTGCTCCTGCAATCCATTCTTGACCAGTCAGGTCTCAGTGGGTCTCAGAGTAAAATGCAAGCTCCCTTCCACAGCCTCTGAGGTCTTGCCCCACCTGGCCACCCGCCCATCACTCTCTGCCCCACTCACACTCACCTTCCACTGGCTCCTCAACAGTGTCCATCTCGTGCCCATCTCAGGACAGTTGCACCCACTCTTCTCTTGACCCCAAATGTCCTTCCTTGTGGTCTTTGCACGGCTGCTCCTTCTCAACACTGAGATTCCAGTTCTAACATCACCTCCTGGTGTCAGTTCCTCAGATAGGCCTTCTCAGACCCCAGGACCTTCCACTGGCCACTCTCTGAGATGATCGTATTTCACTGTCCCTCTTCCCATCCCACTCGATGTCACTTCCAGAACATACCAGCCCCCAGAGCTCAGGAACCCTGCATGCTCTGTTCATTCCATGCCCCACTGTACCCCAGAGCCCTCGTACAGCACCTGCCATGTAAAAGATTTTGAAGAAATCAAAACCCGCCCCCCAAAGTAAATAACCTTAATCAGGGGTAGGCACACTTTTTTCTGTCTAGGGACTGGTAGGAAATATTTTAGTCCTTGTGGCCACAGGGTCCCTGCACAGCCACTGGACTCTGCCGTTTCAGGGACAGACAGTAACCAAATGGGCAGGGCTGTGTTCCGATAAAACTTTACTAATAGACACTGAAATTTGCATTTTATGCCGGTGTCATATGTCACAAAACATTTGTCTTCTTTTGATTTTTTTCAACCATTACAAAATGTAAAACTCATTCTTAGCTTTAGGGCTGTACAAAAAAGGGCAGAGGGCCAGATTTGGCCTGAGGACTACAGTTTGCCAACCCCTGATCCGAATAACATTAGGAAAATGGTTTACTGAATTACAGAGAACTCCATGATGTAATACATGATGTAATACTCACAAGGCGATTTTAAATGACAATTGCGACAAGTATTTTTTAAAACATGGGAAAATGTTTAAGACACGTGAAGTGCAAAATAGCAGAACCCACAAGGGATATGAACAGCCTGACTGATGGTAACTCTGTAAAAGTGTGCAGACACATGGAGGATAATCTGTAAAATGTTAAAAGGGCCGTGCTTGGTAAGCAGAGTAGGAGTAGTTTTATCATTAGTTCTTCCCATTTTTCTTCAAGAAGATTCAGTATAATTCTTGGCTCCTGTTGTAAAGTGAAATTCCGGAGGCTGTGGGAAGCCAGGGATTAAAGTCACAACTTTGGACCACGTTTGGGATTTGAACCCAGCTCTGGTCCTTACTCGTTGCTGAACCCCAGTCCCCTCTTCTAGGAATGTGCGAGCGGGGAGTGAGAGGGTGAGTCCAGATAGAGAGGGGGCCCTGCATGAAGCCTCCCTCCCGTGGCGGCCTCCTTGGCCACCGCCCATCACGGGCACCTCCCTCACCACTGTTCCCTGTGTCTCAGTGGTCAGCCAGCTCTCTGCAGGAGGCTCTCCGGCAGCCCTGGTCATCGGGGGCCCCGCCCAGACTGCACCAGCACTAAGCCAGCTCCTCCTTCAGAGGAAGGAGCAGAGGCTCGGAGGCCAGGCCAGCCATGGAGCTAACAATCATCCCTTCCTCACAGGGGTGAGTAAGGACCAAAGGCAGTAACAGTTATAAAGAGCCTGGCTCAAGGGCAGGCTAGAAGGCTTAAACCACTGTTTGCTTTTCAAGAAGTCCAGGGGACACGGAATGACCAACTGACCCAGCACTTCCACTCCGAGAGAAGTGAAAACGGGTACGCGTAAAAACTCATATGCAGGGCTTCCCTGGTGGCGCAGTGGTTGAGAATCTGCCTGCCAATGCAGGGCACACGGGTTCGAGCCCTGGTCTGGGAAGATCCCACATGCCACGGAGCAACTGGGCCCGTGAGCCACAATTACTGAGCCTGCGCATCTGGAGGCTGTGCTCCGCAACAAGAGAGGCCGCGATAGTGAGAGGCCCGCGCACCGCGATGAAGAGTGGCCCCCGCTTGCCATAACTAGAGAAAGCCCTCGCACAGAAACGAAGACCCAACACAGCCATAAATAACTAAATAATTAATTAATTAATTAAAAAAAAAAAAAAAAAAAACTCATATGCAAACGTCCCCAGCAGCGCTATGCACAACGGCGAAAAAGTGGAAGAGTCCAAATGTCCGTCAGCCGAATGGATAATTATGAACGGGTAACAACATGTGGTCTGGCCATACCAGAAAATAGTGTTCAGGCGTAAGAAGGAATTTACACATGACACACGGAAGAACCCTGGAAACATTCTGCCCAGTGAAAGAAACCAGACACTCAATGTTATAGACTGTATGGTCCCATTGATACGGAATGTCCAGAGCAAGCGAATCCACAGAGGCAGAAAGGAGATTTGTGGTTGCCAGGGGCTGGGAAGTGGGGGATGGGGAGGACTGCTGGTGGGTGTGGGGTTTCCATCTGGGGGATGAAAATGTTTTGAAGCTAGATAGAGGTGATAGTTGTACAACATTAAGAATGCCTCCAGGGGACTTCCCTGGTGACGCAGTGGTTAAGAATCCACCTGCCAATGCAGGGGACACGGGTTCGATCCCTCGTCCGGGAAGATCCCACATGCCACGGAGCAACTAAGCCCATGCGCCACAACTACTGGGCCTGCGCTCTAGAGCCCGCGAGCCACAACTACTGAAGCCCGCACGCCCAAATCCCGTGCTCTGCAGCAAGAGAAGCCATCGCAACTACAGAAAGCCCACACGCAGCAACGGAGACCCAAAGCAGCCAAAAAATTTTTTAAAAGAGATGAGACAAATACGATTATTATTAAGAACATTTGGGCGGGACTTCATGAACCATTAAGTCACCCATCACCCAAGCCAGAAACATGGACATCTTCCCAGCCTCTCACCCCGCTGTGGGTCAGGCGACAAATTCCAATGATTTAACCCATGAATATTCAGCAGTTGTGCCCCCACCCCCTCCACCTGGTCACCTCTCCAGACTCTGGCTACACTTTCCCGCATGACTCCTGTCCACCTCCGACACCTTCTCCTCATGGTCGTCACCAGAGGGATTTTTCTAGAACACAAACTGAGCCGATCTCCCCCTCCTCCCACCCGTGTGAGACCCAGGCTCACCCCACAGCCAACCAGGACCACACGAGGCCCAAGATGGAGAAGCTCGTGGAGGACCCCAGACCCAACAGGGATCGTTCTGTTCTGATTACAAGACCAACACTCACCGTTGGGGAAAACTTTTAAGAGGTAAAAAGCAGTGCAAGTGAAATAACAAGCGCCACACCAAATCCCAGAGGTCAGAGAGGTTTACAACTTGGCCTTATGGCTTTCCATCTTTCTTACGCATATCAGTGTGTTTTATGTAAATTAGAGCGTACTGAATATATAGCTTTGTATCCCATTTTTATCATTAGACATGAACATTAAATGATTACACAGTGTAATTATAAGATGATTCTAGGGACTTCCCTGGTGGCTCACTGGTTAAGACTCTGGGCTTCCTCTGCAGGGGGCACAGGTTCGATCCCTGGTCGGGGAACTAAGATTCTGTATGCCGGGTGGTGTGGCCAAAAAAACAACAAAAAAAGATTCTACCATTCGATTTTTACAAAGTATCTGCAAAAAGATGAATTCCTAAATATTATAGAGGAACTCTGGGGTAAAGATGGCAGATTAAACACATACACCAACTGAACGTCACCCAGGAGTCAAGCAGACTGATTCCACAAAATCACCGAAGGCTCAGGAAGTGGGAGCCTTGGGTGATAAAATAACCAGTATGGAGGAAAGCCTTTCAGAGAAGCAATCGCTCATAGAGACAGTAGAACAGAGGTTACCAGGGGCTGGGGAAAGAACTTAGGGTTTAATGGGGACAGGGTTTCCATTTGGGAATGTGAGAAAGTTCTGGAAGTGGACAGTGGTGATGGTTGTACAATATGGTGACAGTACTTAATGCCACTGAGATGTACCCTTCAAAATGGTTAAGATGGTAAATTTTATGTGTGTTTTGCCACAATTTTTTTTCGTTAAAGATGCAATCAGATCCTCAAATCCCATCCGCTACTCAGCGAGCCTCCTCCCCAACCTGGGAGAAGACTCACCGCAAGCCTGGTCTCTGCTGTGGGTAAAACGGGCACCTCCGCTCTGGGGCCCGAGGCACAGTGGCGGCGGGGATCCCACACAGAGGAAAGAGCATCAATCGGGGAGATGAACAGCAAGGCTGAGGCCTCCCCCCACCGCCCCCCCACCAGCCACTGGGGATCCAACAAGTCCAAAGGGAAAGGCAGGCACCGACCTCCGGCCCCCAGCTCCAGGGCCGGGCAGCTGACTTCACAGCAGAGTCCTCGGTCAACAAGCCCGTGTGGGTCCATCTGAGGGTCCAGGCCTCAGTAGGTACAAGTGGACAACCCACTGGTGTCTGAAGAGAGCCATCCCGCAAAGGCAGACAAAAGCAACATGGGGGGGGAAGAAACGCCGCGGGAAGAGGGACGCAGGGAGCAGTACACCAACAGCACCCCAGGAGAGGAAGCGGGAGAGAGAGCTGTAAAAACTGGAGAATTCTTAAACCGTGAAAAAGGTGATCGTATGAATTTTCAAAACAAATAGAACGGTTGGGCGAATAAGGCTGAGGAACAGCTCGTAAAAAGAAAGCAAAAGGCCGAGAGATAGAGAACAGAAGAGGTAAAAAAATTTAGAAAATGAGTCCAGATTTGCCATACGCACGAGAGGAACTCCACGGAAAGGGCAGAGAGCCATCACAAAGAA
The DNA here is from genome assembly GCF_965194805.1 of Balaenoptera borealis. Classification (NCBI taxonomy): domain Eukaryota; kingdom Metazoa; phylum Chordata; class Mammalia; order Artiodactyla; family Balaenopteridae; genus Balaenoptera; species Balaenoptera borealis. The sequence continues at coordinate 4,457,320 of NC_138868.1, forward strand.
GAAAACACTCAGCAAAAGGACCTCAGAAAATCTCGCTGAGCAGAATCACCAAAGAGCACTGTCCTGGCGGCAGAGGGACGGGCCCGAGTCATGCGCTCGACAGACGCTCACAGGTTCCAGGAGGTGGACCGGGGGTTGAGACGGGTGCAGACCCACCCCCATGGAGCTTACAGACGTTTTAAACCAAGACTCACAGAAAGAAATGCATTTACGTCGCAGCTCTGTACACACAAACCCCTGAACAAAAGTTTCATCGAACAATGCTTCCTTCGACCGCATCTGTCACACTCTGATCACTCCCATCTCGCTTATTCTATTCTGTTTCATTTCAATTTTGTTAAAACCCTGGTCACGACTCACCAGATTGATTTCACAGCCCACCACTGGGATATGACCAGCAGTTAATAAGAAAAACAAAACATTTGGTACATAGGTACAATGGAATATTACTCAGCCATTGAAAAGAATGAAATCATGCCATTTGCAGCAACATGGATGGGCCTGGTGATTATCATACTAAGTGAAGTAAGTCAGACAGAGAAAGACAAATATATGATATCGGTTATATGCGAAATCTAAAAAAAAAATGATACAAATGAATTTATTTACAGAACAGAAAGAGATTCACAGATTTAGAGAATGAACTTATGGTTACCAGGGGGGACGGGTGGCAGGGAGGGATAGATTGGGACTTTGGGATCGACAAGTACACGCCGCTATATTTAAAATAGATAACCAACAGGACTTCCCTGGTGGTCCAGTGGTTAGGACTCCGCACTCGCACTGCATGGGGCACGGGTTCCATCCCTGGTCGGGGAACTAAGATCCCACAAGCTGTGCAGCGCAGCAAAAAAAAAAAGATAACCAACAAGGACCTACTGTAAAAAATAATAATAATAAAAGAAAAACAAAACACTAAGCTAGAGGGGACGGCAGATACTATAATGGTGTAGTAATGAAGTCTCATGTGTTCCACTCTGCTAAGCTTTGAAACTTCACCCCAAACCCCAGAGCCTTCCCTCTGACAGCAAACTCCTGGCCCCCTTGTCTGTGTGCGGCAGGACCCCGGCCTCCGACTGCTTTGTTGAGAACATCTCGTAGGTGCAAGGCTGGAAGCTGGGAGACCAGAGCACCAGTGGAGTCAGGAAAAAGGGAAGCCACGGTGGGCACTTCAGTCCAAGGATCTCACCCAGGACGCTGGCTGCACAGAGAAAATAAGCAGCTCCCAATCACCCTCAGTGCTGAGAGGACAGAAGGGCCGCGAGCTCAAAGGGCGGGCCCCGCAGCTCTCTGAGGAGCGGGTGCCGTGCAGCCTCTGAGGACAGGCGAGAGGCTGGTTCTGGAAGCACCACAGGCAGCTGCCCTGCTGGAGTGACACTGAGAGGGACAGGAACATAGGGCCCAGGTCCCTTCTACCATCTCCCAGTCTCCCTCTGGAGCCGGCTGCTGGCAGAACAGGAGGACCAGGGTGTGGTCTGCGGAGCGTCAGCCCAGCATCACAGAGCAAAGCAGAGAAAGGGGGGCTCGGGGGAGAAAGGTGCTGTGTAGCTGCCAGCGACCCCGAGGCGGACGGGAGGTGGCTGTGCTGGGGACTCGGGGAGGCGGGCCGCGGGCGGGCGTCTGGGCCGGGGCGGCAGCAGTGCGACGGGAAGACACGGGCAGATTCCGAGCGTGGTTTGAAGGCAGAGAACAGAGGACTTGCTGGCAGGTCACTGTGGGGTATAAGAGAAAGGGGCACAGGATGAGCGTGAGAGTTCAGGGCTGGGCGACCTTAAAGACGGAGCTGCGGATGTAGACGGCGTGTCAGTGTCCTGGGGCAGCTGCAACAAATGACCCCAAACTGGGCGGCTTAAAACCACAGAAACTTGTTCACTCCTGGTTCTGGAGGCCTCAAGTCCAAAATCAAGGTGTCAGCAGGGCCACGCTCCCTCCCAAGGCTCTAGGGGAGGAGCCCGCTTGCTTCTCCCAGCTTCTGGGGCTCCAGGTGTTCCCGGGATTGTGACCGCGTCCCTCCAATCTCTGCCTCTGTGGTCACATGGCCTTCTCCTCTTCTCGTGTGTCTGTCCTCTTCTGTCTCTTATGAGGACACCTGTCATTGGCTTGAGGGCCCACGGGCCGCCAGGATGACCCCATCTTGAGATCCTTAATTACGTCTGCATAGACCAAAAAGTCTTATTCGTAGGTCCTGGGTAGTAGGATGGGGGCATATCTTTTGGGGGCCACCATTCAGCCCACTGCTGAGGAGGCAATCAGGTGCTCAAATTGGGACGTGTTGAGTTTGAGATGCCTCTTAAATACCCAGGTGCAGATGTGAGCAGGCATTCATTTGGAGTTGGGGGAAGACGGCCGAGAAGACAGTCATCAGGGAGCCAACAGCATATAATTGGCCTTAAAGCCCCGAGTGGCTCAGGCCTCAGTCTCCCAGAAGCAGAGGTGGGGGATCCAGGATTCAGGTGTCTGGCTTACGGGGAGCGGCCGCTCGAGGGAAGAGAGTGAGGAAGCCGGTGGGCTCGGGGGAAGCTGAGCGAAGAGGAGGTCTTAGCTGGAGACAGGCGTCGGCCTGATCCCAAAGTGCTGGGGGACAGATCTCACCAGAGTCCCCCCGCCTTGAGCCAAGGGCCAGCATCTTGAACCTCTGTGTCCTGCTGAGTTCCGTCCAAATTCCTGAGCCCAGAACCCAGGAGTTTGATAAACGGTTGTTTTATACCACAGAGTTTTGGGTAAATTTGTTATGCAGCCATAGCAACGGGAACAGCCTTTTTTTCCTCTGCTGAATGGGAAAGCCCCGGCCGGCATCTAGTCCGAGTGTGGCCCTGGCCTCGCCCCACCTCGGAACTGGCCCTTTTTGCCCCCATCACCCACAGGTAGAACACCCTCTGCTTCTTCCCAGACCAGGAGCCTAGCAGGCCCACTGTTTCCCCGCCTCTGACTGCCCTAGTTCTGTCTGCTTTCTGGAACACAGGGATGTTTATCTTTGGGTGGGGTGTGGCTTCATGTTTTTAAACCTCTTTTCCATTTTATTAGGACGGCTGGGGGTGGGGTCAGAGACGGGGGTTGGGGGGGGGCGGTGAGGGCCGTGCCCCGAAGCATAAACTTGCAATGTCATCTTAACCGGAAGCCTGAGTTCTACGCCTCCTGCCCTCAGTGATGGGGGCCCGGAGGACCCCCATGGGGCCTGCCCCTCCCGTTGCCTCACCAGGGGAGAATAAAGAATGGGATGGCACAAGCCCTGTTCTCAGGCTTGCCGAGGCGGAGGGTCCCGCCTTGGCCTGGAGACGGCTGTCTCTGTGCTGTAGAAGAAAGAGGCAAGTTTATCCCCAGCTGAGTCCCCGGATCAATGGCCTGCCGGTGTCTTCCCCGTACATTCAGAGACAAGGCCAGCAGTCCGTACAGGGTTTGCTAGTGCTTGGCTGCGTGGATCTAAGTGCTGAAGCCAGCAGGGAGATCCACCAGCAAGGGTAACCTCTGTCCTCTCACTCCAGGAAAGGGTGTGAAAGACACCAGGACGCTCCTGCAGTCACTGCAGAGGATCAACCAGAAATTCCCTGCCCCGGCTCGGCTGTGTCATCCAGACCTGGGCACCCCATGCCCGTCCACAGCCTCTGTCTGTCCGGGGCCACTGGCAGCCCCCGTAGCATCTCTGGGCAAATTAGAAACTGGAAGCCCCCTCCCCCCGCCAAAAAAGGGACTTCCCTGGCGGTCCAGTGGTTAGGACTCAGCGCTTTCACTGCCGAGGGCCTGGGTTCAATCCCTGGTCGGGGAACTAAGATCCCGCAAGCCACACGGCACAGACAAAAAAAAATAGAAACTGAAAGCCCTTCCTCTGAGTGGCCACAGCCAGTTGTGCAAGACTTGATAGGCTGGGCACTGGTGGGTTTCAGCCCCAAATCACCCCCAAAAGCCACTTCTGTCCACTCCTGAGAAAGGTGAGCAGGTCCAGCTCCGGGGCAGGACCCCTCTGACTGCTGAAGTTTTCCACGTGGGGTTAAAGGCTAAAACGAGTGGCATTACAACCTCGGAATGGTGTGGACACTGTGTTTCATAGGGAAGAGAGGGGCGTGACAAGCCCTCTGTTGAGTTTCTGTTTCTCTGGGTCCTGGAATCTCTAACGCATTGCGTTGAAAGAATCCAAGTATGGCTTCCCCCTAAGGAGGTTCACTTCTGATTTGTGGCAGACCCCAAAACAGTGATTTCCAAGTGTTTCTGATCATATACCCCCATCAACAACATATACAAAATTATACACCATGACCAAGTGGGATTTACCCCAGGAATTCAAGGTTGGTTTAACATTCAAAATTCAATTCATGCAGTCTACCATATTCGTAAAGGACAAACACCACATGGCCATCCCCATAGGCACAGAAAAACCTGTGACAAAGTTCAAAACCTATCCGTGATGAAAAAAAAAAAAAAAAAGCTAATAAAAATTCATAAATAAATAAACAAAAACTCTCGGCAAACTAAGGATGGAAGGGAACTTCCTCCCCTGATACTGCAAATGGGCATTAGGGAACGTGGTGGAGGTGAAGGACGGCCCAACCCTACACGTTAACTGAAATTTCTTGCGTTGTACACTGGCAATGGGTGGATTTTATGGTATGATACTCACGCCTCAATAAAGCTGTACAACAAAATAACTCCTCGGCAGCTGAGGGCAGGGGAGAGAGAGCTGAGTGATGGTTCCAGTAGAAAAGGGGGGAATCGTTGCTGAAACAGGCAGGCAGCCCAAAACAAAGAGAGAAGTCAGAGATCAAAATAATTCACAAACTGGACAACCCAAGCAGGCATAACTAAGAATCTCCCCGCCTAGAGTGAGCCCAGGTCGGCTCACTCGCTCCACTTTTCCTCCAAGCAAAGAAGTTTCCAGACCAAATAAGGCTGCAGCTTTTGAAATGCTCCTGGCACAGAACACAGTTCCTTTTTAATACCAGGTTGTAACTCAGGCCTAAACCATCCCCAAAGCAGCCTGGTGCCCATCAGCCCACTCTGATCGCCTGGTAACACTCCAAACAAACCCAGGGAAACACAGGGCAGGGCAGGGCTGGCCCACCGGCAGGGGGCGAGGGTGCGCCCTGCTGCATGGAAGGAAGCCCCGGGTGCCAGCCCAGGTGCAGGGCTCACCGAATCAGCAACATCGGCTGGCAGCAGACCAGCTCCTGGGGCTCCGGGCGCCCTGGCCGTGGCTGAGTGCGGGAAACACCATTTGCTGAACCCAGACGAGGAGCCACATCTGTCTTGTTTCATCTTCACGGCAGCTCTGCAACAAGATGACAAGGACAGTGGACACTTCCTGAGCACTGAAGCACTCTTTCAAGGGCCTTGTGAGTTTAAGGCTTTTCATCTTCACAGCAACCCTGCGAGGTGGGTCCTGTTACCTCCCCATTTTACAGACGAGGAAACTGAGGCTCAGGGCCATGCAGCCCGTACAAGGTAGATCTGGGCATGCACCCCAGGGCTGACATGCTCTGAAGCCAGGGCTCCGTCCTGGGCCGTATCGCCCCTACCCCAAAAGAAGAAAACGGCAGGCCCCCTCGTTGGTGCCTCCGCAGAGGCGAGGAAGCACGCCCACCCGGAAGGGACCCCAACGCCAGCTGCTCCTTCAGGAAGGGCTGCAGCCTGCAGGTGCCGGCAGCTCACGCTCCTTTGGCCTGGGATGTTTTCTCCTTTTTTGGGGCTACCCTGTCCAGGCTGAACTCTAGGACATTTTTTTGAGCAACCAGCTACAAATATTTTCCTAACAAAGTCTCTCTGGGATGAGAAACGGAAAACTTTTGTGTTGTAACCATCAACTCATGACGTTTTAACCATGGGTCAAAGCCGGCTTGAGTGGAGGGCAGTGGTGGAGGGGTGAAGGCTCCACGCGGGGCAGCGGTGTGAGGCAACCACAGCAAACCACACGGGGCACCGCCAAGAGCCCAGTAGCCCGGCCCAGGCCTTGCCAACACACACTGCCCACTGCCCGCTGCCCACTGCCATGCTGCAGACTTCTCAGCAGAGCCGGAGAGGCGGCCCATTCCCGACCCTGTGGCAGAAGAAGCCACATTCAGTAGAGCTGGCATCCACACGCAGGGCCCCCCAACTCGGGAGGTCTCCCGCCACCCCCGCGCCAACTTCCTTCCTCTACTTCGAGCTCTTCCTGGCGGGATGGCCCACGGGATGAAGGTACAGGGCCTGCCCTTTCCGGTGCCCTGACTCGGCACCGCCTCTGTGCTGGGACTGGAGAGACCCAATAAGATACACAGACGTGGGCACAACTGGGTTAGCGAAGATCCTTTCAGCTGCTAGCGACGGAAACCCAAGGCAGACTTTCCTCAGCTAGAAAAGGGGATTTATTAGTCCGGGACACTGAGAAGAATGGGCTGGGGATCAGGTGTGGCTGGATCCAGGTGCTCGATGTGATCAGGTTATTCCCCCACACCCAGTTTTGGCGCTGCTTCTGTGTTGGCCTCCTTCTCTCCTGCAGACGGGCTTCCTCTAGACGGCAGGAGGGGCGGCTGTGGGTCATCCCTGGTGGAAGAAGAACCAACACTTTTCTTTTAGCATCTGTCTGTGGACCCCAGGGTAGATCCCTGATGGGCCCTGTTTGGATTCTGGCCCATCCCTGAACCTGGTCCTCCTGTGGCTGTTAGGGTGTGTTCTCTGATCCAGCCGAGGACCCAGAGCCTCCCTGTGGCGAGGGGATCGGGGCTTGTTACCACAGAGGCAGGGAGATTAGCACCCTCAGGAGGCAAAAGAGCTGCCGCTGTACCCCTCAGCAACCATGAAACGATGCTTCAAATGCAGACACCTTGTGACCTTGTAGCCACGTTCACATTTCCCACCAGCCAGGGCCCTCAAGGGCAGCGGGAACTGCGGCTCTACACGAGGCAGTGCCCTCTGCGCTGACACGAATCATCACCAGACCGTGTGTGGCACTTAAAGACACAATGCACCCGGGTCCCCACTCCTTCCTCTCCCTGAAAAATTCAGTCCTACAGCCACTTCACGGGAGCGAGCGAGGAAGGCGTCCACGGAAGGGGGAGGAGGAGGGGCCGTGGTGCAGAGTGGGTGTCGGGCCTGGGCAGGGGTGGGGCGTCCCCACGAGAGGGGGCACAGAGAGGGCCGCCAGGCGGGGGGCGGGGCCCAGCACTGGCAAACGCAGGGTGGTCAAGCGTGTGGGCCTGGTGGGGAGGACAGGCTCCATCAAGAAGCTGGATAAATGGCATCTGCGGGGGGAGCTCCAGAGGGAGACTGAGGCCAAAAACCCAGACACCTGAACACCAGTGGCTCTGAGGGCCCCGGGGATGGGAATGACGACGGGGGCGGGAGGGCGCAGTAGGTGACAGGGAAGGAGCCAGACCGATGCCCGGAGGCCCCGTGCAGGCCCGGCCTCTTCTCCAGCGGCGGCTCTAGGCAAAGCGCCATCCTCAGCGCTGTCCTTCCTTCGAGCCGGACCCTGTGTTTTCCTCTCCAGTTCACAGTGCTACACCTGCCAACTTGAAACTTTCGTTCCAGTTGGTAGAAAATCAAGCAGAACAGGTACGTTTTCTCCCCCTTGTCGTTTGGCCCAGGACAAGAGCTGCCCCGCGTGGCCAGCGCCCACCTCCCCCCCAAGGCCCCGAGTGTCCTGCGCTCACCGGTTCTCAACCACTTCGGAAAGTGACGCTTTGAGCAAAGAGGGGAAGAACGACCATCGGAGACACATAACACACATACTGTGGACCGCGTGCACATATTTTTATTTAGTTTTTAAATCACTCATATCCCTTTGAAACACATAAAACTCTGCGGATAAAAGAATACATCCACCTGGGGTTCTCTTCAACGAGGGACCCGGGAGGACACCTCCGGGGGCTCTGGGTCTGCAGGGGTCAGCAGCGCCGGCGCTCTGGGGTGGCTCTTTCCCAAGACCATCACCGGGAACGGCGCCGAGGATGGGCAGGCGCCGGCCAGGGAGCCTTCGTGAACCACACCTGGGCCTGACCGAGGGCCTGCACAGCAGCAGAACGGCCAGAGCTGTCAGGTCAGGCTGGGGCCACCGCAGCCACGAGGGGACAGACAGAAGACGGCCTCGGTGAGTCACAGCCCCAACGAGGGGCGAGTCGTGCATGCGGGCACGCAGGAGAAGTGCCAGCTCCGAGACATCACCTGTGCGCCCTCTCTCACCTGACGGGCTGAACGCTGGCCAGCCCTGGACGGCGGGGACATCACTTTTATGGAGTTTGAAGCCCAGGCAGGTGTCCGAGGGAACAGAACCTTCCCGACACCGGAAGCAGCAGCCCATGATTCCGAGGGCGGGATCTCGGGGAATGGCCTGGGCCGCGAGTGAGGAAGGGGACGCAGCACTCCAGGGCCTTCCCTACAGCAGCCCTGAGAAGCGGCCACTGGCCCTAGCTGTGCCCCCGGCCTCTCCACCGCGACCCACCGCGTCAGAGCAGCTAACCACCCGGGGCTCCCGCAGCCCCCTCACCCGTCACCGGGGAGACGGCGTGGCTCTGCCTGCAGCACTGTCGCCAGGAGCTGCCGCCGGGGACGGAAAGACGCCGGGGGCAGCCCCGCTCACCGGCGGCCACAGCTTCAGACACAGAGGCGGTGCAGGCGGTGGGGTTCCCGGCCTCACTTCCCCGTCTCCTTCCTCTTGCCCCTCCGCCGGCCGGTCAGCTGGTCCAGCTTCTCGTCCAGCCTCCTCTGCAGCTGCGCCCTCTTGGCAGGGTCCAGGGACCTGTCCTTGGTCCCGCTGCCGGCGTAGAGGACCCCTTCCCGGCTAATCCTCTGCCGCGCATGGGCGCGAGCCCTCTCCCCGCAGCCGTGGATCTGGGGGAACAAGAGGCGGTGCTGCGCCGGGCGCGGGGGAAGAGGCCCCCAGTTCTGCCATCGCAGAGCTCGGGGGGTCATGAAGCCCCAGCACCAACCTCGGAGGGGCTCCCTATCCTTCCCGCACATGGACCCTCACCTACGGGCTCCCGGGGGTGGGGGGCGGGCAGGGTCCACACCCTGGCAGGGCTGGCAGCTAGAGCCCAAAACCCTTCCTGCAGCCCTGCCCAGACCCTCCTCCAAGCAGATGCCAGTGCAGCGCCAACTCCCACACCTCCCTGGCAGGGTGATATCTATCTGCTTGGCGGTGACACATGCACAGACCCACAGTTTGTATGTGGGTGACACACCCACGCGCACAGGTCCAAAGTTTATATGTGGGTCACACACACGCACAGGCCCACAGTTTGTATGTGGGTGACACACACACGCACACAGGCCCACAGTCTGTATGTGGGTGACACACACACACACACAGGCCCACAGTCTGTATGTGGGTGACACACACACACACACAGGCCCACAGTTTGTATGTGGGTCACACACACACACAGGCCCACAGTATGTGGGTGACACACACACACACACAGGCCCACAGTTTGTATGTGGGTCACACACACACACACAGGCCCACAGTATGTGGGTGACACACACACATACAGGCCCACAGTCTGTATGGGGTGCATACACCCAGGATCTGCGCCCTGGAGACAAAGCCCTGCCGCCCTCCCCACTGCCCGAGCCCGAGGGCCCGCGTACCTCGGGCAGGTGGTGGCTGAGGCAGTAACGGCGGCCGCAGTGCAGACAGAGCTGGCCCAGGGTTACGACGCTGGCTGTGCACTTGGCGAGGCCGCAAGTGTTGTCAGCCTTGATGGCAGCCGAGACGAGGGCGTCAAAGTCCTCCCCGGCGGGCAGATCTATGGTCATGGGTCCTGTGAGGGGAGAAAGGCGTCACCCAAACAGGCAAGGAGAAAGAAGTCGGACCAGAACTCTCCCGCTGGGCCCACGGCTGCCCCATCGAGCAGCTGCACCCGGCCTCCTGCTTTCGGGGCCACAGCGAGTGAGCAGACGCACCATCGAGCTGGGTCCCTCACCGAACCGACGACCAGTCACACCAGGCAGTGAAGGCATGAGTTTCCAGAAAGGGCTGGCAGTGCAGGAAGCAGGCCTGCACAAAGTTCATCCTCTTAAATCCAGAAAAGCATTTAAATGTGAGAATGTTCCTTACCTCGTTAAGTACAAAAAAACCCAAACTACCATGCCTCCAGGGTAATGGTCAGATGAACTACTGCACGTTCACCGGCCAGGGTTAACAAAACCTTAACGTTCGTAACCAGGTGTGTGAAAATCTTTTAAAGTTGTAGGAAAACACTCAGAAGAGGAAAAGAGACACAATTATAATATGGTCGTAATTCTGAAATTACACCATAATTCTGGCTGCTTGAAGAAGCGTTCAAGCAGTTCAAACCCCGAGCAGTGCCAGCACCCCTGAAATGGGGTGATGTCTCCACAGGGCGCTCGGTCCTCCAGTGGCCACGCCCCACACCTTCCTCTGGAAGGAAGGCCAGGTCCTCCGGTCATGCCTTCCTGGCCCCCGTCCTCCATGGCAGTTACATGTTCTCAGTGGGGTTTAAACAGGAGTGAAGCATCTCCTTCCCGCATCAGAGTGTCAGCTCCCACAGGGCGGAGGTGGCGTCCGTCTTGCTCACTAGCACAAAGGTTGGCACACAGAGGTCGCTCACTAAATGTCATGGAGCGAGTTCAGACGGACCCTCAGACGCAGGACGGCTGGCTTTGAAAGCTGAGAATTATGCTCGTGCAGCTTTGCATACAGGCATCAAGGGATACGGGGAACGGGACCGGCTTCGCGGTCTTGCCAAGAGGGAAGCGGCTGTAACAGAGCTCACCGAGGCGTCTCCAGAAAATCCAGACCCTGGACCTTCAATCTCAGTATGGGACGGGGGTGCAGAGTAAACAGGCCCCGGGCGCCCCAGCAGAGGGCCAGCACAGCCCGGGATGCGACAGCGGAGTGCGCGGCCCTGCCTGGGACCCCGCGAGCCCGTGGAAGGAGCGCCGTGGCCGCGGCAGGGCGCTGCGGCTGCTCCTCCGTTCCCAGGGGCCCCGGGCCCACGCCGGCTGCTCCTCCGGGCCCTTCACCTGCAGTAGAAGCTCTGAGGGCTCCCTACCTGCCGGGCCCTAGGCGAGGCCCCGGGCACACAGAGGCCACTGTGACTAGCATGGCCCTCAGGGAACTCAGACCACACCGACTGAAACCCGGCACAAAGTGCAGGATCAGGGCAGGGGCACCACCGGGAAGGGGTCTTGATTCTTTCGAGGGTGGCAGGTGGGTCTGCGGTGGGGCAAACTCCCCAGTAAAGGGGACACCACACCCATGTTCTCGCGAGTCAACCAGCTTACCTTCTGTTTCTTTCTTCTTTTTCTTTTCTGCTAACTTCCGCGGCCCGAAGCCCGTGGCCCGCGGCTCCTGCTGGCTCCCCGCCCTCTGCAGTCTCTCCAGGTGCAGCGCCTTCAGGTCCGGCTGGCCCTGGCTGCTCTGCTCCCCGATGGGGGGCTCTGTCTGCACAGGGCTGGGGGGCTCTGGACACAGAGGGGCTTTGCTGCCAGGCCCTGCCGGGAGTGCTGGAGCCGCAGGGGCCGGTGGGACCCTCTTGCTCACGGTGATGAACCGTTCCTTCCCCTCCCCGGCACTTTCGTGCCTCAGCCCATACTCTTCCGCGATCTGATGGACCCACATCCTGTCTTGCGAATCCAGGGAGGCAGGGAACTCTAGCTGTGTCTTCTCACTGGCCACGAACTCCATTATCACGGCCCTGAATTGCTCTGCGCCTTCTCTGCTCCTGGCTCCCTCCCGGCCGCCTCCGTTGAGGCTGGGCTGAGGCTGGGCCTCGGAGGACAAAGGCGCCGTGCCTGGCTTCTTCCGACCCAGCGCGGCCCCCGTGGGCCGCCTGCTCCCGGGAGCCCTCCTGGCCGTCGCGGCAGAGCCGCGGGGCTTCGCGCCGGCCTGGCCAGGGCCCTGGGCACCTTCACGGGAGTAGTTCTCAGGGACGATGTCGTCGAGGTACTCAAAGGCTGTGCGCACCTCCCCGTGCTCCGTGAAGTAGTCCACCAGGGTCTTCAGGAAGGCGTGGCTGTTGACGGTGTGGGAATCGCAGACGATGGCCACGTGGCGCCGGGCGCGGGTGACGGCCACATTGATGCGCCGGTTCTCGGCAAGGAAGCCAACCTCACCTGCACACGAGCCAGGGGGCGCGGGGAGCAGAGACTAAGGGTTAGGAAGGCAGGCCTCCCCCCATCAGCGACCATCACCCGAGAAGAACCACGTGGCTCCGTCCACCCCCGCAGCCAGGGGCCCCGTCGCTCAGCACCCACCCCTCGGCCCCCAGCCGCCATCTAGGACGGTCCTGAGGTCCCACCTGGGGCTTTGGCTGCTACCAGACTGCCGCTCATTCCCAAGTCGGTACAAAGTCCTCTCCCTAAGCCCAGACCCAGGACACAGCCCAGGGCTGCAGCTGCGGCCGACACACGAGGGAAAGCGCCAGGGACATTCCAGTGTGTTCTTCCCCCGCCTCAGCTTATCCCCCCCTCTTATCTGCTGCCAACCTCGTACTGGAAACGACTCACAGAGCCCGTTAACTAACAACTGTTTCTGGGTACAATTTTCTTACCAGATGGAACATCCACAAGCCCTGGCCGCAGAAGCCATGCCCGGAGGCTAAACTGGCCTGCAGGCCAGGAGACAAGCTCTGGGCTCTCGGGACCCCCCTCTGCAGCAGCGTCCCGGCCTCCCCAGCCACCCCGCTCGGCTTGTGGGACCCTAGTTCCCCGACCAGGGATCGACCCTGGGCCCTGGGCAGTGAAAGCGCCGAGTCCTAACCATTGGACCACCAGGGAATTCCCAGCTCCGCACCTTTCCTGTTGGATCTGACGAAGGACAGGATCACAGCCTCCTTCTCTCGGCCCTGGAAGCCATCAACGGACTTAATCTCGAGCTCCGGGTGCCTGTGCGTGAGGCTCTCTCTGAGCAGGTCCACCTGAAACACCAAGCGAGGCCACACATCACAGCCCAGGTCGGGGCGGCCTGGACACGCTGCCGTTCAGCCCGGCGGAGGCCTGGCCCTGCAGAGCTGCCAGGCCCCAGGGAGGCCCCGCAGGAGCCTCGGGGAGAAGGCTTCCGAGAACCGCTCTTCCCGCGGGCGTGCGCACAACAGATAAGACAGCACACAAACGTGGCAGCTGTGACCCACACCCCAGCGCTGACGTGCGTGCCACCATCTCGCTTGGCTCAGACATCCCCACGTGTGACGCCTCCAAACCGGGACGGCAACTGATCTGCGGGCCTCACAATGCTTTGAAGCAGGTACGTCTTTCCTACCAAAGCAGGCAGGCTTTGCTTCACGAGCACAGAGGCACTGAGAGGGGAAACGGCAAAAAAGCCCAAGAGAAGGCAGCAGACGTCTGTTGTGTCTGCTGGTCCCGACCCACGGCCTTCTCCAGGCGACAGCCGCGCCCCCGACCTTCCTTCGGGCAGCCTCCGGAGCCGCGCCAGCCCCGTGGTGTCCCATGAGCCGGAAGGCCGACCCCGGGAGGGGCAAGGACCCAGCATCCGGCCATGGCCAGCGGCTCAGGGACGGGACAACCTGAGCCGGACCAATAAGACTCAAAGCTGAGACTCCCGTGGGAAGTGCCATAAGGAGACAGGCGGCCCCCGGGACCACCTTGGAAGGACGACGTCGGGCTGAGGCTGCCTGGCCCCCGAGGGCAGGCCTGAAAACGCAGCCGACACAGCTAACCAGGCGAGAGCCCAGGATGGGGCAGGGGACGGCATGGCAGGGGGAAAACACGGACAGGTGGACGGAGGCCATTGCTGAGGTCATTTGAGCCCTGGATCCAGTCAGGATGTGGTCAGTTCCACCCTGGAGCTTTCGTCCCAAGAGCCCATAAATCGCCCTCTCCCTCTGGCCCCTCTGGGGCGGCGAGTTGCCCGACACACACAGAGACAGCGGAGCCCCACACCTGCAGGTTGTATGGCGTGATGATGGCGATGTCGCCGGCCTGGACACCGGCGTCCACCAGCGCCTGGACGTGCAGGCTGACGAGGCGCACTTCACCTGGAGGGAAATGGGCGACTCTTCAGCATGAGGCGGGGCACGCCTTGCACACCTGTTTTTTAAGCGCTTTTCCGTCTGTGCCGACAGGCTGCTCTCACACTGGGCCTGACTCCTGCGAGCCAACACCCTGGGGCAGAGGGGCCACCAGGCCCGGCAAACAGCACAGGACCCGCAGCTGACGGGAGCCTCCTCTTGCAGCAGAAGAACGGCTGTGCGTTCCACTGACTGGCAGCCCTGTGAGTGAGCCAGGGTCGCGTCCCAAGGCCAAGCCAGGCGGCGCCGGGCCACTCGGTTCTGAACGAGGACACAGGACGCGACCTGGGCCCACCCAATCCCTTGACTCGGGGCCGTCCGCCCGTCGAGAACTCCACCTCCCAGGGCGTCTGGCTCAGGACCAGCTCCCCAGCGAGCAACGTGCCCTCACCTCCTCCCCCTCCCTTCGCCCGGCTCCTCTGTGACGTGGGCAACTGAGAGGGGCTTCTGTTTTCAAAGCGCAGCTCGGGGTCTTTTTAATCAGAAAGGCTGGCGCTTTGCAGGCGGGCTCACCGGGGTTCCCTTTCGATTGCTCATCCTCGTCCTCCAGCTCAAACAGCCCGCAGCCGGCCGTGTCCACCAGCAGCAGCGGGACACCCGTCTCCTCCGTGGCAGCCACCCCCGGGAGGTCCCTGCACACAGGTGAGACTGAACACACGAGGCCCCGGCGACAGAGTGGCGCTGGGGTCCCAGAAACAGGAGCCCCGCTGCCCTTCTCCCCCAGCCCGCCCCCCTGCCCCGACAGGACAGCGGACGGTGCAGAGAGCGAGGGACCTCAGACTGCATGAGCCCGACCCAGCTCTCCAGGGCGAAATGCAGAAATCCAGTCTCAGAGGCCACTTTCACTCTCAGATCTTCATGGAACGTGGTTCAGGTGACACAGGGGACGGGGGTGTAGCGAGCGGAGTCACTCACCGCAGGAGGTGCCCGGCCACGGAAGGGTGGGTCGTGAGCTGTCCCTGGTACAGGGCCTCCGAGGCCCAGCGCGCGATGGCCTGGTGCATGCGGTACTGCACGTCCAGCATCCGTACCGACCTGGCGCCATGCCCTTCCGCCAGCCGCTCCATCAGGCTCAGCGACAGCCCCGCCTGTGCGGCCCTGCCCCAAGGGGAGAACAAGGAGGGAGGGCCTGAGTCCTGAGTCCCGCCGAAACCAGGGGCCGGGGAGGAAAGCAGTCCTCAAACCTCAGCACGCAACCCATGCCCCACTTCTGACCTAGAACTAAGGGTGCGGCCCCTCAGAGGTGCCCACATCCTAATCCTGGGACCTGCAAGCATGTGACCTCGGTGACAAAGGGGAGGAGCAGAGATGGGAGAGGATCCCGGGTCATCCGGGAGGGCCCACGCCATCACAGGGGCCTTCTAAGAGGGAGGCAGAGGGTCAGCATCAGAGAAGGAGATGTGACAAGAAAGCCGTGAAGATGCTGCAGAGCCGGCTTTGAAGACGGAGGCGGGGTCACAAGGTAAGGAAGGCAGGTGGCTCCAGAAGCTGGGAGAGGCAAAGGCACCGATTCTGCCCGGAGCCTCCAGAAGGAACCAGCCCCGCCCACACCTTGATCTCAAGCCACAGTGACTGATTTTGGACCTCCAGAACTGTAAGCTAATAAACCCCTGTTGCTTGAGTTCGTGGTAATTTGTTACAGCAGCTAAAGGGAACTAACACAGACAAGCTTTTAAAAATTCCAACACACTCCGGCCGTGAGGAGTCCACTACTAACAAGAGGAGTAGCTGACGGCTGCTGGGTGCTTCCCACGCACCAGACACCGCTCTCGACACTTTACACCGATTAACTCGCCTCATCCTCACAAAGCCTGAGCCGGTTACTGGTACGCTTCCCCTGTTCCACACGAGGAGAGCGAGACCAGCCCGAGGCCGCCCAGCCAGTGAGCCGCAGAGCCAGGACCCGGCCAGGCCGCCGGGCTCCAAGCCTCCCCTAACCACCGAGGGAGCGTGCCCAGGGTGACTCCAGGCATCCGTCCTCCCTCCGCGACTGACCACACCTCTGCAGTTGATGCTGTCTGATAAAGGTACCTACTAAAAGCAGCGCCAAGGACAGGAGGGGTGACGTGACTACCAGCCCCAACCACAAACCCAGAAACACCCAGCACGACCCCCCAGACAGATTTCCCCCCAAATCACCCTACTTTCTCCACAGACACCATACGGTGCCCCCTCCCCGAGGGCACACCGTCCACCCAGAGACCCGCTTCCCAGGACCCCCCGGGCCTCCTCCGGAACCAGCCACTGAATCGACACCCCCGAGGCCCCACTTCTGGAGAGCGTCCGAGCCCGTCCCCACACGCACGCCCGCTCCCACCAGGACCATCTTCCAAACCACGTCTCCCACTTTATTCACCCCACACTCTGCGCCCTCACTCTGAAGCCCCCGGCCGGACGCCCCTTCCCGGGGGACCCTGACCTGCACACTCCTCAGCTCCGGGGTCCCCACCCCCCTCCTGCGAGCTCCACCGACGGCCTCCCTCGCACGGACTGGAGGAGACCCTCGTCTACAACAGCAACAGCAGGGAGAGGGCCGAGATCTCCTCCTGATCTCGCGGGGGCCTCAGCCTCCGGGAGCCGCCCCTGGACCTGGGCGTGGGAGCTGGCCCGGAAGAGGCCAGTTTGCTCAGGGACACCAAGGGCCAGGCCTTGTCCCCAGGCCTCACAGGCCTCACACTCCCGCTGGGAAGTAAACGATGGACTGACGCACACCACCGCCAGGAGTGCCGAGTGCTGAGAAAGCCAGGCGAGCGAGCCGTCGACGGGGATGACAGAGAAGTGAATGAAGGGCGGGCGGGACCCCTGACACCCGGGGAGGAGGGACGGAGGGGCCAGCGTGGCCGGAGCCCTGGGGGGTCTGCGGACGGGGTGAAGAGGCCCGGTGGCGGCAGCAGGCACCCAGGAAGCAGTCACACCACCAGGGACTGACTGCTGCGTCTCTACAGCGGCAGGAGCGCGGTCCCCTGAGCCACCCCTCGCGCCCTCAGTGGAAGGACGTGCCTGCAGATGAGGGTCAATCAGCCAGAGTCAGTCACGCAGCCACCCAGGGGACCAGCTCTCCCCCGGGACCCCCGCGCGAACGCGCACCTCCACCTGCCGCCCCGTTAGAGGACGTCAACTCGACAGGCAGGGACTGAGCACGCGCCCGGTTCTGGGGCCGCAAGGATGGACACCACTCGACCCGCGACCTCAGGGAGCACACGTCTGACCGAGCTGCCGTCTAAACGAGCGAGTGCAGGAGCGCACGGAGGACGGCACCCCCGGCGGGATGAGAAACCCCACTGCTGTCGGAGCTGCTGCCCGGGCGGCCTCACAGCGTGACCATCCCGCTCGTGCCAGAGCCCGCACGCCCAGGAAGGACCCGAGCTCAGGGCTCCCGCTCCTGCTCTGCTTCGCCCGGGGCGCCTTTTACAACCACCCCTGACAGTGAAGCCCGGGAAAAGCCAGTGGCCTCGGCCCCCACCAGCTTATAAACGACAGGTCTGCCAGCCGCTCTCTAGTGACCTGGGCTGGACGGCTGCCCCTCCCCCACTGGCCGCGTCCCCTCTTCTGGGATCTGTGAGTCATACATCTTGAGACCCTACTTCCTCTGTGCGGTGTAACTGAAACCAAGCCTCCGATCAGGAGGACCCCAGGCTTTTCCCTCCGCCGAAGTGGGGGCTCAGGTGCCCAGGGCGCCACCTGCCCACCGCACATCCTTAAGTCAGCACATCGGCCAGGCTTCCCAGCACCTCCAGGGCCTCCGGGTGAGCCCGGGGCTTCTGGGCTGGGCTTCGAGGGATAGACAAGGGGGTGGCAGCTGAGGGGCGGAGGGGCCTTACTTGTGAGAGATGATGGTGGGGGGCAGCTGTTTGTGGTCTCCGGCCAGGACGCATTTCCTGGCCTTCAGCAGGGGGATCCAGCAGCTGGCCTCCAGGGCCTGGGCACACTCGTCAATGACCACCATGTCGAAGTGGCCGTCTGGCAGCAGCTTCAGGGGACCATCCGAAGAGGCACCTGGTCAAAATCAGAACCGTAAGCCTTTACAGGATGCACCGGCTGTGTCATCCTAGCTGCAGTCACCCCAAAAGAGCCACCAACAAGCCACCGTTTCATCATCTAGTCTTGTATTAAGGCTCGTGTAATATGCTTGCACCTGGGAATAAAACCTGGGAAGGACGTTCCGGAGCTCACGGTTCCAGCCCACTCCACGTGTAAGTGTGAAGCAGTGCGCCCCTGGCCATGGGCCACTCCAACGTTCCATTCACCAAAGTCAATCAGCCCTTTGGGGCTGGGACCCCAAATCCTTGGAAGGCTGTCTTAATTCTAAATATTATTTCTGTATCATTTTCTGAATTTAGAATTTAGTTAATTCTCTTCTTAGGTGTTCTCTTGAACACACAGAACAATGAACTGCTGGGCGTTCACCCAGGGAAAAACCCCCAAGTACCAGCAACACAGAACCACCGCACCAGTGCCTCCTCCGTGGAACCCAGAGCCGAACAGTGGAACAAGGTCCAGTGCGGGCGAGACCCGGGGCCCATGCCCACGCTCACAAACAGCGGCGAGGCCTTGGGCAAGCCACCCGACCCCAGCTCCTCATCTACAGACGTGGACAACACCTGCATCTCACAGACCGTTACACATACCACATACTAACAGAGCACGGATGTGTCAAGTAACACATATCGGTTGTCCAAATACATATATAAACATGTAGCACACATATTAAATAATATATATCAAGTGCCTGCCACAAGATGATAGGCTTTAACAAATGCTACAAATGTGAGTTCTTGCCCTTTTCCCCTAGGTTAATTACGTTAAGATGTATATTATCTTATGACTAAGACCTACATCTTGATAAATTTCCTGAGCCCGACTTTTCAGAGACGGTTAGGGAGTCTGTCTGCAGAGAAGGCAGAATTGGGACGGGGCTTTGGATAGCTAAGAGCTGTGCCTGGATTATGGCTGTGATTTCACGTTGCAAAGGGAAGCGCTTCTAGGAATCTCACTCCCGTTCCCCAGTCTAAGCAGGAGGGACCTAAAAGGCCACATGCTGACCTTGCACAGAAGGGCGGCTGTGATTTCCAGCGGGTGCTGCATTAAAGTCAGTCAGAGAAGAATGTGAGCAGAATCGGCTGACTAAGGGCCTCTGGAAACTCCCTCCACCGCTAAAGCAACGAGAACACTGACAAAGCTGTCAGAAGCGACTGTTTCAGAACTCCAGCAATCAATCCAAAGCTTACAGCAATCCAGGAGTGTCTGCTCCGAAAACTGACTAACTCTGGGCAAGAAGAGCGGGCTCTGTGGCATTCCTGTGCACAGGCACCGCTCCCAGCTCTGTGCTGGCCCTGAAACCAATGGCCTGCAGTCACAGTGAAAAGCAGCAGCCTGCCCCACTGGGGACAGAACTCCTTCGAAGCCCCACCCCCAGAGAACTGTCACTGTCAGACGTGCTGCTGGTTCCCTGGAAGGTCCCACTCGCAAGACTGTCTTTTTCTGACCTGACTTGGAGCTCGCCCTGTGCAAACAGCCCTTCCCCAGGGGGTGTCAGTGGGAAACAACCAGAGGCCACCATTGCACACGAGTGCTCTCAGAGGCCGTGGATAACAGCTGGCGCAAAGTAGGATGACCAGAGCTTTGAAGGAAAACCTGGGGAGTGAGACGTCCGTGGGCTTTGAAAGCTCCGACACGTGGCCGGGAATCGAGAAGCCACACTCGTGTTAAGGGCTGTGTGCACACTCGGGAAAGACCAGAGGAGGCCCTACGCACTCACCTCTGGCTCACCTTGGGGCTCTGCGCCCACAGGAGGTGAAGGCGAGGGATGTCTGAGAATGACGTCCCGCCAAATAGAGACTATCGATAAAGACACAGAAATTATTTTAAAAAAAAAAAAGTCTGCAGTTGAAAAGTACAGTAACTGTTATTCACTGGAAGGGCTAAACAGCAGATCTGAAAAGGCAGAAGAATCAGGAAACAGGCCAACTGAATTATTCAGTCTGAGGAACAGAAAGAATAAAGAATGAATTCCATGACCAGCACCTTGAAGACCGTCAAGTACACCAACGTATGCATAATAGGAGCCCTAGAAGAAAAGGAGAGCAAGAAAGGGGCCAAAAGAATATTGGAAAAAATAATGGCTGAAAACTTCCCAAATCTGATGAAAAACAAGGCACACATCTAGGGGACTCAACAAACTCCACGTGGTTAACCCAAAGGGAGCACACCGAGACTTTTACCACAGTCAAGCTGCTGAAAGACAAAGAAGGAACAGCAGGAGAGAAACAACCTGTCACATACAAGGGATCCTCAGTAAGACTAACTCTGCCTTCTCAGCAGAAACCATAGAGGCCGAGAGGCAGGGGGTGACACATTCAAACAACTAAAAGGAAAAGGCTGTCAACCAAGAACTCTACCTCTTAAAACAGTCACTCAAAAACAGAGAAGAAAAAAGATATTCCCAGGTAAAGAGAAGCTGAGACCTGCCCTTCAAGAAATACTAAAGGGAGTCCCCTTCAGGGTGACATGAAGAACCCTAGACAGTAACTCAAATCCACACAAAGAAGCAAAGAGCACCAATAAAGGCAACTACATAGGTAAGAACAAAAGACAGTATGAAAGCATTTTTGTAATTCTGTTTTTGTCCTATCTGATTTAAAAGGCAACTGGGCGAAACAATAATTACAAAGTCAATCAGAACCTGGACTCTGTCCCTTAGAGTAGCCCCCACGAAAGGCTGTGTCAGACAGACCCCAAGGCAACCCCCTCCTTGACCCTGGCCTCCCGGTATTCACACTCCGTGTAATACCCTCCCCTTAAGTGTGGGCCAGACCCGTGCCTTGCTTCTAGCCAAAGGAATATAGCAAAGGTGATGGGGTGTCACGTCACGGTAGCATTACAGAAGACTATAACCCATCTTGCTACAAGACTCTCTCACTTGCTGGCTTTTAAGAACCAAGTGGCCATGTTAGAAAGGCCTAAAGCAGCTAAATGTGGTCTCCAGCTGAAGTGGCTATCTTTATACCAAAGTAGATTTCAAAAAAAGAACATACTAGGGATAAAGAAGGTCATTTCATAATGATAAATTGGTTAATTAATAAAGAAAACATGACATTTACGCCCCTAGTAAAAGAGCTACAAAGGACATAGGGCAAACATTGACAGAACTCCAAGGAGAAATAAACGAATGTGTAGTTACGGATGATTTCAACACCCCTCGCTCGGTGATAGGACACATAGACAGAAAATCAGTAAGATACAGACTTGAACGACAGTTATCAACCATTAAAAAACACTTCAACCAAACCAGACAGCCCATTCTTTTCCAGGGTACGTGGAACATTCACAGAGACCACATTCTGGACCATAAGATAAGTCTCAATGAAACGATCCAAGTCGTACATAGTATGTCCTCTGTCCACATGGAATTAAATTAGAAATCAATGATAGGAAGCTATCTGGAAAACCTCCAAATATTTGGAAAGAAAATGACACACTTCTAAATCATCACGTGTCAAAAACAGAAATTAAAAGAGAAATGAGACAGTATTTCACAATGAATGAAAATGAAAACACAATACATCTGAATTTATGGGATGTCGTGAAAACAGTACATGGGGAAACATTTATAACACTAAGTGCGTATAGTATAAAAGACAACAGGTCTCAAATCAATACAAATCAATGACCTCTGCTTCCAGCTGAAGAAAACAGAAATTGAAGAGCAAACTAGACCCACGTGAGCGGGAAGAGGGAAATAACAGAGGAACCAATGCCGAGATCAATGAAACAGAAAACAGAAAAATAACAGAGAAAACTGGTGATACCAAAAGCCGGTGCTTTGAGGTGATCAATAAATTAATAACCCCCTTGCCAGAAGATCAGGGAAAAAAGAGAGGATACAAATTACCAACATCAGGAACAAAATAGGTGACATTGTTACTGATGCTATAGACTTTTAAATGATAAGGGGTTATTATGAACAACTTTATGCCTAGGAATTGAACAACTTAGATTAAATGGGCAAATTCCTTGAAAGACACAAGCTCACTCAAGAAGAGACACCCTGAATATCCTATATCAATTAAAGAAGTTGAATTTGCAGTTAAAAACCTCCCTACAGGGAGTTCCCTGGCAGTTCAGTGGTTAGGACTCAGCACTTCCACTGCCGTGGCCCGGGTTCAATCCCTGGTTGGGGAACTAAAATCCCACCAGTGTGCAGTGTGGCCAAAAAAAAAAGAAGAAACCTCCCTACAGAGAAAACTCCAAGCCCCGAAGGGCTGGAATTGGTGTATTCTACCCAATTTTAAAGACAATTCTACCAAACTCTTCCAGAAAACCAAGGAAGAGGGCATACTCCCAGCCCTCTTCGAGGCCACATGGGGTGGAGGCCCGTGCCCTCACCTGTGTTTGTCGCGAGGACCACGTTGGCCGCCACCAGGCTCTCCAGCATGGCTGCTTCCTCTCTCTCCTTCAGCTCCTTCCTTAACAGCTTGATTTCATTTCGAAAATTACTTTTCTCTCTCTTATCCTGGGTCTTCTTGCTTTTTGCCTGTAAAGAAAAGCAAAGAAAACATCATAATTCTGGCTCGACTTTGCACTTATTTTTAGCTCCTTTTAATTCACAAAATGCTTTTATTTATCATCAATTGGTCCACTTCCGTAAGTCCCTTCAAAGGCGCTAAAAACTCAAAAGTCTTTCTTGAAGGAGCAACAGATCCACACAGGTGACATCCTGACTGGCCTTAGAGCCACTGTCACCTCCACAGGGAGAGGGAGGAAGGGAGAGTGTAGGTCCTCCAAGAACCGTAAGCTCAGCCGAGCCCAGGGGTGGGAGCCCAGCCCTGCCCTGCACAGTCATCAGACATACGCCTGGGGAAGAAAAAGCACCTGCTCGTGCCAGGATTTGGGTTTTAGTAGTTTATACAGAGAGAAGCTGAGTTTCTCTCACTATTCCACATTTGTCAAGAGAGTAAAATATTTTCTTCAGCCCCCAAAATGTCTACCTAGACCCTGACTTACTTTCATACGCAAAAGACATGTAACCCCTTCCTTATCTGTGATTTCTGCTTTGGAGAAGGGGTTTTAGCCGGAATGACAGGAGGGAGGTCTAACTTACAGAGAAGAAAACTCTGAAAAGCATGGATTTTTTTTTTTTGGCTGCATTGGGTCTTCGTTGCTGCTTGCGGGCTTTCTCTAGTTGCGGCGAGTGGGGGCTACTCTTTGTTGCGGTGCGCGGGCTTCTCATTGCGGTGGCTTCTCTCGTGGAGCACGGGCTCTAGGCGTGCAGGCTTCAGTAGTTGTGGCACATGGGCTTCAAGAGTTGTCGCTCACGGACTTCAGTAGTTGTGGCTCGCGGGCTCTAGACAGTGGCCTCAGTAGCTGTGGCCCACAGGCTTAGTTGCTCTGCGGCATGTGGGATCTTCCCGGACCAGGGCTCGAACCCATGTCCCCTGCATTGGCAGGCGGATTCTTAACCACTGCGCCACCAGGGAGGTCCCAAAAAGCATGGATTTAAAAAGGAACAAGAAAATGAAATCGGGCTTCCCTGGTGGCGCAGTGGTTAAGAATCCGCCTGCCAATGCAGGGGACACGGCTTCGAGCCCTGGTCCGGGAAGATCCCACATGCCGCGGAGCAACTAAGCCCATGCGCCACAACTACAGAAGCCCGCACTCTAGAGCCTGTGAGCCACAACTACTGAGCCCGCGAGCCACAACTACTGAAGCCCGCGCGCCTAGAGCCCGTGCTCCGCAACGAGAGAAGCCACCGCAATGAGGAGCCCATGCACCGCAACGAAGAGTAGCCCCCGCTTGCCGCAACTAGAGAAAGCCTGCGCACAGCAACGAAGACCTGACACAGCCAAAAATAAATAAATAAATAGATTTATAAAAAAAAGAAAATGAAATCATCCACCTGTGTGACGGCGCGAATCACATCACTGCAAATTCCTACAGCGCCTTTAACCTTGAGTAACATGCATGTGTCCTGGTCTCCGCCCCTGGGCTTCCCACTATTCCACAGGTCCGTGGGGAAGGCTGAGTCTTCGCACCAGCCCCAGACACGAGGAGAGAAATGTGAGGCAGTGAGACGGGCTGGCGGTGAGCAAATACAGGGCAGGACACGCGATTAAGGGAACTGGGGGCGGACGTGTAAACTAGAGAACCAAAGAGCTCGAAAGTTCTGAACTGCACGAGAAAACTCCATCTCAAACTGACCTATCACCTACCTAGCTCTCGTTCACAAGGGTCACACCATGTTTTATATTAACGGACTAGAAATTTAGGGAGGACGCATATTTTCTGAATTTTTATTTTCAGGCTTTTTTTCTGCTGCTCAATATCATCCAGCCAACATGCCAGACACAGGGAACCCTTAAGAGGAATATTTTCTGCAAGACGATTGCTCGCCTCTTCATGAAACTATCTTGAAGACAGGTGAGTCCCTGTTCAGTGCTGAGCACAGGTCTCTACCAAAAATGGGCGGTCCCAACGTTCGCGATAAGTACATGAATCGGCAAAGGCCAGAGAAAAGCAGGAAGAGGATACAGCGCACTGCCGGCAAAGACGGCACATCATGACACCACACGCAGGGCGGACACCGGCTGAGAGCTGCTCACCAAGACCTGGTCGATGTCCCTCCTGACGTCAGCCACAATCCGGGTGCCGTCACCCCGCGCCAAGACCGCGTCCAGGGAGTGCTGCTGCACGGACTCCAGGAGCCGTGCGGGGTGCCCGAGGCGCAGGAGCCTCTGCTTCCACTGCGCCAGCTGCTCCACTAGGTTGTCCACGGCGATGTTAGAGGGGGCGCAGCACAGGACCTGGGGAAGCACAGCGCAAACTCGGGCTTGGTGGTTTCTTTTCTAACGAAATCACTTAAGTTTACATTAAGCAAATGGAAAGTCCGAAAGTTAAAGAGAGGAGGGTGGAACGTGAGCAACCAGTAACGTTACAGTGTAAACGTCCGGCTGTAAGGACGGATGCAGACAGTCTGCAGGACATGTGTTACTGCAAACCGACACAACATCTGGATACTAGACCTCGGGTCTTAAGAACCTGGTAGGCTCCAAAGGACCAGAAAGGGTGCCCGGCACCTGGAAGGAAAGGCCTCAAAGTGCCCTGAGATGATCAGGGCCGGGACAGCCGTCTCATCACCCATCAAGTCACTTTATCATCTGACAAAGCGGAATGACGAAAAACCTTTCTGAACGGGCTCAATCTTGCTTCCAGAACTGCAGTCTGGCTCTTAGGAGGGGGCGGAGCGGGAAGGGGAGGCGGAGAGGAGAGTCCCCACCCCATCCAGGTGGCCAAAGGCGGTTTGCACCGAAGCGTGCACACAGGTGTCTCCTGTTTCACTGTTTCCTGAAACAGAGGCACCCAATTAAACCATCAAATCTGCTCCCTGCCAGTAAGTCATCTTTCACCAGCTTTTCTTGGTAAACATCTTGCCAAGACAATCATTTGCAGGAAACCATTGGACGTGGCCTCGTAACCAACATGGATCTCCCTGCAGGAGCAGGGGCTCTGGGGAGAGTGCCGCCCGAGTCTGAGTCCTGGCTCTGCCACCCACTGTGGAGGGATGGGGCCCGAGACCACAGAGTCCCCATGCCCGGGGCTTCTGTGAGGATTAAAGGGGCGAACACTGGAAAGACTGAGAAAGGTGCCTCGTTCATAAGAAGCACCCAGGAAATGTCAACCTACAAACGTGGACCATATTGCTCTAATTCTTATCCTTATCCAACGTTTATGACTCAGAAAGGTTTTCTAAAAAGCTCTCCATGTGCTCAGAATCCACGCTGACTTGTGTTGATACAGATGAGGATGAAAGATCCTTTCTCAACCATTAAAAATCTAAGCGAACAATAACACACAATATCACATTCCACATCTCGGAAACCGGTAACCTGCACTCTGCCCAATTCACCAGACCACCTGATTAACCGAGACACTTCTGTCTCGGGCAACTGGCTGCAGGGTCTTCTCCTGAATGGCACAGACTGTCCCTGGTCACCTGCACGCCCGGCGTGCCCAGCAGGGGCCTGAGCACAGCGCATGGGTGCTGAGTGGACGGCTCCTGGCCCGTGGCCTGGTCGACAGTAGCCCAGACGTCACCACCCCAGACCAACGGTCCCAAGCATGGCCCCACACCCCAGGCACTGTCAGAGACTGAAAAGGACCCAGCCCAGTGCTCGGTCAGTAAACACTCAGGAGCATTGCCCACCGAGTCCCCCGGAGCCCAGGCTGGGGCCCTGCTGGGCACCTGCGAGCGCGGCAGACCGGAGTGAGGGGTGCCGGCGGGGACACGGTGCCCACTGCCCACCTTTGAGCCCTGTTTCACAGCTTGGAGAATGATTTCAACCACAGTGGTGGTCTTCCCGGTGCCGGGAGGCCCATGGATGATGGCAAGTTCCTTCTGGGACAGCGCGAACCAGACCGCTTCCTGCTGGGAGGCGTCCAGAGTGGCGTTGTAGAAGGTCAGGGGGGCTGCGGAACAAGCGACAGTGAGGCTCCAGCTCCCCGTCACCCGGCGCTCCCCACCCCTGACCCCGCGTGTGCCGACAGAAATACGGGCTGTAACGGGGAGAAAGCCGGCCCTCCCCAGGGGTCAGCCAGTCATCGCAAAATCAACCTGCTTTGTTTTCCTGGACCAGGAATCTGCAGACTGTGGCCCGCAGGCCAAGCCCAGCCGGCCACCTGCTCGGTGAGTCAGGGGTCCCTGGGACACTGTCCCCAGCAGCTTGCGGCCGCGCCGGCCGGCACAGCCTACAATGTTTACCATCTGTCCCTTTATTGAAAAAGTCTGCCAACTCATACTCCAGAATAACAGCTTCTTGCAAAGTAAATGTTTCTGGGAACAGATTCGCTTCTACCATAGTGTCCCTTTTTAAACGCCCATAAAACGATGAAAACAAACAACAAAAAGAATTATGAGCAGATCCAGGACCATGTCTCTGTTCTGAACCTTCCACGGCCGGTTCTGACGACCTGCTTCGTAAGCGCCGCGCTCGGAGAGCAGGTGCCGCTGCATCCCGCCTCGCACCCGCAGCCTCCGCCCCGCGGTGCCCACAGCAGAGACGCGCGCGCTGACCCCCACGGGCACAGGGTGCCGACCCGGAGGTAAGACGGAGACAGAGCAACGGAGCATCCGACCCAGAGCTCCTGCGTGTCCCCTCCTCCCCTGGACGCTGGCTACAACCAGGGCGCATCGGGTTCCTTGAAACACAGCAAATACCGTGCTAGTTCCCGTCCCAGCTCACAGTAGCCGCTCGGTAAACAGTCGGCAGAAATAAAATCGTATTGAAATGTTGAGTGCTTTTGGAATCTGAGAAGGTACAAAGCAGCCCTGAGCTTAGAGCCAACACACCGCCAGGGTATGAGCACCGGCTTGACAGGAAAAGGGTGTGGGGTGGTAGTTGTGTGAGAACGACTGAAGCTATACTATAAAAACTGGCCAAGTCCAACATCTACAGAGTGGTTCAATGACAGACAGCTGCTTGATGAGGTGATAAACTCCTCTCAAAATGAGCTTCTCCAAGACACTGAAGGAGATGAGAAATTGCACAGACCACCGTGAGAACAGTGGGGTGTCTGTGTGTGTGTAAGTGTGTGTGTACACGTGCACATGCATGTGTCTGTATGTAAGTCAAACTATTCTATGTGGAGGTGGAAAAACAACTAGGAGAATACACACACGTATCAGTGAGGCTCAGTCTAAGTGGCAGGTTTTCGAGTGATTTCTTTCCCTTGTTTATATGCTTCTTTATTTCCAAACGTTCTATGACTAATACACGGCACTCTTACAATTAGAAATAAACTGTCTTCAATTTAAAGGATACTGAGAAAATAATCAAATGCACTTAGAACTGAGACTTTTCAAACTATAAAAAAATGCTATCGAGCATGAAGCATGATCAGCCATCCTCTGTTCTCACAGGGCACTGAGCTAGAAGAAATACCCTCGCATTTCAAAACAAAAATATTCAATATTTAGATATGTTAGAAAGAACATCATAAAAAAAAAATGGAATGAGCTACTTCTTTGACACCGTGTACAGGAAAGAGACTTAGTTCTAGCAAGTCACACAAAGAAACTTATAAAAAGACACTAAGGTAGATTTCTTCTCACTGTACATTCTCAAACTCTTGCTAAAATGGCCCAGGGTCTCACTGTTCGAGATCCTGTCCATGGTGATTTCAACCAGGAAAGGAAAACTACAAGCTCTTACGTATCTCACTGGCAGGGCTGGGGTCTGATCCGCCGAAGAGGACCTCTGTGAGCGAGGACGCGGGGCCAGAATGATACTTCTTTAGGGTAATCAGAGTTCTGACAAAGGAGAAAATGAAAATTAGGGGCTTAGTGAAAACCAGCAATTAACCCAGCACCCGAGGCCCCACGCAACGCTGCCACCGCCGTCTCCCATGAGGGGCACGCGACCCACCCCAGACTGGCTGTGCCTGCCCTCTTCTGCCCAGCAGAAGTGAGGTGTGTTTAAGGAAAATGTCACATGTGACCTCCAGTCACATATACTTACTTTTTCAGTCGCTTATAAGTGATGTCATTGGCAAGTTTTAACAGCCTGTAGGAATGCTCTTGGTCCAAACTCAACTGGAAATCATGGGACTCGTCAAAGGCCACGGTAACCAATTTCTGGGTGATCCGGGTCAGGATCCCAGTGGCCAGCTGACTGTCTTCCTCATACAGACCCACTATGTCACCTACAGAAGCAAAGACCAGTTACATAAACGCTGAACAAAGTTAAACGTGAATTACTTCATATGACAAATTCCAGCATATTTCAAACATTGTATCTGTTACTTTCATTAGAAATGAAGTCAGTAAAAAAAATACTTTTAACTAACATCATATGTGAAAATTTACTGCAGCTCAATGAACTGTTTAAAACAAACATGACAGTCAATAAAATATTTAACGTCTTCCTCTGTGCCCAGCACTGTTCTGGGTGCTGGTCTATATTAGGAATAAAACACGGTCCCTGAGCTCACGTTAGGGAGGAGAGGCACAAATACAAAAACCTACCAGGGGTCAGAGCCAAGGGCTTTAGTTAAGATGAAGTGCAGGGACTTACCTGGTGGCACAGTGGTTAAGAATCCACCTGCCAATGCAGGGGACACGGGTTCGAGCCCTGGTCCAGGAAGATCCCACATGCCGCATAGCAACTAAGCCCGTGCACCACAACTACTGAGCCTGCGCTCTAGAGCCCACGAGCCACAACTACTGAGCCTGCGTGCCACAACTACTGAAGCCCGCGCGCCTAGAGCTCGTGCTCCACAACAAGAGAAGCCACCGCAATGCGAAGCACGTGCACCGCGATGAAGAGTAGCCCCCGCTCGCCACAACTAGAGAAAGCCTGTGCGCAGCAACGGAGACCCAATGCAGCCAAAAACAAATAAAATAAATAAATGTATTAAAAAAGAGAAAGGGGCTTCCCTGGTGGCGCAGTGGTTGGGAGTCTGCCTGCTAATGCAGGGGACAGGGGTTCGAGCCCTGGTCTGGGAAGATCCCACGTGCCGCGGAGCAACTAGGCCCGTGAGCCACAACTGCTGAGCCTGCGCGTCTGGAGCCTGTGCTCTGCAACAAGAGAGGCCGCGATAGTGAGAGGCCCGTGCACCGCGATGAAGAGTGGCCCCCGCTTGCCACAACTAGAGAAAGCCCTCGCACAGAAACGAAGACCCAACACAGCCAAAATAAATAAATTAATTAATTAATTAAAAAAAAAAAAAGAGAGAAAAAAGATGAAGTGCAGCAGAGGGTGGAGAGGGACGAGGGTGCCATTGCAGAGTGTGTGGGAAGGGCCTCTCTGAGGGGTGACCCGGAAGCAAGGTGGGCCATGGAAAGAGTGGGGGCCACGGGCTCACCTGGGGGAGAACATTCCAGGTGGAAAGGGAACACTGATGGAGGAGGGACAGTGCGGTTTGCTGCCCGCTCAGCTGGGCCGCCCCACTCCTGCGACAGCTGTTTGGTGATGCACCATCACCAGGCGAGTCTGAGAGGCTCCCCCTGATGCCGGGACGGAGCACACGACCCACACCCGAGCCAATCAGGGCTTCACGTGCCCCCTGGCTAGCGACTGGCTCGGGGATGGACAAGGGACCAAATCAGAGCCCCTGAGACGTGGTGAGACTTTCGGGTGGACAGCTGCAAGGAGGCCCTCACCCTTCCCAGCTGGACCAGCAACGGGAGAGGATGTGAGGGCTGCAGCTGCTACCACTTGGCGCCTGAGAAGGAAGCCGACCCAGGAGAGGGCGGAGCCGAGACGCGGAGCGGAACTGAGCCCAGGTGACCTCCTCTGAGCCCTGCAGCCGCCTTCCAGCTATCACAACCCATGCGGCCCCCTCCTGCTCCAGCCCACATGGCTCGGGGTTTCTGTCACTCGAACACAGACAGTTCTGACCAAACAAGGATCCGCGCTGAGATGCAGCCAGGGCCACCCACACACTCACACGCCATTTATTCCGAGTCAGAGTACGTGCCAGACGTCAGCCAGGCATGAGGCGTATTCTGAGTCCTAGCTGCTTTCCTTCCAGCCAATGAGTTTCATCTGCACCTTGAATCTGTTCTGTCTCCCGCCCCAATTTTTAAAGACGAAGAGCAGGTGGCAGCAGAGCCCCTGGGCCCGAGGTCCGGTTCTGCACACGGGGGCCTCCTGAGGCTGAGCGCAGGCGACCCCGTCCCGACTGTGACTTCCCCACCGGCCGCCCTGAGTAGGGTCCCACATTGCAGAATTCACATCTCTCAGCTACAGAGCCTTAAAACTGCTCTTCAGGAGACGAGAAACTAACAACCCCACCTACGTCTGATCAGGAGCTGAGGCAACACGTCAGGTTTTCAGCTCCGTACTTTTTCACATCAGCAGCTGGCTTCCTGTTTATCAGCTACTCATCAACCTCTCAGGTCGTTCACTCCACAACACTCACTAACTGAACACATATTATTCCTTTGGTTTTCAGAGCTTACAAACGCCCTGCACGTACATTCAGTCCCACCCACTCATCCTGATGGCGAGGCCGAAAGCTCAACTGTAATCCCCTTGGTTCTGTTCTTCAGAGGACACGTGACTGACTCTCGGCCACTTAACAGCAAAGTGTAAGATCTGACTCCAAACCAGCAGCTTCCCCTCCTCCTATCTGTCTCCAAACCCAGCCCGTCCGTATTCCAACGACTGTGGGGCAAGAGTCTAGAAAATCGAAATGTGAAACCAGCAAACTCTGTCAC
This sequence comes from Balaenoptera borealis, assembly GCF_965194805.1. Lineage (NCBI taxonomy): Eukaryota > Metazoa > Chordata > Mammalia > Artiodactyla > Balaenopteridae > Balaenoptera > Balaenoptera borealis. Next base: position 4,488,490 of record NC_138868.1, read on the forward strand.
CACCAAACAAGGCAGAGAGACTTTTCTAGTGGAAGTACAGCGTTCGGCAGAATTGCTCTCCCCCAGTCTCCAGGTCTGATCAAAAACAAGCGTCCCAGGGATTTCCCTGGTGGTCCAGTGGTTAGGACTCCGCGTTTCCACTGCAGGGGGCACAGGTTCGATCCCTGGTCAGGGAACTAAGATCCCACATGCTGTGCGGCGTGGCCAAAGGAAAAAATAAAAATAAAAAATAAATAAAACAAGCATCCCAGGTGTGAGCTTAAGAAGCTTCTTCTAACTGCCCCTCCTTTCCAGCAGAGCTGCCACAAGTTTAGCCAAAGTATCCTTGGCACAGGGAAGGTCTGGGAATACACAACTACACACGTTGAACCATCTGGACCAGAGCTATTCAAGAGACATGTGAGAGTCATGTGTAATTTTACATTTTCTAGTAGCCATACTAAAAAACCAAAAGAAACAGGTAAATTTAATCATGTTTTACTTAACCCAATATATGAAAAATATTATCATTTCAAGACATAATCAGTATTCAAAGAAATTACTCGATATTCTAAATTTTTTGTACTAAATCTTCAAAATCTCATGTGTATTTTACACGAGCAGCAACCACTAGCCGTATTTCGAGTGTTCAATAACCCCACGTGGCTGGTGGCTGCCAGTCTGGACAGCGCTGATCTAAACTACCAAAAAGCCTCATAATTGCTGAATTCCTAAGTGAGAGTTTTCCATTACAATGCTTTATTCCCCAACTGGTCGTATGTGACCTGGTCTTTACAACCCACACCTGCAGACAGCAATACTCAACGTCCACCTATGAGAAAAATGCACAGACCGGAAGTAAAGCTGTTACTGGGAAGCACAGCTGCAGATATGCATCTCCTGGGCTCAAAGGTGACCAGCAACCGTCCGTACATCCCGGTCCGCTGGCTGGATACCTGCAGCTTCAGCAAGCAGACGCCTCGGCTCTGGAGTTCTTTCAGAGAGACATTTTCCTGCCAGGACCTGGGAGACACCCAATGTTGAGACTTCAGTATTTGCATTTTACCAGTTTTTACTTCCAACCGTGCAGGAAGAACAGATGGCGATCTCTGCACAGGCACTAAGGGTGACCAGGGAAACTCTAAACCTGCCCCCTCTCAAACCTGCCCCCCACCATAGCCCCAACACGGTCTGTGCCCTCCTCCCAGTTTCCCAAGACAGAACCTTCGCTCATCTTCACCTTCTGTCCTGGGTCCTGTGTGTCAATGAGTCCCACCAGGCCCCTCCCATTTGTACCCAGAATCCACCCCTGCCTCCTCCTCGCCGCCACAGCTTTGGTTCAAGCCCACATCACTGGCCGTCTCTGGACTAAACTGAGCTTCCTAACTTCCTTACCTCTGGGTTCTCCCCAGCCAATCCCAGCAGCAACATCCAACAGATCCCCCTAAGATGAAAATCTATTCACCTCCCTGACCTGCTTAACTGCGCCGAGGCCCATCCTCTGCACAAGAATATAATACAATCTTCTCCACAAGGCCCTTCCCAATCTGGCCCCCGCCTATCTTCCCATGGGTGCTTACTCTGTACTCTGAACCGTGCTGATCACTTGACTTAAGAGATCATTGTGTTCCCACCTCACTGGTTTGCTGTGAGAATGATCTCATTTTACAGATGAGGTAACTAAGGCTGCAAAGTCACCCAGCCATAAATCATGGAGCTGGGATCCCACTGAGGTCGACAGGACTGCAAACGCTCTTAACCATCACGATCAAAAACCTCTAAAACAATTCCTCTCCACTTGGGCAGCACAACGGTTGAGTGCAAACTCTGGGATCAGCCTGCCTGAACTCAAATCCTGGCTTGACCTGTGTTACCTGGAGCACGTGACTTAACCTCTGTCTCAGCCTCCTTAGACATAAAACGAGAATTACAGTAACCAACTCCGCAGAGCTGACGTGAGGTTTAAAGGGATTGATGTATGTGGGGTGCTTTTACAGCCCTCAGTGTCATCTCTCAAAGTTTCAGCCCTACGAAAACAAGCCCGGCTTTCTCAGGGCTCCACCCTCGCCTGCAGGGCTGCCCTTCCTCCCCACATCTCTTCCAGGAATATCCTCCCCCGCATCCACCTGAACCCCTATTTTTCTGCAAGCTGTGCTCAGGCACCACCTCCTCCACGAAGCCAGCCTCAACCTAAGGCTCCCCAGGGTCAGCTGTCCACCCTCCTGCTCCCACAGCACTTTGCTTGCACACACGGGTCAGCACCTGTCACGCTGGAAGGGAACTGTTTCCGCTCCCACCTGCCCCTTCCGCTCAAACCCAGCCGCCAGGGGACCATCAGTGACTCTATCTCACTCGGGGCCTGGCACGGAACAGGCGCAAACACTGACAGAGGGAACGATGACGGAAGAGGGCTGAGAACACTTTGGGGATGGAACTGGGGAGAGAGGCAGGACCTACGAGGCAAGGTTCAGGGGGGACTTCAGGGGGAGAACAGACCCTTCCTAAGGGTCCCCCAGACGGAACGGGCTGCCCCGGGGGGTGAAGAGGCTTCTATCTCTGGGGGAGGCCGAGCCCCTTCACAGCCGCGATCCGGACTCGAGGAGTCAGGAGGGCAAATCCCGACCCCAAGGCTGGTCAGGCCGATCCCCCAGGAGGGAGGTCCGCCCAGGGTCTGAGCTGGGAGAGTAGGGGGGCCTGGGGGAACCGCCGGACAGACCCCGAGGCCCGGGCCGGCGGCCATACCTGCGCTCCTCGACCTCCGCGTCCCTCTCGAGCTCCAGCAGGCCCAACTGCTTGGTCACGAAGCTCTCCACAGCCGCCGAGGCCATGGCCGCAGTCCGGCCTGGGCCCGGAGCAGCTGAGGTCCCGAGCCGCCGAGTTCCGGCTGCCGCGAGGGGCGGTGCTCCCGGCCGGGCCCGGTGCGTCGACGCACCAGGTTCGCGCCTCTTCCGCTTCCGGTGTCGGTCTAGGCTGCGGGAAGATGGCGGTGGCTGTGGCGGCGTCGGCCCTGCCGGTCACCTTCGGGCGGCTGGTGTCTGCATGCAGCCGCAGTGTCCTGAGAGCGTCGGGGCCCGGAGAGGGTGAGACCTTGGCCGCGGGGTGAAGGGAGGAAGCGGGGCGCCCCGCCGTCCCGCCACATGTGTGTCTGTGTCCGATCGATGTTAATCGCTTTTTTTGATGCGGTGATGACAACGCGGACTTCAGAGTTGGGGAAACCTGGGTTCAGATCCTGGTTCCTTTAGTTAGTAGCTTAAATGCTGATGAAAGCTCCCCAACTTCCATATAGGCTGTATTTAACCGGAGGAACAAACTGAGGCTCAGAGTGGTTAGGTAACTTGCTTATGGTCACACAGCAGGGAGGTGGGAGAGGACTGAATCAGACAACTCGGTCCGGCTCCAAGGCCTGTGCTTTAAGCATCGCCTGCAGGCTGCGAGCCACTCTCTGAGTCTCATTGTCCTCAGCTGGAAAATGGTGAGGAATGTCCTTGCCTAATGGTAACCAATCCAGCAAAAGCGACAGCTGTATTTTAGGCACTGGGTTGTCATGAGGCTCAGAAAGATTATGTTTGTCAGAAACACTATAAACCTCTGTCTGAAACAGTTGGAGTGTGTATCTGTGTGAGGGAATGTTTATGTATGTTTTAGAATTGGGTCTGACTGTCTATTTGATGATGATAAATAATTGTTCCCTTTTTTAGGTGTGATAATGAAGTTGTGGTTGTGTTTTTGTAAAGAATCTTTATCTTTCGTAGAAATATACTGACAGTTGCTTTAATCACAGATTTGGGCCAGAGGCACTGTGAATGAATCAAGCTTGGCCAAGAGTTGATAACTGTTGAGTCTGGGGAGAGATACAGGAGGACTCGCTATTCTCTTTACTTTTGTATGCTTGTCATTTTCCATAATAAAACTTGGGTTTAAGCAGGCAGGGAAGTTTTTACAAAAGCAGTGGGACTTACTGCATTCTACCAACATAAAACCACCTCTAGAATGCTGTGTTCAATTCCAGACCCACTGTTTTCAGAGAGAAGCACAGATGAAGTGAACTGAGTAAAGAGAGGGTGACCAAAATGGTAAACAGGCAGGACCTTGAAGAGTGAGTGAAGGAAACAGGATGGACACTGGCACGGTCCTTAGGGATCTAAAGGATGATCCTGGGGGACCATTTGTTCCCAGTGGGGTCACTGCTAAGCTAAGACCATAGGCAAGGGAAGCAGATCAGGTGCAGAAACTTTGTGAGCTTTCAGTGGTGGGATGGCTCTCGAGAGAGGCCAATCACAAGTTCCCAATCACGGAGTATGCCACAGGGGCTTCATTTGATGGCTTAGCAGAGTAGATGTCATTCATTTATTCGTATATTCACCATTTATCAAGCACCTATACAAGTCAAACACTGGTCCAGGATAGCGAATACATCAGTTATAAACATAAAACAATAATCCCTGCTTTTATGGAGCTAGCATTCGGACGCGGGGGGGAAGGGTTGTGCAGAGAGACAGGCAATTTTTTAAGAAGAAGCAAATGGCGTAGTATGTTCGAAGCTGTTAAGACTCATGGAGAAAAATAAAGCACGAGTTGGGAAGAAAGGGTTCAATTTTAAATAGGATGGGTGGGGAAGGCCTCTCTACTGAGACGGTATTTGAGTGGAGACCCAGAGGAAGTAGGGAATTAGCCTGGGGGCCATGTGGGGTGGGGGAGCGTCCAGGGCAAGAGCAGTCAAGGCATAGGCCCTTGTGCTTGGCATCTCCCAGGAATAGCCAGGAGGCCAGAATGGCAGGTGCGCGGTGAACAAGGGGAAGCTCGTGAGGCATGGGCTCAGAGAGACAGACGGAATCGCGCTGCCCACTGCCGTGTCGGCCACTGTAAGACTTCGGCTTCTTCTCTGCGTGTAATGGGGTGCTCTTGTAGAGTTTCGCAAAGTAGTGACATGATCTGGCCTCAGTTTTAACAGGATCCCTCTAGCTGCTGTGCAGAGAAGGGAGGCTACGGCGAGAGCAAGGTGTTAGTAACAATCCAGGCTTGGGTGATTGAAGTGGTCAGAGCCTGGATCTCTCAAAGAGAGGCAAGGGGATTTGCTGATAGGTTGGCTGAGGGGTGTGAGAGAGAAGGGTCATAAATGACTGAGATTTGGGGCCTGAGCAACTAGAAAGATGGAGTCGCCATTACGTGAGATGGGGAGGGGTGCGGGAGAAGCAGGCATGAGGGGCAGATCAGGAGCCTTTGTTAGGTTCTGAGACGCCTGTTAGACATGCAGGTGACGATGACAAAGAGACAGGCGTTTGTCGTGTCCGACAGGCTGCAGGTGTAAACTTGGGAGTCACCAGTGTATAGGTGACATTTAAATTCATACAATCACCAGAGGAACGGCCATAGGTAAAGAAGAGGTAAGATCCAACGTCTAAACCACAGGCACACCAAGATGGCAGAGGGGAAGAGAAACCAGCCCAGGAGACCAAGAATTGGGAACAACTGCTAATGAGTGAGCTTTAAAAGAGTGAATTTTATGGTTTATAAATTATAGCTCAATTGAAAAAATAAAACCAACAGTAGTTATTGAGAAACCTGTCCTCTGCTTTTTGCACTTAAGCACCAGGCATTTTATTTCTGAGTCCTTCTCAGTAGGCTCTGGGTGCCTTTGTCGGTGTATTAGTTATCTACTGCTGTGTCCCAGGTTACCCCCAAATCCAGCAGCTTAAGATACCTAACATGTATTACGGTATTAGGTCACGCCATCGCTGACGGTCAGGATCCAGGAGCAGCTTAGCAGGTGCTTCTGGCTCCCAGTCTCTCATTAGATTCAAGTCAGGCTGTCAGCTGGGGCTGCAGAATCTGCTTTCCAGCCCCCTCCCTGGGCTGCTGGCGGGAGGCCCCTCCAGGGACTGCTCATAGCACAGCAGCCCTGCAGCAGAGATGAGAGGGGACGCCCAGGACAGCAGCTGCCCTTGTGTAACTTACTCTCGGAAGTGCTGTCCTGTCACTTCTGCCACATGCTGTTGGCCACAGAAACCAGCGCCCTGTCGGGGGACAACACAGGGGGGAGTCCTGGAGGCTGCTCCCACACTTGGGTACCGAGCAGGGCCTGAACTTAGTGGGCATTTGTGGTCAAGGCATAGGTTAGCAGGTAGGTGATTTGGTTTTGGGCCCTTTTCGATGGTGTGATAAACACATCCTGACGCTTATGGTAATAACCAGTAGCTATAAGTGATGTTCCTTTAGTTTTGTTGGCCTAGATTTTTCTGCAGACATGTCGTGATGTGGCGGTTTAAATCGGGTGCCAGTCACAGTAGCGGCACTTGCACACTGAGCATCGTAAAGGGCAGTTTGCGTTTCGTACTAGTAACTACGCGTTTCTCTTATTCCCTCAGCTTCCCTGTGGTCTGCTTCTCGAAGGTTCCGTTCGCAGAGCGCTTCATTTCCACAAGGGTAATATCAAAATGTGGGTTTTGGTGACTCTCCTCCTTTCCTCTCTGAAGTCAAAACTTCAAACATTTGGGTTTTCAAGAATATTTAGTTTTCTTTTAACTTTTTTGACAGTATTTTTCTCAGACCCTTGACATATAGAAATACAGACAAAACCTCAAGCACCCAAAGACAAAGGTGTTCTGGGCCTTGCACAGCTGTGACTTTCTAGGCAAAAGCTTTTAACTCCTAACTGGGGGTTTATTTCCAACTGGGAAGGTCGAATCACAGGATGGTTGTGTCAGAATCTCTAGGAGGACCTCACGTAATTTGAAAGAGCATTTCAGTGTTAAAGAAAAAACATAAAATTAATATAGACTACAGAAGGTAAATTTGACAAAATCATACTCAGGTAGGGATACACAGGGTCCCGTCCCTGCCCCGCCCTGTCAGCCCGGGTCCCTGAGCAGGGTCACGCACTCTGAGCTTCCTTCCTCTTCGGCAAAATGGAAGCAATATTAGTCTCCATCTCAGTGGGTTTTCACGAGAGTCGAGTGAATTTCTGCATCTAAAGAGCTTAGAAGGGAGCTTCCCTGCTGGCTCAGTGGTTAAGAATCCGCCTGCCAGTGCAGGGGACATGGGTTCAATCCCTGGTCCGGGAAGATCCCACATGCCGCGGAGCAACTAAGCCTGTGCACCACAACTGTTGAGCCTGCGCTCTAGAGCCCGCGAGCCACAACTACTGAGCCCGCGTGCCACAACTACTGAAGCCCGAGTGCCTAGAACCCGTGCTCCGCAGCAAGAGAAGCCACTGCAATGAGAAGCCCGCACACCACCACGAGGAGTAGCCCCCGCTCGCCACAACTACTGAAGCCCGCGCACCACAGCTACTGAAGCTCGTGTGCCTAGAGCCCGTGCTCCTCAACAAGAGAAGCCACCGCGATGAGAGGCCTGCACACCGCAATGAAGAGTAGCCCCCGCTCGCCGGAACTAGAGAAAGCCCGCATGCAACAACAAAGACCCAATGCAGCCAAAAATAAAATAAATTTAAAAAAAAAAAAGAGCTTAGAAGGACTTGTGGTTGCCGTGGGAGAGGGATGGATTGGGAATTGGGGATTAGCAGATACAAAGTATTATACATAGAGTGGATAAACGACAGGGTCCTACTGTAGAGCACAGGGAACTATATTCAATCTCCTGAGATAAACCATGACAGAAAAGAATATAAAAAAGAATGTATGTGTATAACTGTATCACTATGCTGTACAGCAGAAATTAACACAACATTGTAAATCAACTATACTTCAATACAAAAATTAGAAAAAAAAAAAGAGAAGAGCGCCTGGCACGTAGCAAGCTCTCAGTGCGGCCGCCTGCGCTCCTGCAGCGGAGATTCTCAGCGGGGGGCACGCAGGGCCTGGTGTTTCCCTAAAGCAGCAGTGGGCACCCTGGGTGAGGGTGGAGGCAGAAACCCTAAGGGGCGCTTTCGTGAACTCGGCTGGCTTCTCCTGTGACCGCCGTGCGCGGCCACTGCTGCCCCCGGTCCCTTCCCAGGTTTGTCCCTGGGTCCTCGGCTGCTGCCGGGCCGCCCGGGGCTCCTGACGCTCAGACGCGACGCGCGACGGGGGTGCACAGCTTCATTTGGGGGCCGGTTGACTTCGGCAGGGAGGGCGTTCGCTCACTTCACAGGTCTGTTCAGCACCTTCTGTGACAGTGACCGGGGGCCTCGGCCCTGCGCTGGAAGCGGCAGGGTCCCCAGTTTTCTGGGGTCTTCTGGCTGGTCTAAGAGTTAAATTGACATGAGACAGGTTAACAGGAGAAAAATCAAACCAAAGTTTAATAACCTGTACACACAGGAGAGACCCAGGAGAAATGAGCCACTCGCCCAAATGGCCGAAGCCCTCACCTTAAGTAGCACCTTCAGCTAAAGACAAAAGACAATGTTGAGGGTAGGGGTTTGAGACTTCAAAGGGGACGAAGGCGAGTCACGTGGAGATGGAAAAGCAGATGTTTGGTGAATAAATGTTTGTTGGGCCTGCAGAGACAGTGGGACAGGAGCGGCCTCGGATCTCTGGGCCCCCGTGTTCCTCGCAGCCGTCTCTGGTGATGCCCTGTCCCAGGACAGGCCCTCCATCTCGAGTCTTTCAGGCAGCTGCGCGCAGACCCAGGCCTGCCTGCCTCCTGCCAAAGTTTCTTCCTGCGTCTTTTGGGCCTTGATTGTTTTCGGCTTGAAGTAATCTGCCCGCCTAAGAGACATTTTAGGGGGGGGCAGGTTTTGCTCGCCTACAACTGCGGGGGCAGCTGTCCCGCCAGCCACACAAGCATCAGAGACGGGCTGGGTCCTTGCCCTTCCTAGTGTGCTGAGCGCAGCCATTTCTCACACATCTTGAACCGTCTTTTCACGTGTGTGTGACCCACGTCTGTAAAATATTTTTACAGATACGTTCCTAAAACGTCACTGAGTTCACCACCTTGGCCAGAAGTTGTTGTGCCGGACCCCGTCGAGGAGGCCAGACACCACGCAGGTAAGAGAGGCGGAAGCAAGGGGGTGGCGCCCCTGCTTCCACCACAGAGGGGACCTCCTGGCCACGGAACAGGGACTTCACGTTCCCAGGTGCCCGAGACATGGTGCAGCGTGAAAGCTCAGGTTCGCTCAGCACCAGAGTTCAAAACTCTCATTCGTTGAGCCAATCCTCCTAGGGCACCAAGGCGCCAGCCGAGCTGCAGGCAGGTAATGCGGGTGGCGGAAGGGCCAGGGCCCAGCTCTGTCTCCCCGCTGTTGGTAGAAACGGGAGTTCAGGGAAGAAGAACAACGTGCTCGGCCATCGGTGGAAGCCGGCCCCAGCCCGGGTGTTCGAGAGGCCATCAGGGTGTCGGCAGGCTTGTCAGACAGAATACGTGTCGCCAGGAGGGCAGTGTGGCCACCACGCCCAGCACCGGGAGGGAGTGCAAGATCCTCGGTTTCCAAAAGCTGGAAGTCCATAGTAATGCGTGGAATCTTCCAGTTTTTAAATACTATTTCGGGTGCTGTGCCCGAAAAGTAAAACTGCAGGCGAGGTTCCGCCCTCTTGGCCAGGTGCAGCCGAGGGCTTGACTCGGTTTCCAGGGCAGACACCGTGCCCTGCGCCCAGCCGCAGGCGAGGCCAGGAGGGTCGGGGCAGGAGAGAAGGGCCGGGCCTAAGGCGAGGTGGTGACCAGGGGAGCGGGGACTGGGTGTGGGCGGAGGCGAGCAGGTAGCGTCCAGCCCCATGAGGTATAATTCTAGGTTTTCCTTGTTTGCAAGAAGGCCTCTCCTCTCGCTTTGCCAGGCCGCTGGCTCGTTGTTAATAACGACTGGGAATCAAACCAGGTGAGGGTTTCTCCACCGCAGGGTCAGAGGAACCCAGCCAGGCACGCCGAGCACTCAGGCGGGAGGATGGCAGGGGGAAGGGGGCTTCTGAGCCGTCAGGGCACGATCGTCTGTGAGAGCCCCGTGTGCCCCGAGCGCCCAAGTGCCACCTCCTGGGAGCAGCGGCTCACCCTGGGCCTGCGGCGGGGAGAGCGAGGAGGGGCTGCTCGCACAGGCCCTGCCCCCGCTCCAGGGATGCTCAGGGCCGAGGCTGCAGCGGAACAGAGGGCCCCCGGGTGAGGGTGTAGCTGTGACCCTGACCGCCCTTCTCCCCGCAGAGGTCGTGGAGAAGGTGAACGAGCTGATCGCCCGGGGCCGCTACGGCAGGCTCTTCGCCGTGGTGCACTTTGCCAGCCACCAGTGGAAGGTGACCTCTGAAGACCTGATTTTAATTGAAAACAAGTTAGATATTGCGTGTGGAGAGAGGATCCGGTTGGAGAAGGTGAGACTGTGGGTCAGCTCTGGGGACACGGCAGGCTGGCCGGGTGGGCACGGTGGGGTCAGGGGGGTGTGGGCAGAGCTGCTCCCCGAGGGCGGCCCAACTCGGTAGGTCCCCTCCTTACAGGGAGACGATCAGCACGTTTCTCTAAGGAGGAGCGTGTGTCTGTGGGTTTGCCTCACGTCTCCTTAGCGTATATTCTTAGAGGAAAATATCTGATCACAGGTACAGTGAAAATGTAAAGAGTAAGATGTAAAGAGTTCTCAGGCCCAGATTTATGAAGAGAAAATGTTGCGTTTCGGCTCGAACGCTCCCCTGACGTTAGGCGTGGCAGCTGCCGCTGTCCTGAGCAGTCAGCACTGGTTTAGAGGCATCTCGCAGGGCGCTGGCCATCTTCCGACCCTCCTGACTGCTGCGTGCTGTGTCCTGCATGTTTAGCCAAGCGCTTCTGCACTCCGCTTATGATTCTGTTTGCTGTGTTCGGGGGCCTATTTGGTTTTTGCCTATTCTACTTCTGTTCGTAAAACTGTAGATAAAATATGAGATTTCTGTACCGGATCATTTTTTTTGGACGTAGTTAACTGTTGGTATGATGTGATATAACGTACGGTTTTCTTTATAATTTAAAACTCCTCCTTCCTTTGTGATTATAGATTCTTTGCATATTTACACCCAGGGGAGCATTAAACTCTCCTTTCTCAGACGGTCTTCCCACAGCCTGTGATCCGAGCAGGACCACGGCTCAGAGCTGAACCAGGGCGCTGTGTGGACGCCAGCAGCCAGCACAGCCCCTTCTCCTTGGTGACCCCCGTGGTTCTGTCACGAGCTCATGAACAAGAGTACATTTACCTTTTACATCTAAAATAAGAGACTTCTGGAGTGTGTTTGTGAGGATTTCTAAAAAGACATTATTTTGAAACATTTCACATTAACAAAAACATAGGAAGCTCCACCTAATGCAGCTGGTTTTTCATAACGTAGGAAACCCAGCAATAGAGAACGTGTCGGGCTGAGAGTGAGTCAAGCAAGACTTCGTTATTTGTCATCACCTAGCGCGCATAACCCACTGATGTTATTATAAAATAGGCTTTGTCTTTAGACAGTTAAGCTTGGTGCAGTCGAGTTTTTTTCTCATCAGGAGAGTTTCAGACAGTCTCCCAATGTGTAATGAGAACCCCACTGCACTTGGGTCGCAGAGCTGTCTTCACCTGAGGCCACACTTGGCGCCACAGTTTCCCTCCGGTGAGAGAGGCTTCCGGGCCGTGCAGGATTTTGCTGTCATTAAAAGAACACCTTGAACCTCAATCTCTGCAGTATCGGCAGGACTGTGAACTGCATAAAGGACGCCACAGTCTGGGTTGTGCATTTTTTCCCCGTATGTATTACACGTCAATAAAAAGTTGTTATTTTTTAAAAGCCACTGTTGCCATAGGAGGTTACCCGCTCACTGGGATGACCAAGTTCCGTGTGTCCGGGTCTGACAGCGCGGCGTGTCCGCAGGCAGCCCGGCGCCCCTGCACACACAGCCACGCCGCCCGCTGGCGCCCCCTCCGTCCCAGGTTGAGGGAGTCGCTAGTTAGATAGCAGAGCAAGCCCACGTCTTGGTTTCGGGGAGCCGACACCTTGCTTCCTTTCCGGCGTGCTCGGGTCGCTGCCTGTTCTAGGGACTTTGTGTTGCTTGCTGGTAACACGCCTGTTTGATTCCAGGTCCTGCTGGTTGGGGCCGACGACTTCACGCTGCTCGGCAGACCCCTCCTCAGGTAACGTGCTCTCAGATGCCGGCGGGGGGGCTGGGCAGAGGGGCTCCCGTCACACCCGCTGCGACCACCAAGCTCAGCGCGCCGACACCTCTCACCGTGGGTGTGTAGTGTCCCGCGCACAGAGCATCCAGAGCAAATCGTTGGCCTGTTCCTCATTCACTGCGGTTTGGCCCTGTTAAGATTCGCTGTGGCGCGACAGTGTTCTTTGTTGTGCTTTTTGGTAGTTTTCACGGTGTCTGCAGGGAGGGCGTATGACGTTGACAACCCGCAGAAAAGGAAGTTAAACTTTATTTAGATGTTCTCATGTGAAGCACTAGTAAAACTGAAAAATAATCAGGAAGGTACATTACGGTTCGTTTTCCTCTCTTCCAGAAAGGATCTTGTTCAAGTAGAAGCCACAGTCATTGAAAAGACAGAATCGTGGCCAAAAATCAATATGAGATTCAAGAAAAGGAAAAACTACAAAAGGAAAAGAAGTAAGTTGGAGAAAGCATGGCTGCTGCGTTCCCGTCCTCTGGGTGCTGCCCCGCGTCCTGCGCTGGGCCAGGCTGGACGGGGACCTGCCCTCCGCCGGCGCTCTTGGGGGTGCAGCGGCCCAGAGACCAGCGAGACCAGTGAGAGCTCTGCCCGCGTCCTGGCCCTGCCGGGGAGGGGCGGGTAGCAGTCGATAACCACTCCGGGGCATGTGGAGGGCGCGGCCCTGGGAGACGTCAGTGGCAGCTGGGTTCCTGCCGGGAAACCCAGAAGCAGGTCACGTGTCCACCACGGGGAATGGACGAGCAAACGGAGATTCCCTCCGTGGGATGTTGTCCAGTGCAGTGGATGGCCCACCTCCACACGGCAGGGACCATCTTAGACTGTGTGAAGCCCGGAGGTGGGCAGAGCTCAGCCTCGTGCTGCCGGGCACGCGCTCGCGCCCGCACGCGTTATGCACACGCATACGACGGCACGTTTTTAAAGGAAGAACGATTACGGGCGTGGCTGCCTCTGGAGGGCGGGGAAGGAAGGAGTCACAGATGCACAGGGATCGTGCGTCCCGTGTTCCGGTTCCCGTGGGCGGCTCGTCCGACTTCATCTTACCGTGACGCTTCGAGCGTTCGTTCATGTTTATTCCGTGAAGCAAAGGCAGGTGGGGACAGCCTCCTCAGAAGGTGGTTAAAGAGAAGAGGTGGCGGCTGGAAGGGTGTGAGGTCGAGGATGGGCTGGGAGGCGGAGGTGGGGCTGGTTTGTTTGAAGGAGCGAAAGAGGCTTTGGGGGAGGAGGGAGGCCCGTCTGGAGCCCGAAGGAAGGGAGTCCTGGGAGAGAAGGTCTGGAGAGGCTTCCCTGGGGAGGCAGCAGGCGGGGTGGCCCCTGGAGGGCCAGGGCATCGGGATGCTGGTGGGATGGTGCGGGGAGGGTAGGCTCGAGCACAGGGGCTGACAGACCAGGGACGGGAGGGCCCTCCATCCTGTCCCCCGGCCGAAGGGGCGTCCAAGCGGCATGCGGTGCCCCGACGTGTGGTGCCCCTGGTTTAAAGGGCCGGTAACAACGGGTGTCACCAAGGTGGGTCTGCTGGGAGGGGGCAGGGGATGGAGGCGCGAAGGGGTGAGGTCAGAGGTCAGAGAGGTGAAGAAGCAGTGCCCCTGTGTGGACTTGCCGCTGGTTCTGGCAGGTGCAGCGCGTGGGGTGGGCAGAACCTCAGCCAGGAAGGGAGGAAGCGGCGGCGGGAAGGGCTGGCACCTGAGAGGGGGACTTCACAGCAGGGCCCTGCCCCAGGGGCGCAGGCAGGGCCTGGTGAGCGGGAGTGGAGAGGCCGCCGCATCCAGCGGCCTTGTGGTGACTTGTGGGAGTTGGCGGCTCAGCGTAGGGACAGGAGGGGAGCCTGTGCCGCCTGTGCCCTGAGTGGGGGCAGGAGACCCCGCTCTCCCTGCCTGGCCTCACGGGGCAGGGCCGGGACGAGGGTTCACGGAGGGAGCCCCCTCGGCCCTCACCCAGCCGTCGCTGCCCGCTCTCCACGGCCTGGGCTGTGTCTCCCCCATCTTCGTGACCCCATGTGACCTTTTGTTCCCATCCAGAGCCCCCTGCCATTGTCCAGTAAACCCACAAGCAGGAACAGAACTGTCCCTGCAGGGACCTCCACTGGAGGTCACAGCCCCTTGGGGTGGGACCCACAGGCTGCAGCATCCTGTCTCAGGAAGTGTAGTTGGCCCCCTGTATCCCCGTCTGCCACACTCGCAGAGTCAACCAGCCACAGATTGAAAATTTGCAGGAGGGAGGGACGTCCCTGGCGGTCCAGTGGTTGACTCTGCGCTTCCAATGCAGGGGGCGCAGGCTTGATCCCTGGCCAGGGAACTAAGGTCCCACATGCCACAACTAAGAGCCCGCGTGCCGCAGGGCCAAAAAAAAAAAAGTAAAGAAAATTTGCAGGAAAAAAACATCCCAGAGAGTTCCAAAAAGCAAAACTTGAATTTGCTTCACCAAGTACTTACATAGAATCTATATTATACATTGTATTTACACCTGTTCATGTGGCATTTACAGTGTTTTAGGCCTCACATGTGACCTAGAGATGGTTTAGAGTATACGGGAGGGTGTGTGTAGGTTACATGCAGACACTAGACCCTCTTATTAAGGGGCTTGAGCGTCCTTGGATGCCGGTGTCCTCGGGGGTCCTGGAACCCATCCCCTGCAGATGATGAGGGACGATGTCTGTCTCTCACAATCCTCGGTTACAAACGGTGAAACGTACCAGAGACGGTAGCTTCAGCTTTACTAGAGTTGGGCCAGTAGGGAGCCTCTCCTGTGCCCTCCGCCAGCTCCAGTAGCCCCAGCGTAGCCAGAAGGGGTGCCCCCACCCATGCAGGGCAGGGGTCTCTGGGCACGTGGGGGCGTTGCAGCCCCTGCGGGGTCTGACGGGGCTCACGGAGCGAGTGGTGAGGCAGGTGGTCAGCGATGACCAAAACCACGGCCTGTGGGACATCACTGGGTGCCCGGTTCCGCCCAGCTGCGGGGTGGTGCTGGTGCAAGGCAGACCCTTGAGGAGAGAGCGGGCAGCGGCCGGGTCTCGCGGTAGCTGGTCGACAGCGTCCGGATCTGTGTTCATGCCCGGGCCCTGCTCTGTCTTGCAGTTATCGTGAGTCCTCAGACCGTCCTCCGGATAAACACCATCAAGATTGCTCCATGTCTGTGCTGATCGTCCAGCTAATGTTTCTAGAAATATAAAAATAAATCCATTTTCCGAGGAGACCGGGTTTCCGTGTTGTGGTGTAGGTAGCTCTGCTGTAAAAAGCTCAGTCCTGTTGTGGCTTGTTTGAGGCTGAGCGCCCTGACTGGGAGCTTGTTCTTAGTAAGGAATAGCCTCCCTTAGCTGGAGAAACCAGGAGTTCGGGAAGAGTTACACGCGTGGCCCTCCCAGGGCTGGAGCCGGGATGCTTGTGTAAGAGACAGGCTGATGTTACTGGCTGCCCTCCACCGGGCACCGCAGGGGCGTGACGTGGGGGACACCGCTGGGGCCCAGGAGCTGACGCCAGGAGAGACACGATCTGGATTCCACTCCTGGGCAAGATGTACAAAAACATGAGCAAATTCCATCCCTTGGGTAATCCAATTACCTGTTTCTAGTGATTTGCTTTTCTAAGAAGCTGAGATACAAACCAGGCCAGTGTATCTGGGTGCAGAGTCCCTGCCCTGGTCCTTTTGCTCCGCTGGGTCCAGCAGGGAAGGAGGACCACAGTGCCCGACGGGGGCACTATGTCCAAGGCCAGGGCGCGGCGGTGGGGCTGCAGAGCTGGGGCAGCGCAGCACGTCTGGGAACTGGATGTGAAGTGACAGAGCAGAGGGGCCAGAGCAGTTTTGAACTTGATCCTAAAGGCAGCCTCCTGTCCCTGAAGGGTTGGGGGCTGCTGTCTGGGGCGGGTCAGGCCGGCAGCTGACCCCTGTGACAAGGGAGGGGTCCTGAACCAGATGGGCCAGGGCTGGAGGGCAAATGGAAGGACGTGGAGGTGGGGGTCGAGTGTAGGGAGCGGGGGTCTCCCGGACAGCCCAGGCTCCTGGTTCTGTGTCCTTCACAGAGGCCGGGCTTCCTCCAAGAGAATAGTTAGGGCTTTCAAGAGACACAATAAAACCCTTTATCAAACTGTAGTTAATACTTTCTTCCGGAGTCCCATGACGGGGGAATGAGAAAGGCGGGCGGCACGGCACCAGGAGGCCTCCCCCTCTCCTCCCTGCCCCCTTTCAGGTACCCAGTCGCCCTCGGGGATGCTGGCGGATGCCGGCTGGCCAGGCCCATGGGGACACTCCCCCTCCTGCAGTGACCTCCATGTACAGCAGGGGGCAGCACTCCCGCTGGATGCGGAGATTCTGGATTCCGGCCGCTGGTTACTGGCTGCAGTGCCCCTGGGGTGGGCGGCAGGGATGGTGGGCCGACCTCAGAGCGTGGGTGTGCTCCCTCTGACACCGCCGCGTCAGGATCTGTGATAACTTTCCACACGCTGTAGCTCGTGTGGACTGCTCTGAGAGCCACGGCTCTGGATCCCGGGGCCTGGCTCTCTCTGGGTCCTCTTGGCCAGCCTAGGGCCCACTCCTGTGGTCCGTTTTACCTGTGCAGGTAAGATGGGAACCACCTCCCACATCCTTCAACTTACGCACATCCATATGCTTGAAATACAGAACAGATTCTGAAATCATCTGTCGTAGTCAGGCAGCACAGCTTACGTAGTTGGGGAGGGGGTGGGTGGCTCCGGACCCAGACTGACCTGGGTGTGAACCCCAGACCCACCCCCCAAGGAGTCCTTGGGCACGTTATCTGGTCCCTGGGCCTCAACTACTCATCCCTCAAATGGGGGCGATACTAGTACCCACCCTCTGGACCACCGTGAGGGTTCTGGGCGACAGCAGCTGCTCCGCCTAGGCAGCATTTGTGATCCTAGAAAGAGACAGAGCCACTGTGCTCTGGGGAGCGGGTGACGTGCCTGTAAAGCACTGACGTCGGTGTCGAACTGGTGAAAGATTACTCCTTTTAAAAGCGGGACTAGGCGTCATTCACAACAGCCAGGAGGCAGAAATAACTCGTGTCCATCCTGATGGATAAACAGATGTAGTCTACACCTACAATGGACGTGTTTATTCGCAATAAAAAAGGAATGGTGAGGACTCCACGTTTCCACTGCAGGGGGCACACGTTTGATCCCTGGTTGGGGAACTAGGATCCTGCAAGCCACCACAGCCAAAAAAGAAAGGAGTGGCATTCTGACACTTGCTACAGCACAGATGACCTTGAGGACAGTGTGCTGAGTGAAAGAAGCCAGACACAAAAGGACAAATACTGTATGATTCTACTTATGTGAAATACCCAGAATAGGCAGATTCATAGAGACAGAAAGTAGGTTAGAGGTCATCAGGGGCTGGGGGAGGGGAAACACAGAATTCTCACTTCCTGGGCACCAGGTTTCTGTTTGAGGTCATAAAAAAAGTCCGGAAGTGGATAGTGTGACGGTTGCACAACATTATGAATGTCATTAATGCCGATGAATTGTCAGTTAAAAGTGGTTAAGTTGGTAAATTGTATGTTATGTATATTTCACCACAACTTTTTAAACAAAGGGAAAAAACCCACTAGGTTAATGAGTCACATCAGTTGACTGAAAAAAAAAAAAAGGCAAAAATTGGATTCCCGGGGCTGTCGTTGATGACTGTTCCCTCCCAGCTGTTCTTGGCCGGTGACAGGACACTGCAGCTGCAGGTCACCTGGGCTTGGCAGGGGGCTCCAGCCACACCACCCTCACCGCCTGTCATCTCGCTGCCTGCCGGGCCCTCCCAGGCCGGTGTCTGTTCCCTTTTTCACAGGAATACTTTGCTGCTCGGGTCTACGGTGGGGCCTTCACCTCCAAGCACCTGCTTGCCTCCCTGTCCCAGCTCCGCCCTGTTAATCCAGACCCCTGCCCAGCGGGCACCACCTTGGCCTCGCCCGGCTCCCAAGCTCAGGCTGCCCCTCCGTCCTCCACCCAGTTCCCTCCGCCAGGCTGCAGGGCCAACCCTCTCAGGGCCAGGTGTGGCCCGAGACCCGAGTCCGCGGTCACCCCAAAACCTCCCAGCGGGTCCCAGCGGGTCCAGACAGATAGCGGGGGCGGAGCATGTAGGGAGAGCGTGAAAGGGGACGATGGGATGCAGGACAGCCCCGGGCCAGGCACGAGGGCTTTGATCAGACTGTCACCTCCGTTACTAACCAGGGGGCCTGGCTGCTACTGAAACATGTCACGAGCTCAGATGGGGCTGTGGAGCTGTCCCATCTCAGCAGGTCCCTCCCCAGGTCACCGTCTCTGCTCCCCGTCTTCTACCTGGTGTCAGCACACGTGTATTTCTGTCCCGGGTTTCTCCTCTGCCTCCCTCCCCCACTGGACCGCCAGCTCCAGGAGGGGGGAACGTATCTGTTTTACCCACTAACGTACACTCAGCATCCAGGACCACACCTGGCCCGCAGCAGGGATGCAGGTGAATGCACGAATGTCTCCGTCACAACCCCTAATTCCATGCTGCTGCTGACCAGGGGAGGGCTGAAGGGGCTCCTTCCATCTGCGGGGTGGGTGTCAGGCTGTGCTCGGGGCCGCAGGCGTGGGGGCTTGGGGGCTGGGGGAGGCGGAGGGTCGGTGGAGCCTGCCCAGTGGCGTCGGGTGAGGCGGCTGGCCCAGCAGTTTTACAGAAAAGATGGAGTCCTTGGTGTCCAGCAGGACCACAGTCAGAGCTCTACAAACATTGAAGATGTAAGTTGGGAGTTCCCTGGCACTCCAGTGGTTAAGACTCCGCGCTTCCACTGCAGGGGGCACAGGTTCAATCCCTGGTTGGGGAACTAAGATCCCGCATGCCGTGCAGTATGGCCAAAAAAAAATTTTTTTTAATACTTTTTAAATAAAGATGTAAATTGCTCTACAGTGCCGGCAGGGCTGCTCTGCTTCCTGCAGGTGAGCCCAGCTGTCAGGAGGGCAGCTTCCTCCCGACATCTCCCCGCCCCGGGCGCCTCGGACTCCTGGGGCCACTTCCACTGAGTCAGGGCGCAAACCCGCAGGGCCTGGTTCTCGGAGATAAGGGCGGCACACCTGGCGGCTGGGTGCCCCTTGACCCACTTCCTGCGAGGCCCCGCGGCAGAGACGGGGAAATGCAGAACCCAGGCTGCTCACCTCCCTAGAGACGCCGTCTGGCTTTCTTCTTCCTCTGCTCCTGTGGGCGGCCACCAGAGACACATCGTCCCCTTGGAACCCGGGCAACGCTTCCAGGAGTCCAGCCCTACCCCAGGCTCCTGATAAGAGTTCAGGACTGGCAGCGTCGTTATCAGGTTGTCCTGGAACGATCTCGGGGGGACAAAGACCACCTTGCGGAGGGATCATTTCCAAGTAAAACTGCCTGGCGTGGGGCCGGCCTGCAGCCAGCAAGCCAAAGAGGAGTGTGTGCGAGTGTGGGGAGACACAGCCCCTGCCCCGAGGGGACGAAGGAGCGGAGAGTTGACGCCATTGCTGGGAGGTCCATGCAGGTCAGACCTTGACAGTGGAGACATCTGTGAGCTGCTCTGGGCTCAGGCCTCTGGGCCAGGTGCACTAAATCATCTGCACCTCCAAGAGCCCTGCAACGTGGGTACTGTCGTTTCTCACCATTTTACACACAAAGAAGCTAAACCATAGAGGGGTGACGGTGTTTCTTTTTGCTTCCCCAGATCTGATATGGGCGGCCAGGGTTGAGGAAGCTCAGCGGCCAAGTCTCCCCTCTTTTTTTTTTTTTAAACTTTGGTTTTATTTTATTTATTTATTTATTTATTTATGGCTGTGTTGGGTCTTCGTTTCTGTGCGAGGGCTTTCTCTAGTTGCGGCAAGTGGGGGCCACTCTTCATCGCGGTGCACGGGCCTCTCATTATCGCGGCCTCTCTTGTTGCGGGGCACAGGCTCCAGACGCACAGGCTCGGTAGTTGTGGCTCATGGGCCTAGTTGCTCCGCGGCATGTGGGATCTTCCCAGACCAGGGCTCGAACCCGTGTTCCCTGCATTGGCAGGCAGATTCTCAACCGCTGCACCACCAGGGAAGCCCCGAGTCTCCCCTCTTAACCGAGGCCAAGGGAGATCTTCCTGGGGCTGAAGGTTTGGACAAATAACGAACTGAGGGGGGGGTTGTTTGTTTTTTTGTTTTTTAATATAAATTTATTTATTTTTGGCTGTGTTGGGTCTTCGTTGCTGTGCACAGGCTTTCTCTAGTTGCGGCGAGCAGGGGCTACTCTTCGTTGCAGTGCGCGGGCTTCTCACTGCGGTGGCTCCTCTTGTTGCGAAGCATGGGCTCTAGGTGCGGGGGCTTCAGTAGCTGTGGCGCGCGGGCTTAGTTGCTCTGCAGCATGTGGGATCTTCCCGGACCAGGGCTCAAACCCGTGTCCCCTGCATTGGCAGGCGGATTCTTAACCCCTGCACCACCAGGGAAGCCCCTGAGGGGTTTTTTTGAATTGTTCAAAGTGGTGTCTTGAAACCCCCCAAGTCTTAAACCTGGGGCCCAGATGTAAACCTGGGTGGAAGCCATAACCTGGGCCTCAAACGCCAGCCGAACCCCCCGACGCTGCACTCTGGAGCAGAGAAGGCAAGTGCCCAGTGCCCTGCATGACTCAGACCTGACGCCCGGCCCTCAGGCCACTGCACCTGACCAGGAAGCCCCTGACAGGAGGCCGCCCCTCAGGCATCTCTGGGACCTGAGGAGAGGAGTCCCCGCTAGGACGCCCGGCTCTCAGGTGACTCCATGACAGGACGGCTGCCTGAGCCGTGTGGCTGACAGGGTCTTGGTGCTCCGGCCTGCTGTCAGGCCTGAGCTTCTGAGGTGGGAGAGCTGAGTTCAGGACATTGGTCCACCGAAGACCTCCCAGCCCCACGTAATATCAAACAGCAAAAGCTCTCCCAGAGATCTCCATCTCAATGCTAAGACCCAGCTCCACCCAACAGCCAGCAAGCTCCAATGCTGGACAACCTTTGCCAAACAACTAGCCAGACAGGAGTGCAACCCCACCCATTAGCAGAGAGGCTGCCTAAAATCATACAAAGTTCACAGACACCCCAAAACACAGCACCAGACGCAGCCCTGCCCACCAGAAGGACAAGATCCAGCCCCATCCACCAGAACACAGGTACCAGTCCCCTCCACCAGGAAGCCTACAGAAGCCATTGAACAAACCTTACTCACTGGGGGCAGACACCAAAAACAACGGGAACTAGGAACATGCAGCCTGCGAAAAGGAGACCCAAAGCACAGTAAGTTAAGCAAAATGAGAAGACAGAGAAATATGCAGGAGAAGAAGGAGCAAGGTAAAAACCCACCAGACCGAACAAATGAAGAAGAAATAGGCAGTCTACCTGAAAAAGAATTCAGAGTAATGATAGTAAAGGTGATCCAAAATCTTGGAAATAGAATGGAGAAAATACAAGGAACGTTTAACAAGGACCTAGAAGAACTAAAGAGCAAACAATGATGAACAACACAATAAATGAAATTAAAAATTCTCTAGAAGGAATCAATAGCAGAATAACTGAGGCAGAAGAACAGATAAGTGACCTGGAAGATAAAATAGTGGAAATAACTATCACAGAGCAGAATAAAGAAAAAAGAAAGAAAAGAATTGAGGACAGTCTCAGAGACCTCTGGAACAACATTAAACGCACCAACATTCGAATTATAGGGGTCCCAGAAGAAGAAGAGAAAAAGAAAGGGTCTGAGAAAATATTTGAAGAGATTATACTTGAAAACTTCCCTAACATGGAAAAGGAAATAGTCAAGTCCAGGAAATGCAGAGTCCCATACAGGATAAATCCAAGGAGAAACATGCCAAGATACATATTAATCAAACTATCAAAAATTGAATTCGAAGAAAAAATATTAAAAGCAGCAAGGGAAAAGCAACAAATAACGTACAAGGGAATCCCCACAAGGTAAACAGCTGATCTTTCAGCAGAAACTCTGCAAGCCAGAAGGGAGTGGCAAGACATATTTAAAGTGGTGAAAAGGAAAAACCTACAACAAAGATTACTCTACCCAGCAAGGATCTCATTCAGATTCAATGGAGAAATTAAAACCAGACAGGCAGAAGTTAAGAGAATTCAGCACCACCAAACCAGCTTTACAACAAATGCTAAAGGAACTTCTCTAGGCAGGAAACACAAGAGAAGGAAAAGACCTACAAAAACAAACCCAAAACAATTGAGAAAATGGTAATAAGAACATACATATCAATAATTACCTTAAATGTAAATGGATTAAATGCTCCAATCAAAAGACATAGACTGGCTGAATGGATACAAAAACAAGACCCGTATATATGCTATCTACAAAAGACCCACTTCAGACCTAGGGACGCATACAGACTGAAAGTGAGGGGATGGAAAAAGATATTCCATGCAAATGGAAATTAAAAGAAAGCTGGAGTAGCAATTCTCATATCAGACAAAATAGACTTTAAAATAAAAACTATTACAAGAGACAGAGAAGGACACTACATAATGATCAAGGGATCAATCCAAGAAGAAGATATAACAATTGTAAATATTTATGCACCCAACATAGGAGCACCTCAGTACATAAGGCAAATGCTAACAGCCATAAAAGGGGAAATTGACAGTAACACAATAATAGTAGGGGACTTTAACACCCCACTTTCACCAATGGACAGATCATCCAAAATGAAAGTAAATAAGGAAACACAAGCTTTAAATGACACATTAAACAAGATGGACTTAATTGATGTTTATAGGACATTCCATCCCAAAACAACAGAATACACTTTCTTCTCAAGTGCTCATGGAACATTCTCCAGGATAGATCATATCTTGGGTCATAAATCAAGCCTTGCTAAATTTAAGAAAATTGAAATCATACCAAGTATCTTTTCTGACCACAATGCTATGAGACTAGATATCAATTACAGGAAAAAAACTGTAAGAAATATAAACACATGGAGGCTAAACAATGTGCTACTAAATAACCAAGAGATCACTGAAGAAATCAAAGAGGAAATCAGAAAATACCTAGAAACAAATGACAGTGAAAACACGATGACCCAAAACCTATGGGATGCAGCAAAAGCAGTTCTAAGAAAGCCGTTTATAGCAATACAATTCTACCTCAAGAAACAAGAAAAATCTCAAATAAGCAACCTAACCTTACACCTAAAGCAATTAGAGAAAGAAGAACAAAAAAAACCCCCAAAGTTAGCAGAAGGAAAGAAATCATAAAGATCAGATCAGAAATAAATGAAAAGGAAATGAAGGAAACAATAGAAAAGATCAATAAAACTAAAAGCTGGTTCTTTGAGAAGATAAACAAAATTGATAAACCACTAGCCAGACTCATCAAGAAAAAAAGGAAGAAGACTCAAATCAACAGAATTAGAAATGAAAAAGAAGAAGTAACAACTGACCCTGCAGAAATACAAAGAAGCATAAGGGATTACTACAAGCAACTATATGCCAATTAAATTGACAACCTGGAAGAAATGGACAAGTTCTTAGTAAAGCACAACCTTCCAAGACTGAACCAGAAAGAAATAGAAAATATAAACAGACCAATCACAAGCACTGAAATTGAAACTGTGATTAAAAATCTTCCAACAGGGGCTTCCCTGGTGGTGCAGTGGTTGAGAATCTGCCTGCCAATGCAGGGGACACGGGTTCGAGCCCTGGTCTGGGAAGATCCCACATGCCGCGGAGCAACTAGGCCCGTGAGCCACAACTACCGAGCCTGTGCGTCTGGAGCCTGTGCCCCGCAACAAGAGGGGCTGCGATAGTGAGAGGCCCGCGCACCGCGATGAAGAGTGGCCCCCACTTGCTGCAACTAGAGAAAGCCCTCGCACAGAAACGAAGACCCAACACAGCCATAAATAAATAAATAAATAAAATTAAAAAAAAAAAAAGACTTACTAATGACATTTAAAAATCTTCCAACAAACAAAAGCCCAGGACCAGATGGCTTCACAGGAGAACTCTGTCAAACATTTAGAGAAGAGCTAACACCTATCCTTCTCAAGCTCTTCCAAAATATAGCAGAGGGAGGAACACTCCCAAACTCATTCTACAAGGCCACCATCACCCTGATACCAAAACCAGACAAAGATGTCACAAAAAAAGAAAACTACAGACCAATATCACTGATGAATATAGATGCAAAAATCTTCAACAAAATACTAGCAAACAGAATCCAACAGCACATAAAAAGAATCATACACCATCATCAAGTGGGGTTTATCCCAGGAATGCAAGGATTCTTCAGTATATGCAAATCAATCAATGTGATACACCATATTAACAAATTGAAGAATAAAAACCATATGATCATCTCAATAGATGCAGAAAAAGCTTTTGACAAAATTCAAAACCCATTTAAGATAAAAACTCTCCAGAAAGTTGGCATAGAGAGAACTTACCTCAACATAATAAAGGCCATATTTGACAAACCCACAGCCAACATCATTCTCAATGGTGAAAAACTGAAAACATTTCCTCTAAAATCAGGAAAAAGACAAGGATGCCCACTCTCACCACTATTATTCAACATAGTTTTGGAAGTTTTAGCCACAGCAATCAGAGAAGAAAAAGAAATAAAAGGAATCCAAATCGGAAAAGAAGAAGTAAAGCTGTCACTGTTTGCAGATGACATGATACTATACATAGAGAATCCTAAAGATGCTACCAGAAAACTGCTAGAGCTAATCAATAAATTTGGTAAAGTAGCAGGATACAAAATTAATGCACAGAAATCTCTTGCATTCCTATACACTAATGATGAAAAATCTGAAAGAGAAATTAAGGAACACTCCCATTTACCATTGCAACAAAAAGAATAAAATACCTAGGGATAAATCTACCTAAGGAGACAAAAGACCTGTATGTAGAAAACTATAAGACACTGATGAAAGAAATTAAAGATGATACAAACAGATGGAGAGATATACCATGTTCTTGGATTGGAAGAATCAACATTGTGAAAAGGACTATACTACCCAAAGCAATCTACAGATTCAGTACAATCCCTATCAAACTACCAATGGCATTTTTCACAGAACTAGAACAAAAAATTTCACAATTTGTATGGAAACACAAAAGACCCCTAATAGCAAAAGCCATCTTGAGAAAGAAACATGGAGCTGGAGGAATCAGGCTCCCTGACTTCAGACTATACTACAAAGCTACAGTAATCAAGACAGTATGATACTGGCACAAAAACAGAAATATAGATCAATGGAACAGGATAGAAAGCTCAGAGATAAACCCACACACATATGGTCACCTTATCTTTGATAAAGGAGGCAAGAATATACAATGGAGAAAAGACAGCATCTTCAATAAGTGGTTCTGGGAAAACTGGACAGCTACATGTAAAAGAATGAAATTAGAATACTCCCTAACACCATACACAAAAATAAACTCAAAATGGATTAAAGACCTAAATGTAAGGCCAGACCCTATAAAACTCTTAGAGGAAAACATAGGAAGAACGCTCTTTGACTTAAATCACAGGAAGATCCTTTTTGACCCACCTCTTAGAGAAATGGAAATAAAAACAAAAATAAACAAATGTGTCCTAATGAAACTTAAAAGCTTTTGCACAGCAAAGGGAACCATAAACAAGACGAAAAGACAACCCTCAGAATGGGAGAAAATATTTGCAAATGACGCAACTGACAGAGGATTAATCTCCAAAATATACAAGCAGCTCATGCAGCTCAATATCAGAAAAACAAACATCCCAATCCAAAAATGGGCAGAAGGTCTAAATAGACATTTCTCCAAAGAAGACATACAGATGGCCAAGAAGCACATGAAAAGCTGCTCAACATCACTAATCATTAGAGAAATGCAAATCAAAACTACCTCCCACCGGTCAGAATGGCCATCATCAAAAAATTTACATACAATAAATGCTGGAGAGCGTGTGGAGAAAAGGGAACCCTCTTGCACTATTGGTGGGAATGTAAATTGATACAGCCACTATGGAGAACAGTATGGAGGTTTTTAAAAACCTAAAAATAGAACTACCATACGACCCAGCAATCCTACTACTGGGCATATACCCTGAGAAAACCATAATTCAAAAAGAGTCATGTACCACAATGTTCACTGCAGCACTATTTTTTTTTTTTTTAATTTTTATTTTTATTTATTTATGGCTGTGTTGGGTCTTCGTTTCTGTGCGAGGGCTTTCTCCAGTTGTGGCAAGCGGGGGCCACTCTTCATCGCGGTGCGCAGGCCTTTCACTATCGCGGCCTCTCTTTTTGCGGAACACAGGCTCCAGACGCGCAGGCTCAGTAATTGTGGCTCACGGGCCCAGTTGCTCCGCGGCATGTGGGATCTTCCCAGACCAGGGCTCGAACCCGTGTCCCCTGCATTGGCAGGCAGATTCTCAACCACTGCGCCACCAGGGAAGCCCCTGCAGCACTATTTATAATAACCAGGACATGGAAGCAACCCAAGTGTCCATTGACAGATGAATGGATAAAGAAGATGTGGCACAGGCTTCCCTGGTGGCGCAGTGGTTGAGAATCTGCCTGCCAATGCAGGGGACACGGGTTCGAGCCCTGGTCTGGGAGGATCCCACATGCTGCGGAGCAACTAGGCCCGTGAGCCACAGCTACTGAGCCTGCGCGTCTGGAGCCTGTGCTCCGCAACGGGAGAGGTCGCGACAGTGAGAGGCCTGCGCACCGCGATGAAGAGTGGCCCCCGCTTGCCGCAACTAGAGAAAGCCCTCGCACAGAAACGAAGACCCAACACAGCCAAAAATAAATAAATAAATAAATAAATAAATAAATAAATAAAAATAAAGGAATTCCTTTAAAAAAAAAAGTAAAATAAATATCCTTTAAAAAAAAAAAAAGAAGATGTGGCACATATATACAATGGAATGTTACTCAGCCATAAAAGGAAACAAAATTGAGTTATTTGTAGTGAGGTGGATGGAGTTAGAGTCTGTTATACGGAGTGAAGTAAGTCAGAAAGAGAAAAACAAATACCATATGCTAACACATATATGTGGAATCTAAAAAAAAAAAAAAAAAACATGGTTCTGATGAACCTAAGGGCAGGACAGGAATAAAGATACAGATGTACAGAATGGACTTGAGGACACGGGGAGGGGGAAGGGTAAGCTGGGATGAAGTGAGAGAGTAGCATTGACATATATACACTATCAAATGTAAAATAGCTAGCTAGTGGGAAGCAGCTACATAGCACAGGAAGATCAGCTCGGTGCTTTGTGACTGCCTAGAGGGGTGGGATAGGGAGGGTGGGAGGGAGACACAAGAGGGAGGGGATATGGGGATATGTGTATACATATAGCTGATTTTATTTGTTATACAGCAAAAACTAACACAACATTGTAAAGCAATCATACTCCAATAAAGATGTTAAAGAAAAAAAAAGTGGAGTCTTGCCAGCCCAGCAAGGCTGAACCCCACTTCTGCCACTTATTCCATCTGTGCCCTGAGCAAGTTCTTACTGCGTGCCTTGGTTTCCTTGTCTGCCAAGTGGGGACATTAGCGGGACATCCCTGGTGGTGCAGTGGTTAAGAATCCTCCTGGCAATGCAGGGGACACGGGTTCAAGCCCTGGTCCGGGAAGATCCCACATGCCACGGAGCAACTAAGCCCGTGCACCATAACTACTGAGCCTGCACACTAGAGCCCGCGAGCCACAACTACTGAGCCCATGCGCCACAACTACTGAAGCCCGCGCGCCTAGAGCCCGTGCTCCACAACAAGAGAAGCCACTGCAATGAGAAGCTCACGCACCACAACGAAGAGTAGCCCCCGCTCGCAGCAACTAGAGAAAGCCCACGCACAGCAACGAAGACCCAATGCAGCCCAAAATAAATAAATACATGAAAACATTTTTTTAAAAAAGTGAAACTTGGGGGGACTTCCCTGGTGGTCCAGTGGGTAAGACTCCGTGCTCCCAATGCAGGGGGCCTGGGTTCGATACCTGGCTGGGGAACTAGATCCCACATGCCGCAACTAAGACCCAGCAAAAATAAATAAATATTTTTTTTTAAAAGAGTATTAGAACTTTAATTAAAACTTTAGAACTTTAATTAAAAAAAAAAAAAGTGAAACGGGAATTCCCTAGCGGTCCAGGCAGCCCAGTGGTTAGGACTCCATGCTTCCACTGCAGGGGCCGTGGGTTCGAGCCCTGGTTGGGAACTAAGATCCCGGAAGCCATGTGGCATGGCCAAAAAAAAAAAAAGTGAAACAATGCCTCTGAGAACGCAACAACGAAGTAGAAAGTAAATGACCAAATGCACAAAGAAAAAATGTAAGAGACCTGTGAATAGAAAAAACACCTGTATGTTTCTTCTCTGCTCTGCTCTTACGACCACCCTCACACTTCTCAGCACTCAGGACTTCACGTCTGGCCCCCCAGTGTGGAGCTTTCCCCACACCAAGCAATCCTCAGAATCTCGGGACACCAGCTGAGGGTCCTACAGCTGAATTCTGACACCACCCACCTGGAGAGAGCCCAGACCCAGTCCCACAAGACAGCCCCACTTCAGACGCCCATGGCAGGTCCAGGTTGTCACCTGTGCTTCTGACCGACAGTGATAAACTGGAGGTTTCCATGACTGCCTCCTCAGGGCTGACTGTTTGCTAGCAAGCCTCATAGAATGCACGGAAACAGTTTCCTTACTAAATTACTCACTTATTACAAAGGATACTAAGGGATGCGAATGAACAGCCAGGTGAAGAGGCACACAGGACAGTCCTGGACGGACCCCGAGCACAGAAGCATCTGCCCCCATGGAGTTTGGAGTCACCACACTCCTGGCACATGAATGTTCTTGTTCACCAAACCTGAAGTTCTCCAAACCCCGCACTTTAAGGATTTTTAACGAGGCTTCATTATAGAGGCATGACTTATTTTGGGGGGAAAAGTTTTTTTCCCAGCTCTATTGAGATATAGTCAACATGGAACACTGTGTAAGTTTAAGGTGTATGACATGATGATCTGATACACGTAGATATTGCAGAATGATGACCACCATGGCGTCAGCTAACACCTCCACTGCATCCCATAATTACTAAGTTGGCATGATTGATTAAATCATTGGCCACCAGTGACTAACTCGACTTCCAGCCCTTCTCTGCTCCTCAGAAGTTGGGGGTGAGGCTTAAAGTTCGAACTAGGAGCTTTCCGAAAGTCACCCCATTAATATAAATCAGGTGTGGCTGAAAGGGACCAGTTATAACAAAAGACATACATTCCACTCTGGTGACTTTTATCCTTTCGGAAATTCCAGGAGTATGTTTTAGGAACTCTGCCCCAGGAACAGGGATGAAGACCAGATATACTTTCCTTATTATAAATCGCAACACAGCTTGGAGATGGTGTACAGTAGGGGTCCCCAATCCCTGGGCCGTGGACCGGTGTCGGTCCGTGGCCTGTTAGGAACCTGGCTGCACGGTAGGAGGTGAGCAGAGGACAAGCGAGCGAAGCTGCATCTGCTGCTCACCGCCACTCGTATCACCATCCCTCCCACCCCCGATCTGCGGAAAAATCATCTTCCACGAAACCGGTCCCTGGTGCCAAAAAGGTTGGGGACCACTGGTGTACAGGGTGTATAATGCAGGGAAATGGCTAAAGGAAATTCGAGAGGAGCGGTAACGTTTCTAGGATGATTTGCAGGAAAAACCAGCAGGAAGAAAGGACTAGAGAAGGGTCAGATCCACTGGAGCCCTCAGTCAGCTGCAGATCTGATGGGTGTTGGTAGCGGCAGATGGGCAGCCAGGAGGTCTTAAGGAAGGCCCAGAGCTCCCTCTGGGACTGTGGAGGGCTACTGGTGTCACAGCAGGTTGGGGACTCATTGCGGAGGTCCCACCAAAGCAAAATTGGCCAAGGTGGTCCCAACTGGACACCTGGGACCCTCCAAACACCTCCCCTCCCCTAGAGACTCTTGCCTTCTCTTTCTTGTCACGTCCCCATCCTTCCACTGGGGATGGGTATCTGGACCCCTGGGACCAGTGGCCTTTGTCCTTCCCTGAAGAGTGGGGAGGGGTCCAGGGGTGGGTGCAGGGCTAGGATGATGGGACCTGTCTTGCTGCCCCAGCAAGAGTGGGGCACCTGGAAACTTAAGACCACCATCCCGCACCTGTCCTTCTTACCTGATGTCTGTTCCAGAAGGAAGGGATTTCCCTGGGGCGAGGTTCAGCAGCAAGACCCTTGCCTATCACCACCGTTCCCAGGTTCCCTTCAACTTTGACCTTCCTGATTTCTGCTGTAGCCTACCAACATGGGTGTTAATACCTAACACTTTTCTCTAATTTCCCTCACTTTTGTTTTTTTACTTAAACCCTTCCTTTAGCTTTGTCATGAGCCATTAGAGCTATGAAGTCCTAGCCTTGATGTAGCAGCTGTTTATTGACACATATTAAACAAATGCCTAACTGTGAAAATCGAAACTGTGTTCCTGTGTCACCCGAATCTCATCCTGTGCCCGGACGCACCCAGACCACTTTCGGTTCCAGCCTCTACTGATCACTGGCTACGGGTCTTGAGCCAGTGCTCGACCCTCTCTAAGCCTCAATTTCCACCTCTGAAAAGTGGAGGGGACCTGGCAGGTGAGGTCACTGGAGGTCAGTTTACAGGTGGACTGCCTAGTGACCCACAGCAGGTGTGGGAGGAGTACTGCTTCCCTCTCCCCTTCTCTCCGCCTCCAGGCTCCGCCCACTCCATCACTACCTTTCATCCAGTGCTTGCTGTAGGCCAGGTGCTGCGCCAGGCACTTTGCGTGAGTTATCATAACTGTGAAAATTAGTAAAGGGAAACCTCATTAAAATGGATTCAGGAGGCCACAAGGGGGAGCTCTCACCACTTGACCTTAATTCAGATTCTCTGCAGGAAGTGACACTGCTTACTACATCCAGCAGGAGAAACAAAGATTTTCTCCTTGCCTGGCAACAGCTCAGCCCATGAGAGACTGTCATAACTCAGCCAATGAAAGGCCACTACACTTCCAGCCCCCAGTTTCCTCCAGTGGACTTTTTGTTTATAACAGTCCCTCCCAACTCCCCCTTCTCCTCTATAAAAGGGTTTCCTCTCCTCTGCTTTACCGGACTCGCATGTGGTTTGCCATGTTTGCATGCCTATATTGCAATTCTTTGCTGCTCCTGAATAAACCCATTTGCTGGTAAAATAACTGGCTATTTTATTGTTTTAGGTTAACATTTAATCCCAAAAAAATCCCATTGTGTTAGTCAGGGCTGTCCAGAGAAACAACCAATAGGCTATATATAGATATAGAGAAAGAGATGTATTATGAGAGATTGGATCATGCTGTTACGGAGGCTAAGTCTCACAATCTGTCATCTGCAAGCTGGAGACCCAGAAAAGTATAATTCTACTACAAACCTGAAGGCAAGAGAACAAGGGGAGCCAATGATATAAGTCCCACTCCAAGTCCAAAGTTTAAAAACCAGGAGCACTGATGTCCAAGGGCAGAGTATGGATGTCCCACCTCAAGCAGAGAGCAAATTCACCCTTCCTGGGGATTTCCCTGGTGGTCCAGTGGTTAAGAATCTGCCTTCCAATGCAGGGGACACAGGTTCAACCCTTGGTCAGGGAACTAAGATCCCACATGCCACGGAGCAACTAAGCCCGTGCGCCGCAACTACTGAAGTGGCACACTCTTCAGGGATCGAACCCGTGTCCCCTGCATTGGCAGGCAGATTCTTAACCACTGTGCCACCAGGGAAGTCCCAATAAATAAATATATTTTTTAATTATGAAAAAACAATTTGCCCTTCTTCTCCCTTTTTGTTCGATTCAGGCCCTCTGTAGGTTGGATGGTGCTGCCTCACTGACGAGGGCAAGGCCACCTTCTTTACCCACTCTGTGATTCAAATGCTAATCTCTTCTGGAAACACCCTCACAGACACACCCAGAAATAATTTTTTTTTTTTTTAAACGTGATGATCCATTTATTTATTTATTTATTTATTTATGGCTGTGTTGGGTCTTCGTTTCTGTGCGAGGGCTTTCTGCAGTTATGGCAAGTGGGGCCCACTCTTCATTGCGGTGCGCGGGACTCTCACTATCGCGGCCTCTCTTGTTGCAGAGCACAAGCTCCAGACGCGCAGGCTCAGTAACTGCGGCTCACGGGCCTAGTTGCTCCGTGGCATGTGGGATCTTCCCAGACCAGGGCTCGAACCCATGTCCCCTGCATCGGCAGGCAGACTCTCAACCACTGCGCCACCAGGGAAGCCCAGAAATAATGTTTTATTAGCATCCCTCAGCCCCGTCAAGTTGACACATAAAATTAACCATCACACCCACGTAATTCTCACAATAATCTTATAATAATCTTTTATTATCCTTTAATTATCAATACAAATAAGGAAATTGAAGCTGGGAGAAGTTAAAAAAACACATCCAAGTCCACACTGCTAGTAAGTGGAGGCACCTGGCTTGAGGCCAGGTGGCCTATGTCCCGAGCCTCGCTGGGGAGGTTTGTGCCGGCAGGGGAGGAAAAAATTATTTTCCTCTACCCATCATAGGTTCTCCAGCCAGGGCTCTATAAATGAGACGGACCAAAGACAGGTTAATAAGAAAAAAGCAGGGACTTCCCTGGCGGTCCAGTGGTTGAGACTCTGTGCTTCCACTGCAGGGGGCACGGGTTCGATCCCTGGTGGGGGAACTAAGATCCCACATGCTGCGTGGTGCAGCCAAGAAGAATAAAAAGAAAAAGGCAAAAAGAAGTTTATTAACATGGTCATCTCATGTGGACACAAGGGAGCACGAGTGATGAGTAACCCACTGGGATAGTTAGAACTTGACCTTAAATACTATCTTAGCTTAAAACCAAGGAAAAGAGTATTTGGGCTTTGGAGTGGGAGGATACAAGTTATAGGAAGGTGACTGGGAAAAGAATGATAATCAAGGGTTGTTTAGTAAGGTTTGCTATGCAAGTTTGTCTGTTTTTTTTAATTTATTTTTATTTATTTATTTGGCTGCATTGGGTCTTTGTTACTGCGCGCGAGCTTTTCTCTAGTTGTGGCGAGCCGGGCTACTCTTTGTTGCGGTGTGTGGGCTTCTTATTGCGGTAGCTTCTCTTGTTGCAGAGCACAGGCTCTAGGCTCGCAGGCTTCAGTAGTGGCAGCATGTGGGCTCAGTAGTTGTGGCACACGGGCCCTAGAGCACCTGGGCTTCAGTAGTTGTGGCATGGACTCAGTAGTTGTGGCTCACGGGCTGTAGAGCACAGGCTCAGTAGCTGTGGTGCACGGGCTTAGTTGCTCCGCGGTATTTGGGATCTTCCTGGACCAGGGCTCAAACCCGTGTCCCCTGCATTGGCAGGTGGATTCTTAACCACTGTGCCACCAGGGAAGTCCCGCTATGCAGATTTAAGTCTTATCTTCTCTATTGATGAGAGTTTCAAGTCCTATACCTCCTTGATTGGAGAAGGAGACTCTTTACAAAAGGAAATTACCTTTATGAATAAAAATTTCCGGGAATGCCCTGATGGTCCAGTGGTTAGGACTCGGCGCTTTCACTGCCGTGGCCCCGGGTTCAATCCCTGGTTGGGGAACTAAGATCCCACAAGCCGTGTGGCACAGCCAAAATTAAAATAAATAAATTTTTAAAAATTTCCTTTACAAAGGAAAACCTGTGCCCCATTTTTAGAGCTTTTCCTGTGTCTACTGGTTCTCAATGGCCTTTAAGTCAAAATAATTCAAAGGCCAAAGAGGCCTAGTTTGCGGTGGCATGTCTGGTGCCCCCAAACCTGCTTCTCCCCTCCACCTGCCTCAGAACTGCTCTCAGCCACTCTGAGGACCCTGTGCCTGGAGGCCCAGACTCCATCAGAGAAGCCTGTTGAGCTCAAAGAAGTTGATCCAAGGTTTTTATCTCACCATCCTTGATGCAGAAGTCTTCAGACTTCTGTAGGGTGGGTCATGGCTGAAGGTGGGCTGCTGGTGCCATCACAGCCTGCTCTGGGCAGGACCCCACCAAGGTACAGAGTGCTGTTGGGTCCCAGGGAAGAGGCAATCCAATCAGATGTTAATGTTTTTTGCTTTCACAGCCACAAAAGCACCTCCCCAAAACAGCCAGCCCTTATTCCAAGCAGAAACATCTGAGCTGCACTTGGAGAGTTAGCTGCTGCTTCTCCTTCTCCTTCTCCTTCCTCCCCCTCCCCCTCCCCCTCCCCCTCCCCCTCCCCCTCCTCCTCCTCCTCCTCCTCCTTCTTCTGTATTAAAAAGATTCAACCAAAAAAAAAGAAAGAAAAAAACAACAAAGAACAACAACAAAAAAAAAGAAAAAGAAAAATAAATAAAAACAAAAAGATTCAACTTTCCAGAAAGAAAACCAAATGTAAAGTGAATGTCATACCTAGCAAGCCTTACAAAGAGGATTTCACAAATTGTCCCAAAAGTCTTAACATTCATAACCTTTGGTCTGGTAATATCAGTTCTAGGAATTTGTCCCAAAAAAATATTCAGATATGTGGAGAGTTATGTTTGTACAAGGATGTGCATCCTGGCTGGATTAATAAATAGCAAAAATGGGATAAATGCAGATGTCCAACAATATAGAATTGCTCTAATAATTATGTAACAGTCATATAGTAAAAACTATGGAATCATTATCAAAAAGCAGATTGTTGGTTGCCTGCAAAGGGGAAGGAGTGGGGAGGGACCATCAAGGGCAGGAGGGACTTTTCGATGTGCTAGATGTCTTCACTATGTTAATCGTGGTGATGGTTTCATGAGTGTATACAGATGTCAAAACTTACCAAAGCGTACACTATAAATATGTGTCGTTTATTGTGTCAACCTTAAAATAAAATAGCTAGTTATTTTACCAGCAAAATGATTCAGGAATTCCAATTTGGGACATGCAAGCTATGGCAAACCACAGGCAAGTTTGAAAAACTAAGAGAGGAGCATTCTTTTATAAAGGAAAGGAGGGAGTTGGGAGGGGATTCCTTGTTCAACTTTATTTGTAAATTGTTTCAGGGTACACAGTGTTCTATCAATATGGTTTATTTTACCACAGTCTATTTGTGCCCTGTAACAAACACACACAGTGTGACACAGGGTGTTTCCTGTCTCTTGCCCTATAACATTGTTGCAGTGAATAACTATACAAAGGTCAATTTGTCCACCTGGAAGTCAATCAATAGAGTGGA
Organism: Balaenoptera borealis; assembly: GCF_965194805.1. Lineage (NCBI taxonomy): Eukaryota > Metazoa > Chordata > Mammalia > Artiodactyla > Balaenopteridae > Balaenoptera > Balaenoptera borealis. Next base: position 4,523,601 of record NC_138868.1, read on the forward strand.
TTTTCAGAACTGTGATTGCTGAGTCAAGGCCTTGTGTGTGCACAGTGTTGATGTGTGTTACTGTTTGCCCTCTGTATTAGGGTTCTCCAGAGAAGCAGACCAATTGGATATAGGAGATATACATACCTGTACATAACATTTTATATATAATATCATATCAAGCAATAATTATAAGGAATTGGCTCACTGCTATGGAAAACAGTATAGAGGTTCATCAAAAAACTAAAAATAGAGCAATTCCACTCCTAGGCATATACCCAGGCAAAAAGCCTATTGGAGGAAAGCCAGAGTTCAGGGTGGTGATAGTTTCTCATTGGCTGAGTGGTGGTGGTTTCTCATTGGCTGGGGTGGTTGCTGGGCAAGGAGAAAACTTTCTTCTTCTTGCTGCAGTAAATTAGTAATCTTCTTCCTTCTTCTTTTAAACGTAAAACTTCAAAGCATAGAAGTACTAAAAGAGAATATAGGAAAATTTCTTTATGACCCTAGAGTGAGGACAATTTTCTCTATAAGTCAAAATTTGGAAGCCATAAGAGAATAATAAATTTATAGAAAAAAACTTCATAAAAAAAAATCAAAGTCAAAGACAAATTGGTTAGCCCTCAAGGAAATGCAAATCAAAACCATAATGAGATACTCCTTCATATCCACCAGGATGGCTATAATCAAAACTACAGTGGGAATTCCCTGGCAGTCAAGTGCTTATGACTCCGCACTCTCAACTCAGGAGACACGGGTTCGATCCCTGGTCGGGGAACTAATAGCCCACATGCTGCACAATGTGGCCTAATAAATAAATAATTTAAAAATTTTTTAAAAATCAAACCTGCAGGTAATAACAAGTGTTGATGAGGATGTGGAGAAAGTGAAACCCTCATACACTGCTGATGGAAATGTAAAATGGTGCATAGCCAAAAAGTGGAAAGAAGCCAAATAGCCATCAACAGATGAATGGATTTTTAAAAGGTGGTATATCCATACAATGAGATAATATTCAGTCATAGCGAAGAATTAAATACTGACATATACTACCACACAGATGAACCTCAAAAACACTACGCTCAGTGAAAGAAGCTGGACTCAAAGGCCACATATTGTATGATTCCATTTACATGAAATGTCCAGAACAGGCAAATCCATACAGACCTAAAGTAGATTAGTGCTTAAAGTAGATTAGTGCTTAAGCCTGAGAGAGTTGGGGGCAAATGGGAAGTGACTGCTAATGGTAGGAGGTTTCTTTTGCGGATAATGCAAATTTTCCAAAATTGATTGTGGTGATCATTGCACAACTCTGTGAATATACTAAAAACCATTGAAAATACACTTCAGATGGATGAACTATATCTTATATCATATGTGAATTTTATATATATATATACACACACACGCGCACGCGCATTTCTTTTTTTTGGCCACACTGCACGGATTGTGAGATCTCAGTCCCCTGACCAGGGATTGAACCTGGGCCACGGCAGTGAAAGCCCGGAATCCTAACTACTAGGCCACCAGGGAACTCCCGTGAATTATATTTTGATAATGCTACTTTAAAAAAGACACACTGGTGAGGGTATGAGGAATAATTTTATATGTCAACTTGACTGAGCCACTGGAGGCCCTGAACTTTAGTCAAACATTATTCTAGGTGTGTTTGTGAGGGGGTTTCTAGATGACATTGACATCTGAATCAGTGGACTAAATAAAGCAGATTGCCCTCCCTAATTTGGGTGGGCCTCATCTAATCAGTTGAAGGCCTGTATAGAAAAGGCTGACCTCCCCCTGAGTAAGAGGGAGCTCCTCCTGCCTAACTGCTTTGGAAGAAGGACATCAATTTTTATCCTGCCTTCAGACTCAAACTGAAACATTGGCTCTTCCTGGGTCCTGAGGCTGCTGGTCTTCGGATTGGAACTACACCACGGGCTGTTCTGGGTTTCCAGTTTGCCAACTGCAAATCATAATTATGTGAGCCAATTCCTTTTTAAAAAAATTTTATTGAAGGGCTTCCCTGGTGGTGCTGTGGTTAAGAATCCGCCTGCCAATGCAGGGGACACGGGTTCAAGCCCTGGTCTGGGAAGATCCCACATGCCGCGGTGTAACTAAGCCCGTGTGCCACAGCTACTGAGCCTGCGCTCTGGAGCCCGCGATCCACAACTACTGAAGCCCGCATGCCACAGCTACTGAAGCTCGCATTCCTAGAGCCCGTGCTCTGCAACAAGAGAAGCCACCACAATGAGAAATCTGCACGCCACAAGGAAGAGTAGCCCCCGCTTGCCGCAACTAGAGAAAGCCCACACGCAGCAACGAAGACCCAACGCAACCAAAAATAAATAATATTAAAAAAAAATAAATTTATAAAAAAAGATTAAAAATTTTTATTGAAGTATAGTTAATTTACAATATTGTGTTAATTTCTTCTGTATAGAAAAGTGACTCGGTTATACATATATATTCTTATATATATATTCTTATATATATATACTTTTTCATATTCTTTTCCATTATCATTTGTCACAGAATATTGAATATAGTCCCCTATGCTATACAGTAGGACCTTGTTGTTTATCTATCCTGTATATAATAGTTTGCCTCTGCTAATCCCAAACTCCCATTCCTTCCTTCCCCTACCCCCTCTCCCCTTTGGCAACCACAAGTCTGTTCTCTGTACCTGTGAATCTGTTTTTGTTTTGCAGATATGTTGACTTGTATTTTAGATTCCACATATAAGTGATATCATATGGTATTTGTCTTTCTCTTTCTGACTTTCTTCACTTAGTATGACAGTCTCTAGGTCCGTCCATGTTGCTGCAAATGGCATTATTTCATTCTTTTTATGGCTGAGTAATATTCCATTATATACATATATATATATATATATACCACATCTTCTTTATCCATTCATCTGTCGATGGACATTTAGATTGTTTCCATGTCTTGGCTATTGTAAATAGTGCTGCTATGAACATAAAGGTGCATGTATTTTTTCAAATTATAGTTTTGTCTGGGTATATGCCTAGGAGTGGAATTGCTGTATTTTTAGTTTTTTGAGGAACCTCTATACTGTTTTCCATAGCGGTGAGCCAATTCCTTATAATTATTACTTTATATTATATTATATATAAAATTTTATGTATACATATGTAAATCTCCTATATCCGATTGGTCTGTTTCTCTGGAGAACCCTAATACAGAGGGCAAACAGTAACACACATCAACACTGTGCACACACAAGGCCTTGACTCAGCAATCACAGTTCTGAAAATCCACTCTATTGATTGACTTCCAGGTGGGCAAATTGACCTTTGTATAGTTATTCACTGCAACAATGTTATAGGGCAAGAGACAGGAAACACCCTGTGTCACACTGTGTGTGTTTGTTACAGGGCACAAATAGACTGTGGTAAAATAAACCATATTGATAGAACACTGTGTACCCTGAAACAATTTACAAATAAAGTTGAACAAGGAAGCTCTCTATGTGATGACAGGAAAATAGCGCCAAGATATATAAGTAAGCAAGCTTCCTTTTACACGGGAAAGAAGGGAAGTATACATAACAACTCTTTTCTACTTGCATTTTCATAAGGAAATTCTGGAAGGATAACACAAGGAACCAATGAGTGGCTACCCGTGTGTCCAATGGGCAAATGTGGGAGTAAGACGTTTCCCTTGATACTTTTTTTAATATAAATTTATTTATTTATTCATACTTTATTTTTGGCTGCGTTGGGTCTTCGTTGCTGCTCACAGGCTTTCTCTAGTTGCAGCGAGCGGGGGCTACTCTTCATTGCGGTGCACGGTCTTCTCATTGTTGTGGCTTCTCTGAGTTGTGGAATATGGGCTCTAGACACGCGGACTTCAGTAGTTGTGGCTCACGGGCTCAGTAGTTGTGGCTCGCGGGCTCAGTATCTGTGGCACACGGGCTTAGTTGCTCCACGTCATGTGGGATCTTCCCGGACCAGGGCTCAAACCCGTGTCCCCTGCATTGGCAGGTGGATTCTTAACCACTGCACCACCAGGGAAGTCCTCCCTCGGTACTTTTTTATACTGATTTGATATTTGAGCCATATTAGTGATTGGAACCGTCCCTATTTTAAAAAATAAAATACCCGTCCTGACCTACCTACAGTATACTTGTCAGTTGCCCTTGTAGAAGGTCAGGCCCAGGAGGGTGGTGTCTATTTTGTTCATTGTTATACTTTCTGAACCTAGGAGATGTCTGGGTCTGGCACACAGCAGGTGCCCCAGAAACGCATTTGGGATGAACGGTTGAATCGAGAGAAACTGGAAACAAACGAAAAACAACAAACAACAGAGAATGCTCGACAGGAATGAAGGTGCAAACTATGGAATATCATAACGGAGTTAAGAAAGAGGTGTATCTAGACCAAGTGAGTTCCAAAACATACCCTTAAGTTGCGGGGTGGGGGGATTCCAAACAACCCAATCTGACTTATGTAAAAGAGATCCCTAAGTAAAACTATATATGTGTGTGTGTGTGTGTGTGTGTGTGTGTGTGGGTGGGTGTGTGTGTGTGTGTGGTGTGATGTAAAATGTGGAAAAGTCTGGAAGAACATCCAGCAGAGCAGAGAGGGGAGTTGGATGGGGTGGGGAGGGAGGTGACCAGGGGGCTTCTGTGCAGTTTCCATGTATTCCAAGAGAATGCATCTAGTACTCGGGGAAAATGAATACCGTCAAATCAAAAAAACAATAGAGACGCTTGTGTACCATACGACTTCCATTTCGTAAACACGCACGATATGAGAGTGAAAAGATACACAGAAAGTAGCGCCAACGAAAGACGGGAAGGAAATGCAGCCGCGTCTTATCAGGGAGTGCGATTCCAGGCAATTTTAAAACTTTTTGACTACGGTTCAGTGTTCCCTGTTTTCCCACAATGAATACACCTTAACTGCGTAATTTAAAAGGTTAATAGAGGGGTGGCCTGAGCAGCCAGCCTTGTAAGCCAACTCCCGCTCCAGCCCCTGCGGCGACTGGCCGTGGCGTAGGCGGATCCGCCGGGGTTGCACGGACCGAGGGCACCCCAGGAGGAAGCGCGCGGCCACGAGGAAGCCCCGCGCGTGGAAGGGCGCAGGGCGGCCGCGCTCGGAGTACCCCCGGGGCTCCGCGCTCCGGCCCGGCTCGGGGCTCCGGGCTGGAGGGCACGCACGCCGCCCCCAGCCTCCTCCTTGCGGCCTGAAATCGGCCAGGGGGCGATTGCACACTCCCGCCCGGCTCGGCGCCGAACCGGTCCCTCCCGAAGTCTGCCTCTGACCCCGCGGGCGCGGCCCCGGGCGACCTTGACCCTCCGCGAGCGCCCGGGGCACCCTCTCCCGCCCGCCGGCCGACCTCTGCTGACCCCGGGAGGGTGTGCGGGGAACCAGCGCGCCGCCGCGGCCGCCTCTCCCTCTAACCTGAAGCTCCTCCTCCTGCGTAAAAGAGCGGCCCTAGGGGACGCGGGGACGCAAAGGGGCCGTCGGTGGGCGCCGAGAGGAGGCGGGGGAGGGAGAGCGGAGGAAGCCGGGGGGCGTCCCGGGGCCCCCTCCCCACCCGCGACCAACGCCTCCCCAGCGAGCAGGACCGGCGGCTTCGCGCGACGCCCGGGACCTTGGCCTTCCCCGGGCCTGCGGCGGGCACCCAGGCGGGCAGGGAAGGGGCCTGCAGCTCCGGGATCGTCCTGCGAGCTTCCTACGACAAAAACACAGATTCGAGGGAGCAGGACAATTGAGCATTTTTTTCAACTGAAACTGCGTCCGGCAGCCGCCAGCAACCGCTGGTCTGCTGCTCCCGCCCCACCTGCCCCCCCAGTCCTCCCCCAACCCCGCCGCTGGGGCTGTCACTTCCTCCTCCGCACCCCACCCATCCCCGAAATTCCCCGGCTTTTCCTCCTCCCGTCAAAGGCAAGAGATCTCAAGGAAACAATTAGTTTATCTGGCGGCCAGTTAGCGCCTAGCCAATCCCCCTCTTTCCTTTCCACGAAAGGTTTGGCGGGTTGGCGGAGTCCAAGCCCAGGGGCTTCAGAAATGGGATTTCACCGCGGTTCCGGATCTGGAGTGGGGCGGGGAGACGTCTCAGGTCTTAGAAAAGGCAGGTGTCCCGGAACCGGGCCCGGTGGGAGGGCCGGAGAAAGGGGTTATCAGTCTATTTGGGGTTATCTGGGGAGGCTTCTTGGAGTTGATGGTGTCTGAGTTGGACTTTGAAGGTTAAGTGGGAATGTTTCCGGTGGAAAGGGAGACGGCCAGCGGCTTGTATTTCAGCGTCAAGGTCAGAGTGGGGGGCTGCACCCCTCCCCACCCCTCCCCCACAGGCGGATTGGCAGCTGGTGTGTGAAAGAGCTGTGGGCATCCATCAGGGGATGAATGGATAAACGAAATGTGGCATACCCTTACCATGGGATATATGCGGCCCTAAAAAGGGATGAAGCACTGACACAGGCTACAACCTGGATGGACCTTGAAGATACTATGCTCAGTGAAGGAAGCAGACATAGAAGACCACATATTGTAGGATTTTATTTATATGAAACTTTCAGAATAGGCAAGGCTATAGAGACAGAAAGTAGATTCGTGGTTGCCAGGGCCTGGGGGCCTGGGAAGAGGGCTGCTGATGGGGCATGGGGTTTCTTTTAGGAAAGAAAGTTTTGGGGAACGTTCTGGAACTAGATTGTGGTGATGGTTGCATAACCGTGTATATGTAAAAACCACTGAATTGTCCACTTTTTTTTTTTTTTTTTTTCTTTTTGGCTGCCCCCTGCACGGCTTGCGGGATCTCAATTCCCCGACCATGGATTGAACCCAGGCCATGGCAGCGTGAATTGTACACTTTAAAAGGATAATTTTATGGTACACATGAGTCATATCTTAGTAGATTTTTTAACAGGGAGGAGGGCTATGAGCAGAGCCCCACGTGGATCCAGCATCGTCCTCGTTGCTGCCTGTTCTGCAGCAGAGGAAAGTTCGCCCGCTTTGGGCCTCACAGCTGGACAGAGCCACAGCTGCGCCAGAACCCAGATGCCCTCTGAGCTTCTTCTCTGGGGAGTTGGGACTGGGTGTGGTTTTCCCCATCTCCCTTCCTGGCACCTAGCCCACGGTGTGGGAAGGCACCCTGGGCGGTGGGAATAGATGCCCAGAGGCCGGAAGTGAGGTGAGGTCTTGAGTGGAAGGAGCATGGAACTCATCGAGGCTTGTAAACACAGGCTGACGTGGTCTCTTGGGTGCAGATCTGGGGAGGTCTTGTGGCCCTGTCCTGGGGACAGGGCCGGCTGCCTGAGTGTCCCTCCCGTGCGGTCGCAGAGCCAGCACTCAGAAGAGCCCTGTGGTTGGTGTAATGCCTAGTTGTCACCGTCTTGAAATTCTTTTTTTTTTTTTTTAACATCTTTATTGGAGTATAATTGCTTTACAATGGTGTGTTAGTTTCTGCTTTATAACAAAGTGAATCAGTTATACATATGTTCCCATATCTCTTCCCTCTTGCATCTCCCTCCCTCCCACCCTCCCCATCCCACCCCTCTAGGTGGTCACAAAGCACAGAGCTGATCTCCCTTTGCTATGTGGCTGCTTCCCACTAGCTATCTATTTTACATTTGATAGTGTATATATGTCCATGCCACTCTCTCACTTCGTCCCAGCTTACCCTTCCCCCTCCCCGTATCCTCAAGTCCATTCTCTAGTAGGTCTGTGTCTTTATTCCCGTCTTGCCACTAGGTTCTTCATGACCTTTTTTTTTGTTTTCCCTTAGATTCCATATATGTGTGTTAGCATACTGTATTTGTTTTTCTCTTTCTGACTTACTTCACTCTGTATGACAGACTCTAACTCCATCCACCTCACTACAAATAACTCAATTTCGTTTCTCTTTATGGCTGAGTAATATTCGAAATTCTTAATGATTTTTGAACAAGGCTCTGCATTTTCGCTCTGTGCTGTGCTGGGCAAATTATGTAGCTGGGTCTGCCTGAGGTCACAGGATGCATCAAAGGTTTTGAGATGCAGAAGGTGACTTTAGGAGCACCAAGAAGAAGGACAGGCAGGAGTGAAGTTTAGAGGGGTTCCTGCAGGGGACTTTGAGATGGGATGAGGGCCTGGAAAGGAAGGGCCAGATGGGAGGGGCCCCAGGGAGCTAAGCCGGCAGGGCCCTCCGTCCATCTGCCCACCCATCCACCCACCCATCCATCCACTCAACCATCAGTTAATCATGCAGCTAACATTTCTGAGACCATATGATGTATCAGGTGCTGGTTACAGCGTCCCCACCCTTTGGAGCGTATGGTCCACTGAATACCAGCTCCCATCCACTGCATCCTAGGCCGTGCACACTCTGTCCCACTTTCTGTTTTGTTTTGTTTTCTCATTTTCCCTTTCTTTTCACATGAGAGAGTATTTGTCTCTTGCCTGCCTCTCCCACCAGAGTGTGGACTCCTGAGGGCAGGGCTGGGTCTAAAGGCTCTGTCACTACTGAGTTGCTCAGTACGTATTTGCCAAATGAATGAATGAATGGACAAATGAATGAATGGACAAATGAATGAATATGGGTAAGACGAGGGCTGGATTCAGATCATTCGCAAGCCCTACTTGCTAGAAGGATTATGGTAACCTCTTCATGGGTAATTTAAAGGATTATGGTAAACTCTTCATGTGTAATTTAAAAGATATATACTAAAATAAGTGTAAGAAAATCCATCAAAGTTCTCATTCTTCCCTTGAGGGCTATTTGCTGCTTTCTTTGACATAGAAAATATAACACCCCTCCCCCAGCTTTCTTTTCTTTGTGGCCCTGCTTTGCTCGCACCTGAAGTTTGACTTCTCCTCCTGGTGGGTGACAGCCCTAGGAAGCATATGAGTCAAGTCATTTCTCTTGGAGAGGGACCCTCTGTTGGGGATTTGGGAGGATCAGAACAGGGGTGCCAATGTGGCAGGGTTGAAGCTCGCAGGAGAGCAAGGCTAGTGGCAGAGGCAGGGCCAAGGCAAGAGGCTGGGAGCCTCACCTAGCCTGGGGTGGGGGGCAGACAGAAGGGAGCCAAGGAAGGCATCTGAGAACAGGTCCCAGGGGAGGGGAGAAGTGGGGCAGGGGTGACTAACGGGTTACAGAAGGAGAGGATTCTGCCAGGGGGAGGGGGTAGATGTGGCAACAGTGAAATGCAGCAGAGGGTCCCAACAGGATGGAACCTGGGGAAGAGGCAGGTGCGGCTGGTCACTGGTGAGCCCTGTGTCACTCTTCATCTGGCTGTTCATCTGCATCCTTTATCATATCCTTTACTAAGTTGGTAAATGTGTTTTCCTGAGTTCTGTGATCCACTCCAGCAAATCAAGCAAACCCAAGGGTGGGGGGCTCTTTGGAACCTCTGATCTGTAGCAGGGGTCAGAAGCACAGGTGATAACCTGGACTTGCAACTGACATCTGAAGTCGGAGGACAGTCTTGTGGGACTGAGCCCTTAACCTGTGAAATCCGATGCTATCAATGGGTAGATAGTGTCAGATTTGAGCTGATTCTTGGATGCCCTAGTGGTGTTGGAGAATTGCTTGTTGGTGTGGGGAAAACGTCCACACACTGGGTGACCAGAGCTGTCAGAAGTGAAGTGTTAGGGACTTCCCTGGCGGTCCAGTGGTTAGGACTCTGCGGTTCCACTGCAGAGGGCATGGGTTCGATCCCTGGTCGGGGAACTAAGACCCCACATGCCGTGCAGTGCGGCCAAAAACTTATTTTTTTAATTTTGAAAAGAGAAAATTCTTTAAAAAAAAAAAAAAAAAAAGGAAGTGAAGTGTTTCCTGTGAGCAGTGAAGAAAACAAACAGGGCAGAAACACACAGTGGGGAAGAGATGGGGGTTTCCCTGCACGGGAAGGGTAGACAAAATCTGGTTTTCCTAAATAGGTACAAAACTGGTTAATATTCTACACGGCAATAAAACCACAACTTTGGCGAATACTTTTTTTCAACTGAAAGAAATCCTTGCATTGCTTTTTCTTTATTTTAAAAAAAATTTTTATTGGCATATAGCTGATTTACAATGTGTTAGTTTCAGCAAAGTGAATCAGTTATACATATATAACGTATATCCACTCGTTTTTAGATTCTTTTCCCGTGTAGGCCATTACAGAGTATTGAGTAGAGTTCCCTGTGCTCTACAGTAGGTCCTTATTAGTTATCTATTTTAATCCTTGCATTTTTGTGGGACAAAAGTCTACCAGTTACATGTAACTTCATAAGAGTCTGGGGCTTAGTCAAAACACAGTTCCCTAGAGAATGAGCTAATCCTTGGATGGGCGGTTAGACAGTGAGCCAGTGAAAGGACATTCCAGACATCCTTTTGCTTTGTTTCCAAATTTTGGATACATTTTTCTTAATCTGTGTGGGTCAGGAGTTGATAAATGGGCTTCGGAAGGTCCAAGACTGAAATTATTTACCACTGTTGACGTGTGTGTGCGTTTTTCTGGAGAAAGGGTTTGTAGCTGTCATCAGGTTTCCAAAGGGTCAGTGACTGCCTTCAACTCCCAAGTTTAAAAACTATTGACTCAGGGTATTACCTCCTCATCTCCTTCTGCAAAGGGGAAGAATTAGCATCTTGACACAGAAGTCTTCTGCCGATGCTTATTTGGATATTCAGGCATCTGTTAAAATGTGCTGCAGGATGGTCACCTCTTCCCCATCTCTGAGGTCCCAGTGTCCAGGCAGGCCAGTCAAGATGCCAACTTCAAGGAGCATCTGCTGAGGTGTCGCCTGCTCTTTGCCCAGCACACTGCTCTGGTCACACCAAGAAGCTCAGGTCCTGGCCCGAGCTCACATTCTCCAGGTGGGCTGGCTGGTGGGACCCTCAGAGATGACTGGGATCTGAGGAGGTCATAATGCTGACCTCTGAGCTATTCGGACCTTTCCAAATAGCCTTAGAAAGGTCCCACATTTATCTGAAATGAACCCACATGGATCAAAGTGTGCATGTTGTCTGCCCCTGGCTGGCAGCACAGCGGGTCTTGGCGATCCCTGTGCTTAGAGGCAAGCATCTCTTGAAGGAATGAATACATCTCATGCTGATTGTAAGATGGCAATTGTGCCCATGTTTCTGATTAATAAATGAGGAAATAAGTTATTAAATGTGCTGTTTATAGACAAAAGCTTTTAAAACTTGCGCTCCATAGAGGGAGAAAGATAGTCACAGCCAACATTTATATGGCACCTGCTGTGTACTGAGGAACGTCCTAAGGGCTTCCCATCAGCTACTCAGGTAATCTTCATTAGGATTCTCCAAGGCAGCTTCCATTCCTCTCCCCATTTTCCAGGTGAGGAAACCACAGGACATAGAGGTCAGGATCACTCAGCTGGGAAGCAGCAGAGTCAGGGTTTGAAGGCCGTCTAGCTTCGGAGTTCACACCCCTAAGTGACTAGAATTACTGCTTCTTCAAATAAATAATGGTGGTGACAGACTTAGAGAACTGACTTGTGGTTGCCAAGGGGGGGGTAGGGATGGATTGGGAGTTTGGGATTCCCAGATGCAAACTATTATATATAGAATGGATAAACAACAAGGTCCTACTGTATAGCACAGGGAACTATATTCAATATCCTGTGATAAACCATAATGGAAAAGAATATGAAAAAGAATGTATATATATGTATAAATGAATCACTCTGCTGTACAGCAGTAATTAACACATTATAAATCAACTATACTTCAATTAAAAAAAAAAAGAATGGTGGTGAAAAGTTTGCTCATTATTGTCCCAGCCCAACGTCCTAGTTTTCTTTTTTTTAATTAATTAATTTTTTAAAATTTTATTTATTTTTGGCTGTGTTGGGTCTTCATTGCTGCACACAGGCTTTCTCTAGTAGCGGCGAGAGGGGGCTACTCTTTGGTGTGGTGCGTGGGCTTCTCATTGCAGTGGCTTCTCTTGCTGTGGAGCACGGGCTCTAGGCACGGGCTCAGTAGTTGTGGCTCATGGGCTCTAGAGTGCAGGCTTCAGTAATTGTGGCGCACGGGCTTAGTTGCTCCGCGGCATGTGGGATCTTCCCGGACCAGGGCTCAAACCCGTGTCCCCTGCATTGGCAGGCGGACTCTTAACCACTGCACCACCAGGGAAGTCCCTTTTTTTTTTTTTTAAGTGAAGAAATTGAGGCCCAGATGGGGGAGCGAGGCACCCACAAAGCCAGCCAGGGGCAGACCTGGCCCAGGGTCCAGGCGTGTCCACGCCTGGCCACTGTGATGCCTCCCTGGGAAGGCAACCCTCACCTCTGCCCACCTTCCTTGTGCCTAAAAGGGCCCCATCAGGGCCCTGGGTGTTGTGAGGTGCAGGGGAAAGAGAGTGGAGTCCATGCCCTGGAGAGGAGGAGGAGGCAACAGGACAGGAAGGAGGAGAAGAGGGGCAGGGGTGCAGGTTTCCTTTGACACTCCCGCCCACAGCCCTGCCACCCCCTCGGCTGCGGACACTCTCCCGGCTGCTCTCCCTGCAGCTCCCCTGCACCAGCGAGGAGCTGGCAGCTGTCCCCACTCTCTCCCTCCTCCCCAGCTCCTCAGTCTCCCCAGGTGACCCAGTGTCTCAGCTTCACCACCTCTTCATTTCATGGCCCCCCAGATGGCCTCACCCCCACCACCAACAGTCAATGCCCTACTCACCTCTAAATCTTTTTTTAAGTTTTGATTATTAAAATTGAGGCCATGGGAATTCGCTGGCGGTCCAGTGGTTAGGACTTGGTGCTTTCACTTCTGGAGCCCAGGTTCAATCCCTGGCCGGGGAACTAAGGCCCGCAAGCAGCGAGGCGCGGTCAAAAAATAAATTAAATAAATAAATAAAATAAAATTGAGGCCTAACATCAGGGAGAAGACACCATCAAGTGTATAATCTTATGCATATGGAGCAAGGCATTTTCATACACCCCACCTCCCCCTACCCCACCCCCACCACGGGCTCCTTTGTATATTTCTAGGTCAATAGCCATCACAGCTGTTAATATGTCTCACTTGGGACTTCCCTGGTGGCGCAGTGGTTAAGAATCCGCTTGCCAGTGCAGGGGACACTGGTTCGAGTCCTGGTCTGGGAAGATCCCACATGCCGCGGAGCAACTAAGCCCTTGCGCCACAACTACTGAGCCTGTGCTCTAGAGCCCGTGAGTCACAACTACTGAGCCCACGTGCCACAACTACCGAAGCCCGCGCTCCTAGAGTCCGTGCTCTGCAACAAGAGAAGCCACCGCAATGAGAAGCCCGCATATTGCAACAGAGTAGCCCCCATAGCCCCCTCTGGCTGCAACTAGAGAAAGCCCGCGCACAGCAACGAAGACCCAATGCAGCCATAAATAAATAAATAAATAAATAAATAAATAAAAGCTATCAGAGAGACCAGAAAGAAAAAAAAACTTAAAAAAATATATCTCACTTATGTTACTGAAATAATACAGTATATTTATTTTTGTGTGTGTTTGGCTTTCTTTTGCTTAACGTAAGCTCCGTAAGATTCATCCACATGGTGTGTGTCAGTAGTTTACTCTTTTTTCTGGCTGTGTATTATTACACTGTATGGAGAAACCACGATTTATTTAACCATTCTACTGCTGATGGGCATCTGGGTTGTTTCTGGATTTTTGTCACCCTGAGCAAATCTGTAAACCTTCCTGCCTGAGTCTTGGTGTGGACATGGGTTCTCATTTCTCTTTGGTGCATACCCAGGAGTAGGATTACTGGGTCATAGGCCAAGCCCATTCAGTTAAGAATCCGTTGTCACTCTGAGGTCCTTTCACTGGCACGTGGTCTAGCCGCCTTCGTTCTTTGCTTGCATCTGCATTATCTCATTTTGTCCTCACCAAATCCCAGTGATGTTGGCCGAGCAAACATTGTCACCACCCTGACGGGGAACCGCTACTATTTACTCACTGCCTATGGGGCTCAAGGTTCAAGTTCAGAAGTGCAGAACTCTGAGATTATAAAATTGTTTCCTATGGGAAATAGAAACTGAGTTCCAAAAAATCTCAACACACTTTTGGATCAGAACCTGCTGGGAGCTGCCAGCAAGAAATGAGTCTGGCAAGAGTGAGTGGGACTCAGCTGTGCTCTTCGAAGGCCCAGAAGGCTTTACAAGTTTTGTATTACAATTGTTTCTCTATTTTAGGTTGGACAATGGCATTGCCATTCTGTTTTTTTTTTTTTTTAAAGGACCTTTATCTTTTTTTAGCGATTCGTACTCAAGAACTTGTGGACAAAACGACAAGATTTCTGGGTTTGCTTTAAAGAAATCAGAAAAAAAGAGGGACAATATCCGAGTATTAATAAAAACATTACACGCGTTTTTTTAAAAAAGTGTTCCTTATGGCCACAATAGGCGGCTGCTACAGTGTGTTCCAATCAAACCCAGGAAGAATTTGAAAAAAACAGAGCTTAAGAAAGATTACTTTCTGAGGCAGACTCTGGGATATTTGTGGCCCCGAGGGAACTCAGGATCCGACCGGGCCGGAGCTCCCCAGGGACCTATTTCCTCAGTTCTTTATTAATAGCCACCCCGGGGAGCTGCAGTTCCCGGGAACAGAGCTCAAGAAGGGAACGAGGCCTCCACTGCTCGGCTGGAGTTGCCAGCAGGCGTGGGCTCATTATCGTCCCCGGAGAGAGTCCAGCCTCTGGAGCACAGGTGAGCGCGGAGGCGACCGCGGTCCCTGCCCCTGCCCCTCCCGGCCTGCAGGTGACACTGAGGCGGCGCACAGGGAGGGGTGCACCGTCAAGGCCGCAGAGCCCTGGGAACCGACGGACGCTGGGCCAATCCCTGTGGGGCGCACAAAGGGGCAAGGAGGGAAGGAGAAAGTGACCTTGGGGCAGGGACCTGCAGACAGCTGGGGTTCCAGGAAGAGGAGGGAAGGGCATGTGGGGTAGAGCGACAGTCCAACTTGGGAGGCACAACCCAGGAAGGCCCACAGGCTGGTAGAGGCGCGCAGGGGATGCTGGAGGAGCCAGGGTAGGTGCGGTGCAGCCGAGCCTCGGGCAAGTGTGCCTTGGCCCAGACCACCTGCCCTCTAGGGCTATGAGATCTTCGGGGTTCGGGGCCTGGGATCGCTCGCGGGCCAGACAGGAGCCAGCAGGGGAACGAAATCTCCAACTTCTAACTTCAAAGAAATGCGAATTAAAATAAGGAGAGATACCCCCCTCCTCCCCCTTTAGGATTGACAGCCAGCGGTGGTGACCTCCTGGAGACCAGGCCGCACTCCCACACCCGGGGGCGGGGGCGGGGGCGGGGGGGAGTAGACGCTTTTCCAGAGGGCAGCTCGGCATGTGGCACCAAAATGTCACCAAGGCGTCTCACGTGCCTTTGACCTGGCTGCTTCACTTCTAGCGATCTACCGAGAGATACAGGCGCTCAAAGACGCACATTGACGGCCCACACAGCTTCATTTATGCCTGCTGCGGTGAAAAGGGGGTGCCTAAGTGTCCATCAGGCGCGTTACATACTGTGAAAGCCTCGGTCATCTCTGTGCCTCGAGAGGGGATCCCGTCCACGACATAAGCCAAGTGAAATCAAAGGAGTGTTACAAACAGCACTTATCCTGTGACTTCATTCAAAACAGCCTGGAGAGTGTGCGCCGACAGCGCACTGTAGTACGGCAGTGGGGCGGGGGGGGGGGGGCGGGAACTAGACAGGACTTTCATTTTCTCTTCTAAACCCATCTGGAAAGACAGAGACCAGCAGGGAGTTTTCACCGCCCAGAGGAGCGGCTGACCCTTAGGAAAGCGCGGTTTTTGTTCATAGAACTGGTTATTTTATGGAGCACCTGCTGTATGCGGGACCACCCGCTGGGGCCTGGGAAGCATTTTCGGCAGAGATAGGGAAGGGGCTGCTCACGCCGCGGGAAGCGCGGACCCCCACCCCGCGAAGTAGCTGCAGGTGGCAGCTGCCCTCGGCCTAGACCTAGACCTAGACCCTGAGATCGGCCAGTGCGAGCTCAGTGACCGGTACAAGGCACATCAGTCACTCTGTCCCCACCTCCAGCCATTTCTTTCCTGGCACCTACTATGCTTTAGGCGCCTGAATAGTTTACTAAATCTTACCAAAGCCCCGCAAGGGAGCAATTTGTATCCCAGTTATATGAAGAGGGGGCTCAGAAAGGTCACTGGAATAGGCATTACCGTGTCGGTTTCGTGAGCCACGCTGCCTCAAGATCCTATCAGCTGTCACTCCTGGGATAAGGTCCAATTTGGAGTGTGGGCTCTGAAATCAGACCCGGGCCCAATGTCGAATCCATCTTCTTAGTGTGATTGTGGGCAGGTTAGTGATCCCTTCTCTGACCCAGGCTAGGATCAGCTATTTATAGGGGTGCAGTGAGGATTATATGGGGCAATGCCTATAAAGGACGAGCATGAGCTAGGCACTGTGCTAAGTACTTTTACGGGCATGGCCCTAATGAGTTGGCCCATTTCTCAGATGAGGAAACTGAGGCTCGCAGGGCGAGAAATCTCGTCCTAGGCCTCAAGCTGGCAGAGGCGGAGGTGGACTGCACCCCTGCGAGCCTCAGTTTCCTCGCCCGACCCGCTCCCCAGGGCGCCCCGCCCCTGCTGATGCTCCGCCCCGTCCCGTCCAGGTCCCGCCCTTGGCCCGCCGAGCGCCGGGAGTCGCCGCACAGCCCCGCGCGCCTCAGCCAATCGGCCGCGGGCGGTGTCGGGTGCTTTCAACCTCGCCCGCTGTCCTCCCGCCCGGCGCTCGCTCGCTGCCTCGCTCACTCCGCCGCCGCTGCTGCTGTGGCTGTCGCCGCGCCTCTGTCCGCCGACTCGGTAAGGCCGGGCTGAGGCCGCGCGCCGCGGGGTTGGGGGGCTGGCGGGAGCCGGGGGCTGGCTGCGGCGGGGCCCAGGGCCGGGGGCGGACGGGGACTGCAAGGGCCCGGACCGAGGCGGGGTGGGGGGCCGCCACCTGTGTCGGGGCGCCGAGGGACAGCGGTTCTTAGAGAGCTCGAAACCGGAGCGGGGCGGGACTCCCCATACCCCGCAGTGGATTGGGTGTAGGGGGTCCGCGTCAGTGTCGGTCCGCATGCGGGCGGGTCCCGTGCGGCTGCGGGAGGGATGCTCAACCCTTCGGACTTAGCAGGACGCCTCCGGGCTGGGGCCAGTAGGGCCACCGGCTCTCTTTCCCTTACCATCTCACCGTCACTTCCCAGGAGTGGGTTGATTGGGTCTCGGGGTCTGCCCGAGGATCGGTCGGCCTTGCGAGCAGGTACTGTATGGGAGCTGGAGGGGCGCTTGACTCTCCGGACTCGGTAGGATGCCCCCGGCCAGGGGCCACCAGGACTGCCGGTTCCCTTTCCCCAGCATCCCACTCCCCTCGCCGAAGTGGATTGGGTCTGGGGATCCGCGGTAGGGCAGTGGAAAGGACGCGACGGCGGGAGGGATGCTCAGTCCTCGGGACTTGGCAGGGCGCCGCGGATCCTTTCTCTGTCTCGCCCCATCCCCTCCCCCTCCGAGAGTGGATTGGGTCTGGGGGGCCGTCCCTTGGTCGCGGGCCGGCCCAAGCGGGAGCCAGAGGGATGCTAGGGACTCAGCAGGGCGCCGCCGACCCCCCTCCAGGCTCCCGCCCCCGCAGCGGAGCCGTGGGGACACGCCCTTGGCGCTGGGACTCCAGGCGGGGTCCGAGCGCCCTAGGTGGATGCGAATGGAGGCGCCGGGCCTGGGTCCCCTCTTGCGAGCGTCCTCCATCCCTCCATGCGGCGCGCGGTCTAGGACAGGTGGGCGAGGAGAGCCTGCCCAAGGTCGCGCCGGGCCGGGGAGCTTGCCTTGCAAGGGGTGGGAGGGTGTGGGCGCTTCACGTGACCAGGCCTGGGCGAACTTGGCCTGCGAGCCCGGACGGCACGGTCAGGGCGGTAGAGCAGCCCGGGCTCCGGGGCCCCTATTCTGGCAGCCCCTAACCCCAACTCCCTGGGCGAGCAGACAGTTCCTTTCGTTTTGGAAAGGCTGTGGATCAGTGTGTTTATAGTGTAAATCGGTGGTTGACTCACGTTAAAGCCGAACGGAACAAAGATGATCTTACTTTTTTAACTCCAAGAGTTAAAAATCTCGAGAAATCAGGTTGAATACAGAACAACTTAATTTTCCCAACTCGGAACTGCTTTCGGTTTCCTCTGTGCTCCATGTGATATTAAAATATTAAAGGGCAGATTTTAGTAGGAAACTGGTAACTTTGTAAGTCACCAAATAAAATCAGTTTAACCTTTTGAAAAGTGTATTTTGTTACACCATTTTCTCACACAGGCTTCCGGTTTCTGGTCATTCCAGATATTCAAGCATGCTTATTTCCTTCTAAACCACAAACCAAATGAATAAAAAATGGCCGAACACACTGGTCTTTTTATTTTTTTATGCCAGTAAGCATCACCCCCCTTTCCAAATTATTTAAGGTGACTCAGTGAGTGTGGCATAAATGAGAACATTAATGCTGATGATAATGCTTATCGTTGAGGCGAGGGAGTGTTTACTTGTAAGTGATAGGAGCTGAATGCGAAATTCTTGGCGGAGTTTGGGGTGGTTCTGCCCCTGCGTGTCCGGGGGCTCCTTTTCGTATGTAAATGAACGGTTTCCTTCCAAAGATGTGTGGCTAGACCTGATCTTGCACACTGAACTCCATGTGAACAGCTGTTGGAATCAGAAAAAGAGCCATCTTAAGGAGTGCACATACTTTGTATCAAGAGTGGCCGAAATTGGCGTCATGCACAGGCCGAAATAACCTTTCGAGTTTGTACTGAAAACAAGCGGCCTAACCCAGAGGTGAAGGGAAGAAACCTGGCGTCGCTGCCGCCCGCCCTTGGCCCCGGCCCCAGCCCCCGTAGTCACCGAGCGGTCAAGCCTGGGTCTCCGGGGAGTCCTGGGGCGAGGGCCCGGGCTTACGCAACCCTGGCCCCGCGTGTCCATTCATGGAAGCACAGTTTAATTGTTCCTTGGGCTGCGCGGTGAGCCCCTTCCGGAGGCGCTCTGGGCTCGCGGGGCGCGGGGCAGCGTTTCTGGTGTGGGTTGTCTTCGGGCACACCAAGCTCTTAACTGTCCCCAAAGTTGACCATGCAGGGCTCGGCCTTCCCACCCAGCGGCGTTGCACTTCGCCCGCTGTCGCCGGGGTGGCAGCGCCGCCGACGCGCGCCAGCTCGCTCCGGAAGGTGTCTCCGGGCCGGGCCGGTGGAACAGGATCTGAGCGCCCGGGGCGCGCCAGGCCGGGGGCGGGGCTCGCGGTAACCTTTCCCCTACTTTTCTCAGCCGTCACGTGACGCCCGGGGGGGGGGAGGGGCGGGCCGCGCCGACCGCAGCTGCTGGCGTTGCCAGTGAGGACGCGTTCCAAGCGAGCAATTAAAGTTGCAGCCTGGAGTCTAAAGGCGGTGGGAAGGTGGGAGGCGGAAACGCGTACCCGCTCCGGCCCGGGGCTGGTTCTGCGCTTTGATCGGATGCATTTTTTCCTTTGTTGGAAAAAATGTTTAGTCATTCTGCATGGTTATTATTGGCAGACCTGACAGTTCAGTTACCGGTGGAAGCCTGCACTTTGAATTCCGGAAAAATTGCTGCTTTTAAGAATAAAATTGTTGTTCAAGCTGGTGTGTTTCAAGTGTGTTTCGGAGACTCTCCCTCTTATTTAACGAGACCTGTACTTTCTTCGAATGGCTTGAGCCCCTCTTGAGCTTTTCTTGCTAGGACTTTTCTGTTTTAAAAATAAGTACTACAGGCACACGGTGCAAAATGAAGGGGGTGCAGGTGGGAATTCAGCACAAAGCTGGCCTCCTTACCCGGTACCCCTCCCCACTATTAAGTTTCCTTGACAACTGTAGAAATAGTCTAGGCTGTACAGGGCATTAAAAAAAAATCTGTTACAGACATCTCACAGCTCCATCAACATCAAATCCTACTGCCAAGAAAACAAACCAATGCTTTATAAAATACAGAATTGGGAAGAATTAAGGAAGCAGAGGCCAAACTTTCATGGGTATGTAAGTAAAATAGCTATGAAAATAGCCTTTTTGAGGGGGTTTCCTTTGCATTATATTTGTACACAATTATATTTATAATCTATATAATTATATTTTGAAAGATGTTGCATAAAAATAGGCAATATATGAATAATTCTACCAACCTTCAACAGTTCATCCTAATGACATGGTAAAAATATGGATAATATAAAGGAAACTCTTTAAAAAATCTGTTACTTAACACAAGGAATATTTTCTGCTTGTTAATTTCTGATATTTTGCTGCCTTTTGTGAACTTCACCTTTTACCCCAAGCAAATATTAGGTGACTGAGAGCCTCAGTTCAGTGGAATGTCCTTTAGTTTTTTGCATGTTGGCTGTTTTTATGTCCAGGAATGTTTAGGGAAGTTAATAATTGAAAGCAATTGTGCTGCCGAGTGAGGTGTGCCTCTCCAGGCGTACAGTAGGGTAGTGGCCTCTATGGAGGGTTGGAAAATAGGGTAGCTACGCTCAGCTTACGAAGGCTTATCGGCTAATTGTTGGACACTGAGTTCTCTAGGTAAAAAGGAAAGGAATCGTCCATACACTCCATGTGGTGGTTCGCCCACCCATCCCAGGAACCTGAGGGTCATCCTAGATTCTGCTTCCTAAATGGCTCCTTTTTTTTTTTCTTTTCTTTTTTAAATATTTATTTATTTATTTGGCTGTGCTGGGTCTTAGTTGCGGCATGCGGGATCTAGTTCCCTGACAAGTTTGTATTAAAAGCTAGAGTCTGTCATAGAGTGAAGTAAGTCAGAAAGAGAAAAACAAGTACCGAGAGTGAAGTAAGTCAGAAAGAGAAAAACAAGTTAACAAGTATATGCTAACACATATATATGGAATCTAAAAAAAAAAAAAAAAAAAAAAATGCTTCTGATGAACCTAGGATCAGGCAGGAATAAAGACGCAGACGTAGAGAACAGACTTGAGGACACGGGGATGGGGAAGGGTAAGCTGGGATGAAGTGAGAGAGTGGCATGGACATATATACATTACCAAATGTAAAATAGATAGCTAGTGGGAAGCAGCTGCATTGCACAGGGAGAGATCAGCTCATCAGCTCGGTGCTTTGTGACCACCTAGAGGGGTGGGATAGGGAGGGTGGGAGGGAGATGCAAGAGGGAGGGGATATGGGGATATACGTATGCATATAGCTGATTCACTTTGTTATAAAGCAGAAACTAACACAACATTGTAAAGCAATTATACTCCAATAAAGATGTTAAAAAAAAAAAGCTAACACAAAATAACCTCGCCTTTTAAGAAGTCGTCATATGCTGTAACTCGGACTTTGCTTTTTATGAAATAATACTTCATTTATAAGATTATACATGTATCACTGATTTTCCCAAGTGTCGGCCTCTCCGTGCCCTTAAAAAGATTTAATGCACGGAGTTTTGGTTTCTTTCTCCTTTTGCAAGCACACACTGTTGCGCAGAGTGAAGTACAGTAATGCTGCTGAAAGTTAAATGTCAAAGACGTTGGGCTGGGGTATCAAACACAGTGGGAAGAGGAAGGATGGAAATCCACATTCTTGGAGGACTGCTGCTGGCCTGTGGCTGCAGTTGGGAAGGTACAGAGTATGTTCCTGCATTGGAGACCTAACGTGAGTTACGAGTAATGTGCGTACTTTATTTGACAGGAAACAGATCTTATGAATGGCGATGACATGTGCTCTCGCCCCCCCCCCCACTCACACACACACACACACACACACACACACACACACACACACACACACACGTCTAAGTGGCAGACCTGGAATTTGAACCCAGATCTGTGTTCTCCAAAACGTGTGCCCCCTCCCTCTGACAGGCTGCTTCCCAGACCACTGTGCAGGCAGAGGGCCTGGGTGTCGGCACCTCCCCCAGCCCAGGGCCCACTGGATGTGACGTTGAATCAGCTGTGTGTGTTTCTGAGTTTCCACTTCCTCATCTCTAAGGCGGTGCCTCTGACACCTGTCATCCTGTCTCACAGGGGTTTTATGAGGATCCAAAAGAGGCCAGATGTGACAGTAGTTTTTGAGGGTGTGAAATGAATACAGCTTCCAGCAAACAATACCATGCCCGCAGGCAGGGTTTTTTGTTTTGGCTGCATTGGGTCTTCATTGCTGCACGCCGGCTTTTCTCTAGTTGTAGTGAGCGGGGGCTGCTCTTCGTTGCTGTGCACAGGCTTCTCATTGCGGTGGCTTCTCTTGTTGCGGAGCACGGGCTCTAGGCGTGCAGGCTCAGTAGTTGTGGCACGCAGGCTCAGTAGTTGTGGCTCGCAGGCTTCAGTAGTTGTAGCACGCGGGCTCAGTAGTTGTGGTGCACAGGCTTAGTTGCTCCGCAGCATGTGGGAATCTTCCCGGACCAGGGCTCGAACCCGTGTCCCCTGCATTGGCAGGCAGATTCTTAACCACTGCGCCAGCAGGGAAGCCCCTCAGGCAGGTTTTATGGATACAGCTGCCTTCTGCAGTCCCCAAATTGGAACGTGTGGTTTGACCAGTTCAACTGTACTTCTGGGTGCAAAGGAGAAGCACGTGCGTGGGAAATACGGTGCACCCCCCACAAGGTTTTAGGGACATTTGAGGGAACCACACCCTGGTGGTGAGGAGAGGTTCGGGGACTTCTCTTGGGTGGATGCATGCCTCTCCCAGCCGTCCTCGCTCAGGCCATTGTCCTGATGTTGGCCAGGCTGGAGGGGGTCCTTCTGGATGGGCATACAGAGAAAAACACCTGAAGAGGTAGCACAGATAATTGGGTTAGACAATTATCTTGGCAGGTTAGGCCTGCCAAGACATTCTGTATTTTCTTTCTTTTTTTTTTTTGGCCGCCTAGCACAGCATGCGGCATCTTAATTCCGGATCACGGATTGAACCTGCGCCCCCTGCAGTGAAAGTGTGGAGTCTTAACCGCTGGACCACCAGGGAAGTCCCCAAGACATTCTGTATTTTCTTTATAAAAATGTGACTCTTGGGGCTTCCCTGGTGGTGCAGTGGTTGGGAATCTGCCTGCCAGTGCAGGGGACACGGGTTCGAGCCCTGGTCTGGGAAGATCCCACATGCCGCGGAGCAGCTGGGACCGTGAGCCACAACTACTGAGCCTACGCGTCTGGAGCCTGTGCTCCACAACAGGAGAGGCCGCGATAGTGAGAGGCCCCGCGCACCGCGATGAAGGGTGGCACCCGCTTGCCGCAAATGGAGAAAGCCCTAGAACAGAAACAAAGACCCAACACAGCCATAAATAAATAAATAAATAAAATTTTTAAAAAAATTAAAAAAAAATGTGACCCTCAATGACCTTTCCCCAATTCTTTTTCTTGGTGAAATCACGTTTCTCTGCATTTAACTGATTAACCATCACTTGTTGATAAGGCACAGTATAAGTCTTACATTTGAATTTGTTTTATTTTTACAGTACCTCGGTAGGCAGAAGCTGTTGTTTTTCGAGAGCCATAGAAAAAGGGAAAATGATTCAGATTTCCCCTATAACCTGCCTTGACTGAGCATCTTTACTCTGTAAATGTGAACGGTTTATTATGATATACTTCACTGCGAGAAATGAACCGTGTGGCCAGTTTAATTAACGCGGCTCTTCAGTGCTCTGTCATCAATTCAAGATGTAGCCATTCATAAATGAAAGTTCCTGCACCTTTCCTGTGCACGAAGCCCTCCCCAAAATTTAAAGTGAGTTCTGAGTCTCATGTTCTTGCTTCTAAGGTGCCTCCGTCAGATTAGGGAAAGAATAATTTGTATTTGTTTGTGTACACACTTGCTGAACAAACACAAGAGCACAATTACAGAGGATCATGTCTCCAAGGAAATAAGGACTGGCCCGTAGTGTGCAGAGAGGTGGGGTGCCCACACTCTAGTGGAGAGGAGCCCTTTTATTTTTTCTTCCCGTTACTGCTAATTTTTGCCTGCATCCAACCTCTCACCCTCATCAGCAGCAAAATGGCAGGAATACTAAATACTAAAGAGCAAAAAGGAACCTGAGAAGACACATGAACCCCTGGGCTGGTGAAACCTTTCCAGAACCTTCCTGGCACTTTCCTTGATGTGCTTCGGGTAGCAGTGCTGAGGTAAACCTGGGTACCACCTTGGTTGTCAAGAATGGCAGGAACATGGTTTCCCCAAGTTGGAGCCAGTCCTGGAGGGCAGAATCAGCTTTGTTTAGCTGAACCCTCCCAGGCGTTGGTCACGAGACCATAGAAGAATATGTGGTAGATGATAAGATAATTGCTCTGCCCCCCGCTAAAGATGATGCTACAGATTCTTTGCCTGCAGTGGCTTCTCTCAGGAGGTTTTCCAGGGGTGCTGGCCCAAGTGTCATCCAGCCTCACTCTGATGAGGGATACAGGCTGTGCTCCTGGAGACCCTGCCTGGTACTCTTGCTGTGCTAAGCTATCGCTTCCTGTGGGTGACCTTTTCTCAGAGGATTTCCAGCTCAGCTGTTTGCCTCTAGATGAGGTGGATTTTAATAGAGGGCAGGGTCCGCTTCTGTGGGCCTGTGAACTGTGCAATTCTAGTGGGAGTACTGGAAATACTGGAACATGGGAATAATTTTAGAGTTGGCACCCGCTGTATTTGTACTTACTGTAGTTTTACTGCTGGTTGCAATCACATCATTTTGGTTACGACAGAGTGACCTAATTTTATATCTGTGTTGTAACGTTAGGAATCTTAAGTAGAACTTTGTGTGGAGTACTTACCAGCTAACTTGGTAGGTAAGAACATGAGTTTTGGAGTTGGACCTGGGTCTGATTCCCAGCTCTGCTGTTTGCTAGCTGTAACCTTGGGCAAGTTTCTTGACATCCAAGCCTCAGTCTTCTCATTTGTAAATGGGAATAGCAATAGTACCCATTTCCTAGGGTTCCAGTCAGAATTAAATGGGTTAACGCAGGTAAAATACGGATCACATTGTCTGGCATATGCCAAAGACTTTGGTAGAAAGAATATTTTGTATCTTCATTGTTAAAAGCACAAAAATTAATCTGTATGCCTTATCTATTTATCTACTACCTACCTCTCTCCTTATCTGTTAATTTCAAGACTGTTTTGAAAGGCTTCTGACAACACGTAATTTATTATATATTATATTATTATATGCTATAAAGACCGTTTTCTTGGAAACCTGCTGTCACATGGCAAGTTTTTATTGTTTTATATTATAGAGGTGATTTTCACACCTCAATTTTCCCCAGGCCTGTTTTGAAGTCTGGCCCTGCACTTGCCATTGGGTGACCTTTCACCTCCTTTCCTGCTGCCTGTTGCAGAACCTGGGGGTGGGGGTGGAGGAGGACGGCTCTGAAGGAGGCCAGATGCCCTTGAGGGAAACAGGATGTCTTACGGATGACTTTCTAAAAATTAATTAATTAATTAATTTATTTATTTATTTTTGGCCGCATTGAGTCTTAGTTGTTGCCTGCGGGCTTTCTCCAGTTGCAGCGAGCGGGGGCTACTCTCCCGGCAGGCGGATTCTTAACCACTGCGCCACCAGGGAAGTCCTTATGGATGACTTCTTGATTACATGACCAGTGTTACGATTTGCAGGCCACTGACCTCTGAGGTTAAAGGCTTTTGTTAAAAGGAATTGGTTGTGGAGAAAGACGGCAAAGTGAACACATTTGACAAAGTACAGACCAATTTATTGGCCAGGGAGTTAGGGGGTGGCATTGGGCCTGTTAAAATGAAGGTAGTCTTACCAAAATTGAATGAGGCGTTGCAGCATTTACCCCCCAGATTGTTTACTTGACACATTCACTGTTGGAGAACTGTCTGTGGGCTCATGGTTTGTTCAGAGAATTCAACAAGGATTCGTGTCCTGGGGAGCTTTACAGCTTATGTTGGGAGATTAAACGGATAACTGACAGGTGAAAGTCATTGGCCAGCAAGTGCAGCTGAAATTGCTAAATGTAACTGATAGAATTCCTGTGTTTCCGGAATGTGCATTCCAAGGCAGGCACCTGGGAGAGGGGAGCTGTAAGCTAGGTGTGAAGCAGAAAAAGGGAAATTGAAAAAGGTCAGAAGGCATCCCAGCTATGAGTCGGAGTTCACAGGCCACAGGGCATGACCAGTGTGCCTGGCCAAAGAGGAGGTGACCAGGAGACTGAGCTTGGGAGGGCCTCGGGAAGAGCGGCGTAGTTCAAGACCAGAAGTGTGAATTTTTAAAATTGCAATAAATAGGTCGTCATTCTCAACCGGAGTGTCTTATTCTGGATCCCGGTGTTTTTCCTGGAGCAGATTAGCATAAGGTGCTTAAGTGCTCTGGCACAGACCTTGGTGACTGACTCCCTCCTTTAGTGGCCCTCCTGGTTTCTAAGGCAGCACCATCACATGGTTCCCATGTTCAGCTGGGCGGGGGAGTGGTGGGGAGGGCGGGCGGCAGCGCCCAGGTGTGTCCCGGGCCGGGAGGTTTGTGCACGATCACCGTCAGGTGGGGCTCCAGGTGGGCGCTCTCCACCTGATGCGGCCAGAAGTGATTTCTGTCCTCCCAGGGGAAATAAACGGGTCTGTAGCCCCACGGCCGACACGCACACAGAGAGGGCTTTGTTTTCAGCACGTTGGATCAATTTCTGGATGTCTCCCCGCAGCTGGGGGGTTGCTGCCACCAGCGGCCACCTCCAGTTTACCCCCGAGCTGGTCTGGCGGAGCATGGCAGGAGGTGGCCTCACATCAAGAACAGTCCCCAAGGGGCCTTCTCCCATCACCTGGCCAGACCTTCGGCGGGGAGGAGCAGCCAGCCTGCGCTCCCAGAAGGTTCTTCCACTGTCCCCCTGTTCTCTCCAGTTCAGAATTCTTGTCCGAGGGCCTCCGGTAGTTGCCCAATGATGATTTGCAAGAACAACCGAGTGCAGAAGTGGAGACAGTTCGTGTGTTTTCTTCTCCAGCCTCCCGAGAATCCGGGGCACAGGTGCACGTTCTGTGGGTGGGTCCCTGGGGAAGCCGCGTCTCTCCACCCAGGTGGAGTGGTACTGGGGGAGAGGGGCAGCATGCCTTCCCAGAACAGCAGGTTCTGGTGGTGGTCCAGCATGGGGTGAGAGATGGAGGGAGGACCACCCTAGCCCGTTCGTGCCCCGGCATGGCAGGCGGTTGGAGGTGTTTCAAGGAGAGAGTTGGCGGGGAGGATGCGGGAAAGATGCAAGATGGGTTTTCAGTTGACTTGTTTTTGGCATCAGTGTAGATGAGCTTGGAGAGAGACTCATGTGCGCAGATACAAGGCAAAGCCCTGGGCAGGGCCCTGTGGGTGGCTGAATCCCGGGTGCAGAGGGGCTGGAAGAGGACCCTCAGCAGATGAACTGGTAAAACAGTCTGCGCACCTGGTGACCTTACCTGGGAGGGAGAGGAAGCTGGAGAGGGGGCCGGCACATGGACACTCAGGGTTTAGCTGCACACCGTGTGTGGGACATGGCAGAGCCCGTGCCAGCCCAGGGAAGCCGGGGAGGGGGTGCCACCTGCTCGCCTGGCCCTTGGGGCCCTGCTATACCCGTTTTTTTTTTTAATTTTTTGGCCGTGCCGCACAGCATGCGGGATCTCAGTTCCCCGACTAGGGATGGAACCCGCGCCCCCGGCAGTGGAAGCACGGAGTCTTAACCACTGGACCGCCAGGGAAGTCCCCTAGCGTGCCCTTTGCCTTTATTCTGTGAGGTTGAAGGAGTGCAGAGAAGAGGTTGTCCAGGGTAAGTGGCCCGGATCCAGACACGGGCCCCAGCCTGCCAGCTGGCCGCAGGGCCCTTCCTCTCCTGGTGTGTTGAGGTTTGCAGCGGCGCTGACAGTGACAGGACAGCCATGCCAGCCTGGGCTGGTGCTCCTCGGGGCTCTAGGGATGTGGACCGGGAAGGGAGAGTTGGGGACAGGGCAGTCTCCGGTCCACATGGCGAAGTATTAGTATCTGTTCCTTCCGGGAGGGGATATGTAGGTGTGATTCCTTGCTCTCATGCGTTGGCAATATCTCCTGCTGTAAGACAGAAAACATCCTGCTGTATTAATACAGTAAAGTTTACTGGGGCTCTTTTGCGGTCCTCATAATTCCTGATTTTCCACGAGTTTATTACTGGCATGCCTCCTTGCACCTGGAACAGGTCTGGCCTCTCCCCCAGCTTCACCTGGAGGTGGTTTGCTCACAGGCAGGTAGATTTGCCAGCAGTGGGGAGGCCATTCGTCAGCAGTGGCCCTTCAGCTCCAGGCACTTTTGCCAACTCTGCGGGGCTGCTGACCTGATTAACTTCAGGGAAATATCCAGAGGAACGGCTGGGCTCTCTGTTGGCAAGGTTCCACCATTCTCATGGTGGTTTTCAAACTCTGGTCTGGAGCCCTCCACCGCTCAGGGCCAAGGGGAGGAAGAAGAGGGTTGAAAGGCTTTATCCACGAACCTTTCCTGTGTGTTTACATTTGAAGAAAAAGGTCCCCATTTTTAGAGATGTTAGGAACCCTCTGGTCGAGCGACCCGGGGGAGATGCTTCATTTCCAGGGGCCGTGGTCAGCCTTTGGGAAATGATGGTAGCTGTGTCTTCATCAGTTATTCCAGCTGCTGTTTCGGGGCGACTCCAAGGCGGGAGAGGCAGGGCGGTGCGTTCAGGCTGCACCCACACCCACCTGGGTTGGGTGGAAGGTAGGAGCTGGGGGTATGCCCTGCGAGGGTGCCCCAGGGCAGGGGGCGCAGTGACCCCACAGGCAGCCTCGCCCTTCCTTTCTTGTTGTTTCTGTAGGTGTGGTTGGGTGGGTGAGCAGCTATTTCCCTGTTGCGTCTGGGGAGCTTTGAAAGTTGGTCTCTGGGTGTGAGATTTAGCACCGGCTGCAGAGGATACGTGTTTTATTTCCTTACACATATTTTAAGCAATTATTAGAGCAGATGACAAACATACAGAAGAGACACAGGTGGGAATTCCCTGGCGGTCCAGTGGTTAGGACTCTGTGCTTCCACTACAGGGCGCACAGGTTCGATCCCTGGTCAGGGAACTAAGATATCCCGCAAGCCATGTGGCATGGCCCCCCCACCAAAAAAAAAAAAAAAAAAAAAAAAGGCAGCACAGGCATAAGGATTCTCACTTGGTCACAGCCCAACTTCACCAGTTCTCACATATGGCAATTCCTTCCCCTGTCCATCCTTCCCCCACCTCCAGTGGATTTGAAGCAAATCCCAACATGATAAAAGTGCATTGGTAGTGGCTTCCCTGGTGGTGCAGTGGTTGAGAATCGGCCTGCCAATGCAGGGGACACGGGTTCCAGCCCTGGTCTGGGAAGATCCCACATGCCACGGAGCAGCTGGGCCCGTGAGCCACAACTGCTGAGCCTGCGCGTCTGGAACCTGTGCTCCGCAACAAGAGAGGCCACAACAGTGAGAGGCCCACGCACCACGATGAAGAGTGGCCCCCGCTCGCCACAACTAGAGAAAGCCCTCGCACAGAAACGAAGACCCAAAACAGCCAAAGCTAAATAAATAAATAAAAATAAAATTTATTAAAAAAAAAAAGTGCATTGGTAAATATTTCAGTATGTATCGCCAAAAGATAGCAGCTCTTACCATTCAATTAAAAAATAGTTTTCTAACTTTGATTGTAAAATGTGTGCATGTTACATTTTGAAACAGTTGTCTTCAGGCACCTGCAAAAAGTCTCATCCTGATGAATGATAACGTACAATACACCATATAGTTATATTTCCATGTGTATTGGTGAAGCAATGCATAGAATTTAATCTGAATCACAAATAAAGTTGGTGATTTGACATTAAAAAAAGACAGCAGCTCTTTTAGAAAATAACCACCATATCATGTGACACCTAAAAGCATTTAATAGTAATTCTTAAGGTTATGAAGTAACAATTGTTTAAAGGGGTCCTTGGTGTGAATGGAGAACTAGGGCCACACTGGGGGAAAGGAGTAATGCATCCACCCGCCCGCCCACCTGAATTACGTATCTGAGGAGAGGAGGTTTAGATGCATGAGTGTTAAATAGATAACACTTCTGTTTCATGAGACAGCGGTGTTTTTGTGACAGCTTTATTGGGAGATCATTCACATCCCATACCATCCACCCACCTCAAGCGTACACGTCAGTGATTTCAGTATATTCACACGTGTGTGCAGCTGTGACCCCCCATCAATTTTGGGACATTTCATCACCCCCAAAAGAAACCCTCCTCTCCTGAACCCCCACCTCCCCCCGGCCCTAGGCAACCACGACTTTCTGTCTCTGTGGATGTGACTGTTCTGGACATTTCCCGTAGATGGAATCGTACAATACTTGGCCATCTGTGTCTGGCTGCCTTCACTCAGCATCATGTTTTCAAGGTTCACCCGTGCGGTGGTGTGTGTCAACGCTTCATCCCTTTGTATTGCCTGTAAATCGCATCCTGTTGTATGGATAGGGCATATTTTGTGTACCCCGTTCATCAGTGGGAGGATGTTGGGTTGCTTCCACTTTTTGGTTATTATGAATAATGCCGCCGTGAACATCATGTACAGGTTTGTGTGCAGACACATGTTTTCATGAGCATGAGCCTAGGAGCGGAATTGCTGGGTCGTGTGGTAACTCCACATTTGACCGTTTGAGGAGCTGCCAGACTTTTCCAAAGGGGCTGTGCCGTCTGACATCCCGGCCAGACATGCACAAGGGTTCCGATTTCTCCACATCCTCGCCAGCGCCTGTTATCGCCCGTCCTTTTGATTATGGCCGTCCTGGTGAGTGTGAAGTGGTAGTTTGCTGCAGCTAAGCTCTGCATTGTCCTGGTGGCTGCAGGGGACAGTATTACAAGGCTAAATGTTTCCAAGTGCGAGGCTGTGGATGCCAAAATCGAGGGTGGAATTTTCACTCGATAGATTTGCAGAGGGAGCTTCTCAAGCCCTTGTCATCCGGTTCACTAACTCCTGCTTCTGGCTCAGATCAGGGGAGGCTGGCTCACGATGGTCATCCTGGCTCCTGCAAAACTAGAAAAACAGATTGTCCACCTGGAGGGCACCTAAGACTCTGCTATTTGGTTTTTAGTCTGAACCAATCAAAACAAGAAAATCACTAGTTAAATTCAGAGTTTTTTCAATAATTTTTAGGGACTTCCCCGGCAGTCCAGTGCTTAAGACTCCGCACTTGCACTGCAGGGGGCACGGGTTGGATCCTTGGTGGGAGAACTAAGATCCCACATGCCACATGGTGTGACCAAAAAAAATAATAATAAAAATAAAATAATTTTTTTTGGAGTACAGTTGATTTACAATGTTGTGTTAGTTTCTGCTGTACAGCAAAGTGAATCAGTTATACATATACATATATCCACTCTTCTAGATTCTTTTCCCATGTAGGTCATTACAGAGTTTTGAGTAGAGTTCCCTGTGCTATACAGTATAGGCCCTTATTAATTATCTGTTTTTCAGAGAGTTCTGATAAAGGCCTCCAGAAACGGAGGCTGTAAATATCCTTGTCTGTCTGCCCCTGCCCGGCAGAGGTTAGCTCCCCGAGCAAACACCGTACACATACCTTTGGAGAGAATTGGCTACAAACACTATATTTAATCTACTGCCATTAATAATCCCTTCCTGTTCTGCACAAAGCCCTTGAAAGATTTTAAAAATCATTGAGGGACTTCCCTGGTAGCACAGTGGTTAAGAATCCGCCTGCCAGTGCAGGGGACATAGGTTCGAGCCCTGGTCCGGGAAGATCCCACATTTCACGGAGCAACTAAGCCCGTGCACCACAACTACTGAGCCTGCGCTTTAGAGCCCGCGAGCCACAACTACTGAGCCCGCGTGCCACAACTACTGAAGCCCACGCGCCTAGAGCCCGTGCTCCGCAACGAGAAGCCACCGCAATGAGAAGTCCGTGCACCGCAACGAAGAGTAGCCCCCGCTCTCTGCAACTAGAGAAAGTCCACGTGCAACAACGAAGATCAAACGCAGCCAAAAATAAAAATTAATTAATTTTTAAAAAAATCATTGAAAGGGTAGCCAATCACATAATTTTATTTGCTGTGATGCATGCTGTGCAGAATTCTTATCTTTGTAAGACCTGCTTCGTGTTCACCCCAAGGCTCTGATGGGGGGAGGGGTTGAGTTAACCTTCAGGTTCTGGAAAAATCTTAGAGCCACCTTGGGTAGCTTTTTGAGAAATGGATTCCAGCTGTTGGTTTAAAATGTCTTCAACATTTTAAATTTACCTGTAGCGAGCTTTTGCTTAGAGATCGTACTGCTTTCACATGGGGTCTGTCTTCATAATTAGCCAGGCTGTGGACGTTTGCTCAGTGCCAGGTAAATAATGTGTAATTTTTTTTTTTTTTTTTTTTTTTTTGCCTACGCCGCACAGCTTGCAGGATCTTAGTTCCCTGACTGGGAATCGAACCCAGGCACTCAGCAGTGAAAGCACAGAGTCCTAACCACTGGACCGCCAGGGAAGTCCCAAATAATGTGTAACTATTCTTGAATGCCGGGCAGATGGCACCAAGCCAAGGTTCCGTGAGTGGGATGCAGTTTCGCCGACTTGCTTATTTCTTTCAAGGTCATCTGAGCAGAGCTCTCGGGTGCCCGTCCCAGCCGCGCCCTCTGCCCCAGCATCCCCACCTGGGTGCCCCGGTCCACCCCGGGGTGAATGCTCCACTCCCAGCCCTCCCTGCGCTGTGGCTCTCCTGCGTGTGGAGGCTCCGTGGCGCCCACACGGTTCAGACCCCAGCCCCAGGGCGCCTCCGAAACCTGTCTGGAGTGGGTCACCCTCCCCGTCCCCCCTGTTCCCACTCTGGGCCACGCTGTCCCGGAAGACCACCCCAGCTTCGTACTGGTCTCACTTCCTCACCCCACCTGCCCCTGGCTCCATACGGTAGCCCGAGCGGTCTTCTTTAGAACAGACACAGACGCAGGAACTGACGCCCCTGACTCACAGCCCTTGGATACTTTTCCATTGCCCTCAGCATGAAACCCGACTGCCTCTGGGACTTCCCTTTCTGAATTTAGCGCCCACCTTGACCCCAGCCACCCTGCACCTCCAGCCCTTTCACAGGTCTGCCTTCAGGCCTGAAAGTCTTGCCCTCTGGCTGATCCTTCTCCTGGGCTTCCGTGTCACCTGGGAGGTCCCCTCTGTCACTCCCTCTTCTTTCCGCCCCCTGTCTGAGCTGCAGGAGGGCAAGGGGACCTCCATTCTCCCCACAGCTGGCACATAGGAGGCAGTCAGCACACGCTTGTTGAACAAACCAGTGAGTGAAAGTTGAGATCATTTGTCCTGATTTGCTGAAGACTAAGCTAGTTTGACTTTTGTAACTCGGTATCTCTGAAACCGCCTTACCCTTGATTTTGACGGGTCCGACGTCTGCCCCCAATAGGCTTATTACACGGGTAAAAAAAGCAAAAACAGCATGCGATGGGGATACACACACACGCTCACAATTTTGGATTTTTATTCTGGTTTATTCTGGATTTTTAGCTCCTCTTTATCCACATGTGCTTGGTGGCACACGGTTTAGGAGGAGGTGGTGCCATCACCCGCCTTCAGAAGGTGGCAGAGGGGCTGGTGGTGGGGAGGCCAAGAGGGAAGAGGTGAGTCGGGAGCCCGCCAAGGAAGAAGGTGAAGGGAGACCAGATATACCCAGCAGGGGAAGTGAAATGCACTTGCCTTTGCCAGGCAGGGAAGCCCGCAGGGAGGGCCAAGCCTTCAGCGGGGGACTGTGATACTGGCTGTTGACAGCAGTTTGATTTCTACAGCCTCTGAGGAGGAAGGCCCAGCCTGTCTTGTCAACAGCCCACCTCCCCCTGAGGGTTCTGTGCGTCTGGTTTTCATGGAGTCCTTTTGTGGGGCCTGAAGGGGTTTCTCGGGCAGCAACCCCACGCGCACCAGAGGCCAAGGTGTTTGGTGTTGGTCCCGTTTTCCCACCGTTCATCCCCGAAGATAAGGGATCAGGGGCCATTGTGGACGGATTTGTGGACTTTCTGTGCCAGCCTCTAGGCTGGCTGGTGGGCGGGAATGGGATTGGCCTCCCATTTGCAGGGCACGTTGCTAAACCGCCCCGGGCTTCCTGGGTCAGCCGGGTGTAGACTGGGCAGCAGAGTTCTGTGGGATGGCGGGGAGTGGAGGGAGGAGCGAGGGGTTCCGGCTCCTAGACTCTGCTGATCACCCAGCGCCTCCAGGCAGAGGCCGCAGTTGTCGGTATCTCGCTGGACCAGCAGGGGAGGGGTGATGGCTAATCACAGAATCGGGTGTGTTAATGAAAAACTTGAAATCTATCAAACGGGAGGAAAACAGTCAAATTCAGAATGGATTACGCTTCTCTACAAGTCCGGGGTTTTCTAACATCCGGTCAGTGCTCCACCGTGTTACGTTCTCCCCTTGTCTTCCCAGGAGCTCGATAACCATGGCGGAGGCTCACCAAGCCGTGGCCTTTCAGTTCACGGTCACTCCCGACGGAATCGACCTCCGGCTGAGCCACGAGGCCCTCAGGCAGATCTATCTGTCTGGACTTCATTCCTGGAAGAAGAAGTTCATCAGATTCAAGGTTTTCAGACACTTGCTTCAATCTGTACAGTATTCCCTTTATTGAAGTTTCAGTGTGTCAGCGTGGTAGATGACACATCATGTATGTTTCCATGGTCCTTAAGGCTTGTGAAACACTTTCCCATGTATTGGCTCGCTGAATTCTTGGAGAAATTCTGTAAGGCAGGTAGGGTGAATCGGGACCCCGTAGGGCAGGCGAGGAAATCAGGACTCGGAGAGGGTAAGTGACTTGCTCAGTAGAAGCAGAATAAAGGCTAGAATCCATGTCTCGGCTCTGAGTCCGGAACCCTCTACACCTTGTAGGAAAAGGATTGTTTTTCAGCTGTGTGAAACTGCAGCGAGTTTAACAGCGGTCTCGCACATAAAATAGTCCAGCGTTGAAAAAGATGCATGTAAATGCAAATACAGTGAACTACACATGTTCTCAATTCTGTTTACCTGCAAGAGTGGACACTTATTCACTGTTTTTAAGCACGTGTCTTGTTTTTAATTCACTTTATTTTAAAAATCACAAAAGTCATGAACATGCATGTACCCTTCGCTTAAAACTTCCCCAATTTTGCTGTTTAGGGAGACCCTGCTGGGGAAGATCCCCGGGGGGCTCCTTACCTGCTGCCTGTAAGAATAAATCCTTCCTTCTCCCAAAAAAAAGAAAATAAGAATCACAGAAGGACAAATGCATGTTTAAAAAAATTCAAACAAGACGAAAGTGCACCAAAAGTGTCTGCCTCCCTGTTCCCCAGTTTGTGTGTTTGTTTTCCAGTTTTCCCTTCAGAGGGCAGCTCGGAGGTGGGCTGTTGAAAAGGGACTTCCCTGGTGGTGCAGTGGGTAAGACTCCATGCTCCCAATGCAGGGGTCCCGGGTTCAATCCCTGGTCTGGGAACTAGATCCCACATGCATGCCGCAACTAAGAGTTCACATGCCGCAACTAAGGAGCCTGCCTGCCGCAACTAAGGAGCCTGCGAGCCGCAACTAAGACCCGGTGCAACCAAATAAATAAATAAATATTAAAAGAAAAAGAAAAAGGCCCAGGAGCTAGGGTGGATGGGAACAGTGACCAGGGAGACAGTGGGCCGGCCCCTGGGACCTGGCCTGGCTGGACAGGTGTTCCCGGGCTCTGCCGGAGGGGGTCTGGGGCCCAGGTACATATGGCCCCGTCACGCTGGTGTCTTGTGGGCGCCAGCAGCATGACTCACCCGAAGTGGAGGAGGGCGCCACCTACAGGGGAAAGTGCCCTTTGCGTTCCTGACCTTGCTGGGATGCCTCCTTTTACCTACAAATGGAGGAAAGTAGAAGCTTGGGTGCCCCGGTGTGGCCGTCGTCTTAACCCAGTGGAGACATTGTTCCCGGACTTTAAAAACCTTGTGGTACTGCCGAGGAGGCAAAACTAACGTACAAAAACAGACAGTGCACAGCGAGGGTGCATCCTAACCACGTGGTTCCTTAGGGGACCATCTGATGCTCAGAGGAAGGGGGGCAAGGCTGGCAGAGCTGCTGCCGGGTCGGGGGGTGTGGTGAGCAGAGACCTTTTATCTAGAAAAGTCCTCCCTCCATTTTTTTTTTTAAGCAAGCTTTTTTATTTATTTATTTATTTATGGCTGTGTTGGGTCTTCGTTTCTGTGCGAGGGCTTTCTCTAGTTGTAGCAAGTGGGGGCCACTCTTCATCGCGGTGCACGGGCCTCTCACTATCGCGGCCTCTCTTGTTGCGGAGCACAAGCTCCAGACGCGCAGGCTCAGTAATTGTGGCTCACGGGGCCAGTTGCTCCGCGGCATGTGGGATCTTCCCAGACCAGGGCTCGAACCTGTGTCCCCTGCATTGGCAGGCAGAGTCTCAACCACTGCGCCACCAGGGAAGCCCCTCTCCATTTTAATTTAACGTATGTATCTGTTTATTTTACAAGAACGGTTCAGAGAACACCAGAAGGCCCCCCTGCGCCCAACCACTTTGTTTAAAATCTCCTGTGATTCTCCATAATGAGAATAACATGTAGGGATGTGTAAGTCTCTTCTGAGAGAATTCAGATAAAGCTTTGAGAGTTTTTTAACCTATTATCTTAACTATTATCAAATCAATCTTACTAAGATGGCTTCAGTAAGATTTTTTTAAATTTTTTTATTTTTTTATTTTTAAAATTTTTAAATATTTTGCCTGCGCTGCGTGGCATGTGAGATCTTAGTTGCCCGACCAGGGATCAAACCTGGGCCCCCTGCATTGGAAGTGCAGAGTCTTAACCGCTGGACTGCCAGGGAAGTCCCAAGATTTTTTAATTGGAAGTTTTGAAACATACGCAAAAGTAAAGAGGGTAATAAAGCCACACTGCTCGTTTCCATAGCTGTCAACATTTTGCCAATTTTGGGTCATATGTCTTCCTTCCCCCTCCACTGCTACTTTTTTTTTTGAAGGCAGGCTGGGGGAGCTTTGGCTGAAGCACCTTACGGCAAATTCTCGACATGGAGTGAGGTTTCCTGGAAATAACACTGGTTAAACGGTGTCTGATTCAGGAGCAGCAGGAAGGGTAGTTTTGGAGTGGGGGGTTGTCTCCAGGCATCCTGGGTGTAGCATGTTGGGGAGAGGACGTCGTGGTTGGCAAGGTGGCCAGTGTCCTGAGTCAGTCTGGGTGAAGCTCGGGAATCTGTATGTTAAACTAGTGCTTCGGGTGAGTCTAATGTCCTGGGGTCACTCTCGGGGGGAACTGTTTTAGGGAGGGTTTTGGCTCAGAAGTAGAGGAAGGGAAGGAGCTGGACAGACGTTGGAGCAGCTGGGGGCTGGAGGCTCTGGGGAACGTTTCCAGTAGTGATAGTGTGGCCGCTTAGCTGCCCCTATGTGCAGACCCCCCACCCCTCCACTGCCTGCCAGCTCGCGGGCCCCCACCACCAGGAGGGACGTTGCTCATGCCGTGCGTGTCTGTGTTTAGAATGGCATCATCACCGGCGTGTACCCGGCGAGTCCCTCCAGCTGGCTCATCGTGGTTGTGGGCGTGGTATCAACAATGTACACCAAGATCGACCCCTCTTTGGGAATAATTGCAAAAATCAATCGGACCCTTGACAGGACGTAAGTAATCCTTTCAAATCTCCAACGGTCTAGGGAGTTATTGACTTTTTTGTTGCTGACGTTTTTATGTCTTCTCACACATCATGGCTCTTGTGGATTCAGTCTGAGGCTTTTGCTGTGGTTGTCATGTCGGCTTTCTCCCCGTGTCCTGGACTGGTATGAAGGTCCCCTCAGGAGTTGGGGGACCCTTGTGGACCTTTCTCTGGAGACCAGGGACAAGAAGGCCAGCCTTGGTACTGGGGTACCCGCCAGGACATGTCAGGGCCCAAGGTGGGGGCCAGCAGTGGCAGTCAACTTAGCCTGGCCAGGGGGACCCTCAAGACGAATTTCTGCCCCAGGAGCCGGTTCTGGACAAGGTCTCCTCCCTGCACTGGGGTCCATCCTGGAGTTCTGGGACCCCGGGAACTGACTGCTCTTGGGGGCTCTGGGGAGACCTCAGCCCCTCAGCTCCCTGTCTGACTGGCTTAGAACACCGGGGGGACCCCAACACTCTCTCCTGGTTACTGTAGATTTTTCTAGGAGCTTTTTTAATACCGTGATATTCGGCTAGACGGGGCCTTTGGTTGATATTTTTCTTGCAAGGTACGTGGTGCCTGGGGTCTCATGCCAGAATGTTGGCCGTGCTCTCGAGGGCATTTCTGGAGCCCCTCTTTCTTCCCTCCGGTCCTGGGGGTGGCCCTGGCTCCAGTGTAGCCTCTCCTGCCGCTTGGCCCCTGCGCTGCAGTGACCTCTCTCACTGGGGTCTCCGACATGAAAAAGTGAGGAGATGTTCAGAGGTGCAGATTCCTGCCCAGAGTCACAGAGAGGGGAAGTGGGGAGCTGGAATCCACATCCAGCTCCGCGTGGTGCCTCGGACACCTGTGCTTCCTTCAGCGTGCCCTGAGCCTCCCCTCGGAGAACCTTCTGGCCAGGCAAACGCAAAAAAACAGCACCTCTGCCTTATTGGTGTTTGAGTGGCCAAATGATGGGACACACACAGGGCTGTTGCCATTACCCCATTTGTGATGGCGGCCCTGGCTCTGGAAGGCATATTTAAAATGTTTGTTTTGGCTGCACCAAACAGCTTGGGGCGGGATCCTAGTTCCTACTTCCCCGACCAGGGATTGAACCCGCGCCCTGGGCAGTGAAAGCGCCAAGTCCTAACCGCTGGCCTGCCCAGGAAGTCCCATGGAAGACATATTTTTATCTTCCGGTTGGAAAGTACTAGTGCCTCCAGCTTGGCTGTGGCTGTCCCCTGCCAGACCTTTGATCCTATTCGTGTGTTGCCTGTTAACATCGGAGGACACTGTAGGTCTATTACTAGAGAAATAATAGTTCCCAAGTCCTCGTCCCGTGCTTGGGCTTTGCTTTTTGCGCCACGGGTTTTGGGGGGCAGGTGGGGTCTGTGAGGGATGGGGTGCATCCCAGGTATGTCTACGGGGTCCCTGGGCCGCAGCTACAGGGTCGGGGCTGGGCCTGAGCTAAACAGATGAACTTCTGGGCCTTTTACTAAATCAGTTGGTTGTTTGGATTTAAATATTGTTCTTTCAGAAAAGGACAGGAAAGTAACGTGGCAAAATGTGACATAAAGGAAAGCTCCCAGCTCAGGACTGAATTTGATTCTGATCACTCTAAAGAAATGATTAAGTGGTTTTACGTTAAAGGTCTGAATCTTCTTACGTTGCTTTGAGCGGGTGCCCCTCACTCCTGAAAGCTGCTCCGTATTCATGGTGTCCTGGGATACACGAGAGTCACCGAGAGTCCAGCTGAGTCACTCGGAGCCTCCGGCCACCTCGGCTCATGCCTTTATAAGCGTCCGCAGGGCCCAGGATACAGAGCCCTGTCATTGCAGCGGAAGCACGCCTGTGCTGGACGCCTGCCCGACTCCTTGGTCTGCCTGGGGGCCGGGAAGCCAGGCAGGGACCCTGTCGCTCTCACCTCCCTGCCCCAGCCTCTCTCCTCCCCTCCTTTATTTCCGGGGAGCCGCAGGCCTGCCCCCCCCGCAGACAGTTCACCTCCGATTTCCTGCCTACTTGGGTTTAACACAGTTTTTTAATTTACTTTCAAGTGGGGGCCGTCTCTTTACCCTGGATTATATTTAGAAGTGTTGCCTATTTAAAGCCCTTTCTAATCTGGGTCTTTATAAGATTTGTTTCTTTGTCCCTCTAAACCAATTGCAGTAAACTGGGCCATCCCTGGCCCAAATTTAGAAAGACCAGGTTAAGGGGCCAGCGTCTTCCAGGTTCAAGGGCTGTTCTGCAAAATCTTCCTGGAGAGGGTTCCCAGTGTCCTGAGGTTGCAGCTTCCCTGAGTCCAGGTGTACGTCGTGCTCTGTGTAAGCCCATCCCCTGCAGCCTCGGAAGGGACACGCCCTTTAACAGAAAGCTATTAAACCTAATGCTTGCTGTCAAAGTGCCTGTATGCATATATATAAAAAATGCTGGGGGACTTCCCTGGTGGTGCAGTGGTTAAGAACCCACCTGCCAGTGCAGGGGACACGGGTTCGAGACCTGGTCCGGGAAGATCCCACATGCCGCGGAGCAACTAAGCCCGTGCGCCACAACTACTGAAGCCCGCGTGCCTAGAACCCACGCTCCGCAACAAAGAGTAGCCCCCGCTCGCCGCAACTAGAGAAAGCCCGCATGTAGCAACAAAGACACAACACAGCCGAAAAATAATTTAAAAAAAAAAGAAAAAAATTTTTTTAAAAATACTGAACACATCATTTGTTTGTTAATGTAAAAATACTACTTGATTTTTGTGAATCAAGTGTGTGTGTCTTTTCCAAGTTCAGTGACATAGGACTTAGAAATCTAAAACATAGATTGTCTGAAAGACAGGTTCTTAAATCCAAGTTTGCTTGTAGATTAGACTATCAGAAAAGAAGGTAGAGGTTTAAAGTAGAGACTACAGTTAAACCTGAATGCAAGAATTGACAGGTTATATAGAAAGATATGTTTTGAAGCAGACTTTTTGCCAGTATTTTACTTTTTGTTTCTGTGTTACTGAAGTAAGAGAAGATGTTTAATTGGTGGTTTCCAAATATTGGCGAAACCTTTAGGTTAAGGATATAATTGACGTAAAACATTGTATTAGTTTTTAGGTGTATAACATAATGATTTGATATATGTATATATTGCAAAATGATTACCAAAGTTAACATCCATCACCAAATATAGTTACAAATTGAAAATGTTTTTTAGATTTCATGTATAACAGATTGTACAGTATGTGTCTTTCTTTTTTTAACATTTTTTTAAAAATTGAAGTACAGTTAATGTATGATATTGTGTTAGTTTCTGGTGTACAGCAAAGTGATTCAGGAATATATACATATATATATTACAGTCTTCTCTATCTGTGAGTCTGTTTCTGTTTCATTAAAAAGCTTGTTTGTGTCATATTTTAGATTCCACGTTTAAGAGATATCATATGATATTTGTCTTTCTCTGTCTGGCTTATTTCACTTGGTATAATGCCCTCAAGGTCCATCCATGTTGTCACAAATGTCAGGATTTTCTTCTTTTTTTCCTAGCTGAATAATATTCCATTGTATTGATATATACCTACCACCTCTTCTTTATCCATTCATTTGTCCGTGGACACTTAGGTTTCCATATCTTGGCTGTTGTAAATAGTGCTGTCGTGAACACGGGGTGATTTTATTTCCTTCAGATAAATGCCCAGAAGTGAAATTGTTGGATCATATTTTTAATTTTTTTTTTGAGGACCCTCCATACTGTTTACCACAGTGGCTGCATCAATTTACATTCCCACCAACAGTGCGTAAGGGTTCCCCTTTGTCCGCAACCTCGCCAGCATTTGTTATTTAAATTATTTTTATTTTGAAAATGTATTGTGGTTTCCAAAACAACTAAAACTACAGCCCACAAAGGTGAATGAGTAGCTGCGTTTCTTCTCATTTTTGAAGTCCCATCTTTACCAGATAATACATTACTTTCCTTAGCAAACGAAAACATTTTCTCTGTCAGTTTTCGATTTAAATGATCATTTTACATCATCAGTTTCTATGTGTATTCATGGTAAGTGTTCCTGCCCAGATGGAAAACAAGCTCTTTTGATCTAAATAGTTGAAGTAATAGTTGTGCCGGTTGATGTGCATTTCTTATGCATCCTGGTGAAATCCCAAGGTGTGTTTAAGGAAAAAGCGTCATGAGCAGCAGGAAGGGAAAGTGCAGGATTGCTGCCGGCTCCCAGCCCAGGAGAAAGCAGGTCAGTCTGGGGCTGAGCTCTCATCGTGGACGGGCCACCGCCACGTCCTCATTCCTAGGCCTGGAGGAAGTAATCCATGCTCCCCAGTTATGCAGATTAGCCTTGGTTTGTTTAGAGGACCAGCAAAGCAGATGCGGCTGGTTCATCTCGAATCCAGGAGAAAGATGGCTGAGTCTTTTGAGAGTTGGCTTAACACGGGTTGTCCTCTCCCTGATCAGGCCTGACTCCGATTGGGGTCTGTGGCCTCAGCTGTGTCCACAGGAGACCACCCCACCTTGTAGCACATGGCGTCTCTCGGCGCCATTGCCCGTGGCCTCCTTTCCACGCGGACCAACCTGTGGCTTGTCTGGTCTTGTCTCGTCAGTGGCTGCATGTCCAGCCAGACGAAGAAGGTGGTCAGCGGCGTCCTCTTCGGCACGGGCCTCTGGGTGGCCCTCATCATCACCATGCGCTACTCCCTGAAGGTGCTGCTGTCCTACCACGGCTGGATGTTCGCCCAGCACGGCAAGTTAAGCCGCGCCACCAAAATCTGGATGGTAATGCAAACTCACCGCCAGTGCACAACTGGTGTGGATGTTTTTAAACCGCTCTCTCGAGGTATGCCTGACACCTGCGAAGCCGTAGCTCTTGCACAGCTTGATGTGTTCAGGGATAAGTGTGCACCTGTGACACCTTCATCACTGCCAAGGCCACAGATCTACCCACTCTCCAAAAGTTTCCTCGGGCCCCACTTATGCCTCTTGCCTTTGGCCGTAAGAGCATTTAACATCAGATCTGTCCTCTTAGCAAATTTGGAAGACTCCAGCACAGGAGTGTTGGTTCCAGGCCCGATGCCGTAGGGTAGGCCTCCAGAACGTACTTATTTCTTGTAACTGAAACCTTGTCCCTTTTAACCGTCCCACAGCCCCGTGTCCCCCAGCCCCCGGGAGCCCCCATCCCTCCTTGCTGCTTCCATGGTTCCACGGACCTGTGAGACCACGCAGGATGTGTCCTTCTGTGCCCGGCTCATCTGTCAGCTCCACATCTGGTGTGGGAGGCTTTTACTTCTGAAAGGAAGGTCCTCGCTGGGCCTTTTCCCCTGGGTGACTTTTTTTTTTTAATTAATTTTTGTTGGGGTGTAGTTGATTTACAATGTTGTGTTAGTTTCAGGTGTACAGCACAGTGAGTCAGTTGTACATAGACATATATCCATTATACATATACGTATATCCATTCTTTTGTAGACTCTTTCCCATATAGGTCATTACAGAGTGTTGACTAGAGTTCCCTGTGCTCTACAGTCCCCTTGGTGACTTGAGCATTGCCCTGTAGGTGCCAGAGAGCTCTGATTCAACGTGCCTCATTGTTTGGGCCAGAGGCTCTTTTTCTTTAACGATCTTAGTGTGCTCTGAACATCTGGTATTAATGTCTGCTGGGTTTCTCATCCAGGTCACCCATCAAATAAAAGTGCCATCCGTCCGCTTCTTTGTAGCTTTTCTAACCTTAGCTGGCCAGTTGACCGGGACTCCCTGACTCACCCCTAGCTTCTAGTACCTTCCATCAGCTCACCTCAGCCCTTAGTCCGCCTGTCACTTAGCGGCCATGTGCGCGGATGTTTGTCCTGTGGTGGGTTCATCGGAGTCTGGATACTATCCCCTGGGGCTCCTTGTGAAAGGAGCGGGCACCCTCGTTCCCAAGCCCCCCATACACCCTGGGCTTCACTCTTTCCCAAACCGACTTCCTGCTGTTGCTTGGATGTAAGATTTCTGATTTCCAGAGAAGTAGAATTCAACTCCCAGGAGAGATTCTGAGATGGTTTCCACACTTTACAGAGCAAGGTAAACGACCTTCCCCAGGGTGGCCTTCATGGCTGGTGTCCAGGTGAGTC
Source organism: Balaenoptera borealis (assembly GCF_965194805.1). Taxonomy (NCBI): domain Eukaryota; kingdom Metazoa; phylum Chordata; class Mammalia; order Artiodactyla; family Balaenopteridae; genus Balaenoptera; species Balaenoptera borealis. The sequence continues at coordinate 4,567,104 of NC_138868.1, forward strand.
CCACCTGCTCTTCGACATCAAGAATCACCCCCCTGTCCACATACACACTGTGAGCCCTAGAAGTTCCTTTGAAGTCTGGTCAGCATGAGATGACCAGTCATCACAGCAAGTTTAGATCATTCCAGACCATAGCAGGCAAGTATGTGCCATCCACCAGGCTTGATACTGACCGAAGGGGCTGCACTTGGCTCCAGGTCCCTCTCCCAGCCCCGGGAGCCAATCCCGAAACCGAGGGCCTTGCAGAAGTAGGTGGGTGGAACTTACCCGCCGTGCAGAAGTACAGTCAGACCCAATGTCAGGGTGCCCGGGGAACAGCAACACCTGGGCAGGGCAGGATGTCTCAAGGCATCTGTCAGACGTAGGGTTTCATTCACCCTGGGTTTTATTTGGGGCTACCTGTTGGCTGAGGCCTGCAAGTGTAGGGGCAGAAAATGGACTACAGGAAATTAACCAGCACAGAAAATCAGTCCATGGTCGGCAAGTTGTATATACTGGAGAACTGGTTTCAGATCTTTGACAGAGCTCGTCTTTGAGAATGTACCTTTTTTTTTTTTTTAAGGGTATGGTCAAGATCTTTTCAGGCCGCAAACCCATGTTGTACAGCTTCCAGACGTCTCTGCCACGCCTGCCGGTCCCAGCTGTCCAAGATACCGTCAACAGGGTAGGTGCAGCTTCACGCGCCCCCAGAACGCCCGCTCTGAAACGCCAGCATCTTTGCAGTTAAGGTCTATGACTTGATGGGACTTCCCTGGCAGTCCAGTGGTTAGGACTCTGTGCTCCCAATGCAGGGGGCACGGGTTGGATCCCTGGTTGGGGAATTAAGATCCCGCATGCCCCACGGCATAGCCCAGAAAAAAAAAAATCTCATGGCAAACCCAGGGCTTAGTAGCAGTTTTGTGTCCCGTAAGTTTGCTTATGCACGTGGTAGACGCTGTTGAGTGCTGTGAACTGCTACCTGCCTGCTCTTACCTGCAAAGGCCAGAGCGGATCAAAGTGGGGACCCCGAAAATTCTGAACTGGAGGCCTGGCCTTGACTTGGTGGGGTGACCTTCCCCGTCCCTATCATTCTGGCTCCTCTTTCCTGTCCTGATGTCCTGAACACCAGCCTTTGGTCCTACCCTTGGCTCTCAGGGCCTCCCCACCCATCTCATTGGCACCTTCATAGCTTAGGTGATAATAGAGCTCTTATTAAGGACCAGATGACGGAGAAAAAAATACACATTGAAAGTTCCTTGTTGACCAAACCTCGATCTTGTCAGTCTAGAATCCACTTTGATGATTTTTGTGGTGATTCAAGATCTGGGAGCTTGTATGCCAGTAAAGGACAAAAAAGTTTACTTGTTGAGTTATCACTGATCTAAAACATCCTTTATTATTGGAGTTAGCTACCATGTGTGAAGACCTGCCTTTTTCTAAGGCACAAGGAAGGAAACCATCTGTTTTAACGAGGCTTATGTTTTTTCCATCAACCCCAGTACCTGGAATCCGTGAAGCCTCTTATGAAGGAAGGAGACTTTACACGGATGACAGCTCTGGCACAAGATTTTGCTATCAATCTCGGGCCGAGATTGCAGTGGTATTTGAAGCTAAAATCCTGGTGGGCTACCAATTATGTGAGTACACATACACGCTATTTTTCTTGGTGGAATTTTCTGTAGGAGCGTATAATCTGTTCCCTGAGCCAGCTAACTTCCCTGCGCATGGCGGGCGGGAGGAGACATTGGCGGAGGAAACGAGGCAGGGGGGTTGAGGTTTTGAGGAATGGCTAGCTTGGAGGAGAAGGTGTGACCCAGGCACACCCGGTGGGTGGGGCTGGAAGTGGGCGGTGGCTGGAGAAAACCGTCAGAGGCCAGAGGCCACGGTGGGTGGGGCAGGTCACCTTTTGATCCTGCGCTGGTTACATGGGCGTGTTGAGTTTGTAAACATTTTCACAGTACCTTAGGTTCTTAGTGTGCACTGTTCTGTATGTGTGTGTGCTTTACAAAGTGAGGGTATCGTGATCCTTGGGTCCTGGAGGTTGTGGATGCAGTTAGGACGAGGTTGCTGGCCTTCTGGGGGACATCGGGAGGACAGCACACATGGGCCCTGTGTGGTTCTGAAAGGGAACCGAGCACGGTTGAGTCAATGACTGCCTTGGGGAGGCTTGGAAGCAGAAGATGAGAAGCAGTCTGGGGGGCAGTTTGGGGTGGTGTTGATGGTCAAGAAATGTTAGCAGTCCGACATTTATCCCTTCTTTTCCATTTGGTCTTTTTTTTTTTTTTAACCCTCTATAAAATGAAGGTGATCTATCTTCTAGCTGTGTCTTGACTTGAATAAAACCGCCTTCCAGTTCCTTCCCACTGTTCTGCGTTCCATCTAGTTAGGGCTGTCTTGACCCCCAGGAGAGGGAGAAATGATGTCAAACACGCATGACAAAGCACCAGATGCACCCTCCCCCAGCCCCCCGCACCCCGCCTCCGCCCCGGGCAGCCTGGTTAAGCCTGTCGGTTGGTCTCTCCTGTGTGCACCTGACAGGTGAGTGACTGGTGGGAGGAGTACATCTACCTCCGAGGACGAGGGCCGCTGATGGTGAACAGCAATTACTACGCGATGGTGAGTCCCGAGCGGTGTCTGATGGAGACCACGCACCGGGGTGGCCTCTTCCCGGCTCTGTGGGCTGCCTGGGGACGCTGTGGGTTTCCCCGGGCTCCTCCTGGCCCTGCCGCCTCCGTCCGAGGCTTCACGCCCCTAGCAGGGAGCCCAGGACCTGCTTTGCACACTGGAGAGCCTCGTGGATGTCCTTTTGGAGTTACCAAGTAGCTCAAGGGCACCCACCAAGCTGCTGCAGAGAAATTCGGATCGTACAAGTGCTCTCGTGGCAATTGGCTTTCCTCGTGGCAGCGAACCTCTCCCTCTTTTCCTTCCCTCTGTTTTCCTAACTGAGCCTACGTAGCGGTGAAGGATCACATCCATGCCCACCCCGAAAAGCTCAGGGTCTGTGGGTCGGCTGAGAGTTTGTCCACACGCTGAGCTTTGTTCTTCTGGGCCCTGGGACGCCAGGGGTGCTGCACTGAGTGTCGTTTTCACATCTCCTTGGTCTTTCTTGCCTTTTGAGACGTGGGTGGTCTGCAGAGCACACCCTGTTATTTTGTTAGAAGCACCTCATTGGGGTCTAATAACTGGCCTTAAATAACTGGTCAATCTGTCTTTCCCTTTCTTTCTGCTCTTTGCTTCCTTTTATTTTTTCCACCTTCTTCTATCTCTCTATTTTCTTGTTTGCTTTTTCTGTTTTTCTCCTTTAAAATTTCTACTGTTTAAAAAAATTTTTTTTTTTCCCATTGGAAACAATCTCAAACTCAGAGAAAAATAGTTGGTGCGGTCCAGAAGACTGCTTTTGAGAGTGAGCTGTCCACCTGGTGCCCTTTCGTTCCTGAAGACTTTGGTGTCTATTTCCCACATAATCAGGGGCAGCCCTGCACATAGGTTCTCTCAAAATATAGTGGAGACAAGCATCCCTTGGACTTGAAAAATGTAGACATTTAGAAATGTGTCCCCAGATTTAGAAAGTTGCAAGTACTGCTCTATATAAAAGGTTATTTTAACCTTTGGTTCCTTCTCATTCAGAAAACTTCCTAATTATCTAATTGCTCCTTTTAATTTCTGCTTTCCTTTTTATGCATTCTATGAGGATAATTGGGGTGAAGCGCTGTTATCTTTTTTTTTTTTTTTAGGCTTGAATTATATTTATTTACAATTTACTTTTAAAATATACTGTTACCTTTCCTAGCCCAAGAATTATTTGGGGGCTTGAAACGTGAACACAATAAAACTGAAAAAGTGTAGAAAATGAGAATAATTTCTTTTCCAGCAGAGCAGATGTCATTAACACATGTATAGAAATATTTTAACTGTGTGTTGAAGTTAGCTTGTCTTTTCCCGTGAACATTCTCCCTGCTGTTGTGTGTTTTCTTGTATCAGGATTTGCTGTACATCACACCGACTCACATTCAGGCAGCCAGAGCAGGCAACGGAATCCATGCCATCCTGCTTTACAGACGCAAACTGGACCGGGAGGAAATCAAACCAGTATGCAAACAAACTGCTTTTTAAAAAATTCTTTCAGAACAGCTTTATCGAGGTGTAACTGATGTACTGCACATGTCTGAAGCATCCGCTTTGTTAAGTTCTGATATACTGACGTATATCTCTGTACTCGTGAAACCATCACCATAGTCAAGTTAGTGAACCACCCTGAAGAGTTCCCTGGTATCCCTTTCCACTCCCCCCCCGCCATCGCCCTGATCTGCCTTCTGTCACTCTAGGTTAGCTTGCATTTTCTAAAACTTGTGAATGGAATTTTACATCCTTTTTTTTTTTTTTTTTTTTTTTTTGGTCTAGCCTCTTTCACTCAGCATAATTACTTTGAGATTTAATTCTCCTTTGTATCCTAAATGGATATATGTTTGATGTATTTTAGTTCTGCAATTTGTCCTACGAAGAAACCCTTGCTTGCTTGTGAAGGAAATAATACAGCTGTCGAGCTACTCACGAGAAGGCATTTTCCCCTTCTTTTTTTTAAATTTTTATTGGAGTATAGTTGATTTACAATGTTGTGTTAGTTTCAGGTGTACAGCAAATTGAATCAGTTATGCATGTACACATATCCACGCTTTTTTAGATTCTTTTCCCATGTAGGCCATTACAGAGTGTTGAGTAGAGTTCGCTGTGCTATACAGTAGGTCCTTCTTAGTTATCTATTTATATATAGTAGTGTGTATATGTCAATCCCAGTCACCCAATTTATCCCTCCCCCGCCCCCGCATTTTTTTTTTTCTTAAATACCCCTTTGGTTTAAGTGTCAGTTTACAAATGACCCATTAGGGTATGTTATTTAGGAATAAGAAGCAGGATGTTATGCCTTGGCCCGGTTCTGCAAACTCCAGGGCAGCACAGTGTCCCAGGCAGTCACCGTTCTTTATAGTGTTTGGAAAAGATTAAGTCCAGCCACGCTATGTGCACAGAAAACAAATCCAGCATCTAAATGTGTGGACTTGATTTGCTCCTTAGATTTTTGTTTGAAACATGCTTCTATTACAGATTTTTCTTTTGGGATCTACAGTTCCGCTCTGCTCCGCCCAGTGGGAGCGAATGTTTAATACTTCTCGGATCCCAGGAGAGGAAACAGGTGCGTGGCCTGCTCGGGGTTCCTTTGGGAATCGGAACTTTCCATCTTTATGCTCAGGAGATGTTGGAGGAGACCACACTGATGAGTGCTGACCTTCTAAGATTTCAGAGATTTCAGGCTCGTCAACCTTCCTCCTGTTGAATTTCCTTTGTCTTTCTCAGGCCTGGACAGTTAACTGATTTTCAGACCTCCGTTTCTCTTCGGTTGAAGGCTGTCTTTTTTTTTTTTTTTTTTTTTTTTTAATTTATTTTTGGCTGTGTTGGGTGTTCGTTTCTATGCGAGGGCTTTCTCTTGTTGCGGCAAGCGGGGGCCGCTCTTCATCGCGGTGCGCGGGCCTCTCACTGTCGCGGCCTCTCTTGTTGCGGAGCACAGGCTCCAGACGTGCAGTAATTGTGGCTCACGGGGCCAGTTGCTCCGTGGCATGTGGGATCTTCCCAGACCAGGGCTCGAACCCGTGTCCCCTGCATTAGCAGGCAGATTCTCAACCACTGCGCCACCAGGGAAGCCTGAAGGCTGTCTTATGGTGGAGTTTTTTCTAGGTTGGGTTAGGAATATTCCTATCTCTTCATCTGGATGTTTCAGGGGCGTTTTGCTCTGGCTCCCACGCAGGGTTTATGGTGGAAAGCACCCTGGCTTGTGCTCAGGGAAACCAGATTCGTGGTTCAGCAGCTCACTTCCAGCAGCCTGGGACACATGACCCCCCTCCTTTCCCACTGCCCAGTGTAGGGGGGCCACATCTGCCCCAGCCGGGACACCCTCAAGAATGTAAGGGAGAGACAATGGCACCGCCTGGGTCCATCCCAGGCCCACCAGGGCTCAGGCTTAGCGACGGTTGCGTCCTTTGCTCCAGGTGACACGTCCGGTGGGTGGTCGAGCAGAGCTTAGCGCTCAGGCCTGTCTGATCCCAGAGCTCTCGATTCGGGTGCTCTACCAAGTCCTCTGCGGACCTTTGCGAAGTGGACTCGTGAGCTGAGCGGGGTGACGCGGGGAGAGGCAGTGGTGCCGTCACGGGTGGTTTTCTCCTCTCCCCTAACCGGGTGCCTCCGGCTTCTGTCTCCCCCCTCCCCCTCCCCAGACACCCTCCAGCACCTCAGGGACAGCAAGCACATCGTCGTGTTCCACAAGGGCCGCTACTTCAAGGTCTGGCTCTACCACGACGGCCGGCTGTTGAAGCCCCGGGAGATCGAGCAGCAGATGCAGAGGATCCTGGATGACCCGTCGGAGCCCCAGGCTGGGGAGGCGAAGCTGGCAGCCCTCACGGCGGGAGACAGGTGCGCAGCCCCTCCGCGATGCCGCTGTGTCTGGGGGCCGTGGGGGGCGGGTGCTCACAGCGCTCTCCTCACCCAGGGTCCCATCTGGCGGGGAGGTGTGTCCACGACCTGCAGTGCTTGGCTTGGCTTTGTCCCCAGGGAGCGGGTTCTGCCCCCACCCTCAGGTCCCCTCGGGCATCTCCGTGTGACAGGCAGACGTGCATGTGCACGGGTCCCCAGGCACGTGACAGAAGGAAGGAAGTAGGCGTCTTCCCCGGGCTGCGGCATGTTTAATCTAGAAACAGACGTGTTTAGCCGGGGCCTCTGTGTTGGGGTTAACTTCCTGCCTCGTCTGAAGCTTGTGCAGCCTCGGCTCTGATGCCTTCGGGGCTGGATACGTCTGCTTTAGGGGGCGGAGGGGGCGCGGTCCTGTGCACCGCAGGATGCCGAGCAGTACCCCGGCCCCTCCCACTGGATGCCAGTAGCACCCCCCAGCGTGGCAAGCAGATCTGTCTTCAGGCTTTGCCCAGGGCCGCTGGGGGCAGTATGGTCCCTGGCTGAGGACCCCTGAGGTCAGCAGTGTGGCCACTGTTAGGGCAGCACTGGGAATAAGGTGGTGAGTGACCGACCTGTGGAGAAGAGGAAGGTGCCCGGGCGAGGGCACACAGAGGTCGGCAGTGAGCCGTGGGGACCGACAGGCCACAGAGGCGTCCAGGGAGCAGGTGCTGGGAGCCGTGGAGTGGGTCGGGGTGCCGGAACTCCAGCTGGGATGGGTCCCGTGTGCCCGGCTGCACTTGGGCTTGATTCTGTGATGGGCTGCTGTTAAAGGGACCATGTTAGGCTGGAGTGACCTGAGCAGACTTAGGAGATCATTCTGGTCCAGGGGCTCCTGGAAGCAAGATCCTCGCTGCTTGAGGACCAGAAACAGGCAGTGTTCGTAGGAAGGGAGGCTCAGTCCGAGAAGCTGGAGTGTTTGGCCATCTCTGGGGGGCGAAGACTCAGCTGGAACAGAGGTGGCGTGTGTCCTGGGGAATGAGCCCTGGGTCCCCAGTGCTGATTGAGTGTCATGGGGGCACCCAGTTGGGCAGAGGTGGGGCGGGGCGGGATGCAGGCTCAGCGAGCTCCCACCCTGATGCTCCCCTGTGGGGCATCGCCCGTCTCATCTACCTGAGCGCCGCGCTCGTACCAGCCATCCTGGTGGTCACCGCTGTCCCCAGGCACTGAGGAGAGCGGTTGAGCCTGAGCCTGTGATGGGACCCGTTGTGTTTTGGGGCGTTTTGGCCGCATGGGCGGCCTCAGCTGAGCACTTGGTGCGCGGGGAGAAGAGGGTGGGAGACAGAGGCCAAGTGGCCCTGACGTGGAAGGGTGGGCGGAGGCCTGAGTGAGGGGGCCCAGGAGCCATCCGGGGAAGCCACGGCTGGGGTGGCTCTCAAGCAGTGGGTGTCCCGTTAGCTCTGTGTACCCCACGTAGGGCGGGACGGAAAAGGATCCCTGAATTCGGCTCCCGGGGGTGCCCCTTATTACGGGGGTGTCACGTGGACCCTGGGGCAGGCTGGCCTGGGTAGGAATCCCAACCTGCCACGAAGGAGCTGTGACTTCATCTCTGTGCCTCCATTTCTTCATCTGAAAAATGGGACGGTGGTGTCGGGGCCCGTGAGCTCATCCCGGCACCAGGGAAGTGCTCTTGGCACTTGCTGTGGCTTCCGTGGGGTGGTTCTGTGGAGGGGGTCTGGGTGCGGGGCTGGGAAGGATGTGAGGGGGGCCCTGCCTGCCTGTGGGTCCGCTGCCCTGGACGGCGGAGCTTGGGGCCCGTCTGCATTCTTGTCCTTCACTCGGCATTTATGGACGAGGTTCCATGCCTGCGACTGCCCTGGAGCAGATACAAGGAGAAGGCGAGGCCCCTGCCCGCAAACAAAGCAGCCCAGCCGGCAGGCAGGTGGGTGACTGCAGATGCAGAAAGTCGCAAACGCGTAGTTTTCCTTAAACCCCTACAACACTGGAAACTGAAAACCGTTGTCGTTTCAAACATCCCACATAAAGAGATGTCACCAGACTGCTGCAGGTTTTTTATACGTTTCTTTTTCATTTATTTTTATTTTTGGCTGCGATGGGTCTTCGTTGCTGCGCAAGGACTTTCTCTAGTTGTGGCGAGCGGGGGCTGCTCTTCGTTGCGGTGCACGGGCTCTAGGCGCGTGGGCTTCTGTAGTTGTGGCACGCGGGCTTCAGTAGTTGCGGCTCACGGGCTCAGTAGTTGTGGCACATGGGCTCTAGAGCGCAGGCTCAGTAGTTGTGGCGCACGGGCTTAGTTGCTCCGCAGCATGTGGGATCTTCCTGGACCAGGGCTCGAACCCGTGTCCCCTGCATTGGCAGGCGGATTCTTAACCACTGCGCCACCAGGGAAGTCCCTGCCGCAGGTTTAATTGTATTTAATCCTCACTGCAGAGTCCCCTGGGCCAAGTGTCGCCAGGCCTATTTTGGACACGGGAAGAACAAGCAGTCTCTGGATGCAGTGGAAAAAGCCACGTTCTTCGTGACATTGGACGAAACAGAACAAGGGTATAGGGAGGAAGACCCGGTTACGTCGATGGATAGCTACGCCAAGTCTCTGCTGCACGGCAGGTGTTTCGACAGGTATCACGCTTACCTTCCGAAACACAGTGGTTTGCCCGTGGACTTGGAAGAAATGTTACATGTGGCTGACACCCAGCCTCAAGCGTGTATCGACGCTCTTAAGGAATAAGGCTAGCATGAAGACATGACTGGTAACTCTCTTCTTTCCACCAAAACTATTACGCACACACAGCTCAAGCAGCAGCTTTGAGGTCCTTCCCCTCTCTGTGCACGACACCTCCACTTGGAGATGCTCGTGAGAAGTGGCTGCGGGTTACCTGGAACCAGGTGGGGGAAGGTGGTACCCGGGGCCTGACCCGGATGTCGGCTCTGGCTTTGCTCACCGATCGCGTGATTGTGGTGAGGCTCTTCCACCTCTTGGAGCCTCCTTTGCCTCGTCTGTAAAGTGAGGTCCTGCCTACCCATCAGGTTGGGGGTGAGGATTGGCTGGGGTTGGGGAGGGGTGCGGCAGGCACAGTTGGTCTTCCGTATCCGCGGGTTCAGCCAGCTACAGACCGTGGACCGTTGTTTAAGAGCCTCGGTTGTGGAGCCTGTGGGTACGGAGGGCCAACTGTGTGGGGCTGGAGCATCCTCAGGTTTTGGTATCAGCAGCAGGTCCTATAACCAACCCCCCGGCAGATACTGAGGGACGACTTTGCAGCCTCCTATTTCTCCGCAGTTGCCTTGTGCATCCTTTTTTGTTACAACGATACGCCCTGTTCTCCTGCTCTCCAGTACCTGAATGCATATCTCTGCGTCGGGAGCAGGGGAGAAATGAACGACTTAGGGTCTTATGTGTGCTTTTATTGTCACCTACGGAGACCCGTTCACCTCTGCGGGTGCTAAGTCAATGAGCCCATCCAGAGGAAAACAAGTACATCGTTTGGGTTTATTTTTGTCTCTGTAAACATGTAAGTCACATAAACATTTTTGTTTCGTGTAGGTGGTTTGATAAATCGATCACATTTGTCATCTTCAAAAACGGCAAGATGGGCATAAACGCGGAGCACTCCTGGGCCGACGCCCCCATCATCGGTCACCTTTGGGAAGTGAGTGTCTTCAGGTTTAACCTGAGTGTGGAAATTGCTGTTGGAAAACCAAATCCCAGACTGAATTTAACTTCATAGTATCTGTCTGGTTATAATAAGTGTTTTCAGCAGGTGTCGGCGCCGAATGTAAAGTTAAATTAGTAACGGAAGTCATTCCTGTCTTCATTCCCTACGCTGAGGTTCCTTAAATGGAAACATTTAATGTCATGTCCTGATGGAGCCAAAATAATGAGATGGCCTTGGCTCCAACGCAGTGACATCAGGGCAGAACTGAAGCTCAGTTATATTGAAATAAACGACCCCTTCTTTGCTATGTTTTCAAGATTTTCCTATCTGCCAAGTGTTAGGCCAAATAGAAGCAAGGATATTAAAATCTTGGTTTATAAAAATGCAGCGTGCCTTTTACCACTTCACTTAATTCTTAGAATTACCAAGTTCTAAGAAAACCCACCTAATCACTGTCATCCTCTCCCTCCACCTAATATTTTATTTTTATTCTTTTGGCCGTGCCGGGCAGCATGTGGGATCTTAGTTCCCTGACCAGGTATCGAACCCGTGCCCCCTGCAGTGGAAGCGCGGAGTCTTAACCACTGGACCACCAGGGAAGTCCCCCACCTAGCATTTTAAAATACAGTGCGTATTGGCCCTGCCACCTTTTAAACTGTTTTAAAATTCATTTCTCTCTGAGCTGTTTGACCTGTGTCATGTTTGGCATGAAAAGTTGAGTGAAGGTTTTGTTTTCTGAATTCGCCTGTCAGGTTCTTTTGTAAGGAAATTGCTAAACTCTAGGCCTGTCAACAGTGGACTTGACAGAGAAAGACAAGTACTATACGATATCACTTATATGTGGAATCTAAAAAATAATAGACGTGAATCTATATACAAAACAGAAACAGGGAATTCCCTGGTGGTCCAGTGGTTAGGACCCTGTGCTCTCACTGCTGAGGGCCCGGGTTCAGTTCCTGGTCAGGGAACTAAGATCTTGCAGGCCACGTGGTGCAGCCAAAAAAAAATAAAAAAACAAAAAACAGAAACAAACTCACAGACATAGAAAACAAACTTATGGTTACCAGAGGGGAAAAGGGAGTGGTAAATTTAGGAGTATGGGGTTAACAAACTACTATGCATAAAATATTGGGTTGGCCAAAAAGTTCATTCGGGTTTTTCTGTAACATCATACGGGAAAACCCGAACAAACTTTTTGGCCAACCCAATAGATAAACAGCAAGGATTTACAGTATAACACAGAGAACTATATTCAATATCTTGAAATAACCTATAATCTGAAAATATATACATAAGATGGAATCATTTTGCTGTACACCTGAAACTGACATAATATTGTAAATCAACTATACTTCAATTTTTTTTTAAATTAATTAATTAACTTATTTATGGCTGTGTTGGGTCTTCGTTTCTGTGCGAGGGCTTTCTCTAGTTGCGGCAAGCGGGGGCCACTCTTCATCGCAGTGCGCGGGCCCCTCACTATCGCGGCCTCTCTTGTTGCGGAGCACAGGCTCCAGACACACCGGCTCAGTAATTGTGGCTTACGGGCCCAGTTGCTCCGCGGCATGTGGGATCTTCCCAGACCAGGGCTCGAACCCGTGTCCCCTGCATTGGCAGGCAGATTCTCAACCGCTGCGCCACCAGGGAAGCCCTATACTTCAATTTAAAAAAAAAAAAAAAACACACACAAGGGACTTCCCTGGTGGTCCAGTGGCTAAGACTCCGCGCTCCCAATGCAGGGGGCCCGGATTCGATCCCTGGTCGGGGAACTAGATCCCGCACGCCGCAACTAAAGATCCTGCATGCCACAACTAAGACCCACGCAGCCTAAATAAATAAATAAATAAACATCAAAATAAATTGGGTGTCTTTAAAAATAAATAAATACAACAACAACAACAAAAAAAAAACCAGTGGACTCGACTCAGAAATTCTGTATCATCCCATCTGACGAGACTTGAGGTTACTTTGTTGAAGGGATAAGCCCCTTTGAGAGTCACAGTGGACACAGTATTTCTGCAGTCTTTATGTTGCTGCTGCTCTAATAAATGGAGTGGAACACGGTGACTCACTGTCACTTCCCACATGGGAGACACACCCCCGTGACCGCAGGCCGATCACCTCACCGTCCTGCCCAGGGCGTAGAGCCCGGGTCTTGTCCCTGAAATCAGATCGTGTAGTGCACTTGTGATGACATCCACAGGGGAGCTCCTCCTGTCCCTTTTCCACTTTACTTGACTGTCTTCCCCTGGTTAGGGTCTCAGCAAAACCTAACCTGCTGTTCCTTCAACCAAGGGAGGTTTTCTATGTGGGGAAACCTTTAAAAAGGGGGAAAAAATGCTCCAGTCTAAGACAACAACAGCGTGGTCCTAAGACATTTATCCGTGATAAAAACAACCAGGTATCCAAAAGGCTCATCACCACCCTGGTCTTTGCTTCTGCCGACAAAGGCTTAGAGATCCTTTCAGCTGAAAATCAAGCAAAGATCAAACCCCCTTCGGCACCACTGGACACCACCACAAGACCTTCTAAGTCTGTTTGCACAGGATAATGATCTAGGTCTGTTACACCCTGTTCCAAGGACTCTCCCAGTAATAAGTGCATAAGAGCTGTTCTTCGGTAAAGGAGAAAAGACTCTGAATCCTAGGCAGTCTGGACTACGTAGGGTACATTTACCAAACAGAGAAATCTACTGGATACTGACAAGGCCAGGCTTATTTTTTCAGTACTCTGGGTAAGATAAGGTAAAGGGATTTAGTCTCAGACCGGGGTGACCAGTTGGAAGTGGCGGTGTTTAACTGTTAACTGCCCAGTGGACAGAACGGCCTGTGACTCCAGGGGTCAGACAGGAGCCCAGTTGCTCCCCGCATGGATGGGAACTGACCCACTGTCTTGTCGTGGAGGCCCACGCCAGAGCCAGTTAAGGGGCCGATACAAGGATGCCACCCATGCCAGCTAAAAACAAATCTGGTCCAAGCTGAATCCTGTTGGCTGTCGGTGTGTTCCTGATGCTTAATTGTGTTGGACTCTTCAGGGGCTCTGACACAGTGCAGACACAGATAGGCTGGGCTCCTTCACCTGCCCAGCTCTGCAGGATGCTGACCACACATGCATGCGGCCCCCCCCACGCTCCCCCATCCTGGAACCCCCCTGCCCCCCTCACCATTTGACAGTATCACCATCTGACCTTGGGTTGTGTTTTTAAAATTTTTAAAAATATTTTAAATTTTATTTATTATTTATTTTGGCTGCGCCGGGTCTTAGTTGCAGCACGTGGGAGCTTTGTTGCAGCATGTGGACTTCTTAGTTGCGGCATGCATGTGGGATCTAATTCCCTCACCAGGGATCAAACCGGGGCCCCCTGCATTGGGAGCGCCCACTGGACCACCAGGGAAGTCCCTTGAGTTGTTTTTTGTTTGTTTGTTTTGCTTCCCCCACTGGAATGTAAGCTCCCTGAGTGCAGGGATTCCTTTTTTAAAAATATTTTTATTACTGTTTTATTGGATGTAATTCACATACCATGAAATTCACCCTCTTAAAGCATACAGTTCAGTGGTTTTTGTACATTACAGGTGGTTGTCTATCCATCACCACTATCTAATTCCAGGACTTTTTTTTTTTTTTTTAATTTATTTATTTATGGCTGTGTTAGGTCTTCGTTTCTGTGCGAGGGCTTTCTCTAGTTGCGGCAAGTGGGGGCCACTCTTCCTCGCGGTGCGCGGGCCTCATTATCGCGGCCTCTCTTGTTGCGGAGCACAGGCTCCAGACGCGCAGGCTCAGTAGTTGTGGCTCACGGGCCTAGTTGCTCCGTGGCATGTGGGATCTTCCCAGACCAGGGCTCGAACCCGTGTCCCCTGCATTGGCAGGCAGATTCTCAACCACTGCGCCACCAGGGAAGCCCCTCCAGGACATTTTTATCACACCCCCTAAGGAAACTCCCCACCCTCAGCCCCCTCTTGCCCCAGCCCTGGGTAACCACTAATCTCCTTTCTGACTCTGTCAGTTTGACTATTCTGGCCATTTCATAGAAACGGAATCACCCAGTGCGTGGTCTTGTGTGTCTAGCTAATGTTTACAAGGTTCATCTACATTGTACCATTAACGGTATTTCATTCCTTTTTATGGCTGAATAGTATTCCTTCATATGATTAGACCACGTCTTGTTTATTCATCACTTGGTGGACATCTGGATTCTTTTTACTTTTTGACTACTATAAATAATGCTTCTGTGAACATTAGCATGCAAGTTTTATGTGAACATACGTTTTCTTTTTCTTTTTTTTTTTTTTTTTTTTTGCCGCACCGCGTGGCTTGTGGGATCTTAGTTCCCTGGCCAGGGATTGAACCCAGGTCCCGGCAGTGAGAGCGCAGAGTCCTAACCACTGGACTGCCAGGGAATTCCCTATTTTCATTTCTTTTGAGTACATACCTAGGAGCCGAATTGCTAGGTCATGGCCACCTTTAACCTTTTGTAGAAAGGCAGACATTCTTGTCTGTTTTGTTCACCGTCCTATCACTGGTGCTCAGAAGCATTGCTGACCCGTAGCAGGTGCTCTGTAGATACCGTTGAGTAAACTGGCTTAGGTTTACCTGCCAGTGAACAGAAGACATCCACACCTGGGCCCACATCCTGGCCCCCTGAGGAGTGTGAACTGGGACAGACTCTTTGCCTCTCTGAGGCTGCTTTTTCATTTATACAAGCGGGAATGATAATTACTACTTCACAGGCTAGTGTAAATACTCAGTGGGGTAGCACCCAGAGGGCACTAGCTCACAGCCTGGGACCTCGAAGCAGGCTCTGAGCTGCTTTCTGTGCGTCACATGCTCTGCTCGCATCCTGGCTGTGCTCCTTACCTGTGCAAACGCTGTTGAACCTCTCCAGGTCCATTTTTCTTGCCCCTGAAATGGAGGTAAGAATATCTCACTAGGTGGCTGGGCAGAGGATGTCAGATGCACAGCAGACTGTAAGCAAGTAGTTACGGTTAAGTCTTTTTTTTTTTTAAATAATTTATTTATATATTTTTTAAATTTTTGGCTGCATTGGGTCTTCGTTGCTGCACTCAAGCTTTTCTCTAGTTGCGGCAAGAACGCGGGCTACTCTTCATTGCGGTGCACGGGCTTCTCATTGAGGTGGCTTCTCTTGTTGCGGAGCACGGGCTCTAGGCGTGCGAGCTTCAGTGGTTGTGGCACGCAGGCTCAGTAGTTGTGGCTCGCGGGCTCTAGAGCGCAGGCTCAGTAGTTGTGGTGCACGGGCTTAGTTGCTCCGCGGCATGTGGGATCTTCCCGGACCAGAGCTCGAACCCGTGTCCCCTGCATTGGCAGGCGGATTCTTAACCACTGCGCCACCAGGGAAGCCCTATGGTTAAGTCTTGATGTTATCTCTAGAAAGAACGAGGGTTTGTCTACCTTGGGAGGTCAGATAACTTTTATGTAACGCTATTAGCTGTGATGACCTCTGACTTCACAGATGTATCTTTTTATTTTCGACAGTACGTCCTGGCCACGGACAGCTTCCAGCTGGGTTATGCAGAGGATGGACACTGTAAAGGGGACACCAACCCGAACATCCCATACCCCACCCGGCTACAGTGGGACATCCCGCAGGAAGTAAGTCCCAGTGACCAGGCACTTGTTAATTACCTTGGGTGGGAAACGAGTTTAAACTAACAGTCGACTTTTCCAGCTGTCCTTCTGAAGTGTTCACGAGGTCAGTTGAAGACCCCCGAGACGGAAATCTGTCTGCCTGGGGGTTTCTTACTGGGACGCCGGAGTTGCTACAGCTCCTGTTGCCTGGGAAGCCCCAGCAAATATTTCTTCTTTCATTTAAAGCATTTGGCTAAGATTGTCAGTGAAATTTCCAGCTCAAACTTAGCTAGACATCACAATGAAAAAGTGAAAACCAAAATCACTTCCTTTGGAGTTGGAATACTCTAAATCACTAATTTGTCATTTTTGTCCCTCTAAGTGTTCTCCGATGCAGTTCGCTCAGTGGAAGCCATTTCCGGAAGGAATTTTAGGGTTGGAAATACCAAATCCTAGCTTACCTAAGCCAAGCAGGAATTCCTGGGGCCTGAGAAGTGTTTTTCTTTTTTTTTTTTTTTTGGCCGTGCCGTGCAGCATGTGGGATCTTGATTCCCCAACCAGGGATTGAACCCGCGCCCCCTGCAGTGGGAGCGCAGTGGGAGTTTTAACCACCGGACCGCCAGGGAAGCCCCAAGAAGTCATTTTGATGTGGAAAATATTGCATCTAGTCCTGCAGTCTTGCCCATCTGCATTTTTTTTGTCCAGCCTGCATCCCTGGGGCTGGTGTGTGATCCTCAGAGGGATGTAACCTCTGCTGAAGTGTGTGGCTAGGGTCCTTTTAGCTAACCAAGTCACTTACCATTTATTAAAAATAAAAATTTTTTTGATGGACTTTATTATTTAAAGCAGTTTCAGGTTCACAGCAAAGTTGAGTGGAAGGTTCAGAGAGTCCCCGCGCTCTCTCTGCCCTCACACATCACAACCTCCCCCGCTACCAACGTCCCCTGACACTTGGTGCGTCTGTTACAGTCGAAGAAGCTGCACTGACAAGTCAGTATCACTAGAGTCCATAGTTCACGTCAAGGCTCTCTGTTTTTTTTCCCTCTGTCCCTGCCACGCGGCTTGCAGGATCTCAGTTCCTCAACCAGGGATTGAACCCAGGCCCTGGCAGTGAGAGCGCAGAATCCTAGCCACTAGGCCACCAGGAAACTCCCCAGGGTTCTCTCTTGGTGTTCTGCATCTGTGGTGTGGACAAAGGTGTAATGACATCATAGTATCATACAGAGCAGTGTCTCTGCCCTAAAAAACCTTTCCTCTGTCTATTCATCCCTCTCTCCTGCCTCACTCCCGGCAACCAGTGGTCTTTTCACTGTCTCCATCATTTTGCCTTTCCCCGAATTTCATAACTGAAATCATACAGTGTGTAGCCATTTCAGATCTGCTTCTTTCACTTAGTGATAGTCATTTAAGATTCCTCCGTGTGACTTCACAGTTGAGGGTTCATTCCCATTGTACGACTGTACCACAGTCTCTTTCCTTTTTACTTTATTTTTTAAATTTTTTGGCCACACTGTACAGCATGCAGGATCTTTTTTTTTTTTTTTTAAATATTTATTTATTTGGCTGCACTGGGTCTTAGTTGCGGCACGTGGGATCTTCGTTGCGGCGTGCAGGATCTTAGTTCCCCAGCCAGGGATCGAACCCATGCCGCCTGCAGTGAAAGTGCAGAGTCTTAACCACTGGACCACCAGGGAAGTCCCAGTCCATTTCCTTTTTAAAACTGGTTCCTCAATGGCCAGCATATAACAAGAATGGATCTCACGAAACAGAACCTGTGACACTTTGAAATGCCCTTTGGGGTCCCACTGGGAACCAGGAGTTCCTCCTGCTTGGGCCACCCCACTGCTCTTCAAGGGCGGGGGGCGTGCCGTGTTGCTAACTCGTTGCAGCTCTTAGGTTAGAAAGGTTGGAAAACACCAAGAAGAAAAAGCGATGTGTGTATTTCCAAGCAGCGACTCTGTTAGCTGTGCTGAAAGCCAGCTTGCTGTTTTCTTCAGAGTATGTGTCAGTATCTTCCCTCCCATTAAGTGAAAGCTTTTCTCCTTCTTTCCCAAGTGTCAGGAAGTCATAGAGACTTCCCTGAGCAGCGCGAACCTCCTGGCCAGCGACGTGGATTTCTGTTCTTTTCTGTTCAGTGCTTTCGGTAAAGGGCTGATCAAGAAATGCAGAACCAGCCCGGACGCCTTCGTGCAGCTCTCCCTCCAGCTGGCTCATTACAAGGTGAGACCCCGAGCTGGGGTTTTCATCCTGAGGGCTTCTGCGGTCCCTAAATGCAGGACCAAGGCCGTTTGCCCAGTGGGTAGGGAGGACCCATCATGGGAGCAGGTCGTGCCTGTCATGGTGCGGGGGTGGGGCTCCTCCCACAGACAGATGGGACAAGTGTCCAGCAGAAGCACCCGGGGCAGCAGCGGTTTCCCGTATTGCGCAGGAGTAGAGGGAGAATGTGGGGGATGGTAGCCGAGTGAGATCTCATTGCTCCACGAAGTGGGAAATAAACCTTTAAGCACCCAATCCTAGGGTTTGGTAAAGCAGAGCTACTTAGGGCAAATGATTGGATGTCTCTGACCTTTGACGTCCTCTTTCATAAAAGCGGATATGCCAGGTCCCGGGAGGTGCTCTGGGATGGATGGGGTCCCTGTAGGAGCAGAAGCTCTGGTGTTTCCACTGCCTCTCTCTGGGCCCCTGGGCACATTCTGGCTTGCACATGACGGCCCCATCAGAGACATAGCCCAGGCCCCAGGAGGACCTTAGTGGGATTTTTTTCTGTTGGAGGGAGCATTCCACCCTGAGAGGGCACCCCTGGTTTCCAGGGCTGGTGGAAATCCTTGTGGCATTGGCTCAAGATGTGCCCTGGTTTTTTGTTTGTTTGTTTTTTGGGGTTTTTTTTTTGGCTGTGCCAAGCAGCATGCAGGATCTTAGTTCCCTGACCAGGGATCGAACCCGTTTTTTTTTTTTTTTTTAAGAATTTTTTTTTTTTGATGGGGACCATTTTTAAAGTCTTTATTGAATTTGTTACAATATATTGCTTTTGTTTTATGTATTGGTTCTTTGGCCGCGAGGCATGTGGGATCTTAGCTCCCTGACCAGGGAATGATCCTGTACACCCTGCATTGCAAGGCAAAGTCCTAACCACTGGACCACCAGGGAAGTCCCAAGATATGCCCTGTTTTTAACGGAGAACTTTTGTTGTAACACTTGAGTGCTGTGCACAGATGCAGTGCAGTGTCCCTGGATACCGGTTCTGCCCTTGTGAGTTTCGCTTTGTGCCAGGCACTGGCCTCAGCACTCTCACAGTCCCCTCACTAGGGACGAGCTATTGTTCGCCCATTTTACAGATGAGAAAACCGAGGTTCAGAGAGGTGAGGTGACCTGCCAAGGTGACACTGGAGTCAGGGGTGGATCCAGGGGGTGGCCTGTAGGTTCGATTCCTCTATAACTCAGGTCAGGAAGATAAACAGATGCAGAAGAGCACAAGAGGCCATGTTAGTATCAGGTAAATGACAACTGATGGGCCACAATTGTACCTAAAATTAACTGTAATACAGTTCTTAATAAAGATGGTCACGATCGAGTCCCTCCCATCAGGGAAACTGGCACAAGCCTCTTAGATAGCCTAATCCACCAGAGGGCAGACAGCAGAAGCAAGAAGAACTACCATCCTGCAGCCTGTGGAACAAAAACCACATTCACAGAAAGATTGACAAGATGAAAAGGCAGAGGGCTATGTACCAGATGAAGGAACAAGATAAAACCCCAGAAAAACAACTAAATGAAGTGGAGATAGGCAACCTTCCAGAAAAAGAATTCAGAAAAACGATAGTGAAGATGATACAGGACCTCGGAAAAAAAATGGAGGCAAAGATCGAGACGATGTAAGAAATGTTTAACAAAGACCTAGAAGAATTAAAGAACAAACAAACAGAGATGAACAATACAATAACTGAAATGAAAACTACACTAGAAGGAATCGATAGCAGAATAACTGAGGCAGAAGAACGGATAAGTGACCAGGAAGACAGAATGGTGGAATTCACTGCTGCGGAACAGAATAAAGAAAAAAGAATGAAAAGAAATGAAGACAGCCTAAGAGACCTCTGGGACAACATTAAACGCAACAACATTTGCATTATAGGGGTTCCAGAAGGAAAAGAGAGAGAGAAAGGACCAGAGAAAATATTGGAAGAGATTATAGTCGAAAAATTCCCTAACGTGGGAAAGGAAATAGCCGCCCAAGTCCAGGAAGCGCAGAGAGTCCCATACAGAATAAACCCAAGGAGAAACACGCCGAGACACATACTAATCAAACTGGCAAAAATTAAAGACAAAGAAAAATCATTGAAAGCAGCAAGGGAAAAATGACAAATAACATGCAAGGGAACTCCCATAAGGTTGACAGCTGATTTCTCAGTAGAAACTCTACAAGCCAGAAGGGAGTGGCATGACATATTGAAAGTGATGAAAGGGAAGAACCTACAACCAAGATTACTCTACCCAGCAAGGATCTCATTCAGATTTGATGAAGAAATCAAAAGCTTTACAGACAAGCAAAAGCTAAGAGAATTCAGCACCAGCAAACCAGCTCTACAACAAACACTAAAGGAACTTCTCTGAGTGGGAAACACCAGAGAAGAAAAGAACCTACAAAAACAAACCCAGAACAATTAAGAAAATGGTAATAGGAACATACATATCGATAATTACCTTAAACGTGAATGGATTAATTGCTACAACCAAAAGACACAGGCTCCCTGAATGGATACAAAAACAAGACCCGTATATATGCTGTCTACAAGAGACCCACTTCAGACTTCTTAGGGATACATACGGACTGAGAGTGAGGGGATGGAAAAAGATATTCCATGCAAATGGAAATCAAAAGAAAGCTGGAGTAGCAATACTCATATCAGATAAAACAGACTTTAAAATAAAGAATGTTACAAGAGACAAGGAAGGACACTACATAATGATCAAGGGATCAATCCAAGAAGGTATAACAATTGTAAATATATATGCACCCAACATAGGAGCACCTCAATACATAAGGCAACTGTTAACAGCTCTAAAAGAGGAAATCGACAGTAACACAATAATAGTGGGGGACTTTAACACCTCACTAACACCAATGGACAGATCATCCAAACAGAAAATTAATAAGGAAACACAAGCTTTAAATGACACAATAGACCAGATAGATTTAATTGATATTTATAGGACATTTCATCCAAAAACAGCAGATTACACTTTCTTCTCAAGTGCACACAGAACATTCTCCAGGATAGATCACATCTTGGGTCACAAATCAAGCCTCAGTAAATTTAAGAAAATTGAAATCATATCAAGCATCTTTTCTGACCACAACACTATGAGATTAGAAATCAATTAAAAGGAAAAAAAAACGTAAAAAACACAAACACATGGAGGCTAAACAATACGTTACTAAATAACTAAGAGATCACTGAAGAAATCAAAGGGGAAATAAAAAAATACCTAGAAACAAATGACAATGAAAACACGATGATCCAAAACCTATGGGATGCAGCAAAAGCAGTTCTAAGAGGGAAGTTTATAGCAATACAAGCCTACCTCAAGAAACAAGAAAAGTTTCAAATAAACAATCTAACCTTACACCTAAAGGAACTAGAGAAAGAAGAACAAACAAAACCCAAAGTTAGTAGAAGGAAAGAAATCATAAAGATGAGAGCAGAAACAAATGAAATAGAAACAAAGAAAGCGATAGCAAAGATCAATAAAACTAAAAGCTGGTTCTTTGAGAAGATAAACAAAATTGATAAGCCATTAGCCAGACTCATCAAGAAAAAGAGGGAGAGGACTCAAATCATTAAAATTAGAAATGAAAAAGGAGAGGTTACAACAGACACCGCAGAAATACAAAGCATCCTAAGAGACTACTACAAGCAACTTTATGCCAATAAAATGGACAACCTGGAAGAAATGGACAAATTCTTAGAAAGGTATAACCTTCCAATACTGAATCAGGAAGAAATAGAAAATATGAACAGACCAATCACAAGTAATGAAATTGAAACTGTGATTAAAAATCTTCCAACAAACCATAATTCAAAAAGTCCTGTACCACAATGTTTATTGCAGCTCTGTTTACAATAGCCAGGACATGGAAGCAACCTAAGTGTCCATCAGCAGATGAATGGATAAAGAAGATGTGGCACATATATACAATGGAATATTACTCAGCCATAAAAAGAAACGAAATTGAGTTATTTGTAGTGACGTGGATGGACCTAGAGTCTGTCATGCAGAGTGAAGTAAGTCAGAAAGAGAAAAATAAATACCGTATGCTAACACATACATATATAATCTAAAAAAAACCCCAAAAGGTCATGAAGAACCTAGGGGCAAGACAGGAATAAAGACACAGACCTACTAGAGAATGGACTTGAGGGTATGGGGAGGGGGAAGGGTAAGCTGGGACAAAGAGAGAGTGGCAAGGACATATATACACTACCAAATGTAAAATAGGTAGCTAGTGGGAAGCAGCCACATAGCACAGGGAGATCAGCTCGGTGCTTTGTGACCACCTAGAGGGGTGGGATAGGGAGGGTGGGAGGGAGGGAGATGTAAGAGGGAAGAGATATGGGGATATATGTATATTTATAACTGATTCACTTTGTTATAAAGCAGAAACTAACACACCATTGTAAAGCAATTATACTCCAATAAAGATGTTAACAAAAAAAAATCTTCCAACAAACAGAAGTCCAGAACCAGTTGGCTTCACAGGTGAATTCTATCAAACATTTAGAGAAGAGCTAACACACATCCTTCTCAAACTCTTCCAAAAAATTGCAGAAGGAACACTCCCAAACTCATTATATGAGGCCACCATCACCCTGATACCAAAACCAGACAAAGATACTACTAAAAAAGAAAATTAACAGACCAATATCACTGATGAATATAGATGCAAAATTCCTCAACAAAATACTAGCAAACAGAATCCACCAACACATTAAAAGGATCATACACCATGATCAAGTGGGATTTATCCCAGAGATGCAAGAATTCTTCAGTATATGCAAATCAATCAATGTGATACACAATATTAACAAATTGAAGAATAAAAACCATATGATCATCTCATAGATGCAGAAAAAGCTTTTGAGAAAATTCAACACCCACTTACGATAAAAACTCTCCAGAAAGTGGGCATAGAGGGAACCTACCTCAGCATAATAAAGGCCATATACGACAAACCCACAGCAAACATCATTATCAATGGCGAAAAACTGAAAGCATTCCTCTAAGATCAGGAACAAGACAAGGATGTCCACTCTCACCACTATTCAACATAGTTTTGGAAGTCCTAGCCACGGCAATCAGAGAAGAAAAGAAATAAAAGGAATACAAATTGGAAAAGAAGAAGTAAAACTGTCACTGTTTGCAGATGACATGATACTATACATAGAGGATCCTAAAGATGCCACCAGAAAACTACTAGAGCTAATCAATGAATTTGGCAAAGTTGCAGGATACAAAATTAATGCACAGAAATCTCTTGCATTCCTATACACTAATTATGAAAGATCTGAAAGAGAAATTAAGGAAACACTCCCATTTACCATTGCAACAAAAAGAATAAAATACCTAGGAATAAACCTACTTAGGGAGACAGAAGACCTGTATGCAGAAAACTATAAGACACTGATGAAAGAAATTAAAGATGATACAAACAGATGGAGAGATATACCATGTTCTTGGATTGGAAGAACCAATATTGTGAAAATGACTATACTACCCAAAGCAATGTACAGATTCAATGCAATCCCTATCAAATTACCAATGGCATTTTTTACAGAACTAGAACAGAAAATCTTAAAATTGGTATGGAGACACAAAAGATCCAGAATAGCCAAAGCGGTCTTGAGGGAAAAAAACGGAGTTGGAGGAATCAGACTCCCTGACTTCAGACTATACTACAAAGCTACAGTAATCAAGACAATATGGTACTGG
The DNA here is from genome assembly GCF_965194805.1 of Balaenoptera borealis. Taxonomy (NCBI): domain Eukaryota; kingdom Metazoa; phylum Chordata; class Mammalia; order Artiodactyla; family Balaenopteridae; genus Balaenoptera; species Balaenoptera borealis. The sequence continues at coordinate 4,590,755 of NC_138868.1, forward strand.
CACAAAAACAGGAATATAGATCAATGGAACAGGATAGAAAGCCCAGAGATAAACCCACGCATCTATGGTCAACTAATCTGTGACAAAGGAGGCAAGGATATACAATGGAGAAAAGACAGTCTCTTCAATTAGTGGTGCTGGGAAAACTGGACAGCTACATGTAAAAGAATGAAATTAGAACACTCCCTAACACCATACACAAAAATAAACCCAAAATGGATTAGAGACCTAAATGTAAGACTGGACACTATAAAACTCTTAGAGGAAAACATAGGAAGAACACTCTTGGACATAAATCACAGCAAGATCTTTTTTGATCCACCTCCTAGAGTAATGGAAATAAAAACAAAAATAAACAAATGGGACCTAATGAAACTTAGAAGTTTTTGCACAGCAAAGGAAACTACAAACAAGACGAAAAGACAACCCTCAGAATGGGAGAAAATATTTGCAAACAAATCAACGGACAAAGGATTAATCTCCAAAATATATAAACAGCTCATGCAGCTCAATATTAAAAAAACAAACAACCCAATCCAAAAATGGGCAGAAGACCTAAATAGACATTTCTCCAAAGAAGACATACAGATGGCCAAGAAGCACATGAAAAGCTGCTCAACATCACTAATTATTAGAGAAATACAAATCAAAACTACAATGAGGTATCACCTCACACCAGTTAGAATGGGCATCATCAGAAAATCTACAAACAACAAATGCTGGAGAGGGTGTGGAGAAAAGGGAACCCTCTTGCACTCTTGGTGGGAATGTAAATTGATATAGCCACTATGGAGAACAATATGGAGGTTCCTTAAAAAACTAAAAATAGAATTACCATATGATCCAGCAATCGCACTACTGGGCATATACCCAGAGAAAACCATAATTCAAAAAGACACATGCACCCCATTGTTCATTGCAGCACTATTTACAATAGCCAGGACATGGAAGCAACCTAAATGCCCATCGACAGATGAATGGATAAAGAAGAAGTGGTACATATGTACAATGGAATATTACTCAGCCATTAAAAGGAACGAAATTGGGTCATTTGTAGAGGCATGGATGGATCTAGAGACTGTCATACAGAGTGAAGTAAGTCAGAAAGAGAAAAACAAATATCGTATATTAACGCATATATGTGGAGCCTAGAAAAATGGTACAGATGAACCGGTTTGCAGGGCAGAAATAGAGACACAGATGTAGAGAACAAACGTATGGACACCAAGGGGGGAAAGTGGCGGGTGTGGTGCTGGTGTGATGAATTGGGAGATTGGGATTGACATATATACACTAATATGTATTAAATGGATAACTAATAAGAACCTGCTGTATAAAAAAATAAAATCCAAAAAAAAAAAAGATGGTCATGATGATGCATGATGATCCTTTTTTTGCCAAGTAACACATTCCGTGAAATAAATGCACCCAAAGCGGTTGAAGAGAAGCACAGTCATTGTAGGAGACTTGAGCTTTGTCTGGCAGATCAAGTGACTAAAAGATATAACGGGATTGAAGTCCTGGATCTTAGATTTAATTATCTTGATTTTTAAAAATTGATAAGCAAATGGCACGTAAGTCTGCAGCGTTAGGAACTGAGGAGGTGGTGACACTTCAGATACAGAGACGATTTTAATAAGAGGATCCCAGGTTCCATAGCAACACATTTGAAAATCTCGGTGAAATGAGGATTTTCTGCAGGAACACAAATAGTAAAGTGGGCCCCAGACAAGGTAGACAGTCTGAGAAGGTCGGTGTGCATGGATGACAGATAGGTAGTTGGAGAGCTGCCCGCCCGCCAGTGTGAACCGGCTGGCAGCAGCTTCGTGGCTTTGAAGAGTGGGCAGCTCCAGAGGCTTCAGGAAGGAAGGAAGCTGCCTGATGGCCTCCCAGGACTAGCTTCACTCTGGTCATGACAGTGACCTGCACGGAGCCTGCCCAGTGCCGGGCTGAGTGCTGGCAGCAGCCGGTTAACCCTCATAGCAACCCCGAGGAGGGTACTTTCTCATCTCCACTTTATACTCGAGGAGGTGCGGTATCCTGCCTGCAACCTATAGCTCGTTTGTGGCAAAACTGAGCTTGGATCCAAGCAAACTAGTTCTAGAACCCATGTTCTCAACCGCTGTGATACAGCTTTTCAGCTGATGGATGAACGAATAAACAAAGCCACGGACCAATTTTGCTCACAAATGCAGATGCAAAAATTCTAAGTAAAATAAGAGCAAATAGCATCTACCAGTATAGGGAAAATATAATCACCAGCAATAGTTAGTACCAACGGCAGGAGGACGGTTTGGTATTAGTAAATCCAATAGTAGATTAAATCATATTACTAGATCAGAGAAGAAACCAGTCATTGTGGCAGGTGCTAACGAGGCATTCAAAATGTAGCATCCTGTTTCGATAACTCTTAGTATAGGGGCTGTTTCCTTAACACAGTAAATCCCATCATGTATCAGCCACCAGCGTATTCCTCAAAGGTAAAGTGTGGAGGCGACCCCATTAAAACAAGAAGGATGAAGAGGCTCCAGGAAGCTGTTCCCAGACAGCTTTCCAGGAAGTACAGCGAGTGCAGCCGACAGGATCACGGGGCAGGAGGAATATTCGCACGTCTGCTCAGAAGATGGAGCGGGCGGAAAAGCTTTTACGGTTAAGAAGCGTGCTCGGGAAGGAGGCCCGGTGCAGAATTATACAAAGACCAGCATCTTCCTCGTACAGCCACAATAGCCAAGCAGAAAACATAGTAGGAAAATGTGATGCAAACTGGAAGCAAAAATCTGGGACCCCAGGTGTTTCTTTCTTTCTTTGTTCCTCCATGCAGGCATGCGTGCCGTGCCACACGGCTTGTGGGATCTTAGTTCCCCGACCAGGGATTGAACCCGGGCCCTAGGCAGTGAAAGCGTGGAGTCCTAACCACTGGACTGCCCAGGCGTCTGTTTATAAAGCAGACGGGACCTTTGGGAAGGAAGGCCCAGAGCTGTCGAGAAGGGATGGACTCTCGGAAAGGGAGAGAAGGCTGTGATTTTGGATAGAAAGACTCATCACCGTGGAGATGGATGTTCCCGGTTCACGCGTGCGGTGTGAACATAGTAAGAGGTCCGGAGATGATTTTAGGAAAGGAGCTTGACCGCTTTACCTTCAAGTTCATCTGGAGGGCTAACATTTATATGAGAATAACCAGTAATATTCTGAAAAGGAAAAGTGGTCATGTGGAGATGGGGCAGGGTGAGGTGGCGACTTGTTCTTTCAAAGCCAAAAATATAGAAATCAGAAGCTCATAGTAATTCATACGGTGTAGTTTTGGTGCCAGAATAGTTCTGTGAAATCATATAGCGATTCATTTAACATTGATGGGAAGGAATGACTTGAGTCATCAGTGAAGTTGGAAAAACTGGCTAGATGGTTCCATTTCGGGAAAATAAACCGCCCAATAGAAAAACATGGAGTCAGAGCAGAAATTGGTGGTTCACAAGAGAAGAGAAATACCAACAAACAGTCAGTGAATGTACAGCAAGAGTTTAATCTTACTAGGAACCTAGTAAGTGCAGCTTAAATAAGACTGAGTTTTTGCCTGTGCAGTTTACAAAGAGCTTTTCTACATTCTATGTTTGGAAGGGTGGCCTGAGAAAGGGGTGTTCGAACTCAGCAGTTCGGAATGGTCATCTGTGGGGTGCACACAGCCTGAAGAATCACTGGGAAGGCACACCCGTTTGCCCAGCAAATTCTACTTTGAGAATTGTATTCAGTGAAAGGACAGGTTGACAAAGATGAGTTTAAGCTTGCCCCTCTGTAAGAATTTGAAGCAATCTAAAAGGTTCTCAAAGTGAAATTTGTTAGACTATGGCATTTTTGTACATGGAATATTATGTAACCATTAAGTGATGTCTATGGTGTATTCTGTGAAAAAACTTGTCATAAAACAAGATGTTAATCATTGTTTACAAGTAATCTGCAAACTCTGGCCCACAGGCCACAGGGGCCCTTCAGCTAGTTCACATGGCCCTTGAGTGGAGAATGGTCTTACTTTCTTTGTTGTTTTTTTGGCTGCATTGGGTCTTCGTTGCTGCACACGGGCTTTCTCTAGTAGCAGCGAGAGGGGGCTACTCTTTCTTGCGGTGCACGGGCTTCTCATTGTGGCTTCTCTTGTTGCGGAGCACGGGCTCTAGGCGTGCAGGCTTCAGTAGTTGTGGCACGTGGGCTCAGTAGTTGTGGCTCGCAGGCTCTAGGTGCGTGGGCTTCAGTAGTTATGGCGCACAGGCTTAGTTGCTCTGTGGCGTGTGGGATCTTCCCGGAACAGGGCTTGAACCCGTGTCCCCTGCGTTGGCAGGCGGATTCTTAACAACTGCGCCACCAGGGAAGTCCCTGGTCTTACAGTTTTAATAGTTGAAAAAAATTAAGACTATTTTGTGATAGGTGAAAATCAAATGAAATTTCAGAGAGCAGAGATCAAGTTTACTGGCACGTGGTCACACGCACTTTTTGGCGTATTGTCCGCGGCTGTTTTTGAGCTACGGTGGCAGAGCTGAAAAGTTGCAGCAGAGACCACCTGGCCCACCCACGGTGATATTTACCACCTGCATTTTACAGAAAATGTTTCCTGACTCTCACTTTATTATATGCAAAATCTGGAAAGGAGAGATGGAAAATATTGGCAGGCAGTACTCTGAAGATTGATCTTCATTTTCTTATATTTTTCTATGTTTTAATTTTTTGCGTAAGCATGTATTACAGTGACTCTTAAATCAAGTTACTCTTTCAAAGTTAAGGATTATTTGTTTTAATAACCTAAGGGCTCATATTTATTCTTTGCGCTCCGGCTAGAAACAACCAGAACGTCCTTCTTGTTCCCTCCGCGCACACCAATTCTTCACATGGCACTCAGTCTATTGAAAATGATCGATTGAAGTGATCTGTTAATAGTGTAAATCGGATTCATCTGTTCAAAGGTTCTTTCCTGCACGCTTGGTTGAAGGCCAGCTCTGTCGGGGACAGGGCTCATTGTGGAGGCTGGTGGCAGCAGGTTAAGTGGGCTGCAGGCATAACCCGGCTTGGCTCTGTGAGGGGTCTGAGCACACTAATATTCAGTGCATTGGCCACGAGGTTTGAGATGGCCATTTTTTAAAATTGTGGGTGTAATGCATGATTGCGCTGACCACTTATACAGTTAAAGTTTGATGTTGGAAAGTTGACTTCAAATAAATCATTGCATCATCTATCCCAAGTTAACCTGTATTAAATGACTAAAATACCACATTTATACTTTTTCCTTGTCCCCTCCTTCCCTCCGTGCTCCCCAGTGTTTCATGATGAGCCCCTTGGAAAGCACCCCCATAGTCAGCTCCCCTCCTGTAGGGAGTTATCCCAAAGGCATATCTGGTAAATGACCTGGGACCCCCTGCTGACCGTAGGCCAGAATGAGGAGTTAGAACCCCTAGGACCCCATCCAAGGGAAATTTAATAACCGGTGTATTAAAGGACGAGTGTTGTGGGCTGGTGGGTCTTTGTGCTGGGCACTGGGGGCCACCAGAGGCTGGGATGGCACTCAGACCCCATGGCCGGCTGGCTTCATCCCTGTACGTGCAGGATGGTGGGAACAGCCAATGTTAAGTCAACCCTACCAGCCTTGGGGGTGGGGGGAAGAGCCCTGCAAGGCTACTCACGGGTCTGGCTCGCACACCAGAGGTTCAGCCTTGACCGCTCCTGAATTTACTTAACAGTATCGGCCTATTGCAGGGTGTCCCCTGTCACCCTGGGGCCGCCAGGACCCAAATGCCCAGAGGGATGTCGTCTGGTCAGGAATCATCTGGGTCTACAAACTGCCGCTCAGCACTTCCCCGTCCATGTGGGGGAACCTGGTCGTCTTCGAGCAGGTGGTTTGCAGATGGTTTCCTCCCATGGCACGGGTGCTGGGCTGCCCCGAGCTCCCGTGGACCTGGCCCAGCTCTCATGCATCACCTGCTGTACCATCTGCACATCACCTGCAGGGTCCCAGCCACAGGCATCTCTTGCATGCCGTGTGGCACGGCCGAAAAAAAAGAAAAAAACACTCAGAGCTCATCACCTGCTAATTATTTTAGTACAAGCCATGGGAGCAGAGGGGGACCTCCCATCTCCCCTCTGCTCCCTGACACCAGCGTTCCTGGACCCCATCAGGACCTCCACCCTGCCCTTCCCTCTGCGCATCTTGCCTCCCTCTTTTCCTCTCCGGACTTGGATTCCACAGCCTGTCACCATCACCCCGACCTCGGCCCTGGGGCCCCAAGCACAGCAGACCCATCCCCAGCGCAGTCCAGGTGTCTGCCTGCTTTGGTCCTGCATGGCCAGAGAAAAACCCCAAATCGCTGGCTCCTCTTCCTTAATTCATGAGCCCTGACTCTGATGGCCCCAGACCACCCACTCCCTGTGCCCTCAGAGCCTGTTTCACACCCCCTTTCTGACTCCAGTGCCACCTCCCCATCCTCACTCTCAGTAGGTGAACTTATTTCACCGAGAAAATGCGAACATTCTGAAGAGACCTCCCGTCTGCTCCCCACCGCCTCTGCCAGCTCCCACACAGCTGTTCCCTCCTGCTTTCTCTCCCTCCTGTCTACTGGGGGGCGGGGGGCTGTGTGCTGCAGGCGCTGGCCACCCACCCACTTCCCGCTCCCTGGAGGAGGACATTCTCAACCGGTCCCCTCTCCTGAAGTTAAATAATTTCCTACTCCTGCATGCCGAGCTCCTGGTCCTGTCCTGTATCCCTCCATAGCCGCGTCTGCACTCGGGCAGGTGTGTGAAACTCAGGAAATCGGGTCATGGCACCAGTTGCATTTGGAAACAGAAACCTGGACCCCCCCCTTCCTTTGCAAAGCTAATGACGTTTCCACCTGCCTGCTGCATAAGCCCGAGTAAAAATTGACGATGACTAAAAACTGCAGCTGACAATGAAGTGTGCTTTTCCCGGCTGACCTTAAGCGATGCCCTCTTATGCTTTAGTTCGTCAACATGCCCTGCCTTGTGTTAAAATATTTTTCCTTTCCCAGGACATGGGCAAATTTTCCCTCACCTACGAGGCCTCCATGACCCGGCTCTTCCGAGAGGGCAGGACGGAGACCGTGCGTTCCTGCACCACTGAGTCGTGCAACTTTGTGCTGGCCATGGTGGACCCCACACAGACGGTAGGTGCTGCCCGGCCGGAAGCGGGACAGTGCTTTTCACAGAACAGCCCCTGAGGTTGACACGCAGGCTTCCCTGATTAAATCCCACGCATACTTTCTCCAGCAGGTCCATATCCAGTATCTCCTTTCCTTCACCCCTCTCGAAGGGACAGAAAGTATTAAAAGGTGACCGTCGGGGTCTTCCCTGGTGGTCCAGTGGTTAGGGCTCCGTGCTTCCACTGCAGGGGGTGCGGGTTCAACCCGTGGTCGGGGAGCTAAGATCCTGCATGCCTCGTGGTGTGGCAAAAAAAAATTAAAAAAAAAAAGAAAAAAGGTAACCATCAGGACAGACACAAAGGTTCATGTTTGCATCAATCTTCTGTCCTTCTGTAACTTCTATAAATCAGATTATACTTCCTAAGAGTCTTTAAATCAGAGCAGTACACAGCCAGTGAATAAAGGAGTGGCAGGGAGATGCTGCGAGACAGTGCAAGTGGTCGGCGTCTGGGTGGGAAAACAGTGACGATCACAGGATCCTTCTGCCTGGGGTTCCTGAAGCCCGCTGCCCATGCTGAAGGTCCTTGAGCAGGCGCGGGGCTCCAGGTTTTCTGTACGTTGCCTTTGACAGTCCTAGCGGGGGCCCATGAAGTATCATCAGTTCATTTTTGTAGATAAAGGAACAGAGACTTAGATGAATTCGGCAAACTGCTGGGCCGCACACCTAGTTAGGGGCTGAGGCCCATCCACGGCCAGTTCTGCCTGACCCGGAGTGCAGGTGCCTGCTGACTCCCGAGGAGACATGGCCCAGGGTTCTTGCTCTGCTCTGGAGGAACCTCCGTTCTGGAAAGGCTTTCAATTCTGTGGGAAGAGCTCAGTAGGTCTTGTGACGGATTGCTCTGATCTGTCATTAGCTGCCTTCAGAATCAGCCTTGAGGACCAGTTCTGGGGTGGGTGGGCCAAAGCCCGGATGGGCCTCCACATCCACGGAAGGGTGCTGTGTCACCTCATTCTGTGATTGACTGAACAGGGCCCAAAGGAAGCTGAAGCAAGCTTTTTGGGTCCAACCTGAAGACCCAGAAGCGCTGTTTTAGTAGAGCTTCCAGACCACTTTGGAGGGTTATTTATGACCCGCAGGAACAATCGCAGCCCGCTAAGAGGGACAGAGCGTCATTTCCACCTGATGAGACTTGGAGGCTGGAGCTTTCCTACCTGCTTGGTGGTCTCATTTGTATAAAAGGTGGAATGACGCCCAGTGGGCTGCACACAGGACCCCGAAACTGCCTCTCCAACAACTTGTCCCCGTGCAGCCTCCACGCCACCCCGTTCGCAGCGAATCTGCGGAAGCGGCAGTCGGCCAGGGGGGTTTCTGGTCAGGTCACCTTGGCAACCACCCAGAGACCCCCCCACCCCCGACACCCGCACCGCCACCAGTGACCTGCTTTCTCAGCACCCTGTCGGACCGCTGGAGAGAAGGGCCGTGAGCCTCATCCTGGAGCTTAGCCCGTGATGCACGACTTGAAAGTCCCCGTCTTTTGTTATTTTAGGTTGAACAGAGGCTCAAGTTATTCAAGATTGCGGCCAAGAAGCATCAGCACCTGTGCCGCCTGGCGATGACCGGCTCCGGGATCGACCGCCATCTCTTCTGCCTCTACGTGGTGTCCAAATACCTCGCTGTTGACTCCCCTTTCCTGAAGGAGGTGAGTCACTTCTGGGGCAGCCCGCTCAGCTTTCTTGGCTAAACCAAAACTTAGTAGATCAGTAGTACAGCTTTGCCAATCGGAACTGGCCTCACAGGTGGGTCTCGGGGCTCACCTGTCCTCACCATGGAAAATTGGAGCCGCGTTTCTTCAACCCCTGGAATGCCATGGCTTGTACTAAAATAATTAGCAGGTGACGAGCTCTGAGTGTTTTTTTCTTTTTTTTCGGCCGTGCCACGCGGCATGCGAGCTCTCAGTTCCCCGACCAGGGATCGAACCCATGCCCCCTGCAGTGGAAGTGTGGAGTCTTAACCACCGGACTGCCAAGGAAGTCCCAATAAAATTTAATTTTTTAATAATGGCTGTGTTTAACAAGCAGCTTGGAAAATTCCGGAAATTTGGCAGCCAGCTCAGGGGAGCTGGTACCAGTCAGCTCCAGCACACCACTGCCCCCGTTCCGAATCTTACTCCACGTATCTGCCACCTTTTCTGCCTTAAGACCCCATCAGCCGGTGTTGGCCCCTGCAGTCCGGGTGTCCTCACCTGCTCCATCCCTCTCCACAGACCTGCCTCAAGCCGGCGAGGCCTTCAGGGACATAGGCCTCTGGTGTCTGAAACAGTCCAAACACCGAGCAAGCCCTTTCTTGTCTTCCACCCGGGCTCCTCGGGGACAGAAGAAGATGGAATTGGGAAGTGTTGTTGGAACATTTCCTTGTTTTACTCCACAGGTGCTATCTGAGCCTTGGAGATTATCCACCAGCCAGACCCCTCAGCAGCAGGTGGAACTGTTCAATTTGGAAAGGAATCCAGAGTATGTGTCAAGCGGAGGCGGCTTTGGACCGGTAAGCAGCCAAGCGTCTGCAGATATTGATGGCAGTCTCATAGTGAAAATGTCAGAAATTCCCTTTGCCCGTGGCCTCACTGCCCAGGGTTCTATTGATGGATTGGCCGTGCCCTGCGGCATGCAGTATCTTAGTTCCCTGGCCAGGGATGGAACCCGTGCCCCCTGCAGTGGAAGCACGGGGTCTCAACCACTGGACCGCCAGGGAAGTCCCCCCACGGATCCATTTAAACCTGCTTTTCCGTAGGTTGCTGACGACGGCTATGGGGTGTCGTACATTCTCGTGGGTGAGAAGCTCATCAGTTTCCACATTTCTTCCAAGTTCTCCTGCCCTGAGACAGTAAGTACAAAACAAAAGTTCTCTCTTCTAAAGATGGGGTTTTTCACTGTTTTCTTTTGAGCACGTCCTTGATTTGACAGAAAATTGCAATTCAGTTATATACTCTTACTTGGTTGGGACATTTTCAAAACGGATTTTGAAAGTCTTTTAATAGTTTTAAAGGGATCGATCTTATTTGGTTGAAAGTGTGTATCTTTGCTGGTCGCAGTGGTTTTAAATCGTAATGTTGGAGTGCTTCTACAGCTTCCAGACTCTCTGTAACATTGGAGGGTGGATTAAGATTCGTGTGCACGTGGTAAGAAATACACATACACATTGAAGCAGGGGTCTGCAGTGTTCTCTGTGAATGGAACCTGTGACCACCTTCCTAGCATGGCACATTTAATCCTTATTTATATTCTCTCCTTTCCACATTGTACATAGCCTGACAGGCAATGCCAGGTTCACGTTTAACAGAGAAGATTGGAAGTCACTTGCTTATTGTGTTTTATGTAACGCATTGACATTAGGGGAAGCCTTAGATTAGGGGAAACCACACCCACACAGGATGTAAATTGGTGCAGCCACTATGGAAAACAGTATGGAGGTTCCTTAAGAAACTAGAAATAGAGCTGTCATATTATCCTGCAATCCCACTCCTGGGCATATATCCAAAGAAAACTCTTAATTCAAAAAGATAACATGCACCACAATGTTCATAGCAGCACTATTTACAATAGCCAAGACATGGGAGCAACCTAAGTGTCCATCAAGAGATGAATGGATAAAGAAGATGTAGTGTGTGTGTGTGTGTGTGTGTGTGTGTGTGTGTGTGTATACACACACACAGTGGAATATTGCTCTGCCATAAAAAAGAATGAAGTAATGCCATTTGCAGCAACATGGTTGGACCTAGGGATTATCATACTAAGTGAAGTAAGTCAGACAGAGAAAGATAAATATCACATGCAATCACTTTTATGTAGAATCTAAAAAAATGATAAAAATGAACTTATTTACAAAACGGAAATAGAGTCTCAGACATAGAAAACAAACTTATGGTTACCAAAGGGAAAAGAGGGTGGGGAGGGATAAGTTAGGAGTTTGGGATTAGCAGATACACATTACTATATATAAAGTAGATAGTCAATAAGGACCTACTGTATAGCACAAGGAACTCTACTCAATATTCTGTAATAACCTGTATGGGAAAAGAATCTGAAAAAGAATGGATATACGTATATGTATAACTGATTCACTTTGCTGTACACCTGAAACTAACACAACATTGTAAATCAACTATAATATAAAATAAAAATTAAATGAAAAAAACAAACTATCAGAGTTATTTCACTGCAAAAGATAAAGTGTTGGAAGCTAATGGAAACTTCAAAAGCTGTGTGACAATTAGCTGAGGCATGGAAACGATGTTTGCTCCATACAATAAGTTATATGACAAGAATAAGAAAAGTACTGTTCAAACTACTCTTGATAAGTTGTTTTTACAAAGAAATAAAGCACCTTAGTTTTCAAAAACAAAACAAAACAAATATACACTACTATATATAAAATAGGTAGGCAACCAAGTCGTACTGTATAGCACAGGGAACTATATTCAGTGTCTTATAATAACCTATCATGGAAAAGAAAAAAACACACACCCACACAAACATGTATGCTATCTTTATTAACCCTTAACATCTCTCCAGACGCTCTAACTTAATGATTAAGTGACTAAGTCAAAGCTTAGAGAATTGACAAAAAGGAATGTTAGTTCTTCGAGTCAGATGACAAGTGAAAAGGCTTGAAATGTGAGAATTTCCACGTTGTAACCTGTTTCTGTTTTTTGTTTTTAAATGAAAGGATTCTCATCGCTTCGGGAAGAACCTGAAACAAGCAATGATTGACATCGTGAGTTTGTTCGGGCTCAGCTCCAATTCCAAAAAGTAAATCCCTTAGCACTGCCGGGAAGGAAAATGAGCTCTTCCGATGAAAAACCAAATGAAAAATAGCTGTGAATCCTGATTGTAGTTCAGGATGAAAATTTGCTCTAAAAGACTCAGACGTTTCCTTTCCTTCGAGGGTTTGGTGTTTTTTGCTTTTCTAGATGGCAGGCTCCACCCCATGAAGTATAACCCTACTCCTTCCAAGCAGGTCCTAACCTGGGGGACATTGGATAAAGTCCCCCCTAAGGTCTTCCCATCGCCTTATGTTTCTTAAGGGATGAAACTGTCATTGAGCGATTTATGGAATGAGTGGGGCTGTGACTTCATACTCGTTGGAAATGACCGACCCGGCACGCTTCCTCGGCGGCCACCGGACACTTGGTACTTACGGGCATTTAATTTTATCAGAGCGATGTAAACATTTGTTTCCTTCCGAGAGAAAAGCATTGTTTAAGCTGCAGATGTTAGCAGTTAATAGCCAATGCACATGCAATGCACTAACCAAGAAAAGCTGTGCTTTTGGAACCCATTCTGTCCCTGTGGTAACTCTGTCACTGTCTAGTTTGGTCGTCTGCATTTGCCTCTCCATGTTTGAAGCATGTAGTATGTCTCATCTTTAGTTTTCCTGACCTTGCAAGTCTTTAAAACCCAGTGCCTTAAAAACGGAAGGCCCTAAATGTAAGGGAGACCGCACGAGAGATTTATTTCGTAAAGTCTTTAGGTGGAATTGTGGGTGTCTTACTCCTTCTCAACTTACTGGGTGGATAACCCTATGTAGGCATTTTACTGTGGTGTCCCTGCATCCCAGAAGGACCAGTTCCCTTATGAGGGCAGCTGTGCTGCATTCCCCCATCCGACTGCCTTCCTTAAGCTTCCTCGTTAAGCTGCAAAAGAAGACGTGGGCGTGCCTCAGAAATGGGGAGCAGGGGATGTGATGGTCGAAGATTATGTGTCTGGAGCACTCACTGAAAAATCAAACATCCTAGGTGCCTCAGGATTCCTGCTTACCCAAAGTGGCGGCAGGGAGAACATGACATTTGCCACTGAGGAAGGAACAAAACTTGAGAAAAGCAAACCTCAGGGCGGTCAGGGTTGGGCATCCCAGCTGGTGAGAGAGGAGACCCACTCCCGTTTCCAGGGAGACGGAGGGAGATGGGTTATCGGTGACCTCCTAGAATGTCGCAGGTGACAGGTGCTGGGTTTAACACAGCCTACCCTTCGGATGGGAGTGCCTTGATCGAGTGATTGACCAAAAAGCGACGAGGCGCTGAATTGTCTTCAGTATTTAATGTAAAAAGAACGGATCGTGGCATGAAATAATACCCACTGCCTCTGGGCTGTAATGACAAGCTTAGCTGTCCATCTGTTAAAATCATGTATTTATTTTTCTGACCACTATGTTCTGGTGGGGCTCGCCTCTCTTAAGAATTCTGAACTCCAGTGATACGGTGACAAGGCCGAACCCTTGGAGTAAGAGGAAGGCGCTTGCTGCAGAGCACGTGCATATTTTATTCCTGTACATGTTGTGATGTAAAAACCCCACCTAAATGGGCCAAAGACTTTTTTTCTTTTAAAAGCAAGCAGAAATGAGAACAGACAAAAAAAAGCAAAAAGGGACATTTAACCACCAGAGCAACAAAAGGCCCTGTTCATCTGTGTTATGTAGTCAAGGAGGCGTGAGGGGTACAGCCCCTCTGCCTCAGCGAGGTGTAGCTTCCAGTCAAAGCCAGGGCCACTGAAATCATACACTGTTGACCACTGACCAGTCTGTATTATGATTCACGGGTGAATTTGAGCACAGATGTGTTAGCACTCAGACTTATTTGGGCTTGTCTCTCAGGTTTTAAGTGTTTCAAATGTAATCACTGCTAATCCGTGCAGTTATCAATGCAATTTTATATTCCCTAAAAGGAGGAAGAGTGGGGTTTTACTGTACATGTTGAAAGCAGGAGGTAGGAGTATGATGTATTTAATTGAATTTGGAATAAGCCATAGTCTTAACGGAGCTGTGGTCTGAATTTGTTATCTTGAATTGGCCATTGCATGTAAATACAATATGCTCTTTTGGATAAATCTTAGAAATGCAGTGTGAATGTTATCATTAATAAAAACATTAATCCCAGTCTACCACAGTATTGCTTTCTGTCTCTTTTGTTATACTGATAAGGAGGCTATAGGTCAAGTACCAGGCTCAGGCACTTAGGACAAAGGTGACCGACCAAGATATGCAGAAAAAGCCTTGGGTTGGGCAGAGTGGACCTCGCTCGATTCACACACCTGACGGAGAAGGGTGGCTGCTAAGAAGGGCTGTGGATTTTGCTGTGTTCATTTTTGCATCCTCACCCTTGCCCCAGGGCTTAGAACAGTGCCTGACACATAGTAGGTGCTCAATAAATACCTGTTAAATACATGAATTCTGTTTTCTCCACAGTTCTTATTGAACACCTACTGTATGCTTAGCTCTGTTCTAGGCACTGGGAATACAGCGGGGACCCCAAAAGGTTCTGGCTGTCGTGGAGATCAAATTTCATTGGGAGGAGGTTGAGAACCAAGGAAACCTCTCAAAGGATCTTAAGGGTTCCTAGGCACTTGTGTGTGTGTGTGTGTGTGTGTGTGTGTGTGTGTGTGTGTGTCTATGGGGGGGAAGAGTAGCTGGCTCAGGAAGGAGGCTGATTTAGAAATGGGTTTGGGGGAATTCCCTGGCGATCGAGTGGTTGGACTCCTCGCTTCCTCTGCAGGGGGCCCGGGTTCCATCCCTGGTCAGGGAACTAAGATCCTGCAAGCCGCGTGGCCGAAAAAAAAAAAAAAAATGGGTTTCAGCTGAGGCCTGAATGACAAGACAGAGCCGGCCTTGTCCGATCCAGAAGGGCCAGAAGAGCATCTAGGAACTGCAGGTGCTCAAAGGTTCCAGGCCTTTGATCCTGCCCAGCATGGTGACTCACACAGCTGGCCATGCACGCCTGACCCACGGGGACTGCTCACTAGAAATGTCTGATGTGTGAAGGAGTGAATGGTACGGCCTGGGGGTTGATGTGCTTCTCAGGCTATTCAAGCTCTTCACGGTGTTTCACTTGGGTTCTTCAGTTTATATTGGCTACAGTTTGGGAAGCCTGAGTTGCATTCTCAGGCCTGCCCCCAAACTCAGCTGAGTTCAAAGAGATGTGGCTTTTCCAGCCATAAAATTAAGAGTAAGGAGATCCACATGCACGTGTGTATGTGGATCTCCAGAGAAAGGGCTGAAAAGATACACAGCAGACTTCACAGGGATTCCCTCTTTGAAAGGCAGTGTGATTGTGGATGGTATGGAACCCAAGGGAACTTCAGCTTTATCTGTAATATTTAATTATTTCGGTAGGAGGGTTTATGTACTATACAGGTCTTCATCGACTTACGATGGGGTTAAGTCCTGATAAACCCACAGTAAGTCAAAAATGCATCTAATAAACCTACCCTACCAAACATCATAGCTTAGCCTAGCCTACCTTAAACGTGCTCAGAATACTAACATTAGCCTACAGTTGGGCAAAATCATCTAACACAAAGCCTATTTTATAATAATGTGTTGACTATCTCATGGAATTTATTGATACTGTCCTGAAAGTGAAAAACAGAATGGTTGTAAATGTATCCGTTGTTTAGCCTTGTGATTGCGTGTCTGAGAGCTGCCCAGTATCACTAGAAGGGAGTATACATATCCCTAGCTTGGGAAAAGAGCAAAATTCAAACTTTGAAGTATGAATGCATATCACTACTGAATGCATATCACTTTCCCACCATCATAAAGTTTAAAAATCCTAAATGTCCATTGACAGATGAATGGATAAAGAAGATGTGGTACACATATACAGTGGAATATTACACAGCCATTAAAAAGAATGAAATAATGCCATTTGCAGCAACATGGATGGACCTGGAGATTATCATACGAAGTGAAGTAAGTCAGAGAAAGACAAATATCATATGATATCGCTTATATGTGGAATCTAAAAAAAATTAAAATGATACAAATGAACTTATTTACAAAACAGAAACGGACTCACAGACTTAGAGACGAATTTATGGTTACTGGGGGGAAGGGTGTGGGGGAGGGACAGATTGGGAGTTTGGGATTGACATGTACACACTGCTATATTTAAAACAGATAACCAACAAGGACCTACTATAAAAAAAATTCCTAAATTAAGGACATTCTGTACAACTAAAGAAAAAAGCTGTCCCAGTTTTAGTCTCAAGAAGCCACTAAAGCTTTCTATGGAGTCCTGCCCTATAGGTCAGAGGCACACAGGAAATGAATTCTCCAAGAACTGGACAGTATTTCAAGGCAAGTATGTTTGCAATGAACTAGCGGTTGGGAATATATTTTAAGTCGTTCACATGGCAGGAAAATTCCAACAGTGAGAATTTAATTACATTATGTTCTTTTAATGTCAACTTTTTTTTTTTTAACTTATTTATTTTTGGCTGTGTTGGGTCTTCACTTCTGTGCTAGGGCTTTCTCTAGTTGCGGCGAGCGGGGGCCACTCTTCATCGCGGTGCGCGGGCCTCTCAATATCGCGGCCTCTCTTGTTGCGGAGCACGGGCTCCAGACGCGCAGGCTCAGTAGTTGTGGCTCACGGGCCCAGTTGCTCCGCGGCATGTGGGATCTTCCCAGACCAGGGCTCGAACCCGTGTCCCCTGCATTGGCAGGCAGATTCTCAACCACTGCGCCACCAGGGAAGCCCTTAATGTCAACTTTTAATGTCCCATTATAATTTTTCAGATAAGAAAGTCCCAGCAACTTAAAGCTGTACCTTAAATTTCCGGATTGTCGACTGTGCAAAATTTTCTTGCGATTTCTTGAACGCTGATGTGTACAGCCAAATAGTGCATAGTGCTGGTGTGCCTTGGTTACTACTGTTTGACTTTAGGAACGTATTTTTGTCAGTGAGATTAGAAAGCGAATGTCTTACTTTTTTTTTTTTTTTTTTTGGCCGCGCCAAGGGTCTTGAGGGATCTTAGTTCCCCAACCAGGGATTGAACCCAGGGATTGAACCCTGGGCCTTGGCAGTGAAAGCGCGGAGTCCTTGGGTTGCTTACATTGACAAGAGACGCCTAGAGCTCCTCCCAAGCTCCAGCACCAAGGACCTGAAGTGCACGCTAGGTTGGGAACTTGCATGTGCCGATCCCTGGCCCTCCACCCACCCGCGGTGCTCCGTGGCGGGGCGGGCTCTGTCCTGAGGAGCTCGAGGGCAGAAAAAATACACGGTCAAGACTAAGGTCTGAGGTCAAGCCAGGGAGTCCCACCCAGTGCTGCCTCAGACTGGCCTGGGGGCTTCTGGTTCCCCACCTGAGCCTGGAGCTGCTGGTCCCGGGAGTGTCCTTCCCTGACCACCTCCCCTCAACTGGCCGGTCCCTGGCCTCCGGCCCCGACTCCGCCCAGCTCGCCCCGCCCACCACCCTCCAGCACTGTCACGGGGGGCCGCCTCCCCCGCCCCATCCCTGCTTATCCCCTCACACTTCCGGGACCCGCCCATGCCCCCACTCACTTCTGCGCCCCGCCTTCGCATCACCCCCAACCCCTCCCACCCTCTGACCCCGCCTCACGCGCCCCGCCTCCGCCTCGCCCTGGCCCCGCCCGCCTCCGCGAGCCCCGCCTCCGCGAGCCCCTGGCCCTGCCCCAGTCCGTGGCCCCGCCTCCTCCCCAACCGCCAGTTGCTCGGCCCCGCCCTGCGGTCGGCGCTCTGACAGCTCCCGGGGCCACAGGTGTGCCGTCTGAGGAGGCCTGACTCGGCGCCCCTCCGGTGCCTGAGACCCCGGCCGCCGTCGGGTTTCCCCGCGGTCCCCGGCCCGGCCTCGGGTCTGCAGAGGGAAGGGGACGGTGGGCCCCCTAGTCAGCCTCGAGGGGGGCGGCGGGACCCCCTCTCCAGTCGTCCCCGTCAGGGGCGGCGGGACCTCCAGGTCTGCCCCTCGGGAATGACGGACCCCCGCCCCTTTCAGCCCCAGTCGGCCGGTCGGGCCAGCAGGGCCCCTTGTCCGGTCGGCCTCGCCGGGGTGTGGGGGGGTTGGGCCCCCTAGGCCGGCCCCTCGGGAGCGGCGGGCTCCCCGGGTCGGCGGCCGGGGCGGGTGGGGGGCCGCCGCCTGACTGGACCGCGTCGTTGCAGGTGCGCGGTTCCCGCCGGATCCCCCTCGCGCCGGGTGCGGGGCGATGCCCGGGCCCGGGGGCCCCTAGTGGACATGGAAGAGGCCCCTCTGCTGGGCGGCATGTCCAGCCCGGAAGACGAGATGGTGACGGACCTTTTCAGCGCCGAGAGTCAGTTTGTTCCTGAAAACCTTCCCCTGAAAGCCCCGGTGGCGGTGAAGCACGAGGCAGACGAGTTCCACGTCCTCAACGACGCGTACCTGGGCTCCGCGGACCCCAGAGAGCCCCTGCTGCCCGCCTTCAACGCCCCGCTCGGCGGGGACTGCAGGAGCCACGTCAAAGTGGAGCGGCTGGTGGATGAGGACGGAGATGAGGAAACGCTCGGGGAGTACGCGAGTCTCCCCGAGCTCAGTCCCCTGGAAGACGCCGTTCTTCCCGCCGCCGCCTGGCAGCCGCAGGCCTACGACCTTCTCTTCCTGTC
This sequence comes from Balaenoptera borealis, assembly GCF_965194805.1. Taxonomy (NCBI): domain Eukaryota; kingdom Metazoa; phylum Chordata; class Mammalia; order Artiodactyla; family Balaenopteridae; genus Balaenoptera; species Balaenoptera borealis. The sequence goes on from NC_138868.1 coordinate 4,609,290, forward strand.
CCCCCTGCCGACCCCGCACACGAGTCCTGCCGTCGGGCCCCCGGGCGCCTGGGCCCAGGAAGGAGCCGCCCACCCCGGCGTCCCCGTGATTCCAGTAAGACCCACGTCGCACAATACCCCCCGCGCCCCTGCCCTAGTGGAGACGGGAGACTTCCTGCTTCCACCAAGATTGTTCTCGTGTCAGTCGCATCCCTGATGGGATTCACTCATCCCCAACAGGGCGCATCCCTTGCTAAACGCGAGATGCATCACCCAGCCAAGCCGTTCTACCTGAAGGTGAATTAGGTCCTCGGTCCCTGGTTCAAACCTGGCCTAACCCGGCAGAGATCATGCAACAAAAGAGGAGGGAAACAAGTAAATTTTTTTTTTTTCCCCCGCCAGGCGTGTGGGAGCTAAGCTCTGCAGCCAGGGATCCAACTACAGCGCAAGCGCGCAGCCCTAACCACTGGACCACCAGGGAAGTCCCTAGAAAGTTTTTTTTTTTTTTTTAAGAAATTCACGTTCTTTTATTTATTTATTTATGGCTGTGTTGGGTCTTCGTTGCTGTGCGAGGGCTTTCTCTAGTTGCGGCGAGTGGGGGCCACTCTTCATCGCGGTGCGCGGGCCTCTCACCATCGCGGCCTCTCTTGTTGCGGAGCACAGGCTCCAGACGCGCAGGCTCAGTAGTTGTGGCTCACGGGCCCAGTTGCTCCGCGGCATGTGGGATCCTCCCAGACCAGGGCTCGAACCCGTGTCCCCTGCACTGGCAGGCAGACTCTCAACCACTGCGCCACCAGGGAAGCCCCCTAGAAAGTTTTAAAAGCGGCTTTAGGAAATAAACCCTAGTGTCTGTGAAAACAAATGCAGTGCGAGTCTTCACGTGCTCACCTTTTACATTTTTCCCCCTTTAGATTGATAAGGGTTGTAATTCACAGCCAAGACTCACAGTTAGTGCTTGTGTTTGGTGAGCCTTGAAATCAAGGCGTTAGAGCTGCCCTCTGCTAATAGGTGGTTGTTCCTCAAGCGTATGTAATATAAATCAGAGTCTACATGAATTCATGGTAATTGTCAGCCAGCTACCCTCTTTTGCTGTGGATAACTACTGGCAATTTTCTGATTTGTTCTTATTTGTTTATCTATTTATTCTGAACCCGGACACTGGGCAGTGAAAGCACAGAGTCCTAACCACTGGACCTCCAGGGAATCCCCCTTTTCTGCTCTGTTCTTGCTGAAGCTAAACAAATCAGTTTTTAAAGGAAACAAAGGATCTGTAAGGAAATGTGTACTGGCCCCACAAAAGGATCTAGTTTGGAAAACTAGATTACTCAGCTGTTAAATCATTTTAGTAAGTCATAAATTAAGCTTCTGTGGAACAGTTTTGAATTGGTGTTGAGACGGCTGGAGCCTGACTTTGTTTGCATATCATAAGCCATAGCAGCAGGAGCTTCGACTTCTGTTTTCTGGTGTTCTTTTAGCACAATCACTGCTCCTTAGTGCACAGGAAAGGTGGGGAGGAGAGGCTGAGGCCTAGAGAAACCACAGAGCATACCTAGTCCCACCAGCCTTCAGCTGGTGCAGAGGTCTTCCTCGGAATCTTTTTCAGATGGCTTGAAATGTCAGACACTCCATTTTGCTACCAGACCAAACGTGCGTCCCAGCGCCTTTTGCCTGTTGGTCCTAGCACGGCTCCCTTCCTGTACCAAGGGGACTCAGTGAGCATTCACCAGAGCAGGAAAGGAACTGGCTCACGTTAAAATAGTAAATTCTCTTTAAATGTAATTCAATTTTAACAAAATAGAGACTATTTGGATGATATTTCTTTTGTTTTTTGAATTTTTATTGACAATTTCCTAATTCATTAATAAAATGAAAAAGATTTAGCATGGGCATGTTTGTCTTTTAAACAGAGTGGAATTATTTTTCAGTAACTATTCAGGGTCAATTGCTAATTTCCTTTTTCTAGAAATTCATTCCCACATATTGACCTCTGTTTATTCTGTAAAAATAGGATTTTACTATACTGTAAGTAGTTCAGATATCAGTTGCATGGGGCTGAGGAATTGATATATTTACTGTATAAGTATTTGTTAATTACAGGGAGATAAGTTAAATCTAAACTTTGCTGATGTGGCACTTCCCTGGTGGTCCAGTGGGTGAGACTCCGCGCTCCCAATGCAGGGGGCCTGGGTTCCATCCATGCTTGGGGAACTAGATCTCACATGCCTGCCGAAACTAAGAGTTCCGACGCCGCAACAAAGATCCCGCGTGCCGCAACTAAGACCTGGCGCAGCCAAAATAAATAAATAAATAAATAATTTTTAAAAATAAAAATAAACTTTGATGATGTGTACCTGACAAATTCCCCAAAGCAGAAAGCAGAAGAAAATTGAAAACTTTCTACATTTCTATAAAATTTGAAATATCTAAATAAAGTTATAACTTGAAATATAGCTAAATTTTCCTCTGTCTTTTGAAAGATTTATACCTAGATGCTAGTCTGCTGTGCTAAGGGATTTGGCAGTCCATGAAAACTATTAATTGTTTAGATCCCAGATTTTAAGTTAGACGATCTCCAAGTTTGGAGTCAACACCCACACTTTGAAAGATAGTTGTCTGTGCTGTGATTTTATATGAGGTCTTCAGAATGTTACCATAGAATCACCATCTTCTTTGAAGGACTTTATGACCTGCCTCCTGGCCTCTGGGGAAACTCACCTGTGCTCTCTAATAGGCAGTCTGGGCAGGTGGAGGTTAAGGAGGGGGAGAGATGAAGTGAGTGTAGGTCGACTGAAGCTTCCCAATCCTCGGCACATTATCAAATCTTAAAAAGAAGCACCCTGATTTTAAAACACTTAAATCTAATGGTTATTATTTTTTTAATCATCGAGACTTTTTAGTTTTTTAAATTCTGTTGATTTTCAGTGACATCATTGGTGTCTCTCCCTAAATTTGGTAATTTTGCTGGTGTGTCACTGAGTCATTGCAGAGGATAGCTTAAAAACAAAGTTAAAGTTGGCAGTTATTCCCTACCCTCACTGTTTTCATGTTAATTATTGTCCTACCATTCAGTTAGGGAAGGTCTACTATTTAATTATAAACATTACTCTAAATACATTTTAAGTTACAATATAAATATTACTAAAACATCAGCAAGGATGTCAGGCTTCTTGATGAAAAAGCCAAACGATAGACTAGAACATTAATACAGCCTAATGAGTGTGCTCTGAAAGTGGCAATAAAGGAGCAGCATTTCACACGGTTTTAAGGAAGGTCCCACGAGGCAGCCAGCTCCTTTGGAGTAGGGGGCTGTCGAGGAGCTCAAGGGGCAGCTGACCAACTGCAGAATCTTCTCAAGTTACTTATACTGTGGTTTTTTGTTTTTTGTTTTTTTAATTTATTTTTATGGCTGTGTTGGGTCTTCGTTTCTGTGCGAGGGTCTTCTCCAGTTGTGGCAAGCGGGGGCCACTCTTCATCGCGGTGCATGGGCCCCTCACCTTCGTGGCCTCTCTTGTTGCGGAGCACAGGCTCCAGACGTGCAGGCTCAATAATTGTGGCTCACGGGCCCAGCTGCTCCGCGGCATGTGGGATCTTCCCAGACCAGGGCTCGAACCCGTGTCCCTGCACTGGCAGGCAGATTCCCAACCACTGCGCCACCAGGGAAGCCCTATACTGTGTTTTTGAAGCAGCAAGAGGGCCACATCAAAATCACATCTCCACACCTCGTGGGCAGATGGCCCTTGTCCTCGGGGTCCTTGATCCCCAGTGAAGCTGGGCAGAGGACTTGTCACCCCATCTTGCTGCCCCAGAGAGAGAATAATAGTCGGGAAGAGAGGACACTAAGAGTAAGGGTGCTCTTTACTTTAACAATGTAACTTCTACAAAGAATTTTCTGTATTATGCAACTGTAAAGTACAATGTCCAAAATGTGATTTCTAAAATAACGTTTGCTTTTTTAGGTTGAAATCAAGGAAGCAGGTGGTACTATCACAAGTAACAATCTGGAGGAAACAACTTTTCAGAACCCTCTGGCCCAGGAGTCCTGTTGCAAGTTCCCAACATCACAAGAAGCAGAGGATGCCTCTGGCTGCTCTCATAAGAAAGACTCTAACCCAATGGTAATTATGCCAAAGAAAATGTGTCTGACTAACATGATACTAAATGTTTGACCCTTACCATTACTAAGTCAACAGTAATATATTTTCAGTCATTATTTTTCATTCTGTTTACTTGTCGTATCAGCATTTTTGGTTGTCTTATCTATGAAAAGAGGGATATAATTAGAGCCTTTCTAATGCTTCTGTCACGTCTAAGATTCTCATTTCTACTTGATCTTAGCAAATCAAACAAATAGGACACCACTCTCTTTGTTAAGGAGAGAAGCCATAAGTCACGTCAGTCCATGCAGACCCGGGGTTGGCCCAGGAACGGGGCAGCTGGCTGAGCTGCATGGTTTGGCATGTTGCTGGGATGGTAAAGCTCCAGTTCTGTGCCTGCAACGCAGAGGCTGCTTTCCTTCCTGCCTGCCTCCAAATTCCTGATACTAACTAACACGCATGTAAGATAGGTAATCAGTAACATTTGTGGTTTATGCGATATTTTTGCAGGTTTGTAATTTCATTTAATCCTCTATCAACTCTGTAGGGTACGCATTGTTTTTATCTACATTTTATGGATAAGAAAACAGAGATGTGACGTAGGTTTCTTGTAAGTGGTACGTTGAGGACTCCAGGTCTCGGTGTGGTGAGGACTGGGAAGTGGGGGGAGCTAGGGAATCCAGCCCCAAGCAGTCTTTTAGCAGAGTCCGGAGAACCAACATTTGCCGTCCCCCCAGCAGCTCTTTATTCCGATAAAGGAGGCCTTAGCCCTAAGGCATATACTTTCACTAGAAAATACTTGAAAATGAGCTCATCATGAACTTTGGCTTAGCTGTGGCATACGCCAGTACTCGCCTCTGTCCATGGTTCTCCTCAGGCCCATGGGTTCTGAGAGCAGAGCTTTTCCAGGACACCTGGAGCAGGTGAGTAGGATGAGAGCTCTTCCAATTACACCAGCCTCCTGAGTAATGTTAGAACGCTCCCAGGAGGGACAGGGCAGAGCCCAGAATTGTGCAATAGGCAGAGGCCTGGAAAGTCCACTCTCAGCCTTTCCCCCCAGTTTGTGCACCTGTGTGTCTGTGGCTATAACTTTATCCTCTAAATACAAATAAAATTCCAATCAAACATGAATGCTGGCCTCTTATCCAATGTCAGGATGATCTGAAGGTTTGACCCAGTGATCAGCACCTCATTAACGTAGGCTCTATGTGTGTTATTTTGGTAACATTGATCCTTTATGGTTATTTGGGTTTTCCTGTCTAGGAAACCCAAAGGCAACCTAACAGCAGAAGCCATAGCTTCTCTGGGTATCTGTGGTTTTACCATCAGAATTAGAAGCTATGTGCAAGCAGAAACAGTGACTTCTCCTACCTTCATGTTCAAGCTACATTGCCACAGACAGGGCTGACTGGTGTGGTTGACTGACCAACTCACCCGGCTCACTGAGTATTTATTTATGGTCGGAACCCAACTAAGTGATCTTAGGGTGCTAGTCAGGCCCATAAAGATTGCCATGGCTTCTTAGAATTTTCCGGTTCTTGGATTAACCTTTCTAAACTGCACTTGTAGGAAATGAAATAAATGGGTATTTTAAAAACACCCTACATGTTAAATAATAACATGTGCATGTGGCAGGAAAGAACAACTGCCGTAAAATTAACGATTATTCTAAGTATCTGGTCAGCTACAGCGATGGAGTCAGGGGGGCAAAGTCCTTCGTATAGCTCACTGGACCTGAATGGGGCCAGGGTTGGAGCGGCACACCCTCTCCATTTACGATGACCACGGAGTACGTGGCCAGGTGACGGAAGCTCGGGCTCACAGTCACCTGTTCCCTACCCTAAACCTCAAGGGCCAGACACCCGCAGAGAAAGGCGTGAGCAGGAACTTCTCTTAACACACTAAGCACATCTCACAAGACATTTCCCAGGGGTTTTGCCCTGTGGTGCCTCCAGAGAGCACGTTATTGCAGGGTAGGAAACTGAGAACATGTCTGTAGTTTACCGCTCTCCATGAAAACTTAAATTCTGGATTAAAACTGTGTTCTCAGATTTAAGTTTACTTAGGTTCATATTACTGGATATCTTTTGAAAAATGAAACCTGATCATTATTTTTCATTTTAGGTGATATGTCAGTTGAAAGGGGGTACACAAATGCTGTATATAGACAATTGTGGCACAAGAGAACTAAAAGCACTTCATTTGGTTCCTCAGTATCAAGACCAAAATAATTATCTACAGTCAGGTACAAAGTAAATTAATAGAAAAATATGTCATATATCACATGGAAGTTGGTAAGTGACTATGTTTGGCTTTGTATAGAGAGTAAAAGTGAAATTGGCAGTGAGGCAATTTGGCAATCCCCATAGCCCATATGAGTGAGCTAAGAATAGAAAAACATATCTTTAGAGATTAATTTATGTACATTGTACTGACAATCTCAAATTCTTGGATAGCCGTCCTCTCCTTCTGCTAGTTGCAGAGAGCTTTGTGATCCTACCAAGTGACTACTTGTACCCATGAGTGCTGTGGCTAGAGGTACCTGGGTTGAAACATCAAGCTTTCGCAGATTGGACGGCGGGTTGACTGTTCAGATGTGGTAAAAACTGCATACGTTTTAATGTAAACGTTTTCACATAGTCAGTGAGAACTGCCACTCTGCTTTAATCACCATTAGTTCTGAAATGACTATATCAAACGCTGATTTATCTGCCATTCATTTACTCAGAAACTTCTTTAAACTGGTGCGATAGTAATAAATGATCTATAAGTACTTGATTACCATCAAATGACTTAGGAATGATTAAAGAAAGGCCAAATGACACAGTTTTAGGATTGTGTTTACAAGGGTTAGACACTGATACTTGAAAACTGGGCACCCATGTGCGCTGTATACATAATCGTGTTTCTCTAAAGCTTGGCCTAACCAGAGCCTCTCATTATCAGACGATTCACGGACCTTGTCAATAATTTAAATCAGTATTACATCCAAATGTCATTTCAACGGGTCTTTGGAGCCCAGGGCAAAAAGAAAGAGTGTGACTCCCATTCCATCCTGGTAGTCTCTTTATCCAGGGATAGGACAGGTAACGTGCCTTTAAGACACTTACTTTTCTATGATGCAAAGCGCCGTCAGGAGCACTTTGCTGCACACCAGCCATGGCTTTTCCGGCTCCGCTCCCTGTGGGTCAGAGCTGCATCTGCTGCTCTACAGGCAGAGAAGGGTTCTTTCCTAATTCCCTTCCTTCTGGAACACGACAAAATCCTAATGCCTTTAGATCACCCACAGAAGGAAGATTTTCGTAATGCTCTCCAAGTCTATTTCCTTGTCATGTCATCATAACCGCCCCCCCAGCCCAGTCTCCTTTGTTTTGCTGTGTACACATGAAATATCACCATAAAATAAATGCATTCTGTTACCGAAGTCTCAAGGTAACATCACTCAAAGGATGCACAGGCCTGGAGCAGGAGATGTATTCGGCTGGTGGGCAATCAGGAGACGAAGACACATTTCTCCGGCCGCTTTGACTCAAACATAGAGTTTCACAGGGACCTTAGCGTCTCAGGGATGTTTTTCACGGCACCCTGAGGCTAAAGAAATACCTATCGGTTCCAGTCTTAAGTAGTTTGGTCCCAGTAGCCTAATAAGTATTTACATCCTGATTAGTTAGTAACCATTTGAAGAAGAGTGGAGGTAAATTGAAAGTAGTTCATGTGGCATCCTGCAGACGGTGCTGCGCTCTCCCTGAAAATGTGACACATCTAGTGCGTCCCTGGAGAGTTTGGGGCAACACAGGAGGGCACCTTAGCGCACAGTTTGGGAACCTGGGCACTGACAACATTTTTAGCATAACTATCCCTGGAGGCTCGAGTGAAGGAGCATTATGACAAAGAAAAAGGGTGTAATAAGTAAAAACAACACAAAAAAACCCAAAAACATTGACCAGAAAGGTTTTATAGAAAACATAAATAGGATCTAGATAAGTGTCAATGACTTTGCACATGTTAAACTCAGGATACATGATCATTTTTGTACTTTCTTCCATGTGCAAGTGGAAGAGGAACAATATATGCTATCAATTAATTGTAATTGTCTTCCTTACAGATGTCCCTAAACCTATGACTACTTTAGTAGGAAGATTTTTGCCAGTACCAGCAAATTTAAATCTCATTACACAACAAGTGAGTCATTGCTTTAATAAAAAAATACAATAGGGCATTATTGTCTCTTGAAATATCGATGGTCGAAGTTTTTATTACTCGGAAAATATAATTTATCCTCCGTTTTACAATCAGCAGTGAAACCAAGTATTCAATACCTTCACTACTGGGTCAGACACTGGGAGTAGTGGAGTGAGTCTGAGACCCCATTCTCTGCCAGCCCTGTGAGACTGCCCGGCCATTTCCTACAGCCTCTGAACCCTGGTTCTGCCTAATTTGGTGAACGTGTCCTTTGCGGTCCTGTCACCCATTAGCATACACCACCCACATGGTCTAGAATATCTCTCACCTTCCTCAGTGTTAGGGAAATGCTCTTTAAAAGTTTAAAATGCTTTTATGATTGCACCATAATATGCATAGATTAAATATAATTATAAGAAAAATGTGCTCTTTTCCTTAAGTCTTGTTTTTTTTTAAATTTTTCAGTTTTGAAAGTCTAGGGTTGTATTTTTTTAAATTAATTAATGTATTTATTGTTTATTTTGGCTGCATTGGGTCTTTGTTGCTGCACGCGGGCTTTCTCTAGTTGCGGCGAGCAGGGGCTACTCTTCGCTGCGGTGTGTGTGCTTCTCGTTGCGGTGGCTCATTGCGCAGAGGTGGCATTTAAAGCCACGAGACTAGAGGAGATCTCTGAGGCAGTGGGTATAAATAGAGTGAAATATTTGCTGAGTGAGTAAATAAAAACTTCTCAAATGCTCCATTATCCAGGAGGGGCGAGGAGTTAATCAGGGCCGGAGATGAGTGTCAGCCTGATGCTGTGAGCGCCTGATGCAAGTCTCTGTTGATGCTGCACGTAGGCCTCTACCTCCTGGCCTCCTCCACACCACCGGCCTTGTTTTGTTAATGGTTTCAGCCCCAGTCAGCAAGGCACACGCTGGACTTGCTTTTCTACCGCTGAGCTCGTGCACTGAAAGGCCCCTTTGGACCATAGTCTCCCTCTTTCTGCTCCTCCCCTCTTTTTCTTGTCTGTGTTTAGACCGACCTCATTTTGGCTCCCCCTGACCTCTTATCCAGTGTGGGCCTTGGGGTAATTATTTTAGCAACGCATTTGCTGCAACCCTAGAACCCCTGGCTTCCTTGCCAAACCCCAATTCTGTATATTCTTCAGCGCTTTGCTACTCAAAGTGCGTGCGGTGTGTGGGCCAGGAGCATGGGCATCACCAGGAAGCTTGTTAGAAATGCAGGATCTCGGGCTCCAGCCCAGACTCACTGACACAGAATCTGCATTTTAGCAAGATCCCCAGGTGGCGTGACAGGGAAGCACCCTCTTAGGGTTTATTTCTTCCATCCTAGCAGTTCGACATTGCCGAGGAAAGTCATGGATTCTAGCATAAAGCTGCCCTAGATTTACCACCTATGTAGTACTGAAAAGACATCTCTCTTTCTCTGCTTTACTTTGGGGCAAAATAAGCAAAGGAGAAAAAGAGTAATTGTATCTGGTTTATGCAAAGAATTGTCTCAACCCCGAGAACTGTGAAATCCTTTCTTCAAAAGAATGCAAAACTTTGGACTGCCACCTGGAGACGTTGGCCCAATAATTAGGTGTCTGGGTGACTGCAAAGGAAACAGTTGCAGTAACCTGTGAACACTTCCCTCCAGTAAAGTGAGTGAGAGGAGAGCAGAGCCCCCCAGCTCTCGGCCAGACCCAAGAGGGCGGGTCCTGGGGGTGACTCCTCCGTGGAACTCGGGGTTTGGGGTGGGGGGCGGATTTGTAATGAAGGAGTTGGACCCAGAGTGGTTTCTCAGTATCTTCAGGCCCCAGCAGGGATTATACACAATTTAAAAAGAGGCAGAAGAGAGAGAAGAAGGAAGATGAATAAAATGTGTTTTTCCAAGATGATGCTTTTTCTTTCTTTCTTTTTTTTTGGCCTCACGGCTTGTGGGATCTTAGTTCCCCAACCAGGGACTGAACCCGGGCCCTCGGCAGTGAAAGCACAGAGTCCTAAGCACTGGACCGCCAGGGAATTCCAAGACTATGCTTCTTAAATAAAGCTTATTTTTAAATTTCAAGTTTTCAGGGAGGAAGGGACAAGGATAGGATGTTCAACTGTGATATATACAAATAATCTCAAAACCTAAATTCATTCAACACTTTAAATTTCTTCAAGATTCTGATAAGAAGAAAATTAGGTCAGCGTTGATTTTGCTACCCTTTCCTTTCCCTGTGAGCCATGCTAATGGATAATATAAAGGAAAATGAGAACGGAGAAAGCAAAGGACATGGATAATGCAGAGATTATGACATTGCTTTTGAATTTGTTAAAATTGACTACAAAATTTTTTATGACTAGATGAAAAAGTAATGGTTGCCAATGAGACTTCAGATGTCAAGATCTCTTGTGTTGTACTAAGAATATAATAATAATTAAAGAACATTTTTAGCTTACAGAAATTTGTAGTTGAATTTATTTCACAATTTGTAGTTCATCAAAATGAAAAAGATGCCCGTTGCAATATCGCCGGCCAGCCAACTGACAGCTGTGTGTACTGCTTGCCGGCTTGTGGATGGCCTGGTCCAGAATCCATAGCCCATTTCCGTCTCTGTCCACAGTCAGGGCTTTCTCACCCCAGGGCATCCTGTGGTCAGGTGGGGTGAGATGACTGGGCTGGGCTCCTCCCACTTCTGCTGAAGAGCCTCGGCCGGAACCTGCTCAGGTGTTAGCAGAATCATGGTGGTAATAAGGCCTGGATGAATGTAAAGGGATTGTGATGTAAACCTCCAGAAGAAAAAGAATCATTTTTATCTGTACCTAGGGGCTGATGGGAATAAACTTTCAAAATGTATACTAATTCAAATTATGCTTGCCTTTGACTTTACACAGCTTGATAACGGAGCCTTACCATCCGTAATCAACGGGTCTGCTTTCCCTTTGGGATCAACTCTTCCGGGACCACCAAAAATAACTTTGGCTGGGTAAGGATTAAAAGCAATCAATTGTCACTTACTTTAATGTAAGAGTTTAAGAGGCTCTTGGGTACATTTGTGATTTTTTTGCTGAGTTTTAAAATTAGCTTTACCTGCAAACCTTCATGACTTCTAAAATATGATGTTTATATTCAGCAGTGCACTAAGAGCGTTGCTGCGCGTGTCTGGTTTGTGGTTGCTGGAAAGACTGGTCTGTAGCCTCCATTTGCTTCCACTCTCCGTCCACCATCCGCTGTCAGTGTTTCAGAGGCTTGCTGCCCTTCCTAGCTCTGTCTTGAGTTCACATTGATTTAAGCTTAGCTGCTCTGTTTCTTTTTTGCTGTCATCAATATAAGTAATGGTGTGGCAGTCACTTAATGTCACTAATGTCGATGGCAGTCTTTATGTGCCTTTATGGCCGCCTCTGCCCGCTGCCTTCCCTGTTCGGTCAGTTCACGTTCAATGGCAGGGGCCGAGGCACACGGTCTCCAGGAGGACGTGGCTGCACTTATCTGGGGCCTCGTCTTGCCATTTTAAAGTCATGTCTATAATTGTAACTAATTAAACTAACCAAGCTGGTCGAAACTCTTTGTTGAGTTAACGAGTAACATTCATGTGCTATTAGTAGACGGGGCAGCCCTTTCTGTTCATGGAACCCTTTAGTTGGTGATGGAGATCAGTCTCTTCCTGCCTTCCGAAGTTTGGGGCACGCAGCCTAATGCAGATGTACATCAGAGGACCCGAAAGAAATCAGGGCAGGCAATTCAGGAAACGTAGACTGTAGCCTCTAGAGCCTCCGGGCTCCTGAAGTGTCTGCCATCAGGCACATCTTCACTGAGGCGCTGGTGAGTGTGAGGAGAGTTGTCCGGGGCGGTGTGAGAGGCTTAGGTGGAGTTCTGGAGACTTGCTGGAATTCAGCCAACACTTCACCTCTGCGTCGTCGCTGAAGAGTGTTGGTTGCTCACATGATTTGCTGCTGCTTCGGTCTTAGCTGTTGGTTGTGGAGACGGTTGATGACTCTCACTTAATTTGAGGGACTAAGACTGTAGGAGCCATTCTCCTGGCTCCCCTCTTGGCGCGACGGATCAGCGAGGGTATGGTTGCTGTCGTTGTAATTGGTTCTATAATCACGGCTCCTAATGTTTCTGGACAAAACAACTATGTGGGCAACCTCTAGATTCTGCTGGTATGTAATACCGCCAGCATAGTATTACACCATATACCCAGGACGTTACGATCCTGAAGATACTCTCTTTATCTTTCTTGTAATCTGGGAGCATCTGGCCAACAGTATTGCACCACTGTGTGCTTTAGCATGTCTAGCACATTCAAGGGAATTTGGTGTTTCTAACACTTTAGTTCAAGTGTGTGCTCTCAGAGCGACGGTGCCACTCGAGGTTTCTCTGTGTTGTAGCTGATACACGTTTCCACAGAGGAGCAGTAGTGAGGAAGTTTTCACTGCAGTGTATTTCTCCTTTTTCCCACCCTCCCCCTGCCTTCTTCCCAGTCTCTACTAGGTTTTCTCTAGTGTGAAGGAATTATGCAGGTCATAAAATATTTTTCTATTATAAATGATGTACCAGGAACAACATGAGCTTTGTTTTTGTATTTTTTTGCTGCAAATAATTACTTGATTTGATGTCACGCCACTGAATCAGCCAGATGATTTTTATCTCAACATCCATAGTACTGACGGTGTACTGGAATCTCTACCAATTTATTATTTGTGGTGAGGGAGCTGTCAGAAAACTGTTTGCTGGCTGTTTCATTCTGTATGAGTTCCCAACCACAACTAATTTGCTAGACCTCTTTACCTCTTTAGATGTTTTGTTAGGCTTTTTTTTTTTTTTTAACTTCCACAAGATAAGAGGGTCAAGCTAGGTCTGAAGACATCAGAAAGGAAATTCTGTCAGCCCAATACGGTTTAAACGTTCTAAAATAGTAGATGACATAGAAGCAGGCCAGCTTGGACCTTACGGCCAGCAGTCCATATGGGTGAATTCACCCAATTGGCATTCTTTAGAGATAGGTGGTGAACTGGCTAACTTATTAACTACCTTATCATATGAATAAAAATTCACGTCCTGTCACTCTGCATAGCCTTAACAATCTGATTATCAGTCAGGCGTTAATGTGGATTTTGTTACATCATTGATGCCTTTATTTTTGGTGACATAATGAACATTATAATATTCAAGAGTCCGCTTCTCTGGAAATTTTTTCTTAAAGATGAGGTCATATCTCACCTGTGGTACAGTTTATTTATAATGCTTTTCTGAGGCAGAGTTGTCCAGATCTCTTCTAACCCTTTACTTTTCAGATTGGCAAAAAGAGTAGTCAAACATTATTAGAGCCATGGAAGTGTTTTCCCAGTTTAGTCCATTACAATGAACTTGTCCCTTTACTGTCCCCTCAGGCGCTCTGTGCTCATCCCTGATGTGGTGTCTTTGCTCTTGCTGTTATTTCAACTGAAACATCCTTTTGTTGAATAACAAAAAACTTCACACCCTTGAAAGTCAATGTCAAGTTCTACTTCTTTCAGAAGTAGTTTGTTTTGTTTTTACATCTCTATTAAACTGCCCCTGAATCTTATGTCGTTTGCAGTCAGTATCATATAATTTGATAGTTGATTATATAATATCTTCTGTTCTCTAATTTTTCAATTGTATATATCATCTCATGTCCCAAATTATTTGGTGGATTCCTCTAGAACAGGCACTGTAAATTTTAAAAAATATATATTTTTTGGTGTTCCCCTGAAGCTTTTACGACAGTCCTGGCCACATGGTGATCTCTTAGTCAGTGCCTGTTGGCATCTTCCTGACACTGCAGATACTCAGTGAATTGTCCTCTCTGCTTCCACAATTGTGGCAGGTCACCACTGCAGTGTCTCCATGGACCCCCACCTCATTTCTAAAGGGAAGAGTTTTGGTTCCTCTGGACAGGTAGTCAGGCCACCTCGTGCCCCATTTTAGAGGCAGGGCTGAGGGCAAGAGCAGTGAAGTCTGTGCGCATGTCCCCTTCCCCTGAACAGCTCACGTGTGATCCAGGGTGGGTGGGCCAGGAGCAGTATAGCCAGATCTGCCACCTCCAGGCACCCATGGGAATAGAAGGCTGCAACTCTCCTCTCTATAAAGGAGAAAACTAGACTAGACGAAGAATAAATTAATATAGCATTCAGTGACATAGTATGGGGACATTATTTTAAAAACGACAGACAGCTCCAGAAGAAGTAACACTTAGCAGCTCACCCAGGAGTCAGTTACCATTTGCTGTTTCAAATGAGGGAGGACGGGGTCACGAAACAGAAGCAGAGCCGGTGAGAAGAGTGGCGGAGCCCTGATGAGCGAAGCAGCCAGAGCAGAGGGGAGGGTGGGCTGAGCTGAGGTTAGACTGACCTCAGCCCCGGCTGGAGACGGTTGTGTTTGTGAGGGCACGGAGCACAGGCTGAGGGTAGTTCCCGTGCTCTGTGGGGTGACAGGGGACTGTCAGCAAGCCCTGTGTGTGCCAAGTACTGTAGCAGCTCCTGTAGGAAACCTGAGACCAGGATGTGTCCCTGCCCGGAAGCAGCCAGTGGTTGCAGAGGCGAAGCCTGCACACGCGGTCTCGGGGAGCAGGGGGCCGAACTCGAGGGAGGCAGGGAGAGCCCCAGTCACAGCCGGGGTTTCGGCACGTGTGCTCCTCCTCGTCGCCAGGATCTACCCACCGTCTCACGCGGCCAACATCCCGAGTTCCCTCAGGGAGCAGCATTTCTAAGCAGCGCTTGGGAGCTTGTCCCGATTTCCTAACCCGCAGCCGCCTCTCGGGCTTAGCAGCATCCAGCGCACGTCCATCTCTCCTCCTCCTTTGCCCCTGGAGGTGGCGTCTAGGCTAATCCCCAAGGGAACGGTGAGGAGGGAGGTCCCAATGCCCACGTGATACGTTCAAAACACGCTTTGATACAGGTGGTGATACTGGTTGGACAGCTCTAGCAATGCGAACAGTCACTTACCTGTTAGTCTTTAATTCACACTTTTCATTAGTGTCCTGATTTTGGAAAATACAGAAAATAAAAATAAAAAGAGCTATTTGGTGTGGGGAGCCACACACAGTAGAGGTTTAAACAGATCAGTGGAAGAAACTCGGGGAAGGCTTCTTGGGGAGCAGACAGCGATAGGGTCCCTGGACGTGCAGCTGGACCTGGCCAGGCTCGCTCCCCCACGTGTGAATGTGCGTGCCACGCCCCCTCATGATCAGGCACCGATAAATAACACCTATAACTCTCTGGTGTTGAGATTTTCAGTATTCGTTCAAAAACACCAGATGCTTAGCTAAGTCTCTTTTTAAAGAGTAACGATCTGAATACATTTTCTTTTTTAATCTTTATAGAGTAACTGTTAGTTCATGGGACACAAAGTCTAAAAAGCCATGTAACTGTACCAAATCCCAGTGTCTGAAATTGTAAGTAATCACAAATCCTTCATTATTAAATAGAAATAAGGTCGTTTAGAAGTCAGTAAGTGGAGCAGAGTCCAGACAGACCTGAACGGCTAGTAGCGTATAGGTTACAGTTAAGACTCAACAGCTGCGTCCTGACGCTCCTCGTAAACCAGAGCAACAAGAAGCCACACTTTCCGCATAAACCTGGTTGGGATCTTTTGGTGTTATCTTGACCAACTAACCCAGGAAAGGACCTCAAGTGGTGTGATTTTCTTGGATTTTGGTTTACATTGTCTAGTCCCCCAGACAAGTGCTAAACACTGCATCCTTGTTGAGCATTAACTGTAACATTTCCACCTCCTAGTTTTTAAAAGTTTGATGAATTGGTTTACTCTATATTGAATTCTTCTTAGAAAAATTCTCCCCCAGGGATTCCAGCTCCCGGGAGGCTCGGTCAGCGGGGTGGTAGGGCAGGTTGTGAAGCAGAATCACGGGCCGGGGTGGATGGTGTGGCTGAAATAGGAAGCGGACCGTCCACCCCGACTGACGGCACCGTGCGCTCGAGCTCCCGTCCCCACCCTGTCACGCGGAGACTCTCACTGGAGTGGTCTGCCCGCTCTCAGCCTCTGCTCTAGCTGCTGCTTTCTGCCCTGAGTGCCTGCCTAGCTTTGTTACGTGATGGAACGGGAGATGCCGCCTCGCCCGATGTCTAACAACCCTAACCACCATCTCCACGTGATTCTTCCATTGCAGAGCTTCTGCTGAAGTCACTGAGAGCTCCAGTGATGGGACAGTGATATGGGGGTGCAGACGTGGGTAAAAATCCAGAAGTCTGTGAAACTTGGTTCACAAAACAAAACGGAAAAAAAATCTGATTTTTTAAAGTTAATGTTGAAATCTAGGGTTGACTGTATGTGAATACTGAGTTGTCATTGGTTTAGTCTGTGAATGCGAGGCCTATACCTGTCCGAACGCTGGAAACGCCACGAGACCACTGATCAGGAGCTCTAAAAATGCAGCTGGGTGAGGAGGAAGGAGAACAGAGGGCAAAGCCCGGACCACGTGACACTGTCAAGCCGGAGCGGCCGGCCCGGATGGAACTTCTGATGTGGTGGAGGACGAGGCGGTGGAGCCTAGAGTGGACAGAGCCGGGCGTGGGCGCGGCTTCCTGTGGACAGGGGCTGCCGAGCTGCTGGCTGGGTTGGCGACTGGGGAGCCCGCGAATAACCCATGAAGCCTAGAGCGAGGTGCAGACTATGACCGGGGACAGAATGAGGTAGCTCTTAAGGATGTGGAGGTAAGATGAGTCTCCAGGAAGGGTTTAACTTATTGATTACCTCATAATGGAAAAGCCCAAGAAAGAGCCTCCTGCCTAGAGGCAGCTTTCCAGATTAATCGGTGACTGACACACTAAAGAAAGAGTTTATCATCACAAGGGGGCTTGGTCGGCACTGGAACAAAGGAAAAGGAGGCTCCGAGCGCGTTTCCAGTGCTGTCCAGGGAAGGGAGGCACTGTCGCTGGGGGCCGCGGGCGCGGCCTTCTCCAGAGAAGTGCTGTGTGCTGTGTGCCGGGGGCTGGCACCCTCCCGTTGTGCCCCGCGACTCTGCACCTCTAACTGTCACCACCCTCAGCGCCAGCCGTTTAGCTTCCTCAGTAGCTCCATCCCGAGAAGCAGGGGGCCCTGGGTAGAGGCTGCGAACGTTATGGGCACCAGAGGGAATGTTATTTCCACCATAAATTAACACACAGCATTCTGCGCAGCGCGTCGCGGTTTGGTTGGTATCAGTCTGTCACTGAGAAACCAATTATCTCTGGAAATACTGCTTTTGGAAAGGCCAAGGAATGGGCAAATGTACCCCCGCGGAGCTTCTTGGAGAGACCCGTGAACTGGTGCTGGCGGCAACACCACTCTGTCTCTCAGTGTGCCACAGGCACGCTCGCACTGGAGCAAGTCAGGCGTGCGTTCACCGTTGCCTGCTTCACTAGCAAGCGTGGCATCACCACCGGCTTCCTTTAGCTTTTTACTCCCCGCAGCTAAGCCACGTTCAAGGCAATGGAATCTAATTTTCTTGGAGTGCACTTGTCCTACTTTATTTGGGAGTCTCTCCTGGATAAAGATTAAGAGTGGTTCTACTAATTGGCCATTAATAAAGAGAAAACCACATTACTGTATTTTTTAAAAATCAAAATGATACATACACATGGGTAAAAATCAGTGACTATATCTGATTATGATGGGAAGTCCCAGTACCCTGCTCCACCTCGCCCCACTATCTGGACTCCTCCCTAGAAGCTACCATTTTAGTGACTTCTGTTTTCAGGCTTTCTGAAGTTTGCTCCCATGTCTGGAAAGGTTATCTATTGCCTTCTTGCTGTGGGAGAGGAGGGGCCCACTCTGCACTCATCCCCCTTTGCTAGAGCCGCCCTTTGTAGTGCCTTTGCTGATTACCCTCAAAACTTGAAATCATGTGCTCCAACCTTTTGTTGTTATTGTTCCATTAGCCATAAAAAGCTGAGAATTATTTTTAAATGATAAAGTTAATCTGTATAATTAAAATGGTGTTGATGTAAACTTAATTAAAAGGTAGATAAATGTTTTGTGATTATTTTATTGAAAATTTATCGATTATTAAAAATTGATTTTAAGATTTTATAAGTAGTTCATGTCTACCTTTCCATCACTGTGGGAAATGATTTTCTTAATAATTTTTATGCATTTTAAACATTGATTTACTGCATCATGATTAGGTTATTAAAACACTGATTGTAACCCACTTTTGTATCAGGATGTTTTTTGATACAGGCAGTGACATCAGTGTTAAATTCTGAACCTTTGGACAATAATTCCATAGAGTGAG
Organism: Balaenoptera borealis; assembly: GCF_965194805.1. Taxonomy (NCBI): domain Eukaryota; kingdom Metazoa; phylum Chordata; class Mammalia; order Artiodactyla; family Balaenopteridae; genus Balaenoptera; species Balaenoptera borealis. The sequence continues at coordinate 4,627,767 of NC_138868.1, forward strand.
AAGGAACCCTCTGCAGTGGAGTGGAGAAAGGGCTCTTCTCTTTCACGAGCACGCTGAAGGAAGGAATTGGCTTTATGTTATGAGTATGGGGTTTTTCCATGGCAGTTTTAATTAGCCCTTTCATGTATCGACTTTAAACAAATCCAAACTCAATTTTTTAAGCATCTTCCATTCCAACTCAATTTTTGCTGAGATACTGGGTGGGACTTGTTGGGAGCAGTTATACTATCTAATTTTTCACCCTAATCAAATCTAAATCAAGATTTTAATCATAGATTGGGTAGTCTCCAATATTCCTTCTTCAAATGGCCTTTTGCCTCTGGTTAATTGGATTAATTAATTAACTAGAATTAATTAACCAGAATTCTGTGGAGTAGAAGGTCAAATCTGGATGGTCATTTTTTATAGTCTCTTGTTCCTTACTTATACTTTTGATCCCTTCTTTTATATTTTAGAATAATAAATACTTAATTTATATTCTATAGCTTATAATTCTAATATTAAAGTCTCTGCTTATCTGATTCTGGTGTTTGTTTCTTCTCTAGATCTTTCACTCATTATGGCTTGTTACCTCATGTATTTTGTGATTTTCTCTCTGTGTGTGTGTGTGTGTGTGTGTGTGTGTGCGTGCACGCGCGTGAGAGAGAGAGGATTATAATCATTGAAACTTTATATGTGGGAATTCTTTGAGGTTGGCTTGAGAGTGCATTTCTTCAGAGAAAGTTTGAGTTTGTTTCTACTTGGGGCTTGGTGGCCCATTCAATTAGGACAACCTAAAATTTTTGGCTAAGATTTTTTTTTTTTTAGGCCACACAGTTAATATGAATTCAGGTCTCAAACCCAAGTGAGCCCCCTCCTCTCAAGCCAATGCCCACATGCATTTTTCTTGCCCTTTCTTTTGCAGGGCATTTTTCCTAGTTCATTCTTCCACTGGGTACAGACCTTCTACTGTTCCAGCTTTATTTGTAGATCTTGGAGCTGATCCCATGCCTTGAGCATTAATGTATGTAAATATATTAATATATATGTAAACACATGTGTTAGTGTATAAAGCACTTAGAGCAATGCCTGGCATATTGTAAATGTTCTGTTTGCCATTATTATGGTTGTTGTCGTCCCCCCCTCTTCCTCCCTGTAACAGTTAAGACCAAAGCCTTTGGTTGTTGGGATCAGCAGAGCCCTAACATAGCTACAGGCTTCAGCTTTAGCTTACCCCACTGAGTTTTTGCTTCTCTTTCATTTTTTGGTCTCTGAGGCATTTCTTTAATTGTTTTTACCAGCTCAAATATGCATCTAAAACATTTCAAATATTTATTCCAATGTTTTAAAGTGTTCCTAGCTGGGGATTTGTCAGATGCCAATGAATGAAGAATGAGTTTCGAATATATATCATCTCAAATCTTTTCAAACACTACAGCTAAAATTCTAGGATACAATGTGCTTGTGAGAAGTGACTGTACCACGGGGTATCGGGTATCGCAGGTATTCTCTTGACAGTATTATCACCTTCTCGTTAAGTGACAGAGTAAGATTACCCACAGAGTGCTGGAATGTTGCCAGGCTGCCAGCACTGAAACAGTCTGTACCTCAAGGACAGCATCTTTAATAGATGGTGCTCACTTGGTATTTCACAGCCTAGAGAGGGGCCACCAAACCTCACGTGATGGCTGTAGATGTGGTTTCCTGGGCAATGGTGAGAGTAGACTGAAGAAGGGGGACAATACAAATACCTTGTACGAGAATACCTAGACTGCAGATGGCACCGGTGACAAAGCGTGAACTCACAGGAATGAGGCATGCCCTGAAAGACCACCATCCACTCTCATTCATCAACCTGCAGGCAGTCAGATTTTCTTCCACTGAAGACTTGGAACCCTTACCTCTGTCTTGACTGACACACCAAGCAGGGGAGCCTGAGGTGATGCTTTTCCAGCTCTCTTCTTGTGGCTGCCACTCTCGCTGTTACCAACGGGAGCAGACCAGTCTGAGCCTACTAGGAGAGGAAAGCAATTTTGCATGGAGGGGAAGCCCACATTAGTAGAAGGGAGTGGAAGTTTGGCTGGGGGCCAAGATGTATATCCCGGCCCTAGACATGGGTTTTCGACCCTGTCTGACCCTCATTCTAACCCCAAGAGAGAGCACGACCGTAAGTCTTATAACAAGGAGGACTGTGTCTTGTTTACGACTGTATCTCCAGTGTCTAGCAAGAGGTCGATGTCTATTGGGCCCTCAATACGTATGGCTGAAGGTGAGCAGTGACTTTTGATGAACAGAAGTTTTAAATTTAATGTAGTCAAAATTATCACGTGTCTTTATTATTTTTTTACATGTCTTTATTATTATTGCCTTTTTATGCCCTGTTTAAGAAATCTGTCCATATCCCAAGGTTACACAGATGTGCCATTAGACTATTTCTAAAAGTTTTAAAGGTTTGCTTTTTGTCATTGAGGCCTTAATGCACCTGTAATTGATTTTTCTGAGTGGCATTAGGTAGGAATCTAATTATTTTTTTCCATGTGTACAATTAATTTTCTGGCACCATTTATTGCAAAACCGTAATATGGTCCCCCATGATCTGCAATGTGTTCCCTGTCAGCTGTCAAGGTTTGAAGTACACATGTGGGTCTGGTTCTGGGTTCTTAATCCTGCTCTTTGCATGGATCCCGCTTCTTAGTTGTAATGATTCATCTGTGAATTTCCTTCACCTTTGTATTTAAACAGTCATCTTGCCTGCAAAGAAGGTCCATGGTATCTTTCTTATCTCATCCTTTTCCTTGCCTTATTGTCTTAGCTGGGACCTCAGCGCAGTGAGGAAGGGAAGTGCTGGTGCTGGCATCGCCTTGCTCCTGATTTTAATAGAAACACTTCTAAAATTCCCTTACCCTGCCCGAAATAAGATATTTGCTGTAGGTTTTTGAGAGATGCTCTGTAGTAGGTAGAAGACATGCTTAGACACTATTTCAAAGACTCTAAATGGCAACCATTTCAGGGCTCTGAGGCAGCTGATCAGTATCAGTGTCTCCACCTCCTTTATCAGCTGCTCTGCCATCCTCAGGTGAGTGGTTCGGTTCTGTGGGCTAAGAAGGCTGCCCCAGCTGCCACCCTCACATTTGCATTCCACCCACTGGGGAAGAAAAAGAGGAGGGCGAAGGCACACTCCTTACCTTCCAAGGCATAACCAGAAACTGCCACAGTCACTTCCACTCATATCCCTTTGGCCAGAACCTAGTCATGTGGTTAGACCATACTGGGTAGGAAGCTGGGAAGCGGAGTGGAAATTGAGCGGAGTTGACCACATGCTCAACCAGAGTTGCTGTCAAGGGGCAGAGTAAGGGGAGGGTGGGTCCTTCTCTGCCGCAGGCCCACTTCGAGCTAAGGAAGTGTCCTTCTATGCCTGGTTTCCTAAGAGGTTTTCTTTTTAAATTCTTATTATAAATGAGTGGTGATTTTATCAAAGCCTTTTTGCCTGCATTCATTGAAATGATCAGTTTGTTTTCCTCTTTTAATCTTACAGTTTGATCTATTACAACATTTTCTAATGGTCATCCACCCTTGTAGACCAGGGATTAAACCCAATTTGATCATGATGTACTGATTTTATCTTTTGTATGTACCGCAAGATTTGGTTTTCAATATATTTTTTTTAAGCAAATGGCTGTATTTTTTCTTTTTTTTTCTTTTTTTTAAAAATTAATTAATTAATTTATTTTTGGCTGTGTTGGGTCTTCGTTTCTGTGCGAGGGCTTCCTCTAGCTGTGGCGAGCGGGGGCCACTCTTCATCGCGGTGCGCGGGCCTCTCACTGTCGCGGCCTCTCTTGTTGCGGAGCACAGGCTCCAGACGCGCAGGCTCAGTAGTTGTGGCTCACGGGCCTAGTTGCTCCGCGGCATGTGGGATCTTCCCAGACCAGGGCTCGAACCCGTGTCCCCTGCATTGGCAGGCAGATTCTCAACCACTGTGCCACCAGGGAAGCCCCCTTATGACTTAATGTTTGATCGATTTTTAAAATATTCTATATTAACTTAAAAATGTATATTCTCTATTTGTTAGATACATTTACTATCCATTAGGTCCAGTTTGTTAATTTTGTTTTTTAAATCTGCTAAATGCTTATTAAATTTTGTGTGATTTATCTGTTTTTGATAAAAGTGCATTAAGACCTCTCGCTATGATTATGAATTTGCTTATTTTTCCCTTATAATTCCATTTTGGTTTGTATATTTTGAGTCTATAGTGAAGGGTTATACAAATTCATGATTGTTATATCTTTTTTGTGAATTATTCCATCAACTGTTAAATATATCTCTGTAACCTATTGCTTTTTGCTTTATATTCGTTTTTTTTTTTGGTTTCATATTAATGTTGCTATGCCACATATTCTTTGGTTAGTATTAGCAGGTTGTGCTCATAACATCCCTTTATGTTCATACTTTCTGTGTGGTAGTTATGTTTTAGGTGTGTCTCCTGTAATCTAAATATAGTTGGCTTGTTAAAAAGCAAATCTAATAATCCATGTTTTAATAGACTTTTAAAATCCATTTGCATTCTTTGTCTCATTATTGATATACATGGAATTATTTGTACCACCTTTTTATGAAGGCGTTTTTTTTTAACATCTTTATTGGAGTGTAAATGCTTTACAATGGTGTGTTAGTTTCTGCTTTATAACGAAGTGAATCAGCTATACATATACATATATCCCCATATCTCCTCCTTCTTGCGTCTCCCTCTGGAGTCTTAAAATTTATTTATTTAAGTTCTTTTCTTTTCCCAGTAAAATGGCAGCATTTCATACTTGCTCTCTGCACCTTGCTTTTTTTAAATCGTGGTAAAATACGCAAAACATAAAATTTACCACTTTAACCATTTTTAAATGTATAATTCAGTGACGTTAATTACAGTCACGATGCTGTGCAACCATCACCATTATCCGTTCCCAGAACCTTTTCATCATCCCAAATAGAAACTCTGTACACATTAAGTAGCTTTCCATTACCCCCTTACCCCACCCCCTGGTAACCTCTGTTCTACTTTCTGTCTCTTAGTTTTCATATTCCAGGCACCTCATGTAAGTGGTATCATACAATATTTGTCCTTTTGAGTCTGGCTTCTTTCACTAACATGATGTTTTCAGGGTTCATCCATGTTGTAGCATGTATCAGTACTTTATTTTTTTTCAGACTGAATAATATTCCACTGTATGTACAGACCACGTGTGTTTATCCATTCATCTGTTGATGGACACTTGGGTTGTTTCTACCTTTTGACTGTTGTGAATAATGCTGCCTATGAACATGGGTGTGCAAGTATCTGCTTGAGTCCCTGCTTTCATTTCTTTTGGGTGTATACCTAGAAGTGGAATTGCTAGATTATATGGTAATTCTATGTTTAACTTTTTCAGGAAACACCTTACTGGTTTTCACAGTGACTGCACCATTTTACATTCCCACCAGAAATACACAACACCACTTTTGTGTTTTCTGATTACCGCTTTTTCTTTGCTTCTTTTTGCCTGATATATGTTTTAGGAAATTAGCACTAACGGCAAAGTGGAGGAAGTTGAAAGTTAGGAGGCTATCACAACAGTATAGACAAAAGATGATGAAAACCTGAACTAGGGCAGAGATGGTAGCAATGAAGAAAAAATCCACAGATTTAAGAGACATTTCAAACATACGCATTGTAGCATTTTTTCCACTCATCATTTATTCATTCCACAAAGTATTTTTGAATGCCTGTGATTTCAGGAATAGGGAAGACAGAAATGAGCAAGATAGTTACGGTCCCTGCCCTCTCAGCACTCACAATCTAGTGGGGGAGACAGACATGAACAGAACAATCACACACGTGGAGGTCATGGTGGAAAGGAGCAGCAATGGGCAGAGGGCGACGGGGGGAGCTGACCAGGTATGACAGCCAGGAAAGCTTCCCAGAGGACAAGAGTGGTGTTGGAAGAGGGGGCAGAGGTAGATTGAAAGTGGGTTGATAAGAGTGTTCTAGGCCGAGGAAACAGCAGGTGCAAAGGCCCTGTGGCAAGAGAGAGAGGGTACAGGTTCTCGGAACAGAAAGGAGGCCAGTGCCACTTGTGTAGTATTGTTCATTATTCCAAAATATATAAAATAATCTGAGTGTTCAGTATAAAGGGAATTATTAACTAAATTATGACGTCACTATAGAATGGGGTATTGTTCAGTCATTAAAATGGCATGTAAATCTATTTACATGTAATATTAACACTCATAACATTATATTGATAAGTAATGAAAGCAAGCTGTCATATTGATTACTGACATTGATACATAATAAAAGCACATTGAAACAGTGTATAGAATATGATCTTGTTTTTTTAATATATTATATGTAACCAAACAACATGTATTTATTTTAATATGTATAGTTTTACAGAAAAACTCTGAAATATATTTGCCAAATGATCATCTCTAGGGAGTGGGATTCTGGGTGATTGTAATTTTTTTCTTTTTGCTTATTTACATTTTAAAAAACTACAACAAATGTGATTTACTTTTATCAAGAATAAAATTAGCAAAGACATTTCTGAACCAGAATCAGTAGACTTGGTAACCCCTTGGATGTGAGAAAAGAGAGAAAGGTAATCGTCAGAAATGACTCAGGGGTCATGTTACTGGGTGGATGGACACCATGAATGCAGAGAGAGACTACAGAGTGAGCACGGTGAGGGCTGTAGGTGAAGGTCAGGAGTTAAGGTGTGGATACCCTGAGTTGGAGGTGGAAATGTCTGATAGGGTGGAAATGTCTGATAGGAAGTGGGGAATGTGGTTCTGGAGCATAATAGTGTCACACACTGCTGAGAGGTAAATGCAGTGAAGAGGTCCTTGCCTTTCTGGTTAAGGAGGTTGTTTGAGAGTTAGGGGGATGGAGAAGACAGTCCGAGCACAGTAGGTTAAAGAAAGAATAGGAGAAGAGGAAGGATAAGCAGCAAGCATAGAAACCCTTTCTTGATGTTTGGGGAAGAAGAAAATGAGGGTTCAGTGATACACAGTTACAAATCTTCAACATAAAGTTTTAAAAAGTAGAGGGGACAGAGTTAATAAATAAAAGCACCCAGCAAGGTGTGGGTGCAAGAAAAGAAATATGCCTAGCTTGGACCTTGGTGAGTAAGCATAGTTTGACTAGGTATAAAATTCTAGATTGTCAGTTTTTCTCTCAGTGTTTCGAAGGTATTATTCTACTGTTTTCCACTATTTCTAACACGAAGTGAGTGGTCAGTCTAGGTAATGTCTTTTCTTCTGGTGTTTTTACAATTTTCTTTTTGTCTTCGATTTTTCTTTTTATTTGCCTTTTTGGGGTTCATTAGGTTTCTGAAATCTGAGGATCCACAACTTTCAACAGTTCTGGAAAACTCACAGATATCCTCACTCCAAATATACCTCTCTTTCATTTTCTCTTCTCTGTCCTTCTGTAATGCTAATCAGACATACGTGAGTCCCTCTAACTAGCAACCATTTCTTTTAATCTCTCTTCCATATTTTTAACTTTTTTGTCTTTTTATGCTGAATCTGGATCTAATTTCTTTATCTTTCAGTTTATCCTTTCTGACTTTTCATTTAGTTATTATTTTTATCCAGCTCACATGCACATAGTTTAAAGAGCCAAATAATTATACAAGGCTTATGACAAAAAAATGTAGTTCCCTGACAATTGTTCCTTATTTTCTGATCTCCAGGAACTTTTAACCCTTAACCAAATCTTTTAATATTTGCCTCCATAAATCTAAATAACGTGCTTGTGTTGCTACTTCTTGGCTTTTCAGTTTGGGCATGATCTCTTGTTTTTGTGCCATGAAAGATGTGGATTTAGCTCTGTTCCCTCTTGCTACTCACATGTAACCCCCCACCCAACACTCACATGTCCTGTTCCCAGACATCAGATGTACTTGGTTGGATCAATAGTATTTATTTTTTATGACTATGAAAACACTACTCACTGCTGAGCCTTGATTAATTTTCTTCCTGTATGTCTTTACCTTTTCCCTTGAGTTAATACTCAGTTTTTTAATGTACCTAACACTAACTTAACCCTTAACTCTCCTCCGGTTGTGTAACTGTTCTCTCAACATGCCCCAACACACTAGGTATTCAGTGAATTGGTCTGGGGGAAGCCTTTCCTGCAGCCATCGCTGTCCTGCTCTTGAGTGGTTGGTTTCCAGGCCTGCTGCACAGTTCTCTTGGACCCTCCCTCCAGCATCAGGCCCAGGATTTCCTTTGCTTCTTCCTCATGTTTGACTCCCTGGCTCCTGGATCCCATTATCTTCCTCATTTGATTCACTGCATCATTTTGGTGCGGCACGTCCTCCAGTAGCTTCCCGAGCAAGAGTGATGGGAGAGAATGTTTTCAGACCGTATGTGTCTAAAAATGTCATAGTCTGTCCTCTCACTGACATGATCATTTTGGATGGACAATGGGATTTCCACCTTCAACTAGTGGAATTTTCCTTTAGAATTTTGAAGGCTTTGCTGCATTTTCTTCTAGTTTCTAGTGTTGCTATGAACTTTTTTTCTTGCCCTTTGTATGAAACCTATTTTATTCTTTCTAGAACCTTGTGGGATCTTCTCTTTGCACCCCGTGCTCTGAAATTTGGTGAGAGGTGTCTTGTTCTGGCCATTTGGCAGTCCCTTTCACTCTGGGAACCCATGCCCCTTAGTGCTGGGAAATGTTCTTGACTTACTTTCTCCCCTTCATTCTTAAAATTCTATCTTTCTGGAACCCTTATTTTTTACATAAGTGTTGGACCTTCTGATGCTCCTCTACATTCTTCTTTCTCCTATTGTTTTTTACTTGTTTTGTATGTGTGTTCTGTTTTCTTATCTTCTGTTAAGTTTTTCATCCCTGTGATTACTTTTTTATTTTACATAATGTATTTTTTGTACTCTGAGTGCTTTTTAGCATCGTTTTCTTGTTTCCTGGATACAATAACTTTTCTTAATCTTTCCAAGGCTATTGATTCCCCCTTGTCCCCCACCCCATTTTCTTTTCCCTTCAGAGTTTGTTTCTTTAGGCCTCTGTCTTTCATATTGGATGAGTCCCTAAAATGTCTGCAGATCTTTGCCTGCCACTCTGCTCATGGTTAAGAACAAGGCAGAAGGGAGGGGGCTCTTGGTACGTTGGCGGGAGCTTGCTCCCTGTGGCTTCACCGTAGGGTGATCTTACCAAGCCACTTATCGGGGAATCTCAATGTCAGACTCTTTTATATTTTCTCTTGGGCTACTGGGTCCTCAGAGAAGGCCTTTCCAATCTCCTGCTAGAATTCTAGGGGCTGAGTGGAAAAACCTGGGGGTCTCAGATTCACCTTTCCCCCTTTTGTTCTTTAGAATACCCCAGTCCTCAATTGTTTTACCCCAGAGAGTAATTTCAGTCTCTTGCCATGGTGATGGAGGAGCAGTTAGGTGCTGGAAGGGAAGGAGCCTGGGGACCCCCTACCTCCTAAATAGAATTTCACCCACCTTCACCCCACTTCAGAGCAGCCTGGTACCACCCATTCATGCCTTCAGAGCTGCTTCTCCACTCTCTCTTGCTAGCTCAGGTTTCAGTGTTCTTGAATCTGCTGTCCGTTAACTCTCTCCCCTCTGTTTTCCAGCCTCCGAATCTTCTGTAATTGCCTCGTCTCCCTTCTGTCCATCCTAGTGGTCTGGAAAAACTCTCACATTTTCCCCTTGTTCTCTACCTGTGGCTCAGACAGTGCTGTGTTTCCACGCTCTCCTTCTGTGAAGTAGATTTGTGGGGAGGTGGCCTTTCAAGGAGTCACACTTTATATGGGTTTTTTTTGATCCAACTCCCACTTTCTGTAGCTCAGACTTTGTCTCCTGTCTCCTGCAGGAGTGGCCCATTTGATCCCTAGGACCTGCAGAGGGCCCAGGACAACATTTGGCAGCTACAGAACTCACCTGTCTGGCTTCACAGTTCCTTATCTTTTCACATCTGGCAATCTCCTTTACTCTCCTCTTGGTCTGACATGCATTTTGACACATTATTTAAAAATATGAAAATAATAAATGTTAAAATAATTGTGTTCAGGAACTCTGTAACAGGAAGGTTTCTGCAAACATCTAGTCCACCATATAGCCAGACGCAGAGGCCCTCCTGCATTCGTTCAGCACTCTGTCAGAGGCACCCGCTATGTGGGAAGCACGCCAGGCCTTCCCTCAGCAACCCTGTGAGCCCGGGAGGTCAGGTGCCAGGGCTTCCTGCCTCTAGACGCTGACTGATAACCTGGATCAGATAACATGCGGAGCCAGTAGCAGAGCTGATGTTAGACCTGCCTTTGAAGCTCTTTTCAATGAATCATGCTCTCGGAAGAGAACGCTGTGGGTCTTCTCTAGTCACAAGCTGAGGCCGTGGAGTGGCTGACGAGCCTCCCAAAGGCTCCCGAGGGAGCAGGTTACAAGCAGGATATTTTACATGAATTTTTACAGGAGTTGAGGAAAGTGTCCTGCCCCCGCCCATACTGAAAAGGTGTAAACCTCAGGCCTCTCAGGGCCTCTGCCGCGCAGCACAAGAGCAGCCTCCTACCAGAGCACGTAAAGCAGTTCACAGTCATAAACGCTGAGAGGTCTTCAAGGGAAACGCAGCAGAGAAGGTGCTCGGCACTGCCCGCCCTTGAGCTGCCGGGCGCTGCCCGTCTGACTCCAGGATGCCAGGGGCAGGTGCTCGGACGGGGTCTACTCAGCACGCTGTCCTGTGGACTCTGCTCGTGGTCGGCATGTGTTATCACAGTGTGACAGCAGTCGTGTCACACCCGTGTTTCCGACCCAGTCATGCCTCCTTTCTCCACCACTGACGTGGAATGAAAGTGACACAAAGTCTGGGCCAGGGTCCACCTCTAGGTCCCTTCGTTTTTTGCTCATAGGCGAGGTCTGGCCGAGAGGTGAACTCGCTTTCAGCCGGGTTGGGATGGTTGATGGGAAAGTGGCTCTTTGCTCACCAGCTTACGGTGTTCCTGGGAGAAGGGCGGCGGGCATTAGGGGCAGGAGACAATGGACGCCAGCGGACATTGTCCAGGAAATGGTTTATTCCGCACACGCCTATTTTATGAAACCACTGATTTTTAACGCGTCTCTCCCTCCTGTTGGTCACTGGAGAGCATCATCCCAGTGGATCTAGTTTTCACATAAAGAGGAGAATCATGTAACTAAGAGTTGTGTTGACTCGGCGTGCTGGCCAGCTCCCTGTAGGTGTGTGCACGCTTGTTTTCAACTACTGGCAGCGGTGCCTTTGACACACTGTGTTGTTTTATTCACAGGTACTGTGATTGCTTTGCAAACGGGGACTTCTGCAACAACTGCAATTGTAATAATTGTTGCAACAATTTACATCATGAAATGGAACGGTTTAAGGCCATTAAGGTAACAAATTTCCATTAAATACACACATTCTGAAAGCATTTAAACATACCGGGGATAGTCACAAAACGATCTCTTCAGATTTCTAATTTCAGTATTGGGAAAACCCAAAGTGTTGAAGAGTATACATTTAATAAGACTCTATGCCTGAAGGTGGCGGTACCAACCATGACCAGGGGCTGTTGTGAGAGTGGCAGCTGGAGAAGGACCTTTATTATCCACCAGCATGGGAGGACTTCAGGGGGGCAGCAGGGTCCCAGAAGGGTCTGGTTTAAGAGCATGGAAGTATCCATGTTGTCTTTTTTTCTTTTTTTTTAAACCACTTTATTGAAATACAGTTGACCTGTAAAAAGCTGGACATTTTATGTATACAACTCAGTGAGTTTGGGGTTAAGTATACACACATGAAATCACAACCATGAAGGCCATAAACATATGCATCACCTCCCAAAGCTGCCTCCTAACCTTAGCAGAAAGTCAGCCCTCTGCTTGGAACAAAGTGGGTACCCAAGAACAAATTTAAGTGTGTTCAGTAAAGATAAAAGGCTGCTCAAGTCAATGGAAGCAGCAACTGAAAAGGACGACTCAGGTTGTCACATAGTGATCAGATGCAATGTCTAACAGTTACATAAATAGAGAAATTCACTTAAGTGCAGTTCGGTAGACAGTCTTTTGGGGAGGGGTTAAAGTCTTCCATACAGAACAGCCTGTGAATGTGAGTACACTTGATCCATTTCCTTGGAAACTGGCAATACCTTCTACTTCCGTTGGCATCAGGGACTCTTTGCCTTATTTTGGCTAGATCTTTCCCAATTCTGTCTTCAAAAGAGTTAGTTACTAAAAGATACCTAACCATCACTTTTTTCAGGTGACTGAAGGAAGTGGGAACATTAGTGTTCATAACAAAATAGTCATTGCACTTCCACGTTTTTAGAGGGCACCCCTTCCCAGAATAGCTACTCAGTGGTGTGAGAAGGGCTCTTTTTCATCCAGCTTTGGCCAAGAGATATTACCTGGGGGAGCCACAAAATACTCCTCCACACCTCGATGGGAGTTTTGTAGTAGTTCTTCAGCACAGTTGCCTTCTACCACATTGTCGGATCTCAAGTACAGACACCTGTCCTCCAGAACTGACTCCTTGGGCTCCACCCCGTCCGTGTCCACGGCGCAGAGCCAGTCGGTGAAGGCGATGGCTTTCTCCAGCCGTGCCACGGCCTCCTGGCTGCTGAAGTCCACAAGCGCTAGCCGCTCCAGGTGCTCGATCAGCTCGGCCGTGACCCAGCGGCTTCCCTGAGGATCGGCCTTGGAGGTGAAGCCCCGGCGCCCGCCCACTGCTGCCCGAAGGCCCAGCCACACGGCCCGCGTCCACATTTCTCTCCTTCTCAGCCTCCGTAGAGTGTCCTCCTCCACGTTGTCTTGATTTGGGGTTTAGAAATTTGGACTGTGTTATGCAGCAGATAAGCCTGAGTGTAGTCTGAGAAGGCAGAGATGGTCCACTGTGTGAAGAAAGCTGGGTGAAAGCTCTCAACCATCGTTACTTAGGCTGCTTTTTATTCTCCTTGGCTTCCCGGTGAAGCGAGAATCTAGGGGCAGACAGCACCTTGGAGAGCCCCGCAGGCCACCTGCTAAAGGCTAAATGCAGGAGGGGCAGTTTTCATCCCTTCCCGTGGGCACAAAAGATCACCAGAGAAGGGAGCACACAGCCCACCTGCTCGGGCCACGTCTTGGTGCCCTCTCACTTACCCAGGGAAACTGAGGGCCATCCCCTGCAGACTTGAGGCTCTCGTACTGTGCCATGGTTGGTCTGATTATTTTTTCTAAAATACTTTAACTTACCTCTTGAATTATAGATAAATCAGTTGAAAATATCAATTTTGATACAGGCAGATCCACAGGACAGAAGAAAATTATGGTGCATCTAAGCTTCAGTATAGTAGCCTTCTCTTCAGGGGTAAAGGATACTGTCTGCAATTAAAAGTATAAAAAGTTCTATTTAAAAAGTGGTGGAATTCTCATGCATTGCTGGTAGGAATGTAAATTGGTACCAGCACTTTGGAAAATTGTTTGGCAATAGTTATTAAAACTAAACCTTTGTATGTGCTGTGACCCAGCAGTTCATTCCTAAAAAATAGAGCCCCTAGAAATGAGTGTACATGTCTACCAGAGGCTTGTACAAAAATGTTCACAGCAGTTTTATTCATAATAGCCCCAAACTGGAAGCAAGCCGTGTGTTCAGTGGTAGAATGGATAGATCTGTCGAGGTGTATCGTCTAACGGGTGACACACATCAATGAAAAACAAAGACCCACAGCTCCGTGCCACAGCCTGGAGAATCTCACACGGTGCTGATGAAAGAAGCCAGATGGAAAAGAATACACACCAAATGGTTCCACTTAGATGAAGCTCCAGAACAGGCAAAATTAAAGCAATCCCAGTCAGAACAGAGGTTCCCTCGGGGGTGTGTTGATGGGGAGGAGTCCTGAGGGACCTCGGCATGGGAGGGGTTGGACTGTCCTCTGACCTGGCCTGAGTGGGGGTCGCAAGGGGCTCACACAGGCTCAGATTCATGACAGTCCACCGTCCCTTGTGCGTCAGTAAAAAGTAAAAGCACACAAACAAAGCAGCCTCCCTGCAAGGGCCCTTCTGCAGCGATGGGGACCGCCAGGGCTCTGGTGCTGGCCGGATCCCCGCTGCTCACCTGTGAGGGGAGAGGGAGAACGGGGGCTGCCGCTGCGCCTTCCGCGTTGCTCCAGCACAGCTTTATAAAGAGCACGGCCTCACGTTGTCATTGAAAATGGTCTAGATAGGTAGCAGACAGGTAGAAGAGTCAAACAAAGCACGATAAAAAGCCGAGCGTGATGTATGAGAAAGGCACCTGGTGGTGAGACCCGGGGCGGGACGTGAGCACAGGGACCGGAACCGGATTCCATCACGTGGTCGCTGTCATCTGACCTCTCGGTGCCTCAGTTTCTTCATCCGTCAGATAGCAAGAACAGTGGTAGTGTTTCCTCCACAGGGTTGCTGTGAGGATTAAATGAGAGAACGCGTATAAATCACACAGAAAGTGGAACACAGTACACATTTAACAAACGTGAGCTGGTATCAGAGTACCGTGATCCCAACTATCTCAGGGAAAAAAGTACAAGAGTTGCAGGAAGGAAATATGTCCACATGGACACAGTGATTTTCATCACATCTTTACTATCCATAAATTTTCTACCTTTAAGTGTTCAAGTGAATTAAAATGAAATGGGGGGGTGATGCACTTCCTCAGCGATGTGAGGAGATGAGGCACGCTGCTCGTCGTGGCTCGTCCTAAAGTAACAGCCAGATCCAGTGACGGGCAAGCCAGGTACCTTGCGCTGAACATTATTTTTAAATAATAAAATATATCTTGATGGAGTTTTGCATTTTCTGTCTTAGGCATGTCTTGATAGAAATCCAGAAGCTTTCCAACCAAAAATTGGGAAAGGAAAACTGGGAGACGTTAAGCCTCGACACAACAAAGGATGTAATTGCAAGAGGTCAGGCTGCCTTAAGAATTACTGTGAATGCTATGAGGTCAGTCAGCAATTCCTAAGTATTATTTTTAAAAACCGGGTAAATATATGGCCTAAGTAACTATGTGGTTAAAAAATCTTCAATTTAAAGGGAGAAATATAATTTAATTTCTTCCTTCCAGGGCTTCTAAAAGGGCACCCATCAATCTACCTTAATGTCTCAAATGTGAATTATGCCTTACGAATCAAGTAAATGAGCTCAGGCCTCCTTTGGGAGCATGTTGTCTCCCCCGAGCCCACCCTGAGTGTCCAGCAGAGGGTGCCCAGGGCCAGGGCCTTGCCCCCCTGCAGCTGCTGATCCGATGCTGGCGCTACCCTCAGTGGCCAGCGTCTGGCGGCTCCCGGGGTGGGCCTCTTCCCTGCCGAGCAGGGCGGAGACGCTCTGGGTGCGGTAGTGCGGGCAGCCTTGTCCTCAGGTGAGCAATCACCTGGGTGCTTCGAGCGGGCAGCTCCCAAGCAGCTCGTCTGGCTGCCGAGACACAGTGTGTCAGCCCGCTTTCTTCTGCCGGGCAGTGGCCCACGCAAAATGCACATGTCCTGTAGTGTCTGGCGTTACAACAGACTAGCAATCTCGAAAAACCTCCTATTCAAAACACCCAGAGGTGCAGAATAAAACACACCCCATTAGACGCATGTCTGAGCTGGAAAGGACAGAGGGAAACCCCCAGGGGCTGAAACTAAGAGGAAACTGGAAACCAGAGTGTCACAGGGCCAGCCTTCTGACTGCCCCCAGGCCGGGCCTGAGCAAGGGGTTGGTCCCCAGCCCTGAGTGTCACGCAACCGTGTGACAAGAAACAAAGTCCACCCACAAGGAAGCAGGAAGGGCCTCCCCCTGGAATGCCCACCGCAGGCCCGGCCTCGGGTGGGTTTCAGGTTCTACCCACTCGCACGTTCTCTGCAACAGCAGAGCCAGCACGACACCCGCGGTGCTGAAGGAGAAGGGCGGTGGGGCTGGAGTGCTATAACCGGCTGAGGCAGGCTTTGATCAGAACAAGGGTCAGATGGCGCCTTCGCTGTGCTCCGCTGGACGAGGGAGAGACGCCACTCTCTGCTCGGGGCTCACACCCACACCCGCCCAGCGGCCCTCAGGGGCCCCTCCCCACCCCTCTTCACATCACAGTCACCTGCCCCTCTTCACTTCTGCCTTTTTTTTTGGTATGAAAATTGCAGATTACATACGTGTGTGCACACACAGATATAAACAGTTATTTAAGATCCAAATAGAATTTGTTGGTTTTTGATGAATGGTAGGACAACCTAATTTTATTGAAGCATTTTACATTACCAGGCCAAAATTATGTGTTCTTCTATTTGCAACTGCATCGGTTGCAAAAATTATGAGGAAAGCCCAGGACGAAAACCACTAATGAACATGCCAAACTATATGGAAATTGGAGGTTTTGAAGGCAGCCATCATTTGTCAACAACTAAATTTTCAGGACTACCACAATTCAGAAGAGATAGGTAGGTACTCTGAACTAACCTTCCTAATAGGCGAATTCAAGGTTAATTTGAGAGGAGAGTTGGAAATTCCCCGGCAGTCCGGTGGTTAGAACTCCGCGCTTTCACTGCCAGGGCCCAGTTTCAATCCCTGGTCGGGGAACTAAGATCCCCCCATAAGCCGTGCAACGCGGCCAAAAAAAAAAGAAAATTTGAGAGGAGAGTTAGAACAGTTTACACACTGGAAAGAAAGCGTGTTTGTCTGTAGGTGGGGGACAAGGGATGGGGAAGGAGGACGCCAGTTTCTTTCTCTGTTTTGACCAACCCTAGATCACACACTGTTACCTCAGAGGGGCGCCTGCTGTCGAATCCGCTTGCTCCTATTTGTCCTCTGAGCTCGACCTTTTTGTCCTGACCATCTGAGTTACCCCTGGTTTTGGACAAGAGCAGAAGGTCCCTACAGGACCTCAGGAGGCAAGGGCATGATCTCTAGGCAGCAAATACCCGAACCACTCTTTACCATAGGAAGTGACGGCAGAGAGATGTTCGCGGTGTGTGCTGTATTCCTTACTAAAGTGATTATGGAGTCCACTTTAGTTGGATATCTTCCCATTTAATTATTCTGAGGTCATATTATACTCCTAGCAGGTCTCAAAAGTTGAGTAATAATTTTATTACATCTTGGACTAGATTCATCCATTTAAAAAACTTTCTTTGAGTTCTCTGTGATGGGTCATGTCGTGATAAAGTACTAGATATCATTAATTAATTGATAACATGAAAAGCCAAATTCATGCTTATTTGGTTAGAGACATCAGAAATACTCATCACTGTGACCTGCAGAGGTCGTCATTGGTAAAAATGTACTGAAACATGGCTGCATCTTCTGTGAAATTATATGTGAAAACATTGCCTGACATGGGGATGTTGTGAGTCCGATGGAATGTGATAGGGGCTCCATACGTTGGAGTCTGGTCTCAAAATGTTAAGACTCTTGACCCGAGGACAGCCCTGTTCTTTCATCTTCAACAAAAGTCATTGTGTATTGCCTTTACAGAGAGATTTTAACCAATCCCAACGTCTATATTTTCATAATCCAACACTTTTTAATACTTTATAGTTTTCCTAAATTTTTTCAGTTTGAACATGACTTGGGCAAATATCTAGCTAAGCCACAGTTGCCCCTTGAGCCCAGTGGGGAGAGTGGCTGGTCCCGTACAACAGAACCTCTTCAGGGATCCAGGGGGCATTCAGAGGCAAGGCCATGCTGACAGCGTGCCCCCTAGGAGGCGAGTCCTCAGAGCCATTGTGCGTCTGTAGCGCAAGTGCCCCTGGGAGGAGGGGCCGGCGCCCAGGGTAGCTGTCCTGCTGCCGCTTTCCCCAGGCAGACTTGTGCACAGAGCTCAGAGCAAGGCTGCATGGCTTGTCTTAGCTAAGATTCCTGCTGCTTCGACCGCTGCCCAGCCCATGGGCTTGATACTGCAGCCCAGGTCTCCGGGCTCGTTAGTGGATCTCAGTTTGAGAAAATTTAGGATCTGCCGTGAGAAGGATGTCTAGGAGCTGACAGATTCACCTGACCTCTGTATTATTCTTCTAAAAGCAGTCCTTTCTATCATGACAGGTAATATAGTTTCCAGTATTAGGAAGACAGCATTAGATTTTACCGGTGACATTCTTTACAGTGCTTTGACAAACATGTCTCCTTGAATATGAAAGGTATTTAAAAACAGTGGCGTGATTGAACGTGGCCTTTAACTGGTCTGCTTCTGACAGGCAGTCATCCTCATGCATCTCCTGGGAGGTGGTGGAAGCCACGTGCGCCTGCCTGCTGGCCCAGGGCGAAGAGGCCGAGAAGGAGCGCTGCTCTGAGTGCTTGGCCCAGCAGATGATCTTAGAGGAATTCGGGAGATGCTTGTCGCAGATTCTCCATACTGAGTTTAAATCCAAAGGGTTGAAAACTGAGTCAAGTACAACGTGGTGAAATGTGCATGCATGTAGATTTTGTCTCCATATTCTGAAGGAAAACTCGTTTAGAAAAGTTGCTTTAAGGACCATGAGGCCAGGTCTGCACCAACAGCTTCATCATTAAAATCAAGCCTTCCCTCTGCATCAGGGCCTCAAGGGGTTACTCAGAGTCTCTGAGGGATTTGGCGATTAAAACCCTCCCTCCGTTTTTGAGGAGGTGCATGACATAACTGCTGTTGTCTGGACCCGAGGAGAGAGCCTGTATTCCTGTGATCCCGGGAGAATTGTCTGCACTAACATTGAGTAATGGAGGGTGGAAGCAGGCCCTGGAGAGAAGTAAAAGTCCATTCCTATTGACTTCACCCTCTCTCGGGAATTTCTTCCTCTGGCGGGTTCTCTGCATAAAAAGCCATAATGATTTTCCCCTAAATTGTTTAGAAACAAATTCTCCAGATAGGCTGCTAAGATACAACTTAAAATCTGTAGAGAACTACTGAATACCTTGGAGAATTTCTGAGTGTAGATGTTTCCCCAGAGTCACAGGAATTACCAGTCTCCTCTAGGGCCGCAGTGAAATGCAGACAGCAGGGTGGGTTTGGTCAGTAGCATTTTGAGTTGTGGGACTGAAAATTATCTAGTTTCTTATGTGTTTCCATTTAAATTGTGGAAAATCTCTATTACCCAATTAACTTCTCCATAATTATTGTTATAATATTATTATTGTTTGTAAAGTAACTAGTTTGCAGAAATCAGCAGGTAAGATAAGTTATTAAGTTGACTCTCTTTTGGTTCTATTGTAAAAGCAAAGAGGAATAAAAATTTGACATGTCTTCCATTGTTGTAATTAACTTAATATCTGAAAAATATATTTGTTATGTTTCTGTGTTCATTAATAGTACTGGCCCCTTGGAGAATGTTTAGAAAGCTCATTTACAAACACACCACTGAAAGAAGTGGGGTCATAGGGCCTGGCCACTAGGCACATCAGTAAGCCAGGAGCCGAGGAGTAAGCTGATGATTTCTAGAGTTGTGTTTGGAACAGCCTAGCTCTGATGGGGAACCAAAGGGGGGAAAAGAAATTCTTAATTCTTCTCTGTTTCAACGCCTTTGTGACCCCTTGGGATCTGGATTCTGTGGCAGAAAGCCCGAGGTAGAGACAGGTATTGTAGGTCGGCGGAGTTCTCTATGAGCAGTGCTCCCGGTTGCTCTGCGTGCTTTCAGTCCCATCAACATCTCGGGACAGAGCAGGGAGGGGACGCTGCGAGGAGCCCACCTAGCCCACTTCACCCTTGGGGGCTGGAAGGGGACTTGGAAATGGGGGGCTTTGTGACTCCTTTTGGGAGGGCTGCCCTCCTTTCCATGTCCCTCTTGGCAGTGCTGCCAACTGCAATATCTGCCGCCCACATATAATTTACAATTTTCTAGTAGCCATATATGAAAAAAGTAAAAAGGAAGAGGTGAGATTAGTTTAATAATCTTTTACTTAACCCCATATATCCCAAACACTATCATTTCAACATATAATCAAGATAAAAATGATTGAGATATTTCACATTCTTTGTATGTACCAAATATTTGAAATCCAGTGTGTATTTTATACTTCTAGCACATTCCAATTTGCATCAGGCACATTTTAAGTGCCCAGGAGCTGCATGATGCAGGTGTGGAGGGAGGGGAAGGGAACAGTGTCCTCCAGAACTACTTTGAGGCAAAGGGCTGCCTAGAAAGACCCTGTAACTAGGTATAGCCCCCTGCAGAGGCCGGAGGCAGCCCTGATCAGCAAGGAAGGTGAGCAGCAATCCTTAGGGCAATGACCCCAGCATTTCAGGGGAGTCCGCCTGGAACCTGGGCTCCTGTGAGCTAAGGGACCTTTGGTGCTACCTGAGGATACTCAGGCTGTGGCCAGGTACACTGAGCTGAAGCCTGAAAGTTAGGGAAAGGGCATCTGGAAAGGCATGACCCCTGCAGGGATTCTCAATTTATTAAGTCAGTACAACTTGTAGAAAATTCAGTATGAGAAGTAAAAGCCAAAGTAGAGTTGTGAATAAAGCCACCCTAATGCCCAGAGTTAAAGTTACATAGGATGACTAAAAAAACATAAAAGCACATCTTTTTGCTTCTGAGAGAGAAGTAATGCTATTTTAAAACCATATAAAAATAAAAATAGTATGTCCTTATTTCTGGGTGTGGCTGTGCAAATTTAACCACCTTGTCATCTTTCTACCTTCTGTGTACTAAATGACATGGGCCACCTTTGTAATTAGGTTAGATTATCTGCTGGGTTTTTGTTTTTCCAGAAATGCAGTTTAGCTTATGTCTTGTCTTTTCAAGAATCTGAGAAAAAGTCATTTAAACAAAAATGACACACACTAAAAGAGAACTATTTCTCTACTCACACTTCCGACACCAAATGCGTGGTGTTTTTTATTTTTTCCAACACCAAACAACTCTCAGGTGTCCTGTAATTGAATTGAATTGAATTCAGATTCCACAGGGTTAAGGCCTCAGTCCCACAAGACTTCCCCCACTGCAGACACCAATCACACGTAGTGGGTCCCAGGTTACCCCCACTTCTGTCTGACTTCACTACAAACCTGAAGCTCCCATGACCCCTCCCAGGTTAGATAATTTGTTATAACAGCTCACAGAACTCAGGAAAACTCTTTACTTACTATTACTGGTTTATTATCAAGGGTGTAAATGAACAGATGAAAAGGTACATAGGGCGAGGTCCAGAAGGGTGCTAAGCACAGGAGTTTCTGTCCCCTGGAGCTGGAGTGCACCACCTTCCTGGCACATGGATGTGCTCACCAACCTGGAAGCTCTCCACACCCTGTAGTTTAGGGATTTTTACTGAGGCTTCATCATGCAGATTGACTCAGTCTCCGGCTCCTCTCCCCTCCCTGGGGGATGGGGACGTGGCTGCAAATTACAAGCTTCTAATAATGGTTTGGTCTTTCTGGAGACCAGCTCCCATTCTGAAGCTATCCAGGAGCCCACCAAGAGTCACCTCCCTGGAACAAACGACATCCCTATCACCTAGGATATTCCAAGGAATTCAGGTGCTCTGTGTAGATGCTCCTACCACCCCTATCATTCAGGAAATTACAGGAGTTTTAGGAACTCTGTGTCGGGGGCAGAGACCAAATATATATTTATGTCGCACAGGCTGAAAATCTTCTTTCCTGTCAGTTAACCACAAGCTTGTACACAACACAGAAAATGTGGGAGCAAGCAAACCATCCTTAAGAGACAAGCTTCTATTGGCTGCAATATATCAGCAGAAACCTACTTGTAACCCTCATCTTGGCTCTGAAGACCTTTATCCCTTTTATAAAACCCTGCACCAATACCTGAAATTCTGCCAGGGATTGTCTAGTTTCAGTGGGGTGCAGCTTTTAAAACCACAATAGACAAATTGTTGTAAGAAGTAAATATACTTGTTTAAGGAATTGAAGGTGGAATTTTCATCCAAGATAAAAATGATGGGAGAAGTTAGAGAATCTAAGAGAACAGCAGTTTGAGGAAAGGATAAGGACAACTGGAGGGGAAAGACACAGCTCATTCTGCAGGTTAAGCTCTCTTTATGAAGGTCGTGGGCCCAGGTGGGCAGAAGTGAGCATTGGGTGGTGTCAGTGTTTTGGATTTTGGCCATTTTGATAGGTGTGTGGCTGTATCTCGTTGTTGTTTTAATTTGCAATTTCCTAAGGACAAAAGATCTAAAGTATCTTTTCATGTGCTTACTTACCACCTGTGTATTTTCTTTAGTGAGGTATCTGTCCAGGTCTTTAGCCCCTTTGTAAATGGGCTGTTGATTTTCTCACTGTTGAGTTTTAAGAGTTCTCTGTATATTTTGGATAATAGTCCTTAATCAGATGTGTCTTTTGTAAATATTTTCTCCCAGTCTGTGGCTTATCTTCTCATTCTCTCAACAGTGACTTTTGCAGAACAGTTTTTAATTTTAATGAAGTCCAGCTCACCAGTCATTTCTTTTATAGATCACAATTTTATCTTCTAGGAGTTTTGCATTTTACATTTATGTCTGTGATCCACTTTGAGTTAATTTTTATGAAGAGTATAAGGTCTATATCTAGATTCATTTTTCTGCATGTGGATGTCCAGTTGTTCTGGCACCATTTGCTGAAAAGACATTCTTTCCTCTATTGTATTACCTTTGCTCCTTTGCCAAAGGTCAGTTGACCATATTTACGTGGGTATGCTTCTGGGCTCTCTATTCTGTTCCATTGACCTATTTGTTAATTTTCCCACCAAGACCACACTGTCCTGATTACTGTAGCTTTATAGTAAGTCTTGAAGTCGGATAGTGTCAGTCAAACTTTGTTCTTCTCCTTCAATATTGTGTTGGCTATTCTGGGTCTTTTGCCTCTCCATATAACTTTAGAATCAGTTTTTTGACATTTACAAAATAACTTGCTGAGATTTTGATTGGGATTGTGTTGATTCTATAGATCAAGTTGTGAAGAACTGACACCTTGGAAATACTGAGTCTTCCTCTCCATGAACATGGAATAACTCTTCAATTATTTAGTTCTTCTCTGATTTCTTTCATCAGAGTTTGTAGAGTTTTTTAAATAAATTTATTTATTTTTGGCTGCGTTGGGTCTTCCTTGCTGCACGTGGGCTTTCTCTAGTTGCAGCAAGTGGGGGCTACTCTTCGCTGCAGTGTGCAGGCTTCTCATTGTGGTGGCTTCTCTTGTTGCGGAGCACAGGCTCTAGGTGCACAGGCTTCAGCAGTTGTGGCTCACGGGCTTAGTTGCTCTGCAGCAAGTGGGGTCTTTCCAGACCAGGGCTCGAACCTGTGCCCCCTGCATTGAGAGGCAGATTCTTAACCACTGCGCCACCAGGGAAGTCCCTGTAGTTTTCCTCATATAGATCTTGTACATATTTTGTTAGATTTATCCCTAAGGATTTTAACATAAATGGTATTGTGTTTTTAATTTCAAATTCCACTTGTTCGCTAGTGTTGTATAGGAAAGTGATTGACTTTTATATATTAACCTTGTATCCTGCAACCTTGCTATAATTGCTTTCTCATTCCAGGAGGTTTTGGGCTGATTTTCAGATTTTTAACATAGACAATCATATCATCTGTGAACAAAGAAAGTTTTATTTCTTCCTTCTCAGCCTGTATAATTTTGATTTCCTTGTCTTCTCACAGTAGCTAGAACTTCCAGTCTCATGTTGAAAAGCAGTGATGAGAGGGGACATCCTTGCCTTGTTCCTCATCTCAGTGGGAAAGTTTCTAGTTTCTCACCATTAAATATGATGTAAGCTTTAGTTTTTTTGTAGATATTCTTTATCAGTTGTAGATATTCTTTATCTATTCATAGTTTGCTGAAGGGTTTTATCACCTATGGGTGTTGGATATTGTCACATGCTTTTTCTGCATCTACTGATATGCTCCTGTGATTTTTCTTCTTTAGCCTGTTGATGTGATGGGTTACATTAATTGACTTTTGAATGTTGAACCAGACTTGCTTACTTAGGTTAAATCCCACTTAGTTGTGGTGTATAATTCTTTTTATACATTGTTGGATTTGATTTGCTAATATTTTGTTGAGAATTTTGGCATTTATGTCCATAAGAGATATTGGTCTGTAATTTTCATGTAGTTTCTTTGTCTGGTCTTAGTATTAGGGTGATGTTGCCCTCATAGAGTGAGTTAGGAAGTAGTCCCTCTGCTTCTGTGTCCTGGAAGACATTGTAAAGAATTGGAATAATTTTTTCCTTACATGTTTGGTAGAATTCACCAGTGAACATACGGGGGCCTTAAAAAATATTTTTAATAGCTTTTAAAAAAATTAAACATTTCATTTTGAGATAATTGTAGATTTATATGCAATTGTAAGAAACAATACAGAGAGATGCTGTGTACCCTTTATCTAGTTTCCCCTGGTGGTAACATCCTGGCAAAACTTTAGTACAATATCACAGCCAGGATAGTGACATTGATACAGTCAAGACGCAGAACTCTGTCCCCTCGAGGATCCCTCAAGTCCCTCTTTTACCCACCATCTCTCTTCTTTTCCCACCCCCTCCCAAACCCTTGGCAGCTGCTAGCCTGTTCTCCATTTCTTTACTTTTGTCATTTCGAGAATGATATAGAGGGACTTCCCTGGCGGTCCAGGGGTAAGACTCCGCGCTCCCAATGAAGGGGGCCCAGGTTCCATCCCTGGTCAGGGAACTGGATCCCACATACATGCCACAACTAAAGGATCCTGCACGCAGCAACGAAGAGCCCACATGCTGCAACTTTAAGACCTGGCGCAGCCAAATAAACAAATAAATATATATATTTTTTTCATTTTAAAAAAGAATGCTACATAAATGGAGTCATACAGTTTGTAACATTTTAGGATTTTTTTTCACTTGGAAGAATTCTCTGGAGATTCACCCAGGTTGTTGTGTATCTTAATAATCTGTTACTTTTTATTGCTGAGTAGTAGGTACATGGTGTGGATGACCAGAGTTTAATCCATTGAAGGACATCTGAGCTGTTTCCAGTTTTTGCCTATTATGAATAAACTACTATGAACATTTGTGTGCAGGTTCTTGTGTAATGGTAAGTTTCCATTTGGTTGGGATAGATGCTCAGGAGTGCAGTTGCCGGGTTGGACAGTAGTTGCATGTTTGATTTTTAAAGAAACTGCCAGGCTATTTTCCAGAGTGGCTTCATCATTTTACATTCTCAGCAGCAATGTATGAGTCATCCACTTTCTCTGCATCCTTACCAGCATTTGGTGCTGTCACTATCTTTTATTTTAGCCATTCTGATAGGTATTTAGTGATACTTCATTGTGTTTTTAATGTGCATCCCCCAAATGACTAATAATGTTGAACATCTCTTCTTGAGCTTTTTTTCATCTCTGTAACCTCTTCAGTGAAGTGTCTGTTCATGTATTTTGCCCATTTTAACTCGATTTTTTGTTTTTGTTCAGTTTTGAGGGTTCTTTATATGTTTTAGATAAGAGTCCTTGATGGCATATATGGTTTGCAAATATTTTCTCCCAGTCCCTATTTTGTCTTTTCATGCTCTTTCTTGATGGGAATTGTGTTAAGCCTGTGTATCAGTTTGGAGAGAATCGACCTCTTTACCCTGTTGAGGAGGCAAGAAGAAAACCCAGGGTCTCCCCACCGTGTCATCCTTCGGTCCCGAGTTCCCTGGCTGGTCTGCCTTCTTCTTGACTTTGAATCTCCTTGTGCTTGTTTCATATATAATGTCCAGGACTTTTCATTGTACTGACAAGAGGATAAGAGAAAAGTATACCTACTCCTGAAAGTGGAAGTCAGCAAACATTTTTTTTTAAACTAAGATCAGAGGTGGTCAAGCTTTCTGTTTTCTAGAGCCTTCTTCGTTTTTACCTTGGGTAAAATAGGGTAAAATCCAGACTTTAAAATGGACCGCTAGAATCTCTCTCTCTCTTTCTCTCTTTTGCAATGTATTAAAAACAAAAGTTGTGGGTTGTATCTGAGAAAGTAATCAGCAGTGATTCTTTTTGTCTTCCTAAGACTTCACCGCCCCGCCCTCGGACCTCCGCAGCCTCCCAGTACCTCTCTCCTCTCCTCTTAACCATCACTTTCCCCTCCCTCCTGGAAGGACCTCCCGAGAGTTAGGCTCTCTCTTCCTCAGCCTGGGGGCCCACTCAGCCACCTCGCCCGCACTGAGTATGACCACGTAGCGTGGTTCTGGGCAGACGGCGGGGGCGGGCCCCTGCCCTCGGCCCTAGAGCGAGGCCATCAGCTGTTATGACTGCGCCTCATGGAATGGATACAGCCCCCTCCTCAAGGTAAATCACCCCAGCGCTCTCCTCTTCCACCTCTCAGCTGGTCACCTGGGTGGTTCTCAGGACTGTCTGTAAACTCTTCACTTCCTCCGGTGGCCGGTGGACCCTTTTCCTTGAAAATACCGCCATGGTTGGCAACTGATTTATCTGGTACGGCCGTAGACAGCTCCTACCACGTTCTCTCTGGAAGTAAAGGGTCTCTTCTGCAGCATCTCTGAGAATGGCCACCTCATCCACCACTTTGTTGGCCAGCAAACGGCACCACCACCGCTCCCCGCCCCTCACCTGTAGCTGCGACCACCTCTCCCACGCCAGTTATTCCGAGAAGGAGGAAGAAGCTTGGAGGAGGTGGGGGCTGAGGCGGGTGAGATTGCAGAGCCCGATTCTGGAGCGCACGCCTCTGCACTGAGGCAGGGCTGCCTTGGCAGTTCCTACCTCTACTCCTGAGACGTGTGTCGTAAAGCTCTCCTGCCCGCCAGGTGCCATGCTGGAACGTAGGGAGTGGCCCAGGCGAACCTCTGTCCCACCAGCACGGTTTGTTTCTTGAGGGAGTTGCAGCGTGGTGAGGAGACACAGCCGCAGACAGAATGAGAGCGGTGAGCACGCACCGCACACACTGGGCCTGCGCACAGCCCTGCGGGGGAGGGTGAGCGGGAAGGCGTCCTCGAGAAGGTCACTGCGGAGTGGGATCCTGTGGGACGTGGAGGAGTTTACCGGGCACCCGGAGGGATGTGTGCAGAGGTTTTAGCTGAGCGAGGCTGGGCCAGGAGCTGCAGTTGGTGGGGGTCTGGAGCTTAGGGCATAGGAGGCTACTAGAGCAGGCTGGGGTGGGGACATGTGTGTCCATGGCTGCCGGATGGAAGGAGGCAAGACCAGAGGGAGACCAGGCAGGACAGGCTGCCGGCTGTGGGTTGGAGTGAGTGCATGAGGTGTGGTCCCTGACCAGCAGCAGTGGCATCAGTGGGGTGCTTGTCAGGAGTGCGGATTCTGCGCACCTTGTCCTCCTGGATCAGCACGCTGGGCAGGGCTGGCCACCCGGCTTCTGACAAGGCCTCCAGGGATCCTGCGGCCCACCCAAGTCTGGGCAATTTAAAGCAACGTGGAAGAGGAGAACCGAGGATGGCGAGGGGTAGGGAGTGAAGGACAGGCCCGGGGCCTGCGGAACCCCATGGGTGGTGTTCCCAAACCCTGAGCTGGGATTGGACCAGCCGGGTCTGCCCATGGCACGTGCAGAGGAGGGAAGCATGGCTGGTGGGAGGAGGGAAAGTGGCTGTCAGTGAGTGTCACGTGTCATGAGAGAGGGAGCAGGGAGAGGAAGCGGGGGCTGGGGCGCTACCAGCAGGGCTTGGGTAACTAACCACAGTGTCTACTTCTTCCCGGGAGCCGGTCTTTAGGGGGCGAGTCTCACACTTGGCTGCGTATTGCAATCACCTGGGGGAGCACGAAAACACGGTGGGTGCCCAGACTCTGACTGCAGTGGTCTGTGGGCCACTGGGCCCCCAGGGGTGAGAGGCACTGCTGGGGGAGAGAGCACGGAAAGATCCCTCCCACTTCCGCATCAGATCTGCTCTGGTTCGTGCGAAAGAGCCTACAGGCCATCATTTAACTTAACGTCTGGCTTCTCATCCTTGCCTGTTTTCTTTTTGGATCTTCTGTATGATCTTTTTATTTCTGCTCCAAAGATCACCCCATCTCTGCTATTACTGTCCCCACACGCTGCCTTTAACTCATCGTTGACTTAGCACATAAAATAGTTATGGTTTTTACGATAGTTACTTTCTAACTCGGCCACACGGACTTTAACGCTGTGCGTGTTAATCCCCACTTAACCCCCGGCCCCTGCACTGTGGCTGCTTCTCGTTGTCACTTTTCACCTTCACAAGCACCAGACAATTCTCTCATCTATCATGTTTAGGGTTTCTTTAGGCTTTTTGGTTCCCATCTCCCTAAAATATCAGCTCCATGAGGCCAGGGGTTCTGTCTGTTTTGTGGTTTTGTTTGTCTCAGAAACAGACTTACCTTCATAATTACGTTTGACTCAGCGTAAGATAACTTTATGTTCCCTGGACGTGAGTGACAAGAGGAAGTGTCTCAGAGACGCTCTGGATGGTAGAATGTGGGTGTAAAACTTTTCTCTATTACGTGTGATTATAATCAAGCATCATCTTTTAAAGACACACTGGTGGCAGCGGCAACAAGACAGACGTGTGGAAGAAAACGATAATCACAAGCTGTTGCTGCTTTTTTATTTGCCACTCAAAATTATGACCAAAGGGAAAAAATCTTAAATGATAAGGACACAGCATCAGGGCGGAGAGGACAGGGGTGGTTGGCTCTGCATTCGTTGCCGTATGATTATCATTGTCTTCGAGCTTGACTTCGAATGACAACGAAGAGCCGAACCCGCCCCGGGAGCCTCCTAGGACTGCTCCACGTCTCCTGAGGACACTGCTGCGGGGAGACCGGGCCGGCGCTCCAGGGCCCCGGCGTCTGCAGAGGGGAGGGCCACACTGAGGACAAAGCTCAAGTGCTCGTCCTCTGCAGAGATGCTCATGGCAGCAAACCCAGAATCAGGCACATGTCACATTGAACTCTCGTACTTAGTATGCATTTGAAACGGTCAGACTTTAAAAAAGTGTAATTCCTGTTTGGGCAATAAAAATCGATGTCTCCTAATGAAAGAAGTTCCATGTTACAACATCCAAAACAAAACAAACAAACAAAAAACCCGGAAGAGTCCATCTGCCCCTCACTGGAAAAGTCACCAGCAGATTTTCTCCAGCAGAGATTTCCCCAAAGGCTGCCCTGGGCTCAAACAGAGGGGATCGGTTGCTTGGTTCTGAGGTTTCTAAGTTCTTCTCCCACAGCCCCCTGCCCATGGATGGTTCTAAGGAAAAGCCACAGGCCTTAAGTCTCCTCCCCCCACTCCTTCCCCCCTCCCCACGCCCACCTGAAGTCCCTCAACTAAGGCAGTGGAGCCTGAGAGCAAATGGATCAAAACAGAACCCAAGAATAGTCTTCGCTCTTCCAACTCGACAACAAAACTGTGATGTGCAGAACCTGACCACCCAAGGTCTCCCTTGGAGCATCAAAGTGGCCCATGTCCCACTGTGTCCCTGGGCCACCTCCCTGGGGTGAACTCTGGGCCCCTTCCACAGGGGCAGTTTTGACCCTCGCAGTGGCATGAATGACAGCCCTGAGGCACGGAAGTGCTGGGGCTGAATGCTTCACAGAAAGGCCCCGTCGGCTGTACTAGATCCCGGGATGGAGAGCTGTCGGGGTCAAATGCAGCCAGCCCCGCTGGAGGCTGCGCAGGGTGAAAGGGCGATCCAGGCCGCGGGCTCCGTTCTCTCGCCGCGCTCCCAAGATACGGTTTAAGGGGGTCTACGGAGAGCCTGACTGTGTGTACTAACTAGGCCCCGGAAGGTACAGCCGCTGTTACCATGTCAAGAAATGTGGGTCCAGCAGAGCGAATGAACCAGGCCCCTTTGCAGCTGGTTCCCATGCCTCCGCCTGTAACCCCACCCACCAGCGTGACTGTTGGTGTGTAGGGGGAGCGCGGTTCCTTCCCAGGAGAAGGCTGTGGAAGCCTTTCTTGACAGGTTTTTTTATGTGCGCAGGCTTCTAAGAGGTGGGATTTTATGTTGGCAATATTTCACATACCTCTGAGCTGCAAGAAAGTCAGAAACTCGATTATCGTGCGCACGACATTGTTCTCCAACAGCTGCCTGTCAACGCTTCCTAGAAACCAGAGGGGATCAGCGTTGACGACCTTGGTGCCTGTCTTAGACCTGGGCACCTGGGGGCATCACCGGCATGTCCCTCCCTCCCTCTCAGAGCCTGGCTCAGCGCAGTGGAGGCCCTGAGCCCCTTGTGGCCGCCCCTGGAGCTTACCCTCAGGTTTGCTGCTCCTATTTCTGGCGGCTGACAGATGGGGCCGGGCCAAGCTCAGGCCCCGGCTGTGGGTCAGTGGTGGCAGGAGCCCCATACCCCCCACTGCCCTGTGGGCCCTGAGATTAAAGTCCTCTCACCTGGCCTGGCTTCGTCTTCAGGCTCGAGTTCCCGCTTGCCAGTGAAGCCATGCTTGTCGTGAAATGATCTGTGGTTGTCAATGGCATCTGTTTGCAAATCAGAGGAAAGCACCTGAGTGTTGTCACTATAATGAAAGGACACATGGCTGCTTATAGCCAACATGTAACACAACAGACTGTAAAAACAAAGCCAAGGTAGGGAAACCATGGAAGAGGGAGTTGTTCTCCGTGGAACCTGAGGGAGGAACTCATGCCAGGGCGAGGCTACAGCTCTTTTCCAGGTGCTGGGGCCCCACGGAACAAGAGGGGAGCCTCCAGTCAAGAGGGGGCAGCACGTGGCCAGCAGAGGGCACCGGCCCCAGGGGCGCAGACCTGGTGAGACGCAGAGTCCTGCGTCCCTGAAAATGGGGTCGGGGGGGAACCACAGGATTTGCAGTTCTGATGTAATCAGAATTTTATTTCTCAAAGATCACTGGCTGCTGTGTGAGAGATGGACAGAAGCCAGGGAGAGAGATACAGACAGAGACAGAGAGAAGGAGCAGGAGGTGGGGGGAGGGAAGGAGGGAGGTTGAGTGTGTGTTTGTGTGTGTGTGTGTGTGCACACGGGCGCACACTCTGGGTGGAGTGACATGGGGGAATGGTAATTGCAGTTCCCTGGCGGTCCAGGGGTTAGGACTCCACACTTCCACTGCAGGGGCCCAGGTTCGATCCCTGGTCGGGAAATTAAGATCCCACGTGCTGAGCGGCACGGGCAAAAAAACAAAAACAAAAACAAAAGTATTGGAAAGAAAGAATGAGGGCTCTCCACCAAGTGCCCTGGAATGAAGAGAAGGGCCTGATCGGGGCCCTCTCCGGGCTAAAGGAGAAGGTCTGGCTCTCGGTCTCTGGCTACCTGGCCTGGTGAACTGTACCATCTCCAAGCCCAGACAAAAGAAAGCGAATTCATTTTTCCAGAGACAGAGGTCTTGGCATTAAATGTGGAGGAATGATAAGTAACCCGGCGCTTCCAAAGGCCACTGGGTGCAGTCAGGCTCAAACTGTCTTCAGCATTTTTATGTTGCCATTTTCTATGCTGACCTGACGACAGAAGTCAGGAGCACAGTGTGAAGTTGCAAAGAATTCTGACAAACAGCTAGTCTAGACGGACAGCTTCTGGTGATCCAACTTGATAGTGAAAAACGGTTTGTTTTCTAACAGGATTTTTTGGCCATGCCACAAAGCTTGTGGGATCTTAGTTCCCCGACCAGGGATCGAACCCGGGCCCCAGCAGTGAAAGCCCTGAGTCCTAACCACTGCACCACCAGGGAATTCCCTAAATCTTCTTGATAAATACATTTTCAGTATGCCAGAGTCACACGGACAAGTATTTCTGTTGAAGGGCTCCTTCTTTCTTTCGGGCCAGTAGCACACAGAGACGAGGTGCTTTCTGAGGGGAAGAACTCAGGGCTGCAAAGGGTTCAGGAAAACTCGCGCCCTTTAAATCAGTCTTTCCCTCCTGCAGGCAAGGTGACAAGACCACGTGGGGACCGGCTGCTGCGTTTCATCTGAGACTAAAGATGCCCAGCAGGTCCTGCCTGTGGCCCCGTTTAGTTTTTGTCACTTCTGTGCCTGTGTTTCTCAAAGCCCGGCTCTCAGGCACCCTCCAGGTGATCAGATAAACAACCATCTGCAGTGGGAGAAGAGCCTGTACTTAAACTGGGGGATTAAGAACTAAAAATAGCTCCCCGGGGGTAGTTTAAATGGGGACCATTCTTCCCAACGACTCTGGAAGGATTGGGATATGAGCTATATATGAGTTGTTTGCCTCATTTCCAGCAGGAAAGCAGGAAATAAATAGAGGAGGATTTATTTTTTAAGGTTGATGGCTGTCCCCAAATCAACCATGCCTGCAAATTTGAAAGCTACGAGTAGGTAGAAGGTTGGATGGGAAGTGAAAGGTCTCCCCTCGCCCCCTCCTTTAGGACAATTAAAATCTGAAGGTGCCACTGCAGACAGAGGACGTGAAGAGAGCAGGAAGTGGGGGCTGGGGGGGCAAGGGGAGGCCGCAGTGGCCATAGCCTGCAGTGCCCAGAGCTGTCCCCAGAGCTGTCCCCTTTAGCGCTGGAGGCGTGGCCTGTCTGCACACACCCACTCCCCCGTTGCCTGCCGCCTCCTGCGTCCACTTAGGAATTCCACGGCAGGGAGCTGGTCACTGAGCCCCGGGCTCGGTGTGCTTCCCTGTAAATGCAGCAGTCGAACAGGGGGTCTCTGAAGGCCCCAGCTACCCTAGGCTCACTGGATTCTCTGCATCATGAATGTAATCAAATTACTCCCACTGAGTCCAGACGATGTCACATCAAGGACAAGACACCAAGTATCAGTCACCCTGCAGGACGGCTCCAGGGACAGATCTGGAGCAGGAAGAGGACCTTCTGCATTTAGTTTTGGGGTGAGCATGTTTTGGCTTCTCTAGGTCACCTGTGAATTCCTATCCCAGGCTTAGGCTCACGGAAGATGGAGATAAGGTTGGGGTCAGTTGACCTGGGGGTGCTCTGTGAAGCCAAGGAGTGGATGGGAACGTTTAGGGAGATACAGAGGGACCCAAGAGAGGGCCCAGAACAGAGCCCCAAGGGATGTCTGCCTTCCAAGACGGTCACCTGGGAAAGCCTGATCAAAGTATGAGGCTAGGAATCCCATGGGGTGCAGGGCAGGAGAGCCAGAGGAAGGAGAGGTTTCCGGAGGTATCAGGCCTGGGCCAATGTGCCAAGCAGTCGAGACTGGCCAGGCTGAGGAACGGGGGTGAAAAGGGGGAAGGGTGCAGAGAAGGCAGGAGAGGGCCCTAAGGGTTTGCCAAGCTGCAGGCTGCAGGACGGGTCAGGGTTCAAGAAAGAGCAAGGTGCCCCAAGGCTGGGGGCGGGGCAAATGGGGAGGAGGCTGAGAATTGGGACATGGCGGGGGGGGGGGGGGGGCTGCCTTTCAGGGAATCAGTTAAACCTACAGAGAAACCATCCTGCCTCAAAGTCTCATGGAAGACTCCCCTGTTTCCCTTTATCAGACTCAAACTGGAATATCAAGGTATCAGAATGATGACTGGCTACCCCCATATTTCAGAAGCAGCAGGACGTGCACAAGCGCTACAGCCAGCACTAGAAAAGCCGGTTCGGTGTCGAGAGGCCGTGCACCTGCATCACTTACGTGGTCCAAGAAGGTAGCCAGCACTGTTCAGGGTCCAGCCTCTCTTTTCCTTCACCTTAAATGGGAGAAAGGGGGTCAGATGGCAAGAATCCTGCCTGGTACCGGCTGCGCTGGCTCAAAGAAGCCCCAAAGGCCGCTTCTGCTTGTATAACCCACCATGGCAGCCTGTGAAGTTATTTACTTCAAATAATCACAGAACTTAAATTACAAACACACTTTAGTTACTCTTTCATATACTAAGCCAAGAGACGCAAACTGTTAAAGCAAGAGCTTTAAATGAAACTAGAAAGACATTAAGTGAAATTCACTCAGACCTTCCAGGTATGATACAGGACTTAGAATAATGCATATACTTTTGGAAGCTGCAAGAAATTCCAGATTTGCAGATAAGCTCTATGTGACATGAAAATAGGACTACTTGCTTCATCAAATACTTCCTTTAGCGCCGCAGACCACAGACTCATAGTGCACCCACGCGCTTTTAAGCGATGCTGAGAACACCTGTTGATGACACCGGCTCGCACACGGTGTACTGACGCTCTACTGAGCTGAATGGAATGAGATTTGCTTCTCACTCGTCCGAGGCGCTAACCTCAAGTACAGCAGTGCCCATGTTTAGTGGTCGATAGCCAGGGGCTGTTTACACACTGGGAGAGGCGAGGTGCAGGGAGGATCCGAGGGAGCCTCTGGGCGGAAACCGCCGCCCTCGCCCAGCCCCCGCTGGTCTGCTCGCAGGACCCGGGCCCCTCCCGGCGCAGCTCCCCGCGGCAGGGACCCCCCCCACCCCCGCCCGCCCGCAGGCAAAATTGATGGCACAAGGCATCCACCGTCCCCCGAGTCTGGTTCTGATGCGGTTGCCCCCCTTTGCAGAGAAGGGGACCCGCTTGGGGAGCGTTTGCTCCCCAGCCTGCACTTACCGGCGACCCGAGCCCCAGGGTGGCTGAAAGGGCCGCGGCGAGGAGCAGCGAGGCGAGCAGGAGGGCGCAGCCTCTGGGCATCTGCAAGGGAAGGTGGGCGGTGGGGGACGGCGCGGGGAGGCCGGTCTCGGTCCCCAGGGCTCACGTCGGGCGGAGGCTCGGACCCCCGCCCCTGCGGGTGCGGGAAGGGCGGCCAGGAGCCGAGGTGCCGAGGACCGAGAGCCCGGGCAAGGGGCAGGGGCGCCGCGCCGGCCCCAGGGAAGGTCCACCCGCAGGCGGGCGCTCCGGAGAGGGGACGGCGGAGGAAGGGGGTCCGCCTCCCGCCGGGGTCCCCGGGGGCGCGGTACCTTGAGCGGCGGGGCCCGAGGAATCTGCAGGTCCTGGGGCGTCAGCGGGTCCGGGGATGTCGGCGGGGCCGCGCGTCCGTCGAGTCGGGTGGAGTAGGGTAGGGCAGGGGGCTCTCACCGCATGGCGCGGCCTCGGGGACACGGAGGCGGGAAGCTCACGGCGGCCGGGCGCAGAGCCGCTGCCACCGCTATTTATGCGGCGCGTCCGGGGCCGCTCGGCCGCGTCACGGGCTCGGTTCCCGCCTCCCGCGCCCTCGCCGGCCCGAGTGGGCGGGAGGGACCGGAACTCGGTTCCCAAGGGGCACTCGGAGCGCCTGCGGGAGGGCGGGGACGGCGGAGAGCCCCCCGCACCCCGCGCGAGAGCCCCCCGACCCGGCTGTTAGCGGACCCGGGGCAGCGAGCCCCGCACCCCGGCACCGCGTCCCGTGCCGCCAGCGGGCCCTCCGCAGCCAGAGACCCTCAATCCGAGCTGGGCGGGTCGCGGGGTCCTGGGCCCCCGGGGCAGGGGGCGCCGCGCGGGCCACCCCCCTCGCATGCTTTTGCAGCGGCTGGATGGCGGGTTCAGCCTCAGAGCCATCCATGGGGGCAGGACGGGAGGCCACAGCTCGCCCAGCTTCCCTGCCTCCAGGTGGATGCCCAGGGGTCCCCGGGGGCCCAGACCCCGTCCTGATTTTCTAAAAGGGGGCAACTCAGCTAGGGGGCACCTAGGCTGTCAGTCCCTGGGGGCTGACTGGCTCTCCCGCCTCGGAGCTGTGGGCCCTCCTTACGTCCCTCAGGCTCTGTTGGGCCAGAAGGGGTCCCTGCAGACGTTCCCTTCATGGCTCCCTCCTTCAGGACCCCGAGCTGTTCCGGGCAGGGTCAGGTAGCGGTTGAGCCCTTCAAGGCCTGGGAGGCGGGGGGGCGTCCAGAGTGAGACCCGCCCAGGCTCCCAGGGGTGGCCAAGGGGTGCGTGGGCAGGTGGCCAGAAAGTCACCTAGAAACAAGGCCCTCCTTGGCTTACTCCACAAATACTCCTCAGCTTGGGCCAGACCTTCCCCGCACAGACAGGAGGGCCCAAAGGCGTGCCACCTCCAGGCTTCTGAAGGGGGATGAGGCCATCAGGAGACAGTTTGCCCAAGCCCCTCTCCCACCTGACGGGCCACTACCGGCTGTTAAAGTCCTCGCAGCAGCAGACAGAGACGGCCCCTGCTTGAAGGTGCCAGCTGGTGGCCGGAGCCAGTGGCCAGGAGGCTGCAGCCGTCTCCCCACCTGCCAGGCTGGATGTTAGGTTGATTGATGTAACTGAGGACCCTGGAGTGAACAGGATTCAGGACAAATAATAATGACGATGACACCCTACATGTCTGCTACATTTAGTCTTATGAACCTTAGTACTGATAGCTCAGGCCATCCCTGGGGAGAGCCATTTGCTTCTGCAGGGATGCGGAAGGACACTGGGGCACCTGGGGACTGCGGTCAAGGCCAGCTGGCTGGTTAGGAAAGAACAAAGCCCTAACCTGGGGTTCTGAGTGCCCACCCTGGTCCACTGGAAGGCTTGGAGGGGTGCTGGCGGGGACACCTGGCTGGGTGAGGGGTCTCAGGAACAGACTCCTGGCTGAGGAGGGGGTGACGGAGGAAGATGGCGTGTATTCTCAAGGGCGTAGTTTGACCTCCGGTCGTTCTTATTTTGGCAGCCTGGGGTGGGAGGAGAGTAAGAGGCAAGGGGGCCCTGAGCAGGAATCACAGACTGATTTCTGAAGCCCCAGGTCAACCCAGTGTGTTCCTTCTAGGGCGGGAAGAGGGAGTGGAGCCTACCACCTTGGCAGCCTGTCAGTGGTGGGCAGACAGGCAGCTGAGATGCGGAAGAGCGGAGGGTAGCTTTCTGCGGCTTATCAGAGAAGTGACGGGGGCGCCCTCTCACGCAGACAGTGCTGGGGAGGGGGCCGGGGCCAGGCCACGGGTGCCCCCCGGCTACCTGAGAAATGCCACCACCCCTCGACAATGGCTGGTTTAGCAGGAGGGTCGTGCCGTCACTTGGAACACTGGCTTTTCTTCTGAGAACAAACGCACCCGACGCACTGGACATTTGGTTAATTTCAGCCTTCTCCTGTCTTCCATGTTAGGTGCCTCTTGCCATCGATGAGGCCTTGAGGACCCTTCTGCTCTCAATTTACTTTGTCAAGGAGCCTCTTCATCTGTCTGAAGAAGCAGGACTTCTAAACCGAAGTCCTTTGTTCCAGAACGCCCTGGCCACGGAGCCAGCCTTCAGGTCTCCAAGTGGGAGAAGGTGGCCCTGCAGACAAGCGAGACTCAAGTCCACCCCTGTCGGTGATGCACTTAGGTGGGGCCATCAGATTGTTTATCCCGCTAACAGCCCCCAAACCCTCCTGGAAGCAGAACCCTCATGCATGCTTGGGCCCAGGTGCAGCCAGGGCAGACGGCCAGGGGGCTAGTAGATAGAAGAAGAATGTTTCAAAAAAACCAAAAACCTGCTCTCTGGCCACTTTTTCCACACGTCTCGGGGAACATCATAAGCAGTCTTTACATATATTATGAATCCACTTAGCAAAGCTACATTGAGTAATTAGACATGTGCTGTATACAAATATGGGTCCTCAAAGTTGACATGGTCTGTCACCAAGACACCACCCGGGGGGACACCCACTGTCGCTGCTTCTCCCTCAGTCTGGGTGAGGGGATTCTGTACAAATCCTGGGTGTGGCCCGTGACCCTGGCCAGGGAGAGTTAGGTGGGCATCAGAAGCCTGCAGACCCAGCAAGGCAGAAGCGAGGAGAGATGCTGTGACTTCCCAGGGCCAGCAGAGGCATTCAGACAAAGGAGGATGGCACCCCCGGATGGCAGGTGCCTGCTTCCCGGCACAGGCTGTGCTGAGACCCACGGCCAGCGTTATAATGGGCTCTGTGCACTCAGCAGTGATCCAGTGAGACACTGTCACCTTGTCATCTTGAAGACAGCCCAGTGTGAGGCAGATAAAATGGGTCACCATTAGAGTAATGGAAATCAAACAGAAAGCATAATTTTATCCTTGCTTTGTGAGCTGGCCCGTCTTCCCTTAGAGGCCCTGTTCACCACCAAAAACCAACCTGGGTCTGGTAAGCAGGAAGAGCAAGAGTCCAGAGAAAACCTAGGTCACAGTCCGGCACGGGCTCATCCATGCATCCCCGGAGAGATGTGGCTTCCCCCGGCACCGCACGGGGACTGCGGCAGCACACGTCCCAGCCCGCATGGAAATTACAGTCTAGTGGAGACCTGAATGCACAAAAACGGTTGTACAAATAACCACTTCACTATCATGAGAAGGAGGTACATGTATTCAGGGAGCTTGACCTGAAAGGTGAGCAAGACTGGCCAGATGGGGCCCAGCACATTCCAGGTGAAAGAGATCACACAAGTAGGCCCCCCTTTTGGTCCTTTTCCCTTCCTCCTTCCTCCTGCCTGAAATGTGGATGCGAGGGCTGGAGCTGAACAGCCATTTTGGACCACAAGGTGATGACTTTGGATGACAGCAAGACTGAAGGAGCCTGGGTCCCTGGGCTGCTGACCGCCAGGCTTGTTTCACAAAAGAGAGAAATAAACCTTTCTTTTACTTAAGCCAAATGTTGTTTGGAGGGTTTCTATTATATGTAGTTGGAATGACTCCTCACTAATAAACGGTGTCTCACACAAAACAATTGACAAATATTTGATGAATGAATTAATGAATACCAATGAGTAAAGGGATGCACAC
Source organism: Balaenoptera borealis (assembly GCF_965194805.1). Taxonomy (NCBI): domain Eukaryota; kingdom Metazoa; phylum Chordata; class Mammalia; order Artiodactyla; family Balaenopteridae; genus Balaenoptera; species Balaenoptera borealis. Next base: position 4,666,109 of record NC_138868.1, read on the forward strand.
CTCCAATGCTGGTGAGGAGCTAATGGTGGCGAGATGGGCTCATAAAAGGAGGAGGCTTAGAAGAGAGGATGACAAAGGGACACCGCCTACTGATCCTATGGTGATCTCATTACTATTGAAGAAATGAGGAAATGTCTTGACCATCTAACCTTGGCTTTCATTTGACTCCACAAATGTTGCATCCTTGATCCCGCCCTTCCATGGGTTCTAGCTGCTAACCCCAGCCCTACCCACCCCACCCACCCCAGTAGCTCAGTCGTCATGAAGAAAATCCCAGTTGCTCCCTAAAGACAGTAGCTTGTTAAGGATCTGGCTAAAGTGAAGGTTGATCTAATTCTATGAATGGTCTTTCGAGTGTATGTATTCAGCTCATCAATGTGTCTTCATTAAAGGATTTGTGATACGTGTGAAGATTTGTTTACTTTGCCCATAGGAACAGTCGGTGTTTTTAGTAAGGGTGGGAGCTGAGGAGAAGGGAGAGATGATCGAGAAGAGGGATAAGCAGTTTGGGGGCGTTGGCTGAGAGGACCCCCGCCTCCCTTTACCAATCCTCGGGGGACCCCTCCTCCCACTTCTTTGAACATCTTGCTGGCCGGAGTCAGGTCCAGCCGCAGCGGAAGCTGCAAAATGAGGTCTGTAATTGTGTGCGGTGCTGGTGCCCCACTGAAACCAGGGTTCTGAGCCAGAGGAAGGAAGATTGGATGCTGGTCCTTGCGACCAGCAGGTCCACCTCAGGCAGGGCCCCAAGGCAGCTGTTTTCAAGGTTGCACGTTTTTGTAAGATTTGAAATAAGCTATAAGCACAGTCAGTCCAGACCTGTGTCTTTCTACATCCCTCCCCAGCCGGGATTACCCTCGTGGAAAGTGGTGCTGGGGAGGCCCCAGGCATTTCCGGTTCTCAGGGGAGGTTGGACTGGGGGTGCGTTTAGCTGGAGTTCGGGTGGGAGGGAAGATTTACCTGGTTCATGGTGGGTGTGCTTACAGTGGGGTGGATCTATCTCACGTACATTTACGGTTGAGGTGCGGCCAGCTCTCCCAGGGTGGGAATGGCTTCCAGGAATAACCCCTGCCCACGGTGCCCACGCCTAGGCATCGAGGTCCGCCCTGCAGAGTTGCCGGCACATCTCCGAAAGCTGGGAGCTGGGGCTGGCATAAGCCTGGGGTCACTGGAGGAAAAGAGACAGACGGCAGTTTTAAAGGCGCTCAGGCGGCTCTTGATCAGCCGCCACCCTCCGCCAGTGTCTTGGGGGCCGTCAGGGCCTCTCGTCAGGCCCACAGCCCCACACCAGCAGCACCTCCCGCTCCGTCGCCCCCAGCACTGCTCCTGGGCAAGCTCAACTCTTGGGTGAGTGGAGAGGGGGCGTGGTGTTTTCCGGGTGGTCCAGCTTTGCTCATCTGACAAGTCCGGGGCTCTTTGGTTTGAGCCATCCTTGCCCGCCCCCTGCGCCTCCTGCCGGTGGGGAACCTTCCTCTTCCCTAAGCCCACCCTCAGCATCTTCTTTCCCCCAACTCCCCACTGCCCTGGGCTCTGGGCCACGAAGTCTCCTCTACCCATCCATCCCAACTCCTCTCCCTTCCTGCTCCTTCCTCCTCCCCACCCCCACTGGTAGGCTCCCACTCCTGCCCCGCCCACCTCCCCCTGCTTCCTCCCACCTAGGCCCTCCCACCCCAGCCCCGCCCCCTCCTACTCCTGCCTGTCCCCTCCCCCTCCCCCTTCCCCTCCGCCCCCCCCCCCCTTCTCGCCATGGCAGCCCATCCTGAGGAGCTTTCCCAGGGAGTGTTGCTGCAGGTCAGAGGCTCAGCTCCCCGCTGGGTGTCTGGAATCCACCTGTGCCCTGGGGTGACTCACCCGTTGGGTGCTTTCCAGGCAGCTCAGCCTGGAGGAGGGGGAGCGCTGACCCTCTGGGGCTGGTGACTCAGCTGCAGGCCCGGGGAAGCAGCACCTGTTTCCTGGCCCCGAGTCCAACCCACAGGCAGCATCCCCAAGGCCATGTGGGAGCCCATCTGGCTAATGGGATGTGGGGACCCAGCGGGGGGGGGCATTTCCATTCGGGGGCCTGAGCTGTTGGCGGGGGAGGGGACGCAGCCGCCCTGTGCCCCACCCGCTTTTCAGGGACCCCGAATACTTTAAGGGACTTCAGAAACCATGAGCATTTTAAAACCTTCAGTTGAAGAATAGTCGACAGACAAAAACGTGCTCCAGTGTGTTGAGCTGGCTGAATGCTGGCACCGCTGGGACCGCAGTGTCACCAGCCCCGGGTCCCCAGGCCCTGCCCCTCCCGGTCGCCTCCCGCCCACGGTAGCCGCTGAGGGCTTCTAGCAGCTGTGACTTCGCTTGTTTTAAACTTTGTGGAAATGGAGTCACGAGGGTCTCTCTCCGTATTCTGCCCGAGCTTCCTCCGAGTTGCTTTGTGTCTCTGTAAAATCCCAGAGCCTGTCAGAAGATGACAGTGTCCGGCCCGTGGCTCGCTCATGGGTGGACGGGAGTTGAGTCAGTCACCTAAAGGCACCGGGCTCTGTGAACCGCTGTGATTGACGTCACCGGGAAGCTCAGTCCTTCCCCAGCTCCGTCCACTCATCGGTACTGATGGACAGTCCCCTGCCGGGAGGGCCACTGGCCACAGTGGGTTGGGGGTAGGGGGCTGGAGACACGGCCCATCCCCCATCATCCTAGAGCCCAGTTGGGTCGGGTCTGGGCCGTGGTCCCGCCTTTGCTCCAAGTTCAGAGCCGTCCGAGGACACAGACACAGAGGCTGGGACAGGAGCCGAGCGCCGGGTTCAAATCCCGCCTCAGCGTTCACAAGCCGCGTGGCCTTGAATCTGTCACCAACCCTCCCTGTGTCTCCATTTCCTGCCAGTAAATACCCCCCCACTTCACAGAGTGAAGTAAGTGAGAGGGGAGGGGACGTGGGTCAGCCAGCCGAGGACTCTAGATGGTGTTGGCCAGTTACCTAAACCGATCTGGGGTCAAGGTCAGGCCGTGCCGCGGCTCCCCGGGGGCTGCTGGGAGCACAAGGCCTATGGGGCCCCCTCTTTGGAGCGTGGGCTGTGCCTTCCATTTTTGTCTCCACGTTGACTTACTTTAAGTGCTTATTGTCAAAAACTTTGTATCGGCAAAAGACAGAAGAGCGAAAGGCACAGAGTCAAAAATCACCCACCATCATATCGCTTTTTAAAAAGTTTTAATAATAAGAAACACCAGTTCTACCACCCAAACATCTAGAAGGAAACGCTGTAAACGGACATGTGTGGTCTTCCAGGTGTGTCTGTGTTTTCACTGTGGTTATATGTACACTTAAAAAAGAAAGCCAATGGGGGCTTCCCTGGTGGCGCAGTGGTTGAGAGTCTGCCTGCCAATGCAGGGAACACGGGTTCGAGCCCTGGTCTGGGAAGATCCCACATGCCGCGGAGCAATTGGGCCCGTGAGCCACAACTACTGAGCCTCCGCGTCTGGAGCTCGTGCTCCGCAACAAGAGAGGCCGCGACAGTGAGAGGCCCGCGCACTGCGATGAAGAGTGGCCCCCGCTTGCCACAACTAGAGAAAGCCCTCGCAGAGAAACGAAGACCCAATACAGCCAAAAATAAATAAATAAATAAATAATAAATAAATAAAAGAACGTTTAAAAAAAAAAAGAAAGCCAAGTGGAATTTTGCTATGCTTGTTCTTTTGCAACCTGCTTCTTCCATTTTACATCTCGGATGGTTTTCCAGTTGAGGACCGCCGCATTCTTTCCACCGCGAGGTGCACAGATCCTGGCTGACCTTCCCGGGTCACAGACATCGCAAGGTTCCCGGTGTCCTGGGGTGTGAGAGGAGTCCTGGTGCAGAATCCTCCAGGATAAGCGGATGGAGTCTTAGCCGTGCGGGCAGGGGTGCAGGGCGCGTGCATCTCAGCTTTTGTTAGAAGCACCAAGTGACCTTCTGGGAAGGCTGTGCCCACGTACAGTCCCCTTTCAGAGTCCAAGTGCCCTTTGCCCCAAACCCTGGCTGCGTGCTACCAAACATTCAGATTTTGCCAGTCTGACAAGGGGCCTGTAGGAGTTTGCTGAGGCTGCCGAAACAAAGGACCACAAACCAGGCGGCTTAAACAAGAGCCATGTAACATCTCACGGCTCTGGAGGCTGGAAGTCTGAGATCAAGGTGTTGTCAGGGTTGGTTCTTTCTGAGGCTGTGAAGGAGAATCTTCTTCTTTTGCCTGTTCTGGACATAAATGGAATCACACACTATGTGGCCTGCTGTGCTTGGCTTCTTTCACTGAGCATAACGCTGTCAAGGTTCATCCGTGTCGTAGCCTGTGTCAGTGCTTCATTCCTTTCTGGGGCTGAATAATCCTCCATTGTGAGGCTGGACCACATTTTTATCCATTCATCAGTTGATGGACACTTGGGTTGTTTCTACCTCTTGGCTATTGTGAATGACGTTGCCCTGAACATTCGTGTACAACCTTTTGTTCAAACACCCGTTTTCAATTCTTTTGGGTATATACCTAGGGGTTGAGTTGGTGGGTCAGAGAGTCATTCTATATTGAATTTTTAAGGAATTTTATTTAAATTTTTGATATTTTGTTCATCATGGATATTTTACATTTATTTTGATTTTTAAATTTAATATTACATTGAAGGATTTGTCTTTGTTGTTGCGTTTTAGCCCCCCTTATATTTTGCACCCGGCCCTGTAGGGTGGGGTGGGCAGGGTGGGGAGAATGGATGGAATCAAGGTGTTTCTGGGAGGCAAACTCACCTCCATATTTTTGCACTTGCTGTTTCCTTGGTCTAGAACTTCCCTCCCACTTCCCATCTCAGCTTGCCTGGGACTGTGGTGTTTCCAAGAAGTCCTGAGCAAACTGGGACAGCTGGTCACCCAGTTCCCACCATTTCTTTCCTAGCTGCTTCCTCTCACTCTTGGACAATGAGGTCTAGCTGGCCTGGAAGCTGTCCAAGGTCACGCCCCCTGGAGGGTCTTCTTTGCATCTCCCATCTCGCCTCCCCTCTGGGTCATCCCTGCCACACCACGCCCACCTTTCTCTGGGTCCCTCTTGCTTTTGTAGTTGGCTCCTTTTCACCCCAAATGGCCCCCTAGCTAACTCAGGTGCTAGTAAATAAAAGCACAGGACGAACAGTTAAATTTGAATTTCAGATGAACGACAAATCAATTTTGATCGTACGTATATCCCGTGCAATATTTGGGATGTGTTATACTAAAATGTTATCTGCTGCCATCCGAAATTCTAAGTTAACCAGGGATCCTAGCTTAGTGGGCAGGGTGAGGTAGGGTGTGCGGGAAGCCCTGTCCTCCAGAACCTCGAGTCTCGGTCACAGAGGTGAGCTGAGCAAGCATGACGCTCCCCTCATGTCCACAGATAAGTATTTGGGGTCAAGCTCTGCTCTGAGGACAAATGAAAAGACCTGTGTGGGCTCCCTATTTTTTTAAAAGAAGATATAGATCTGGTAGGAAAGTGGACGTGAGCACCAATTAAGAGGAAATCGGATTGACAGTTCCTTCGTGGTAAGAGCTTTCTTCCCTCTGTAATGCGTTGACAGCAGAACAAATCGTGACCCTGGGGAAAAAAATTAAATTCTCAAACCCTGTTTATTATATTTGAAGAGTCAGGCTGACTTCCCAGAGGAAGAACATTGCCAATTACCATCGCCAGGGCCATCGTTTTCCGGGGAGCACAGCTGTCCTGCAAGCTGCCCAGACAGCAGCCCCCTGCCCGACAGCCGGCCCTCCAGCCCAGCCGCAGCACCGGGGACACTGCAGACTGTTTGCCGTGGAGGCGAGGGTGGGGAGGGGCTGCTGTGACTTTAGCAGGAAGCGGCACTTGGGGACAGCTGTCAGACCTGTCCCAGGCTTCTCCTGGCCGCTGTGCCGGCCCCAGCTCAACCCATCAGGTGCTTACACGTGGGGTCCAGCCCAGTCCTCCTTCCCAGCGTCCCCATGTCCCGTGTTGTAGGTATTTATTGCCGCGTAACAAATTGCCCCAAAACTGAGTGGTGTAAAGGAACAACATTTACTTCCTGCAGTTTTGCAATATGGGCTGGGCTTTGTCTGCTGCACATGCGCTCCCCCGGGTGGGCTGGCGGGTCGGTGCTGGCTGGTGGCTTGGAGCCCAGCTGGAGGGTGTGGCCGGTGCCCTTGGTCCCCTCCACGTGGCCACTTGGGCTTCCTCGCAGCATGTTGGCTGAGTTCCCTGAGAGAGGAGAGGCCTGGACCCGGCACAGTGGCACTTCTGCCACGTTCTACTCTTGGTCAAAGGGTCAGCCCAGACGCAAGGGGGTGGGGGAATAGGCCCCGCTTCTCAGTGGGCAAAGCGTGGAAGGATCTGTGGCTATTTTTAATGGCCCACCTCCAGTCTTGCCTGCTCTTCCTTGTCCGCGGCAGCCGCGGTCAGCTTTCCTAAACACAGATCTGACCGTAACTCTTTCCTTCCAGGAAAACTTGGCAGTTTCATCATCGCCTGGGGAATCAGGTTCGAATGTTTTTTGTGGCATTTGAGGCTCTCCAGTGTCTGACACTCACCCATCTGTCCATCCGTCCAGCTGCCCCAGCTCTTTTATTCTCCAAACCTTTGGTCCACACACAGGAGCAAACTGTTTCCAGGGATACATTTTTCTTTGTTCTGGAAAAATAATATTTTATACATACAGTGCATTTTCTTGCTGGGTTCAGGTCATAAGATAGTAGTACTGGGTCACAAGAACTGACAATCTGTTTTCAGGTTGATTAAAGATATCTTCTTGCCCTTCTCCTCCAGCCACTTATTATTCTGTGTGCCTTTAGAAAATAAAATTATTTTTTGGTGTTTGAGGGTTTTTTCCCCCTCTGGTTTTATTTTAATTCTCAGTAATGAAAACAGAAACAGAATAGGAAATCTTGATGGCCAACAGGTACATGGAAATATGCTCAACATCGCTAATTACTAAAGAAAGGCAAATCAAAACTAAAATCACCTCACACAGGTCAGATGGCCATTATCAAAAAGTCTACATATAACAAATGCTGGAGAGGGTGTAGAGAAAAGGGAACCCTCCCTACACTGCTGGTGGGAACGTAAATTGATGCAGCCACTATGGGGCACAGTATGGAGGTTCCTTAAAAAACTAAAAATAGAGCTATCATATCATCTTGCAATCCCATTCCTGGGCATATATCTGGAGAAACTATAATTTGAAAAGATAAACGCACCCCAGTGTTCGTAGCAGCACTATTTACAGTAGCCAAGACATGGAAGCAACCTAAATGTCCATCGATAGATGAATGGATAAAGAAGATGTGGTACATATATACAATGGAATATTACTCAGCCATCAAAAAGAATGAAATAATGCCATTTGCAGCAACATGGATGGACCTAGAGATTGTCATAGTAAGTGAAGTAAGTCAGACAGGGAAAGACAAATATCATATATCACTTGTATGTGGAATCTAAAAAAGTGGTACAAGTGAACTTATTTACAAAACAGAAATAGACTCACAGACATAGAAAGCAAACTTATGGTTACCAAAGGGGAAAGGTGGGGAGGGATAAATTAGGAGTTTGCGGGCTTCCCTGGTGGTGCAGTGGTTGAGAATCTGCCTGCCAATGTAGGGGACACGGGTTCGAGCCCTGGTCTGGGAAGATCCCACATGCCATGGAGCGGCTGGGCCCATGAGCCACAATTACTGAGCCTGCACATCTGGAGCCTGTGCTCCGCAACAAGAGAGGCTGCGATAGTGAGAGGCCCGCGCACCGCGATGAAGAGTGGCCCCCGCTTGCCACAACTAGAGAAAGCCCTCGCAGAGAAACGAAGACCCAACACAGCCATAAATAAAAAAATAAATAAATAAGCCCTCCTTCCTCCAAAAAAAAAAAAAAAAAGGAAGTGTTGTATATGTAAAATGTTAAAAAAAAAAATTAGGAGTTTGGGGTTAACAGATATACACTACTATATATAAATTAAATAAACAACAAGGACCTACCATATAGCACAGGGAACTATACTCAATATCCTGTAATAACCTATAAAGAAAAGAATCTAAAAAAGAATAGATATATATAAAAAATTGAATCACTTTGCTGTACACCTAAAATTAACACAACATTGTAAATCAACTATATTTCAAAAAAAATTTTTTTAAGTTAAAAAAACAATAGGAAATTTTCAGGTATTAATGGGCCAAATCTTTCTTATTTAAAAAAACCACAATTTGGACTTCCCTGGTGGCACAGTGGTTAAGAATCCGCCTGCCAATGCAGGGGACACGTGTTCGAGCCCTAGTCTGGGAAGATCCCACCTGTCTCGGAGCAACTAAGCCCGTGCACCACAACTACCGAGCCTGCGCTCTAGAGCCCGCGAGCCACAACTACTGAAGCCCGTGCGCCTAGAGCCCATGCTCCGCAACAAGAGAAGCCACTGCAATGAGAAGCCCGCGCACCGCAATGAAGAGTAGTCCCCGCTCGCCGCAACTAGAGAAAGCCCGTGCACGGCAACGAAGACCCAACGCGGCCAAAAATTTAAAAACAAATAAATAAATAAATAAAACCTGTGCATTAAAACCAAAAAAAAAAACAAAACACACACAACTTTTTGGATAGATAATACATTGAAAAATTAAAATGAATATGAAAGGCACCACCCACTGAGATGTCTCTCTTCCATCCCCACCCATCAACGTTGTTTCCGCCCAGATGACATGGGTACAGCTTATTAGGAATGAGGGTGGCCTTCTGGTGTTTTCTTAATGCACCTGCAAGGAAAGAGAAGTATGTATGCAGGAGCAAAATAGAAAGGAAACACCGTCTGCACCGCCCTGAAGAGGCCCTGGAATCAGCGCAAGGGAGAGCCGCCCGTCCCTCTGTCCCCTGGGCTGCAGTGGGTCCCGTCTGTCCGCACTGGGGACCCACGGGAAGCGATTCTGTGCACACCCTGGTCCGTGTTTGTGGCAGGATCCCAAGTGCCGGGGCGGGTCGAAGGTGCAGGATCCCAAGTGCCAGGGCGGGTCGAAGGTGCAGGATCCCAAGTGCCGGGGCGGGTCGAAGGTGCAGGATCCCAAGTGCCGGGGCGGGTCGAAGGTGCAGGCTCTGGTGTTTGGATAGATTTTACCAAACTGCTCTCCCAGGGTTGTACAGTTTTGCTCACTCTTGTTGATGAAACTCCAATGAACTATCAAGTTAAGAAATAACAAAGGGAATTTTATGTGAGCCGAACTGAGGATTATAACCCAGGAAGCAGATTCTCAGAAAGAAGTTGAAGGCACAGTCTCACACCTCTTCGAGACAAAGGATCGTACATCAAAATGACACACTGATACTTTACATGAAGTTCACCAAGGACTCAGAGCCCAGGTAACCACATGCAAAGCGAGCAGCACGTCACCATGACCCGCCGCAGAATGGGAAAGGACACTGCTCTTTTAAGAAGTTACCCTGCCAGCCTCAGAAGAAAGAAAAAACTTGATCTTTACGGTGGAGCAGGAACTGCATCTTTGAGGACAAGTACAGGTTTCTGGTAACTGACTGTACTGCTGAACTGAATGAATAAGCATTTTCAGAACTCTGATGAAAAACTGATGAACTCATAAAAGTGCTAACAAAAGATCAAGATGAAAAAAAACAATTAATTACATGGGACTGAGTGAACTGATGAGGATGAGTATAATTTTTGTGACTTTCTGTCTGAATTTAAAAAAAAAAAAATCCCACAAGGACTCAGAGGCAAAGAATATACAAATCAATTTTCACTGCAAAGTAAAGGAGCTGTTACAGTGGAGGATTACTGGACTGAATGTCAATATTATGACATAGTATGAGTGTGTTTCATGTTTGGTAATTGCAATCATTGTTGCTTTTGTTGTGGTCATCCATGTACAATGCTTGGTGTCAGTCTATCTCTTGTAAAAATAAAATACAGTGTGTGTGTGTGAAAAAAAACAAACAAACAAAAAAAAATAAATTACTTTTAAAAACCCGTGAAAAAAAAAAAAAAAAAAAAAAGAAGTTACCCTGCCAGCCTCAGAAGAAAGAAAAAACTTGATCTTTACGATGGAGCAGGAACCGCATCTTTGAGGACCTCCGGTTAATGGGAAGCACAGATGCACGTCAGGGAGGGAGGGGAGGCCCAAACGCACACGCACAGAGAATTTTACGTTCAATTTTTCTTGTCCTGCCTTAGAATGTAAACTTTATTCCATCACACTCCAGCCCTGTATGGGGGCACTGGATTCCCTACAAGAGTGTGGGCAAACCGGTGGGTTCTGGCCAATCTGACAGCTGAGAAATGACCATTCAGGGTAGTTCTGATGCGTGTGTCTGTCGTAGGAGTGTGAAAGGTGTCTTTTTCTACAGTAAGGGCCGTTTGCATTCCTTCCTCTGCCTTGCTCCTGTCCTTTACCTACTTCTCCCCCTATTGTTTTGTGTGTGTTTTTTTTTAACGTTACAATCTTTTTTTTCAATATTTTACTTTATTTATTATTTATTTCCTTATTTTGGCTGTGCTGGGTCTTAGTTGTGGCACGCACGATCTTCATTGCCGCGTGTGGGATCTTAATTGCGGCATGCGGGATCTAGTTCCCCGACCAGGGACTGAACCCCAGCCCCTTGCACTGGGAGTGCGGAGTCTTACCCACTGGACCACCAGGGAAGTCCCATGCCCCCTTTTGTAATGTTGGTGTTTCCCCACTCAAAGAATTCTTCGTGGGCTGGGAAGATAAGCCTCTGGCCTGTATTATGAGAGCCAAATATTTTTGCATTTAGCGTTCGTTTTCTGACCTTGCTGATGGAGATCTGTCTTTTCTTCAATGTGGTTGAATTGATCAATCTTTAATTTTATGGATTTTTAAATCCACTAGGAAGACCTTTCCCACTCCAAGGTGGAAAAGGAATCTGTCCATATGTTCTTCTAAAAATGTTTTGTGATTTCACTTTTTGCCATTTACTTTATTGTCAGGGTCATCTCGCCATTTCTTAGAAAGTCAGATTACCCCACTGAAACACAGTGAGAAAAACACACATCGATCTATTTAAATAACTGTACGTTGGGTTTGGTCATTGTAAAGCCAGCACATCCTCATTGGCCCAAATCGGTGAGGACGTGAGGAGGTGGACGAGGACGGGGAGAAGTCACTCTTTGCCACGTGGCCTGGGGGCCTGACGTCCCGTGTGAATTTCACAGAAACACCCACAGGTTTTATTTGGACCGCCTCATGGCTGTCACACAGTTTAACTTTGGGCTCAGCACCAGCTCTGGGGTAAAAATAACACCAGCAGTCACCTGGGTCGGCGCCACTGAGGGACCCCGTTTGGGGCTGTTCACGCCTCCGCCTCACTCCAGACGGTTCTTTTGGTGGGACCTGCATCTGACACATAACTTAGGGACCTGCTGTGCTTCCGAGGCTGTAGCCGACAGGAAATGTGTTCACGTTGGTTCCCGCAGGAAATGCCAGCACCTGTGCGGTGCGGCCATCTGCAGGGCGCCTGCAGTCCAGCTGGGAGGGGACACCAAGTCCCTTGACAAAGAAATTAATGAAACCACCTTGGCAAAGGGCCTCTGAACACAGACTCTTGAAGTTCGAATGGACAGTGGGTCATTCAGGCCCATCCTAATGAGGGTCAGAGCAGAGGCCTTATCATGGTCTGGGATGGCCAGGTAGGGTTGCAACCTCAGTTGGCCCTTGAGCAAGGACAAGATTTGAGGGAGACGGTTGAATGAGGCCTCTCCTAGCTGTGACAGAAACCCAACTCGAACCAGCCTGAGCAGCATTGGAAATGTACTGACTCAGGTAACTGAAAAGTCCTGAGATGGGGGAGGGGGTTTCAGGTCAGGATGGATCCAGGGGCTCCAACAATGACATCAGGACCCAGACTCTCTCCCTGTCTCCCCCAGCTCTGCTTGCTTCTTTGGGGGCTTCGCTAGCAGGTGAATCCCCCTGTGGAAGCAGGAGGGACGCCCTGAGCTCCAGGCTCAGCAAGTCCAGCCAACACAGAGCAGGTCTCAGAACTGATACCACTGGATTGAGTCACAGTGATTCCAGGGCATCCATCATGCCCCTGTCCCTGTGAGCCCCTCCCCATGACCCTGGGCCCAAGACCCTGCACGTGGGAACCAAGGGACCACGCAGGGGCCGACTCTCGTCTGGGCGGTGGCCCAGGATCGGCCGGGGCGGGCGGAGCTGCAGCTCCTCGGGAACCCTGGGGACCCGGGAAGAGACCCCTCACACGGCACAGGAGGAGGTTCTCAGGTTCATTATCACCCCAACATGAGGAGACTAATGTAATTGGGGACGCTTGTGCTCATTTGGCCGTTTCAGTTTGATCAATGAAAGGACATCGTGTAAGAATGTCCTGGTTAGATTTTATAACTCAGGTGGTCCCAAAGTAACCTCCAGATCACCTAGGGACAAGGGAGAAAAGAAAAGTGCATTTAGTTTCTTCTGTTGAAATAGTTTAGCTGTGAAAATGACTGTTTGTATTATCGCCTCTTAACCAAGAAGATGTTTGGAAATTATCTTAAAATGTTCCCTTTCCTAAGAAACAGTATAGAGTAAAAAAGGTGTATTTTCACCAAGAATAAAATGTCCAGAAAGGAAAGTTCTTAAAAGCAGAATGAATGACAACCAGCACATGGTGAGACTTGTCACCTCTCAAGGAGGCCAGGGGGTTGGGGGCTGGAGTGAGGGGACTGGGGCGGGGGGACTGGAGCTGTGGGGCAGGCAGGGGACAGGAGGGGCCCATTAGGAAACCAGGCCTGTCTTCGGCAGCCATTCCAAAGGCTGACAGCTGAGCCGTGAGCAGAGGAAGGTCACTGCCGTTCTAAGTGCGAAGCACCGGCCACTTGGCTGGTTCAGGGCACCATTTGCTGCAGTCCCATTAGAGGCCGCCTTCTTTGCAATGTGTCTGAAGTGCGATAATTTGGCTCCTTTGGTCCCTTTTTGGTTTGATGTCCCTTTTCCCAACCTCCCATGGGACATAAGAGGGGCCATTAGGGGGACTTTCATCTGATATTTTCTTTCGGAATCCAAGCCCTCGATGGTCCTGCTGAGTCCATCCCGGGGCGCCACGGGGGCAGATTCTGGGCTGGAGCCAGGATGGAGGACTGTGCCCTGGGAGGTGCTCAGTGGAGCTTGCTGGAATGGGGGACGGGGAGCTTTCACGGGGTAGGGGCTGCTTTCCTAGTCCCAGAGGAAAGGAAGCCTGCCTGTTGATCTTCAAATGCGGGAAAAGTCTCATCCCATTGCAAAAACGTGTTGCCAATTTGTAGTTTTTTGGAGAAACTTTTCAGCTGACAGAGTGCATCCAGGTGAGGAGGGAGGGGCAGGCCTCTCACCCAGCCTGGTCACGGATGCCCTTCCGGGAGGGGCCGCTGGGTCCAGGTCCACTCCAGGCCTGGGGCTCTGGGTGGACAGAGGGGTGCTGGAGGGAGGTGGACCCTCCGAAGCTCCACCTCTCAGGAGGTCGCCTTGACCCACCTGACCTGCTTGGTGACCTGGACTGAGCTGTGGTCCCAGCTGGGGGGCAGACCCGGGGCGGGGCGGAGGGACACGGGTGAGGCTGCTTGGGCCCTCACGTCTCTGCCCCGGGCAGGCGGTTCTTCCCCAGTGATATGGGTTTCCCTCAGGCTGTCGTTCTCAGCTGATGCCTTTCTTAGACGGTTTACAGAGGTGAATTATGAAAAGTCTAAATATGATCTAAATCACATACATATATCTGATCACAGATGCCACGGGGAGCAAATTTAACTTACACCCCAACTTGGTTGTGCAGAGAAAAGATTTTTTAATTTTGTCTATTAACTAATGTCCCTAGTACCCCACTTGTGAGAAACCCTCAGCCGCCTGCCTCTCTCGGTGTGTCCCGATTCTCTCTGTATAAATTCCTAACAATGAAATAATTGATTCAAGAGTATGGACTTTTTTAATATTCTTGAAATCTGCGGCCAAATTCCTAAATACATGTGGTTCTTCATCTCATAACTCTTCCTGGGGCTCCCACCTGGGGCCACAGCCTGCGGAGCTGAGCCCTTGCAGGGCAGGGGGTAGGACCTCTGACTTCAGTCCGGCACTTTGCATTGTCAGGTTGACTGGACGTGCACACCTGCGCCCACATCAGCATTATTCACAGCAGCCCAAATGCCCACGGATGGATAACGTATAAACAAGATGTGGTCTCCATACAGCGGGGCTTTAAAAAGGAAGGAAATTCTGACACACGCTACAACATGGATGAACCTTGAGGACATTACGCTCGATGAAATAGCATGTACGATTCCAGGTATAGGAGATCCCGAGAACAGGCAAATTCATAGACACAGAAAGTAGAATAGAGGTTCCCAGGGGCTCATGGGGGAGGGGAATAGGGAGTTAGCGTTTGATGGAGACAGAGTTTCTTTTTGGAAGAATGAAAAGTTTCTGGAAATGGATAGTGGTGATGGTTGCACAACATTGTGAATTTATTTGTTTATTTACTGCATTGAAGTCTACTTTTTGTTGTTGCTGAGAAAGCATTACTGTATCATTAAGACTTTATTTTAATGGAAAGCGGGAAAAGCACACATGCCAACAGTATTTGAAGACAAAGAAGATATTTCTGTATTCTGTGATTTGATTTGTGTTGTCTATTTTCTTTTAAACACTTATCAACTTGGTATATTTTTCTTTTTCTTCATGGTCAGCTATTACTTTTTGGATGAGTTTTAAAATTCATTGGTAACCATGCTATTTTTCTTTTTATATTTAAACAAATTTGTAATCCATGTTGCTTGTACTTTTTTTTTTAAATTTTTATTGGAGTATAGTTGATTTACAATATTGTGTTAATTTCAGGTGTACAGCACAGTGATTCAGTTATTTATGTATATCTATATATCTATTTTTTTTTAGATTCTTTTGCCTTATAGGTTATTACAGAGTATCGAGTATAGTTCCCTGTGCTATACAGTAGGTCCTTGTTGACATGGTGGATATATTTAATGCCAACGATTTGTAGGCTTAAAAATGTATGGGGCTTCCCTGGTGGCACAGTGGTTGAGAATCTGCCTGCTAATGCAGGGGACACGGGTTCGAGCCCTGGTCTGGGAAGATCCCACATGCCACGGAGCAACTAAGCCCGTGAGCCACAACTACTGAGCCTGTGCATCTGGAGCCTGTGCTCCGCAACAAGAGGGGCCGCGATAGTGAGAGGCCTGCGCACCGCGATGAAGAGTGGCCCCTGCTTGCCATAACTAGAGAAAGCCCTCGCACAGAAACGAAGACCCAACACAGCCAAAAATAAATTAATTAATTTAAAAAAATAATAAAATAAAATTTTAAAAAAATGTATGAAATGGTAAATTTTTTGTTATGTATGTTTTACCATAATTAAAAAAAAGTGAAAAAAATGGCTAGAGGGAATACAGCTGACCCTTGAACAATAAGGATTTGACCTGCGCGGGTCCACATATATGCAGATTTTTTCCAATAAATACATATATGTACTGTAAACATATTTTCCTCTTCCTTATGATTTTCTTAATAACATTTTTTTCTCTAGCTTAACTGTAAGAAGACAGTATATAATACATATAAAATACATATAATGCAAAATATGTTGAGGCACTGTGCATCTATCAGAGTAGGGTTTCCTGTCACCAATAGGCTATTAGTAGTTAAGTTTGGGGCGACTCAAAATTACACTCAGATTTTCAATTGTGTGGGCGTGTTGGTGCCCCTGATGCCTGAGTTGTTCATGGGTCAGCTGTAATTATCCTCCAAGCAATGTAATGTAATTCATTACAAAGTCCCTTGCAAAAGTAATCTGGAAAAATGTTTTTACAAATTTCAAAACCTAGCTTCCAAAATCTGTTGTGTTCCCAGTAAAGTTGGAAACGTTGGTGAAAAGTGACAAAATGACAGGCTGTTGAGCGGTGACACCACATGAATCATGCTATAATCGTCCTTGTCAGGCCTGCGGGGCCCCTTAATGTCGAAAATGCTCTCTGATAATTATATAAACTTGTGCCTGTCAAGAGACTCATGAGGGCGGCGTGACCCTTTTGATGGCATTATCCCAACTTCTTTAAGTCTCATTTCTAGGTCATTGTGATGGAAAGATTCTTAAATGAATTTTGTAGTTTAAATTCGAAAACCCCGGCGAACGCTCCTTGCTTTGCTTCCCATCAGTAATCGATCTGGATGTGGGCTTGTCCTGCTGCAATCCCACAGCGTGGGGAGGCGAGGGCGGGGGGGTCTCTGTTTTCTGGGGGGGGTCAGGTGCCGGTTCCCCAGGGTAGGCACCTCCTTAGGAATCTGGGGACCGTGTCGAGTTGGGGGCAGGCAGCCATCGGCGTGGGAGGAGGGGCCCAGGCCCCATGCCCTGGTCTTCGCTTCCCCTCTCTGGCTGCACCCTGACCACCGAGCCCCTGGCACCGAACCCAGACCCCCACCGCCCCCGTGCAACCGTCCCTGCCGTCCGGGTGCCCACGGCCCGCTGCTGCGTCCTCCCTACCGCGCTGCCCTCAGCTGTCCTGTGGGGCTCCCAGCCCAGAGAAGTCAGGGATCTTCACCTCCCTCTGCTCAGCCCCTAATGAATGGCTAAGAAGACTTCCTTCCCCAGGATGGAATAACCCTGGGAGGCTGCGAGCGCCCCAGAGCTCCTGCGGGCCCAGGCTGAGCCTTGTCTGTCCTGCTTCCCTCTCTGCCCTACAGGTTCCCCCCCGAGGTCACGCCCTCAACAACCCATGCGCACAAGATTCCCCATCTCAGCCTGCGCTGGAGGGAACCCCGCCCAGGGCAGATGGTAAAAGCCAAGGGCTTGAAGTGACTCAGACCTGGCCTCAAGCCCTGGATCTCAGGGGCCATGAGAGCCGTGCGACCTCCGTAGCCTCCCCTTCTCATCTGCCTGGGCTGGTGCCTGGCAGTCTTTTTGTGTCATGAGGCTCCCCACCTCCAACAAGCCAGGAGGGGTGGAACCAGGCTGGGCACCTGGGGCACCTGACTCGGGTGGGTCAGTCAGACCTCCTCCCTCAGAATTTGGGATTGGGACTGAGAAAGAGATAACCCCCCCGCATCCCCCAGAGATAACCTCCAGCCCCCCACCCCCTGTAGGGATAAATCCCAGCCCCCCCTCCCATCCCCTGGAGTGTGGTGTGTGTGTGTGAGTGTGTGTGTGTGTGTGTGTGTGCCCACACAAGTCTGGGGCTGTGTCTCTGGGTGTGACCCGGACCCCTAGGTCATGGCTACCTTGCCCTGCCGGAATCACCTCTGCTTCTTCTAGGTGTGACAGACACTTTCTGTCCTCAGGCCCTGCCGGGCCTCATGTCAAGAAAATGAGGTCTCCCTGCCTAGGGTCTCTGCTCCCTGGGCTTGGGGCTTCTGGGCAGGGACCTGCTGAAGGAGAGGCCGGGCTGGGGGTCGGCCGAGCTGGTCTGTGCAGGGACTGGGGTCTTTCCCTTTTCCCAGCTGGAGGCGTGCTGCCTGGGAGGGGCCTGGCTCTGGGCATCTGTGCCCCGCCCCCCAACCCCGGCCTCCCCATACCCCCTCTGCCCTGACTCCCACTTCCTGGCCTTTGATCCCTCTCTCTCCATCTGGGCCACAAAGGCCTTTCAACTACTCTGGAAAATGTTCAGACTCTAGTTTGCCAAATCAAATTTGACTAGGTTATTTTTGCCCATTTAAAAAAAATGTCACTGTGCCTGGCAAGTTTCCTAATTGAATAGTATATAGCAAATGAACTTTGAAAAAAACAAACAAATCCCCTAAAAATGTTCGGAAGTGGGAGCTACTTCTGTCTACCTTCTGTTTACACTGGTTGGTTAAGCCCATCCCTTCAAGGAGCAAGTTGCCTTCCACACATCAAAGCCCGCAGGCCGCCAGGGGATTTCGAGCAAGAAGGAAACCGGCTGAAAACAGGGTGCATCTGGAAGGGCTGGGTTTCTGGGCAGGAGCGGGACCCCCTCGCCCCCAACTCCAGGCCGGCCTCCTCTGGGGCGTTTCCCCTCCCCCTGCGGCCGGGCTTGGTGAGGGTCACCCCAGCTGGCGAGGGGAGAGGCTGATGAAAACCTCCCATCGCCAGCCCAGATCCCAGCTCCTCCCCAGGTGCTCTCCTCGACCCCCAGCTTTCCAAGCTGGACCACCTGGAGTTGGGGGGCGGGTAACAGATCAGGAATCACCCGGCCGTCCCTCCCAGCTGCCCACAGGCTGGGGCCGCTGCAGAAACAGGGGTCCCTGAGCCTGGTCTGGTCCCCCTGCGGGGAGGGGCACGGGCAAGCCAGCAGGATCTCAGGCCGTCGGGCCCTCAGGGCTCTGCTCCTGCGCTGGGATGGACGCCCTGTCCTTGGCGGTCCCAGGTGTGGCTCATGCCATTCACTCGACGCATCTCTAGCACCTCCCGGGGGTGTCCAGGACAAGAGGAGCTCATTTACGTCAGACTCTGCATCAGGCAGGACCCAAGAGGGGCCCCGCGGATGCCGGCCACTGCCTTGGCATCCCCCTCCCTTGGCAGGTGCCTCGTCCCCATGCAGGACAGCCCAAGGCATAGCGACAGGACCAGGTCACACTCATGGCTAAGACGGCCACGCTCCTGGCTACTCAAATGACCCCAAGCCCCAGGCTGGGAGGCATATCTGAGGGCAGGTGAGTCCCGGGCTGTTTTTATCCCTGACAATTTAAGAGGTGAGCCCGCCCAGCACTACACCTGTGCCGCCCCCCCCCAGGCCCGGCTCGGCCACTTCATCCTCTACAGCAGGTTCTCAATCAGGGGTCCTGTCCCCGGGGCACGTGGCAGAGTCTGGAGGCGCTTGTGGTTGTCATGACTCGGCGGGGGACGGGGGCGGGGCTACCGGCATCTAGGGGTGGGGCAGCCTGGGCCCCAGACAAAGAACCGGCCCCAAAGGCCGTCGAGTCTGCGGCGTGTGCCTGATCCTCACGGGGCCGGTGAGAGGCGGGCGACAAGGACAGTCTCCCCTGCGCTGGACACCACACTGAGACCACGGTCTGCACTGTTTTCCTAAAACTGGACTCCCTGGCTCCTACGGCCCCCAGAACAGCACAGAAGCAGAGCCCCCTGGCTGGGCCTTGGGGTCTCCCGCAGCCCCCGCCATGCCAGCCTCCCTCACGCCTCGCCCGCCCGCACCCACCCTGCCTCTGCTCCTCCTCGTGCACCTCCACCCAGCGCTGGGCGTTTGGCCCGACGGTCGGAGGCCTCTCAGCCCCGGAGGTCGGAAGTCCACCATCAAGGTGCCCGCAGAGCGGTTTCATTCTGAGGCCTCATCCCCTGGCTTGCAGGCGGCCGCCTTGCCCTAATCGCCTCCCAAATTGCCCGGCTCCAAAAACCATCACACTGGGGGGGGGGGGGGGCGGGTGGAGGGATGGGGGGATACACACTCCCAGCTACAAGCCCAGCCCCTCCCGGGCCCTGCACTGTGCCTCCATCTCCAGAAGACCCTCCTGCTCTGGGGGGTGCCTCACCTGTGTGTTGCTCACCCCGACCCCAGGGAGCCCCAGAGGGCAGTGTCCCCCACCCCCATGGGACCAGTCAGTCTTGTCTGGGTAGACTAGCAGCCTCTCTCCTGGTGAGCTTGGTCCCTCCTGGAGCCACGCCTGGGGCCTGCCACGGGTGTGTGTCCCGCAGAGCCCGCCGCCCTTCCCCCGGGTCACAGCCGGCCCCACTCCTCCTCCCCGCCAAGGACGCCACACCGCCCTCCCTGAGCCTCTCTCGTCTGGAGAGGATAATAGAGCTCACTGTCATCAGCCAAAAGAGGGCCCTGGCGGCAGCACATGACGGCCTAATTTATGCTGAAATTATCGGTAATTTGGGCCATTGAAGCTCATGGGCCGATGGTTGCTTTTCCCCTGAACACAGGATAAAGACGAACCCTTTAGAGTGCCTGTTTCTGGGGTTATATTTTGGTATTTTGCTTTCTTTTTAACGCGTCCACAGCCGAGACATGAGCCTCTTCCGAGGCCGAGCTCCCCTCGCTTCTAGAAACTCGAGGCAGTGCTGGGAAACAGGCTGCCGGGCGGCCCGAGGCCCAGACGGCCGGATGGTGACCGACGCTAAGAGGGGACCTGGCCGCCCACTGCCTGCGGACGAGCCTCTCCCATCTCGTTTGCATTTTTATTCCTTTACTTGCCTCTCCCTTGATAACTTTAATATTTGAAAACGTGAAAGGCAAATGGAGATTTATATTTGCATTTGCTTTGGCATCACCTAACGAGATTTGAGTTTCATTCGAAGCTATTAAAAACACATTTCAAGGATATTGGCCAGAATTAAGAAGTTGAGCTGAGAACATTCTGGAGCACTGACCCTTCCCAGTGAGGGCCAGCTCACAGCAGTCGTCAGTGGGAGACAAGTTCATCACTGGACCCCTGATGTGGTTTTAGACGCTAGAGGGGCTCAGGGCACTGAGGCGTCTCGGGCCGCCTGGGGCCAGCTCAGGGCGGAGGGGGCGGCAGCCCCTGACCGGGCCTCGGCTGCATCTGGTCCAGGACGGTCTCCTCCCCGTAAGGGCTAAAGGGGCAGTGACCCTAGAAGCAGGGACTACATCTCAATCGAGGACCAGGAGGCATGTCCGTAAAGGGCCGGACAGTGACTGGGGCTTTGTGGGCTGCCTGGTGTCACGCGGCTCAGCCTGGCGCTGCAGTGTGACAGCCACTGAGGCCACTCGTGG
The DNA here is from genome assembly GCF_965194805.1 of Balaenoptera borealis. NCBI lineage: Eukaryota > Metazoa > Chordata > Mammalia > Artiodactyla > Balaenopteridae > Balaenoptera > Balaenoptera borealis. Next base: position 4,686,729 of record NC_138868.1, read on the forward strand.
ACGAGCCACTGAGGCCTCATGCCAATAAAATTTCACAAAATCGGGCAGAGGGCCAGGTCTGGCCTGTGGGCCATAGTGTGCTGGCCCCATCGGCCTCCCTGGTCAGCTGTAAAGGCTGGTCCCCCAGGTTCACGCAGGTCGTCGGCTGAATTCAGTTCCACGGTGTATGTGAATTGAATCTATCTTTCTGGGGGACAGGATTCAATCCCCCCCTCACTGGGGCAGGTCCATGGGGTTCACGGGCCGTCTCTGGGCGGTTAGTGTGCTGACGGCCACACCCACGCAGGAGTGGCCTCTGGGGACACAGTTGCCTCCCGGGTGCCCCTCCCTGGCCTGTGACGGAGGCAGGGCGAAGGCGTGACCGAGGGGCGATGGTGTTCCCCAGCCCAGCGAGTGAGGGGCGCAGGGGCGCAGGGCGTGGGGTGTAGGGCCGAAACCAGCCTGTGGGACGTCACTGTCCCTCCGGGCAGCCGACGTGAGCCTTGGGGAGGCGGGTTAGTTGGTGTCAGGGCCCAGTGAGACCCAGTTCCCTCCGGTCCAGCTGCGCTGAGCCTGCAGGGCCTGTGGGTACAGACCCACCACCAGGCTCTGCTTTCCCGATGGGCTCTGCTTTGCCCGCAGCTCCCGCTGCCAACCTGAGTCACATCCATGAAAGCCCATCTGTGACAACAAGCTCCATCGATCCGAAAAGTGCGCGGCTTCCCTGTGATGAGTTCTGAGGCTTCACAATATTCCTCTCCACCATCGACGATGAGAAATGCATTCACATCAGCAGCGGGAGGAAAAGCTGTGTCACCGCCCTCTTCTCTCCACAGAAAACAATGACACGCAATCCTGACGCGGGAGGGAAGAATGAGCACGCATTCGAGAACGCGGGGGTGATGACTCGCAGGGTGAGTCGGGCAGTCACTGCACATCGTGACTTTCCTACACTTGCTGAGGATGCCAGTATTAATCGACTTCCAAAACTTTGTAATTTGTTGTGGTTTCATTTCTCATTCCGAGTGGTGTTCACTCCATCACTGTGCTTGTCTTAGCTCTGTTAGATTCTCAGCTCTGCTATCTTCTTACTCTTAAAGAGGCCCCTTCACACCCCACCCCCAGGTTGCCCCACCCGAAAGATGCCCCTTGGGCTCTGATCCGAGGGGCGTCAGGAAGTAGGCAGGGGCTGTGGAAGCTGGGGATGGGGTGGGCGGAGGCTGCGGGGAGGACAGGCTGAACGCTCCCTGCGGCGGACGGGCTAAACAGGACCGGGACTGGCGAGTCCCCACAGCCAACTTCTGGGGGCCTGATGACCCCACGGGTGGGACCCCTCCTCCTGGCACTCTCTCTGCCCTCAGATGCCACCTGCTCCCTGCCGGATCTGGGAGGCCAAGCACCAGGGATGTGCCAAGGGTGACCTGCACGAAACCGTGCAGGACCAACCACGGGAACGTCCACAGGCCTTTTGATGCTTTGGCTATTGCTACACTTCCTCTTTCATTTATTTCACAAATTTCTCCTGGGAGCCAACTCAATGTCATGTCCTGAGCAGGGGTGATGGATTCCCCATGTGACTGACACCCTTGTGGCTCACAAAGCTAAGTGAGGAGAAATTTTCTTCCATTTGGGATCCTGGTGTGATGGCTAGAGCTATGCAGCTGCCTTAAGGCCATGAGGTCACAGGCACAAGGACGGGAAGTCAACGTTCTGAGGATGAAAGAGAGAATGAGCCTGGGTCACTGAGGTACCACGGAGCTAGCCCCGAGATGATGTCCGGCCCCCCTTCCTGGGAAGAGGAGTAATTCATGTCTCTGCTTTAAGTCATTGGTGGTCTAACATTCTATTACTTGTAGCCAAAAGTGTCAGGACTGATCCACAAAGCAAAGCCTCTGAGATATTAGGATGGGGATATTAGAACGAGCTTACATGCTGATGGGAAAGATTAACAACTGGGAGAAGGGGGTGGAAGACCAAGGGGAGGGGTCTTTGCTGGGGATGGAGGCGTTAAATATACTTCAGTCGGGTGACAAGTGCTTTGATGGTACAGCCAGCAGAGGTTTTTAACCCAGGCCTGGGGCAGGCGGGGGTAGGGGGTACATATCAGGGGAGCTTTCCTAGGCCTCTGTGCCAGGATCCCAGGGGTGAGCAAGAGTCGGGAGGCAAAGGGTCAGGAGAGCGGGAGGAGGGTGGACAATGGGAAGGGTGTTCCAGGCAGAGGGAATGGCATACGTGAGGCGCCCAGGTGAGCAGAATCACAGAGAGAAGCTCAGAGCCTATGGGAGCCTGGGTGGCAGGGCTGGGGAGGAAGGGAGAAGTGGGAGGTTTGTACCTCTTGGGTGCTGTGAGAATAACTCTACCATGAACATAGGTGTGCAAATATCTCTTCAAGACCCTGCTTTCAGTTCTTCTGAGCATAGACCCAGAAGTGGAATCCTTAGATCATATGGTGAGTGTGCGTTTATTTTTTTTGAGGAACCGCCGGGCTGTTTCCACAGCAGCTACACCATTTTACATCCCCAGCTGCCCGCCGACAGACACAAGGTTCCAGTTTCTCCACATTCTCACCAACACTTGTTATTTCCTTTTTCTTTCTTTTTTTTTTTTTCTGGTAGCCATCCTAGTGGGTATGAAATGGTCTCCCCTTTTCGGTTTGCATTTCCCTAGTGATTAGTGTTGTTGAGCATCTTTTCATGTGCTTATTGGCCATTCATATATCTTCTTTATGAATGAAGTAAGGAATCTTACTTTATTCCTTTTGTGGCCAAATAATAAATACTCCAATGTATGGTTTGATCACAGTTTGTTTATCCATTTGTTTGGACATTTGGGCTGTTTCTACGTTTTGTCTATGATGAATAAGGCTTCTGTGTACACTCCTATACACGTTTTTGTGTGGCCCTCTGTGTTCATTTCCCCTGGGTCTACCCCTGGGGATGGAATTCCTGGGTCACATGGTAATTCCACATTTAACCTTTTGAGGAGCTGCCAGACTTTTCCAAAGAGGCCGCACCATTTTACATTCCCTGAATTACTTCGTAATAGCAGAATTTCACAGAACAGAAGAAACACAGAGGTTCTGGAATTGAAAAGACCAGCGGGCCAGAGGGAATATACCTTACAAACCTAGACTTGGACACAGAGCAGAATTTTAGAGCTCTAAGGGCAAGGAAAAGATTCTAAATGCTTCCAGAGAGAAGAGAAGACATTCACAGCCAGGAATCAAGACTCAGACTGACATCCACTTCCCGTCAGCAACACGAGAAGAAAGGAGGTGACAGCAGCGTCTTCAGGGCTCGGAGGGAGGATGAACCCGGATCCGGAGGCCTGGGCCCCAGAGTGACCCAGTGGGAACCTCACCGTTAACAAGACATGAGCACACACTGCTAACACACAACCATAAAGTCGTTCACGTTTCAACAAAAGGCATCTTGGGGACTTTCCTGGCGGTCCAGTGCTTAAGACTCCACGTTTCCACTACAGGGGGCACGGGTTCAATCCCTGGTGGGGGAACTAAGATCCCGCAGGCTGCGCGGCTATGGCAAAAAAAAAAAAAAGACAAAAGGCATCTTGAAGAAAATGAAAAGACAAACTAGTAGTTGGGGGATGTTTGCGATACACATAACTGTGAAAGGATCAGCACTGAGAATATGTCAAGGCTCCCTAACAGATTAGTGAGAAAAATTCACCCCAACACAATGGACGAAAGACACGGGCAGGCTCTTCACAGAGCAGGAAGCACGGCTGGCGATGCACTGCAGAGAGATGCTCCCGGACAGCCAATGGACCAAGACCGAACCAGACTCCCCCTGACGCCCGCTCAGTCCGCAGAAGACACAAGGGCAGGTCGGTGTGACCTCGTTCGTTGTCGGGTAGAACACAGATGGTTCTGCTTCCTTGGGATGGAATCCTCTGGTCAACCTGGACGCCCACCTAGGCCATGCCTCACAGCTCCTCTGTTGGGTCACCCAAGCGGGACCTCAGCCCTGTCTTCCCGGGAGATACATTCCAGAATGTCCTCCGAGGCATCGTGTGTAGCAGCCAAACCGGGAAACAGCCCAAATGCCGGATGATCAGGAGTCCTTCCTGGGGAAGCTGCAGAGCCCGCACGGAAGGCTCCCGCTGGAGGCCCGGCCACTTTGCCAGGGAGGCGGACCGGCAGGATGCTGGGCTCGGGGGGACCGTGGTCAGGGCCGTGTCCTGCACCCGCTCTGAAGTGTGAGTCGCCCCCCAGGACTGGGCAGCTGCACCCAGACACGGCGGCTGCAGGTCCCACCCAGAGGCCCCGAGACACCCGGCCTCGGGCTCCCAGCCAGGCCGGTTCACGGCCTCCCTCCAGGAGGGCCGGGCCCACCTCTGCCCCTGGCCTCCCTCGGCCTGGATCTTGCTCCCCGCCCTGTGTCCCCTCATCACAGCTCTGGGGACCCTCACACACCTGGGCTTTGCTCTCCCCAAGGTCCTTCCCCGACCCCAGGTGCCCCTGGTGCCCCTGCTCGGCTGCAGCCCACCTGAGCCTCCCGCCCGGGCCTTCCAGCCTGTCGGGCTTCTCTGGGGCCTCGGCCCAACGAAGGGGGCCAGCCCAGCGGGAAGTTGCCGCCTCCCCTTTCGCCAGGCCCGCCAGGCCCTGCCGCATCTCCCGCCTCCTTCCGCGTGCCCTGCTCTCTGCCTTAGGCCCCCAATGGATCTTCAGGCCCAGGTTCCCAGCCCGGCACCGCTGACCCCGGGGCAGTAACTCTAGCGGCCTCCCCGGCCTCTATCCCCCAAGGGCCCAGCAGCAGCCTCCCCCCAGCGCGGCCACAAGCGTCCGCACAGGAGCAGAGCCACTCGGGGGCCTGCGAGGAGGGCGAGCTGTGACCTGGACCTAAGAGCTCCTGCTCGTGTGGCCCCGGCCTCACCTGTGTCCCCGACACCCATAGGATAGGACGAGACACGGCAGGACCCCACGGGGTGAGAGGTGAGGATGGTGCCTGCGGCCCCCGCCCCCCTCCCGGGCTGAGGACCTGGACACAGGAGCGCGGGGCCGCGTCTCCCCACCTCAGCAGGGACAGCGGGGCCTCTCCCACCATCCTCTCCGGGGATGGAGACGGACCCGCTGCCCTCAGGGCCGGGCCTGGCGACCTTCTCCCCAGAGAGGGGTCAGCTCGCCTGCCCCTGGCACTGCCTTGGGGAGGTGCACCTTGGGCCAGGTCGGAGGGCACAGGCGGGTCAGGCAGAGGCCTCTCGATGGCCTGGGCATCCCGGCTGGTAGGACACCGCCTACCAGCTGAATCCGGTCCGGGGTGAGCATCCCCCCGAGTGCAGAGCCCTCACCTGCAGAATCATTCCAAGGGCCACCAGAAATCCCTCCCGGTCGCCATGGCGATGCTTTGTTTTCAGAGTAAACTCCCCCACAATGTGTTCCACGATGGAGACCAAGGTGTCCCCGGCAGGGACGGCTGCAGGAGACCACACAAGTCCTGTCTAGCACGTTGACACTTGTCTGGGCCTGCAAAGGTCACCTGGCAGCCTAAATGCCAGCGAGGAGGACAGGGCTGGTCTGCGCCCCGTTGGCCCAGCCTGGGGTCAGCCCTCCTGGGGGAGCGGGAGGGAGGCCAGGTGATGGGGGGGGCCCTCAGGGACCCTCTCGTGGCAGAGCCCCCAGTACCCAGCTCAGGGTATTGTCTGGAAGCAAGTATGCGGCCTTGTGTTTCTGCAACACAAACGTCCAGCAACACCGTGATGGAAAAAATGGTGCTCGTGTGTTCAAGGGATCCTGCAGAGCCAGAGCGCCAGCGACCGGCGGCCACACACAGCACACGGGCGGCACGGGACCCGACGGAGCGCAGGGTGTGGCGCTGCGTCCCCGAGGCTCCGGGGCGGTGCGGGGGGCGGGTCCCGAAGGTGGAGTCGGGGCTTCAGGGCGTCCGCCTGGCTCCGGATGGGTCCCTACAAAACTCCGCCTCATCGTATCTAAGCTGTGCCGCAAGTCTTTCCTTTAAGTCTGTGATTCTAGGCTTATGACCAAGCGCCCCATGTTCTCATTTTGACTTTTCTGTGCTCCAGGACCACCGCCCCCTGCAGAGCGTCAGCTCCGTGAGGCGGGACCACGGGGTCCCCAGGGCCTGGCGTGTAGCAGGAGCCAAACCGAACCAAGACTGGACACGGGGTTAAAGGTGGGCCGGGTGCAGCTGCCCCCGCCCCACCCCAGCCCCAACCCGTGCGCGGCCCAGGCCTCTCCCAAGAGGCCAGGTGCCCGCGGAAAATGCGGGATTAGCAGAGCTTAGGTCCAGGGTCCTGAAATGGCCCATAATAGGCCCCGGTGGGAGATGGGGGATGGGCCGCCCGGCGGAGACAGGAGGGGGAGGGGATGATGTTTCCCCGCCCAGCTCTCGGCTGTGCCCCTCTCCCAGGCTCGGGGTTGGCGAGCTCTTTGGCGTTGCCTCCCTAATGGCCTTAATGTCTCGGGTGAGCTCTAATGCGAGTAATTTTGCCTCCCACTCACAGATTTCAGAAAAAAAGCATACAATGGCCCTAGTCCACTTCAGCAGAGAAAATAAAATAGTAGAAAGATAATAGTAAAAATTACTGTGCAACTTTCATCAACTTTTTTTTTTTTTTTTTTAAATCTTCTTGCTTACCTGTTTTCCCTCCTGTCTTCCTGAATTTCCAACCATGCGGAGGTTATGATTAATTTCCGGACAGGGTAACCTTTTTGGAAATGCACCCTCTCCACAAATAAACAGCTGCTCGTGGTAATTAAAGTAATGTCATCCTGGGCCCCAACTGCTCGTGCTAATAAGGCTAATTGACAACAGCAAGCATTAACCGCGGTTAGTCATATGTGTCTAACAGCATCACTGGTGCCTGTAATTTTCTACATGGAGGCGGTTTTACATCTGTTTCCAGTCTCTGTCTGCTTTCAGGCTTTGGACTCTGGGCTGTGCATTTCTCTGAAAAGGATCCCATTTCTGCCTGGCACTCAATAGCCAGGTTCTCTCTTTTTTTTTTTTAACATTTTTATTGGAGTATAATTGCTTTACAATGGTTAGTTTCTGCTTTATAACAAAGTGAATCAGTTATACATATACATATGTTCCCATATCTCTTCCCTCTTGCGTCTCCCTCCCTCCCACCCTCCCTATCCCACCCCTCTAGGTGGTCACAAAGCACCGAGCTGATCTCCCTGTGCTACGCGGCTGCTTCCCACTAACTATCTATTTTACGTTTGGTAGTGTATATATGTCCATGCCACTCTCTCACTTTGTCCCAGCTTACCCTCCCCATATCCTCAAGTCCATTCTCTAGTAGGTCTGTATCTTTATTCCCGTCTTGCCCCTAGGTTCTTCATGACCTTTTTTTTTTTCTTAGATTCCATATATATGTGTCAGCATACGGTATTTGTCTTTCTCTTTCTGACTTACTTCACTCTGTATGACAGACTCTAGGTCCATCCACCTCACTACAAATAACTCAATTTCGTTTCTTTTTATGGCTGAGTAATATTTCATTGTATATATGTGCCACATCTTCTTTATCCATTCATCTGTTGTTGGACACTTAGGTTGCTTCCATGTCCTGGCTATTGTAAACACAGCTGCAATGAACATTGTGGTACATGACTCTTCTTGAATTATGGTTTTCTCAGGGTATATGCCCAGTAGTGGGATTGCTGGGTCGTATGGTAGTTCTATTTTTAGTTTTTTAAGGAACCTCCATACTGTTCTCCATAGTGGCCGTATCAACTTACATTCCCACCAACAGTGCAAGAGGGTTCCCTTCTCTCCACACCCTCTCCAGCATTTATTGTTTGTAGATATTTTCATGATGGCCATTTTGACCGGTGTGAGATGATATCTCATTGTAGTTTTGATTTGCATTTCCCTAATGATTAATGATGTTGAGCATTCTTTCATGTGTTTGTTGGCAATCTGTATATCTTCTTTGGAGAAATGTCTATTTAGGTCTTCTGCCCATTTTTGGATTGGGTTGTTTGTTTTTTTAGTATTGAGCTGCATGAGCTGTTTATATATTTTGGAGATTAATCCTTTGTCTGATGATTCATTTGCAAATATTCTCTCCCATTCTGAGGGTTGTCTTTTGGTCTTGTTTATGGTTTCCTTTGCTGTGCAAAAGCTTTTAAGTTTCATTACGTCCCATTTGTTTATTTTTGTTTTTATTTCCATTTCTCTAGGAGGTGGGTCAAAAAGGATCTTGCTGTGATGTATGTCATAGAGTGTTCTGCCTATGTTTTCCTCTAAGAGTTTGATAGTGTCTGGTCTTACATTTAGGTCTTTCATCCATTTTGAGTTTATTTTTGTGTATGGTGTTAGGAAGTGTTCTAATTTCATACTTTTACATGTACCTGTCCAGTTTTCCCAGCACCACTTATTGAAGAGGCTGTCTTTTCTCCACTGTATATTCTTGCCTCCTTTACCAAAGATAAGGTGACCATATGTGTGTGGGTTTATCTCTGGGCTTTCTATCCTGTTCCATTGATCTATATTTCTGTTTTTGTGCCAGTACCATACTGTCTTGATTACTGTAGCTTTGTAGTATAGTCTGAAGTCAGGGAGCCTGGTTCCTCCAGCTCCATTTTTCTTTCTCAAGATTGCTTTGGCTATTCGGGATCTTTTGCGTTTCCATACAAATTGTGAAATTTTTTGTTCTAGCTCTGTGAAAAATGCCAGTGGTAGTTTGATAGGGATTGCACTGAATCTGTAGATTGCTTTGGGTAGTAGAGTCATTTTCACAATGTTGATTCTTCCAATCCAAGAATATGGTATATCTCTCCATCTATTTGTATCATCTTTAATTTCTTTCATCAGTGTCTTATAATTTTCTGCATACAGGTCTTTTGTCTCCTAAGGTAGGTTTATTCCTAGATATTTTACTCTTTTTGTTGCAGTGGTAAATGGGAGTGTTTTCTTTTCACTTTCAGATTTTTCATCATTAGTGTATAGGAATGCCACAGATATCTGTGCATTAATTTTGTATCCTGCTACTTTACCAAATTCATTGATTAGCTCTAGTAGTTTTCTGGTAGCATCTTTAGGATTCTGTATGTATAGTATCATGTCATCTGCAAACAGTGACAGCTTTACTTCTTCTTTTCCGATTTGGATTCCTTTTATTTCTTTTTCTTCTCTGACTGCTGTGGCTAAAACTTCCAAAACTATGTTGAATAATAGTGGTGAGAGTGGGCAACCTTGTCTTGTTCCTGATCTTAGTGGAAATGGTTTCAGTTTTTCACCATTGAGGACGATGTTGGCTGTGGGTTTGTCATATATGGCCTTTATTATGTTGAGGAAATTTCCCTCTATGCCTACTTTCTGCAGGGTTTTTATCATAAATGGGTGTTGAATTTTGTTGAAAGCTTTCTCAGCATCGATTGAGATGATCATATGGTTTTTCTCCTTCAGTTTGTTAATATGGTGTATCACATTGATTGATTTGTGTATATTGAAGAATCCTTGCATTCCTGGGATAAACCCCACTTGATCATGGTGTATGATCCTTTTAATGTGCTGTTGGATTCTGTTTGCTAGTATTTTGTTGAGGATTTTTGCATCTATGTTCATCAGTGATACTGGCCTGCAGTTTTCTTTCTTTGTGACATCTTCGTCTGGTTTTGGTATCAGGGTGATGGTGGCCTCGTAGAATGAGTTTGGGAGTGTTCCTCCCTCTGCTATATTTTGGAAGAGTTTGAGAAGGATAGGTATTAGCTCTTCTCTAAATGTTTGATAAAATTCGCCTGTGAAGCCATCTGGTCCTGGGCTTTTGTTTGTTGGAAGATTTTTAATCACAGTTTCAATTTCAGTGCTTGTGATTGGTCTGTTCATATTTTCTATTTCTTCCTGGTTCAGTCTCGGAACAGGTTCTCTTTTCAAAGGTGGAGAACAGAGCACTGAGATAGAACATTTCGTGTTGGCTAGTTTTTAAAATAAAGAACGTCGGCTCCAATGAAATCAGCACATCCTAGGATTTGGCGTTTATTATCATGGACACACTCTGATATCACGGATGAAACAGATGCTCAGAACTCAGATGCAGGATTCACCCAAGAAATATCACGATAGAAAAAGAAAGGCCTCCCTCGTGTTTTTTTAATAGCACGTTTCAAAGTTTTATTTTTACTGTTATTGAGAGTGTTACAAAGAACTGTTTTCTTTTGTTTGTGTTTTTTGGCTGCGCTGGGTCTTTGCTGCAGCGCACGGGGCTCTTCATTGCAGGCTTCTCTCTAGTTGTGGCGCACGGGCTCAGTAGTTACAGTGCGTGGGCTTAGTTGCCCCGCGACATGTGGGATCTTAGTTCCCCGACCAGGGATTGAACCTGTGTCCCCTGCATTGGAAGGTGGATTCTTAACCACTGGACCACAGGGAAGTCCCAAGAAAGGCCCTTTTTAAAACGCAGTTTTCAATTCACTTGAGTGGTCTTAATAATCGTTCCTGACATATGAAGGAGCAGAACAAGCAGAGGATAGACAATACCATGAAAAACCGAGCACAATAGATACATTAAAATGTAAATCATGGGTAAGACTAGGTGATGAAATTGCAGGTGACCTTGTTTTTTTCTTTGTGTTTCTCTTTATGTTCTGCAGTTTCTGTAATGAGCTTGCATTGCTGCTGTAATCAGAGGGAAAGGGTTTTATGAGTTATTTCATGTTGGCTTTTGTCTTTCAGTCCAGTCTACACAAACTGTTAGATTATTTTCCCTGTTAAATAAATAAACAAAAAAAAGAAAGGCCCTAAAATCCAATATACTTTTTAAAAATTAATTTATTAATTTATTAATTTTGGCTGTGTTGGGTCTTCATTGCCACAAGTGGGCCTTCTCTAGTTGTGGCGAGCAGGGGCTACTCCTCATTGCGGTGCGTGGGCTTCTCATTGCGGTGGCTTCTCTTGTTGCGGAGCATGGGCTCTAGGCGTGCAGGCTTCAGTAGTTGTGGCACATAGTTGTGGCTCTCAGGGTCTAGAGCGAAGGCTCAGTAGTTGTGGTGCACGGGCTTTGTTGCCCCTCAGCATGTGGGATCTTCCTGGACCAGGGATAGAACCTGTGTCCTCTGCATTGGCAGGCGGATTCTTAACCAATGTGCCACCAGGGAAGTCGCAATACACTTTTTAAAGAAAGCAAAACAACCAAATATATTTTTATACCACCAGAAATTCTACGAAAATGAAGTGTTTAAAATCCCCATCAAGGAAACCTCTCACATGGGTGTTTGCTCTGCTGGCATCATCTCTCCGCCCTGGCATGGAGGGAGCTCTGAGGGGCAGGGGCAGCGTCTGCGTGGACCATAGCTAACAGAAGCTGGTGCTGAATTTCATCCCTGAGGCAGGATATTGGTGAAAGTTCTGGGACAGAGTAGTCTGACAAGGAAGATCTCTGAAGCACGCTTTCCATGGTGGTCCCTGCACCCCTACAGACCTGGAATCGTTGTGGGGGTAGTGTTTCAGAGAGAAAACCTGGGCTTCCCCTGGGTTTAAAAAGAATATGTCAAGATTCAAGCAGAAAGGAGGGCGATGGGGGTGCACTGGAGTGACTTGCCATCAGTGCCCCTCAGATCTGCTTTACCAGGCTGAGGGCTCCACCTGCTGTGATGTTGGTTGTTAACCTCTCAGTGCCGCCCCTTCTCTGGAGAGTTGCCCTCAGCTGATAGAAATCGCGTTTCCCCACCCTGCCCAGGGGTGGCCACAGCCAGTGACTGACTGACCCAGGCATAAAAGACCAGCCTCTTAATCGGTATGCTCCAAGATATGGTTGTGGAAAGACAATCTTCCCAGCTCAGGGTGTCAGAGGTCAGGGTCCAGGGCTGGCAGAGAAGTTGGAAATGTAGGGGAGAAATTCTGGAAGCAAGAGAGCTGCAGAAAGAGTGAGACCCAGAATCTGAGTATAAACTCTGCCCAGGGGAATTCCCTGGTGGTCCAGCGGTTAGGACTCGATGCTTTCACTGCCCTGGCCCGGGTTCAATCCCTGGTTGGGGAACTAAGATCCCATAAGTTGCATGTGTGGCAAAAAAACCAAAGAAACCAAAAAAACACCCTCCCCAGATCCCTAGATAACCACCAAACAATACATGCATAGCAGAGACCCGAGGGAGCTTGGTAAAAAAGCAGGCAGATATGAGAGAGGGGTCTACCCTTGAAAGACGTAACTGCATAAGGGTGATATTCATGAATCTTCTACTCTTTTGACTGGATATATCCCCCAGCTTATACAGAGCTTAGTGGCAGAAAGCTGAAAGCTTACTGGTTTGAGGTGTCAGAGGATAGAGTGTGGGCTGGCAGAGCAGCTAGAAAATTAGGTGTTAACCTCCCAAATAAGGGGGCTACAGAAGGGCCGAGCTTCCAAATCTGAAAATAAATTCTGTTAAGTAGGCAGAGGGCAGGCTACAAAGGCTACAGCTGGAAGCTGAAAAACTGAGCAGAAATGTCAGCTGCTACATACTGTGGAGGAGACAGACTTCACAGTTTCAGACCAGTCAAGTTAACTGCCTACAGAGCAAAACCAACACTCTTCAGAAGAACATAACAGAATCCAAAGTTGCTACAAAATATTACCTACACTGTCTAGTTATCAACAAAAAAATAACTAGACATACAAAGCAACAGGAACTTGTGATCCACATTCATGAAAAAGGCCGTTTACAGAAACTGACCCCAAATGGACCCAGAGGTTAGATAAAGGCCGTCTACAGAAACTGACCCCAAATGGACCCAGAGGTTAGATAAAGGCCGTCTACAGAAACTGACCCCAAATGGACCCAGAGGTTAGATTTAGCAGATAGACTTCGAAGCAGCTATTATAATATAAATATGCTCAAAAAATTAAATAAAATATGATCAAATAGTTAAAGGAAAACATAGTCTTAATCAGTAAACAGATGGCAATACAACAGAGAAAAGGGAACTACAGAAAAGAATCAAATGGAAATTCTAGAGTTGAAAAGTAAAATAACATAAATGAAAACTTCACTAGACAGGCTTAACAGCTTATTGGAGGTGGTAGGAGAAAGAATCTGTGAACTTGAAGATAGATAAATAGAAATTAACCAACCCATAAAGCACAGAGGAAAAAGACTGAAGGAAAAGGGACAGAGCCTGAGAGACCTGTGGGACGATATCAAGCAGTCCAGCACACATGTAATTGGAATCCCAGAGGGAGAGGCGAGGAGGAGAGGGGAGGGCATGGGAGGGAAATGGAGAAAATCAGAAAAAAATATATGAAGAAATAATGATCCCAAATTTCCAAAACCTTGGCACATCACAGACAAACTGCTAAAAGCCAAAGCCAAAGAGAAAATCTTGAAAGCTGTAAGAGAAAAATACAACACACTACATACAGGGAAACAACACTGTGTGTTCATTAGATAATGGAACAACATATGCAAAGTGCTGAAAGAAAACAAAAGTGTGCAAAAGAAAGACACTGGACCCCTATCTTATACTACTCACAAAAAATTAACTTGAAATGAATTAAAGACTTACGTAAGACCTGACACGTAAAACTCCTTGAAGAAAACATAGAGGAAAGGCTCCTTGACATTGGTCTTGGCAATAATTTTTTGGATATGACACCAAAATCATAAGCAACAAAAGCAAAAATAAACAAGTGGGACTATATCAAACTAAAAAGGTTCTGCATAGGACTTCCCTGGTGGCACAGTGGTTAAGAATCCGCCTGCCAATGCAGGGGACATGGGTTCGAGCCCTGGTCCAGGAACATCCCACATGCCATGGAGCAACTAAGCCCATGCGCCACAACTACTGAGCCCATGCACCACAACTACTGAGCCCACGTGCTGCAACTACTGAAGCCCGCGCACCTAGAGCCCGTGCTCTGCAACGAGGAGTCACCGCAATGAGAAGCCCTCGCACTGCAACAAAGAGTAGCCCCTGCTCGCCGCAGCTAGAGAAAGCCCGTGCGCAGCAACGAAGACCCAATGCAGCCAAAAATAAACAAACAAACAAATAAAAAGGTTCTGCACAGCAAAAGAAACAACTGGCAAAATGAAGAGGCAACCTACAAATGGGAGAAAATACTTGTAAACCATATATCTGATAAGGGGTTAGACTACAAAAGATTTAAGGAACTCATAGAACTCAACAGCTAAAACCCAAATAATCCAAAAGGGGGCAAAGGACCTGAATATACATTTTTACAAAGGTATACAAATGGCCAACAGGTATGTGAAAAGGTGCGCAATATCACTAATCATCAGGGAAATGTAAATCAAACTACAATGAGATATCACCTCACACTTGTTAGAAAGGCTATTATCAAATAGACAAGAGATAAGTGTTGGTGAGGATGTGGAGAAAAGGAAACCCTTGTGCACTGTTAACGTAAATTGGTGCAGCCATTACGGAAAACTGTATGCAGTTTCCTCAAAAAATTAAAAATAGAACTACCATACGACCCAGTAACCCCAATTTCGGGTGTGTATCGGAAGGAAATGAAATCACTATCTCATCATATATGGTGCTTGTTATGTTGTGGTACGTTCCTTCTATACTCAGTTTGTTGAGAGTTTTTATCATGAAAGGATGTTGAATTCTGTCAAATGCTTTTTTCTGCATCTATTGAGATCATTGTATGTTTTATCCTTCATTCTATTAACACGTTGTATCACATCAGGTGTGTATTCTTGTGTGCTCCCTGCCCCCCTCCCCCATGCTCCCACAATCCCATACTCATTGCAGACCTGTTTTCCCTTGGTCATCCATTTGTGCTTTAATGAGACCACATTTTATATACTTTCCAGAAAATGCCAATTTGTCTCAATGATGTCCTGCAGATACCCCTTCAGGTCAACTGAGCAAGTGCTAAGGGATCATCCTTTATCCTGCTTAGAATTCCAAACACAACTTCAATCTGAGGAATCAATGTCTTTTCTAATTCTGGAAAATTACCAGCTAATATATGCTAATATTTGTTCAAATATCACTTCTCCACAATCTTCTGCAACTCTCCTTAGACCACGTTACAGCCTCTTGATCCATCCTCCAAGCCCTGCAAATTCTCTCATCATTATTTTCTCTTCATGCAAGGTTCTGGCTGAAGTTCTCAGAACTATCTTCTAATCCATCAGTTCTCTACTTACGTCCAGAGTTAATCCTGTCTATTGAAGGTTTTTCTTTTAATTTCAATGACTGTATTTTTCGTCTCCAAGATTTCTAATATTTTTTTTCCCCTCCACTTCTTCTAGATGTTTTGTTCGTAATTTTGTGTTTCTTTGGGTGGGGAGGAGTATCTTCATTTCCGTGTATCTTCATTCCTCTCCTTGAGCCTCCTAAACATCCTCATTTTAGCCTTTATCAAACTATTCTATAAAATTAGTTTCATCTGAAATGGATCCTAAATATTGAGTTGGATAATTTTTTGATAACATTATAATTCCGTTATGTATTTTGTAATTTGGTGTTGTTAAGCTCTTCTGAGGTGGCATGGTTTTCTTTTTCTTTCTCCCTCTGCGTTCACTGTTTTGTCTAATGGTTTTATGGTTGTCTGTCCTGGCTCCAAACCATCTCTTGTGATGGTGCTTAGTGCCCGCTCTGCCTAGGGGGCCCTAGAATATTCTGGATGCAGTCATCAACTGTGAGGGCAGGCTGACCCAGGCTCGGGTCCCCAGCTGCTCTGTGACAGCTGCAGCCCCAAGCAGAGGTCAGCTCCCTTTTCCCATTCATTTCATAAGCAAATGAGCCCGCCGCAGCCTCCCACCTGCGTGGACCTCTGTGAATAGCTGTTACCCCGCTGCAGCGCCTCAGTTCCCAGGGGCCGCCGCCTGTTTCTAGACCTGGATCTTCAACCCTTCTCTCCAGTTCCCATCTACTTCGTTTCTGGTCCTGTGAGATGTTTTCCTTACTTTGGAGTCCAGCAATGCCTTTCCAGTTTTCTCTTTTCAACGTTCTGGACTGTGTCTAATGTACCAAGTTTATCTTGTGGCAACGCTGAGATCAGGTGGCAGACGTAGTCTGTCAACTTCACTAAATGTTCAAATCACTTTTTTAAAAGCTACCTAACACTCCAGAGCGTCACACGCTCCCAGGAGCCTCCTGTAAGGACCACGTGATCCATCTGAAGGGTCTCAGTGCAGCTCAGGAACAAGCATCTGTCTCCACTGTCCTCGTTATTACTCCCAACCCACCTGGTACATTTCAGATGCCTAAGTCATCACCTTGGCCAGTGCATTTGCCCCCAACCAGCTCATTCTTTTGAGACACCACTGGCAACTGTTTTACCCATTGGAGCACCTAAGCTAGTGTCTACACTCTACCCCAGCCAGGAAATGAGCGAGCCAGCCCCCAAACTCCATCTCACCACCTGCTTTCCTGGGCCGTTCCTGCCGCCAACTGCGCCAGCTGGGCTCTCCAGGAAGCAACACTGACAGAGTTAGGAATACAAAAGGCTGACCTGCCTGTGAAAGGAGAAGGGGAGAAGCTAGGTTGGATGGGTGCTGTCAGCCTGTGATGTAGACACAATAGTTCTCTTTCAGCCCAACGGGGAGAGGGAGCCCTGGGGCAAAGATCATTACCTGGAGAAGCCCCATATTTGGGAGAAATGGCTAGGCCCTTTGTACGACCATCTTGTTCAGTGATGGGCTGAGGGCCAGTAGAGCATGACTTAGGCCAGAAAGCTGAGCAGACCTTGAAGGAGCTATTAGCTCCAGGTTGTCAGCCAACCCCATTCGTTGAAGATGGACAACCAGTCGTTTCAAGTCCTTTCCAAGCAAAGTAGCACATCTCTGTTGTCTGCTGCAATCAGGTATAATTCTAATTTTACCCCTCTATTAACTTCTAGTTGCACATTCTTTTAGTGGTGACCCTAGAGAGTACAGCATGCATCCTTATTAGAGGGTTATTAGTACTTTCAATTAACTAGATGATGCCAGGACCTTGAAGGCAAACTATTTACTTCCTTCTGCCTTTTGCCTTTTGTACTGCAGGAAAACTTTTTTTAATTTGAAGTTAATTTGCTAGTGAAATTAGACATTTGCTTATTCGTTTAAAAAACTTTTTTGGGGCTTCCCTGGTGGCGCAATGGTTAGGAATCTGCCTGCCAGTGCAGGGGACACGGGTTCGAGCCCTGGTCTGGGAGGATCCCACATGCCGCAGAGCAACTAAGCCCGTGCGCCACAACTGCTAAGCCTGCTCTCTAGAGCCTGTGAGCCACAACTACTGAGGCCCGTGTGCCTAGAGCCCATGCTCCGAAACACGAGAAGCCACTGCAATGAGAAGCCCGCGCACCGCAACGAAGAGAGCACCCGGTCGCTGCAACTAGAGAAAGGACTTTTACATTTTTGGGTCTTGAGTTTCAATCTTTAATCTATTTTCAAGTTGAGTTTTGTGTATAAGGGTCCAATGTCTTTCTTTTGCATGTGGATATCTGGTTTTCCCAGCACTATCTTAATTCAAGTGTATTTTCAACCCCACAAGACAGTTATATTCATTTCTTTTTACAACTTATTTCCTTTTCTGGTGCTCTCAATTCTGGCTGCATTGTTAGGCTTCCATCTGGGAGATTTCCTTCTGGCTGGAAAACTCCTTTCAGTGCATCTCTACTGGAGTTGAAATGTTTTTGTTTTTCTGAAAATATTTTTGAAAATATTTTTATTTTGCTTTCACTTTTTAATTTGCTAAGTATTCTAGGCTGGCGCCTTTTTCTTTTGGCATATAATGTCATTCCATGTCTTCTGGCTTTCCTCATTTCTGTTGAAAATAACATGTCTATTAAAGACAAAGTCTTTTTCTCAGGTGCTTTCAGATTTTCTCTTTGGGTTTTGATAGCCTTACTGTGACTACCATAGAGCACTAGTTGTGGTTCTCTTTGAATTTATCCTCCTCGGGCACACACAGAATTCCTTGAATCTATAGCTCAAGTCCTTGATAGTTTTGGTGTCTCTTCTACCCCATTCTTTCTCCTTCCTTTTCTGGGACTCCAAATACATGCATGTTACGTTTTTACTGTATCCTTTATTTCTCTTAGGTGCTGTTCTGTATTTTCAATCCTTTTCCTCTCCTACTTGTCTGAATGTTTTCTACAAACCTACATTAAGTCCATAAATCTTAACTTCTGCTTTGTCCAATCTGCTTTTTTTTTATTTTTATAAAACTGAACCTTGTGTAAGCTTATTTATTTCTTTGAAATCAGTGCTTCTTTACTATATGACTGTATACACAAATACTCCTTAATGCCAGTTCTCAGCTCCAGTAAATTTATACCATTAATAAGTGTAATGAGTTTGATTTGATCACTGGTAAATCTTGGAGAGGAATTGAGAGTTCTTAGACACTCCATGAAACTTACCTGTAATTCTTTTTTTTTTTTTTTCACACACACACACTGTATTTTATTTTTACAAGAGATAAATAGACTGACACCAAGCATTGTACATGGATGACCACAACAAAAGCAACAATGATTGCAATTACCAAACATGAAACACACTCGTACTATGTCATAATATTGACATTCAGTCCAGTAATCCTCCACTGTAACAGCTCCTTTACTTTGCAGTGAAAATTGATTTGTATATTCTTTGCCTCTGAGTCCTTGTGGGATTTTTTTTTTTTTAAATTCAGACAGAAAGTCACAAAAATTATACTCATCCTCATCAGTTCACTCAGTCCCATGTAATTAATTGTTTTTTTTCATCTTGATCTTTTGTTAGCACTTTTATGAGTTCATCAGTTTTTCATCAGAGTTCTGAAAATGCTTATTCATTCAGTTCAGCAGTACAGTCAGTTACCAGAAACCTGTACTTGTCAGAGTCTTTTCCATGAATTTCTTGAAGATGAAACCCTTTTATAGGAACATATTTAAAAAATCATCAGAGTACACCCAGAACTGTCTGTAAATGACAAAAGACTTAAAAATGACCATGGTAAAAGATTTGATGAAAGTTCATAATAATGCAGTTGACAAGAAAATTAGTTATTTCTGAGATATACATTTTAAAGTAATAACTAGGATTATTACTTATAACATTATACCAGAACATACAAGATTTTTAGAAATTTCATGTAATGTCTGAAACATTTATATTAACATATTTCCATACATATTTCCATACAAATACAAATATAAGATTTTTAGAAATTTCATGTAATGTCTGAAACATTTATATTAACATATTTCCATACAAATAACCCAATGAAAGTTTAGTATTAGTTGTTTTGTTTGTTTTTTTATACTGCAGGTTCTTATTAGGCATCAGTTTTATACACATCAGTGTATACATGTCAATCCCAATCGCCCAATTCAGCACACCACCATCCCCACCTCACCGCAGTTTTCCCCCCTTGGTGTCCATATGTCCATTCTCTACATCTGTGTCTCAACTTCTGCCCTGCAAACTGGCTCATCTGTACCATTTTTCTAGGTTCCGCATACATGCATTAATATACGATATTTGTTTTTCTCTTTCTGACTTACTTCACTCTGTATGACAGTCTCTAGATCCATCCACGTCTCAACAAATGACTCAATTTCGTTCCTTTTTATGGCTGAGTAATATTCCATTGTATATATGTACCACCTCTTCTTTATCCATTCGTCTGTTGATGGGCATTTAGGTTGCTTCCATGACCTGGCTATTGTAAATAGTGCTGCAATGAACATTCGGGTGCATGTGTCTTTTTGAATTACGGTTTTCTCTGGGTATATGCCCAGTAGTGGGATTGCTGGGTCATATGGTAATTCTATTTTTAGTTTTTTAAGGAACCTCCATATTGTTCTCCATAGTGGCTGTATCAATTTACATTCCCACCAACAGTGCAAGAGGGTTCCCTTTTCTCCACACCCTCTCCAGCATTTGTTGTTTGTAGATTTTCTGATGATGCCCATTCTAACAGGAGTGAGGTGATACCTCATTGTAGTTTTGATTTGCATTTCTCTAATAATTAGTGATGTTGAGCATCTTTTCATGTGCTTCGTGGCCGTCTGTATGCCTTCTTTGGAGAAATGTCTATTTAGGTCTTCTGCCCATTTTTGGATTGGGGTGTTTGTTTCTTTGATATTGAGCTGCATGAGCTGTTTATATATTTTGGAGATTAATCCTTTGTCCGTTGATTCATTTGCAAATATGTTCTCCCATTCTGAGGGTTGTCTTTTGGTCTTGTTTGTAGTTTCCTTTGCTGTGCAAAAACTTCTAAGTTTCATTAGGTCCCATTTGTTTATTTTTGTTTTTATTTCCATTACTCTAGGAGGTGGATCAAAAAAGACCTTGCTGTGATTTATGTCAAAGAGTGTTCTTCCTATGTTTTCCTCTAAGAGTTTTATAGTGTCCAGTCTTATATTTAGGTCGCTAATCCTTTTTGAGTTTATTTTTGTGTATGGTGTTAGGGAGTATTCTAATTTCATTCTTTTACATGTAGCTGTCCAGTTTTCCCAGCACCACTTATTGAAGAGACTATCTTTTCTCCATTGTATATCTTTGCCTCCTTTGTCATAGATTAGTTGACCATAGGTGCGTGGGTTAATCTCTGGGCTTTCTATCTTGTTCCATTGATCTATGTTTCTGTTTTGGTGCCAGTACCATATTGTCTTGATTACTGTAGCTTTGTAGTATAGTCTGAAGTCAGGGAGTCTGATTCCTCCAGCTCCATTTTTTTGCCTCAAGACTGCTTTGGCTATTCGGGGTCTTTTGTGTCTCCATACAAATTTTAAGATGATTTGTTCTAGCTCCGTAAAAAATGCCATTGGTAATTTGATAGGGATTGCATTGAATCTGTAGATTGCTTTGGGTAGTATACTCATTTTCACAATGTTGATTCTTCCAATCCAAGAACATGGTATATCTCTCCATCTGTTGGTATCATCTTTAATTTCTTTCATCAGTGTCTTATAGTTTTCTGCATACAGGTCTTTTGTCTCCCTAGGTAGGTTTATTCCTAGGTATTTTATTCTTTTTGTTGCAATGGTAAATGGGAGTGTTTCCATAATTTCTCTTTCAGATTTTTCATCATTAGTGTATAGGAATGCAAGAGATTTCTGTGCATTAATTTTGTATCCTGCAACTTTACCATATTCATTAATTAGCTCTAGCAGTTTTCTGGTGGCAGTTTTAGGATTCTCTATGTATAGTATCATGTCATCCGCAAACAGTGACAGTTTTACTTCCTCTTTTCCAATTTGTATTCCTTTTATTTCTTTTTCTTCTCTGATTGCCGTGGCTAGGACTTCCAGAACTATGTTGAATAATAGTGGTGAGAGTGGACATCCTTGTCTCGTTCCTGATCTTAGAGGAAATGCTTTCAGTTTTTCACCATTGAGAATGATGTTTGCTGTGGGTTTGTCATATATGGCCTTTATTATGTTGAGGTAGGTTCCCTCTATGCCCACTTTCTGGAGAGTTTTTATCAGAAATGGGTGTTGAATTTTGTCAAAAGCTTTTTCTGCATCTATTGAGATGATCATATGGTTTTTATTCTTCAATTTGTTAATATGGTGTATCACACTGATTGATTTGCGTATATTGAAGAATCCTTGCATCCCTGGGATAAATCCCACTTGATCGTGGTGTATGATCCTTTTAATGTGTTGTTGGATTCTGTTTGCTAGTATTTTGTTGAGGATTTTTGCATCTATATTCATCAGTGATATTGGTCTGTAATTTTCTTTTTTTGTAGTGTCTTTGTCTGGTTTTGGTATCAGGGTGATGGTGGCCTCATAGAATGAGTTTGGGAGTGTTCCTTCCTCTGCAATTTTTTGGAAGAGTTTGAGAAGGATGGGTGTTAGCTCTTCTCTAAATGTTTGATAGAATTCACCTGTGAAGCCATCTGGTCCTGGACTTTTGTTTGTTGGAAGATTTTTAATCACAGTTTCAATTTCATTACTTGTGATTGGTCTGTTCATATTTTCTGTTTCTTCCTGATTCAGTCTTGGAAGGTTATACCTAAGAATTTGTCCATTTCTTCCAGGTTGTCCATTTTATTGGCATAAAGTTGCTTGTAGTAGTCTCTTAGGATGTTTTGTATTTCTGCGGTGTCTGTTGTAACTTCTCCTTTTTCATTTCTGATTTTATTGATTTGAGTCCTCTCCGTCTTTTTCTTGATGAGTCTGGCTAAAGGCTTATCAACTTTGTTTATCTTCTCAAAGAACCAACTTTTAGTTTTATTGATCTTTGCTATTGTTTTCTTTGTTTCTATTTCATTTACTTCTGCTCTGATCTTTATGATTTCTTTCCTTCTGCTAACTTTGGGTTTTGTTTGTTCTTCTTTCTCTAGTTTCTTTAGGTGTAAGGTTAGATTGTTTACTTGAGATTTTTCTTGTTTCTTTAGGTAGGCTTGTATAGCTATAAACTTCCCTCTTAGAACCGCTTTTGCTGCATCCCATAGGTTTTGGGTCGTCGTGTTTTCATTGTCATTTGTCTCTAGGTATTTTTTTATTTCCTCTTTGATTTCTTCAGTGATCTCTTGGTTATTTAGTAACGTATTGTTTAGCCTCCATGTGTTTGTCTTTTTTACGTTTTTTTCCCTGTAATTCATTTCTAATCTCATAGCGTTGTGGTCAGAAAAGATGCTTGGTATGATTTCAATTTTCTTAAATTTACTGAGGCTTGATTTGTGACCCAAGATGTGATCTATCCTGGAGAATGTTCTGTGCGCACTTGAGAAGAACGTGTAATCTGCTGTTTTTGGATGGAATGTCCTATATATATCAATTAAATCTATCTGGTCTATTGTGTCATTTAAAGCTTCTGTTTCCTTATTTATTTTCATTTTGGATGATCTGTCCATTGGTGTAAGTGAAGTGTTAAAGTCCCCCACTATTATTGTGTTACTGTCGATTTCCTCTTTTATAGCTGTTAGCAGTTGCCTTATGTATTGAGGTGCTCCTATGTTGGGTGCATATATATTTATAATTGTTATATCTTCTTCTTGGATTGATCCCTGGATCATTATGTAGTGTCCTTCCTTGTCCCTTGTAACATTCTTTATTTTAAAGTCTATTTTATCTGATATGAGTATAGCTACTCCAGCTTTCTTTTGATTTCCATTTGCATGGAATATCTTTTTCCATCCCCTCACTTTCAGTCTGTATGTGTCCCTAGGTCTAAAGTGGGTCTCTTGTAGACAGCATATATATGGGTCTTGTTTTTGTATCCATTCAGCCAGTCTATGTCTTTTGGTTGGGGCGTTTAATCCATTCACGTTTAAGGTAATTATCGATATGTATGTTCCTATGACCATTTTCTTAATTGTTTTGGGTTTGTTTCTGTAGGTCCTTTTCTTCTCTTGTGTTTCCCACTTAGAGAAGTTCCTTTAGCATTTGTTGTAGAGCTGGTTTGGTGGTGCTGAATTCTCTTAGCTTTTGCTTGTCTGTAAAGCTTTTGATTTCTCCATCAAATCTAAATGAGATCCTTGCCGGGTAGAGTAATCTTGGTTGTAGGTTCTTCCCTTTCATCACTTCAAGTATATCATGCCACTCCCTTCTGGCTTGCAGAGTTTCTGCTGAGAAATCAGCTGTTAACCTTATGGGAGTTCCCTTGTATGTTATTTGTCGCTTTTCCCTTGCTGCTTTCAATAATTTTTCTTTGTCTTTAATCTTTGCCACTTTGATTACTATGTGTCTCGGCGTGTTTCTCCTTGGGTTTATTCTGTATGGGACTCTCTGCGCTTCCTGGACTTGGGTGGCTATTTCCTTTCCCATGTTAGGGAAGTTTTTGACTATAATCTCTTCCAATATTTTCTCTGGTCCTTTCTCTCTCTCTTCTCCTTCTGGGACCCCTATAATGCGAATGTTGTTGCGTTTAATGTTGTCCCAGAGGTCTCTTAGGCTGTCTTCATTTCTTTTCATTCTTTTTTCTTTAGTCTGTTCCGCAGCAGTGAATTCCACCATTCTGTCTTCCAGGTCACTTATCCGTTCTTCTGCCTCAGTTATTCTGCTACTGATTCCTTCTAGTGTAGTTTTCATTTCAGTTATTGTATTGGTCATCTCTGTTTGTTTGTTCTTTAATTCTTCTAGGTCTTTGTTAATCATTTCTTGCATCTTCTCAATCTTTGCCTCCATTCTTATTCCGAGGTCCTGGATCATCTTCACTATCATTATTCTGAATTCTTTTTCTGGAAGGTTGCCTATCTCCACTTCATTTAGTTGTTTTTCTGGGGTTTTTTCTTGTTCCTTCATCTGGTACATAGCCCTCTGCCTTTTCATCTTGTCTATCTTTCTGAAACTGTGGTTTTTGGTCCACAGGCTGCAGGATTGTAGTTTCTCTTGCTTCTGTTGTCTGCCCTCTGGTGGTTGAGGCTATCTAAGAGGCTTGATGGGAGGCTCTGGTGGTGGGTAGAGCTGACTGTTGCTGTGGCGGTCAGAGCTCAGTAAAACCTTAATCCACTTGACTGTTGATGGGTGGGGCTGGGTTCCCTCCCTGTTGGTTGTTTTGCCTGAGGCAACCCAACACTGGAGCCTACCCGTGCTCTTTGGTGGGGTTAATGGCAGACTCTGGGAGGGCTCACGCCAAGGAGAACTTCCCAGAACCTCGGCTGCCAGTGTCCTTATCCCCACGGTGAAACAGAGCCACCACTCGCCTCTGCAGGAGACCCCCCAACACCAGCAGGTAGGTCTGGTTCAGTCTCCCCCAGGGTCACTGCTCCTTCCCCTGGGTCCCGATGCACACATTACTTTGTGTGTGCCCTCCAAGATTGGGGTCTCTGTTTCCCCCAGTCCTGTCAAAGTCCTGCAATCAATTCCCACTAGGCTTCAAAGTCTGATTCTCTAGGAATTCCTCCTCCCGTAGCCGGACCCCCAGGTTGGGAAGCCTGACGTGGGGCTCAGAACCTTCACTCCAGTGGGTGGACTTCTGTGGTATAAGTGTTCGCCAGTCTGTGAGTCACCCACCCAGCAGTTATGGGATTTGATTTTACTCTGATTGCGCCCCTCCTACCGTCTCACTGTGGCTTCTCCTCTGTCCTTGGACGTGGGGTATCCTCCTTGGTGAAGTCCAGGGTCTTCCTGTCAATGATTGTCCAGCAGCAAGTTTTGATTCTGGTGCTCTCGCAAGAGGGAGTGAGAGCACGTCCTTCTACTCCGCCATCTTGGTTAATCTACCGTCCAATCTGCTTTTAAATTCACTTATTGGGTTTTAAATTCCAATTACTGTATGTTTCAGTTTTATAATTTCCATTTGAGATTTTTTTTGGCGGGGGGGTGGATAGATTCCAGTCCTTTAGGGGTCATCTATTTTCTTGACTATATTAATCACATTTTTTTTTTTTTTTATAAATGCAGTCATTCTTTTTTTTTTTTTTTTTTAATTTTTTTTTCTTTAAATTAATTTATTTATTAATTATGGCTGTGTTGGGTCTTCGTTTCTGTGCGAGGGCTTTCTCTAGTTGTGGCAAGCGGGGGCCAGTCTTCATCGCGGTGCGCGGGCCTCTCACTATCGCGGCCTCTTTTGTTGCGGAGCACAGGCTCCAGACGCGCAGGCTCAGCAATTGCGGCTCACGGGCCCAGCTGCTCCGTGGCATGTGGGATCTTCCCAGACCAGGGCTCGAACCCGTGTCCCCTGCATCGGCAGGCAGACTCTCAACCACTGCGCCACCAGGGAAGCCCCTTAATCACATTTTAAAGTCTAAAAATACTTGGCATGTTTTGTCTCTTGGCACGTCTAAGAAATTTTTATTGAAAGCCAACATTGTGTATGAAAAATGGTAGTGGCTTTGGGTGGTGCAGTTTTCCTTCAGAGGGAATTTGTTTCTCCTGCTAAGACTGGTCTTTGCTCTTACTTCTAGGCTGTGGTCCTTTGGTGGTTTTGCTGTTTACCAGTCCCTCCTCGAGTCCCTAAGCTCCAATCCTGCTTCCCCAACACTTAGCTGTCTAGACTCTTCTTAGCTGCTATTTTCTACTTGGCTTTTTGGCATCTCTCCCTGCACAGTTCAGGACTCATCAAAGGCCTTGAGAGGAAGAGCAGTGAATGTCAGGCTCACTTTATGATCCTCTTTTCTCCAGGATCTTGTCCCTTCTGTCTTGGCTTCTTCCGTCACCCTTCACTCCAAGGTCTTCCCAGCCCTGTAAGGCTGCTGAAAGCTCAGGGCCTCTGCTTTCTGCTGCGCCTCATGTTACTTAATCAGCAAAAGCCAAAAGGGGAAAAGTGGTATCGAATATCAGATTCACTTCAGTGCATTTCTCCTCTGAGCACCTGCGGCCTTGTTTGCTCTCCAGTGCCTTCAAAGAGCTAGTTTTATTATTTATTTATTTATTTATTTAGGCCGGGCCGTGCGACATGCAGGACCTTAGCTCCCCAACCAGGGATCGAACCTGCGCCCCCTGCAGTAGAAGCGCAGAGTCTTAACCACTGGACTGCCAGGGAAGTCCCAAAGAGCTAGCTTTATAAAACTTGTTGTTGGCAGGATGTTTAATCTGATAAAAACGCTCACAGCTGGAAACGGAAGTCCCGTTCCTTGCATTTCTAGTAATTACGATTGGCTGCTACAATTTATAGTTTGATGCACAGTCTCTAAACAGTGTTTTTAACTCTAAATTTTGCTTTGCCTGATACTGTCATGTTTTCTTTTTGTTTGCATTTTCCCCTTTTTTCTATTCATTTATTTTCAGCCTTTGTCATTTTTATGACTTTCATACAAACAACATATTGCTGGGTTTTATTCTCAACCCCTGTCTGACCGTGCCTTTTAAAGAGAATCTAGATGTAGCGTAGCAACTTACATCCTTTCTTTTCTTTGTTTGGGGGTGGGGGTGGATTAGGGGAAACTCTCTCTACCCCAAAGCTCAGAAATAAGTGAAAATTAGCACTTGGGAGACACATGGAGAAAACCGAGTTGGAAAGTCTAACCTGAGATGTGTGACGACATGGGCCTGCTAGCCCCGCACTCCTGACTCACACAGCTGCGTACCTAGCCACTAGCAGAGCTGGACAGCTTACACACAGACAACAGACCAGAGGACACTCCTCTGCAGGCCAGCGAACGCAAGGAAGAGCACACGGGGCTCTCGAGACAAAGCGCAGATCCTCTCTGGAGTAACCAGGTAAATCACCGTGACCTCCCCGGAGACTGAGAGGCGAGGGAAAGAGAGGCCGAGAGTGTTAACTCCTGCATTAAGATTCCACAGAGAAACCTGAGACCTGCAACTGCCCCTCATGTTGCTCGGTGCTTCATCCTTTTCACCCATTAGACTCAGCCATTACGCCAGGGTCAGTGGTGTAGCTGGGCCCCTAAGAAGGTGCTGGGCCCACTTTCATGCCACTCCCTCAATGCTGCCCCTTTATTATCTTCCTGTAACAAAAGCTTGGTGAGAGCCTTA
The DNA here is from genome assembly GCF_965194805.1 of Balaenoptera borealis. Lineage (NCBI taxonomy): Eukaryota > Metazoa > Chordata > Mammalia > Artiodactyla > Balaenopteridae > Balaenoptera > Balaenoptera borealis. The sequence continues at coordinate 4,713,951 of NC_138868.1, forward strand.
GAGGAGACAGTAAATACTGCCCCCTCCCCCACTGGCCTTTAATCCCTCTAAAGCATCCCTCTGGGAAATAAAACACAGCAAATGGATTCAAAATACTCATTTTATTAATGAGCGTGTCTTGAAGGACATGGCTTGGAGGTTCCCTAATACTTGACCCCTAGGTTAAACGCACCCACCTGCTCACAGGAAGCACTCACACAAACGCAGGCGTCTCCCCACACAAGGACAAAAGCCTCCTGTATGAAAAGGGCAACCCAGAAGGCAGCTTCTCCATGGGCAGGCAAAGCCACACTGGATTCCAGAAAACACTAACCCAAGAATGCCCAAGATCCTGTTCCCAAACCCCTCTTCTGCTGGAGAGGAATGGCAATTCCATGATGGCTTATGTGACATGGGGAGTGAGTTCTCCTCAACAGTGTTTATTTTTCTCCGTTCTCTTATCTTAAGGGGTGGGGGAAAATGTATAAACTACATATAATAAAACGCATAGGTTTTAAGTGTAGAGTTCAGTGAGTTTTGACAAACATCTACACTCGTGTAACCACGATCACAAACAAGACGTAGATTTCCATATTCCTTTATTACCAATCCCTCCACCCCCCCTTCTCCTTCAGGACCAAACAATGTTCTGATTTTCAGCACCATCCATCAGTCTGGCCAGTTCTAAAGCTTCATATAAAGACATACGGTACGTACTCCATGTGTCTTGCTAAACATGTTTTTGAGATTCATACAACATGCTGCATTTATAATAGTTCATCCCTATTTATTGCTGAGAGATATTCTATTAACATACTACAATCTGCTTACCCATTTTCCTGCTGTCGGACATGTTTTTGATCTTGCATTATTATGAACAAATTGACAACAAACATCTTGTACGTCTTGTGGACATACATTGAGTTCTACTAGCTCCACATTTTCATCAATATCTGGTACTCTTGGTCTTCTTAACGTTGGCCATTCTACTGGATGGGAAACGGTAGCTTTTTGCGATTTTAATTTGCATCCCCTAGTGACTAATGCCTGTAAACAGCTTCTCATGTTCTTATTGGTCACTTGTATATCTTCTTTGTGATGATCTGTTCAAGTCTCTTGCCCATTTATTAAATTGGGTTTTTCATCTCATTTGTGATCTGCACTTTTCTATTTTCTGGACATGAGTCCTTTGTCAGGACACACAGAGATTACTTTTCTCCTGGCCTACCTGTTCATTGTGAAGGACAGAAAAATGTCATTTTGATGGAAGCCCCATGTCTTTTCCCTTATGATTTGCGCTTTGTGTCCTAAGAATTCTTTGCCCATTCCAAAGCTGATTAGGTATTTTTGTTTTCTTCTAGAAGCTTGTGTAAATGCTTATGGTTTTAGACCTATCATAGATTTTTTGTTTTTTGGCCGTGACATGTAGCTTACGGGATCTTAGTTCCCTGACCAGGGATTGAACCCGGGCCCTGGGCAGTGAAAGCATGGAGTCCTAACCACTGGACCTCCAGGGAATTCTCCCTACCATCTATTTTGTATTAATTTTTGTATATGGTGTTTGAGAGGAGTCAAGGTTAATTTCTTCCCATACAGATATCCAGCTGCTGGTTGAGAAGACTTTCCTTTCCCATGTAATTGCCTCGGCAATGTTGTTGAAAATCAACTCACCATGTATTTGTGGGGTCTATTTCTGGATTCTATTCCATTTCATTGATCTATTTCAGGGGTCAGCAATCTTCTTCTGTAAGGGCCAGACAGTAAATATTTTGCGGTTTGCAGGCCATGTGGCCTCTGTTGCAACTACTCAACTCTGCCAGTGAATCATGAGAGCAGCCAATTAAGGGTCGGGTCCAGGAGCAAGAAGGGGCATTCCCACAAGTCCCTCAAAAGTCTCCACTCCTGTAAGCTTATCAAACGTAATTCTCATACATACCTTGGCCTGCTTTGAAACTGTCTTGTAGCTGTCAGGCTTTGTCCATCGCTACGCCTGTAACATTTCTATTGTTCTACTGGCTATTAAACACTTGATGTTTCATAGTCTCCACTCACTGCTCTACTTTGAAATCAAATTGACAAATTCTAAGAAAAAAAAAAAATTCCAGAAAGATTTGTTTGGGAGTGCACTGTAACAGCTAGTTATTAATTGAGCATTTACATAGCCGAGCATTGTTCTGTTATATATTTAAATGTGTTACACTTGATCTTCACAACTCTGTCACTTGCTAGCTGAGCATCCTTGGACAAGACTATTTAACTTCTGTGTCCCTCTTATGCACGTGTGAAATGAGGGTAACTATCTATCTCACAAAATTGCTGTGAAAAAAAGTTAATGCACCTAAAGCTTTTAGAACAGTGCTTTAAGAACTCAGTTTTCCGTTAACAAGTGGAGAATTGTACAGGAGAAACAAAACCAAACCACTCAATGCCTTACGTAAGGCAGTATGAAATAGTCAGCGGAGGGGTCCCTGCCTTTAAGCATTTATAACCCAACTAGGGTAATAAATTCAAAGGCAGCACTGTGTCGTCGGTTCATTAGGTAAGTAATGAACGATTGGTACAGATGGTAAGGACAACGCCAGCACGCACTGATTGCTGAAAATGAATGGCCGAGCCAAAAAGGTATCAGTAAGGACGGGAACAGGATCCAGAGAGAAGAAACCGAATCGAAGGAAAGAATGAACACCGGCTATGGAGCGAGACAAGGAACACGACTCCTGGCCTGTCACCCTGGTGCAAAAGCAGTGGACAATGGACAAACGAAGGGACGTAGCTCTGTCCCAGGAAAACCACCTGTAAACACAGGTGTTGGGCCAGAGCTGGCACGTGGGAGGTAGCCGACCCTGAAGCTGAAAAATGACTAAATCCATCTGCCTGGAGTGAAGGTGCTCGAGTTTTCCGGAGGTTCAGCTTGTAAACAGAACCAGAGGCTCAAAGCCAGGATTTAGAAAGGCCAGTAGGTGACCTTAAGGGGTTGAAAAGTGAGGAGACAGCACATACTAACATCTATGAAGTGTTTACAGTAAGGCAAGAACTATTCTATGTGCTTTAAGTCCATGAACTTGTGGCTGTGGTTTCCCCATCGGACAGAAAAAGCAGCTGAGACAAAAAGAAGCTCTCCATCCTGGGTGGGTGGGGCGGCCTGTGAGTGAATGCCAGCCCCGGTCCGGAGCCCACGGCTCTGAGCGCTCAGCGGGGCCTGCGGCGTCTGGGGGCCCAGGGGTGTGTGCCCAGACTAGCACAGGGGGACGTGGTGACTAGCTGGCTCTGGGGGACTGATAACAACCAGGGGGACACTTGCTTATGCAAACAGACAGAGGAGGGAAAAGGAGCAGCTGTGACACAGCCTCACATTCTGAACACCGCTATGGAACACCTGAGAAATTTTACCTCCACAGTTACCTCCTGGGGCCGGATGCCAAAACCCCAGGCTGGGGAGGTGTCGTACACGGAGGACAGACACAGCACGAGCTCGCAGCAGATCCCCTGAGCAAAGTACACGGAGCCCCTGCGCGGTGGGCTCTGGCTGCTCCCGCCGTCCGGGCAGGACAAGCCCCCGAGCCCGCGGACAGCAGGCTCTTCCCTGGGCGCAGCCGCTCAGTCTCCCCGGCGCAGGATCTGGTGCATGCAGCACGAGAGCTGGTGTCAGGAAGCCCGACCCATCAAACACCAATGGTGGTTCTCTCGTAAGGCCCCACACCCTGCCTAGTTATTAAAGCCCAAGCAAGGTACAAGAGAAGACTCTAGAAACAAAGAATCAGGCTTTATTTTGTTGTCGTTTTTTAATACAGGTATGGTGTCGTAGACATCTGTTAGTCTCGCATTCAGTACGGCCAACCCACAGAAATGAAAGTAGAAACTCAGTGAGCTTGTGCTCGCTCCTGCCCCCGGGACTGGCACCCTCCCACCCCCAACAGCCTTTGTGCTGCCCACCCGTGCCCCCTCCCTGCCACGCGAGTCGCGAGTCGAGCAGAACAAAACACCCCCCCCCCAAGGAGAAACCCTGAGTGCCCTTTCATCAGCAGTGGGTGGGATGAAACAAGACACCGTGTTTACCTTGGGTGGGATGGAGAAGCCAAGCAAATCCAGACGGTACAGGGGCAGCGCGTGTGCCCCTGGAGCCAGGCCGGTGCCCGCAAAGCTCTCTACCAGGCGAGACGAGCGCGCGCCGTCCTTCCACAGTCCCCGAGGTCCGGGTCGCACCAGTCAGCGTCCTTGAGACAAGCGAAGGGCGCCCTGTCCTCTGGCAGTGCTAGAGTCCTGGGGAGAGCACCCGAGGGCAGTGTCTTCTGGGAGGAGCTCCCAACAGAAAGGGTCCCTGAGGAGGCGCGCGAAGGCCAGGCACAGCAGCCCTGCCGTCTGTCCCAGGGGCACGGCCGACTCCACTGTCCTTGAGGGCTAGGCCTGCCTCGGGAAACCTCATGAAGGGTTTCCACACCATTTACAATGGAAAAGTAAATCAGAAATAAGGCATTAGACATTTGATTTTTTTATTTCCATATGCAATGTAATGTTTAGGCACGCTGCTTGGGATGCTATTTCTAAAAAAATCGTTGGCCATTTTTCAGAATATCCTTTTGGTTTTAAATACTGGTCAGGAAAAACAAATGATGTAAAAATACGTGAATAATTTTCTATTACAGAAATGAAAAACTGATTTGCATCTAAAAGTGCAGGAGGTGAAGTAATTTAACCCTTTCACCAGACAATATGGCAATATACAATATATTGCTTCAGCTGTTTGAGAAGGCTGTGATGTATTTTTATACTGACATAGAAAATTATAAATTACATTGAATTAGTATCCATAATCACTATATATGTACACAAACCAGTTCTTAAAAAAAAAATACACTGGTTTAGAATTTACGAGTGAAAACCTCACAAGGTACAGTAAAACAATTAACATGCTTAGGTGCCGGATTTTGATTTCTAGTTTAAAAATACTAGCCTGTAAAATGAACGCACTCTAATTCCATTAGCAGCACGAGCATTTTTCCACTGACTTGCCTAATATGATTTAGGTATGTTAGATACGCAGATTGCTCTGAAACTTTCATTGGTGTTGCTTGTTAACAAGGTAAATTTTGGTGAATGGGTTAAAAGGCAGATGAACAACCAAAACAAAACAAAAAACAAAAACAAAAAAAACCCAAACCACAAGCCATGTACACTCCAAATATTCTAGTGTTTCACCTGTAGGGATAATCAGTTCAAGCAAACAAGACTTTAACAGAACATATGGCTTTACAATAACATCAATTTATCAACTAAGTTGTAGCAATAAATACTTAATCTCTACCAATAGACTTACATTTTTTGATCCGCTTTAAACAATACAGAAAACAGTTACCAATCAAAAACTGGTTATAAAAAGAACACCAAGAATTTCTTATTCAAAATCACTTTTGTAAGTTAGAACAACCAAAATAACACTTAGAGGGCATCTCAATCCTACAACTCCTCGCCAACCTGGAAGAAAAATGAATTCAGAACTTTGTACAAGGTGAAAAATGTATGAAAACTGCCTAATACTTTGGTCACACTAATAATTGTCAAATAGTTATGTTTCAAATACAATAGATCTGTGTATTCACTTTTATAAAACTATTCTTACAGCCATTTTAACTATAGTATTACTACTATTATTACATGGGTGGCAAGATCTTATTTCACAGGCTACCCATTATTTAGAACAATACAATATAAACATACGCAAAAATTCTTGGTATTTGTCAATGTGCAATATTTGTACACTTCTGGGTTTCTCTGTACAACGTCTTAGACTCTAGAATATAAAGGTTGCTGGTCCTGATCCCTTGCAGGGTGCGTGCAGCAGCGGTGGCTCGGCGGGCCCCCGACGCAGCCCCGGACCCCGCACGGTGGCGCCTGCGGTCCCCGGTCAGCAGCAGCAGCGGCGGCGGCGGCGGCGGCAGCGGCGGCGGAGCTCGCTCATCATACGGGGCCGTTAACCGCCGCATGGCCCGGCATGCTCGACTGCTCAGTCCTGCGGGGTGAGACCAACTCCGTGTAGCTCCCCGAGGGTGGGGAGCGTTTATTCGAATACTGTCTGCGCAGCGCCTAGCACAAAGCCTGCACTCAGCAGTTACTTCATGAAATGCTTCTTAAATGAATTTTCCTAAAGCTCCAGAAAATCTAACTGAACTGCTCTAAGCTTCAGCTCCGGCGAACTAAGCACGTAGCAAGGGCTGCAGAGGAGCAGGGGCTCCGTGAGACCCACCGCGCCTCAGCCCCTCAGAAGCACAGGGACAGACTGGTCAGTGGTCCCCGAACCTTCAGGAGCTGTTTGCTCATCCCTCCTTCAAAACAGCTTTTCCTCTGTTCTGTACATTGCAATCCACATAAAATTTCACTTGATAAAAATGGGATTTTGCTACTGGGGGGTGGGGTGGGGGGGACAAAAGTTTGTAAAAGGACCAACTTTGAGAACAAAGGTGTGCACTTTAACAAACGTGCTCCCCCGAAGCGAACATCAGGGGTGACGCTGCAGGGGGTGGGGGTGGGGGGAGAGGGGGATACGAAAGGAACAAAGTGGTGACAGGGTACCCAGGACCTTCCTGCCGAACTACAATGTGACCTACATCTTATGAACGAGACTTAGGAAAAGATGTTTAGGGCTGAAATTGGGAAGCACAAGTACTCTTGAACCGGCACTCCAACTTTACAGAGTGCTTCAGACCCCTGCTAATCCTAACAGAGACCCATGAAGTCAGCTCCACTCACACAGCAGACTCTCCCTACATTCCATGGTGTCTCAATATATCACAGACACAGGCACTTGCATTCTGGAACCAGACATAACCGGGCACATGCCCTGCCTTCGCCACTTACAAGCCGTGTCTTAACCTCTCTCACCTCAGTTTTCTCCCCCTGTAAAACAACCCCCCCCAAAGAAATGAGTATACAACGTATGCAAGGTACCTGTTTGCACACTGCTGGCACAGATACCGTACATACTTGATAAATACTGAAAAATAAAATTTTGTGGCAATGAAAAGCTTTACGTGCAATAGTGCACCTCTGTCAACGTCAAAATTAACATTTGGCTGTGACAGGAACGATCTCGGTAAGACTGCATACAGAAAGTCCCAAATGGCTATCTTCATCGTCAACAGTACCGTAAATTGCTTTTAGAATGCAAATGTGACACATCAGAAAACCTACCTCTGTCCCCGCCAAGACAGCAGCTCAGATGCCCGACTGCCCTACCTAAAGTGGGACTCCTATTCCTTCATCCAGCTTTATTTACTCTTCATGTCCCTATACATTATCTGTGGGGTCTGTTTTGCTGCTGTTTTATCACGAGGCCTAAACCAGTGCCTGCTGCACTCATATGTGTTGGACGGAGGAAGGACAGGCAGACAAGTGATGGCCCCTCTTCTCCCGCTGGCTCTCCCCACCTTTTTCCTCCACTGCCTGAGTCCTGCAGATTGGGAGAGGCAGGGCTCCTCATCCCAGATGCTTCTCTGCACGAAGAGCAAGTGGGTCCCCCGAGGCAAACACTTCTGCACTCCGGAGCCCAGGAGCCGATCCCACAGGCAGGCTGTATCACTCATGCCAGAGAAACCAAGAACACGCTCCAGGAGCAACGACTCCAAAGTGGGACAGGCTAGATACCTTGTAGGCGGCTCTCCATACAAAGGAAATTTACAGGGAGACACTAGGGAGGTGACAAGGACTGCTTAGGTTTTTACACCTACAGAGGACCTCTGAAAAAAACATACCGAACCCTCGGCAAAAGAGTGACTTGCCCGACCCTTAGACGCACAGCTGGGGCTAGCTCCCCTGCAGCCGGAGTGCCACCCCGTCCCCTCCTCCCAAAGCCACCACTACAGCCGGCACGCACGAGTAGCTCTTATAACTGATCTGTTTTATACACACACACGCGTTTTTAATTACAAAAGCAAACCCCTCATCCCAGCTGTAATTTCCATGAGAGAAACAAAAGCAGGGTTTGCTACACTACGAACATACAGGTTTACTGACCAGTGAACAGAGAGTGCCCCCTGCTGGTTCCCACTGGTTACACTGCCCCTAAAATGCCTAGATTTGGGGGCGTCAGCTGAGAGGGAAAGTACTTCTCGGCAATGGCTTTAAAAGTTACTTTATTCCTTATGGAAGGAATATACAAAGTTGGATATATTTAATCAAAACAGTTCAGTCTGCGCAGCGCTGAGCGAAGGTCCTTGTGGTCCAAGGGCAAGTCCTCAACTTCCCACGCAAGCTCTGGAGCAACAGGAGGCCGCCCTCGCCCTGCCTGCGGGGCTGCACACAGCCCAGGGTGGCCCTTGGGGGCTGGGGCTCTGGCTGGGCCTGTCCCTCCAGACCACGGGCTCAGTCTAGGCAAAAGGTGACTAGACAGATAACGTCACATTTCAAATCCCCTGGCTCTAGTGGTGGGATTTTCACACTTCATCCGGACAAGATAAATATTTCGCAAAAACAAAACCAAAGAGGGACTCATCTGAGAGTTGACAGTATTTAGCCACACATATGAAAGGCTCTCCAGGAAACCCTCCCGCGTGTCACATGGACACATCTGTGGGAACCGGGCACTAGGGAGCCGCTCGTGTGTGCCTGGCAGCTGGGTGACTATGGCGCTGAGGGAACCCAATCCTGGAAGGGCTCAGTATCAGCCTCAACCTGGTGCCTCATCAAGAAAAAAAAAGGGGGGTGGGTGGGCGGGGTTATGCCAGCATGAGAGACGCCTCCAGCCCAAATAATTTCTCAAAGAGCCAGTGATGTTACTGAATCTCCAAAAACCAGTTAGTTTTCAGCTTCTGCAGTAGGAGATGAACTGTTATGTCTACGTTCTCAGCTCAGTCACCCTGATTACCATACGGAACTGAGAAAATGCTTCTGTGCAAGTCACTGAACACCTGAGGACAACTGTTAACGACCCCCCACCGCCATACCAACCTCCCTCCCAGCTCCCAGGAGACAAAGCCAGAGCAGGGCCTAGGCAGGACGGCCGGAAGCAGGTAGTTACCTCTGCTCTGGGCTGCTGGGGGGCCGGGGGGCTGCAGACTTCCCCTCTGCCGTCTCCAGGCTCTCCTCCGCGTCTTTACAAGCAGCATCTTGAGAGGTAGACAGTTTTCCTTCCTCACTGCAGTGAAGAGCACGACACGCAGCATTAGACGCCCGACGCGGCAGCAGCGGGTGGAGAAGGAGGGCGCATGCAGATGGCTCTGGAAGTCATGGCGGCCATGGATCCGAGCCCCGGGGCTGAGCATGCTCGGGGGGGATCACAGGGACCACAGGCGCGACTGGGACACCACGGAAGGGGAGGGTCACACACAAGTGGGGGCCGAAAGAGGGACGATGTAGTGCAGCTGGTGTCTGGTAAAGAATGGTCCCACGTCACTGTACATACCGGTAGGATTTCAACACTCTGAAGCCAAGTGTGCAAAACAGAAAAAGAAATGTACGAGAGTTTCAGAATACTCCTATAAATGAGGTATTTGGGGGAATAATATGTCCACGACTGCACATAAGCAAAACTGCAGACTCGGTGAAGGTGTCAAATGAACCTGTTTGAAGGAATGAGTCTTTAGTTAAAGACTTCTGCCTTCGGGGCCAAGCCCCCCATCGGCTTGCTGGCTGGTGTCACGCGAGCAGGAGGCCGTGCAGCCGGGGCCAGGACGCGTTTCTGCAGCTGTCTTCTGACAGCGCGTGAGAAGGACACGCCACGAAGGGAAAGAGAGCCAGGAACAGTGGCCAGAAAGGTAAAAACTGGTCCTGAGGGGTCAGAGAGAGGGCTTGGGGAAATGAAACATGAAAGGATGATTTTCCCCTTAGATTGCTCTTGCGGAGAAAGACAAGGAGCAAATGCTGTCAACTGTCTGTGGGCTGGGAATTTAGACTTCTGCCTATTTTGTGTCTGGCATTCCCATTTTGACACAATCCAAGACGGCACTAAATTGAGCTTTTACGGGCAGCTAAAGGTTCCCTTTGGGACAGTCCATCATTCTTAGTGTGGGGTCCTGTCCCAGATTTGCTTATGAAAAACCTCACTTTAGGATGACTTCTCGGTGGCTTTCAGACGGGTCTGGCAATTTACAAGGAGGAACGTGAACGGAAGTCTAGTTCATTACTCCTCCTAATTGATCCCCATTCTCCACTCCCTGCCCACCAAAGCGACTATCCTGATGTGTTCAATACATGTTACTTTCATTCTCGTATGTGTATTCTGAGACACATCACTGGCCTGGAACCCACACCCCGCTGCATTTATCTCTGTACCAGCACAGTCTGCAGGGCCGTCTTTTCCTGCTGCCTGTGGCACAGCACCCCACGGTGCACACCTCCTGTTCTACCGCGTTCTCACAGCGACCGGTGCCTCTGTGCACACGGCTGCAACGCTGCCACTGCCTGCTGGGGCCCCACTGGACCCGCTGGGACACTTCTCAGGGCTCTACACGCAGGAGCGGAAAATGCTGGCCATCCTTCCAGCCAGCATGCCCACCAGCAGGGCGACAGGGTTCCTGTAGCCCCAGAGCCCACCAACACTCAGCATTTCCCACCTCTCCAATTCCTGCCAGTCTAGTAAGAGGTATCTGATATTGAATGAGTTTTGAGTATCTCTTCTTAGTTTTGCCCCTTTGGGTTTCCTTGTCTGTAAACTGCCTAATGATATTTTTTGCCCATTTTCTGATTTGGGTTTTCTACATCTTTTCCTTACTGGTTTGAATATTAAATGTTAATTTCTGACTGATTTAGAGCTGTAAGCTTTTCCCCCCTCAATGTGCCATCTGCCTCTTAATTTTGTCTACAATACTATATTAACCAGAAATTCTTAAATTTGATGTAATCCAATTCTATTCTTTGCATGAGGTTTATGCTTTTGGAGGTTGCTTTGTTCTGTTTTGAAAAAGAAGTCCTTTTCTGTCCACAGGTCAGGATACACTGCATGTTCTTCTAACTACCATGAGACTCTGGCCACATCACTTAACTCCAGTATCTCATTTTCATCATCTGGAAAGTGGGATGATAGCCATGGTACTTATCTTATAGGGTCCTTGAAAGAAAGAAACGAGTTAACACGTGAGAAATATCTGGCACAGCGCTGGGCACACAGGAGGCGCTGCACGTGTGCTCTCACCCTTCGTGCTCAGGCTTCACTGGTTCCCTTGGAGTGAGCCTGCCTCCACCACCTGCTACACCATCCGCCTTGGGACTGAGCTCTCTCTCACCACAGTGGCCCCTTTAACTATCTGTGTGCTAATATCACACTGTTTTAAGTATTTTGACTTTGCAGCATGACCAGTACTGTCAGGGTAAGTCTCTTATTTAACCTTTCTATGGCTCTCTAAGCAATGTGGGAAACTTTTTATTCCACATGAATTTTAGAATATGTTTATCAAGCGTCTTAAAATTCCAACTGAAATTGTGACTGGGACTGCACTAAACTTACAGATTAATCTGGTGATGGTGGGTGTCTCTGCAGCACTGAGCTGTCCCATCTCGTTGTGATGGCCTTCACTTGTCCAGATCTTCTTCTGTGGCTTCTTTTATTAGCACTTTCGAGTTTTCTCTATAGATATCTGGGTTAAGATAATTCCTAAATAATTTAATAGTTGGATGTATTTTGTGACTGGCACTTTCCTTTTTATTATATATACAACCTAGTTGCTTATGACTGATGTAGAGAAAGGCTACTGATTTTTTAAATTGCTCTCTTGACTGGCAGCTTTGCTGAAATCTTACAAGTCTGCTACTGACCTAGTTGTAGTTGATCATTATCACCTGCAAATAATCAGTTTCATCACTTCCCATCTCATCTTTACCTATACCTCTATTTATTCTTCCTTTCTTCTTAACACTCCCCAGGACTGCCTATACAGTGGCAGTGACAATGGGCATCCCTATTTGCTCCTTCCATTAAAGTTAATGCACCTAAAATTTCTTCATTAAGTATACTTTTTGGTGTAGTATTTTGGTATTTAGCTTTTACCAAGTTAAGGAAATTCACTTCTCTTCCTGCTTTGCTCAGTGTTTTAATCATATATAGCTTTTTAATCATATATAGCTTTTTTCAAAAGCTTCATCAAAAACATCAAATGACTTTCGTTCACTCTATTAATATGCAGTGAATTACACTGACAGATTTCCTGATGCCGAACCATCCTTGCAGTCCAGGGATAAACTCTGACTGATCATTATGAATCATTTTTAGTATACTGTCAGGTTCAGTTAGCAAATATTTTATATAGGATGTTTCCATTTAGTTTGCTTGTAAGTGACATAAGCTGATCATTTCCCGTAATTATCCTTATCTGGTTTTGGAATTAAGATTTCACTGCCTCATAAAAAGATCCAGGCAGCTTTTGCACTTTTTCTATTTTCTGTAACAATTTAGATAGGAATTAATAGATTAACACGCATGAAGGGACTTCCCTGGCGTTCAGGTGGTTAAGACTCTGCGCTCCCACTGCAGGGGGCACGGGTTCCATCCCTGTTTGGGGAACTAAGATCCTGCATGCCTCATGGCACAGCCAAAACAAACAAACAAACAAACAAAAATGCGTGGAACAGCACTGAATCATTACTGTCACTGACACGAGGCTGAGGCTGACCCGTCAGTCTGCTCCTTGCTTTCCTCCACCAATAATGGCTTGTTTGTATCCTTTGTCAACTTAAAAAAGTTATTAGATTGTGTCTCTTCCTTTGATATTAGGTTCTTCCTATATCCTGCTACTGCATGTTTCTTTGCTGGTTATGGCTTGTCTTTTCATTTTATTGTGTCTTTTGGAATACTAGAAATTAAATAAAGTCAAATTTATTAATCTTTCCCCTTATGGTTTGGCTTTTTTATGGTTAAGAAACCCTTTACCATAAAGTTGTAAGACACTCTCTTATGCTGTCTTCTGAAAGTTGTAGTTTTGCCTTTCATACTTATGTTGAGAGATTTAGTTTTATTTTTCTCCAACATTGGATAATCACTATTTATTAGTCCCTTCCTTCCATACCAGCTTATGTCACCCTAACACGTAAGTGTAGGGGGTCTGTCTGTCTGTTTGTACAACTCTGTGCCTAGGTCACACGCATCACCTCAATAATAGTAAGTCTTGCTACCTAATACAGTGAAGGCCCCTCACTTTACTCTCTTTAACATGACCTTGGCTATTCTTGGCTCCCCTTGGTCTTCTCTGGGAATCTCACAATCTGCTTCTCCCTTTCATAAAAACTCCATTGGGATTTTGATGAGAAGTACGTTCATTTTACAGATTAATTTGTTAAGAAATGCCAAAGATATCATCCCATTAGCAAACATGGTATATCTCCCTATTTATTTAGGCATTTGTTTTTTTCAGTCTTAGTTACAGACAAGGTTTAACTTTTCATTTAAAAAGGGGGAGGGACACATCTAAGACATCTTGTGTTGGCTTATAAGGTGCAATTGATTTGTGGGTGCATCCAGTAAACTTGTTAAACTTTCCTCATAATTCTAATATTTACCTATAGATTCCACTGGAATTTTTTTTTTAAATTAATTAATTTATTTAATATTTATTTTTGGCTATGTTGGGTCTTTGTTTCTGTGCGAGGGCTTTCTCCAGTTGCGGCGAGCGGGGGCCACTCCTCATCGCGGTGCACCGGCCTCTCACTATCGCGACTTCTCTTGTTGCGGAGCACAGGCTCCAGACGCGCAGGCTCAGTAGTTGTGGCTCACGGGCTTAGTTGCTCCGTGGCATGTGGGATCTTCCCAGACTAGGGCTCGAACCCGTGTACCCTGCATTGGCAGGCAGATTCTTAACCATTGCGCCACCAGGGAAGCCCTGGAATTTTTTATGTAGAAAATCATAACCTACGAACAAACAATAACCATTTTATCTCTTTCAAATCTGTTTTTATTTATGCTGCGTGTGCTAAGACCAGCAGCACAGTGCTGAAGAGACGCAGTCACTGCAGGGTTCGCTGTCTGGGTCATGTCTTTGAAGGGACTATTTCTTCAAAATAATGCTTCACCGTTAAGAATAAAGTCTGCTGTAGACTTTCAGTAGACACTTTTATCAGTAGCTATTTTCTATTCCTAGGTTGCTAAATAGTCACAAACAACTTTAATTTTTATCAAATGCTTTTCTGTCTATCTACCGAAGGTCCAAAGGGTTTTTATCCTTGTATCTGTGAATTACCTTCAATAATCTTTACAATGTTATAACATCCTTACATTCATGCGATACATCCTTGGTCATGACTTAAAAACACATTGCTGGATTTGGTTTGCTGGCTTTTAACTTTAAAGTGTTCTACATATAGACCCACACATGAAAGTAGCCTACAATTATTTTTTCTTTCATGCTTTGCTTGACTTCATGAGTTGGGAAGCATTACTTCTCGTGATCTGAAAGGGTCTGTGTAAGATGGAGATCAGAGCTCTAGGCACTGGTTTAGTTGCAGTCTGTAGGTTTTGATAGAACTTTTTCATTACTCTTTCAGTTTTAAGTTTTTCATTTTCATTATGATTCCTTGTTGGCCCATGAGTTTAGAAGTGAGGCTAATTTCCAAATATGTTTTTTTAAAGCTACCATTTTGCTACTGAATTCTGCTGGCTGCATTATGTCTGGAGAAAATGATCTGTACAGTACCAAACCTTTGGCTTAGATGGTCCAAGCTTTGCAGCCTGCCTGTATCCAGTGCAATTCCTATCATGGCTAGAGATTGTCAGTTTTTTATACTCATGTATTTTGAATCCATCAGTGTTCTGAATCTACAGTCTCCTAAACACTATTAAAACGGGAGGGGTGGGACTTCCCTGGTGGTCCAGTGGTAAAGAATCCGCCTTCCAATGCAGGGGACGCAGATTCAATCCGTGGTCAGGGAACTAAGATCCCACGTGCTGCGGGGCAACTAAGCCCGCGTATCACAACTACTGAGCTCGCGCACCTCAACTAGAGCCCGCGTGCTGTAAACCACAGAGCCCGCGTGCCACAACTAGAGAGAGAAAACCCGCACGTCACAACTAGAGAGAGAAAACCCACACGCCACAACTAGAGAGGAGCCCGCGTGCCTCAATGAAGACTCAACGCAGCCATGAACAAGTAAATAAATAATCTTTAAAGAAAACGGGGCGGGGGGCAACACTTAACGACCCAAACTCCATCTCTTTGTTAAGATTCAATGAATTTAACGGAGATATTAGAAAGAGGTCAGGTTCATGTCTGAACCCACATTTGAATCAAATTAAAGCTGTTAATATCTGCGGTCTCTCTCCCCTCCGCCTCCCCCTCCAACAACCTGAAGCTGCCAGCACACTGTAGCCCTGGTTACCTTTTGAAGACCGCGGTTTCTGTCTTGGCATCCACAGTGAGGCTCAGAGTTTCCTTCACGCCGCCATTCATCACTGTCTCAGTTACCTTGTCTGTATTTTCTGCATCCTCCTCTCCATCAGAGCTGGCTTCCATGGCCACACTGCCTGGCGCTGAAAAGAACACACAGCTGAGCGTCACGAACACCTGTGCAGACCCAGCCACCCAGCGTTACCTCTACTGCTTGAAGAAGAAGAAAAGTGACATGATCTGCCTGTTGCTGCCTCTTGGCGATGCCCACAGGAGAGAAGCTGCATGGGTTCCCCGCAGCGTAGGACCGGTGAGTCCCCCCCAGTCTCCCCAGCTACCCGCACACCCAACTTTCTCCCAGCCAACTCTCCTGCCCCTCACGTTCTCCAGTTCCCAGCGCAGGACAGACGGGCGGTCGTATATTCTACAACCACAACCCACCAGAACCCAGTTCATGGTTTATCCATGTACCCTTCTCATTCATCCTTCTCCTCTCACTTGTCCCACACTTGGGTCCTATTCTTTTCCTTTTTTAAAGTTACCTTTTTGTGGTTCCCTGTGGATTATTTCTTTGTTCTATAAGAGGGAGCCACGTGGTATACTGGTTATGAGTGTAGGCTCTGAAGTCAGACTTCCTGAATTCACACCCAGCCTGACCACCTTACCACTTACCAACCTCAGAGCCCGGGGCAAAGCACCCAGCCTGCGCCTGAGTTTTCTTATCCACAAAATGGGGGTATATGAAGCCACCTATAGAACCGCTGAGGGATAAATTAGGTCATCTATATAGAATGTTTACAAAATACTGATTTCTGGGTTTATTAATTTCCTGCCCCTTGGTTCCTGTGCCCTCTACCTGTACCCTCATTTCCTTTTCTCAGGACTGACTTCTCTGTTTCCTCCACATCCTATCCACGCCCACTCCTCGCCCCCTTTACTAACCTCCGCGCTCTCCCCCCACCTCCCATGCCCCTCATCAGGTTGAAAATAGTTCAGGGCCTATGCAACGAACAAGTGCATGTTTTGAAAAAGACAGCCACTGGATACCCTTGACCATTTCATCTATTCACAAAGGTGGGAAGAAAATAAACCACCACAGAGCCTGAAATGTGCCCAGACATACACATATGCACCAAGAAAGCAAACTCCAAGGGACGAAAGAACTGGGTGCAAGATGGGCTTGGCGCACACATGACTAGTTCTGGTTTTATTCACCCTGGGTGCTGTAAGCTAGGCCATTCATCCTTTCTGGGCCTGTTTCCTTTCGTGTCTTGAGGGAACCGAGTGACTGGTAACTTAGATCCCTTACTGCTCTAGGATCAGCATGCTGTGGTTCTGGCAAACATACACAACTTCTTTTCCTCAATAGCCCTGAGCACATCAGACCCACCATCTCATTTTCCTGGGTCCTTGGAGCCCCTGGACTTTTTTAAAAACCTGCTCTGTGGACAAAGACAACTTTTCCGATCTAGAACACTCAGCATAAAGTTACAGTGCGAACAACCACCACAGGAGCGGCCCACAGGCCGGGCCCCGGCGCGCTGCACCCACCTTCCGGCTGCACTACCAGCGCAGCCGCACTGGGCGCCAGAGGGCCCACTGGCTCCGTGCTGGTCTCCATTTCCACTGGAGAACTGCTCCTTAAAGAGTCTTTTGTGCTTTTAGAAGAGAGAAAATTCAGAGGTTAGCAGTGGGAAACAGACCTCAGTTATCATTATTCCCCAAAAACCTCTGAACATCAGTTCCAATTCCACTGGGGAGACACAGTTGGTTATAGACTCCAATGAATGACACACAGATCTAAGCATGGACGGCGGCTTGGAGTAGCAGATGAGTGTGGGTGGGCCGATATTCTGCTAAATCAGCAGGGCAGTCACACAGGGACTTCTCAGAGGTTTCTAGACAGTTTCAAAATGCCCCCAGCCCCTCATGGTCACATAATCCCCAGGCTCCCAGGGCTGGGACAGCAGTGCGTACGCTGTACGATATGAACTGTATCTACAGTGCCATTTTTACAAAAATCCTTATCGCCTCAAGCCAAACTGCCTAGAGCGCCTGGCCCTCTTAATGATATTTAATGAGAAAACATGGCCTGTGCACAAGGGCTTGTAAAGGGAAGCGAGACGCTTCAACAACATTCTCAAGTAACCCGAGAAGCAAGAGCTGGAAACTTGATTGTCCTGCACTGGAAGAGTCAGTGAAATAATTCATCATATCCGGGAGGTATTTTCCATAAATCTCACTTTTACCTCTGAATAACGGCTCACCGCTATTGTTAGAGGTGCTGTAAAGCCTCCTCTTTGGTTTGTCTGTAACGGTAAATGCTAGTTCATAACAGTTTGTCTTATCTTTTCCATTACCAGTGATTGTTTAAAAACATCACTGGTTAGGATGGGGAAAGCAACAAAATCTTTCAAATGGGGTGGTGGAGATTGATTGTTTTTCAGTAGATGAAATAAAACAACGCTAATCAAATCAAAGTAAGTCTAACAAGACATGAAATCCATGGTTAATACTCAAATGCTGACAATATTATTCAGGAAAACTACAAAATGATAGGTTGCTGTTACTGAGAATTACAATTAACAAGATTGACAGCCATACCTGTCACACCCCTTAATTTACAGTACTAGACCAGCTACAAGCGAAACACAAGTTCACATTATCTATTAAATTCAAGATACATTCTGCATTCTTCTATAATATTCCACACTGAGGTGTCTGCCAGGAATTCTTTGGCTTCACCTCGTTCCCAAGCCTGTCCTGACACCTTCATCAGCACTGTGCTGACTGACTTCCTGGCCATATCTCCCCAGCCTACTTTGTTATGATCTACTCCTTTCCCAGTTCATCCTGGACGAAAGGAGAAGGAGGAGGACTGTTTTTCTTGTAACTCATAGCTGTGTCAATATCTCCCCCTGTTGATGTTCAATCTTGTTTAAGGCACTATATTCAACTTGGAAGAAAATCAAGGTGACAAACAGTGTCAACAACACCCATGGCATCCTCGGCTCTCGTGTGGAAAGCTTTAGAGAGCTGGCGCACACGCTCACCTCAGGGAAGATGCGAACTCGGAAAAAGAAGCCCAGCCTGTCTCCTTAGTCGGCACTGGCTCCTCTGTGCTCCAGACGTCAGAACCCACAGAGTCTAAGGGAGCACCGTGCGTTGTCTCCATGGGGACATCAAAGCTGGCAGACCAGCTGGGTGCTAAAAAGAGGGGAAGCATTTCATTTTGAGAACACCTCAGTTGTTTACTATAACACAAGTATTTTTCAAAAACAGGTGCAATGATGAAAAGCCCGCAGTTGTGGGCCAAGGGCACTCTAATACACCGTGGGTAGAAGCGGACATGGTACAGCCACTTGGAGGGCAATTTGGAGACATCTACCCTATTATAAAACTGTGTGTTCCCTTTGATCCCTTGGCAATTCCTCTCTACGATTTTTTTCCAATAGAGATTATCACACAAGAAGACAAAGCCACACATAAAAGAACACGTCGATGTTAATTTCTTAATTTTGACAAATGTACCAAGGTTACATTAACATCGGGAGGAAGATGGGTGAAGGGTATACAGCCACTCCCTGACAATCTTTGCAACCTTTCTGTAAATCTAAAATTATTCCAAAATAAATAGTTAATTTTTTTTTTAAAGAAAAGCATGCTGGCTATTCAACTGCAGTAAACTGGAAACAACCTTAATGCTTCCCAGTCCACGCCCGGCCACGCTCCACACGCATGCCTTCCACAGCTGCCCTGCAGTCTACTACCGTTAGCACAAACAGCAGCAAGGCTTCCTGTGACATAATAAGGAATATGTGTTTGGTCTCTGCCCACCCACCCCCCAAACCCTTGGAACCTCTGAAGTGACAGACGGGTGCTGATGAGATGACTGGCGGCTGGGGGCTCCTGGACAGCCTCAGGGTGGGGGCCGGCGAGGGGCAACCAGGTGGCGAGAGGGTTGGAACTTTCAGACCTACCCCACCACTCCTCCCCCAACCTTCCGGAAGGGCAGAGGGGCTGGAAGTCAAGTTAATCACTAATGATCAATGATTTAATTGATCATGCCCACTTAACGAGGTCCCCATGAAAACCCAAACTGCAGGACTTCAGAGCTTCCGGGTTGGCGACAGGGGGTGGCACATCACAAACTCCATGGGGATAGAAGCTCCTGTGCTCAGGGCACTTCTGGACCTTGTCCTATTTACGTCTTCATCTGGCTGTCCATTTGTATCCTTTAAAATATCCTTTGTAATAAACTGGTAATAGTAGGTAAAGTGCTTCTCTGAATTCTGTGAGTGGTTCTAGCAAATAATCAAACCCAAAGAGGTCACGGGAACTCCCTATTTATAGCCAGTTGGTCAGAAGTACCGGTCGGGACGGGGCAGCTATCCTGTGGGACTGAGCCCTTAACCTGTGCGGTCTGACTCTAAGCCCAGGAAGTCAGTGCCTGAACTGAGCTGTACAGGACGCTCAGCTGGTGTGGAGAAATGGTCTGTGTGGGAAACTCACACATTTGGTGTCAGAAGTGCAGTTTTGAGAGTAGAGAGGAGTTTTTTTCTCGCTGACCTTCTAGGTCCTGCAGGCACAGGAGTGCGTTCAGAGGTGGGGGCGGCGGGACTGCAGGGGCGCTGCTCCCTGTCTGTGCTGCTCCTCTCATGCTGCAGTTTGGGTCCAACCTGCCGGTCTCTGTTTAAAGGTCGACACCTGAGATGTGTCCCTTCAGATGAAATCAGGTCTGTTTGTTTGCTCTCATCGCACACCATGCTTTCCCTCACAGTACTCAATGCTGAATCCCCAAATCCTTGCTGGGACAAGCTGGGTGTGGGGACCACTGTTCTTTATCAGGGATGTTTTCTATCACAATTTGGAAGCTCCAGGCTGTAAGCAAGGAATGCTAGACTAGGGAATCTGCTAGCTGTTTGGGGATTCTCCTCGAGACAAATGACCGAGAAGTACCTGTGTACAACAGAAGTGTACCAATTTTACAGATACACCACCTTACTGTGACTCTGGGCAAGTTACTTAACTCCCCTTAGCCTGGGTTTCCTCATTTGTTCAATTTGGATAAGACCATCTACTTAGTCCTGAGGGTTAAATGAGGGCCTGCTTCCTGCACTGCACCCTGTGTGTGCAGCTGGGCTCCAATGGCACCGAGAAGGGATGATACCTCAATGTCTGAAAGCCTCACCTGCAACCTTAGAAGGGTCAACCTGACAGGCATTTTTGCCTGCCACCATATGCAAAGTTCTAGACTCATTCCATCCAAGTCAAAGTTCCACTTCATAACTAAATTAGGCTACACAAAAATGACTTTCCTGTTGTTATCATTCTGGGATATTCTTTCCCAGATTAGCTCCCCAGAATTAGTCTAACATTAAAAACTCAACAGTCCCAAAAACCACTGAAAGAAGCCACAGAGATTGCTGGGGACGGCGGAAGCTCTCAAAGTCAGGGGGTGAGGCAGCTCAGAGCCCTAGGAGAGGAGCATGCCCCCACTCCCCGGCCCCACCTCGACCTCTGTGGGCCTGTCAGTGCAAAGGAAGCCCTTCCCAAGGAGCAGAGACAGAAGGGCTGAGGCCTGTAAGGCCGCACGCCATCGAGGAAGGGTGAATGGGACCTTCATCCGGGATGCTCCTCCTCCGCCTCTCCCTGTCCCCACACCCAGCTCCAGCGTCACCGTGACAGTGGCAGTGAGTCATACCAAGTGTGTGGTCTCTCTCCCAGTCACATATCACCCACCCAGTGACCTCAAAGAACCACAGACTCTGAAATATTACTCAGCCTTAAAAAAGAAGAAAATCCTGCCATACGCTCCAACATGGATGACCCTGGAGGGCATCATGCTAAGGAAAATACACCAGTCACAGAAGGACAAATACTCTGTGATTCCACTTCGATGAGGTCTCTAGAGGAGTCAAATTCACAGAGACAGAAGATAGAATGGTGGCTGCCAGGGGCTGGGGCAGGGGGAATGGGGAGTGGTTGTTTAATGGGTACAGCTTCAGCCTTGCAAGACAAAAAAGTTCTAGAGGATCTACTGCACAATAATGTGAATATACTTAACACTACTGAACCGTACACATGAACACACACACATTCTAGAGCTAAAAGATCAGGGCCTCCAGCCTGTCCCTTTCTCCCTGCCACCTGGCCCGTGTCCTGATCAGCCCTTGCCATTTCTCACATGTAATGGTGAGTCTCTTACTGGTTTTCCTGTCTCCAGTGTGCGCTTTCTAATCCAGCTCTCAAGCTGCTGCCCACAGTGATCATCTCCAAACAGATCAAATACTGTAATTCTTAGTAAAACCCTCAGGAGGAGGATTACAGCCTTCAGGATAAAATTCTCCTTCTGGCCTCTGGCCTCACCTCCACCACCTCACCCTTTTCTTGAGCTATATTAAACAGCTCTGCACCTTCATGTGAGTTGCCTTCTGTGCAAACTGACTGATCCCTACTTGTCCTTATTATGCATCCCATTCTCTGGGAGGTCTCTGCAGACGCCTGGGGTGAGCCGGGCCCCCCCGAGCTCCCCCGGCCCGCCATCCTCATCACACTGGACGGTAAACCTCTCCATTTTGTCAGTAGGCTCTAAGCTCCTGGCACACAGGAGAAACCTGATAAAGGTGTGCTGATTTGAACTGTATCACGTCCTCGTGAAGCAGGTGAGCCGGGAAAGGAGTGAGAGGACACAGGATCTGTACTTCCTCTCTGGCTCTCCGTTTTCGGATCTGTAACACGTGCGATTTGCTGGATTACTGCTAAACTCTGAGGTTACGAGGAGGTTGATCCTGACCTCCAGAGCTGGGTTTCAGCCTCTGGAACTGAGTCATAAAGGCCTTCCTGGATAACAGGAAGCCCTTTCAGCCTTGAGGAAAGCCCCAGTAGCAACCCGCATGGCTCTTTCACAAAAAAATTTGTCTGAACTCTTAGAAGTTAACAGTATTTTTAGAAGGCCAGCTAACACAAGTCTTCGTAGCAAGTAGCAAAACATAAATAAGCACTTAGCTGGACAAGTTTTAGGATTACAGGATTCATAAATAAACCGTGAAGAACCCATTTAAAACTGTTCGAGCTTTAAGGTGTTTCCTCTGGTTGAAGTGCACTCCCGATTCTACAGATCAGTCTTTCCTCATCTTTCCAGAATCTACTGTCTTTCCCCTTTTGCTTTGGTACCCAGTCTCTGCAGCCACAGGATGGACCTACCAGTGTGCTCTGTCCTCTAGCCAGACTCACACAGAGGGTTTCCAAACCGTAAAGAGATGCTCTCCCATCAAAGGTGTAACTTGCTCCTTCCCTTAGGCCGGGTCCTTGAGACTTAAACCTTCAAGGGGACTCAAATGACAACATGTGCTTCAACTTAACTACCCTTCAGAAGACATCTCAGATACTGTAGGCTATCTCCAACACACAGCGGCTGATACGGAAAAAGAAGGCAACTTACGTTCATTCAGGTCTACCTCCATTTTATCCTCTGTGTTGGCACTACTGGATTCAAACAAGTCTTGTTTTGCTCCATCTTCTTCTTCAGAGTCTGTACTTTCCTCACTGTCTGTACTCCCCGAGCTAGGAAAAAAAGGACCAAAATATTTAATGTTGCCTGTCAGCCACCAACTAAATCCAAAGAATTCAAAAGTCCTCCAACAACAAAAAGATCGTACTGCACTTCACCTGAATCCAATCTGCCCGTCCTTCTGTTAAGACTGATCCTACTCTGGGTCACCAGCTGCTCTACCACTTGGGCTTGCTTGAAGACACAGATCATAATCTAAACAACTGCCTTGTTTGGAGGGTGTGTGGAGGTGTCCCCTGGTGGCGTGAATCTGCATTTCCCTAATGACCAAGGATGCTGAGCTTCTTCTCAAGTGCTCATCTTCTTTTCTCAAGTGTTCTTTTCACATCTTTAGCCTATTTTAAAAATTGGGTTGTCTTTTTTATTACTATAGAGTTACGAGAGTTCTTTATATGCTCTACACAGAAATCCTTTATCAGATATATGATTTGCAAATGTTTTCTCTTAGTGTATGCTTTGTCTTTTCATTCTCTTAATATTAAGTGTCTTTTGAAGAATAGAAGTGTTTAATTTTGATAAAGTTTAACTTATCAAAATTTTCTTTCATGTATAGCACTTTTGGTGTTGTATCTTAGAAATCTTTGCCTAACCCAAGGTCACAAAGATTTTCCAGTATTAAGTTTTCTGGTTTTATGTCTTACATTTAGGCCTAAGAACCATTCTGGGTTAATGTGTATTTACAGTAAGAGGTATGGACTAAGTTCATTTTTTTACATACAGACGTCCAACTGCTCCAGCACTATGTCTTCAAAAGACTATCCTTTTTCCACGGATCTGCTTTTGTACCTCCACCATAAATCAGATGTCTACATATGTATGTAGGTCTACTTATGGGCTCTCTATTCTGTCCCCCTGATCTATTCCCTGTCTTAATTACTGTACCTTGAAGTCAGATAGTGTTAATACTCTAATGCTGTTCTTAATGAAAGTTGTTTTGGTTATTCTAGGTCCTTTGCATTTTCATATGAATTTAAAAATCAACTTGTCAATAGCTACCAAGAAAACCTGTTATGATTTTGTTTGGGATTGCACTGAATCTAGATCAATCTGGGGAGAACTGGCATCTTAACAATATTAAGTCTTCCAATTCTTAAACATTTATCAAGTCTTGATTTCTCTCAGCTGTTCTATAATTTTCAGTGTATGGGCCTTGCACGTCTTTTGTCAGATTTACCTCTATACATTTAATATTTTGATGCTACTATGAATAGTACTGTTTAGTAATTTTAATTCTAATTGTTGGCTGCAGTATGCAGAAATACAATTATATTGATCCAAGACTGTGCAATCTTGCTAAACCCACTTAATTGTTCTAGTAGTCTTTTCGTAGATTACAACACATTTTCTACATAGATAGTAACATTGTCTATGAACAAAGGTTAATTTTACCTTTTCCTTTCCAATCTAGAAACCATTTATTTCTTTTTCCTGACTTACTGCACTGGCTAGAACCTCCAGCACAATATGGAAAAGCAGTGGTCAGAGCAGATACCCTTGTTTTGTTGCTGATCTTGGGGGGAAGTCATTCAGTCTTTTACCGTGAAGTATGACGCTAACTGCAGGCTGACTGGAGAAGCTTTAAACAAGCTGAAGGGATCCTCTGCTATCTCTCGTTTGCTGAGCATTCCTATCAGGAATAGATGTTGGATTCGGCCACATGCCTTCTGACTGATTTTCAAATGTTAAACCAACTCTGCACTGCTGGAATAAACCTTGCATGGTCATGACGTATCGCTGCATTTATTTGCTAAAATTTTTAAAGGAGTTTCTGTACCTATGTTCATGAGAATAACAGGTCACTTTTCTTTTCATATCATGTAATGCAATGCCAGCTTTTGGTATCAAGTTACAATGATGTGGCTTCATAGGATGAGATGGGTACTATTCCCTCCTTTTCAATTTTCTGGAAGCTTTTGTATAAACTGGTGTAATTTCTTCCTGAAATGTTCGGCAGAATTCACCAAGGAGAAACCACCTGGACCTTGAGTTTTTTTGTGTGTATGTGGGAAGTTTTATATTAAAAATTCAACTTCTTTGATATAGGACAATTCGGGTTATCGTTTTTTGCTTGAGATTTGGTAGTCTGTGTCTTTCAAAGATCTAAGTTGTCAGATTTATTGGCATAGAGTTGCTCCTAATATTCCTTACTATCCTTTTAGTATCTGTAGAATCTGTAGTGATGTCATCTCTCTTGTTCCTGACATTAATAATGTGTATCTTCTCTTTTTTGCTTGACCATTCTGTCTAGAGGTATATCAGTTTTATTAATCTTCTCAAACAACAACTTTCAGTCATGACTCATTGATTACAATGATTTTCCCTACTGTTTTTCTGTTTTGTATTTCTAGTCATTCCTTTTTCTTTTTCTTTTTTATAATTTTATTTATTTATTTATTTATGGCTGTGTTGGGTCTTCGTTTCTGTGCGACGGCTTTCTCTAGTTGCGGCAAGTGGGGGTCACTCTTCATCGCGGTGCACGGGCCTCTCACTATCGCGGCCTCTCTTGTTGCGGAGCACAGGCTCCAGACGCGCAGGCTCAATAATTGTGGCTCACGGGCCTAGTCGCTCCGCGGCATGTGGGATCCTCCCAGACCAGGGCTCGAACCCGTGTCCCCTGCATTGGCAGGCAGATTCTCAACCACTGCGCCACCAGGGAAGCCCTAGTTATTTCTTAAGGTGGAAGCTGAGGTCACTGATTTGAGGTGTTTCTTCTTTTTTAATGTAAGCAGTTAGTGCTAAAAATGATCCTTTAAGTACTGTTGCAGTTGCAAGGTCCAAATCCTGATATACTGTGTTTTCGTTTTCTTTCAATTCAAAGTACTGTGCAACTTCCCCTGTAATTTTTAAAATGTTTTTTTTTGGGGGTTAAGATTGATTGATTATTTATTTATTTGTTTGTTTTTATTTTTGGCTGCATCGGGTCTTAGTTGCGGCACACGGGATATTCGTTGAGGTACACAGGCTCTTTGCTGCGGCGTGTGGGCTTCTCTCTAGCTGTGGTGTGCAGGCTCCAGGGCGCGTGGGCTCTGTAGGTTGCAGCAGGCAGGCTCTCTAGCTGAGGTGCACGAGCTCAGTAGTTGTGGCACGCAGGCTTAGTTGTCCCGCGGCATGTGGGATCTTAGTTTCCTGACCAGGGATCGAACCCACGTCCCCTGCATTGTAAAGCAGATTCTTTACCACTGGACCACCAGGGAAGTCCCTCCCCTGTGATTTTTTTCTTTAACTCATGTGTTATTTGTTTCCACATATTTGGAGATTTTCCAGAGATCTGTTACTGATTTCTAACTTAATTCCATTGGGGTCAGACAGTGTATTTTGTATGACTTGAAACCTTTTTACTGAGACTTGCATTATGGCCCAAATATGATCTCTCTTGGTAAATATTTCATGGTATACTTGAAAAGAATACACATTCTGCTGTGGAGTTGGGTGCAGTACTTTATAAATGCCCGGTAGGTGAAGATGGTTGATAGTATTATTTAAGTGTTCTACATTTTTATGGCCTATTGTTTTATCAATTACTGGGAGAGGAGCATTGAAATATCTGATTATAACTGTGCAATCTGCCTACTTCTCTTCACAGTTCTATCAGTTTTTGCTCTATTTTGAAGCCTTGTTATTAGGTACGTAGACATTTACAATTGGCATTATGTTCTTCTAATAACCCCTTTACGACCTTTCCTTTATCCTTTTCCTTTGAAATCTACTTTAATATATTTTTAAAAATTTTTATTTATTTATTTATTTATTTTTGGCTGTGTTGGGTCTTCGTTTCTGTGCGAGGGCTTTCTCTAGTTGCAGCGAGCGGGGGCCACTCTTCACCGCGGTGCGCGGGCCTCTCACTATCACGGCCTCTCTTGTTGCGGAGCACAGGCTCCAGACGCGCAGGCTCAGTAGCTGTGGCGCATGGGCCTAGTTGCTCCGCAGCATGTGGGATCCTCCCAGACCAGGGCTCGAACCCGAGTCCCCTGCATTGGCAGGCAGATTCTCAACCACTGCGCCACCAGGGAAGCCCTACTTTAATATTAATATAGACCCCTCTACCTTTAATTTTGACCTGTTTAAATTTTTTTTTTTAATTTAAGTTTTTAAATAATTTAAATTATTTCCCATCGGCAGCATAAATCAGGCCTTATTTTTTTTATCCAGTCTGACAAGCTCTGCATTGTAACTGAGGTTTTTGGATAGAGTGAATTTTAAAAATGAGGGGGAGAGGGGGGAGACTGGGTTGATCCCAGTGGGTATCAAATGACATGACTCTGTCTCCCCAAGTTAAATTAACTTTTAGAAACAACTCTTCCCTTCCCCAGGGAAACTTTCAGTCTTTTGTAAGAAACAACATATAACTCAGCTGCTGCTCTTATTCCTGGTAAGGGAACGTTTACTCAAAGCACGATATGACTACATTCCTCAGCATCATTTCCCAATGAGAAGAGGCTGTGTCACAACGTTTCATGAACTATGTCTAAACACTTTGAGCATTTTCAAGTAGATTACCTTGATCTGTTCACACTGCAGACAAGTGCAGTGGCACCAACTCACATCAATTTAAAAGGGCATTTCTGATCATGAGAAAAGCACTGATCTCTAGGTCAAGCATATATGTTTGGAGAGGTTACAATGTACGTCTCCTAATAATTATTTGCTTTATGCATTGGATACTGTTACTACTATAACGAACTTTTTTTCACCTTGATCGTCTTTGGGATTCTGGTGTAAATGCAATGTGTTTTTCCTCCCAGATATCTTCCTCATCAGAGCCACCATCATCAAACTGCTGTATTCTTTCCTTACAACATGCTTCAAACAAGGCAATATTTCCCTAAATAAAAATGAGAGAGAGAAAATCAATTTTAAAATCAAGTTATTTTCCGCAAAAGTTACCAATGCAAATCATCTTCTTCTATACCCTTTAAAAAAAAACTGTGTCTATCACATACACCAAGATAAAATGTAAGCATCTAATGTCAGCTTCTGTGTAAGTAACAACAAAAAGTTCCCCCCAAAAGACTGGCTTCAAAACTAGCATACAAGAAACTGAGACTGTCTACATATACTCACTTTCATCTGGTGAAAGCACCACTTTAATTCTAAGAGTCTCCCTGGCCCACCTACCTAAGATGCAGCCCCAGACCTACCCTAACACAAAAAGCTCTTCTTTTACCGGGCCAGCTAAGCAGTGATGAGTGTCATGGTCCAATCGGTTAGTTTCTAACTTATCACAACAGCAGATAAACCATTGGTCTCTCATGTTAAGTGACATAAAAATCAACATTGTGCCCATTCAAATGACACTAATCCTGTGTCAATCTGCTGATGTGGCTGACTTGGCATTTCGCCCGCCTGGCGATGAGAGGCTGGCCCTGATCTAGCCCAAGTTTCACTCCTGGTGACATTCAGCAGATGTAAGAGGCAGCAGGCTGGAGTCAAACAGCAGTCTTTGAAGCTCAATATCTACACTGGTTTTATTAGCCCTGTCACATCTTAAACCAGGGTTGCAAATTCACATGCCCACAGGGGCCAGGCAGGTCATGTGAGTGGCTGCTGAAGTCACAGCAATCTAAGACAAAGTTTCCTAGGGCGCAGGGGTCCCAGTGCACACAGCTCTCGCAGGCAGGCTCTGAGAGAACCCCATTCCCACTTGTCCATCTCACGTATGCCTTGTTGCTCGCGACAGGCCTTAATACTTACACTTTCATTTGTATTGAGAGTAAAGTTGATGTCTGATACCCGATCAAAAGAAACACTGTAAACAAAATATAAGTGCAAGAATAGTTAATTATCTATAGACTCAGAAACAGTATTTGTGAAATTCTCCAAATTTAAAATATTTACACTATCATTAAAATCTCTGTAAGTAACAACAAACAAACTCTGCTTATGTTAAATGATACCTCCTCCCTTGGTATAAGGAATTTACACAGGATGGGAAGGCTGGAATGGAAGCCTTTTGAGATGTAATAAACATACCCTCGAAGCCTTCCTATAAAAGATTTTTAACATCCATGGTAGAAACCATGGTTCCATGGGCCATACTTCATAACCCCAAAAAGGTTATTTGCAAAGAAGAAATAGGTCAAAGCACAAGAAAGGCCACAGAAGCTGTCAGACCCCGAACTTTCTCCAGGTATAGTCAAATTCACACATAAAACACACAGATACCCCTGAAATCTTATGTTATAATATGGCACAGTTAGGAAAAAAGTTGGGAGTAAAAGAATTCAGAGCCTATTAAACAATTTTTGAGTAGGTGGGACTATCTTATAATCCTTAAAAGATCTGTTCTAATCAAACATTATTCCAAATACCCAATACAAATTCTAAAGAGACTATGCATTCCTAACTAGTAACTCTTAATAAATGAGTCCAGACAGGCGAATGCTGAGATGCCACATGGGGGAACCTGCGGGTTCTGGTGTGAGCGCTCCTGGGGTACAGACACAAACACCGAGTCCTTGCTCTTTCTGGATTTAAATGAGCCGATTCTTAGGGCAGCTGACAGCCTTCAACTACTGCTCTACTTACAGTGGAGCCTCCAGGCCCCTGTGCCAACACAGCATGTTGTTTGGCACAATTAGAGTGTGATGGAAAAAGTCTTTTAGCTTCTCACCTGCCATAAACTGCAACTAATGACAAACAACAGCCTCCGCTGGCTGTAGTTCAACCAACTACTGAGCATCTACTGCTAGTGGGGAACCCTGAGAGATGCTGGGTGTTGGCGACCACCATCAGGGAGCCTCCGTGAGAGAGAACTCGGCTTGGTGAGCTGTAACACCCCTCTTGTAAATACTTCATTTATAAATACCTCTCATTTCCCAAGGTCAGATGCTAGAACATTTGTTTTCATTTCTGTGGATGGCCCACACATCTTCTATTCATTAATTCTGCATATTACCAATAATTCCCATTTCTGTGCTCCTCTTTCCCTGACTGCAGAATGAATGAACTTAAGGCCTAGCTCTCGGGGGAAAAAACCCCAACTCTGCCTTCTGGTTAGTCACCTAGAGAAGAGAATACACATGGGGTAGAGCTGCTCAGCCATAATATGATACCCCATTCACTGTGTTCTGTAAAAGAACCACACCTGCTCAAGCCAGGTAACTAGGTAACTGACACAGGGATCAACAAGTTTAGATGATGTGATCCAGCACTAAAACCTCGAAGAGGAGAACAATGACCTGAGTTCCTACACCTAATACAAACAAGCCTCTGTGAAAGACCAAGGCCTGTCAAGGCCAGGGGCAAGCCTGCTCTGTGGGCGTGACATTCTATTCCTACTTGTTGTCTGTCTGGGTGCTTCAGGCTGATAGGCTGGAACTAAAGGAACACCTGGAGGGCAGGCTCCTCCCAACTCACGAATGCAAAAGGGTTCCAAGAACCCAGGAGAACCAGAACGCCTCACAAAGAGCAGGAGTGGAGGCGACAGTTATGCAAACAGAAGACATACTCACTTGCCAATGTCATCTTGATCTGCAAACTTCTCATCGTTGAAGCCAAACTGGT
Source organism: Balaenoptera borealis (assembly GCF_965194805.1). Lineage (NCBI taxonomy): Eukaryota > Metazoa > Chordata > Mammalia > Artiodactyla > Balaenopteridae > Balaenoptera > Balaenoptera borealis. The sequence continues at coordinate 4,744,305 of NC_138868.1, forward strand.
CAATAAAATTGGACGTCATTTGTTGCATCTGATAATCAGAAAAGGCCTGGCAACCCCAGGACCAGTGACAGTGATATAATGATTCTAATGACATTCTACATACTATTTGCTCATTTGTTTTCCAGAAATCATCTTATTTATATAGCCATAGGGCCTAAAAGGTTGGTGTGTTTTTCTAAAAAAAAAAAAAAAATCAAATAATTTCAGACACAATTTACCCCAAAAAGGAAATGTTTGGAATTTGGTCCATAAATTATTCTAATGCACACGTCATGTAAGAAATGTTAAGTGACCACTGACCTCTATTCTGAATTATCTTTAGAGAGAGGTTTGGGTCTAGTTCAAAAGGGTGATCAAGTGACATGTGACAGTCTGAAATTATAAGGTGTATCAGTCACCTCTGAACACAACCAACCTTATCTTAAGATCCAACCAATGGTAACCACCCACCCTCCCTCTTTGCATCTCCCCACCCACAGTCCACTATAGCAACATGGCACCAGAGGAAAAATGACTAACAATCACAATCACAATCCTACAACACAATGTTCAGGGACACTTCATTTTCTTATAAAAAAGATTTAAGGCTCAGAGGCTAGGAAGAGTAGAAGAGCAACTACTATCCTACCTACCTTAGAGAGAGGACAGAAAGTTACAACACTGATCCAAAATCACTCTGAAAAGCCTGCAGCACTGAAAGACCCGTGCGGGAGCCGGCTCTTGTTCACTACACCGTTTCTAGAGAGCACCAGGCTCACCTGGGCTCTCTTCGGCGAGAAAGGGGGGATGTTAAAACGGACTCCACAAAAACGCTGCTATTCTAATTTCAAACAACAAGCAGGCCCGGGGGAGCAAGCGAGGTCAGCAAACGTGTTCCATGTTCTCAGTCAGGAGTAAAGAACAGACGAAGATATGCAAGTGCCACTCCTCACTCTGCCCCGAGCAATAAATGTGGAGACAAACAACGCGCGTGCTGCCCGCGGACAGAGCTGTGTACGGACCTCGCGGGGGCACAAGTAGCAGCTGGCAGCTGAACTGAAAGCGTCGCTCCTGAGGCCCCTACTGGGAAGGCCAAGCTCTCCTCGGTTCTCCATCTGAGCAGAGCCCACGCACTCTACCCTGCAGACAAACACTGCAGAAATGCCTCTGCCGTTAATTCCTGATTATTCATTCTGGTGGCAGGGAATTATGGCATGGATAATCCAAATAGTGGATAATTTAAAAATAAACCTTATATTTGGCTTTGGAAGGCATCTTTTCCTTAGGTCTAAAAAATGCTGCATCTAGTTTACCGAGAACCTAAAACCTCACTTTTCGCTAACTCGATACCCACCACCCCCCTGTTCACTCTCACACTTTCCCGCTGCTCCCTTTCTTGCCCAAAGAGACAATACTACATGAGCACACGAGCACTCGGGGCCAGCCCCCCAGGGGTGCATTTGGTAAGGCACATCAAAGCTGTGGGAGTTTGGGTGAAAGCAGAACGGTAGGGACAAGTTCTGGGAGGCTGGGCTGAGTTTTGGACATACGAATATAAAATACGATAAGTAGAAAGAAACCAACTCGTCTGAATTGCTTTATCTTTTATAAGGTATGACGCATGGTTGGTAGCTTCAAAGGTGTGGCAAAGAATCACGAAGTCCTTCTTCCGAGCAAGCAGTATAAGCCAGGCTCTGAGTTTATTGACAGATTAGAAATTTGGTTGCACAAGGGGAAAAGGTCCTTTTCAACTGTTTTCTTTTTTTTTTTTTTCTTTAAATGTTTTGTACTTCCAGAGATCATACTGTAAATCTTTTGAGTGTAAAACGGAAGAAATATTCCCAAAAGTGTTCCTTTAAATGCTTCATAACAGAATGCAAATACTAAGTGTATTGTAAATACATGTGTGAACGCATACATGTTCAAACATATAGATACATACACAGATACACAAAAACATGCACACACATATTTGCATTGTCTCTCTTCATCTATGGAGGGAGATATATAGCAGCTGACAGACACAGCCTCCACGTAGTAACGCAGAGGAAAAAGAAAACCAACAAACCACAGTCCTCATTAGTTCTGAGTCTACTGTAGCTTCTAGGAAGGTAAAACCAGCAAAGAACTTAGGTTTCAAATCTGATTTTGACTAATAAAGCCATCGAGGCTTACTAAACCCACATAAGTGAAGACTGCTACTGTATTCTATTTAAAGCTTTATAAAAATGTCTTGGACTCTGAGAAATCCAAATCTGGAAAGCACCATACAGTTGTGCAATTATTAAAAACTTTTAATTATACAAAAAAGGGGGAAAAAAACCCCACACGTCTCAGAACTGTCATCCTGGCCAAAGCCAGGGACTGTTCAAGTCACTGAGAAGGGAGCCCACCGCTTTCTTAAGTAAATCTCTTGGGTGGACCCACCTGGGCAACAGAAAGTCCCCGTCCACCGACCTGACGGCCTATGAACAAGCCTGTTGGGGACGGGGGCTGCGGGAGCGGTGTCCATCCTTGGCAGCCAGCCCTAGTTCTTCAGACACCACACGAGGAAGACCTCCTCACCCTCTCTACCCTGTGAGGCAGCCTTAGGAGGAGGAAGAGTCAAGCTCCGGAGGTGAGGAAACCAGAAGGGGCACCAAAGCTGTGAGCACGCCCCGAGCCAAGTATGGCCCCCCCCAGGTCTGTTAAGCGAGCTGCCCTAAACTCTCTGTACTCAAGTGTTACCAACAGACCTAGCTTTAAATGTGAATGAGAACCTCAAATTGATATATATAAACTGATTTGATTATAAAGGAGACCAGCATGAAATTCTTACATTAACCTAGATTTGTATTCTTAAATTCAGAAAAAAATGCTTTGGAGTATGTTTATTTTCAAAATGATCCATGACTGGTGTATAGTTTAAACATGCAAAGAAAAGTTTACTGGAAGGCTGTCAATCAGAAAAGAATAATTATTCTTCCTGCTTTTAGAGGGTTACATAAAGTGGATAAAACCCACAGGAACAGTAGCCTGGTGTTAAGGCAGTCTGGTGACTGGGCTTGCTTTATATGCACATCAGCAGTCAAAGCAAAAAAATGTCAGAAAATTCTCCCCAGAAAAGCTATGACCCTGTAACCAGATTTCAAGAGAGAGAAGGGAATCCACTTTCCTGGTACCAAAATGTCACCAGTACCCAATTAAATCAGTTGCCCGGAAGTTCCGAGTTTATTAGCTTATTTACAAATAGATGTTTAAGGGCATTCTTTTTCTTAAAGCTATTCGCCAGATCAAAATCACCTTGAAAATGTACATTGTACACCACCAAGCTTCTTTGTAGGGGTGGAGCAATGTGTAGCACTGGGGTTCAGACCAGGACGAGGGGACTAATTCAATACTGTCCAGGCACTCCAGGGTCGGGCAAGGACTGCTCAAAGGCACAAGGGCTCACAGTGAGCCAGCTGGGCCTCCGGGGTGGCCACTGCTGCCGGACAGCAAGCCAAGGTGAGAGGTGGCAATGAGGCCCTGCTGCTCGACAGCTCCCCGCCCCTCTCCTCGGGAGGCTGGCTTCCAAAGGGCAGTGTCAAGAATCAAGAGAAGCCTGCCAGCCACCAAAATGCTACCTCAGGCCTAGCCTGAAAACGTGAATGTTAAATTGCCTTAGTACCAAACCAAGCAACTGCTTAGCTCAACCTACACCGGAGTGTGTCAGTCTACTTGGATGCCGAAAGGCAAGGCCAGCATAAGCATCAGAAGCTTCATCCTGGCCTTGGTAAAAGGGGCTTAAAGATGGAGAAAAAAGAAGCTAAGCAACATTCAGTGCCAGGTGGGAAGGTGACTACGTTAATTCCATTGCCACACCAAATCAACTGACAGGCCAAGACCTGGTCCTGACTAAGGGCAACTTCTTCATACGAAGAGCTGATAACTTTCAAAGGGGCTTCTCTATTTAGCTCCCAAACCTGATACCCAGTGGAGATAGTGAAATCATTCCTCACCTCCCCAAGAACCACCAATGGATGATAAATCAGCACATTTATTTCTGTATCCTGCTCTCTCCCCCACAGATTACCAGCAGCTGATAAAAGCGATGATTTGGGAACAGGAGGACAGGGTGGCAATGAGTTACTTCAACTACAACTTAACTTAGACGTCACTACACAATGTGAAGATACTGGAAACATGTAAGCCATGTGGGGTTCAGGGATATTGTGACAATTACTTTCACTGACGTTAAACAAGTCTTCTTATTCTTATCCAGACCTCTACTGCAGGAACTGTCTACTGTGCAGGTCTGCATAACGAGCATGTCCGAGGTGCTTACTGAACTGTTCAGTTCATGCAAATCTCCTGAAAATTTACCCGACTCATCACTATTATCAGATTTGAAGAAACATTCCCTGGAATTACATTCAACATAAACCTTCCTCTCATGTACCCAACACTTCCTCTTTTAAATGTCTTTGCCTAGCTAACAGGTTAACCCCAAATCACAACCTAATGCATGTCTCACTCCAAAGCTGATTCACAAATGGCAACTAAACTAAGCATTTAAAATAAAACAAAAAGCAAAACTTTAGGCATGACTCACTTGCTGCAAAGAAGAATCCTGTGAGAAACCCGTTTCTTTAAAGTCAATTTCATCATCACTGGATGAATGAATATGGCAGGTTGTAACCTATATGCATAGAAATGTAAAAAACTATTTAACAGAGAAAAATTTTGGACATTTGTATCAGCATTTTTACGGAAAAATCACATTTAGTTTTTCTCTCAATGTGTTAACAACAGCAGGAACAAAAATAACAGCTAAGTTGTAAAATCCACCCCAAAATTCAAGGGTACACTCCACTCAACCGGATGGTTTGGCGACCTATCCTGCTGCCCACCTGCGGTTACTTCACTCATGATGAACAGCACCAGAAAGCATGGGAGAGATGAGGTACTCCATTTCAGTGACTTTGGTGATTATCTCCAATTAGATGTTTACAAAGGGAAGGAAGAAGTTAATGGCTCAGATAAAAATATAAAAATAATTAAATGTGCCAAGCCTGAAGGGTAAAGTTGCAATTCCCAGGGATTACTAATGAGCCACTAGAAAGGTCAGGTTTAAATACAACCATTTCACTTTAAATTCTTGCATTTCTTGCCCATTCTAAGAAAAGTATTGTTCATAAATGCTAAATATGACTTAGGGCAGCAGTCCCCTGCTCATTACAAGACCCCAAGTCTTCTGCCGCTTAGAACGTAACCCGCTGCCCTCACAACTTAAAACCAACGCACATTAATAAGCAAAAGCATAAACACGACCTGCTCACCAATCCACGGTAAGTGATTTCTATTAATTCATACATGTATTAACAATTAGAAATGAAGATACACAAATGGCTAAGCACCACACTAATGACAGTAATTGCTCTACAGCAAGTAATAAATATGAACAGTCTGTAAAATTCTAAGAACAAGCACTAGAGGTCTAAGGGTAACTTACACTGTATTTTCTGAGTTATTCGTCCCGTACTTTTTGTAGAAGTGTTCTGGGCAGAGAGCACTGTCCTTGGGGGAGACACAAGCAGCCGTTACCTGCCAGCCCTTGAAGCTGTGCCTAGAAGCCTAGAGTTAGAGACACCAGCCTGGTTTGCTTTGTGATGTTCCAACACTGATTCAAGAAGCCCAAAGCAGAATCCAACTGAGTTTGTATGTGGTATGGCTTATGAAATTCTGAATAAATCACTGCCTGAATAAAATTAAACTCTTTTCCCTTTGTCTGGCTATCTTTGGTGAAGATACTGAGTCCAAGTGAATAACCCAGTGTTTCCAATTAATTCCCTCTCCATCCTCCCTAAAGTATAGAGAAAGCATTCACACTAATTTTGAATCTGGCCTGATGAAATCAAAAGCAGAATTTGTGATCAATGAAGGGAACCTGCTTAAGTCAACCGTGGCTTTAGCAAGCTGGTGGGAAAGATATGGGGGTGAGGGTGTTCCAGGAGAGCCCAGCCAGGATGCAGAAAGGAGGTGGTGGAATACTGCTTGGTCACGGCAGCTGGCACCTTGCAGGGCAACTGCAGTCGAGAGCAGGTCAAGCCGTTCCACTGCAGTGGATTTAGGAGCTTCGGGCAACTTGGCTGGCAAGTCAGTACAAGAATCATACTAAGCCCATGTGTGTTGTAGGGGTGCAGCACCATGGGGGGGGGGCACAAAAACAGAAGACAATTCAAAGAGCAAGCTCGGTGAACTAGAGAGGAAAAAAAGGAGGTGACTACTCCTAGTATGTCTTGCTGTTTAAGTTCAAAAAGGATATAATGTGTCCTCATTCATACTTTTTGCTACAAAATAAGATTTTATCAGGTCATTAATTAAAATAAGCAAACTAGCTTTTGTTGAGCAACTACTATGTGCCAGACACTGTGACCCCCTTATATATTCTCCTTAACTTGTATCCTCAAAGCAATTAATTTTTTCCTCCAAAAAGAAACCACTGTTTTACAAAGTTATTATTAATAATAACACAATGCCTGCACACCTTCTCAATTATGTTTTTAAAAGATGTGGGGACTCTGATTCTACCTACACCATACCCAGTCTGAAATCGTCATTAATAAAATGAGCTAAAAGATCATTTAATTTACCTACAGGGGAAAACTTGTTCATCTTAGTCCCTGATCTAAGCTTCCAACACACACCCCTTTTGAGGCATCTTCAGCTCAGTAAATGCCTCTTTCATTCCTCTTCTTCCAGCTAAAATCTTAGTCATCTTGTTTCTTCTGTCTCACCCACATCTGTCCACTCTACTGTCAAAATGGAACCTAAAATCCCATCACTTCTCATCAAGTGTATTATCACCTCCTTAGTGGAAAGTTTCTCCCTCGTCTGGATTAACACTATATTAGGCGTCTAACCAGTGTCCCTGCCTCGACCTTTTGTCCCACTATAGTCTATTCTCAATCCAGCAGCCACAATGATCTTTTAAATCATTACAGGATTTTAAATCACCGACATCAAATTGTGTCACTTTTTATTTAGTTCCGAACCTAATGGTTTTTCATCTCACTAAGATCACGACCCCAGGAGCCTGCCGTGAAGCCGCGTGGGATCTGGCCGGCAGAACCTCTAAATCTCTCCTCCCATTCTCTCCCTGGCCCGCTCTGACACAGCCACGCGGGCGCTGTGCCGGCCTCTGCACTCGCTCTTCCTCCCCCACTTCCCTCCAGCCTCTACACAAATGTTCTCCATGGCATTTTCCTAGACCACCTAATTTTAAATTGCACATCTGCCCAAAACACTCCCCGACTCCCTCCCCCTAGTTTACCCTCCATCTGTTTATCCATCTCCACTGAGGCGGGGATTTTTGCCTATCTTGTTTAGTGCAATATCCACAGTGTCCAGCACACAGCAGCCCCTCAAATATTTCACGAATACTAGTAAATCACTAAATGAGAATACAGAATCATAACTTTAAAAAAAGTAACAAGTATATAAGAACATTCTTGCCAAGCAAGATGCATTCTAAGTAAACTATACTCTTGATGCTGCAGTGAAAAAAAAGCTTTTGAGTTGTTACCTTCTTTCATAATAAAATTTCAGTTTTATTAACTGTTGTTAAAAGAAAAAGCAAATAAGAGTTTTCTTCATCTTGGCTGATTAGGTTGCTAGGAGAATCGTAAGTGTGACTTGATAACGGTAACTTGATAACTGGTAACCTCCAGTGAAAAGTGGAAGCTACAGACTCTTGCTCCTTGCTACACGTGGTCCCACTGTGGACCCCCAGCACCTACATGACCTGGGGCTGGTTAGAAATGCAAACCCTCAGACATTCCACCTCGACCTGGTGGGTCTCCAGGCGATTCATGCGTGCGTGTTTGTATCACTCTACACAACCTCCATAAACTATCTCATAAACTACCTCAACCTTAAGAAAAAAAAATCCTCACCCTTGGAGAGGCAGGCGGAGAATGAAACAAACTCAATTTTCCAAAGTCAGTACAGAAACAATGCCTACGTTATCTAAATTGACTCTATCTAAATCCTTACCAATTTTTACAGTTTGGGGGCTTAGTCAAAACAATGCTGCCTCTGGATATAATTAAAACACCAAATTTTACTCATGATAAACTCCCAACATAAAAACATAAGCAGTATATGAATCTCTTGTTCATATACTTTGGCATGATGGGGTCAGAAGATTAAAGTACTTCAAAGATCTCAGAGAGAAGGTAATTCAAATGTTGCCCTAGAAGTGACAGGAGCTGGAAGACAGATGTTGCCCTAGAAGATGGCAGGAGCCTGGGGCTGGCACAGCTTATCTTACATAACCGAGCAAGTCCTCAGGCCCACAGCCAGTAGAATAGGTGAGTGTTTGCTGTATAAATGAACGAATCTTGGCTATGGCTAGAAAATAAAGAACAGGCCAGGGCAACCTAACAATGCACTAACTCAAGCGTTTGGTGCTGAACTACAGGTTGACCCAAGTCCTATGAATATACCTGAAATAATTCCCAGAGAGGTATCTGAGTCATCATCCTAAAACCAACTAAGTCAGGGCAGTGTATCTAACCTATCTGGGGAGGGAGGTAGGGAATAAGCAATTTGTTACTTAACTGCCAATTTCAGTGATGAGTATGCCTCAAACAATTAGAAGGGAAATGCTTTTATTTGGACTTTGCACTACACGACCTAGTGGGCATGACACTTCTGTATGACATTTTTGCAAGGGCAACACCCACTGCATGTACCAAACTGCGTTTATAATAATATTCACAACAGCACATTTTCCCTGGAACATGTGGGATATAGCCTGAAACATTCTGGGCAGAAAATGAAGAGCCTGGAGGCTACAGTTCAACTCTCCTTGGCGGCCCAGGATTAACGTATAAGGATCCTTAAAAACTTGGAATACCCATATCCCTAAAAATACTACAAAGCAAAATTCCCTATTAGAAGGACTTAAGACTAAGTAGAGGTAGTATTTTAGTACTGGGTATTTGAAACCAAGGAAGTGAAGAGGTCCTGAGAGATCAACACAAAAGTCTCAAGAAACAACAAAACCATAGAGTGGGGCTAAGTCAACAAAGGATATGAGCAATGCTAACACTCTATATACCTGACCACTTTTGCTACATAAGCGAACTTCTTCTTTTGTTTTACTGTAGATTATCTATGTAGTCCAAGTATTACGGCAGAAAGTACAATAGGCAAAGGAGAACTGAGCTTCCATCAGCGTGATAGGTGGAGCCCGTGATGATTTTTTCCTTCAACACAGGTGTAAATGTATGTCTAGATGTGCCTGACCCAAAAGGGCTGTGTACTAATTATGCACGGCAAGCCCACACTCCTCTGTGTGGACATACATGACATTACACACAGTCACAGACTAGATAACTGACGGCATCGTGCAAAGTAGCTGAGTGCTACCTGAACTGCAATGAAGTCCTTCTTTATAAATATTTAAACTACTCACAAAAGAAATCTGCTTGAATTACCAAAGATAACTTTTTCAAAAAATCCTGATAACAAGTTTAACTGGACATTCTTTACCTCTACCTCTGAAGTCAATCAAAAGGCAATTTTTAACGAAGTTTCCCAAACAAGATCAGAATTAATACTCCTATTTCTTTATGAATAAGAAACAAGACAAAAATCCCCTTCAAGGGGACCACATTTCCTGCATTCTTAACAAGGAATCAATCTGGGAACCGCTAAAATTAAAAGGTTCAATTTAACAGTATGAGAGAACAATTTCACCCTACAATAAGACCCTTATGATCCAGAATTTTAACCAATTTGACTGGGGGAAAAAAACCAATGTACAGTGGGTAATACATTCATTAAAAGCTACTTAACCCTTCCTTGATCACTCAGGGCTGTCAAAGTGAATGCCATTTCCTCTGTTGGGCTGTGACACCCTGCGACAGTAAGGGCCACCAAATCTATTTTAACTAAACGGCCCCACACAGCTCCCTTTTTACAGCTCTCTCTCAACTTCATAATTCTTCCAGCTCCTAATACCTAATAATTCTCTCACTATATCCACCTGAACAAGCCACCAACCTGTCAAGAGTCTGGAAAAAGATAACCAAACTTGTTAGACAATATGCAAAGCAGGAGGCAACGGGCCCTTCAGGCGGGTGACGCAGGATGACTAGTGACCGCAGGATGACTAGTGACCGCTCTGCAGCACCACCCCCACCCCGTTTCTAGGCTCTGCTCTGAGCAGATAAGGCTGCCTAACAATCGAGGTGTTACTGTACATTAGAAATGCAAGACTGCGGCTGCTGAATTTCAAATACAGAATTAAATGCCTGACACACCTACTTCCATGTAGAGTCAAGGCCACCACCTCAACTATCAGCTGGCATATGCTTGCAAAAGGAAATGCTTTTCCTTGAAACGCAAAAGCAATACTTACCTTAAAACTTAATGTATTAAAGAAAACAAAGACTACATTCCAAAGTCCAATATAATTTTTAAGAATATTATCAATGCCATTATTCCCTGGCTCAAAGTACCAATCTATTAAAGCTGGGGTTTCAAAGTCATCTATAAAATTTTCCCCCACTGGGAATGACTTTAATGAGGGTCAACTCAACTCAGTAACATTAGAAAATATCGAATATTTAGGTTTTCTAACCACCCGGGGTTATTTAGGCATAAGGCAACCCAACACAGTAAAAGGAAGGCTAGAGGCTGCTCTGTTGAGGTGCTTGGGGAGCAGGGCACTGAGGGAGGTGGAAACCGAGTACAGTGGGAGCAGGTATGAGTAGCTTCTTTGTACCCTTACGTCGTCCCAAGCAGGAATTGGGAATTGACTAGACAAATTAGCAAGAGTACGGTGGGCACTGACCTCTTTTACTGGTAAGAAACATGAGCTTGGCCTACAATTATCAGGACAAGTGGAAGATGTCTCACATCTTTCTGAATAGACGGGCAAAGGCCAAGAGCACTGAAATCACGGAAATGTAACCTTGTAGAACCTACTAGATCTACCGTGTTCCTCTTGTTAGTTTCTCCTAAGGAGCTGGTGCAGAACGTCTCCCATCGCTCCCTGACTTCGTCTGGAAGATCTTCAGAGGGAGAAAAGGAAAAAAGCATTATCACTACAGTGACTTGCACACAGACAAATAAACAGGTAACTCGAGAGGGCACCACCCATGTGGTTCCTCAACGGCGAGCGAGCCCTGCAGGCTGAGCTCTCGGAGGGACGGCGCACAGCCACGCTCAGTCTGAACCCCGAGAACTTTTCAGGAACCACCTCCCCACCACGGTCTATGCTTGATGCCAAGAGCCCTAAGCAGTTCTTTGAATTTAACAAGATTTTTAAGACCTTTTGGTAAAAACTTAACCTGGAAAATATGTTTACAGTAAGTTCCCTGTAAAGGTAGCGGTCTTCAAGGTGGGGGTAAAAGCAGTCTTGCTCCATGGTCATGTGAGTTTAGGAAACACTGCAAATGTCAGCTCCTGCGCACTTTCTTGAGAAACTCTGACTGGCAACTGGCCAATGAATGTCCCACGGAACCCAGTTTGGCTTCTCAAATTGCTCAAAGATAATGTTTCCTAAATGTTTGTGTCATAGGCCAACATATGGATACGTATGCAATAGTGAAAGCTACCTTCTACAGAAATTGTAAAGAAAAGAATATACAAATACTTTTCTGAGAAAATGAAACTATAGCTGTAATCTTGGAGGCCTCACTAAAGTTGTCATCTGACAATTCTGGTTTAAACACACGTGTGTACACACCCTTACAAAGGCAAGCAACTTCCATAAAACGAAGACTAAAAAAAAATCATACACATGGCCAATTCATGTGCACAGCTAAGGACATAAAGTGTGATGATCTGGCTAACATCTCTCTCAAGAAGCAAAATTACAGGTGGGCTAGCCCCAATTTGTCCATCACTGGGCCACAACTATACTTTTCGTGCACATTCAATAGGTAACAGCCTCTTGAACACAAACATTCTTAAGAAAGAAATAGTAGGATAGACTGAGAGATGATTTTCAGCAAGTTAATAACTGAACGAATGTTGTACCACAGAGGTTGAAGATGTTTTGCCTTCAGAGTAAGTCACAGGACTAGTAATCCCACTGGTACCAAACCTGGAGCACACAGAGTTCTTGATGCTCTCATCTGGGAGGAGATGGACTCAAGGCCTTGGTGCCAGTGTAAAAGGAATCAATACTGCTTCTTGCAAGTAACCTTGGGCTGATTAAATTCAAATGCTAGTGCAGAAAGAGTCCTTTAGGATACTGGCTAATATCGCTCATTTTAGTAATAGAGAGATGGAAAAAATGCTGTTAAATGCTTTAATATGCCCATTAAAGGAATTCAATCCATAGGCTATGTAGGGGTCTTCAGAAGAAAATAAAAAGCAAGAGTAATTGAAGCTCAAGTGGCTCAACTGCCAGCCTACGAGTACTGCAAGCTCAAAGGAACGGTTTAGTGAGCAATACCCTTAGAGAATGAAAGTGGGTAACTCTAGTTACTGGCTGAGCCTGCCAATACTTAAGAAAAGGACTGCAGAACTAAGAACAGAGATACAGCAGAAATCTACACTGTTCAAACACATTCTCAAGAGCCTCATTCAAATCTCGAGATAATATAAGGAAACTCTTCAGACAGCTATTTAAAAAGCTATGAATGTTTCCACTTTACCCTTAAATCCTTTCTCCAATCCAACAAAAAGGTGATGAAGATCCCATAAACCCATTCGTTACCTCTGATGAGCCGCTGCACTAAGGCGCTGCTGGGGCCCTTATCGGCGCTGTGCACGATGCAGTTGGCTATCCTCGTCAGGTGTCCCATGTAGCCGTGCCGTCTTCCTCCCTCCGCCCTACCAGGGGTAAAGGACAAGTATTCAGACTCCTGAGAGGATGGAGTGATGAACAGCTTGGTAAGTACAGTGGATTTAAGCAATCATTCTAAAAACTGAGGCACTCAAGACAAGAACAGGCAGAAAAGGAGGGTGCGTAACATAACCAGGCTGGGATAGGGGTTGGGGGTGGGAGTGTGGCAGCAACTGTCTACTCAAAAGACTACATTGTAGCCTCACTCAACAGGACAAACTCTGTTCAAAGACTCAAACCAAGCATCCTCAGTAACATAGTATCTTTAAAAACAAAAACCCAAACATTCACTGATGCCTAATGATTCTGTGACTTTCCTTCCTATCTTTCTGTGAAACTATTTTTCAGACTTTAAACAGACTGTAGGGAAATGAGGTGAGAATTCTGCTGGTTCATCTTGCTAAGACATCAAATTTTAACTGTATCAATCAATCATCGAGATAGTTATCTACCAATGGCATTTCTCAAGTTAAAATATTAGCTGATTTGAGGACTTGGCCAAGATGAGAGGTAGTCAACTTGTATCTGGCCCACTTCCCACTTGGACACGGACATTCACATTATTCCTCACCCCTTCCCCACTTAGAGTCTAATCTTCACAACTATGACCCATCTTTACATTTAGACAAACTTTTCACATCACTGTGATTTCTCCGCCCGAATATTTACAAAGTGTCAAGTCTTTAAATTCTATGAAACAAAAGACTTTTGATTGCAGACAGGAGGGAACAAACCGAAGAGATCTTTGTTTAAAGGGAGAATCTTTCAGGAGTCACTAAGAAAAACCATACTGTGCTTGTAGGCTTGCCTGGAAAATGAAATATCTGCTAATAAGCTTAGCAGAGGGCCTGGGAATACCTAAGGGTCTGAAGGCATAAGGTTGACCTCAGCTGAGCTGCTATGAGCCTCTTTCAGTTTCATAGCAAGATCCCACGACCTGAGCGTCCCTTCTGGGCAAATTCTTAGTCAGAAACTCTGGTATTCCCTCAAACCCTCACAAGGGAAAACAAACACCCATCCCCAAGCTTTTTGGCCCAAGGCTCCAGATTTTCTTTAGGCTTCCTGTTCAAGGAAACCTTAAAAAGCTCTTTCAGGACTCCCCAAGAGGGGAGGAATATTATTAGCCAGGCCTTCAGAGGACGGAGCTCACGGGGAGTACAGCACACGGGACACCTCGGCATTGGCGAGACGAGGAGGCAGAGAGAGGAAGGGGGTCAAGGAAGGCTAAGATGGGGCAGACACATAACCAGAGATGCCACTCTGGCCACAGACAGCACCCCAAAGGAGCTCCATTTGGAGGAAAGTATCTGAGGTCCACCAAGACTGAACCCCTGCCACCCTCAAACTACACGCCACCTTTCGCCACCCAGAGTCAAAGCAAAGCCCTATCGGTGTTTAGTAAGCAATTTTTAAAAACCAAGCCCCAGAAAACAAAGCAGACAGCTCCCGTGAGTTACCTAGCTCTCTTGGGCACTGCAAGAGACATCTGAACAGAGACACAGAGCAGGGAGATCCTGAGAAAGGTTAGACTATAAAGGGGCATGTGACAACCTTATGGGGTGATGGAAACGTTCTGTGTCTTGTCTGTGATGGTTACATGACTGAATGCATTTGTCAGAATTCCTAGAAATGTACACCCAAAAATGTATACTTCAATAAACCTGACTTAAAAACAAACACAAGAAGTATACCTTGAGAGTGTTTCCCAAACATACCCACCTGCTTCAGAATCTATGGGATGGCATAAAAGCTCCCAGGGCGTTAGAGAGGAATGCCTGTTTCAGACAACACCGCTAGGGAAAAAAACTCTTGTGTAACAAAGCTACTCACATGCAGCAACTAATACTTCAAGTAATCTTGCCAATCAGCTAACGGAAATTTTCTAAAAAAGGAAATACTAAGCAATTTTACCCTCCGTCTAGTTCCATGCACAAAGTGACTCTTTTCTTCCATGAGAACCCGGGGTAACAAGGACAAAGGTGCTAATTAAGGAGGACTTGACTTTGTAATTCTTTTCCTTCAACTCCCCATTATTCTCAGAAAAGCAGCCATTCAGAAAGGACCAAGAAGTTGCAAAGGCAGCAACAGAGGTGGGGAGTACTCCCAACCCCTGTTCTTTCAAGACAGGTAGAAAGACAGGGGGATCTAGAAGTAAATTACTAGAAAAATATTTGTTACAATTAAATAATCTGGAAGCCCCAAGAGAACCATTTGTAACTGTAAAGTGGCCTGTCCCATGTAATTATATTATATTCATTGTTCCCTGTCTAGGGCAAGGGAGTATATTTTCTTCAAATTAAAAATCAAACTGAACTCCTATCAGAAAACAATTTACTTACTGTTTCTTCTCGTTCATTTCCCAGGCGTCAAGTATTCGTTCTATCAATTGACATTTTTGAAAGAGCTGAATAAAAAGGAAGGTTCCAGTTTAACATTGACATAAATGTCAAAGTGTCAAATTTTTAAAGTGAAACAGAACTCTAGTTAAACAGAAAAGTGATATCTATCACTTTATACATATAACCCAGCAAGCCTAATACAGCTGTGAATTACTGGCTAAATCAGATGCACCGTGAAAATAAATTTACTCAAGGGCCCCAGAACACTACAGGGATTCAAGACAGGATCTGTGACTTTAGCAGTGAACCTACCGGGAAATAATATATTTCAATTACTGCTACCAGTGAGCAGCTGACCTAAACCAAAGCCAGGTTTTACTCTGATATGGAATAAAGAAAATTATGCCCCGGCAAAAATTTAACTGACAATCCACAGCAACACTTGTACATTTTAAATGCGAGCAACACTTACTTCTCTATGAGCTAACATTACTGCATTCGTATTAAAAATAGGTGTGGCTTGCCAAACTTCTGCACGCCAACGACCAGTGCTGTGGGCTGCATTATCGAATGTGCACAGCCAGTCTTATTCAAATGTCATTTGTCTTCCCCATCTACTTGGTTACTCCAGGTTAGCCTTTCCCATCTTCAAGGTTTGGGCGTAACCCAGTATGAGCTAGAGAATGTCACACAATCACAGAACTTCAGAGCAAGAAGAAACCTGAAGACTGACTTAGTAAAATCACCTCATATTTAACAAAAGAAAACAGACCCCCAGAAGAGGCTTCCTCGACACTGTGTAAGAACTCACTTCTCCCAACTTTCAGTCATATATTCAGCACCAGAAATTAAAACTCTGGCAATCCAAATAATTGGTTCAAATGTTTTCTGCAGTATTTAAATTTGTATTGTTCTTTTAATCTCCAAAAGATTTCTAAATCTTCAAATTTATTAATTTTCCCAAATAAGCAAGCCACTTAGCCTTTTTTTAAAAAAAAGTTCATCTAATGGTTAATTGTCCAGGATATGATTTACAGAATCACTGGTTAAAAGTATCAGTACGATGAAAATAAGTTAAATATTCAGACTCTGAAATCTAATCTCCCACCCTTAAACCTCAATTCACTTCACACCTTAAGTAGAAAAATGCTATAACCAGGAGTGGCAGAAAAAAGACACCAAGTAAGCTTACATGTTTCAATAACAAATTGTCACCAGTGGAGTCTTGATCAGTAATTGTGCTATTTTCTGTGTTTTCAAAAGGACTTGCAAGAATCAGTGCAATACAGATTTCCACTTGTGTGTGTAAAAAGTTATTCCATGTGTATTTGAAGAACATGTCCTACAAAAAAAGAAAAATAATGCTTTCTTTTATTCAGTCTCCTCCATGTTTAAGCCACTACTTCAACACATTCACCAAATAATGAATTAATTAAGTAAAAATGATGTGTTCCTAGTACAGTAGGACAAATTAAAAGGAACACATTTTATTTTAAATGCAGTTTAAAATGCCTTCATAGACTAAATAGAATGGTATTTGCTCATTCAACATGTCAGAATTTGCATGGAATCTAATAGAGACCAACAATAAACACATGAAGAGAAGACAATAATAATTTTCTCAAACAGAAAGGGAGTGTCTTTTTGTTTTCAACGTGACTAATACAGATATTAAGTTCAGTAAATTTCCAATAATTTTCAAAGAAATTTATGAGAATTTCATTTTGCCTCAACAAATGTTTACTGGTGACTTCTGAGCAGCACACAGTGCTAGGTACAACATGGGAGACAGACGAAAATATGGTCTCCAATTCTGAGGTGCTCACACCTTAAAAAAAGAATAATCACTCGGGCATTCAAAATACTCATAGAACTATCAGTGGATAGAGCAAAACAAGAAAGGTATGAGAGGTGGTGACGTGCGGAACTCCTGGAGGTGCAAGGGTTTTCCAGATTACCTGAAAAGGTAACAGTAGCACACACAAAAAAAGACAATTCCAAAAAGCACAAATGCATAGTTAAAGTATGTATTCAGGATATCGTTGAGTCTTGGTTATCTAATCTCAAAATGAAAAGATAACGATTAATGATCCATTTAGGAGTTTTATCAAATTAATCACTCAAAAGTAGCTCTAAGATTAACAACAAAATGAATTAACAATAGCTGTAAACTTACTACTAGGAAGATGAAAGACTAGTGATTGATGACTTCAGTGAGACTCCCAGAGACAGGAGTAGGAAGTTATATCCCTGTCAGAGGGTAGGGCAAAAACTATGTCCCCAGAGGGCAAGGGTTTTATGCTGGCAAGGAAATTGTAATCCTGTAGCGTCTCATCTTTCTCCAAACGTTCCTGCTCTCCATGCCTTCTACTGCTATGTCATTTAACACAAAGCTGAAATACAACTAAAAGTGTCTATCTCAGTGACACTCGGAAGAAAAAAGGGAATGGCTGATAGAGCATGCATGGGTTTGAAACTGGATGTGAATTCAAATCCTGACTCCACCACTTACTAGCCATGGAATGCATCTCCTATCTGGGCATGATCTGAAAAATCATGCCCAGGATCACATGAGAAATGTATATGAAGTTTTATACCCAGGATCACGTGAGAAATGTATATGAAGTGTACACTCAATGCCTTTCACGTAAAGAGCAAACACCCAGACTCTCCTCTGAAACACACGCCAAGTTCCTCCCAGTGTACAGTGTGGGTCCTGGGAACCCATCTGTGCTGTGCGGAGGCAGGACAGAGCAAGCAGAGGCCCCGGCGCCAGGCCCATGGATTCCAAACACAGGCCTTGGAGCTGGGGAACTCAGGGGTCGGGGAGGTCCAGATAATTCCTGGGCTCTTCCTTTTCCCTTCCATTCCCTTCTGCTTCCACTGAAGCAGACTAAATCAAAAGACAGTCTCAAACTAAATCGAAAGACAGTCTTTTAGACTCAAATCAAGACAGTGTCAGAGACCTCGTATACTATCTCAGTGGAAAGAAGATCAAAGTTTGTCCCTTGGCTAATTATGAAGAGAAAATAATGCTGTAAGCCCCAGTCGTTTATTGCTAATACAATCCCCTGAAGAGGGTGATTACACTCACTCTATCCTCCACACGAGACTGAGCTTCTTGAGGGAAACGTCTGTCTTAACCATCTTCGAAATTCTCTAATACAGTTCTTTACACACAGCAACAATAAATGACTACTGAAAAATTGAAAGCATTCAAAATTGATGATAACCTCAAGGGGAAAACTATATAAAAGACTGTTTACACTCGGACCAAGGAAAGTCATTGACACATATTGTAAATTTATGAGGTTCTACCTTCAGTTATGTATCCATAAAGTATCAAGGGCAAATTAAGACATCTTTCAGGGGATATCGTACCAATATGACCCCAATGCTATTCAGCTCCATAAGGTCCCCGTTGATACTGCTGGTGTTTGTTTGGAGGAGGCTGGATATCAACCTAATCACATTCAACCGGGTGTTCCCCACGGGAGGGTCCAGCACGCCCCACGTAGTCTTCATCACACTTTTCTGAGGAAGAAAAAGCTTTCCAATTAAATTCAGTTCAGTAAACAAATAAAGGGTGCAGGAGTATGTACTAAGATACAATGCTATAGGTAAACTAACCCTGCAAACAACTTGGCCTAAATTCTACACCTGAAGGAAAATCCAAAACTCCTACTGATGATATCTTTAAGATATGATGAAATGAACATGAGGAAAAAAAATTAAGTAATTTCCCTGGACTACAAATTTTATAAGAAACCAAGTATCCCCTTGCCTTCAACATTCCAAACACCACAGGAATGAAGCAGAAAGCTACTGAAGTCCATGAAAAAAAGTGCAATATTCCAATCCTGACCAGAAACCTAAGAAACTAAGAAAAGTTACAAGTGGTTTTAGATCACAGTTCTCAATCTCTGCCAAATCTGCGATAAAAATGCAAACTCAGAAGTTGCCTCTGGATCACAACCTTGAAACAGGATCAACCTCAAACCTGTTCTTGTCCATAAAAGGGAGTTTCTATTCTCTGAAATCACAAAAGACAGACAGAGAACATTCCAGAACTTCAGAAGTTTGGCAGGAAAGGATGATGACCTGTGACAACGAAGCGATGAAGATGCCCTTCTCCATGTCCTCGTCCACAGGGGATCCCTGCCCCCCTGCCTGCGCTCCTCCAGGCCCAGTGGAACTGGACGGCCCCCAGTTTCACTCCCTGCAGCACAGCTCTAATGAACACGGATCTACTCACACACCACATCATGTAGTAAAAGCAGCCACAAGCTGAACTCACTCACTCCTAGCCGTGAACAAGAGGAAGTGCAAACCAAACACTGTCTTACTTTCGAGTTAGGCCCAAGAAGAGTACCAGTGTGAGAATCCATATTTAGACGCTGCCTTTTTTGTCCACCTAGAAAGAAGACTGTGGCACCGGAGACACAGGTCAGGGGCACCTGGCCACACCCTCTCCTCTCACAGGTCCTCCTTCTCCTCCAACTTCCACTTCTCTTCTCCTGAGCAAATCCTTCTCCTCTCCTTACTCTCCCTCCTCTTCTTCCCAGGTCTGGCACAAAGGACGCCACTGTTACACACCAGCTCCCCCTCCACAAGATGGTTAAGTAAACAGAAAACATCTACTTTAGAAGGGAGACACTAGTCTACTAACTTCCCAGTAACTCACACCATAGACGTCACAGAGACACACTTTCCGGAGCCTGGGATGCTGGGTGCAATGATGCAGGGCAGAAGGAAAAACCAAAGTGTAAGAACTAGTGCAGGCGGTAGAACCCTCATGGAACTGCCTTCCACCCTAGAGATGCCAAAAGGAAGAGCCTCGTCCCCTAAAGCTCTATCTGCGCCAACACGAGGGGGTGGGGTGTCACGGAAGGACACCACTATGGACCCTGGACACCCCTCTTTTGGAGGTCTTCGCTGTCTGCTGTCTGTGCTTTCAGCGGCTGTCTGATTAACAGTCATTTCTGGATTAGCACACGGATGCTCCCGACAGAAAAACTAACACTCCAAGTCACATTCAACCAACCACTTCTTAAATGAGATACCTGTCCATCAGGCAGTTACACTGCTCCAACTCTGAATAAGACAACTCAATTTCAAAGATTAGCTCCTAAAAGATTACCTCTTACCTCAAAGATGTGAAAATAACATGCTATGAGAAGAAAACTATTTTACTGGCATATAAGTATGCAGAATATATAGAAAGAACAAAAAGCTGAGTTTCCTAAGCAGATAAGTTAACTTACTTAACTTTAATTCTATTCTATTCATCAATTTAGATGCTATATATCGATAAAAGCCAATTAAAAACTAGCTCAAGAGCAATGAAAACAACTGCCAGTGTACCTTCTAATATGCTTTGCACATGGGGGTCACAGCCAGTCCTTTAACTCACAAGGTTCGTCTACTTTCTAACAACAGCTGAAATCTAGCTACTGGGCTGGTCAACGGGCTTCAGGGAGCTGCCTTACCTTGGGTGGCTCAAGCAGGAGTTCATGAAAAGATCCAAGTCTTCCTCGGATGGCTTCTAGAACGCTCTTGTTGACCGAACAAGCTGAATGACTCATGCCTGGTGGGCAGATCTCTATATGACCTTCAAATCTTGAAACAAAGCAAGTTAATTTTATTTATTATTTCAGAACAAATCATTCAAGGTGCTCTGTATCGGCGTATAGGGATATACATAATAGCTATAGAATATATAGTGATTATATCAAAATTTCTGGAAGGATAGGAAGAGGGTGTAATGAAACCTTGATGGGAATCAGCCAACATGATATGAAATCCAAAGATGTACGGTGTCGGGTGAGAAATTATATGCCATTTCTTCCCATTCTCTCCTAAACCTTCTAACTTCTTATACCTATTGTACTAATATCAGGTCTCTAGCCAGCAAATCTGGAAAGCGACAGGAGAGCCCGGAATTACAGGGCACATCGTACTGCCTGCCACTGGAGGATTGTTAATAATAAACAAGCCTGTATTTGTTCTATACAGTTTCTCTTGACTAATCAATCAACACTGCTTCCTATTTTAAAAGGCTTAACTTACTCTTCTGTATAAAGCTTCATCTATACTCATTATAAACCACTCCTTTTAGAAAAACAATTACGAGTAGAATGAGACTCCCAAATCCCAATCAGTTTTAGAAAGTACAGGGGTTCTCAAAGTTGGGGGACATAAGGAGGGAGGGGTCTAAAAATGTGGGTGCACAGTTCAGATTAAAAGATAAACCTGAGAGTGGTGTGTCAGTGCAAACTAGCGCTTAACAATGTAGCTGCTGGAGCACGACTGCCTGAGGCTGAAGCCTGGACCTTCACTCACCAGTGATTCGTTCTAATACGGAAAACGGGAACCGCTCGAGAATGTCCCTCCCGGGACTGGGGGCCTGTCCTGTCCAGGGGTGGGGACCACGCTAATGCAGACAAAGGACTGAGAGCACTGCCTGACACAGCTAACACCTAGAGACGGATTATTAGGACTATTACTTGAAAATATTCCACACGGGCAAGTGATTTCTAAGAGCTACACGGAACAGCATTCAGAAACTCAATTCCTAGAAAGGGGGAGTAGGTAGAGGAAAGGCCTTTTGCTCTGATTATAGTGCTTTTTAACGTGTAGGGTTTTAATAATTTATGTGGCCAAATACAGCATTCTTCACTACAGTCTCTCTGTCCAGGAAGCCATACTTGAAGTTCTTCACAATGCCACAATCCTAGGAGTATTTGCATACTTTTCCTCTAGTGTTTTTCATTTAACTCATCTGGAATTTATTTTTATGCAAAACAGGTATAGACATGATATTTTTTTCCCCAAGTGGCGAGTCACTTCTAAGCCACATTTATAGAATGATCTGCTTTTCCCCACTTATGTGAAAAAAAAAAACCCATACAAAAACATATACTAAAATTCCTTAATCATTCATATAAATTTTATTTGTTCATCTAATAAATACTTAGTGAGCATCAATTTATGTACCTGCCTTGACTCAGGTACTACAATCAATATCCACGGTGTTTCTCACATTTTAATCCTTTCAAATATATGTATAAATCTGCCAAATCCAAAACAAAACCTGTGCTGATATTCCAAATAGAGATACATTAAATCTGGAACTTAGACTTGGAAAGGCACAGGAAGTGACGGCTGTTGGGGCATCTCTCTGAGCAGAGATCTACAGTCCAGATGCACGGTATCTGCATCCACTCAGCTCCCTCATCCACTCACCAGTTAAGGAAACTTATTTACTGTTTTGGATGATTATGAATAAAGGGCACAAATATTCACTTACAAGTTTCTGTGTGACACAATTTCACTTTTCTTGGGTAAATATCTTAAGAGTGTGCTGGATAATATATTGTAATAAAGGTCTGTTTATTAAAAACTGCCAGGTGTTTTTAGAAGATGGCCACGTGACTTAACATCCCAGTTGGAGAGCGTGAGGCTTCGCTGTCACCAGCGCTGGCTGTTTGTTTGGTTCAGCTGTTTAGTGGGCTGAATGGTCCCCCTACAAAACGTATGTCCACATCCTAGTCCCCAGTCTGGATGCCTTTTCTTTCTTTCCTGCCTCACTGCACTGCTAGGGCCTGTAGCATGAGGCTGAACAGAACTGGTGATGGGAAATATTCTTGCCATGGTCCTTGACTTAAGGGGCTATGATTTCAGTCTTTGCCCATTAAGAATGATGGTAGCTATGGGTTTTCTTTTTGTTTTTCAGTTTCCAAGTTCCTTTCTATTCCTAATTTGCAGAGAGGTTTTATCATACAAGAATTCAATGAAATGATCACATGGTTTTACTTCTTTAGTCTGTTGGTATGAGTTATACTGGCTGATGTTTATTAAAGCTATTTTTATGGAGCAGTTTTAAGTTCACAGCAAAATGGAGGGGAAGGCACAGAGACTGCCCATGTACCCTCTGCCCCCACAAATGCACAGCCTCCCCATTATCAACATCCTCTACCAGAGCACGTTTATCACAATCCATGAACCTACACTGACACATCACCACCACCCAGAGCCCAGTTTACAGTATGGTTCACTGTAATGGGTTTGGACAAATAATGACATGTATCGGTCTCTATGATATTACACAGAGCATTTTCACTGCCCTAAAGGTCCTCTGTGCTCCACCTATTCATTTCACTCCCCTTGCCAACCCCTGGCAACCATGATCTTTTTACTGTCTCCACAGTAAAATATGACGTTTTCCAGAATGTATGTAGCCTTTTCAGACTCGCTTCTTTCACTTCTTTTTCATTTGCATTTAAGGTCCCTCCATGTCTTTTCATGGCATGAGGGCACATTCTTTTTAGTGCTGAATAATATTCCACTGTCTGGATGAACTACGGTTTATTTATCCACTCATCTACTGAGGACCTCTTGGCTGCTTCCAAGCTTTGGCAAGTGTGGATAAAGCTGCTAAACAACTGTGTGCAGGTTTTTGTGTGAACCTAAGTTTTCAACTCCTTTGGGTAAATACGAAGGAGCACAACTGCTGGACTGTATGGTAAAGGTATGTTTAGTTTTCTAAGAAACTACCAGACTGTCTTCCAAAGTGGCTGCACCATTTGGCGTTTCCACCGGCAACAAATGAGATTTCCTGCTGCCCCGCAGTCCTGCCAGCACTTGGTGGTGTCAATTAGGTCCAGTGAATTGCTAGTACTGTGCTTCTTTTACTGATTTCTGTCTAAACGTTATGTCCATTTCTGTTACAATTTCTGTTTTAGATTTGCAAAAAAATTGCAAAAATAGTACAGAGTTCCCATGTGACCCATACCCAGTTTCCCCTGTTATTATCTTACATCTGTCAAAATTAATGAACCAGTACTCACACGTAAAACCCATACTTTATTCAGATTTCCTTGGTTTCTGCCTACAGTTGCCTCTCTGACCCAGAATCCACCCAGGACACCACACTATATTTAGCTCTCAACTGTCCTTAGCCTCCTCCTGGCTGAGAGTGTTACTCAGACTTTCCTGGTCAGGTACTTTGCAGAATGTCCCTCATTTGGGGTCTGGTCTTAACGTTTTTCTCATGATCATGGGTCTTTGAGAGGAAGACCACACAAGTAAAACGACATTTCATTACATACTATCAACACAACAGTGCTGGCTGTTGACTTTGATTATATGGCTGAGGAAGTGCTGGTCAGGTTTTTCTGTCAAACTTGACAGAGTAACTGTCAAGTTCTCATTTTATTCTCTTTCCATACTGCACTTTTTAGAAGGAAGTCATGAGGTGCAGTCTACACATAAAGAGCGGAGAGTCTTTTTCTTCCTCCTTGAGAAGGGATTATGAACTATTTGGAATTCTCCCACAGGGGAGATTTGTCTCTTCACCCCCCTTTTACTTATTCAGTCACTTACTTGTATCAGTATGAACTCATGGGAATTTTATACTTTGTGTTATAAATCAATACTGCCTTATTTTATTGTGCAAGTGGTCCCAGCTCTGGCCAATGGGAGCTCTTTTAGTTGGCCCGTGTCCCTCTCACACACCCGGTGTTGTGGGTTTTCTCTTTGAGTGTGTCCTTACTGTCTGTACTACAGGATGCTCCACACTCATCTTGTATACTTCTTAGCCCAGCTGCAGAACCAGCCATTTCTCCATGAAGCCCTGGTTCCTTTACTGGAGGATGGTATTAGAAACTGAGATCTGGGCACACGGTTACTTGTTCCTGGTGATGCGTCATGACTTCTAGGCCTCACAAAGCAACTGTCTTCCTGGTTTAACTCTTCATATTTCAGTATAGGTGACTTCTAATGTCCTACACTGATTTTTTCCTCAACTATGTCAAAGTTTACAAATGAGCCCAAAGGCATTCTTCAATTTCTGTTGTAGTTTTCATTTCTAGCATTTGCGTATGATCTTCCGTTTCTCTGTTAAAATTCTCCATCTGTTCACATATTGCTCACTTTTCCCACAAGCCTTTAACACATTAATCATAGTTACCTAAAATTCCCTACCAGATTGCTCCAACATTTTTGAATCGAGTTCTCCTGACTGCTTTTTCTCTTGAGAGTTTAGTTTGTTTGGGTTCTTTTTATCTTGCTTCTTTGTCTTGCAATTTTTTAGTTGTGACGTTGACATGTTGTGTAAGACAACAGAGACTGATATAACTAGTATTTGCAATGGATACACCTCTTTTTTTCTAGGTCTTTAGTGTGGGGTTTCTGGATCAATTTATAGTCAGCAGCTGAGTTAGGTTTGGGTTTTGTTGTTCCTATGACTGACTTCTCTCAGCACACTGAAGACTTTAAATCTGTCTCAAGTTACTTTGTATTTATAGTTAGGGACGGATTGCCAGGTTTTTCTCAACTTCTGCTCTGCCCTTAGCCGAAGGTCTTCCCCTGAAGCCTGCTCCTGTGCCGATGGTCCCCTTCCACACTGCAGCCTTCCCTCCGCCAGCACGCTGCTGTCGTCACTCGATGTGTGGTGGCCCGGTGGGGAGGACCGCTCTGCTGTTCTGGTTCAGCCTCAGTCTCAGGCAGTGGAAGTGCTCATGGGCCTCAGGGGTGGGGCCCTCTCGGTGACCCCGCCCTATTTCAGTGGTAGGGGCTCTCTAACAGCCTGGGGCCTGAAAGTGTCCCTGCTTGTCCCGTGGGATAGAAGCTTTTTCCTGGTCCCTTCCTCCTCATCGGGTCTTTAGGGTTACAGGGTTTGCTGCCCTTTCGCCAGTGGCTTCAGGGTTTTACTCAGCAGGGGCGGGAATGGAGAAGGACCCTGTGCTGCATGTCGCAGCCCTACTCTGCAAGGGAGGCTTTCTCGGGGCTCTTACCTGGCCTCCAGTACTTCCTGAGCAGGGCTCGCAGGTATGTGCAAAGTCCTGAGTCTGTAGTTCTCAGGGTGTCCTTGCTCTCCCTGCACCCGAGGCGCTTCGGGCGTTACATAACCTACTATCATTCTACGTTTATAAAAAACACATTGGAACTATCATTTTTTTAAGATGAAAAATGAAACTGTATATGAAAGTACCTCAGTTCCTCAGTAGAAGATAAGAATTACATGGTGCACTAACTTACCCCTTCTCTCCTTATTTCTTGAATTTTATTAAAATAATCTGGAATTTATTGGGTTTTTTTTTCAACATTTGACTTATTCAATTATTCATTCTTAACATAACTTTCATAGTCATATGAATTGTCACATTCCTATCTGTTTCATTTATCATTACTTTCACCAATATATTTCCTTATCTTAAGTTCTTTATTCTACCTTATTTTTCTGCTTGGCTTCGGTAAAGTCCATCTTCCAGTAATTTGGCCCAGGAACAGGACACGGATGGGACACTGAGGTCCATACGCTTGAAAATGCCTCCTGCCCTCACATAGCAACAAAAGTGCTTCAGGGTCACAATCCTGCCCTCTGTTTTTCAGTGTTTAGTTAGCTTTACAAATGACATGTCTGGCAATGTGATTTGCTTTGTAGTTAACCCATTTTTTTCTTGTCCAAATATTTTTAACATTTATCCTTTATCCTAGGGATTCAGAAATCACATAAGGGTAAGGCTAAGATCTCAGTCGTCCACCACCCCTCCACCCCGCCCCTCTTTAAAGTTAATCGTGCTTAGTAGTTGATAAACCTTTGTGGTCTGAGGATAAGTTCCTTCTGATCAGAAATTCCTTCCTGTCATTTATTACTGTATCGTCTCCATTCTCAAGCCAGAGTCGTCAATATAAATCTCACAGCACCAGCTCATGTGCTTTTAAACCATTTTAAGAGATGATGCAACTGCCTTGCAGCATGAGTAGCAAGATAACAGTCTTGTATCACCTGATTAATACCTTAAGTTATTGGTTACGTTATTTAAAATATGATTTACCAGGGAAGACATAGGCAAAGTCAAAACTGCAGATACAACTCCAAATTACAACATAGCTGAAGCAGTGCTGCCACACTGCCCTTCCATTATCACTAACCGGAGATTAAAGAACCAGAAATAGAGATGAAGACTTTGGGAAGCAGGGATTGGTAAGGCTGTGTTTACTATTTTGCTGGAAACCAAAATGACATCACTGAAACTAAATCCAGAAACGTTGGATGGCTAAATTTTCATATGCTGACAGCAGACCGTGTCTCTCCTCCTCTGCTTTACTGGATGGATCCAATAGTGGGTAAGAAAATACAAATTCTAATCTCTAAACCACATGTTCCTGGAATGCAAACATATACACACCTCTTCAAATTCGCATTCTCCAGAGAACAATTAGGAAAACTCTGACAATTAATAAGTAAATTAACTTTGGGTATAAACTGTAAAGAATAATATGACAAATATTAATTGGCTTGTCCATAGGCACATACATAGGGAAAACAGACTATATTTCTGATTCTGAAACACACAGCACAAAGTTTTCCTTAAGGCCTCAAGCCACCTGCCCATCCATTTTTAAACAGCCTAATGAACTGTAGTTGCCTCATATGTGAAACCCAAAAAAAACACAACCCAAAGCCTCAAGTTAGCAAGCACTGGACAGAATCACAAGATGGAAAGAGCCCTGAATTGTCACTTGGAGGAGAGCTGCGCACCAACCAGGAACACCTATTTTCAATTTTCATAAGCAAGAAGTAAGCTTCTCTTGTGTTTGAGCCATTTTGCATGGGTTTGACTGATTATAGAAGCATTTTGGTAACTACTACAAAACCCCAGATGACTAGAATCCGAATATTGCCAATAGTGTCTACCAAACCATATAATTCAACTACATCTATGCATCCCATTCATGTAAAACTATTTATATAGTAGAAAAAGGTTCAGCACCTGAAATTCACGGGCATGATATTGTAGCGATCAGCCAACAACTTAACTCTTAGCTTTCAAAAATTCTAAAAGCAAAACCAAATGGCTCGTTTCTCAAGATAAAAGGAAAACTTACGTTGGTCGCCGTGTCTCAAGTAAAGCCAACAATATCTGGACTGCGCTGACTATGGCTGATTCATTCTTCTCCTTGTGGAAAATATTTGATAGGAGCTGCTCTATAATTTCTTGCCTAGGGAAACAAATCAATAGTCAAGCGCTAATTGTAACGTTGTTTAACACAAACAACTTAGGAGAAAAAGATCATGGTATCAGTAAGACAAGTATCATAAAAGAGTTCAACCTCACTTGTGCATATTTATTAACAATATTTTACTTTTAATATATCTATAAGGAAGGCCAGTGATCTTGCTTATTATAAATGTAACACAGACATATATATATATTCCTATCCCCTACCCTCAATCAGCAAAGTCATCTGGGCCCTGCTTGCCTTTGCCAATCTTGTTGAAAGCCAACAAACACCTCATGACTGGAAGTTACCTCCTACTCAGGTGGTGGGGACGGGTGGTAAAAAGACTCAGAACCCTTCAGCCCCACAGAAGGAGGGGAGTTTTTTACAAAAGAAACCATAAATGTTTTCCCACAAAGGCATTCATGTATAATTAACAAAGATCTAAAACAGATACAAGATAACATCAATTGCTGCACTGTACTCTACAACTAAAATCTGGTAAATCAAAATAATGTGGTAGCAGTGAAATGGGTGTGACTGAACTACTGCCCCAAAAGTATTCTCCACAGGCTCTTGCCATGACACCTCCCCATGCATGTATACAAGGTCACAATTAATGTAGAATACAAGGGTAACCTGTTAGGTGAATAAATTTATACGGATGTTCTCAAGGAAAACCTGTTTCTTAGGATCTCAGTAATTTTTAGAACCCATGGGGATTAAGAAATGGAATCTCCCTAGCAATGAGAGGGACAGCTGGTTGTCCCCTGGTGCCCACCTGGCAGACACACCAGTCACCCCAAGGTACAGCTGTGCTCACTGGCTACTAACACCAGTTCCTTTGCCAGGTTAGGGCAGCAAGTAGGAGAGAATCTCTTCCTCTTTGGGAGAAGCAAATAAAACTGGGATCTAACCTAACTTCAGAGGATCCCCTTGCAGGAAGTAGCTTTCAAGTACTCTCAGACCAGCACTAGAATTGCTTGTGAGACCTCTACCCAAAACAGTACTGTAAAAGTCACTCAACACACAGCAGTCTATAGAATAACTATTACACTTGGAACTGAGCTCTGGAAAAGACTGCTTTTTTGTAAATACGTACATTCTTCAAATAGCAGCCTCACCCCAGGTAGAGGGGTACCGACAGGGCATCCAACTGTAGATGCCCACCTTCTCATTCAGCTGTAGTGTCTAACTTTCCAGAGAGCAATATCACCTTTCATAAACCCTGAGGCCGGAAGGGAGTGGCTAACAAAGAGGCTCTCACTCATGTTTCATGGCTGCATCAAACTGGAAGTCTACCGTACCCATGGAGGGCACTCTACTAATGGACAAAAATGAGATAATAACCAGCAAAAATGCGACGGTCAAGATGCAACACAGCAGCTGAGCCATATTCTGAGTCTTATCTAAACATACAAATATCACCAAATACAGAAGAGATCATAAACTGAAGAACTGAGCTTATTAAACAGGATAAAAAGAATGCCTTCATATTCTTTAAATAATAAGGCATTTATTTACAAGTGAGAAGACATATTCACTTTCACTTTTTTAAAAATGGAGTTCTTGGACGAACATCAATAAAGTTCATGATGAGAGTTGTGTTACGCACGAGGCCAGCCAGGTTCTTCACCCAGGCCTGTGAGAGGATGGCTCACTTCTGTTTTGTTTTGTTTTTATGTGGGCAGCTAAAGACTCGAGTCTATAAAACTGACGGGCTCAACCAGGCCCAGAGGCCGACCCATTGTAAGCTCATTAGTATCAAGAATTAGGAGCTGCCTGGTCCAGCCCTCTCTAACACAACTAGTTTTAAAGGAATTCTGGAACTTCAGATTTTCCCACAACAGAGCTACTAAATTAAATACATTCAATTTAAGCCCAGATTGTTTCCCAAGCTAACACTCACTACCTAACACCTCGGTCCACTGTCTCAGAGACCTTTTGGTACCCCTACCCACCCTGACCATTCTCTTTAACCTTAGCTCATTTACAACTTTTCCTGCAGTGCTAACCTACACTTCCAGTTACACATACGGTGTCTATGTATACCAAGTACACTGGCTTATAACACAACACTGCTACATTATTACGTGATAATCAAATACATACAGATATATAACAATATATAAAATACACACAGATACTGTTAAAATTAATAAAAGCTTACTAAGCTCACAGGAGCCTTTGGTCACTGTGTACCTCCTCAATCAACAGATACTAAAAAGAACAACTATAATGTGGGAACACGTCTGATATTAAAAAGGGTTGGTTCTCATCCTCAAGAAGAGTGTGGGAAGCACCGTTATAGAGTTAAGTCTCCCCGATGCTCAGTGCAGTGAAGGTTTAACTCAGTGACACCACGGAGCCCCTGACTCTTTAGGACCATGTAGTTGAAGAAATTTACTCTAATAGTCAATGATGTTGATTGAGTATGTACCTATCTGCATCAGAGTACAGTTGCCTGATCCAGGACTAAAGACTCAGTCTGAAATATATTAGCTAGTGCATACAGAGGCTCCAACAGCTAGCTCCCACGTTGAGTCCAAATAGAGTTGAGTGAAGAGAGGGCTGGCACAGAAGAACTCAGTGATTACTACTGACCAGCCTGACACTCGGGGTGAACCTGCACAGTCCAGGAAGGGAGCCAAGCACCACCTGTGGCCACAGAACGCTCTAAAGGTAACTAGTCTGAATTGGCCTGTCCTAAGTGTAAAATACACACTGGATTTCCAAAACTTTGCACAAAGAAAAGAATGTAGACTCACTCATTAATAATTTTTTAAATGAACGTATGTTGAAATATTATTTTGTACCTATTAAATAAAACATAAAAATTAATTTCACCTATTTTTTTTACTTTAATATAGCTACTAGAAATTTTTAAATTACATGTGACTTTTATTATATTTCGATTGGACAGCACAGTCATGAACCATATGAAATTGCTGACAGTCAACATTTTTTAACCTTGAGTAAGATAATTTTTACATGGTTCAACCTATTACTACTACCATTATTGGTACTGTATATTATAAAAGGAGTACATACGCCATAATGCCCAAGAATAACTGAAATGGGGCAGGTAAGGTGACATCTTACTCAGAAGCTGATAATCTCTTATGTCTTGCTACTTGAGAGAACTAGTCAATAAGGTGACATCTTACTCAGAAGCTGATAATCTCTTATGTCTTGCTACTTGAGAGAACTAGTCAATTCCTTCCTATTCTACAATGCACATTGGGAAAATTCAACTATTTCTCAGAATACAGAGTTTAAAACAAGATATTTTGTCTCTAATTTGTTCCTTGTTTGTCTCACACTTGCCAAGTAAACAATACACACAAATGTCTTATTTTAATAAAAGGGTCTTCCCGGCCAAAAGATGCGAACGAGTCTCAATATACAGAAGGACTAAAAAATTCCAACAAAGTCATTAAGAAGAACAACAGTAGCAGTAAACTGATGCGAGACTGCCATTCGTACATAACGTTAACTGTATGCACTCTTTCCAGTTATTCATCCAAAGTGGGGAAATGCCTTATTTTTGTTTACTAAAATAACTTTCAGTTGTAGGGATGCAGGCAAATGTATGCCCATACTTGATGGTAAATACTCTTCCTGAAAATGTATGAATATACAAACACCAGTATAGTAGGTTGGCCATTCACAGATTTCAAAATAGTACACCACCCCCAAGCTGTCTTCCACCTGAAACACATGAGATGTCTGTTCATTAGGAATTATCTAAAAATGAGGGCAGAAGCAATATAAAGAAACAAAACATACAAGATGTATAACCCTTCCAATCAGGTCTGGTCAGGTTACCCCAGTCAGCTGCCAAGGTATAGTGGATCCTAAGAAGAACTTCTGATTAAAAATCACTGACTGGGAATTCCCTGGTAGTCCAGTAGTTAGGACTTGGCCCTTTCACTGCTGATAGTGCGGGTTTAATCTCTGGTCGGGGAACTAAGATCCCGCAAGCCACGCGGCATGGCCAAAAAATTAAAAAAAAAAAAAAAAAAATCACTGACTAAGATGGGTCAAATTACTTCATACACCTATCTTCCCCAAAGACCATGGAGGCAGTGACTGCAGTTATGATGTCACTGTCCCATCCATGATAGTTTCATAGAATTTAGTTTACAACTATTGAAAAGTTCAAAGTCTACATATAAATGTCATTTATTTACATTCTTACCCTGTAAGTCTCCAATGGGCATCATGAGTGGCTGAGTTCAGATAAGCAGGTTTTCCTGCCTGCCTTCTCAGCCACCCACAGGTTATTTTCCAGGGACAGGACTCCCACGTTAAGAAACACTTACCAAGTACTTACACTGGTAGCATGTCAAATAGCATCAATATGAAAAAAGAACAAGAAGAGAGTTTCAAACATACTTTTCTAGAGTGGCAAGCAGGGGGTCTGGCTCTGTACTGTTCTGAATTTGTAACATCTGGTCTCTGCTCAGGCGAACAATTTCACAAAGTGACTGTGATGCATTTGAATGCCGCTAAAGGAAAGAAGTACAATTTTAACTATAAAACACATCAGAAGTCAAATTTATAATAAAATAAAGTTAGTGAAGAAATTGCTTAAGAAATAACACAAATTAACACTGGCCATAAGCTACAGTAAATAAAAAGCCAGGGTCCAAAGAAATAACTTATGTCAAGCATGAGTATTTTACCCTGCCAGGCTTCACTTAACAACACCACAAACAAAATACATGTTACTTTGTGTAGGGAAATGTAATTAAAGTTCTGACAAGGAAAAATTTCTTTAATTAAATACTTGAAGAAAAAAATATCCCCCCAATTTATATACTTTTAGCAGCAAAGAAAGATGAACACAATTCTTTGGCTTAAAAAAATAAACGCAGCTTTCTGGAATATACTAATGGATAAGAAATATTACTTCTTCTTTCAGTGCACAGTGTGCTATTCTACAGGAAAGTTCTGCAACCTCAGCACCAAATGCCTATGCTCCGTGGCATGTGGCACTGAGCATCACCTGCCCAGCGAGACCAGCAGGTTCCAGCACAGATGACAACACACACCAGGATATCAAAATCCACTGTTTGCAAATCAGGAGTCTAACATTTCCTCAATAAATATATGCAATTCATCACTTAATACAAAACGGAAGTATCAACAGGACTGTCCAAAAGACAAAATTAACTTTCCTTGCAAGTCAGTTAGAGAAGGTGCTGATGCCCCAAATGCTTTGTCCTTTGCAAAAAAAAGTTGCTGCAGAGTTGGGCTTCTCCTCTGTCAACTTCTCCTGGACCCTCCAGACAGGGACAGTACCTGCTGAGCAGGAACCTAGTGATGAGCAAGCCTCGTCTGTGGATGTGTCCTCCCCACGCCGCAAACAGGGCAGGCCACGCTCCTGTCCTCACTCTCCTCGGCCTGCACCGGCCACACTTCCAGCACATGGGAAATGTGCTCTTGGAACCATCCAGCTCCCCCGGCCACAGCAGGAGGGCTCACCACCCCAACCAGGCCGAGGGCGCCGTCGAAGCTCTAGCACCCAATACGTGCACACACTAGAGTGTCCTTCCCGAGTGTCAGCAGTAACGATACCGTCTCAGGGGAGGGTGGGAATCAACAGCCCCTTTAATGGTTAGCTCTCTTCTTTTCTTTTTTGAAGGGGGCGGTGGGATGGGGAGCCTGCTTTAGATAAACTCCAGGTACCAAAAGTTTTTTAATGGACTGCAGTAGAAGGGGCTACATCTACCTCCACAGGAAATCTGTCTTGGTGGGGAGAACATGCTCTGGCCACATGCTCCTTCCTCTGCACTGTCCTCTATGGCGCTCACT
Source organism: Balaenoptera borealis (assembly GCF_965194805.1). Classification (NCBI taxonomy): domain Eukaryota; kingdom Metazoa; phylum Chordata; class Mammalia; order Artiodactyla; family Balaenopteridae; genus Balaenoptera; species Balaenoptera borealis. Next base: position 4,778,280 of record NC_138868.1, read on the forward strand.
CTCCAATTAATCCAAGCTAGAGGCATCCAAGAAGGCTGCCCATGCCCCATGACACACCCTGCATGTTGTTTGAAACAACTCCTTTGTAGATACTACACTGAACCATGTGGAACTGTCATTTCCATAGGCAGAAATGGCCAAATGCTGGCAGCTCCACAAGGCTCAGTCCGCTACCGAAGGCGGCAACAAGGGCAGCAGCAGAGAAGCAGGGGGACGGCATCCTCTACAGCCGCATACCCGCTGGTCCTGGAGACCCCACCCCACCCCCAGGCATCCCCTCAGCATGGAGCTCAACGTGCAAACTCCAAAGCAGCTTCAATTCTACTGCCAAGTCAATCTTTAGCACCCAGGACGAAGGCCAAACCTGTCAGCACAAAAGCCCGAGCCAGGAAGTAGGACCACCAAGAGCTCATCACTCTTAAGGATTCAATGGTGACCAGGATCCTGCTGCGCTGTCTGGAAAGCTTTAGCCAGAATGGAAAAAACAAATGCACACAGACGTGGCCACATCATTTGGGCTAATGATGAGTATAAAAGAAAAACAAAGTGTGGAGGAGGTTTGTAATAAAGGCAAGCAGATGCAGCACGAAGTCTCAGCTCTAAAAAGGAGATGGAGCTAGACCCAGGGCTCACTGTTTCACATTTTGGGAAATTTTCTGAGTACCGGCAAAATGCAATATTTTTAAAAGCCTTTGGTGTTTAGAAACCTGTCAACTTGACGAATGCCAGGTGATCGCTGTTACCTACCCTCTACCTTCACACCTAGTACAATTATGCTCTGTGCCCAAATAAACATGGTTCATTTTTTTTTTTAATCAAGTTTATAGTCACACAAGAGAACTTACATCTTCTTCTTGCGATGGATGAACTATTTCCACAAGCCTCTGGATAATTTTCTCCTCATTTAACCACTGTAAAACACATTGTAGAAGTAATCATAGCAATGAGTGGCTCTTGTTCAAGCCCCAATGAAGATTAACATACTTGGAAATATCCATCACATTTTAAGTAGAATGTTACAGGTTTTCTCTGGACTTTGAACACTACAGGAAATTAAAAGTCCCCCAAGGAAAATGCCAGTGAATATATTATTTTAACAGTAGCTACGGTACCAACTACTCCCCAAGTCACAATACCCACATCCAAAAATTCTATACATCAGTTTCTTAGTGATGTTAATTCTCAGACACTGAGTACTAAAACGGTCTGTACTTTGGACATGAAAGGGGGCGGTGCGGGGAATGGAACTTACACATTTTCTGTAAGAGAGCATTCAGTTTAAGAGAGCTTCAAAAAGGTTGAGAAAAGCAATATTTAGTAGCAAGCCTCTGGCTTAAAACACATGATGAACTTTTACCTTCTAAAACCAAAACAACCACAGGAAACGTGGGGGCTGGCGGGCACCACAGAAACAGAGTTTGTCTGCCCTGCCACATGCTAGCAAGCTATTACCATGATTAGGACACTCTCTTCTTCCACCATATATGAAATACTGCCATGAATGAAAATATGAAGCGGATGAGAATAAATGAAAAATCAGCCGGCGTAATATTAGTTCCACAAGGAACAGGAACACCGTAATAAACAAGGCACTCACTACCTGGAACGGATGCGCGCGTTGTGTGCGCACATGCACGCACACACACAAAATCCCAAAGGTTAAAAGAGATGGCGGCGGGGCTGGGGGTGGGGTGAGGCTAGGGGTGGGTGGCAAAAAATCAAACACGCTTTGCTAAAGGCATGTAGAGAAACTCTTAGGTTGTCTCCAGGCTCCTTAAGGAGAACATGCCAAAGGAAAATGCAAACAAAAGCTATTAGGAAACTACCACAAAGGCAGAGGCCCTAATTTACATTTTAAGATGTTTTAAAATGTGTACGTGAAGTACCCTGTGTTTGAATCTGTTCAAACACAGATTCTGACTCAGCAGGGCAGGGGTGAGACCTGGGATTTCTAACATGCTCCCAGGTGATGGTACTTTGAGTAGCAACGACCTAAAACAGGATGCAAACACCTCTACAGAGGAGGTGGGGCAGAGGGTCCTGACGGCCACGGGAAAAAGTAGGAAACTTTGTGGGCAGTGAACGAATCAATCCCCCACCCTCACTGCCTCCACAGCTACTAACAAGCACCGACAGTCCAAGCCCACGGTGGGCCCCCCAATCAAAGTAAGACATTTACGAGTTTCTAACTACCCTTCCCCCGACCTACGCCTTTATTAACCACCTACCACCATATCCCTCCAGAAATGCACCTATTCCTTTGGAAGTGGGCCCTAAAATTCAACCCAGCAGTGACCAAAGGAATTCTAAGAAACCATACTGAATAACTTCCCCCAATAATAATCCAAACATGAAGGTGACCATCCCTCTTATCCTTAGCCACCTCCCCTGGAATCCCCAGCCTCTACTGAGAAGAGACTCACATCCACAAAAGCACACCTAAAAGGGCCAGAGTCCCAATTTAGGGCCCTCTCCCACAGACAACTCCCAGGCCATCCACGAGGTCCCCCCAGCTGACTTCCTCACATGACCACGGTTCTCAGTAGACCTCTGCGTGCTCCTACAGACCCAGCCCTGACCCGACCCCCAGACTCTCCCACTCACACAAACACACGCTCTGGCACACCTGCCCACCTCGGTAGAACATGCCCTTCCCTGGGACACCACCCGACAGACCCTCCTTCTGGGCCTTCAGGTCTTTAGCTTTTTCAATAAAACTTGTTTCCAGAGTTCTAAAGTTTGAGGTTGAGTATTAAAGATGGATTGAGGGACTTTCCTGGTGGGGCAGTGGTTAAGAATCCACCTGTCAATGCAGGGGACACGGGTTCGATCCCTGGTCCGGGAAGATCCCACATGCTGCAGAGCAACTAAGCCCGTGCGCCACAACTACTGAGCCTGCGCTCTAGAGCCTCTAAGCCACAACTACTGAGCCCACGTGCCGCAACTACTGAAGCCCGTGCACCTAGAGCCCGTGGCTCCACAACAAGAGAAGCCACCACAATGAGAAGCCCGCGCACCGCAACAAAGAGTAGCGCCCGCTCGCCACAACTAGAGAAAGCCCACGCAGCAACAAAGACCCAATGCAGCCAAAAATTAATTAATTCATTCATTCATTTAAAAAAAAAAAGATGGATTGGACTGAGGAATGGTTCTGGAAGGAGGCAGTGAAAGGGACAAAAGAGAGGAAGAGAGAGAAAACAAGAAGCAAAGACGAGAGCCTGTGAGAAACCACATCTTCAAGTCACTCACACCCTCCTCTTCCCACCCAAATCCCACCCAAGGCAGCTCCTCAGGAAGCACACATATCCTGAAATAACCACCTCACCAAATTTTAAAATATGCGCCCTTTTGGAGGTAAACTCCTTTCTCCTTCTTATCCCATGCTCCCAGGTATCCACGAGAAGAAAGTTACTTCTGAAGCCAGATTCCCTAGAAATGCCAACACCTCTTCTTTTTGACTTTCAGAGATATCTCTGCAGTGTGACCATCTTCTCAAGAAAGAAGCCTCACAGCATACTCAGATGAGACTTTTAGCTCCCATTCTACCTTCCCACTCCCGCTGAAGCACAAACCAGCAAAGGGAAAGAACCCCTCACAAGGAGACAGCCTATGTACCTAGGGATGTGCACGTCGGGAATCCTAATCCTGAAAAATCTGAATCTCTTCCCATTTTGGAATCCACCCCCCACCCCCGTTTCCCAGACCACTTCCTACCAATCCCCTAGAATCCCGCCCAGACTGAGCGGCCCAGCAGCTCGAGCACCGCTCCCCAGCCCGTCCACAGCGGCCGTGATCCTACTCACATTCAGCACATCCTGCCTGGGCTGTGGAGGCTCAATGCACGTCAGGAGCCTGAGCAACAAGTCCATGATGGCCGATGTTCCTATGTGCTTCATAATAAGGTCCACAAAGTCACGTTTCTTCTTTAGGAAATCCACAATCTAGAGGAGAACAGCCACAACTGAAAGACACATCACTTGGGAACTATCAACTTTAGGATGCTTTCAGTCACGACCCATCTGGCTGCCCCCTCCAAAATCTACCACCACTTTAAGTTAAGGAAAAGCAAACGCTGAATTAGTAGTAAGATGTCAAATTGGAAAGCCTTCTAATTGTTACAGTATTCAAAAACCTCTTGGGAAAAAAAAATCTCTTAAATTATCACATGTTCCCTAATACAAACACACCATAATCTTTTATTTCTGTTCACTTTCATTATTAATTCTCAAAGAATGAGGACTAAAAATTTAACACCCTATAAAGAGCAAGCGAATACATCACTTAATAGTTTATGGACATAAAGCAAGTCCATTAGGCTTTACATGAAAACACAGAATAAACATTCAAAATCCTAACTGTACTCTAGCAAGTAAGAAAAAAATAAAATAAAAATATAAAGATTTCTACATCAAAGTGGCTAACTCATGTGCCACAGAAAATCACATTTGCATTTTATTTCAGCAATTCACCTGATCAGATTAACACAAGGAGGGTGAGTGAGTGTGGAAGAGGCTGACAGTTACCCCGAGGGGTTATGAAAACAGTTTTACAGTCATGACCGCCACCTGGGTCTCTTCTGCGCAGGAGGAAGAAGGCACCTGTTCTGTCCTGGACACCCTTGTGTACCTTCTAGTTTCTGTCCGTGTGCACAGATCACCTGTTCTGAAGTCCCAGAAGCAGCACGGTCAGCGTGGCAGCTGCCCTGACAAAAGTCACCGGAGTCTCTCAGAAGCCTGTGAGGTAGGGTTGCTCGACTCAATGTTATAGATGAGGAAACTGAGGCTCAGACCAGTGAAATATCTTGCTAGAAGCTAAAAAGTGGCTGCCCTGAGATTTAAATGACCCCAAAGCCACAAGTCTGCCATTATCCCACACAACGTCTAACAGCCAAGGATGAACTAAAAACTGCCTCACACCATCAGGTGTAAATGCAGGATTAACCGTCACATGTTGCTTCTCTAGACAATGAGGTTGAACTCTGTAACGTAAACCTTCAAGAAGTTATACATAATTAATCCACTCACAATTGAGTCACGTGGTAGTTTTTAAAAGCACAGTGGAGAAGAGAGGAAGAAAAAGTCAAATGTGGCCAAAATACTGCATTATTTAGTGGCAAAAGCACTGACTCTGGAGCCCAAGGCACAAGTCCCAGCCAGGGCCGTGGCAGCACAGCAAGGGCAGCGAGCTGGAGGGCGGCACTGCTGCGGGGCTCGCCCAGCCAGCACCGACGGCGCCCCACGCGGCTGGACCTCCTGCTCCACGCGTTAAGCCATGTCTGCACTGGTTAGGTCAGACTGAGTCTGAATTTTTTTCATTCCTTGCAGTTGCATATATCCTTACTAATACATTATGTGATGGGAAACCTTTATTTACACTCACAATTCTCAAAAGGATAGAAAGGTGCAGTGTGACCGTTCCCTGAAGCTGAAAGAGCAAGGGCTCTCGAATCCTCTCGTGGCTGAGGGCTTAAACGAGAAGTACGACGAGCAGCAGAGCGAATGGGCCCTCCTCTCGGCATTTAATTGGCACGTGTCATGTTCTTTACACAGGTAGTATGTCTGGCCTCAAAGACCAATGCAAATATGTAGAACCCCAGAGAGCTTTAAGTGTATTCTCACTCTATAATAAAGGCACACTGAAGTCCAGGACCCACAAATTAGGGTTTCCCTAGCACGGAGTGAGGAGAAAAGCACGGTGAAGGCGTGAGACCTGTCTCATCGTGACTACAACCGTCTGGAACTGACGAGCGCCTTACACGGATGGGATGGCTTGCACTTCCCTACAACAGTCAGCAGTACTGTCACTTCTCATCAAAAGACACAAGAAGGAAAGACAATCTGTATTGCAGGGATCATGATTTGGGGATTACTATCTAAGAAAAAAGAACCTCAGTTCCAATACATTTAGGAAGGTAACCCTGCTCAATTAAGAACACGAAAGAACAGCCTCCTCTAAAATAAGACATGTATCCACTTCGCCTTGGCAGAGGACAGGCGTACTGGGCCTAAAATAGTTCCCGTGCCTCCGTGTCTGCTGACAGCAAGGACGGGTCAAGGAGCCTGTTTTCCACCGCGAAGGACGCCAGGCCCAGCTGGTGTGACCCCTGCACCCCTGCTGGCCGCACTCTGCAGGACCGTTAGTTCGCACTCGGGCATCTGAGGCTGCTGTTGCTCCCTGGGTGCCTGTTTCCGTAAATGGATCACAGTCTCCTCGTAAGCAGGTCCTTTTCTGCACCAGTTCCCACTAGAGCTGTGATTCTCAAATTTCAGCGTGCACCACGGTCACCTGGGAGGCTTCTTCTTTTTTTTTTTTTTTAATTTATTTATTTTATTTACTTTTGGCTGCATTGGGTCTTCGTTGCTGCACAGGCTTTCTCTAGTTGTGGCGAGCGGGGGCTACTCTTCGTTGTAGTGCGCAGGCTTTTCATCGCAGTGGCTTCTCTTGTTGCGGAGCATGGACTCTTAAGTGTGCCGCAGGCTTCAGCAGTTGTGGCTCACGGGCTCTAGAGCTCAGACTCAGTAGTTGTGGCGCACGGGCTTAGTCGCTCCGTGGCATGTGGGATCTTCCTGGACCAGGGCTCAAACCCATGTGCCCTGCATTGGCAGGCGGATTCTTAACCACTGTGCCACCAGGGAAGCCCCTGGGAGGCTTCTTAAATCCCAAATTGCTGGCCCCACCCCCAGAGGGTCTGATTCAGTAGTTCTGTCTGGAATGGGGCTCAAGATCTTGCTTTTCTAACAAGTTCTCGGGTGGTACTCATGCTGTTGGAGCAGGGACCACACTTTCGAGAACCACTACACATACGACAGATACTTGGAAAGCAAGTTTCCCAAGTACAGTACATCTGAATTAAGAACAAAATGAAGCCTTGGGTGGGGGCGCGGGATGCGGGATGCGGGAACATGGATGGACACCACCACGAAGACGACGACGACGACGACGAAGGAAGAGGAAGAAGAGGGGGGAGAGGCTCCTGCCGGTAACAGTGAGGAATGAGCCCCTGTTAAGCCCTTCCGGACAGGAACAGCAGAGCTCCATGTGCACGCAACATGACAGTCAGTAGTACCCAGATGGCTCAAGTTTTTGAGTGGAGTCAAAACAGAAACAATCACCATTTGTATAAACTAATCATCAAGTGCATTTATGGGAAAGCTTTTTAAGTTTCACCTGTGATCATCATTAGGGGAAAGAAAAAATAAACTGTTACTTTACCATGGTCACTAAGATGCCACCCACACACCAACCACTCAGTGTGCACCCTCCTCACACTATCCTCACAAACGGACCCCAACATTCTCATGCTTCCAACCACTTGTCGAAAGAGGAAGCCAAAGTATACTGAAAAACTGAGATGTGAGGTACTCAGAAAATAAGAGGTCAAATTAGAATGTATTCATTAATGAGTAAGTCAGTGTTAAGTCAGCAAGCATTTAGAATGCTTAAGGTTTAAAATATATTCTTTTACAGAACCCGGATTTAAGGCACACTCAGAACACTGAAGCAACAAAATTACTGGGGGATCATCTCAGGGGGATGATCAGCCCTAATACTTACCTTTTTGGAAAACAGTATTTACCTGTTCTGGTTTTCTGCTGATAAGAATACTTAGCACCTTGCTGAAGAAACTGGCAAGTAGTGGGTTCAAGGGGGAATCGTTTAGGAGGAAGCTATACAATTTCATCAGCAGGGATTCATCTTCTCCCAGTCTATCATTCATCTGGGAGACGTCAGAAGTGAGCAGCTCACAAGATATATTTGGATACCTAGAAGAACAGGACACCCGTATCATCATCTGTATTAACGGTTTAATTACATCAAGTAAAATGCAAATCAGAAAGGTTTCCTAAAACTTTCTGAAAAATAAACAAAGTCATCTTCTGGGAATTAGAAAATAATTTCAATCCATTCCGTCCAATTTAATCTAGAGAGATTATAAAGTGAATTTTCTTCTGTGTCTAAAAAATGGTTTCTAAACCAAGCTTTAATAATAGGAATACATTTTCCCCAACAAAACTAGAGCACACCTGGGACTCAGGAGGCAAGGGCGGGGCCTCCTCAGAGGAGGTGCGATGGGGCAGGTCAAAGCCTGGGGCCGCAGCCCGCAGCAGCCTGCTCCGGCGTGCAAAGCAGCACAGCTCAAAGGACAACCGCGGGGGACGCCCATTTCCAGGAAACTGCACTGCACACAGCACCCTTAACTACTCAAGACACATTCAGGTTCCTGGACAGGCTGCCTGTATCCTCAGATGGGTTGTAACTGGAGTTAGAAAGCTGGGCTTATCAAGTGTTCAGTCCATATGACATGTTAAGAGAATAAATATTCTGATACACTCAAGAGAGAACAGGACACGGCCTGAGTTACCCAGGTGGGAAAACCATATACAGAGCTCTCCACACCAGTCTTCCAGGATCTTGTGGGATCAGCCCACCATCAGATCTCACTGCTGTGGGACACAGCCCTCTTCCACAGGCCCCACGGCCCGAGAAATACCTGTACCCCTAAAGCACGTTTGCCCCTGAGCGCCAGAGCACTCTCTCTGAAAAGTTGGCAGTAGATGCATTTTCTCCACTCACTTCTTTTACCACAAATGACTTCTCATCTGTTCTCAGAGCAACAGTGGAGACTCCAAGGCCCGTCCAGACTACACTCTCCCCCTCCCATCGTTCACCTCTCTGCTCTTGATCCCTCCCAGGTGAGTAGCAGGGAGTGGCAAGCTCAAATGCTGATCAGGACAGGGAGGTGACAAAACAGCCAGAAGCAGCTGTATGACAAAAGAGAGGGGTAAAGACTGTGGCCGGAACCCATGCAGCACCCCTGAGGCATCCAAGACAAGCAAGCAGCCGCCTGTTTGGAGACCACTGGCTTGAGAAGCAACTGGCAACAGACCAGAAGCTGCAGCACCTCGCAGGTCTGCCATGAGGGAGGAACACTGAACCGTATGAGAATATCCCCAAAGGAACCTTTGCAGGGAGAAAAAAATCAAAGACAGACAACAGAACTGGCAGGTGTGTGGGCACAAAGATCACATGATCAAATTGCTGTCTTCCGGAGGCTACGGCTCAATCAAATTAAAGCCTTCCTCACTTTACAGAACACATGGGCTCAAAGACCCCATAATACAAAGTCACCAATGTGCCGGAGGCAGGAGCAAGCAGTGGCGACAGGTGTGGCTTCTGGAGTCACACCACCTAGGCTCAGAACCTGTCTCCACCACTTACAAGCTGTATGACCTCGGGCACGTTACTTAACTTCTCTGGGCCTCAGTTTCCAAGGATGCAATATTAAGAAAAGTCCTTACCTCACGGGGGAGAATAATACATACAAAATACTGAGAAGAAGGCCTGGAATAAATAAATGCTAGCTGTCTTAATTCCTCTTTAGTTTCTACTTCATAAAACTGTCCAAATGCTGCAACAGGGCTGGGGGCGCGGGGGTAGGGGGTGGTGGAGTCGGCTCAACTGCCCCAATTTGAAAGCTGCTGGCAAAGGACTGGGAAAAGGTGGAGACCCCAGCTCCGGCTGCAACCCAGTGCGTAGGGAGTATTCTCAAAATTCTGATGCAGAAGGTCCAGAGGAGCGCATGGGCAGCTTTTAAAGTTTTTCACCTGTTTTTCCACCGGTGACCGGGAGGTCTGACCGAGCTAAAGAAGCACGCAAGTGGGGGCCCAGGCACGAACACAAAGGCTCAAAGTTCTGGTTCGGAACAGGCTGGGGCAACTCTCACTCTACCTCCCTAAGATTAAACAAGCTTCTGAAACACCCCAAGACCTCTACGCCACCCCTCAGCAGGGCCTCTCCAGCCCCACCCCACCCTCTGACCTCAGCTGCTTTGTCCTGAGAACACAGAAGCGATGGGAAGAGAGCCCAGCCCAACCATACCCCTGACCTGCACCCGGTCCCCTTCCTCCTCCCACTATGAAGCCACCCTACTGTCCTCTCGACCACACGCCCTCCCACCGAGGCCAGCACAGAGCATCACGAGACCTCCCGCTCCCTCCACACCAGCCCCGTTTCCCCCTGCGCTCATCACCCTCACCAGCACATAAACAGACCGTTATTTCTCGCATCTATGAGAAAAAACAAACACCACACCTCTCCTGGCTCCACATCTGCCTGTAGCTCCCACTTTCTCTCTCTGCTCCTTTTCCAGGGAACTATTTGAAAGAACTCTCTGCTTTGTCTCCAATTCTTCCTCAGAAGCACTGCAGCCTGGCTTCCGTGTCCACCAACCCGGAGAACCTGCACTGAAGGTGCCCGTGTGCTCCACGCTGTAAATGCCAATGGTTACCTGGCCTGTCAGCACAGCCCCTGGATCCCCTGGGCCCCCTGTCCCATCTCCCCGTCCTGAAGCCTGGCCTCCCTTGACATTGAGGGAAGCACCCCTCCTGGTTCTCCTCTTGCCTCTGAAGTCCCTCTGTGGGAACCTGACCCAACCAACAGCATCTCAGCTTTTGGGTTTACACTACTACTTAAGGACCTATTTTTAAAGTTCTGTTCAAATATCTGCTAAATTATTTAAAACTGAGGTATCTGTCATTAAGATTAAAAAGTTAGTGTAAAAATGACAAACCTTCTAACACCTTGTGTATGATCACTGGATTAAAAGTGATGGGTTCAATCCACATGTGTAACTGATACGCAGTTATGAACTTCACAAACCACAGCAACCACCCCATCATCCGTAAACTAAAAAGCACTAGTCTAAATTTCCTTAGATGACTATAGTCAACCTTAACCCAGAGAAGCTTTCAGAACCCCTCTGAAAAATCACTCTGCGCTAATCCAGCTGTCCGAGACATCCAGCTCTGTGTATGTTACCACAGCGGGTGGCTCTGTCCGGGCCAGAAGTGCAGCAGAGAACTGCTCTGCTCAGCGCAAGCCATGCCCCCTCGAAATGGTGCCAACCAGAAGGCTGCCTGCCCAGGGAAACACACCTGCTCTCTCAACCGCAAAGGCAGCACAAAAAACGCTGGCATGGCAATACAACAGATGCCACGACTACTTTTTGGTAAAATAAGCAATTTCCACAAGGCTTGCTTACTCTTCTCCAGTTAAAGAAGTATTAGCTTCACTCAGCATGTGAGAAAACAGACCCAAGAAGGGTAAGCCTCTTGTTCAAGTTCTCAGAGCTTCTAGGAGAGGGCTACACCCATCCCGGGTGGGCCTGATACAAAGCCCACACCACGTTGCCTCCGGCCAGGATAAGCCCACGACAAGCAGCACCCACACATGCTGGTTCGCTGTGAAGGGGATTCCAAAGTAGCAAAGTATCTATCTTTGGGGCGGCAGGAGTACACTGGTATTCCTGTCAAATTTCTGTCCTTTTCTTTTCTAAGGTACTGCTCTCTGAGTGGAGACGTGCTGCATGCTAGTTGTCAACCTTAATGGCTGGCAGAGAACACGACTTCCTTGAAGATCCAAGCCACGAGAACTTGAAAGCATTACTAAGTATTATTCCTCTGACAGCAAAACTCTCCCCACAAAGAAATGAAAGGATATCTGAAAAGGGGGACAGACTGGGGGGAAAAGGGCAAAGGAGAATCTACTGTAGGCCATAATTCTTCCTATTCCATTAAGTTTATTTAATGCATAATCAATGACTTTTTGTTTTGTTCCTGAATTGGTTCTACTTTCAGGCAGAGAGGGGGGACAAATATTTCAATAGAGTTGGAGATGGAAAAGTAACTAACTGAAACCCCAACAATTTAAATACATATGGAATATTCGCAGAGTTTCCAGGGGTCCGAATACAAAGTGTTATAAGCTGACGACACCAGTGGTGAAGTAGATAAATCCACTGCCGTTATCCAAGGTGTTAGCTGCTTAAATTTAGCTACACTAATGTTCACCAAGACCCATACCCTTATTTTCAGATAACAAAAGGTCAGAATTTATTTTATCAGCAGCACTGTTCATAAAACAAGCTCTGACCCAGATGTGCTGTGTGATCTTGAGTAGTCACATCATCTCTGTCTTCCTATTTGCAAAAAAGAGAAAATACTTACTTGGATTGTCTTACTATTTTAGGAAACTTTATCACTGTTTATAATGCACTTTGCCCTTAGACAAAACCTTTTGGCCAAAATTTAGAACATTCACTTTAAAAATCCTGTGATTTCACTGGACTTAGTTCTAGAACGGATTGTTTGCTCCACTGAGCCTGTCGCTCCTGACATGTTAACATTCTGTAACTGGTCTACGGCATTCTGTAACTGGTCTACTGGTCTGCAGAGCTGCTAGACAATAAGGACGATAATATACCCTACCCCCGCTTCACTTCAGCCCCACCCTAAAGAGAAGACTGAATTTTCTTACTTGTATCTGATCTTTTCATCCATGTCTTGAGGTGGTTCTTCAATAATGAATGAGACTAAATCTTCGAGACATTCTGCTTTTAACAGGAACTCTATAAGTTTGCGGTTCTGAGCTTTACATTCCTGTAAAACATCTTCCTCATCCATCAACTCCTTCAGTGTTACATCTTCTCTTTCTAGAAGTGTGTCTATGTGGGATGATGAGTGAAGATCAAATTTCCAAAACATGCTGCTCTAAACAAAATGCAGAGAGTATTTCAAATACAATTTCAACTTCACATATTAATTTCTCAAATTTCCATCTAGTTCTACAGTCTAAAATGTCAACTTGGGTCACATAAGAAAAACAAGTTCCATATAGAATCTATAAAATACTTTTTAAATAAGTAAAATTGGCAAGATTTTTTCCTTCTCAGAAAATATTTTTATCGACAACAAAAAATTCTGACTTGAAAATGCTGAAAGAATGCTAAAACCTGGGATGATTTTAACCTGCAAAATTAACCCACCCATACTTTAAGAATTTAGTGCTGGGAAAGGAAGAAAATAAACCCTTTCTTCAGGGTGAAACATACATTCTTACACAGAACTAATATCTTCAGTAACAAATGACAAGTATTGAGACCTAAGTACATGGTACTCTTCAGAATATTACAACATTAAATAAATAACCACCACGAACCAGAACTTTTAGCCACGGACAGCATTCACAGCTGAAAACCTGAAAGCCATAAAATGGTAAAACCTATGCCATTCTTAGCAAAGAAACAAAAAACTGTAGCAAAATCACCTTAAAGAACAATCATTCACCTTGTCTTCAAAGTTGATCACGGAAAATTCGATCCTAGGATGTCTACAGATTGACAAAAGAGTTCACTTTCCTTATTTCAAATACTTCAGCGAAGTCACTGACTGAAAAGCCATTAGTGACATTCAAATACCTTCCCACGTCCCACTGGTATCAGGTCAGTATGTGCTTATTTTGGTCTATAAGCCGAATTTCTGCTAATCTAATGGTCTCTCCACTTGAAGTTAGAAAACTGGACACAGTTAATAATTTAGCCTTAAGTCTTAAAAAAAAAAAATAGGTCTCATTTAAAGTAGTATGTCTTTTCATTTTTTTGTAATCCCACACATAAAGGCAAAGTATAATGAAAAGTACTAATAAACCACAAAAGCAAATCTGATATCAAGCCCTTACTACTGGCTAGTTATAAACAAGATATACACTCATATTCATCAACTGAAAACTATAAATGTCTACAAACCAAAGTCATACTTCTAAAATATGGATCAAGATATAATCACATTATTTACCTCAATTAAAAACTGACTTCCAAAATTTTTTTTTTTTTAATTTATTTATTTATGGCTGTGTTGGGTCTTAATTTCTGTGCTAGGGCTTTCTCTAGTTGCGGCAAGCGGGGGCCACTCTTCATCGCGGTGCGCAGGCCTCTCACTATCGCGGCCTCTCTTGTTGCGGAGCACAGGCTCCAGACGCGCAGGCTCAGTAGTTGTGGCTCACGGGCCTAGTTGCTCCGCGGCACGTGGGATCTTCCCGGACCAGGGCTCGAACCCGTGTCCCCTGCATTGGCAGGCAGATTCTCAACCACTGCGCCACCAGGGAAGCCCCTGACTTCCAAAATTTTAACCTTATAAAGGTAACTCATCATATACTGATTTACAGAGAAAACTGATAATTGGTGGTGATGAAATAACAAGTGTTGGCAAACTTCGACCCACAGACCAAATCCAGCCCACAGACTGCAAGCTAAGAACGGCTTTGATAATTTTAAAGGGTTGTTTAAGAGAAGCATATGTGACAGTGACCATGTGTGGCCTGCATATTTACTAGCTGGTACTTTACAGAAAAAGTTTAGCATCCCCTGCTCAAGAGGAAACAGAGTGCTGACTAACACATTCCTTTCTGCCATCTCTGAACCCACACGGGCATGCCCCCCACAGTCCTCACAGCCTGCCTGGAGGGGCGGAGCCATGTGGTGTCAGGCGGGACTGTCTACCAGACCCATCCTCTCCCTTCCTTAGGCACTCACCTAGACCGTGTCCCCAACTTCTCGGGCAGGTAGGTACGGCCACATTACACAGTTTTCTCCAATGTGCTGTGAGCCATAAAAAATTCCATGTGCTCCCCCCGGCATGTGGCTGGATGTTGATGACAAAAAAGGCCCTAAGGGACAGCAGAGCCAAAAAGGAAGGTGCCTCCACCCCCAAGTCACCGCGTGCAAGATCGCTGCCTGCCGATCTGAGAGCCTGTCCTAGGCCGGGTTACGATGAGCCATCATACACACCTGGCCTGTATTCCAGCAGGATGGCCGACCTGACCAACCAGCTCCTCCAAACTCCTGAGCCCACGACACAGTGTGTTATTATACTTATTTTATTATACACAAGAAAAGGAATTCTTGAGCAACTATCTGTTTTAAAATGCCTAACTCCTTTTGCTTTCCACTATCCTAAATTAGAATAGCATTTTTCAAATCAGAACACCTTAAAATATACATTTCCACAGTGCATTTTCTTTAAATTGGGTAGGTATACTACCAACTTAAAAATAAAATATAACCACAGTAGACTCTTAAACATTATGTATTCTATCTTTTCGCCAAACAGCAAATTGACTGGAAATGAACAGCACTGGTAAATTAGTTACCCCTGGCTTGGCCCTACTTCCATTTGTGCCCTTTGAAGTCAAATCAAGCCAGGTATGAACTAACTGTTACAAAGTTCAGCTGCCCAGGGCCCTGAGGTAAATGGAGTCCTTTAAAAAATGTAACTAAGATACTCTGAAAAAACTGAAAAAAGTCAGAACTTCAACAGCTCACTTTTAGTAAACATAAATACACTTTAAAATTCTTAACCTAGGTATACTTCAACAGGATTTAGAAATAAAAGGGGATACAATTTCTTACAGAACCAATTCACAGGCTTTTAAATCAATACTGACAAAGAGAGAAATGGTAAAACCAAACTACCCTCCATCTGTCTGCAAAATCCTAGAATTGTTTTGTAAGTTGGATAAGGTACCTTGAAAATAGGGTTTTCTCCACAAGGGCTGAAGAGTATGTGGGCAGGAGTTAACTGTTACTTGATGCCACAGAGGACAACCTCTGCTATGCTCTGCCTTCCTCATAACTGAAGACACAAGTGAAAATTATCACCATATATGCATAAAATAGGACCAAAGGATCCATAAATCTACTCGTCATAGATCAACTGCTTTAATTAAAGGTCCTGTGAAATTAATAAAATATCATCCTTCTTGGAAGCAAAACCTGGGCCACAGCACCTTTATTTCAAAAGCAGTTAAGCAGTGACACTTTGTTTCTGAAACAAAAGGTGCTACCTTGTCTCCATGACACAGGACCTGGTACGGTGATGTGGTTAAATCACGTGCAAGAGGTTTGAGAAGGACGTCAGTGCCTCCGCAGAATCTGCCAAGGCTCTGCTGGTAGAGTATATTCAACAGGGCCCAACTGTGGTTTATGTAAACCACCTACAACCACGTGCTTTCATCAAATAAACATCATTTTCTCCTCAAACCTTGTTAGGACTCTTAAGCATCTAAACAGACTGGATTCCAATGCTGGCTCCACAACTGCCTGGCACTGAGGCCTCAGGAAAACCACTTCACCTCTCTAAGCCCCAATATCCTCAAACAAGTAAAATGGCTGCGAGTAGATGAGAAAGGCCCGGTCTGGTGGCTGGGACATATCGGCACTCAGCACCTGGAAGCTTCTGTGTAATCAACATACCACCCCCTTGAAGTCAAGTGAGCTTTAAACCAGTGCTACCAGACTTCCATGGGGTCTTATGAAAACACAGTCTCAGATTCCGATTGAGGAAAGCAGGGATCAGGCCCGAGATTCTGCACCTCCAGCAAGTCCTCAGAGGCTGCTGCTGTCCTGGGTTTAAACCACTGCTGATCATTTGTAATAAACTGCAATAAGTATATTCAAAATAATCATGTAACCATGAGAAACAGGAAAAGCCTACTATACCAACACGTGACTGTCATTTATTTCAGAAACTCCCTGTGGACAAGCTGGTATTAGTGGGTTTTCCTTCAATGTAACAGAAGCAAAATATAACACTTTCCAACAGAGGCCAGAAAAAATGACACCATGAACACAGTAAAAGGTAAACTATTAAAGAGTTCTGGAGAGGGAAACTGCTGATGGTCCCGCCTACAGATGAGAAGGAAACTGTGGAAATGACACAGAAGAACTTTAATGAGTTTAAAATACAAAATCCCCTATTCGTATGTACTAACCGCCTAATTTTGGCAATCTTCTATCCAAGTAGGGTAAACTGTACTCTGTAAAGCCCAAGTCTGCAAACTGCTATCAATAGTGGAAAACCTGTACCCAGGAATGGCTGGCCCAGGGCACAAGGTTCAAAGATTCAAAAAGAGATTCAAAGATTATGAAGAATCTCAAGACAGCAGTTGAGCCTGAAAGCTAACGCTTCTGGGTGTGGGCCCCGTGGGACTACAGGCCGCACACCCGCGAAGCCAGCCTCCGGTATGCCATTCCGTAACTGGTCCACATCAATCCCCAAGATCCCATACCCTAAATACTTCCTCGCATGCTCCAGTCTTGCAACACACATGCACAACATACATCCAGTTTAGATAGCTGCAGTCACCTAAAGTAAGAAGTACAACCTACACAAACATGAGAAGTAGCTGCATCCACCTAAGATAACACAGGGGGAAAGACTTTAAGACAACAAAATGTGTTACAAATTTTTAATACTATTTCTTTTAGACGTGCTATGAAGGGAATATTTATAATACAAATTTTTTCTGGGTCTTATACAAAGGCATGTAAGCACATGCTCCCCAAGTTCAAATCCCTACACACCTCAGTCTGCCTGCAGCACTCTCTAGAGGCCCCGGCCCTCAGCACTACGAGAAACACAACACCTCCACTGTCACCTGAGCTGGTGCTAACAGAAACATCACTCAAGCCACAATGTGAGCCACAGGTAAGTTTAAATTTTCTAGCAGCCACACCAAAAAGTAAAAGAGAAACTGGTAAAATTAATTTTAAATGTATTTATTTAACCTCATACAGCTAAACATTATTATTTCAACATGTAATTCTTTTGGTACTAAGTCTTCAAAATCTGGGTGTTTTGAAACTTCATAGCACATCGCAATTTGGACCAGCCACATTTCCGGTGCTCAAGAGTCACATGTGGCCATACGGGACAAGACAGCTAAAATTGTATGATTGCTACAATTATGATTCAAAGTTTCTCTCCTGGTACTAAAATATCTTCCCCATCTCCTTCCACAGCCAAAGTCAATAGTTACCCACCTTTTCCACACAAGGGCCAATGTGGGATGGGTGGGGAGAGGCTATGGGCCACGGTTTTCCTTTCTTTTAAAATATAAACATACCTGGGAAATCATGTTTATTCTCATATATATATACACACACACATACACACACACACACACACACACACACACACACACACACACACACACACACATATATATATATATATATATATATATATATACACATATAAAAGAAACAACTTGGACATTCTTAACTCAAAAAAGTAGGTCACAAGAAAACTAGAACTGTTTTTTAGCCTCTAATTTCTAGGAATATTTGTAGGGATAAAAGGTAAAATTTCAAATTCTTTACCTTGTGATAATGGAGAATGCTAGCTTGAATCAGGAGGGCTACAAGTGGCTCATTACGGGTATAAATACACCTGGCCAAATTTTAAAATAGGTACGTGTCTCTGGGAATTTATTTCATTTTCTAAGTTAATTCAAAAATATTATGATGAAAAATAAAATGCCCAGGTCACTCAAACATGTTGGGAAACAATGATGTTTGATTAATATAAAAAAATAGACTCCCCACTGGTCCCAGAGAAAACTGAGTCTTCACTGCCTCCATTCAGGTTCAAAACAACGTGCTTATTACCCCGCGAGGGGCAGGCACATTTACCCCAAACCTTTGGCCGAGTTTCCCAACAGCCTGGGAACAGGGTGTAGTGAACAAACCGAGCTGCTGAAAGGCTGTTCTTACTGGCTCTCCTGCTTCTGCCAGTGTCCAGACACCTGGAGTTGCAGGACCCCTGGGCTTGGATTCAGGTGTGCGGAGAACTGAGTTGGGCCACGTATAACAAGACCCAAATGGGGGAACGGCTAGGCTCAAGAAGGGTTGGTGGTTGCCACTCTGTACACTGAGAGCAGCAGGCCACCAGGAAGGGACAGAGAAGAAAGTATCTATAAATAGCAGAGTGCAGTCACTCTGAAGGGAGGTCAGCTCTGTGTTATAAGTTAACGATAAACTCCCCCCAACAGCAACGCTCAAGGCCTAGGCAAAAGCTATAATTTTCACACGAAGAGGCAGAAACATGCAACATCGAGAAGGAGTAACAGTTGGGCTTTGATGGCAGTTCTCTTTAAGTACTAAGGAAAAAGATCACAAAGGACTGGGAAGTCTACCCAGTAGCTGCCTCTCCATTCTTAGCAAAGGTATCCAACTCACACAGTTGTCCCCTCACCCCCACCCGAACACTAGACTAATCAAATCAAGTATCAGAGTGCCAGTTAGAGATAACGAATTTCTTTAGAGGAAAGGGCAATACAAACTCAGGGCCAGTTTTGTTGTATTAGCTCTGAAACTGCTTCTTCCAAAGAACGTATCAAAAGCAATCAAGTTTCTACCATCCAGATGTTGTAGACGCTTTTCCCAGTTTTAATTTGTAACTTTCTTTGATAGTTCAGCTTTTCAGAGTAGCAAATAAAGGAGCAAAATCCACTTAATATGCACTATATTAATCAACAGGTACTTTTAAAGCACTAATATGCACTGTACTGGGGAATGCAGGAGTAATATGATAATGGTGCCTACTTCCTTGAAGAATACAATAAAACTGAGAACAGAGAAAATATGGAAAATAAATGGCATAAACTCCAAACTTGTTCTGTAGAAAAGGAGCTCAAGGGAGGGGAGCCTGGACAGAAAAGACTTGGCTGTAAATGAGGCCTAAGCTGGGCCTCGAAAGACAGGTAGGGCTCAGCAGGTGATCCTATAAGCATGGAGGACAGACCCTGGAGCTTCAAGAAATTCACAGCAGGGAGAAGGCCCTGATGACAAGAAGAAAGAGCCTTTCGGAAGGCACTAGGAAAGGTTAGGCAACGCCAAGCCAGCTCGCAAAGAACCACGCACAAACGCCCAGCAGAGCCGGGCAGGCTTGCTGCAGAAGCGAGGGAGGGAGCCAGTCCGCTCTAACTGAGATAAATGCACATTAAAATAGCTATAGCAGAGATTAACACAGTATATAGAAACAAATGACTCAAGAGAAGTAGAGGAAAATGACACAGAGGAGATGAAATTTAGGCTGTGGCAAGTACATTTTCAACAGACTCTGTACTCCCACAAAGGCGGAGAGGGGAAGAGGTCTAACCTGTTCCCGGAACAGCCATGTGTTTGAATATGACTAAAGTGTGGGATAGGGAAGGGAGTGCTGAAGACAAGACCACTGAGGTGGGACACTGAAGTCAGGTGAGACAAGGCAAACGAGCAACAAGATGAGATCTAGAGTTTAAATGTTGTCAATGTGAAAGATGGACTGGACAGGGGTGAGCCTAGATAAAGAGCGGT
The DNA here is from genome assembly GCF_965194805.1 of Balaenoptera borealis. Taxonomy (NCBI): domain Eukaryota; kingdom Metazoa; phylum Chordata; class Mammalia; order Artiodactyla; family Balaenopteridae; genus Balaenoptera; species Balaenoptera borealis. The sequence continues at coordinate 4,798,252 of NC_138868.1, forward strand.
GACCCAGAGACCGTTTTAAGAACTCACAGAGGACGGTGAGGCCCTACAACAGCCTCTACTCTGAAAACCAAGTTATTCCCTAAGAGATTTCACATTAAATTATTATCCCCCCTCCAGTTTCACCCATAATTAATCAAAGCCTAATTTTCATGTTTTTTTCATTCCTAGCTGTACTTAGGTATCAGATGATACAAATTTATGGATTGCCCTTGGAATTCTGAGCTATCTGGGAAATACATGATCCTCAGAAAACAAATGCTTACCCACACCCTGGGGCTAACTCCAGATACACCTCTAAGATGCTGTGGACAGGCAAGAGGTGCGATCTTAATCGCCCACTTCACTTTTACATTTAAACAGCCAACTGCCAATCAAGAAAAGTTCAGCCTCACTTTTGTCACAGAGTCCACACTAAAGTACAGTGATGTGTCCCTACAAGTTCTCATTATGAAAACGCAAGTGGACATGAATTTCTGTGCGTAATTTCCACAACTTCAAAAACTTCAATACGAGTATATGCAAAGCATGACTTATTTATACTAAGAACAAGATTTTTTTTAAAGTGAGACTAAGGGGTTGGAAAGAAAAAAGACAAGTAATGAGGATGACACAATGGTAATCAGGTTTTTTGTTTGTTTTAAATATTTATTTATTTAATTGCACAGGGTCTTAGTTGTGCCATGTGAACTCTCAGTTGCAGCATGCATGTGGGATCTAGTTCCCTGACCAGGGATCGAACCCGGGCCCCCTGCATTGGGAGTGCGGAGTCCTATCCACTGTGCCAGCAGGGAAGTCCCGGTAATCAGGTTTTTGCCAGGAGCCTTGTTAGAGATCAAAGCAATAAAGGCAAAGAAAACCTAGCTGGATCTAGGTGTCTATTCTCTGTGTGTGTGCACGCACACATGCACACACACGTGCCCACATACTGAAAGGGAGGGTGTAGTGTAGGTAAGAGAACATGACAAAAGTCAAATCAGAAAATTCTAAGTAGAGGGTTTTCCATCTCAAGCATCCAGAATTCTCTGAATCTCTGAAACCAGGCAGAGCTGTCAACAAATCTGACTCAAATATCAGAAAGAAGCGACATGTAACTGGAGAGCCAGAGGCAACGTGATGCGATTAGAACACCTGTTATCTGAAATAATCCAAGAGTTCCTAATCTAAAACTGTAGGGATGGGAATTCCCTGGTGGTCCAGTGGTTAGGACGCATCACTTTCACTGCTCGAGCCCAGGTTCAATCCCCGGTCAGGGAACTAAGATCCTGCAAGCCGTGCGACGTGGCCAAAAAATAAATACAATAAATAAAAATGCAGGGAGGAAGATTGGTCCTAAGCAAGTCAGGAACAGTATGAAAACAGCAGAGCTAGAAAGAGAATTCTATACTAACACAGGGCAGGGGAAAGCCTTGGAAAATCCAACTCGTCCATGTTTTTACTAAGTGAAATCAGTTACATGCAGTTTGTGAGTCACCCAACTTGAATCAAGTGACAGTGGCTACTTTTTTATTCATATGTCCATTACAGACAAGATGCCCAACGAGAACAGCCTTTCCAAATCAGAAATTCTAGAGCATACTGAGATGCCATTGAAAAAAGGGCAAAAAGAAACAAGCTTCAGTTTAAGAATGAGCTAACTATCCTGGTTAATTTGGAGTTATAAGCAACTCTGTAACAGAAGACAGACATGGCAAATTGGTCACAAATTTTAAAGCTCCCCCCCCCCATTTTTTTTAACTTTCGATCTTCCTTGCCCAGCAAACTTTAATCAGAATGTGTATAATCAGGACTTCCCTGGTGGCACAGTGGTTAAGAATCTGCCTGCCAATGCAGGGGACATGGGTTCGAGCCCTGGTCCAGGAAGATCCCACATGACACGGAGCAACTAAGCCGAGCAACTAACTACTGTGCCTGCGCTCTAGAGACCGCAAGCCACAGCTACTGAGCCCGCACGCCTAGAGCCTGTGCTCCACAACGAGAAGCCACCACAATGAGAAGCCTGTGCACGGCAACGAAGAGTAACCCCTGCTCGCTGCAACCAGAGAAAGCCCACGTGCAGTAACGAAGACCCACGGCAGCCATACATACACACATACAGACAGACATACAGACATAAATAATGTGTATAATCATAAAGCATTTAGGGCTATCTCAACAGTCCCTAGACTAGCAGTAATAACCTGTCAACCTCCAGGAAGTGCTTTCCGTCAGGAATATTTTACCAGCAAAGCAGACTCCCGGACTGCTGAGACTCTGCTCAGGAGCCCAAGCTCAGTGTAGAACACGAGACGTGAACACTGCTTACAGCCTTTACAGCTCCTTAATCTCTTCGAGCTATTCCACAATAACGGTAAATGGTCTGATACGGCAACTTTCTATTAAAGGAGGAAAAATGACTAATAGCAGCTCACAATTATTAAGTGCCTACCATATGCCAGACTCTGGGCTTGATGATTTTAGATACATTATCTGTACCTCACAACAACCCTTCAAGGTTTCACTCTCATTTGCAGATGCAAAAACTAAGATTCTAGGAGGTGAGATGATCTACCAAAGACCACAGCTAGTGAATAAGCTGGCCAGAGCTGAGTCTCAAGCCCAGGCCCATCGCGCTCCCAAGTCTGTGCTCTTCCCATCACGGCACGGAACACCCGGTGAGCGACCGGTCCCAGCAGCAGTCATCAAGAGCACAAGCCAGCCCCAGGCCAGCCTGCAGAAGGGAAACAGCAGCAGGCCAACCTGCCATCTAATGGCTCTTGGGATACACTCATGGACGGGAACCCCATGTCTTCATGGGCAGGGAAAAGAATCACTTGACAGACAAGCTGGCTGGGAGCTCAGCCCAAAGAGCGTGGGTGGTGACACTGGAGGAGCTCAGCTCTTGTGGCCAGTGGCGCTATCAGAGCTGATAGACCAGAATGCCACAGGTTTGTCCAAATGCACAGAAAACACGAGTGAATCAGCATTCAAAAACCGTCTGACATGATGAAACCAAGAGAAATTTACTTAACATGGTTAAATGTAAAGTCCTTTTAAAATAAAAACTGAAAAACATGACATGTGGTGGGGGGTAGAGGTTGCCAGGCCTAAGAAAACTGTTAAAGAAAGCAACAAGTCCAAAGATTTTAGTTAATTATAAACTCGACATAAAGTTGTATTATGCTGTGACTAATAAGCAAGTAACCCTCAGAATGTGTCATAGATTAACCGCGTCTAGGACCACGGGAGATACTAACCCTACTGAAGCCTTCCCTGGGCAGATCAGCTCATGCCAAGCAATATCATATCCTGTTCCGGCGCAGATGAAGAGACTGCCAACCACATGGCACCCAAAGAGGACCAGGGTGGCAGAAGGACTTGCCACTTGGAGGAAAAAATAACTAGCTTTGAATATCTCAAAGCTCTTTTATACTATCACGGACAGTGCCCAAGGGAAAAAATGAGAGCCAGTGAGTGAAAAGGACAGATTATCTGTCCTATCTGTGAGCAGAAGATGCAGGAACTTGCTAAAGGTTAGGAGCACCAACACCTTCAAGACCCCAAGGCTGGAGGTGCTCTGGAAGCCTGGATGATTCTCGACGAGGGCAACGACAGACAACTTCCCATTCTGGACAGAAAGACTATATTAAGTGATCACCACATTGTTTTATGAATTTCTTCTCAAAGTCTATGTGATATAAAAGGCATGGCTACCTTTGGGCTGACATGGAGTCTCAACAAGAAAATAGCAAAGGATTCTGCAACCTTCCAGATGCTTAGTGGGTTGAAACCCACACAATTCTCTACCCTTCTGGAAGCTCTAGAAAAACAACAATAAAGGACAAAGAAAAGGAAACAACAGCCAAGGAGAATGCCAACAAATTTATGAAAGACAGAAAATGGAGAAACAATTCAGAAAGCCCAACATCCAAGTAACAAAAGTTTTAGAACATATTATAATTCACCACTAACCTCCCTTGTCAAAAAATGTTTTTTCTCAGAGCATAAAGAAGTGACTCTCCCCTTAAGACCTACATGTGGCACCACGTTGAGTGGTAAAAGATCCTTTAAGACACAGTGTGAAAGTCCGTGGTATCGGAGATTAAAAAAAAAAAAAAGAGTATCTAAACTCTTCTAGTGAGGAAAAACTTATAAAAGGACTGGAAATCAGAATGACATCAGCTTCCTCAACAGCAATTCTAGAAAAGAACATTTTTAGACCCGGAAGGTCTGAAAGATTTATTCACAGTTTCTTGAGGAAGCTACTGGATGGAGAATGGGCTTCACTAAAGCATGGCAGTAAGCCATGAGGGGAAGACACGGAATCCATGAGACCAGGGATCCAACACACAGAGAAGCAAAGATGACTCCCAGAAGGGGGGACACCTGCAGCTACAGACAAAGTCAAGAGGAACCAGTTTGGAGTAAACCATGAGGCAGAGGGCTCTGGAAAGGATATGTCCAAGGAAGTGTATTGCCAGATGTATGTTACCATGTTGAGAAGGATTCTGCAAATAAAGTCAGAGATTTAGGGATTAATTAACCAAAATATACATACTTTTATTACTGATCTTAACCAAAGTTGTGCTTTAACTATGTTGGGAGATGTGAGAGGGAAAGAGCTATGCATATAAGAGCTAAACCTTAATCTTCATAGTTAGAAGTAAGATAGATTAGAAACTGCTACCTACAGGTATATAATTTAGAAATGTACAAGGAAGTAAAGATGAGGAAACAGCTAAGAGATGGAGGTAGCAGCTCCTAGTGAGTAAGTAACTCACTTACTCACTAGGGGCTGGGGATGAGGAGGGGATAGGATGGGAAAGATGAAAGAGATGATTGTTATTTTTTGTTATAAATCTTGTGATACCATTTGACTTTTTAAACTATGCACCTATGTAAGCTATGTACCTATGTAATAAAATAAAATAAAAAATTATGAAAAGAAAGAAAATATAAAGCAGCACAATCCCTGGCATTTAGGACGGGCTCTATAAATATAAGCACAATCTAAAATTAGGGTATTATAAAAGACTATCTAACAGAAAGACTATGAGGTGACTACATGCACTTAAGATTCCTACGTACAAAAAACAAAGAAATAGAAAAATCCAACCAACAGCAAAAACCACAATGGTACCTTTTCAGTTTAGGTCCTTTCCCACCCCATTTTTTCTGCCATGAGTGTGTGAAGCAACTCCAGAGACCTAGGACACCTCGGGGTACCGTACTGAGATCGCCAAATCTGGTCTGCCACCTTTTTTATAAATACAGGCCCTGAGCGAAGAATGGTCTTTACCTTTTTAACTGTTTGGGGGTTGGGGTGGGGGAGTATCAAAAGGACGATACTTCGTGACTTGTACAAATTCTATGAAATTCAAATTTCAGTGACCATAAAGTTTTAACAGAACACAGTCACACCATCCTTTACATTCCGTCTCTGGCTGCTTTTACACTACCAGGGCAGAGTTGAGCAGTTGTGACAAGAGACCACATACGGTGCTATCACTTCGCACCGCAGGTGGGCGCTCTCCACATCGCAGTGACACGGGTATAACTCAACAGTGCTCAGAGTGCCATATGCTGTACTACAACATTTTATTATTGTAAGTGCACACCCAACATGTCAAAACAAGAAAAGAAAATCTGGACTTCAAATGTTGTGTTTTTAAGGTACAATGGGATGTGAACTATTTTGTTAGGAAATTAGATGGCAAAGCACTGTTTATTATGCAATCATACCATCCCTGTGCTAAAACAATACACTATATGTCGACATTACCAGACTAAGCAGTCATCACAATATTCCCAACTCACAAGAAAGGAACAGTCAGAAAAGTCAGAAAATGTTAAATGGAGTATCTTATTACAGGAGAATTTCTTCACGAAAATAAAAAAATGAAAACAAAGCTTCAGTCAAAGCTGGTTTCTAAGGTGGCTTGTTAATAAGTTAAAGAAGCCAATGATGATTTTCCTTGATTCTTGATGAGTTTAAGATCTGAGTGTTGTCATTTATTTGAGGAGTTTGAAGTGATGAAGAATTAGCTTCTATGAAAAGTGCATGTGAAAACAGCTACAGGCAGAATATTGTCAGAGAAGCTAAGAAAAGATGAAATCACTACAACGTGCAGTAGAACCTGCCATGATGAGCTACAACTGATGGCGATAAAATTGTGTGTAGACAGAAAAAAAGGCTTCATTGGACAAATTCACAAAACTTGTGACAATGTAAAGTGTTTAAAGCTTATAGCTATTCTTTCTTTTTTTCATAAGCAGGTACTTCGGGAGATTTTTTTTTTGATCCCTCGCATGTTACTGAACCAGTAATGTCAACAGTGAACTTAATTTACTCTCATGGACTTAACCATCACTAGTTTCTGACTTGTCCTATCACACTGTAGTTTAATGGCTTACAACAAGTAACGTTGGGGCTTCCCTGGTGGCGCAGTGGTTAAGAACCCGCCTGCCAATGCAGGGGACACGGGTTCGATCCCTGGTCCAGGGAAGATCCCACATGCTGTGGAGCAACTAAGCCCGTGCGCCACAACTACTAAGCCTGCGCTCTAGAGTCCACAAGCCACAACTGTTGAGCCCACGAGCCACAACTACTGAAGCCTGTGCACCTAGAGCCCGTGCTCTGCAACAAGAGAAGCCACCGCAATGAGAAGCCCGCGCACCACAACCAGAGAAAGCCCACAAGCAACGAAGACCCAACACAGCCAAAAATAAATAAATAAATTTATTAGGAAAAAAAAAAAGGAAGTAATTTTTTTTTTTTTTTTTTTTTTTTTACTACTTTCGGAGCTTAGGGCCAAGGCTGAAATTTTTCTGAATGAGAACAACACTCAACCACTGCTACTGAACCCTGAATGGCTCTGGAAATTCACCTTTGCTGAAGTGCCACCTGCAGTTAAAATAATAAGTGAGATGCCCATTCCCATACAAATTCGCAGTCGATATATTTTCAAACTACAGTTACACAGCATTTTTCAGAACTTAATGCAAGTGTGAAGGAAATTTCCCTATTCCAAAATCCATTTAGTTATGCAATTGAAGAGCTTTCACCTAACCTTCCACTGAAAATGATTAATCTACAAAGTAATGACATGCTAAAAGGCAAATAAAGAGAAGAACCTAATGGAATTCTATAAATGCTTTATGGCTTCTAAGTGAAGAATATACTCAACTAAAATCATACATGCTTGTGGGCTGGTATCAGAATGTGGCAGTACCTACATGCATAAAAAGACATTTTCAAAGATGAAATATGTAAAATCTCACTACGGATCAGCATGAATAGATTAGATGAACTGCAAATAGACTTTGATGAGAGGGGAACTCTACCTTCAAATGCCATTTAAATGAAACGTTATCCCCCTAGAAAAAGAACTTCATTCTTCTCATTAATAGATCTGTATCACAGAAAGCTGAACTCAAGTATTCTTAGATTTTGAATTTCATCAATAAAATCTGGGAAAATTTATTTCTCTTTTGTCATGTAAGTACCTTCATAATATCCTCTTTTTTGCCTCTTGGTCTACAAAACCTAAACGTTTACCTTCTGGGCCTTTGCAACAAAAGTTGAGCTTGATGATCCCTGGTCTAAAGGACCTTATACCTGCAGTGCTGCACCTCTTTGGGAATCCTTCTCAACTACCGGGCATTGATTATAGGACACTGGGAGCCTCTGGGGTAACTTCCTAAGAGAAGAGTTCACCCACCCTAGTGTGGAACAGCATGGTAATGAGCAGAGGGGAGTACAAGAAGAAAAAAGAAAATATTTAAAGGTAAAGAATTGTTTTATAAGCTACCAAAGCTAAGAGTCTCTATCAGCAAAGAAAAACAAAAACAAACAAGAGAAAGAGCGCGTGAGAAATAAAGGGAGAGAGAGTTTTAAAACTGTTATCCTGAGAAATGCCTCTGAAATTTTAGCTCCTACCACCAAACAATTAATGACACCTATTACGTAAAATGTACTAAAGACATAAAGTAGAAGTGAAAACTTCTTGCTCAGGAGTGCTTAAAATCTACTTAAGGAAAAACAGTAATCCTAAAATAATTTAATGATATACTCTAAGAGTTCACAAAGGAATGACCACAAAGGGACTGACTTGGACCAACACAGAAAGGTTTTACAAAAAAGGTGGAAAGAGAGCTGAGCCCTGGAAGGCATAAAATCAAATACACAGAATAATAAAATCGTATGATGGGGGTGGGCAAAATGGATGAAGGGGATACAAAGTTATAGTTACAAAATAAATAAGTCATGGGATAGAATGTACAGCATGGTGACTAAAGTTAATAATACTGTATTGTATATTTGAAAGTTGCTAAGAGAACAAATCTTAAAAGTTTTCGGGACTTCCCTGGTGGCACAGTGGTTAAGAATCCGCCTGCCAATGCAGGGGACACGGGTTCGAGCCCTGGTCCTGGAAGATCCCACATGCTGCAGAGCAACTAAGCCCGTGCGCCACAACTGCTGAGCACGTGCGCCACAACTACTGAAGCCCGTGTGCCTGGAGCTTGTGCTCCACAGCAAGAGAAGCCACTGCAATGAAAAGCCCGCGCGCCGCAGTGAAGAGTAGCCCCCATTCACCACAACTAGAGAAAGCCTGTGCACAGCAACGAAGACCCAACGCAGCCATAAATAAATAAATAAATTTATTTAAAAAAAAAAAAAAGTTTTCATTACAAGGAAGAAACATTTGTAACTATGTGTAAGGATGATAACTAATAATTAGACCTACTGTGGTGATCACTTCTCAAAATATAGAAATATCAAATCATTATATTGTACTCCTGAAACTAGTATGTCAATTATACCTCAACTGAAAAAAAAGCTAATATGTGTAATACTATAAAGAGTTCTAAAAATTAGTTTTTGAAATCCAGCATCACAATAGAAAAATGGATAATCGTTTTAACTGTAAATGAATCTGACAATCAGATCATAGCTTATCACTGCATGCTACTGGACTTCTTATATCTGAACCCTCAACTGAATTCTCCACTCAGTCAGGCAGGTAAGAAACTGAAGAGTTCATACCTACGGGTTAGAACCTATCCCAAGGCAGAGGAAAAAGAAGGGCTGGGCCACATGAGCAAAAACAAACAAACGAAACCATATGAGACAAGGTGCCCAGAGTGAATGACTACTTAAAGGGAATTCTCCCCATCAGGATTTATACAGAATAATACGAAGATAAAAACTGGACAAATCAGAACCTTTCTACAAGAGTTGGTGCTTCACTGTGTAAGCAGAGGGGATGTTGAGGAAGAGTTATTCACAAGGGGCTGGAGGTGGGGGAGAGCACAGGCAAAGTGGCTTACTGCCTAGGAAAGATTCCGGCCTGGGGATTAGAAGCAGAGACCTGTTACAACAGAACAACTGTAGTATCTCCTGAGACAGTGAAGCCTGGAAGGTAGATGATTAAATGGTTTATGCCCACCTGCTCCTCCAGTTACTATGGAACAAATGAAATTGGATTAGGTGTGTGTGCATATCCCCAAAAAGGTCCTACTAGGCCACTTTCTATTAAGTGCCAACTGACCCAAAAGTCAAATATGCAAAGTAAACCTCTGGTGTTTCACAAAAAATTCAGTAAAGAGTTGCAAAATGATAGCAATTAAGACTCAAAAGAGTCAGATGGCTGGCTCGAAGCCAGATGTCCTTTGGCTGGTATAAAACAAACACAAATCTCTCCCTCTCCCTCTCTCTCTCTCTCTCTCTCTCTCTCTCTCTCTCTCTCTCTCTCTCTCTCTCTCTCTCTCGCACGCGCACACACACACACAGAGCCAGGTGACCTAGAAGCAGCAGCTGGGTCTCTACTAGCAGTCTTTCTCTGGCATGCTACTTCAGCTTGCTAGGCCTGTCTGGTCCTTAGGGCCCAGCTCAATCCCACCCCAACCCCCATCCCCTGGAAACTGGGAATCCCATGGGTGCTGCAGATTCTACGACATACCAGAGCAAACTACGGAGGCTGTTATTTAACTTCCTAAAAATACCACAGCGCCACGGAGCCAGGTGGTACCTGGTGATGACCCAGACCAGGTCCACCTAGACTCCAGGGTCTCAAGACAGAAAACTCTTTCCTTGATGTAACTCATGGAAGGAAACTCCTCATAATCTTAGGGACCTTACCTTTCAAACCAAGTTTAAAAATTAAAAGAAATGTTTTCTTTTCTGTGGCTCCTTGCCCATTACAGGTTATCCTGGCAACAGGTGTCTTCCAATTTACTGCATTAGCAGATTAGCAGAATAAAGTGGGATGGTGGACATGAAACAGAAGTTCCCCTATAAAGAAAAAAAGAGCAAAAATGACAACGTGTTCTCTTTTGTTCGGATGAGAGCTGCCATTAAAGATACTGGTTCAAGGTCTCCGTTCACACACAACTATACCTCAGAGGATTGAAGAGTACCAGCTAACTGAAATTGTTTCTATGTGACACGAGGAAAAAAGGCACTGTCATCCCTCTGCCTAAGCTTTTATCCTACACAAAACAGTAACCCAGAAACAGACATACAGTAAGAGCACTATCAGTGAGCAAATAAGAAAAAATACATATGCTTAACTTTGTCTTATGAAAACATCAATGATATTCTTACTCAACACAGGGTTAAGTACAAAGGCACCATATTTTAAAACAGTAAAACAAATTTTAGAAGTATCTCCCTCTAAATGTCCCCAAGTAGCCCCGTGTAATACCTTTAAACAACTGTAACTTACTAGGAACCATGAGCAGAACATTAAGTTCACTTAAGGACTAGCTGTAGCCGAACCCTGTCTCTAATGTGAATTAACCAGATGCTTCACATGAAAGGACTATAAATTCAAACTGTCTTCCAAGGCACTTCATTTATAACTAAATACTGCAGGAAAAGACACAAACTATGGACAATATACCAATCAGAAATCCTATAAGGATGCAGTCTACAAGGCATCTCAAAATAAATGCCATTTATTTAATGCCTTTGTTCCACAAAATTCACACTACATTGTGATCAACTCAACATTTTCCCTCAAATAAGATAATAAATAGAAACAATGCTAACCACTTGCTAAAAGAAACAAAATGAATCAACAAAAACTGTAACAAACCTAGTTTAAAATGAAGAAAATATTTGATTCTAAAAAACATTTTACCAGTGAAATGTTTTCTAAACAAAAACTTTAAAATGTGTTTAATTGATCACCTAAATTTTTGCTTTAAATCATAAGAACAGATCATGTGCCACCACAGTCCTTAGACATGACCAACTTAGCATGTTAGTGTAAAGAGTACATTTCTAAATGTCATAAGTAATTCTAGTCCCATCACAACCACTCTGTGTTAGGGGTTCCAGACCCCTTTAAAAATTCAATGAAGTTATATACTCCACAAAATGCACACACCTGTGCACACGCACACCCATTTGACGTTTAATCTGAGTAGCTGTAGGACCCTCAACTGATCCACAATCTTTTCTCCCACCAGCCAAGATCACCCACTTCTGGACTTCCCTAGTGGTGCAGTGGTTAAGAATCCATCTACTAAAGCAGGCGACATGGGTTCGAGCCCTGGTCCGGGAAGATCCCACATGCTGCAGAGCAAGGAAGCCCGTGCACAACTACTGAGCCTGCGAGCCACAACTACTGAAGCCCGCATGCCTAGAACCCGCCCTCCGCAACAAGAGAAGCCCCCGCACTGCAGCGAAAAGCAGCCCCCTCTCGCCGCAACTAGAGAAAGCCCGCGTGCAGCAACGAGGACCCAATGCAGCCAAAAAAAAAAAGATTACCCACTTCACCCACTTCCAAGCCAGTCAGTCAATCACAGGTTCCCAGCAGAGTTGTACCAACCTGCCTGCCTCACTGTGCTGCACACTCCCATCCAGGGAAGCCAAAAGATAAGACAGCTGTCAACCCGTTCAGGGCATCACAAATCCAGGTGCTTATTAAGTTGTAACAAGTATGCTGAGACATAACCCACTTTTCTGGAAAAAGGTCTTTGTTTAATTGTTCAGTCTTTTCCCTTAGACTAATTACGGGAAAGAGTGGATCTATACTATTGATGGTAAGAAATCTGTTTTTTTCTAAAGTGTGAAAATGTGGGAAACAAGATCAAAAGATAGAAAACAGAATGAAATGGTATACAAATGCAGTATTGGGACTCCTGGGTAAAGAATGTATATTGAACACACATTGAAATGCCTCTAAAAGTACAGTAAAAGAACTGTTTTGATTGTTTTGTCTTGCTTTTTAAAGGCATAATCCCAAGAACCAACAAAATTAGGGAGCAAAAGGAATATTGGTTGAAAAAGCTATTTAATGAACACTTAGATTCCCAAATCTCCTTGCCTTCTTCTGCCCTTCCCAACCCCATCAGATGACAGGAGGAAGCCAAAAAGGAGGGTGACTCCAGCACAGCTGAGGGTGGGCCTGCCAGTGAAAACAGAGGGACTGAGTGAACTGCAGAGAGGATGCAGAGACAGGCCCACTCAACTGCCCACCCCACCCCCAGCCAGATTCTCCTACTGGGCTCTGACATTCCCAGCCAGGATGAAAACTGAAAGTGTCTTCTAATCACTGACCTCAAGAAACAAACACCTGAAAATCCTGACACTGGGGACTTCCCAACCAAAGGAGCTCAACTCATCACACTGCTGAAAGGTTCACAGCCACTGAGCCCCCACCCGTGAATGGGGGCTCCAATCAACCACCCTCACTCCAATCTTTTCTTTAAAAGTCTTCATTGTAAACTTGCAGAACAGCTGCAAGAGCAGTACAAGAAGCTCCCACGGAGCCTTCACCTAGATTCACAACTAACCACTGTGTCACTTTCACTCTTCCACCCATCTTCTGCAGCCATCACATCCTTTACCTTTAAATAGCTCGCTGTGTATTTCCTAAGAACAAGGGTATTCTCTTCCACAACCACAGTCAAAGTCAGGAATGCAACACATTAACTGTCCCATATAGACTCTATAGCCCACATTCCAATTCCGCCAACTGCTCTACAACGTCCCTTACGGCAATCCCCTTTCACCTCAAACCAGATCGTGGATCACACCTAATGTCATGTCTCCATCTGAAACAGTTCTTCAGCAATTCTCTCTGTCTTTCATTGGCATCTTTGAAGAATATAGGGTATAAATATCTGGCAGTACTACCACACAAGTGGTAAGTGAGGTTTGTTTTTCCTAGAGTATCACATAAGTAGTAAGATAATGTCTGTGTGTCCCATTATTGGGATTTTGATCACTTGGTTAAGATGATATTTGCCTCATTTCTCCACTGTAAAATAACCAGTCTCCCCTTAGTAATTAACTAGTAAATAATCTGTAGGAAGATATTTTGAGATTATGTTCTTAAAACATTCACCCAATAGTTTTAGAATCCACTGGCAATTCTTGTCTTCATCAATTGTTACTGACAGTTATAAAATGATGTTTATTTTGTAAATCTACTGTTCCTTCTACCCTTATCAGTTGACATTATAACTCCAGTAAGGTATGTTCCCTTTTTCCCATTCATTCTTTAATTCATTATCAGTATGGACTCACGGATTCTTATTTTATTTATTAATATCACCATTCATTCTGATGCTCAAGTTATCCCAGATTTGGCCAGTGGGAACCCCTTCAAGCAGAGGACTGTGTGCTTTCCATGTTTTTTGAGTATTTCTTTATTTCCTTGCATAACAACATGTTCTAGATTAATCTTGTACATTCTCTGCCCAAGCTCTAAAATCACCCATTTCTCCAAGGAGCCCTGGTTCCTTTTAGTGGAGGGTGTGATTTAGAAATGAAGATCTGAGAACTAAGTATGTTCACAGATAGTGAACAAAGCTGAGAAAGAATGGCAATTTCATATGACTCAACTCTGTGTTGTGTGTGTATATACCCCGACTTTAAATGTGAACAAAAACGACGGGTTCTGATAACATCTCAGGAAAGCCTCTATCATGAAACGTAGAGTGCAAAACAAAACAGAAAAATGCAGGATGGAGGAAAGACTATACAAGAAAAAGAGTACATTAAAAAAAATTATCCTCAGAATGATAAGTTAATGTATCCATCAAATTAAAAAAAAAGGGATATTATTTAAAAGGGCACTGAGAATAATTAGCAGACTAATACATGAGGAAAATGACTTCCAACCCAGAAGTCTATACCCAACCAAACTATCAATCAAGAGTACACAGAAAGTCTCAAAAAACTTACCTCCCACACCCCTTCCTCATAGAAAACTACTAGAGACTGCGCTCCACTAAAACAACAGAGAAACAGAAACAGGAAATTCAATGAAGGAGAGAGGCAAAATGAACTCCCAGGGTCCCAGCAGACAACTGTGTTCCCAGCAGGGAGGACAAGCCGTCCAGTCTGGAGCAGGTAAAAATTTCTTCAAAAAGATAAAGCTGATGGAATACCTGAACATGTAACTGGCTAAAAGTGTGAGGCTAAATTAGTGATTGATACATTAAAAAAAAAAAAAAGTTGACACAACATTTCCAAGGAAAACCAGAAGTTGTTTAGGAAAAGTATTTGTAATTTACTACTTGACACTATAAATAGCATCCCAAGTAATAATGGATAAATATTGATTCAACCAAAATTGCAATAAAACTGTATTGGAAAGATGGGGAAGACAGAATGTGGGGAAGAGGGTGCAGTGAGGGAAAAAGAGTAAGCTAATTCTTATCTTCCATATCTTTTCAGAAAGGGAAATCAGTAGATGTGCTAAAAAAAATCAGCAAGCATGCATGTAATTATGAACTCTTCCAGTATGCTCTTCAGACATATGGAGATAAATATGTGTTTTTTAACTGGCTAAAAGAGTTCTAAGTAATATAGTCGCCTTCAGGGAAGGGGGAAAGAGGGAGGGGTGGCTAAAAAGTGCTGTCATCTTATCCAACCTCCTAAAGCTAGCTCACCCTTAACTGGAGATACGCAAAAGTGACAAAATTTTTTTTCAAATAAAATTTTAAGAAGAATGCTAGACTGGGAGGGAGTATTAAATGTTGAGACCAGAGAACTATAACATCAGCTACTCATTAGTTGTGTGACCTAAGGCAAGTCATTTGACCCGAGTATCCATTTCTTCATCTACAAAATAAAGGAGCTGGACTAAGTTAACTCTAAACTTTCTTCTTCTTTCAATAAATTTATGAATCTAATATAAAAATAAAGTAATCAAAGCTTTAAATGTGGTGCCAGTGGCCATGGACAATGGCAAATTAAATTACAGAAAGAATGAAGCAGGACTTGGTGAAATAATAAATGGAGAGAGAAGTAAAATGGGGAAAAAAAATTCTGCTTTAAGCCTGTGGGTCCCAAGAGGGTGCTGATGGTGAAGGAGAAATGAGAAAAGCACTGTTTTAGAAATGAAGACAAAAGAGTTCCTGATCCTGGCCTGGAACGAACTGAACTGACAGTATCCAGACAAACTATGACATGAGCCCACTGGAAAAAACCTAACTAAGCTGGAAACAAATGTTTGTGTTAAAAGTTAAAACATACAGATGATGGTGGAATCCATAAGGATGATGGAAAGTTCTTCCCAAAGAATACAGAAACTGAAAAAGGAGGAATTCTCCCCTCGTGTTAACTTACTAGGAAACCATAAGTTTTACATCATGATTAAAGGACAAAAACGAGAAAGGGGCATGGCTAGAGAGCAGACTACTGAAAGGCAGCGGGAGCAACAGCACAATGTCATACAAGCTGAAGGAGGAAAAATACAGATTTGCTAATAAAGAATATAACACATAGTTTACTAGTTGACGTCATAGTGCATTCGGGCTGCTATAACAGAATACCATATGTTGGATGACTTACAAACAACAGAAATTTACTTCTCACACTGCTATAGACTGGGAAGTCCAAGATCACAGCATCCGTAGTGCCTGGTGAGGACCCCCTTCCTGGTTCATAGACCACAGCCTTTTCTGTGTCCTCACATGGCAGAAAGGGATGAGGGAACTCTCTGGGATCACCAATCCCAATCATTAGGGCTCCACTCTCACACCTCATCACCCCCCAAAGGCCTCACTTCCCAACACCATCACACTGAGGATTAGGTTTCAACATATGAATGTTAGAGGGGAAACAAACATTCAGTCTATAGCCGTTGACATCATTAGGTTATTCTTTCAGAGGAAATGGATCCAGAGGGGCCCCCTCAAAAAAGGAAAACAAGATTTTTTTTAAAGATAATATACTTTTACTTTTGTATTTATTTTTGCCAATCATTCCTTAAAGGAGCCACATTTTCCTCAATAACCATGTAACATAACTCTCTCACAAAGGGTCTCCTCTTTCCAATACTACTGACTCTGATTAAGGCCAATGAAGAGAATGTAAGAACATAATTATAAAAATATCAATCAAGAATGAGGGCTGGTTTAGCCTAAAACAGCAAAGGAACAGATTCTCAGCTAAAGAGTATCTAAATATGTACTTGCTTAGTCACAGAACTCAAGAATAGCAAGAATGAACGTCTACCCTTACAAACCCTTTCTGCCAGCATTATACGCATGCTTCTCAAACCTCTTAGGTATTATTTCTATTTTCTCATTGAGAATAATAAGAAAGGACACTCCAAATAATCCTTACATGAACACTCAATTTATTTATTTATTTTTTAAAGACTCACTTTGGGGAAAAAGGAATAATAACTTGCTCCCTATGCTCTCATATGACTTTTTACCATAAATTCCATGATACTCTTGACAAATGCAAATTGACAAGAGGAAGCCGTAGCTATTACATAACATGCAAGAAAATATTTTCTCCTTGTGTCACATATCATACACAACTAAAGACGACCTCTCAGTTACAGACAGGTGATACAGCCTAGAGCCTGGACCCACAAAAGGAAGCAAGTCTACTCTTATTAACATCAGGAAGCCCTAAGGTAGGCCAGCTCAATCAGAGTATCATGTTAATGTGGATCTCAATGATCCTATCTCTGCAAGTGTGCTCACACATGCTCAAAACACCCAAGTCTAAAGAGATGCAAGATAATGAGATGGGAAGATACTCCATCTCTATGAGGTCTTGCTCACCATTTTATCCTCAATGCCTAGCACACTGTAAATTAAAAAAAAAAAAAAATCCCCCATATTTTGACCACAAAAATCATCAAAAATGAGCACACAAACACTCATAATTGGGAGAAACAAACTAAGTAAGTAACATCGTTTGGATGACTTCAGAGGCATCTTTCAATATATATGTATGTATTTTTATATATATACATAGATACACACAGATATATATGTAACTATCAGCTAACTTCAGAAACACCCATCAATTTAATACAAGCTGTGGCAAGAATACAGGCTTCTAAAGCATTAATCAAAAATTACTGTGACAAGAATGCAAAAAGACTGCTTTTTAAAGTATAAAACACCCAAGGTAAATCCATACTACCACCTTTTAAAAGCAAAATCAGGTACGTAAAGGACTAAGTAAAAACTTTGGCACCTGACTGGATTATGTCATCGTCCGGCTATGCACCCTTATGGACACTCAAATCACTGCCATCGTACATGAAAGCCAACCCAATCTAAGTCGCTATTAAAATGGAGCCAAATCATAAATTAGTAAATTAGCATCCAAAGTAAAGCCCAGAAATCCAACGCTGCCTGTTACAACAACAACAGTGTGCAGAGATGTAGAGCAATGGTACAAAAGACTACACGATTCCAATCGCCAAAGCTATACTTAGCTGGCTCAGCCATGGTTACATATCAAGCTTAATTTGATGTAAAAACTTAAACTTCCATAATCCTGAGTACAAAAGCAAGAAAGACATCAAACTTTTTGTAGGGCATCTTAGTAACCAAGTGATTAATATGTGAAATACAAGTACAGAGACTAGAAAACATGCTAAGCAGCATGAAGATGAATGAATGTATCACTGAAAATTCAACCCAAGGATGGGATTTTCAATTGGCAAACCAAGATACCTGAGAGATGGAAAAGGAAAAGCTCTTCATATAGGCTCTTGGTTACTGTCCTAAAGAATAGATGAAATATGAACCAAGAAAGGGCCCAAGTCACAACTGGTTATAGCACTGCCACAAGCTCTGAGTGATTTTTTTCCTCCTACGTTTAAACACAAACCTGATTTCTAGTTGGCAATTCTAATCATACTCATTAACTGTTGGTGCCCACCACTAACACTTCTAAAGTTCTCAAAAAAAATTGTTTTAAGGTGAATGCTCTAGACCTACACTGTCCAATACAGTAAGCCACCTGCCACGCACAGCCACTGAGCACCTGCGATGCGGCTAGTAAGACTAAGGAACTGGATTTTCAATTTTCTTTTAATTTAAATAGCCACACTGAGCACAGACAAAGAATACCATTTTACTGGGCAGCACTGCTCTGACTCACATTAAAAACTAAGCACAGAATAAACGTTTATGGTCTACAATTTTGGGTAAGTTCACATCTCTAGGCTTCAACTTTCTCAACCAAAAAATGTAAAGAGAGTTCCATTAGATTGTCTCCATGACTAAAAATAAATTAGTGCAGCATATAAATTAAAAGTCTCAGGACTTCCCT
Organism: Balaenoptera borealis; assembly: GCF_965194805.1. Taxonomy (NCBI): domain Eukaryota; kingdom Metazoa; phylum Chordata; class Mammalia; order Artiodactyla; family Balaenopteridae; genus Balaenoptera; species Balaenoptera borealis. The sequence goes on from NC_138868.1 coordinate 4,816,778, forward strand.
GGCAGTCCAGTGGCTAAGACTCTGTGCTCCCAATGCAGGGGGCCCGGGTTCGATCCCTGGTCAGGGAACTAGATCCCTGACCACATGCCACAACTAAAAAGATCCCACATGAGGCAACAAAGATCCCACATGCCGCAACTAGGACCCGAAGGGAAAAAAAGTCTTCATTAAAACTGTTGCAGTGTAATTAAAGCTACACACCCCGGGCTTCCCTGGTGGCACAATGGTTGGGAATCTGCCTGCCAATGCAGGGGACACGGGTTCGAGCCCTGGTCCAGGAGGATCCCACATGCCGCGGAGTAACTAAGCCCGTGCGCCACAACTACTGAGCCTGAGCTCTAGAGCCCGCGTGCCAAAACTAGTGAAGCCCACGCACCTACAGCCCGTGCTCCACAACAAGAGAGGCCACCGTAATGAGAAGCCCACACACCGCAACGAAGAGTAGCTCCCGCTCACCGCAACTAGAGAAAGCCTGCATGTAGCAACAAAGACCCAATGCAGCCAAAAACGAAATACATAAAATAGAAATCTTTCCAAAAAAATAAAATGAAATAAAATAAAAATATAGGGGCTTCCCTGGTGGCGCAGTGGTTGAGTGTCTGCCTGCCGATGCAGGGGACACGGGTTCGAGCCCTGGTCTGGGAAGATCCCACATGCCGCGGAGCAACTGGGCCCGTGAGCCACAACTACTGAGCCTGCGCGTCTGGAGCCTGTGCTCCGCAACAAGAGAGGCCGTGATAGTGAGAGGCCTGCGCACCGCGATGAAGAGTGGCCCCCGCTTGCCACAACTAGAGAAAGCTCTCGCACAGAAATGAAGACCTAACACAGCCATAAATAAATAAATAAATTAAAAAATATATATATATATAAAGCCACACACCCACCTCAAAGTTATGGCAGGTTACCTCACCCTGATGATACAAGGGTATCATGTTACTCCTCACTTCACCAAATTTAATGGGGAAGACCAAGAGAACATGGATTCAGTTCAGTCAACCTTTGGGCAAGTAAACTCATCTCTCTGAGCTTGTTTTCATATCTGTAAAATGAGATGAGTAGACTAAACTATCATTTAAGATGCTTCAAACCCTCAACTACTTCTTCCCTGTGGCTCTAAGAAGAAATATAAAATATAAGTGAAACCAGGATACTCTAAGAAATGAAGAAAGAGGAATCAATGAATAACCACAGACTCAAACTCTTAAACGAAATTAATTAAATTTAAACAAGATCTTAAAGTAGAGAGTCCCAATGACAGAGAATTTAAAGTTATATTGGGTTGGCCAAAAAGTTCGTTCGGTTTTAAGTAAATATAAAAGACACATTTTTCATTTTCATGAAGAACTTTATTGAACAACATATTCACTAACCGAACTTTCTGGCCAACCCACTACAATATCAATGTACTCTGCTGGGAGACTGATTTGGTCTACTAGGGTGTACCCAGTTTTTTGTTTTTGCTTTAAGTCCATATGTGAACACGCTGCTTTCTCCAAAGCAGGAAGATCAGTAAAACCAGGTTAACGTAGGTGGCAGGAGAACATATAGCGCACAGAGGTTTGTACTGTCCCTTCCCTCACAGAAGGTGGACAAAGGAAGTCTTCCTCCTCCATCAGGCAGCTGTAGTATCATCACCATTGCTACATCCAGCTTTCTCAGACAACATCAGATGCTTGCTTACTTTATCAATGATCCAAACCAAGTAAAACAATGCTCTCACGACAGGAACTATGGTTATTTTTACATGCAATAAGGCAAACTGGAGTGTGAATTCATCCATGAAGCTGGTAAGATATGTTATACCCATCTTTCCTGTGGCATACAACTCAGAACATATATAAAACAGGACAAGATCCTTTAAAAAGAACCCTACCTAACAGGTACGTGGAGACGGGAATACAGACTAATAATTCATGTGAAGTGTGTTAAAAGGCAGAAAGTCAAGAGAGAATGACAGGCTTAACATCGCTCTTCAAAGGCATATTTTCACATACCTTCTGTGCCTATACCAGACCCACTGATATTTTTTTCAATCTTTTAAAATGGGGAGAAAGAATCACTCTCAAAGTCCCTGGTTTATAGCATGGTAGAAAAAACAAAACCAAATTCTACTTTTTGAAGAATAAAATGTTTTAGCAGGACTTCCCTGGTGGCACAGTGGTTAAGAATCCTCCTGCCACTGCAGGGGTCGCAGGTTCAAGCCCTGGTCCGGGAAGATGCCACATGCCGCAGAGCAACTAAGCCCATGCACCACAACTACTGAGCCTGCGCCCTAGAGCCCGCGAGCCACAACTACTGAGCCCGCGTGCCACAGCTACTGAAGCCCACGCACCTAGAGCCCGTGCTCCGCAACAAGAGAAGCCACCGCAATGAGAAGCTCACGCACCACAACGAAGAGTAGCCCCCACTCGCCACAACTAGAGAAAGCCCGCGCACAGCAGCGAAGACCCAACGCAGCCAAAAAATAAAACAAGTTTTGGCTGATACCGACCTTCCTTTACACTACAGTTGATTTAACCAGGCCACCACTGATGGACCATTTAGTTTTCAATTTTCACTATCACCAAAAAACGCCAAGGTTCCCAGAAGTGGAACTGCTGGATTAAATAATGTTCATTTCTAATTAGCTGCACAATAGCCATTGGAGGTCATGGCTATCCACATTCCCACCACCAATGGAGGTATGTATGCCTGGTTCCTCACACCCTTGCCCAACAATGTCTTTTTCTCTTAAGAGCACTGTTCATGTCTAAGAGCCATTTATACTTCACTTTTCTGCCAACTGTCTGTTTATATCCTTTGTTCATTTTTCTACTGGGCCTGTCTTCTCAATGGTTTGTAGTGGTTATTTAAAAGTAAGAAAAGGAGCCCTTTGTCTCAAAGCATTCCCTCTTCAGCTCATTCCAATCTGGTGTCTATCTGTACCACTCAACTGAAACTGCCTTTTCAAGTCACCAGTGACCTCCAGATGGGGCTAAATCTAAGTGAAACTCTTCTGTCCTCCTCTCAACCTTGCTCTCGGGAGCATTCAGTACTGTTCACCAGGAGACCCTCCTTACTGGCACCTTCTCCTCACTTGGCTTCTTTGAGATCACACCCGCCTTGTTTTCTCACTGGCTACCTCTCGGTCTCCTCCGAGGCAGAGGTTCCCACAGGGTTCAGACTGTGGACACTACCTAGGTACACTCTCCCCAGCGGACTACATTGGCTGGGGTGTCCACTTCCATGTCTTCTACTCACCCTGTTGCCGAAGCAACTGAAACAAGGCCTGGGGAGACCTTAAAAAAAAAAAGGTTTTGTTGAATAAATGAAGCCGTTTCCACGGGTTTTAAAATATACCTCTGTAAACACAGTTGAGATTCAAATTTATAAAACCAATTAAGGCCATCTCTGCACTTCAAACACAGGTACCCAACTATTAGCAGACATTTCCCCTTGGATGTCTTGCGAGCACATTAAATTTAGTATCTCCTAAACGGGTTTTTGCTCTCTATCATACACTGACCACCAACCAAACTCTTTCCTCACTAAGTTCTCCCTGTCCCAGAAAAGGCACACCCCAGTTGTAAAAGACAGAGCCTGGCTCCTCTTTTCCCTCCCAATATCCAATTCATCAAAATTTTGTCAACTCCATCTTCTGGGTATCTCCCCTTCTTCACCTTCCTCTGCCACCACCCGGAGGATAAGAACAGCTTCCTAATTCACCTCCTGCGTCTCCTCTGGCCCCTTTAAGCCACCGTTTCCTGTGTTCCCAGTCAGTGTCCTCTGCCACTCCATGCGAGTGATGATAACAATGAGGATAATCTGATCTATGCGGTCCACTGTGGCAGCCACATAAGGCTTCTAAGCACGTGGAACACAGCTAGTTCGAACTGAGAAGTATGTATGTGTAAAACATACACTTGACTTCAAAGACTTAGTACAAAAGAAAGAAGTGAAAATATCTCATTAATAATTTTATATGACATGCTGAACTGACAATGTTTTGTATTACTGGGTTAAATAAAATACATTAAAATTAATTTTACCTGTTTCCTTTTCATGAGGCCACTAGAAAATTTATGATTACATATGTAGCTTGCACTGTATCTCTATTGAGACACTGTCCTGATTCACTGAGGGCACCAGCATGCCATCTTTTTAAACCACGTGTGACCAAAGCATTGAAAGCACCAGGCCTGGCACTGGACAGGCACCCAGATATTTGCTGAAAGAATTATGGTCAACAATCGGTATCCTTTACGTACACTCATTTAAAAGCAAAACACTGAAAATTTAGCTCTTACTTGAAGTCGAACCACACTTTTAAAGTACAATTTGGGCTTCCCTGGTGGCGCAATGGTTAGGAATCCGCCTGCCAATACAGGGGACATGGGTTTGAGCCCTGGTCTGGAATGATCCCACATGCCGTGGAGCAACTAAGCCCGTGAGCCACAACTACTGAGCCTGCGCTCTAGAGCCCGTGAGCCACAACAAGAGAAGCCGCCGCAATGAGAAGCCTGCGCACCGCAACAAAGAGTAGCCCCTGCGCACAGCAACGAAGGCCCAACACAGCCAAAAATAAATGATAATAAATAAAATAAATTTTAAAAAATAAATGAAGTACAATGTGTATTAAAACAACTTTTTTTTTTTTAATTCAACAAATGTATACTGAGACCTGCTCTGCAGAGCACACCAGAGCCAGGTGTCCTGACTTCTGGCTGGCGCTGCGGCAGGCTCACTGTGCCCAGTCACCCTTTCATTAAGGAAACCCACAACATGGAGTCAGAGAAAGGCCTTCTTTGTTTTTCATATTTTGCATTCTTACAGTAAATCACCATTTGAATTTATACAAATAATACACAAATACATTCTTCTGAACTACTGAAACAACACAGATCAAGTGATGACCTCCGTCTACCTGCCCAGCTCCTTCTAATCCCAGTAATCGGTTTCAGAATTGTTAAGAAAACTAAGTTGAAACTTTACACATACGTGAATTTTAAGAAATGCTTTATCTGCTTCTCTAACATTCATCCTAATTATGTCATTAATTTTTGTAATTTTTCGGTGCTAAATTTTCTGTTAGAAGGGAAAGTCAGAAACTGGGGAAGACTGGAAATTTAAGGTGGCCTAAAAAGATTTTGAGTCATCAACCCTTAAAACCTAGTCATCATAACTCAAAAAATCAGCCATGAGAGAAGGAAAGCTAGTGGACAGTACAAGGAGGAAAAAAAAAAAAGTAGACGGTTAACATGGAAAGTCTAATTAATAAGATTTAGGTAGTGATCATCTTGTAATGTATTTAAATGTCCAATCACTATGCTGTACACCTGAAATTAACATAATATTGTTATACCAACTATATGTCAAGTGAAAAAACAAACCAAAACAAAACAAAAAACCTGGGAGGTGGGGCTTTGCAAAAAGTATCACACCACCTTATGTTATGCCCTGCAACATTTAAACTACCAGAGAGGGTGTGGTATCTTCAAGAGGGCAAGGCTTACAGTCAGTGTGGGGTCTTCTCAAGAAACAAAAAATGCACTCTCAGATGGCCTCACAAACACACAGAGTACATTTCAAAACAAACATTATTACATTTTAAGTCTAGAACTATAATCTGAAAGAATTTCAATGTGATTTAGGTTGGAAGCCCTTTAAAAATTTCAGTTTGGGTCCACATTCAACCTCCAGAGACAGATCACAACCAAAGAAGACACACAAGCGAGACTGCAGGAAAGTTTACGCCCAAACAGAGAAACTTACAACTACCTGCTTACCAGGCAGAGGACACTGTGGGGATACTACAAGACAAAAAAAATCGAGGTCTTCCACAAACAGATGGAAAGTGAGGTAGGGGGAATTGTTTTAACTGGTAGACCTTATTTGGATCCTGATTTGCCAAAATTAGAAAACTGTATATATAAAAATTATGACATTTGAGACAACTGGAAATTTCAACTCCGACTAGGTACTGGATAGTATCAAGCAACTGCTTTGTGCGAGTTTTATTTAGATGTTATAGTTTTGTGCTTATGTTACGGTTAAAACAAAAAAAAGTGTTTATTTTTGAAAGATCTATACTGACATATTTACAGAAGAAACAAGATAATCATTTTGGGATTTTCTTCAAAGTAATATGTAAGGGGCTAGCCATAAAGGAAAAATTAATCAACTGAATTACATTAACTCCTCTTCCTCCAAAGACACAATGACAATCCACAGAGTAGGCAAAGATATTCACCATGTTTGTATCTCCTGAAAGATTCATATCCAGAATAAAAGAAACCCTACCAAATGTTGTGTTTGAAAATATGTCCACAAATTCTTTGACACTCCTTTCAAAAAGGGAACTTAACTCCCCAAGGTGGGACGATGTAGTGAGTCTCTTCTAACAAACAGAATATGGCAAAATTAAATGCCATGAGACTTTTGAGGTTGTGTCATAAAAATGATAGCTTCCACTTGGTGCTATTTCTCTCAAATCACTCTCTCAGGGGGAAGTCAGTCACCATGTCCCGAGGACAGGACACTTAGGCAATTCTGTCAAACGCCTACATGAAAAGGAACTGTGGCCTCCCACTGACAGCCGGGACTAACCTGCCAGGCATGCGAATGAGCCACCTTGGGAAGGATCCTCCAACTCCAGTCAAGCCTTCAGAGGTTGATGACATCCAAGCCAAATGGCCCAGCCAAGTCGCTCCCAAGTTCCTAACCCACAAAAACTATGAGATAATATATGTTTACTGTTGTTATAAACCACTAAGTTTGGGGATAATTGCTATGAAGCAACAGAGAGTTAATATGATAAAACAGATAATGCAATAGACAAAAGAAAAGGAGACAAATATTACTCTTCATTAAAAAAGAATAACTAGGGGGTTGGGGAAGGGAAGGATTGAGAGTTTGGGATTAGCAGATGCAAAATATTGTATATAAGATGGATAAACAACAAGGTCTTACCGTATAGCACAGGAAACTATATTCAATAACCTGTGATAAACCATAATGGAAAAGAATATTAAAAAGAATGTATATATTGGGATTTCTCTGGCGGTCCAGTGGTTAAGACTCCGTGCTCTCACTGCAGGGGGCACAGGTTCAATCCCCGGTAGCGGGGGGGGGGGCTTCCCTGGTGGCGCAGTGGTTGAGAATCTGCCTGCCAATGCAGGGGACACGGGTTCGAGCCCTGGTCTGGGAAGATCCCACATGCCGCGGAGCAACTAGGCCCCTGAGCCACAACTACTGAGCCTGCGTGTCTGGAGCCTGTGCTCCGCAACAAGAGAGGCCGCGACAGTGAGAGGCCCGCGCACTGCGATGAAGAGTGGCCCCCGCTCGCCACATCTGGAGAAAGCCCTCGTATAGAAACGAAGACCCAACACAGCCAAAAATAAATTAATTAATTAATTTATTAATTTAAAAAAAAAATCCCCGGTAGGGGAACTAAGATCCCACATGCCACGTGGCGTGGCCAAAAATAAATAAATGAATGATGAATGAATGAATGAAAAGAAAAAGAATGTGTGTGTGTATGTGTATATATGTATGTATAACTCAGTCACTTTGTTGTGCAGCAGAAATTAACACAACATTGTAAATCAACTATACTTCAATAAAATTTTAAAAAGATAAAAATGAAAAAGGATAACTAAACAACCAAAAAAAGCATGAAAAGGTGCTTGACTTCACTAGTGCAAATTAAAACTACTGTAAGGTATCACTACACAGCTAGGGGTGTAGCTAAAATGAAAAGCATGAAAGAAAGATATGAGCTATTAAAGACAGTATGGAGTAAGCGGAACATCACGCACTGCTGGGGGAAGTGTAATCTGGCACAGCCACTTTAGTAGATGCAGCCACAGTTTTCCAAAATGGAATATATGCACACCTCTACAAGCTAGCAATTTCACTTCTAGGTATATCCCCAACAATCTCACACACAATGTCAAGAGAAAAACTCAGACACAAGTGAACATACCGTAAGATTCTATTTATTTAAGGAACAAAACTTAATGCAGTTAAGTATCAGGATACTGGCTGCCCTCGGGAGAGAGGAGGGTATGACTGAAAGGGGACAAAGGAGATACCCGGGACCCAATTACCCAAGTGGGTTTCAGACTTTGAAAATTTCATTTATGATGTGTACTCTTCTATATTTCTCTTACAATTCAATAGAGTTTTAAAATAGTAACAATCCAGGAGAGAAGTGGGGATTGAAGGAGTAAGTAGGGCAGGACTGGCCTTGGGTTTATGGTTGTTGGAGCTGAGTACCTGAGGGCTCATTACACTATTCTCTATTTGTGTGCGTTAAAATTTCCCCCTAATAAAAAAGATTTTAAATATACGTTAATATAAAACTGGCTAGAACGGCTGATAAAAGCATAAACTGGGGTAATTTTTCTGGCCACAGATATCAAAGGGGGTTAAAAATCTATACATTCCTTGACCCAATTACTCTGCTTTAATGAGTTCACACTAAGATATTTATCCTGAGTAAAAAAGTCTTATATATAACAATGTCCAAAGAGTTTATAACAGAAAAAAAAAGAGAAATGTCTAAATATAGAGGTCACAGGACACTGTGGGGACCACCACAGGATAAACAATCCAGGTCATCCACAAACACATGGAACCTGAATAACAGTGATTTTATCTGCACCAAGGTTCTTTTATCTATCCATTGAAATACAGTCATTAACAAAGATGTGATCCACATCATTATATCACCAAAAACATGCAAATTAAAACAATGTGACACAACTACACACCAATTAGAATGGCCAAAGTCCAAAACACTGACACCAAATGCTGGTGAGGATGTAAAGCGACAGGAACTCTCAATCACTGCTGATGAAAGTGCAAAATGGTACAGGCATTTGGAAGACAGTTCAGCAGTTTCTTACAAAACTAAACATATTCTTATCATACAATCCAGCAATCGTGCTCCTTGGTATCTACCCAAGGAAGTTGAAAACTTATGATCACACAAAAACCTACACACAGATGTTTATGGCAGCTTTATCCATACTTGCCAATACTTGGAAGCAACCAACATGTCCTTCAGTAGGTGAGTGAATAGACTTTTCCCCTCCCCTCATGTTTCTGGGAGGGGGAAAAGAACATTTTCTTTTCTATTTTTTTTTTTTTTGAAATATATCAGGACATTCCGTTCTTAACAAAGCTCACCTTCAAAAAAAAAAACTATTTTACCAGAGCCTAACCCACTGAGGTTTTACCAGAACCTAACCTACCTGGAGGAAGGGAAATATCCAACTCCAGCCCCCTCTAACCTTCCGCATGAGGAAAGGGAAGTACACAACTCCAGGCCACTCTAGCCATCCTGTACCACCTAAGAAAAGGAAAAAAGCAGAGAAGCACTGGTGAAGTTCATAGTTCAGGGGTACAGGCTCACCAAAAGACTGAGACTGAATCATAGCACTACAGAACATTTCCCCTCCCCAGACATTTTACCACTACATTTCCAAACGTCTATTCTTCACAGTTCCTTTTACCAGTGCATCATGTCTGCCTTTCAAAAAAGATTACAAAGTATACTAAAAAGACAAAAAAGTTTGAAGAGATTGAACAACCATCAGAACCAGTCATGTATGCCAGAGATGCTGGAATTATCAGACCAGGTAAGCTAAGAGCTCTAATGGAAAAGGCAGACAACATGCAATAATGGATAAAATAATGCAAATAGATAAAAATTCTAAGAAAGAATCAAAAAGAAATGCTACAGACCAAAAATACTGTAACAGAAATGAATAATGCCTCTGATAGGCTCATTAGTAGACTGGACATAGCTGAGGAAAGAAACACTGAGCCTGAAGATATGACACTAGAAACTTCCAAAATGGAAAAGCAAAGAGGAAAAAAACTGGGGGTGGGGGGGTGCGGTGGGGGGGGCGGTGTGCAAAATATCCAAGAGCTGTGGAACAACTACAAAAGGTATAACATACATGCAATGGGAATACCGGAAGGAAAAGAGAAAAGGAATAGAAACAATATTTGAAGCAATAATGACTGGGAATTTCCCCCAAATTAATGTCGGACACCAAACCACAGATCCAGTTATCTCAGGGAACACCAAGCAGGATAAATGCAAAAAAACAAAAACAAAAACCTACACCCGGGCATCTCATATGTTGTCTACAAGAAACCCACTTTAAATTCAAAGACACATATAGGTTAAGAGTAAAGGGAAAGAGCCAGACCATACTAACACTAATTAAAACAAACTGGGAGTGGCTATATTAATTTCAGACAGAGAAGACTTCAGAGCAAAGAAAGTTGTCAGTGATAAGAAGAGTTATTACAAAATGAAAAGGGGGTCAATACTCCAAGAAGACATAACAATCCTTAATGTTATGCAGCTAACAACAGCATCAAAATACGAGTCAAAAACGGATAAAACTGCAAGGAAAAATAGATGAATTTACTATTATAATTGGGGACTTTAATACTCCTCTATCAGAAATGGACAAATCCAGCAAGCAGAAAATCAATAAAGACACAACTGAACTCAACAGCACCATCAATCAACTGTATATAATTGACATGTATGGACTAATTCATCCAGCAGTAGCAAATCACACATTCTTCTCAAACACACATGGAATACACACCAAGATGGACCACGTTCTATGAAATACACCTTAACAAATTAAGAACAGAAATCATACAGTGTCTGCCCTTAGACCACAATGCAATTAAACTAGAAATCAGTAACAGAAAGATAGCTGGAAAAACCCAAAGTACTTGAAGATTACACATTACACTTCTAAATAACACATGGATCAAAGACAAAAAAATCTCAAGAGAAACTTTAAAAATGTCTGAACAAAATGAAAATACAACTTACTTAAAAACTTTGGGGGATGCAGCAAAAACAGTGCTTAGATTAAAATTTATAGAATTGAAAGCATATATTAGAAGACATCTAAAATCAATAATCTAAGCTTTCACCTTAGAAAACTAGATAAAGAAGAGCAAATTAATTCCAAACTACGCAGAAAATTGAAATAATAAAAATTAGGGCATAAAAGAATTTTAAAACAAGAAATCAGTAGAGCAAGTCAACAAAACCAAAAGCTGATTCTTCAAAAACAAACAAAAAAAAATCAATAAAACTCGTAAGACTTTTTCCAGACTAAGGAAGAAAGAAGACCTAAACTGCTAATATCAGAAATGAAAGAGGGGAGTCACTACAGATCCCATATACAATAAAAGGATAATAAAAGAATATTATGAACAACTCTATAGCCGCAGATTTGATAACCTAGATGAAACGGACCAACTCCTTGACAGATACAATCTACTCCTTGACAGATACAATCTGTCACAACTCACATAAGAATAGACAGTTTGAATAGGTCTACACATCTATTAAAGAAATTGAATCAATTATTAATAACCTAAAACAGAAAGTATCACGTCCAAATGGGTTTACTGATGAATTCGACCGAACATTTAAAGAAAAAATTATACCAATTCTCTATCATCTCTTCCAAAAGACAGAAACAGAAGGAATACTTCCTAACTCATTCTATGAGACCAATCATGCTCCTTGATATTTACTCAAACGAACTGAAAACTTATGTTCACACAAAAACCTGCACACAGATGTTTACAGCAGCTTTTTCATAACTGCCAAAACTCGAAGGCAACCAAGATGTCCTTCAGTAGGTGAGTGCATAGACTGGTACAACCAAACAATGGAACATTACTCAGCACTAAAAAGAAATGAGCTCTCAAGCCGTGAAAAGACATGGAGGAACCTTAAATGTATATTACTAAATGAAATAAGCCAGTCTAAAAAGTCTACAATGCTGCATGTTTCCTACTATATTTCGTTTTAGAAAAAGGAAAACTATAGAGACATTAAAAAGATTAGTGAAGTCATTGGAGAGCGCTGCTCGCTGTGGGCAGAGCCGGTGCGCCACTGACGTCACCGCTGCCAACTGCTTTCTGGGAGGCAGGAGTGGAAGGCCTGAGAGTTGACAATAATGGCAGGTGAAGAAATTAATGAAGACTATCCAGGAGAAATTCATGAATATTTATCAACGTGTGAGAATTCCATTGGTGCTGTGGATGAGATGCTGAAGACCATGACGCCTGTTTCTAGAAATGAGTTGTTGCAGAAGTTGGACCCACTTGAACAAGCAAAAGTGGATTTAGTTTCTGCTTACACATTAAATTCAATGTTTTGGGTTTATCTGGCAACTCAGGGAGTCAATCCTAAGGAACATCCAGTAAAGCAGGAACTGGAAAGAATCAGAGTATACATGAACAGAGTCAAGGAAATAACAGACAAGAAAAAGGCTGGCGACCTGGACAGAGGCGTGGCTTCAAGAGGGTGTTGTAATAAATGCCCTCTGGGAACCAAAACCTAAAAATGCACCCAAAGTTGCCAATAAAGGAAAAAGTAAAAATTAACCTTTTGGTTTGATGTACACATATTCCAAAAGTATATAATTTTTTTGTGTGTGTGGTTAAGAATTTTATTCTTTTTCTTGCTTTTTTCTTTCAATTTACTTTTTTTTTTTTTTTAATTGGAGTGTAGTTGCTTTACAATGTTGTGTTGGTTTCTGCTGTGCAGCAGGGTGAATCAGCTATACGGACACATGTATCCCCTCTTTTTTTGGATTTCCTTCCCATTTGGGTCACCACAGAGCATTGAGTGGAGTTCCCTGTGCTATACAGTCTGTTTTCATTAATTATCTATTTTATACATAATAGTGCATATTTTTATTGTTTTCCACAAAATAGACAATGATTATGTAGCATTGTAAGGTTTAAATGTATTCCGTATTGAATTCATATATAAAATCTGTATTTTAAATTTGTAATGCTAAATACCTTTCCCCCCAGAAAGATTAAGTTATATTTATTGATTTTCTTATAGAACACTGTGAGGTTTTTAACACTGTGGTATATTTTATATTTATAGTTTACTGTCTCTTGACAAGACTCTTATTTCCTTATACAGGTCACTCTTTCAAGTGCCATTTTATAAGCAACTATGAAATTTAAGTTAAATGTTCTTTGTAAACATTTGTCTATTTTCAGTGAATAATGATTTTATGAAGTATGCTGAAGCTATAAATACACCTGTTTTCATTATATAATATTAAGAAAGAAAAAAAGATTAGTGGTTGTTAGGGGTTAAGTCTGAGGCACAGATGAACAGGCAAAGCACAGAGGATTTTTAGGGTAGTGAAACTGCTCTACAGACTACTACAATGGTGGATACAGGTCATCATACATTTGTCCAAACCCACAGAATATACAACATTAAGAGTGAACCTAATGTAACGTGCAGACTTTGGGTGATAATGATGCGTCAACGTAGGTTCATGGAGGTTGGAGGGGGTGGGGCGCGTGGGGAGACAAGGAGTATATAGGCTTCTGGCTCTGTACTTCTGCCTCAATTCTGCTGTGAACCTAAAACTGCTCTATGAAATAAAGTTTATTAATTTAAAAAATGGTTAAATGTAAATTTGTGTTATGCATGTTTTTACAAGAAAAGATTTGCTAAATCACTGTTCATTTATAGTAGAGCTTTTAAACGTCATATATGTCATACATCACTTGAAAAGGAGATAATAGAAAAGCTTTCTAAAAAAAGGCTTCCTTCCACTGCTTAACAGTTGTACTTTGTACGTAAAGATAAAAAGCAAAGAATCCAGCTTATAATTTAGTATTTTACCTATTTCTGTACCAAACACTAAACTTCTAAAAGCTTCTAAGAACAAAGTGCTTTATTGTAACAAACTAAAAGCAAGCTAGGGCTTCCCTGGTGGCGCAGTGGTTAAGAATCCACCTGCCAATGCAGGGGACATGAGTTCGAGCCCTGGTCCAGGAAGATCCCACATGCCGCGGAGCAACGAAGCCAGTGCGCCACAACTACTGAAGCCCGTGCGCCTAGAGCCTGTGCTTGGCAAAAGAGAAGCCACTGCAATGAGAAGTCCGCGCACAGCAACCAAGAGTAGCCCCCACTCTCCGCAACTAGAGAAAGCCCGCGCACAGCAATGAAGACCCAACGGAGCCAAAAATAAATAAAATAAATAAATTTATATAAAAAGATAAATAAAAGCAACCCAAATTTGTTTGTGATTAAAAATAAAAATCTAAAGCCCACTGAAATGGGAAATAGCTATAAAGTATACCAGTAATTAAAAAGAAGACAGATCTCTGTGTACTGCATGGGACTCAATGAAAAGTGATGAATGATAAGAAAAAAAAGTGTATGCCTAACACTGTATAGTTTCTATAAGCACGTATGTAAGTAATACAAACACATTGAAAAAAATCAAAAAAATAGAGACAAAACTATTAAGAGCAGAAGACAGAAAAGAATTGGGGGAAGGTGAGCAGAAGAGATTTTAGTCTTACCTATTTTTACTTTTTTTCAAAGCAAATATGATCACATATTGATTAATTTTTTTAAACTAAGGCTTCTATTCTAAACAGAAAAACGGCAACAAAGTAAAAATGAAAATTTCACTATATCCTACTACCAGTCAAGATTTCAAAACCAAAGCCAGTGAAAGAGTTCATAAAATAAGATATTAACCATTAACAAAGTCAGCATAGCCTTAATCACTTGTTCTGTGAAAGTTTATGACTTCTACATTAATACACTTGCAAGGGAAAAAAATAAAACCCTACAAATTCAAATTACCCAAAGTTATCTTCTATGGAAAAGGGAGGAGAACTTTAATATTACTTCCATTTTATACAGGAAGAAGCTGGGGCTCAGAAAGTGAAATAATTTGCCCAAAGTCAGTCAGTGGTCAAACCAAGATTCCAATCCAGTTCTCATCAACTTAACAACGCTTTCCCGAAATCATTCTGGCTAGACGTCCTCCCTCCCTCCCAGAGGTTCCTTCTTCATATAAAAGATGAACATCCTACACTCACCTTAAGGTGAAAAGAGTTAAACTATGCAAGTAATGAATCAAGCACAAGTGACAACCGTAATAACAGGCACTGGGCAAACAAAATAGGAAGAGACAATTACATCTACCCAGTGTAAGACAGGTACGTAAGCAAAGGCAGGCTGCTGAAGGTTTACACTAATCAAGAGGCAATTCAACAGTCACTGATGCCAAAAATTGAAAAACTTTAAGCCTGACAATATGGTAAATGGCAGGAATGGACTCTACTTTTTGCAGGGGATAAACATAAACATGCCCAATAATGTTTAACTTTAAGCCTCACAACAATTCTGCTAAACCAGCTCTCTCTCTCTCTACCCTGTGCCCCCTACAACTCTTCCTCATTCTTTCCTCGTTGCCCTAGAAGATTATCAAACTTTATTTTTTGAAACTTGATGAAAACAATAGTTACCATACCTATGCATGTCAAGCTCCTTGGCCTCACTGAAAACTGCTGGGATAGGACTGAAAGTATTTACTAACTCTTTACTCCTGGGATCAGCGGCACTGGCGCCAAACCCCCTAACTCTCCTCAGTTTACAAGTCCTGCTAACCACACTGTCACAAAGCGAGTTCCAACCCAGCCCAGCCTATGCTAGTATGTTCCTCCATGCCTCTTTTAATTTATTAGTCAGAGTAAGAAAAGACTTAACATAAAGAAGTATAAAACCGTCCCCCCTCTCCCTCAGGATAGGCCACGTATTATAAATGCTGAACCCTACTCTTTTCCTTTCGCAAAGACAGATTCAGCTCATAATCTATTTTGATCCACATCCCTTTTCCAGATTGTTTTTGGTGTTCTATACTTGGCCAGAGTCACATTTAAAGTTCACATAAACGTTTCCTAGCAATCAAATGACCCCATTTAAAAAAGGTAACTAGTCTTGAAATCTTTTCCATTTCTGGATATAAAAATGAGCTAATTAATGTGAAGGACCAGAAAATCTTTAAAAAATTCCTTATTAACATAGGAACACTCCATTTAAAGGAGGGAAAAACAATCGCATTTGCCAGCTCTTAACAAAATGAACATCCTCGGGACTTCCCTGATGGCGCAGTGGTTAAGAATCTGCCTGCCAATGCAGGGGACACGGGTTCGAGCCCTGGTCGGGGAAGATCCCGCATGCCACGGAGCAACTAAGCCCGTGCACCACAACAACTGAGCCTGCACTCTAGAGCCCACGAGCCACAACTGCTGAGCCTGCGTGCCACAACTACTGAAACCTGCGCACCTAGAGCCCGTGCTCCACAATGAGAAGCCACCGCAATGAGAAGCCCGCACACCACAACGAAGGTAGCCCCCGCTCGCGACAACTAGACAAAGCCCGTGCGCAGTAACGAAGACCCAACACAGTCAAAAGATAAAAATAAAAAAAATTTTAAATGAACAGCCTCTATTACTTGCAATTTTTAAAGTTTTTTGAATACTGATTGACACATATCCAAAACAATATCTGGTACATGATTATTCAAAAGTAGCAAGACACCAAAAGAGCAATCCAAAATAAAAGGTAATACCAGCAATCTAAAAATAAAAAAAGACTAAACATATCTGCTGGACTGGCCAACATGAAGAGCACTTTAGGCTCAGAATACCTCAAATTCCTGGATAAGGAACAACTGACAGCTCACTTCTAATTCTAATCTAGTTAGGCAATAGCTGCATATAAATTGAGACTAAAAGCATTCAATAGTTCTTATAAGGGTAAAGATATCAATTAACTTTGGGCCTTAAGTTAAATATGAAATGATTAAGATCACCAAGAAAAGAAGTGTCTAATCTCTTACTGGGTGTAGGTAAAAAGGGTAGACAGGAATGAAGGGAAAAAATCCCACAATATATAGACAAGAAAAGGAAAAGAACAAAAAATAAGCCCAATTAGCACAAAATATGAAAGTAGAAATAAACCAAATATTTCAATCACAACTAATGTAAATAGACTAACCAGCTTAAAGTCAAATTATAAAAATGCAATCTAGCTGTGTGCTGCTTTCAAAGGGCACTCCTAAAACATTAAGGGCACCAAAACTTGATAGTTAAAGGGCAGAAAAATATATACCAGGCAAACATTAACTAAAGTCCCTTGGTACAGCTATGCCAATATCTGACAAAATATATTTTAGTGGAAAAAATGTTCCCAGAAACAAAGATTCGTTACAGAATGACAAACTGTGCAAGTCACTGGAAACTTAGCAATTCTAAACTTATAGATAGAAAGCAAAAATTGAGAGAACTATAGGAATTTGACAAATGTTCCATCACAATGGGATTTTAACAACACCCCTCTCTGTAACTGATGGAACAAGCAGACAATATTAGTTAAGGACACTAGTCTGAATGTGAAATCAATTAATGTGTTTCATCCAATAGACATGGGAAAACCTGACCTTAAAATTGGAAACACATTCTTTTTAAACACACGTGGAAAACTAATAAAAATTTGCCACAAACTAGACACCATTAAAACAGCCTCAACAAATTTCAAACAATCAAAATCACACTGGACCACATTTTATTAGCACAATGTATGTTAGCAATCAATAACAAAGATTAAAAGATACAGGGCTTCCCTGGTGACACAGTGGTTAAGAATACACCTGCCAATGCAGGGGACATGGGTTCGAGCCCTGGTCCGGGAAGATCCCACATGCTGTGGAGCAACTAAGTCCGTGCACCACAACTACTGAAGCCCGTGTGCCTAGAGCCCATACTCTGCTACAAGAGAAGCCACCGCAACGAGAAGCCCGCGCACCACAACGAAGAGTAGCCCCCACTCGACGCAACTAGAGAAAGCCCGCGCACAGCAATGAAGACCCAATGCAGCCATAAATAAATAAATAAAATATAGATCAATATATCAAGATTTTTCAATAACTTTCTAAATTTCGAAGTCAGAGAAGAAATCAAAATGAAAATGTGAATACATTCAGAACTAAAAGATAAAAATTTTGCATAGCAAAACTTCTGAATTGGAGCTAAAGTAGTATTTAAAGGGTAGTTACTACCTTATTTACATATATATGTATACATGTATACAAAAGACCTGAAAATCAATGAGCTAAGAATCCTGCTTAAGAAAGTAAATATTAGTAATTAATTACAAATCAGGCAGAATCATAAGATATTATTTTCTGCCAATATATTTGAAAACAAGGACAAAATAAATGTTTTAGAAAAATTACCAAATGTGACTCAAGAAAAAGAAGACTCTAATGATCCTATAAATATTAAAGCAACCAAGCCAGTAATTTTTAAATCTCAGACAGAAAACACCAGGCCCTGATGGTTTTACAGGCAAGTTTTATCAAAATGAAAGAACAGATAATTCCAATTTTACATACAAACTCTCTAAGAGAATAAAAAGGAGGAAATACTACAGCTCATTTTATTAGACTGAGAATACCCTTGATAGTAAAACTCATAAAGCTGATACAAAAAAGTAAAATTAAAGATCTTACCAATGAACATAGATACATAAATCCTAAGATATTAGCAACTAAAAAAATATATATATCTAAGGGAATTCCCTGGCGGTCCAGTAGTTAGAACTTGGCACTTTCACTGCTGGGGCCCAGGTTCAATCCCTGGTCAAGGAACTAAGATCCCGCAAGCCGAGTGGCATGGTCAAAAAAAATACATTCCAAAAACAAAACAAATAAACAATTAAAAAAAAAAAAGAATATGTCATGATTGAGCTGGATTTATCCCAGAAATGTGAAATTAATTCCAATATTACCTTTTAGAGCAATTTTTCATATTACTAGATTAAAGGAGAAAAACTGTACTATCATCCCAATAGATGTAGAAAATGTATTCAATTAAGTGCAATGCCCACTTGTGATTTTTTTTTAAATTTCTCCATAAACTAAGATTGAAGAAATCTTCCTCAACCTGTTAAAGGAAAAAAAAAGTATCCACACATTTAATGGTGAAAAATAAAAGCATTTCCCTTAAAACCGGGACTATGACAAGGATGCCCGCCATTGCCATTTATATCCCCCACTGGCTGCCATGAAGCAGTGCAGTTAGAACTAGAATTAAGATATAAAAAGTAAAAGGACTGAAAAGAAATGAACTATCATTATTCAAAGATTAGATGATTATCTACATAAAAACCCCCAAGAGTCCACAAGCAAATTATTACATTGAGAAGTTAAAGAATATAAGAGTCACATATAAAGTCATCTTCATTTCCATTTACCAGCAAATAGAAATTTTTAACTTAAAAATTTACAACATCAACAGAAACTATAAAGTAACCAAAAAACAAATCTAACAACAACAACAACAACAAAAAATGCAAGACTTGTAGAAAGAAAAAAACATAAAACTTTTTAAAAGACAACTACCTATAAACCAAATAATCTATTTCCTCTTCTACTTGGGTAGTATGAGGGCTAGAAGAAAAGATTAGCAGATACTAAGATCCATTTTTGCCCTTTTATTACATGCTTTCAATAAACATTTTTTTAAAAATCCCATAAACACAGTAAAGAGACAGGTCACAAATTGGGAAAGGATATTTGTCACACAACTAATTAATAAAAATCAGAATATATAAGAATTCCTGCAAATAAGAAAAACCAAACAACACAAGAGGAAAAAAAATAAGACATACACAGGTATTTCACAAAAGAAATCCAAATAGCCAAAAAAATGCTCAACTTCAGTAGTAATATGAAAGGAAAACATTAAAACCATGCAGAAATAAATGAATTAATAAAAATGGCCGAAGAATTAATTGAATAGACGTTCCTCTAAAGAAGATATACAAACAGCCAATAAGGACATGAAAAGATGCTCAACAGCATTAGTCATTCAGGAAAGGCAAAATCACAATGAGATACCACACTTCACTAGCATGGCTATAATTTTTTTTTTTTAAGGGAAAATAATGTATGTTGGTGAGGACATGGAGAAATTAGAACCCTGATACAGTGTTGGTGAGAATACAATATGGTACAGTCACTTTGGAAAACAGTTTGGTAGGTCTTCAAAATGTTAAACACAGTTACATTACCCAACAATTCCACTCCTTAGTATACACCAAGAGAAATAACTACCTATGCCCCTCCAAAGACTTATACACAAATGCTCACGGCAGTACTGTTCATAGCAGTCAGAAAGTGGAATCAACCCAAACATGCACCAACTGATGAATGGTTAAATAACATGTGGTATGTCCATACAATGGAACGTTATTCAGCAATCAAATGCAACGAAGCACTGATACTGAAATATGCTACAACATGGATAAACCTTGAAAACATGCTAAGTGGAAGAAGCTAGTCACAAAAGACCACATATTGTATGATTCCGTTTACATGAAATGTCCAGAACAGGCAAATCCACAGAAAGTCCATCAGTGGTTGCCTAGAGGTTAGGTGGGAATGGAGAGTCACTGCTAATGGGTACAAGGTTTCTTTTCAGGATGATGAAATGTTCTAACATTAGATTGTGGTGATCATTACACAGTTCTGTGAATATACTAAAACCTATTAAATTGTACGCTTTAAATGGGTAAATGGTAATATGTGAATTACATCTCTCAATAAAGCTATTAATTAAAAAATGAGATGTAAGTTCACACCCACCAATCTGGCAAATACAAAAAAGTATGACAATACCAAGAGTTGGCAAGGATGCAGAACAACAGTGCTGGTAGGAGGGTAAACTGGTTCATCTATTTTTAACTAAAGTTAAAGCTGTACAGGTCCCACTACCCTGCAATTCTAGTTCTCTCCAAGGCTTCATACCTTGGAGAAATGCTTTTGCACTTGTTCAAAGCCTCGTTGTTTCTTTAGTGGAAACAATCCTATCCTACAATGATAGGACAGAGAATAAAATGAGATATTCAATCTGAAATAGAACACAGAAGTGAAAAGGAATAAACTTTAGCTACACACATCATTGTAGACAAAACTCGTTATCTGCATGGTCTCACTTCCCTCCCTTCCCAGCTTCAAGTCCATACCTCACCATCATAATCACTCCCTTGACCTTCTCTTGCTTTGCCACTTTTGCTTGGGTAAACCACAACTCCAACACAACTGCAACACTGCCTATTCTGCTACCAGGAAAAAGAACACAACTTCTTTTTTCACTTTAAACTAAGGATGGCTCCCCTCAGGAGGCCACTCCACATGGCTAGTCCATTCACATTCTTACTTTCCCATAGAATACTGCATACCTTCTCCTCTCTCCTCACACCCCACCGGCCCCTACTCACTCTCTTTTTCACTGATAACTCCTCCTATTTCACGGAGAAAAAAGAAAACGGCCCTGCTCCCACCATGCCGGCTCTCCTACTACGCTCTCCCTCATCTCACCAAGGAAGAGCATACGGGCGCTCCACGTGGGCCCATTCCCAGCAAATGTCCCCTCTCCCGCTTCATCAAGGCGTTCACTCTGTACAGAACCACCTCCCACCAACAGTACAAAAATGCTGTAATTTCGGCCATCTCAACCAAACTTTCTCAAGGCCCCAACTCTCCCTTTAGCACAGCGGCAAGTGCCCACAAAAGGGCTTTCTCCACTTGCCCTCCTCTTCTCTCAATCCCTCGTGAACCCTCCCTTCCAGGCTCTTCCTGCACCACCGTGTGGGGACTGCTCTTGTCAAGATCATCAATGACTCACATGCCACCAAAGCCACAGGACAAGTCTGGGCCCTCATTTCACCTGAGGGCACAGCAGGAGCACTGGGCGTGGGTTCTCACTCCCGCCCCCTTGACGACGCCTCCCCCGTCTTCAAAGATGCAAGGCCCACCTGGTTCTCCTCTACCTCGGAGGCTGCCTGTCCCCATTTTCCTTGCTGCCTCGGCCCTCATTCATCAGTGCGCTCACTCAACATCAGGACTTTTAAGTGTCATCAAAACACTGACGACTCTCACATATCTATCCTCAGCCCAGACCTCTCCCCTCAACTCCGAATGCCGTAACCCTACGTGGCTCCAGTCAGCTCTCGAAGACCGTCACAAATGAAACAGGCCCAGACCCCAGCTCTTGATCTTACTTCCAAACCTGAGCCGCCCACCAACCTGACTGCAAGCAAAAACCCTTGGTCGGTACCACCTTCACTCCGCTCTCTCAGCTATATTCAATCTGTCAGCAAAGCCTGTTGGCCCGACTTTCAAGATGCACCCAGAATCCAACCACTCCTCACTTCCACCCCTGTGCCCTGTCACTCCAAGCTGTCATCATTGTTCTGTTGGATCCTGGGCAGCAGAGGGGCAGCTATTCTTAACACGATTTCAGGACAACCTTTTAAAAACATAAATCAGATCTCATATGACACCCCTGGCTCAAAACACTACAATGACTTCCCATCTCATTCAGAGAAATAGACAAAATCCCAACAATGGCCTGTGTGACTGGCTCCCGCCCCCCACCCCCCGACTTCCTCTCCTGCCACTCTCCCTCCTGCCAGGCTCTCTACTGTCCTTCCAACACAGCAGGTACAACCCTTCTTAGCACCTCACGTGCACCAGACTCTGCCTGTGAGACTCCCCTTACCCCACCCCCACCCGTAGCCACGTGGCTCCCTGCCTCACCTCCTGTGTTCAGAGGTCTCAGGAAGGCCCCTCCTGACCACCTTATTTCAATCTGCAAACAGCCCCCACCCACCTGGCTTGACTTTGCTCCCAGCTGTATCACCACATGACTACCGTGTCTTTGACTTTGTCTTTAACTGTCTTTCTCCACCAACACGTAAGTTCCAGAGGACAGGGACAATGTCTTCTTTGATCACTGCTAATATAGCCAACATCAGAAGGTATGTCTTAGCGCCTAAGACATAAGTACTCAAACATTTGAATAAATGAGTCTCAAAAACAGTAAGAGGGGAGGGAGTGAGTTACAGAACAAAATGATTCCATTTATATAAAGACATGCAAAAATTAAGTTATATTATATAAGGATACATTCACAGATGGTAACACCATAAAGTAAATCAAGAAAATGATACATGCAGGGCAGCCCTTGCTTTGGGGAGGTCAGAAGAGGTAGGAGTGGTCGGGGAGGTCATACAGGAAGCCAAAGGTAGTGGCAACATTCTATTTCTTAAGCTGGTCAGTGGGTGCACAATTGGTAGTTTTAACATTTAATATCTGTACACAGGCTGACATATACTCCTTGAACACATGATCTCATTAAAAACTGAAACAAAAAACAGGTTAGAGCAAGACAGGTCAAATCCAGCCCACCACCTGTTTTTGTAAATAAAACTTTACTAGAAGACAGCCACCTTCATTCGTTTCATGTTGACTGTGGCTGCTTTTACACCGCAGCAGCAGAATCGAGTAGTTACAGAGACCATATAGCCAGCAAAGCCTAACATATTTACTAACTGGCCCTTTACAGAAAAGAGTTGTCTGGTTATAATGTGAAATTTGTAAAGAAACTGAAAGCAAAATTTAAAAGAGCCAATCTCTGTTAAAAAACACTGTTCTCTCAAGGACTTCCCTGGCGGTCCAGTGGTTAAGACTATGAGCTTCCACTGCAGGGGTCACGGGTTCGACCCCTGGTTAGGGAACTAGATCCCACATGCCTCGCAGCACGGCCAAATAAATAAAAGTTCAAAACAAAAACGAAAACAAAACATTGATCCTTCAAGACATGCGTGATTATCTCCAAGAGCACAGCACACTGAAAAAATATGGTTCCATATAACACGAGGGACTCCAAAGCAAACGGGGTTTTTATGCTGTCTTAAAGCGCCAGAGAGAGTTTAAAGATGAATATTTTAGAAGGCAAAGTGCAAAACCTCAAATTTATGATCTCTACTCCCACCCCAGTAAGAAAATATTATCACATTTTAGCAAATAAAATCTGTATAACATAATCCAAATTTGGGGGGAAAAAGAAGACAACAACAACACTACCACCTAACCCTACAACCTGCCCTGACCCACTTCGCCGTCACCTTACACTTCCCCAGAGCAGCTGGTTAGACCTCGGAAGTCCTCTATGATGCCATAATATTCCATTTCACTTCTTCAGGGCATTTCACTGCAACTTATATTAGTCATCTCTGAACTTATTTCTATTGTTATTAGAAAGAAGACTGATAACAGTAATATTAAAACAAATATTACTGTGTACTAGGCATTGTGCTAGTTCGTTTATATTTAATACTCATTTCACAAATAGGAAACGAAGGAACAGAGATGTCATCTAATATTATGATTACACAGCTGGAAGACTGTGGAAGCCAGAACTCAAAGTCAGCTATTTTAGGTCCTGTGCACTCTTGACCTCCACAAGACACTCTGAATTGAGAACAGAGAACAGATATTAATCTGTGAAAACTTCCTTAGCTTAAAATACTACCCCTATGATAGATGCCAAATACATAGCTGTTGTATCCATCTAAGAGTATAATAAATCAAGGATGAGAGGTCCACAGTGGAAAGGCGGGAAGGGGGTGATTCAAAGAGTATTGTTTAATCAGAAGGGACTGGGTCTCATCGCAGGCAACAGAGGCAGATGTGACCTGCCCACTGTCCAGAGGCAACAGAAACCCTATGTATCTCTATGTCAACAGAAGTAAACCAGGAGAC
This sequence comes from Balaenoptera borealis, assembly GCF_965194805.1. Taxonomy (NCBI): domain Eukaryota; kingdom Metazoa; phylum Chordata; class Mammalia; order Artiodactyla; family Balaenopteridae; genus Balaenoptera; species Balaenoptera borealis. The sequence continues at coordinate 4,841,263 of NC_138868.1, forward strand.
ACTACACTCCCTCATCTACTACAATGACAAAAACAGATATGTACTACCACTAAAAAACAAACAACAACAAACAAAACATCAACTCAGAAGTTAACCATTTATTCTTTTTTCTTTAAATTTTTATTGGAGTATAGTTGATTTACAATGTTGTGTTTATTCTTAACTCACAGTGAGTTCCAGCTATGATGTTATTGTTGAAACAAATGACACTTGAAATTATGGTCTATTGGGGCCACCAAAACCCTAAGGAATCACCCAGGAACTGAGATTTCTCTGCTGCCTATAGGTCCATTTTCCAGCATGACCTAAATTTTTCTCTAATAATCAATGACCTCCAAAACCATGATTCTCATGAAAGGAAGCCCCACACAGCCACTCAAGTCAATACTTGTCAATGTTCCTCCCACCACTGCCTCATCTGGGGACTGAAGGCCCAGATTTCACCAAGGTCCAGCCAATGTCTACTGACTACACTAAGCCTGACGGGATAGAGGAGGCCACCCCGGAGTGTGCCTTAGTGGCCAGTGTAACTGCTGCCTTACTCACCCTGATTACTCACCATGCATTCTCAGGCAAGCTCCCCTTTCTCTCCTTGTCAGTGTGTCGCATTACTGTTGACACCAGTGTTATTGTTCAGATTTACATCCAGGTCCAGGGAACTCCAGGCTCCCACTAGCAATCCACACAGCTTTCTCCAAGTCTGACTCAACATTCAGTCATACTTTTACTTCTGCAGGCTTGCTTGCTTTTACTTATTGATTTATTTATTGCCGCCTTTTTAGTTCGGCTCCCTAATGTTTCAAAAAACAATCTCATTCATCTTTCCTTTGGGCCACCAGATTTCATGGCAGTCAGCCTCTGGGGTACACAAACCATTCCAAGTCAATACATATTCCCGCTGTAAGATATTTTGGAATTAATAATACCCTAGTTTTCTCCAGAGTGGCTGAGAAGTACAAAATCAGAGTCTCCTTATATCAGTAAAAAGATGTTCAGAACCTATCAAACTTTATTTGTATAAAATCAGTCGACTGTGTAGTCTTCACTAATACTTAATAAAACAGATCAACACTAGCCAGCAGAAGTGAGTAGTAGTAAACCTCCTCTACTCAGAGTAACCCCAGATCTTTGCAAAGTCTGTGACAAAAAAAATGCCCTAGTTAAGGTTAAGAAGCCTTTCAAGTACTGCCAAGATTCCCTTTTACTTGCTTCTTTACCGTCTAGCCAATCTACCTGGTACCCAGATGTCAGTTCATAATCATTCAAAACCTGAAACAAACTGGGCATTGACTAGTAACTCTCTCTCCCCTCCCAGTAAAGAAAAATAAAGGGGGAGGGAGGGAGGGAGAAGGAAAGGGGGTTTCCATGGCAACTAAACGTAAGCCAAAGTCAAAAGTCAAATCTACAGTCAACCTCGATCCAGACTGCAGCAGAAAAAAACCAATTCCCACTGTAAGCACCATGGATTTCAAGGATGCTCAAGATGTTTAGCATGAACCTACACCAAGCCTCTGATCAGTACGGGAACAGTCAGTGTTTCAAGTTTGATCAAGATGTTGCAACCAACATCTATGGAGCAAAAGACAATATAGGTCAATCCTATTTGTCACTGCAAAGCAGCTTCATCAGCATGGGAAGAGTGGCACTGCTTAGACACACCAAACCAAGGAGGAAAGTGGAAGTAACTATTTAATACGTATGAGAAACAAAGGTGTAACTATTTTATTTTTTGGCAAGAGACTTCTGGCAATCTCAACCACCCAACCAGCAAACACAAGCTCTTTCCTCTCAAGTCTCTAGGGCCTCTCATTAAGAGTCTGCTATTTACACCACATACAAGTCTAACAAGCTGTGTTCTCTGGCCTCACAGCCAAAAGGACACCTCTTTTGTCAATGCTGCCTCTCCCCATAGACTGCAAGTCCTTAAATGCCTGTTCATGACTGAATCCCTAATACAGTTCCTGACCGAGTAAGGATTCAATGTATTTACTGATCAAATAAATGAAGATTAGAAGAAGTAGACAGGGCAAGTGGTCACTTGTCATTCTCAGCGTAGCCATAGGCCTGATTTCAGGATGAAGGATTAGAAAGTGCCTCCCTGATCTCCTCCCTTTTATATGTCAAGATTTTAACATTCGGTTGGTGAAAATCTGTACAATTTTTATACTAACATTCTTCCGCTCAATGAACTAGATCATCCATATTCTAAGTGGGTGTGAGAAAAGGATCTCTGCCGGTCTCTCTTCTACTGCACCTCACCTCCCCAGGAGAAAAAACACTCACCCACTTGGGTCAGAGTCCAGGGCACAGGCAATCCCCCTTTGCTAGCAAGCAAGGGTCACTGTGTTAAACAATAAGCATAGAGTTTGCCTCTCTCTTGCCTTCAAAGGGCAGAATTGGCAAATCAATCCAGGGCTAACTCTCTGGAAATAGGCTTTCATTTAAAAAAAAAAAAAAAGATAATGATGAAGCTGGCATCTAAAAACAGAACTGACAGCTGACTGACAAGATGAGGGCAAAAGATACAAAACTCAAAAATCACAGTAAGAACAGAATTACCAAGGATAGTAAAATGAACCCCTGTGTACCTATCACCCAGTGTCAACAGTTAACATCTCCTGGCTGTTGTTTCATCTATACCCCCATATGCTCCATGTGAAAATTATTCCAAATGGATTACAACTCCATACACACCCATATCCTCCCAGTTGGATTACTTTGAAACAAATCGGACATGTCATCTTATCCACACATACTATATTTCTAGATGACAAGGTCTCTTTCTCTGACAAGTTTTTTATTCATATTTTGCTATAATTGCTAACATCTAGCAAACAGTCTTTTGAAGAAGACAAAACATGCCTTATAAAGTGTAACAGTTCCTTACTAACAAATATATAGCAGTGTTCATTCTTAAAAAAAAAAAAAAAAAATCACAGTAAGATAAGGTTATTTAGCATAGGCACAAACAATCCTAAACACCTGAGAGCACTAAGTTTCAGCTATGACAATAGATTCTCATGAAGCAACAGAAAAAAAAATAAGTTTCTCTATTATTTTATAAAATAAATTCACTTAAAAAAATTTTTTTAAAGTTCAGTCTCCTTTAAAGTTCAGCATCTGAAAATAACGTACGTACACCATCCTTCCCCACTACTAAGTAACGTCCAAGGTAGGATCTAGGTATGGGTAGAGCTCACAGATGACACAAAGAATTCCTTGACCCACAAGCAGTCCCTAAAATCTGTGGTCTAGAACGGTAGTTCCAAAACCTAGCTGCACTTCAGTACTACTTGGGGAGCTTTTAAAAATATATTCTCACTCTCACCACACATTTCTAGAGGTGGGGTTCATCACGCATGGTCTTAAAAAGTATCCCAAATGATTCCACTGCAGGCCAGATTAGGCCATCTATCTAGAGCAGGGTTTCTCAACCTCAGCACCACTGATATTCGGGGCTGGATAATTTTTTATTGGGGAGAGGGTTGCCATCTTGGGCATCATAGGATGTTTAACAGCATCCCTGGTCTCTACCCTCTAGAAGTCAATAGTACACTGCCCAACCCCACAGATCTGACGAGCAAAAACGTCTCCAGACATTGCCAAATGTTTCTTTGGGGCAAAATCACCCTCCAGTTGAGAACCACTGATCTAGAGTAAATCAAAAACCAACCATTTGAGGTTCTCTTAAGAAAGGAAAGAGATAAGAAAGCTTCTTAAAGCCAAGAAGCCAGGTCTATGTTTTTCTATCCATCTCACGTAAGAAAAAGTAGCTAATCCTCGGCTCACACCAGGGCTCAGATCTTGACTTATGAGGAGGAGCAACCACAGCCTCTTGTGCTTTTTATGAAATAAACTCAGAGCTGAGTTTTAGTTGAGCAGACAGTTAGAATAACTTCGCTATCATTCTTCTTAAGGGTAATAAGGCATTGTAAAATTTTAGACCAATATACACTCAGGCTGCCTCTCAAATATCCAAAATATAAGACCCCAAGATACAAGTTTATCAAAGAAGCAAACTAAATTCCAATCCTGACAAATACTGTTTTAAGGAAGATGTCTCATCTGTAACAAGCACATTACACCTTTGTACCAAATCAATGCAAAACTTTACTTTAAAGAGGCTAAGCAAACCTCACCCTGTCAAACCTTAATTTTATCACTATTCATTTTCTGTCCAGTTATGGTCTGATTCTCAAATTCCCAAGCAGTTAATTGAAACCAGCAAGTTTTTGTTTTGCTATACTTTACACAAAAGCTAGTTTTCTAATCTAAAACAATCTTCTTCCTGTTCTTCAGTAAGTTAAACCAGCGAGATGCTCATCTGTACTTAAGACCGAGTCTATCAAAATAACACTTCCCCAGTGCAACAAAGCAAGCCAGGGCCCAAGCAAGTAATTCCAGCGGAAAGGCAAGCATGGTTTCAAGTACCAGGGAGAAGAGCACGGGGCAGGAATCAAAAGACTGTGAGTATATATGTGAGTGAGTGCACAGCATTTTGGTGGTTACTCTAGACTCTGATCAAACATACTGAAATGCAAAACATCCATCCAGGACAACAGTTATTTCCCAAACTATCTTCACTGAAGTATATCTCAATACACAGCAACCTTTCAAATCTCAATAAGAACCCAGGAGTACACTAAGAAAACTAGAGTTATTGGGGGCCAATCACACTCAATAAGTAGTATCCAAAAGTACGGTAGGAACAGAATCCGACTTGCGCTCCCGATGGGCTTTTCTTTATTTAACCATCTCTTAAACCATTCCGAGGCACCACCACTAATTACTCCAGAAAACGTTTGTAATTTAATCAATCTTCAACCACCCCTTCTCCTGGGTGGTTCTCAGGCCAAATGACTCTTAAATACACAGAGCTTTCTAAAGACACTCACCAAAAGCCAGGACTTAAACACTCATGTGACTTCCTAATAGTATCTAAACATTTAACAATCAAATTTAAACTAATAATGGCCACTAATTACTAAGCGGATTCTTCGTGCCAGGCACCGTTTCTGGCTGCTTTACACGTATTAACTCCTTTCCTCCCGACAAACTTAAGGAGGGAGACACCGTTGTTATTCCCGTATCACAAAAGAAGCAGGGAGTTTGGGTAACCTGCCCAAGGTCACAGGGCTAGAAAGTGGTGAAGCCGAGACCTGAAACCAAGGCAGTCTAACCCGAGAGCAAAGAAAGCTCCACCACCACCACCGCTTAGGAGACTTCCCAGTGGCTGGAAATCTGGAGTCTCTTTCCCACTTGCTGCCTACCTACAACGTGACCTTGAGGACAAAATCGCAGTCAACTCCACATTAACAAAACAGCCACATTAACATTAAGTGCTGTGAGGATGAAAGGAAACAACTCCCAAGCGCCCCTCCCAGAAAAGCAAAACCTAAAGCTCTATCCGACCCACAGAGAAAATGGTGAAGTACCGAGAAAATTACACGAAGCTCCGAGGTTGAAACGTCAGGACACACCGGTACATCCAAGGACTCATTCCGTCCACCTACAACCAAGAGTCCAAGTTGTGATCAGGGCAAGCAGGACCGGGAGGAAGCCCCTCCGAGGGAACGGCGAGAGGGCTTCTTTAAGAGGGAGGTACTTGCGGTCGAAAGAAGGACCACCCCCCTAGTGCATATGCGCCAGGGAGGTTTTCGCGACCAGGTCTGCGCTGGAGTCGCAACACCGGAGTTAGCAAATCGCTCGGAAGGAGGTTTAAACACTCCGAGCCGGGCTCTGCGTATCCCGATGACTCTGCGGCGAAGAAGCAGAAACCCACAGAACTTGTTTCCCGGAGAACCGAGTCCAACAACGGCCTTCGCGAGTCTCCGGCGAGCCGCCGCCTCAACTTGACACGCTCCGGGGCCCGCGGGCAGCGGACGGCGCTCGGGGCGGGAAGGCCGGAGCAGAACGGGGCCCGGCCGGCTTAGGGGCGCGCCCGGCCGCTCGCCGCGCCAGGCCGCGGACGTCAACGCGGGCGCAAAGTTCGCCGCCCGGCCCGCGACCCGCCCAGCCGCCCAGCCCGGCGGGGCCCCCGCGGCCCGCGGCGGGCGAGCGAGCGGCTGACAGGCGCGGGCGGGGACGAGCCGGGGAGCCCGGGCGCCGCGCCTCCCCGGCCGCCCAGCGGCGAATTCCGGGGGGGAGGGGAGGGGGCCGGGACGCTCCCTCCCCGCGCCGCCGAGGCCGGGCGGAGGGGCCCCGCCGCCGCCCGCGCGCCGCGTACCCCGCGCACCCCGCGCCGCGGCCCGCTCCGCCGCCCCCTCCCCCCATTACCTGGAGGTGCCCGCGACTCGCCGCTACTTGCGCTCAGGCGGGAAACGCGCTCACCGACACCATCAGCGAAGCGCCCAAAATGGCGGACGTATCAAGCAGGCCTTGAGTTCCCCCCGCCCTCCCTCCGGCCGCCTCGCGACCAATCAAGGCCCTGCCCCCGCCCCCGGCTCCACGCTCATTGGCCTCCCTCTCCCGCCCCCTGCAACCTATTGGGTCACACTGCTGCCCCGTTGCACCCACTCCGATTGGCTCGCAGACCCCGTCCGTCAAGTGCGAGGGGCGCATTCTTTTCCCATGGACTTGACGGATCCGGAACCTCTAGGACCCCGGAGTCTGGAGAAACAAATCAGAAACCGAGAGAAACCTGGCTGGGTCCCCCCTACGCCGTAGCAACAGCAGGGCCTCCGCTTGACGGACGCTTCGGACCACCAATCCGATAGCCAATGCTATTTAAAACTAAATTGAGCCAAACCAATCATGGCCGTAGCTCTGGGAGCTGCAAGAGAACCAATGGGGTAGCGAGACCGGCGGGCAGGCGGGTCGGAGGGCCTGGAGGAAACCGGTGATGACGTGAGCCACAATGTGTTTCGGCGGCGGAAGCTCCGCGGAGCTGGGGAATTAGCTCAAATGGTAGAGCGCTCGCTTAGCATGTGAGAGGTAGCGGGATCGACGCCCGCATTCTCCACGGCTGAATTTTATAAAGGTTGAGGGGTCGCCCGTCGGTGACGGTCAGCTTGTCTTCAAAGGCGGCGGCAATACCAGGAGTTACAGGGTCAAAGTGAGGGGCCAGGTCCCCCAATCTGTGCGCCCAGTTCCGCGAGGGAGGAGAAGTGCGGAGACGCGGGGGTCTTTGTTTTGCCTCGCGGAAGGATTTGCGCAGGTGCTTCTTCCAATCTAGTGAGCACTTGGTCTGTGCCCAGCCTGCGGGGGTGCGCAGGGAGCAGAGCGTCCCGGCTTTGACGTCTGTGGGAGACGTCAGACTCTACCTGGGCAACACCAGGTAAGTAAAGCAGGCCGCAGAGTGGTCGGGGTCTTCCTGAGCAGGTGACATTTCCACCCACGGGACAGGGAGAACAGAACCGTGGGCCTAGGTCTGGGTGGCTGGGAGAGAGACCTGAGACCCCAGGGTGGGGCTTTGGAGCAGGTTGGGTTGTGGTGGGAGAGGTGAGGCCCCGGGGGAAACCAACAGTCCCAGTGCTCAGATGGGTGCCGGGCCTGGAGTCATAAAGAGCGCCCCGTGCAGGGAGGATGGCAGGTTTCCCTGGGGGCACTGACTTGGTCAGAGATGGCCACTCCACCTCAACGACAGGAGGCAGGCTTACTGCGGGGCTTCCCCAGGCTGTCTCCCAGAGTCCAGGCCTGAGAAGAGTGACAGAGCTTGGCCCCTGGGGGTAGCGGGATGGCAGGACCATTGGAGTTGGCCCCTGGGCTGCCTTCCCAATGCTCAGCGTCCCGCTGCACCCCTGTGCATCCGCCCCAGCTGGCCCTCCACCTCCCTGACTCAGACTCTCTGAGCCCCCGTGCCAAATGGCAGCGAGAATGGAGCCCAGCTTGAACTGGGCCAACCCCAGCACCTGAGGAGCTGGGTCTCTGGTGCAAACATGCCTCTCCCCCAGCTCACCCCTTTCAGCGAGCCTGTGGCTAGAAGCAGAATGTAGAAGGAGTTCATTGCTTGTAGATTATCATCCCAACACTACGTGTTAGTTAACTGAGACCCGGAAAGCATTTAGACACCCGTACTGGCTGAGTGACCTTGGCTGGGTGATCAGTGCCCCTCTGAATCTCCAGGTCTTATCTGTAAAGTACTGGTGATAATACCTACCCGCCTGTGTCCATGCCCTGAAGGGCACTGGGCCTCTAGGAAGGCAGCAACCAAGGGCAGATGTTACTTGCCTTGATTCTACTGTTCGGAAGAGGCTCAGAGCCTTGCCCAAGGCCACACAGCTAGTGAAGAACACAGTCAAGATTGAAACCAGTTCAGAAGATGTGCTTGGTGCAGAGGGTTAGGGAGAGGGACATACATACAGATAACCCTGGGTGGGGCAGGAGCAGGCATACCCGGCAGAGGGAACTGCAGAAGCGTGGTGGGGGGAGGCACCTCTGTTGGAGGACCAGGTCGTGGTGATCACAGGTCTGGGGGGAAAACAATGGGAGGGACTCATAGCAGCTTTGGAGGATACGCGAAGCAACTTGGGGTTTATCCTCAGACAGCGAGGGCCAGGAAAAGCTTCGGAGCAACAGAAGGGCGAATTCAGGGCTGGCCATACTTTGGAAAGGATTGTTTGGATTACGAGCAGCAAGGCTGTGCTATAGCATAGGACCAGAGGGGCAGTCCCTAGCGACTGGACCTAGGAGCACGGGAGAGGCTGCAGGGAGGCCCGGGACAGTAAAAGCACTCTATACAATGTGACGCTTTAAATAACATTAAATATGAGATGAACCCTGTGCTCTTGAGCAGGACTGAAAACGACTTTCTGTTTCTAGAGCCATTGGACTAAAAGCTTCTTGAGGTTAGTTTTTGTTTTATTCACTGCTGTACTACAGTACCTAGTACTTAGCACACAGTAGATGCTCAGTAATTCATTGTTAATTTCATTACAAATTCTTTCTAAAGACCTCTTGGTCTTTCTGACTGACCGATGCTCTGACAATGCTCTTTGGTGTGACCCTTCCCTGCAGCTGGGCCTGCCTTGTTCTTCCAATGGCTACCTTTTGTCTGGTGAGGAAGTCTTAAGCCTACCTATCTCCTGCCTTTCCTTTCCAAGTAATCCAGCACAAAGCCTTCGTCCTATTCAATCTGGTCTCTCTCTTGCCTGTCCGTGTTCCAATTCTGGTCCTCTGGCACAAGTCAGTGTTGTTGATGACAGGGGGTGGTGCCTCAGAGGGACATCTCTGAGTGTGTGGGCAGGAGGGGGCAGCCAGGGCTGGCACCTGCCCTCCTGGGGAGGAGGTGGCCCAGCCACCCACTGATCCGTGCATCCCTTTACTCATTCATCATCAAAGGACTTGCCGGTATCTGCTTCAGGCTCCTCCATCCCAGACTGAGGTGGGTCACAGAGCCATGTGCACTATAATTAAAGGAAATAATGCAGGGACTTCCCTGGTGGTCCAGTGGTTAAGGGTCTGCACTCCCAATGCAGGGGGCCCGGGTTCAATCCCTTGTCAGGGAACTAGATCCTGCATGCCGCAGCTAAATATCCCGCATGCCGCAAGGAAGATCCCAGGTGCCTCAACTAAGACCTGGCGCAGCCAAATATATAGATATTAAAAAGAAAAGAAATAGCGCAGTACCTCGTCCAACATAAGTGGGCACCCAAAGTCTCCAATTATGATGAGCTCCTAGCCTAACCAGAAGGGTTGAAGTCAGGGAGAACTTCCTGGAGGAGGAGGCATCTGAGTTGAGCCTATCTCCTGAGGACCATGGGGAGCCATTGACAGGCTTTAAGGAGGAGAGTGACTTCAAAAGCTCTGCAGTGGCCTCACCATCATAAAACTTCTAGATTTCTCAAATTGCCACCTTCCTCTTTTTCTCCCTATCCCTTTGTAATTTAATTTTTAATATTTCAATTTTCAACCCATCTAGATTTTTTTTTAAATTATATGAAAAATTTCACACATACTCAACAGTAGAGAGAAAAGTATTAGTGAGTGCACGTATGCCCATCACCCAGCTATGACTCCTTAACCTTGGGGAACAGACACAGAGCTGCCAGATCTTAATTCTATCAAGTAGTGATTTTTTAAAAATACTGTTTACTATTACTGTGATTTCATAAAAGAAGGGACATTTTACCACACACACACATACACTCAGATAGGAAAGACCAGCTTAGGATAAAGAAAAGTCTTTAAATTGGATGAGCTTGCCTTGAGAACAGAGACCACCATTGTCTTTCCTTCTGCTAGGTCACCAAGGCTCAGTCCTGATCCGAGGGCTGGAGTGGGGTTTCCCTGGCAGAGGACATGCTCTGGAAGGGCCAGAGCTGGTGCTGGGTGGTTGCTGGGTCAGGTTAGGATGTGTTGAGGCTGGAGAGAAGGGGCCAGTTAGGGAAATCTAGTGGGATATGAAGGGTAGGCCCATTTTAACATGGAAATTTAACTCTGTTTCTTTTCCTTTTCTTCACTGCGTTAAGATTCAGTCTGGGTTGGGGGGGAGGTGAGTATTTCCCTTCCCACCAAAGGACTGGTGATAGAAAGGGGAACCACTAGGGTTGCTAATGATTAGGGCCACCATCGAGCTTGCGGGGAAAGAAAAGAGAAGATGGCCTTTGGGTGTTCCTTGGTGGGACTCCAGCTCCATTATCAGAGGGTGTGGTCCAACAAGGGAGTCCCAGTGCTAGAAGCGCCAGCTGAGTGGCTCTGGAGAAGGAACAGGGGCCAAGTGGGATCCAAGCCCACCCAACATCGCAACCACCCAGGCTTCTCAGGGACAGAACCTTCTACACTGCCCACATCCTGGTTCCCCAGCGTCCTGCCTGACAGTGGACGTGCTCCAGATCTGGGCACATGGATTTGGTTCAGCTGCCCAGGGCAGCTGTAGACCCAAGGGGACTCTGGACCTCTGGCAGGGCGGAGCTCCCACACCCGTCCTGGGGTTGGAGGCAGGCCGAGCTGAACAAATGGATCCCCTCTGATGGGGTTGGTGGGGAGGGGGCCATCACATGAGGGAAACCCCGCAGGGCTCAGTAAGGGATGGCAGAGACTTGGGGAGCAGTGGGTGTCACCGCAGAGCTGAGAGGGTTTAAAGGGAAAGTAGAAGCCCTTTTGGCCACATTGAGCAGCACCCAGTAGCCAGATGGTAATGTTTATTGGATAAAGGAAGGATTGAACAAATGAATGAAAAAAATTTTGGCTTTACTTCTTTTTCCCCGAACCTTGGTTTCCTCTACTACAGACTGGGGATACCATTGACCTAGCTGGGCTGTTGTGAATTTTAAATGAAATAAGCCCGTTAACTTCACCCCCACACTTGAGAGACAGATTAGACATCACCTCCTCCAGGAAGCCCTCGTCTTCCCATCTGAATACGGGCCCCAGAATATAACACTGTGCTTTCCCCACAGCTTTGGAAACTCTCTCTGTTACTAGGTTTTGAGCACCTTTAAGGGAGGGGGGTCACATCTCACTGCTCTCTGGGGCCCCCAGCATGTGACTCAAGTGCAGCGCTCTGCACACAGTAGCCGCTTAATAAAGGCTGATAGATTTACTTGACATATAGTAGGAGGCCAGTGGGTTGACCCTCTGGCACCCCGGCCATGCAATGGCTCTATCCGGGGCCTGCGGGAGAGGGAGGAGGAGGACTTCCTCCCAGCGCACATAGGCCACCAGCGAGCAGCAGCCCAGCCACCGCTCCCCGACCCCGTGCTGGATCCCTGGCTTCCCGAGCAGACTGGATGGCTGACCGGGCAGGAGACTTGGGGGGGCGGGGGTTCTCCCCCATGATGCAGCCGCCCCCCGCTGCCCCACTGGCTGCCTGCATCGATACTGGTGCTTTAATGCGCACCTGAGAGCGAGGGGGCCCAAGTGCTTCAAGCCCTGAGCTTCCTTCCGCAGGCAGCTCTGTGGACAGGAGCTGCTGCCTTGGGCCCCGGGGGCCGGCTGCACTCTAGCTCTGCTGGTCCTTAGCGCTGTGACCTTGGGCAAGTATGTCACCTCTCCCACTCACCGAGAACCTGCTACTTGCCAGGCCCCGGCTGAGTAAGGTTTATCTCACGGAAGCCTTACTGTAGTCCCGGGGGGTGGGTGATGGCACCCCTCCTTGACAGACGGACAGGGCGGCTGGATGAAGCAGATAAGAAATGAAGCTTTTCAGGCAGAGGCGGATCTGCCCCCTGCGGTCTACAAAGGGGACTTGAGTGTAGATGCCCACCAGGGGTGGCACAGCTGGCCCTGGCTCGGCACTCAGGGCGGGCCGCCCATGCTCACTGTTACTTTGCACCGACGGCAGGCGGCCCATCCCCAGCATCTGCTCTCGAGAGGTGCTGACAGCAGCACCAGCAAGCCCCCCTGTTTCCATCACCGCCAGCGCTGACCCACGACCTCGGGGAACTCCCGGGCAATCTCCTGGGCAGTCAGGAGTCAGAGGAGGCTACCCCTCAAAGGTCTGTCCCAGGAAACCAGGCCCAACCCCAGCTGTGTCCCCCGGCCCAACAGTCTTGGAGCCCTCGGGGCCACAGCCCTCCTCATCCCACCAAACTCCCCTCCCTCGGCTGTCACCTGGGCACTGCAGGCCTCAGGGCTCAAGGGTGCAATCTCAGGGTCGTGTGGGGAGGCACCTCTTCTGGCTCTTTATGGTTTGATCCCCGAGTGGGGGGCGCACCAGCACTACGCCCAATTCCGCCCTGACCTCCCGCCGATGTTCCGGTGGGGGTCAGGCCCTTCCCGGCTGTTGCATTTTCCTCCCTCCCAGCCCTGCGAGTGTGGTTCCTCCTGCCTGGCCTCAGAACAGCCCAGCCTCCTCACGACACGCCGCTACTTCCACAGACTGGGGACCCCCCCGGGGCGGGGACCAGGCCTGACCCATGTCTCCTCCAGTACCAGCCGGGGGGGCACAGGGCAGGCCTCTGTGAGGACCAGGCTCTCCACAGCCCACCTGCAGATACGGACACAGTGGGGGCCGGGAGAGCAGGAGGGCTGGGGGGGCTCCCTGCCCAAGCCGGGGCAAGTGTGGCCCGGCAGCGCCATCCACCGGGGTCAACGCGGATGGCAGGGCCCCCAGCACTGTCTTTTTGGCCACACTGCACGGCTTTCGGGATCTTAGTTCCCCAACCGCAGATTGAACCCGGGCCCTTGGCGGTGAAAGCGCCGAGTCCCAAACCCTGGACCACCAGGGAAGTGTCCCCCCAGCACTGTTTTTTTTCAAAGATTTTTTTGATGTGGACCATTTTTTTAAAGTCTTTATTGAATCTGTTACAATATGCTTCTGTTTTATGTTTTGGTGTTTTGGCCACGAGGCACGTGGTATCTTAGCTCCCTGAGCTAAGGGATCGAACCTGCGCCCCCTGCAGTGGAAGGTGAAGCCTTAACCACTGGACCCGCCGCGGAAGTTCCCCCGGCCCATCCCCCCACCCCAGCACTGTCCTGACGGGCAGCAGCGGCCCTGGCCGGCACGCACAGGTCAGACAGTAGCAAGGACCAGCCAGGGAACAGCCCAAAGCCCAGGTATGTAACCTGCAGAGCCCAATGCGAAATGAAAATGCAGGGCCTCAGTCTTCAAAATTATTTAGAATTTCGGGACGGCAACAGCAGAGCATGAAATCAAGCATCAAGTCGTGCATGAGTCAGGCATCCACGAAGCTGACCCACCCACAGGCCTCTGCCCAGAGGTCTCACCCCTCCCTGTGGGAGCCTGATGGCAAGACGCCCATGCCCAGGAGGACAAGTGCACGACCCCGACAGCTGTCCAGGGAGGGCCAGAGGTCAGCGTTCACTCCGTGGGGACACTCAGCTCCAACACACACAGCATGAAAGAATGGCAATGATGTTTAAAAAAATTAGGTTTATAAATATTTTCTCCATTGTACAAAGTTTTCCCCACCCTGCCCACCCCCCATCACTGTTCACATTTCTCATGTTTTTAAAATCCCAACTATATTTATTTTTTAAATCATAAAATATAATTTTTTCTTTGTTCATATTTAAAACTATTTACAGGGGCAGAGAGAGGCCAGGGTGGCCCGGCCGAGGTCAGGACGAGTCCGTGCAGGGGGACGGAGGGGGTGGGAAGAGGTGGAAATAGCTCCTCTCCGTAGCGGGCGATGGTGGGCAGCTGTCCTCCGCCGACAGGTACTGGCTGTGGGGTGTGGGCGGAGGCGGGTAGGGGTCTGAGTCCGAGTTCAAATCCAGGTAGTACTTGCTGGCCTTCCAGCGGCTGGCGCTGTAGTCACTGTCACACACGTCTGTGCTGCAGGGCGTCGTAGGGGGCGCCATGCCACGGATGATATAGGGTCTGGAGGGGATACAGCAAGGGAAAGGGGACCTGGGTTCAGAGTGGCCCACATGCACGTCCACCTTTGGGCACTTGGGCCCCCCGGCTATGTGGCCTCGCTGAGCCTCAACATCGCCACCTTTAAAGTGGGTGCACTGGCACCTACCCTGCAGGCTGCCAAGCCCAGGCCCTGACAAGGACTGCAGCCCCAGGCCAAGGTTGCCTTTACGGGGAACGAGGCCTCCAGAGCCTACCTGGCTGACCTTGGGCAACTTAACCTCTCTGAGCTTCAGTTTCTCATTGACACAATGGGGAAGATGAAACAGTATCCATTTCAAAAGGAGCTTGTGAGGATTAAAATGAGATTCTGCCTGGAACGTGCTAGAAACAGCATCTGACACCAGAAAGTGGTCAACGACCGTTCCCCCTTCTACCATTACTGTAAATACTGGAGACCAGTTGGCCTCCCATCTTGATCCCGGAGATGCCTCCCGACCGTCCCCCGTGACATCACCCTTTGGCCTGCGTCCAAGGTGGGGATCACGGTGTGTGTAAGAGCCACAGTGGGGCTCGCAGTGGGCGGGAAGGTGGAGCCAGCACCAAAGGGCCAGCGAGGGGCCCCTACACTGAGGAAGGTGCAGCAGCAGGATATGCCTCGTGAGCCCTGGGAGCAAGAAGGGACGCCCACAGACAGTGGGGAGGGCAGAGGAATTGGAGGGGGACCGAAACCAGGGCAGAAGGAGCAAAGCATGCAGCAGACTGGAGGCTGAGGGGCCTGGCCTGGCTGGTGTGGAGGTGACAGCTCTGGGGACACACGGTGACAGTGAGGCACTGGGGAGCCCCCGCAGGTTCTTGAACAGGGCAGTGACCCAGTAAACGGCTGGGCCTCCCCGGAATCTGCACGGCTGCCCGGCTCCCCGGCCAGGCCCCGGAGTTCCCCAAACGGCCACCAGGTGGCAGGCGGTGCCGCGCCAGGAGGGTCCGCCGCTCCAGGAGGACCAAGGGCCTCCGCCACCCCCAAGCCCTGCTCTCTACACAGGGGGCGAGACTGGCGGGGCCGACCCTCCACCCACCCCATCAGGTAGCTCGCCCGGGGGTGGGGGTGGGGGCCCCAGCGCATCTGGTGGGCGGGCCCTGTTGGCTGAGACCACCAGGTGAAGGTCAGCAGGTTCACCAAGCTCACCCTGGCTCCGACCCGCCCCTGGCCACAGGCCAGCAAACCCGGATCCCGTTTCTCCTCAACGCTCTCCAGCTGGCCGCTCCCCACCAAGGAGGGGGTCGTGCGACCCCTAAAGGGACAGATGGGAGTGCGGGGTCGGGGCTGAGCAGGCCCGGGTGTTTCCTGGGCCCAAGCAGGCCCTCGCAGTGGGTAAGGGGGAAGGATCGCCCCATCAAGGGCCAGCCTCGCCTGCTCTCCCGCGGCTGTGGATTTGATGCTTCCCCGGACCGAGGTACCAAGGGGTGGCGCCCCACCGGAGTCCCAGCGCTGGATTCAGGCACAGAGCGCAGAGCCCTCCGGGGTGCGGGGCCGGCTGCGGTGGAGACCACTGGGGGCGTCATTCAAGGCCACGTGTGGCCCGGCTTACAAAATACCCCCAGGGCTGCCACCCGTGGTCTCCAGATGGTTTCTGAACTCAGCACGCCCACCGGCGCCCCGACCCCTCCGCGCTTTCTCCCGCGGAAATGGGGACCAGGCCCGGTACCGCGGGGCGCTGGGGCTCCGTACCTGTACGGCCTGGCGGTGGCGGGAATGCTGGAAGGGTAGAACACGTCCACGTTGTACAAGGAGGGGTCCGTGGCGGGGGACGGCGGCGGGTTCAGGATCTGAGGGGAGCCAAGCAAGGTCACACGGGTCCCCGAGCCGGCGGTCCCCACCGCCCACCCCCAACCGGCTGCCCTCCTCCCAGGGCCCCTCCTGGTCTGGGGAGGGGAAAGGGCAGCTGTGGCCTGAGGGTGGGCACGAGGAGGGGGAGAGCAGGGGGAAAGCCCGGCCCGCTGATCAGTGGTGACCCCAGGCCCGGGAGCTCGGCTGCGCGCTCAGGACCCCGACTCAGCTCCCTCTGCACCATGCCACCAGCAGGGAAGGGTCCCTGCAGGCCCGGGAGTGTCCCCACGCCACTGAGGCCACTGAGTGCCTCCCGAGGTTCCTCGGGGACTTTTCTGTCAACTCCCCTCTTTGGTCTTTTACTCCCCCATCTCCTCCCACGTGGTGCAAAGTCTAATCTCTATAATTCATTCCTTACTCCTAACACTCAGGGGACCCGCATCCCAGCCGGACCCCCGACAAGGCACAGGCACCACCACACGGAAGGAGGGGCCACAGACCTGCTGCCCGCCCTCCCCGCCCTCTCAGCAAATCAGGAAAGGGCGCCCTATTCTCAAGGGACTATACTGCCCCCAGACTGTGATAATAAGTACACAACTCTTCCCCGTGAATGCGCCCTCCAGAGCCAGGCGGCACATGACCGGCCCCACAAGAGGGACAGAGGGACCTGGGGCCCAGACACCCGCGGGGTCTGCACCTTCCCCAGCAACCATCGCTGCCTGCGCCCCCCACCCCTCCTCTGAGCTGTCCCTGCCAGGGGCACAGCCAGACCTGGCAGTCTGAGAGCCCTGAGGGACTGAATTCCCCCAGGTCCCTGGGGCGATGGAAAGGGCACGGCCTTCCCTCGCCAACCCCCCTTCGGCAGATGTGGGTGGAGTCCTGTTTTATCACCTCCCAGCTGCTCCCTGGTGAGGGACTTCGCCTCTTGAGGCCTCAGTATCCTCATTCCTAAAATGCTGCTAAGAAGATCCGCTTCCCGAGGCTGTCCTGACACTAGGTGAGTAACCTGCAAGACGTGCCCAGGCCCCTCCCCTGCCCTTCAGGAACTGGCAAGGACCCGTCTCCTTATTCTGCGGGGGAGGGCCCTCTTCAGCCCAAATAGCCAGCCTGCGGCTTCCTCAGGGTGTGACCCCAAAGCTGGGACGGCACGCCTGGGGGAAGAGGGTGCTGTTCAGAGAGGGGGCAGAAACCAGGCAGGGAAGCCCAGCAGAAGGGGCCTCCCCAGCTGCTCCCACACCCCAGGCCTGTGGGCTCCTATTTCCGCACCTGCCCATGAACTTGACTGGACCTGGCTTCTCTTCACTTCTGCCTCCAAGGAGAGCTCTGGGATCCTGCCCAAATCCCCTCCCCTGCTGCTGTCGGTGCTACTTCCCGCAGGGCGTTGGGGAGGTGAAGGTCAAGGAAGAAGTCTCCCCAATACTACAGTGGGCATATTTCTAGCAAGTTCTGCTAGTGCAGAACTAGGGGGGGCTAGGGGCTCTTCCCCGCTCAGATCATCTGCTTTTCCTGCGTTCTAAAGAGTTCTCTTTACCTCTCACTGGCCAATTCCCTGCAATTCTAATCCCTGATAATAATTCTGTATATTGAACTTTCTCTCTTCAAATCACCATGTGACTTCTGTCTCCTGATTGGACCTCGACTAATAAAGGCCGCCTTTTTTTTTTTTCCTTTTGGCTGCACTGCTTGGCATGCGGGATCTTAGTTCCCCATCCAGGGATTGAACCTGTGCCCCCTGCAGTGGGAGCTCGGATTCTTAACCACTGCACCACCAGGGAATTCCCTAAAGGCCACCTGGTAGCCATCAGCACAGAAATAAAGTCGGATGCCTCCAGCCTCACTCAGTGCACCTAATTACATTCCAGGAGAATCAAAGTTAAATTTGATTCCAGGAGAATCAAAATTAAATACAAACACGATGGACTTCCCTGGTGGCGCAGTGGTTAAGAATCTGCCTGCCAATGCAGGGGACACGGGTTCGAGCCCTGATCCGGGAAGATCCCACATGCCACGGAGCAACTAAGCCCGTGAGCCACAACTACTGAGCCTGTGCTCTAGAACCCACGAGCCACAACTACTGAGCCCGTGTGCCACAGTGACTGAGCCCGCGCACCTAGAGCCCGTGCTCCGCAATGAGAAGCCTGCACACCGTGACGAAGAGCAGCCCCCACTCACTGCAACTAGAGAAAGCCCGCGTGCAGCAATGAAGACCCAACGCAGCCAAAAGTTAGAAAAAAAAAAAAAATACAAGCACGAAACTTTGAGAACATGAAGAAAGAGAGCATGGAAAGAAACTTTTTTACAAGAAGGGAAAGCCTTTCTGGGCATGACCAAAAACCCCCCAAACTCCCATAAAAGATGAATAATTTCATTGTATAAATGGCAAAACACAACATAAACCAAATCAGAAGACAGAAAGCTAGGAAAAACATTTTCAACCCTTATCCCAGGCTAATTTTCTTAATATATCTCTATATAAAGAGCCCTTACAAATAAATTTGAAAAATACCAACAACCCAATAGAAAAAGGACATAAATGCACCCATCTGAGAAAATAAAACTACAAGGGTTATTAAACATACAAAAAGATCTTTGACATCATACGTAATAAGAGAAATATAAATTTCAATTACACCACCATACCATTTTTACCCTAAACAGGACCTGAGGAGAGTGTGTTGAGAGGGACGGTCGTGCTGGTGTGGCCCTCTGCTGGCGGGAAGATGGACTGTCCCCTCGTGAGGGACCCTTGGCAAGAAACGTCAAGATGACCAATGCTCAGCCTTAGCTGCAGGGCATCTCCCTGCCGGCCCCTACCCAGGAGGGGAAATGAGGAAACCGCAGGAGTTCCGGGCATCGCCGTTAGGGTAACGAGATCCTGGGAATGACTGGACACCCACTGGTGCGGCCCAGCCGCACCCCAAATAAGGGCACTGTCCAGTCACCAAGAGGGGGACAGCGCTGCCGGAGAAGCAAAACATACTTCAGGGTGCAGGAGAGGCAGGGTAGGGGAGTGGTCAGCTTGGACAGAATGGCCCCAGGGAGGAGGGGGGCGGGTAGTCACCACTCAGTTCCTTGGCCTCATCTGCAAGATAGGAGGCCGAGAGCGCCCCCTTCTGGAGTCGGGGTGATAAAAGCACACGAAGAGTGTATTCCTCAGAAGTGCTGGGTAAAGGCCAGCTTTCACTGATCCTTGGTAGCAAAAAGCAAGGCTCAGAGAGGAGCTTCAGATGCTATCATGCAAGTTTTAAAAAGTACATATGAAACTACTCTGTATGAGACTAAAATGGTGGATACATGTCATTACACATTTGTCCAAGCCCACAGAATTATACGCCACCAAGAGCGAACTCAAGATGTAAACCATGGACTCTGGGTGATGGTGACGTGTAGATTCATGGACAGTAACGAGTGTCCCACTCTGGTGGGGGATGTTGATAAAGGGGGAGGAAGGGGGGTTTGGGAAGCCTCCCTACCCTCCTCCCAATTTTGCTGTGAACCTAGAATTGCTAGATAGATAGATAGATAGATAGATAAAAGTTGTCTTAAAATAAAAGTGCATATATAAAACTGGTAAACTGTGAATAAAGTCAAAGGGTATCATATCAATGCCCTGATTATGCTACTGTACTATTGCTATAGACTGAATGTTTGTGTCCCCACAAATTCATATGTTGAAACCTAATCCCCAACACAATGGTATTAGGAGGTGGGGCTTTGGGGATGTGATTAAGTCACGAGGGTGGGGCCCTCATAAATGGAATCAGTGCCCTTAAAAAAGCGACCCCAGAGAGCTCCCTCACCCCTTCCACCATATACAGATAAGACGGCCACTACAGGGAGCTCCCTGGTGGCCTAGTGGTTAGGATTCCAGGCTTTCACTGCCGTGGCCCAGGTTCAATCCCTGGTCAGGGGACTGAGATCCTGCAAGCCTCGCAGTGAGAGAGAGAAGAAGAAAGAAAGAAAGGAAGGAAGGAAGGAAAGAAAGAAAGAAAAGAAAGAAAGAAAGAAAAGGAAGTGGGGGAAGACAACTTCTATGAACCAGGGACTGGGCCCAAACCTGCCAGAACCTTGAGCTTGAGTTTCCCAGCCTCCAGAACTGTGAGAAATAAATGTGTGTAGTTTAAGCTGCCCAGTCTATGGTATTTTTGTTAGAGCAGCATGAATGGGCTAAGACAACCATAGTTACGTAAGATGTTACCACTGGGGAAAATTGGTGAAAGGGAGATGGGACCTCTCTGTATTATTTCTTACAACTGCATATACATCTACAATTATCTCCAAAAAAAAAAAATTACTCTCTTTGTTGAGAAAATAAAGTTCATACTCTTGTATACTCGCTTATGTACAGATTTCCTCTGGGAGGACACACAATAAAACTCACCACAGGATGTGCCTCCGGGGGAGGGGTGAGCTCCTGAGCAGATGAGGGCTGGGCCCTTCTTTTCACTGTGCCCTTTGAATTCTGTACCACGAACATATATTACTGATTCAAACTAATGTAGTTAATTTTTAAATAGCTGGCTCCATGCAGGGTTTCTTTTTGGGATGATGAAATGTTCTAAATTTAACAATGGTGATGACTGCACAACTCTGTGAATATACTAAAAACCACCGAACTGTACACTGCAAGTGGGTGGGTGGATTGGATGGTATGTGAATTATATCTCAATAAAGCCGTTGAAAAAAATTGCTGGTGGTCAGTGTCATCTCTTGCTGTCAACTAAGATCTCCCCAGCTCCCAGCAGGGGCTGCGGATGGAGAAGCCAGTTTTCCCGAGCATCCTCGTGTCTGCATGGGGGTGCCCAGGGGGCTGTCCTGGGGTAAGCTCAGTCTTACACGGGTTCCTGGTGCTTTCAGCTGGTTACATGGGACATCTGAAAGCCAGGTGACAGTAGCAGCAGGAAGGACAAAAGGTATGGCGGGGAGGAGTCTGAAACTCCAGGCTCCTGGCTCCTTGTTCCCTCTGCCCCTAAACACAGTCGGGCCCTGGAGCTCCCAGGAGATTTGGTTCTGATCCTGCCAACCCGAGATAATGACCCCCGCTGCCCCCCACTCCTTGGTCCTGCCAGGTCAAGTGTGATAAGGAGGGGCAACACCCCGGATATGGGGGACACCCAGAAGGGCAGGAAGGCCCAGCCCCGATGCGTGGGGCTCGCTGGCGACCCCCCAGGGAAAGCTCAAAGGGCTGTCTTCACATCAGAAGAGAATACCATCACAGGAAGTCGGGTTTTGAAGAATTAAAAAGCACAGAACCATATAAAGTCAGAACCTGCTATGTATCCCCAGATTCACATCCGTGCATCAAGCTTGCCCCAGTTACCCTAGGGCCACGCTTTGGAAATGGGGGTCTTTTCCAGCCTCGAGGAGAGGGTCCCCCTGGGGACCCTGGTGTGGGGCTGGGATACTGGGGGCTTTGGCGCTTCACCCTCTGTATAATCATTTCGTCCTAGGGTGTGGCTCGGCCTAGGGCCAGCCCCTCACCCGTCTCAGGCTGCCGGAAGCTCCAGGCAGCATTTCAGCCACAATAGTCACCCCAGGAGTGCCTGTCCTTAGAAAACCATCCAGCTATTTTCTGGGAACCAGCAAGGCTGTGGGCGGGAAAATAGAGTGTTTCTGGCGGGGACGCTGAGGGGAAGCTCGCTTCCATCCAGACAGGCCCTGCCGATGGGGCAGGCCCGAGGAACCAGACGGCCACCCAGACCAGGGAAACGCCCCCAGGAGGTGGGATTACGGCTGAGACTCCCACTTTTTAGAATTTTATGCGGCTTCCAGATTATCCACAATGAACAGGGAGTACTCTTTTCTAAACAGAAAACGATGTTGAAGAGAAAAACTACAGGTCAGGACGGGGAGAAGAGTGAACGCACCCACCGTTCTAAGGCACCCACCGTTCTAAGTGGTGGAACAGCAAGTACTTCTCGAAATCCTGAAGTCACAGGACGTGCCTGCCCCTAGTGGGCAGGGGGCACCCTGAGCTGGCCAGGCCTCCTCCTGCCCCTACTCACCGGCGGGTACAGCGTGGCCTTGGTGCTGGACGAGCTGCTGGACGAGGCCCCGGTGACGTGGTTCCGGTCGTAGAGGGGCACCCCGGCTCGGCCCCCCATCAGGCTCACGGAGCTCATCATGGACTTGCTGCACGAAATGCCTGTGGGGAGGGGGTGGAGGAACGAGGCCAGTTAGGGGCAGGGGCGCCCCATGGCCACAGCGCACTCTCCCCAGCCCCCGCTGCCCAGGAGACCCAGGTTCAGGTGAGGACGCCCTATGAGAGATGTGTCCCCGCCCAGCTGTCCCCGGGGTACGACTCAGGACACACCCCACGAGAACATCTCAGGTCAAGTCCAAAGGGCATTCCTGATGCACTCGCCCCATACCCCGCCCTGTCTGCCTCCGCACCGCCGCCCAGGGTCCTCACCTGTGAAGGGACCGTGCTGGGAGCCGCCGGGGGCGATGAAATTGAGGGGCACGTGGGGGGTCCCACTGACGTACTCATGCGGGAAGGGCCCGTTGGCCCCGGCGTAGCGCTGACACACCACGCGCTGGCACACAAAGTAGACCCCGCCCATGATGAAGAGCGAGAGGATGATGCCGATTACCGGCCCGATGGCGCTGCTGTGGGCCGGGCCGTCGTCCGAGGGCAGCTTGGTGATTTCTGCCAGGGCGCGGGCAGGAAGCGACGGCGGACGTTAACCCAAAGGGAGCGGGCCTCCTGCGGGGCAGGCGCTGTGCGCCCTGGCGGGCGGCTCCCGCCCCGGCCCAGCACCCGCACCCGCCGATAGAGCCGCAGCACCCCCCGCGCCCTCCTCCCCCTCCTCGGCCCGACCCAGCTCTGCCACGGCCCCCGGCCCCTCAGCAGCGGCCCCTCCGAAGCAGCCTCCTATTCATGTCCCTGACCCGGAGCTTCTCGGCTGGAAGCAGGCGCTGGGTCCTCCCACGTCCACGTCCCTAGTACAGCTGAGCCCGAGCACCAGGCCGCAGGAGGGGGCGGGGCGGGGAGACAGGACCACGCGGAGGGGCGGGGCTGAGCCAGGCACCCAGGGCCCGGGGCCTCCCTCTGCGGGGCCTCCATCTGAGCCCCTCACGCCTGCCTGCCCCAGAGGCCAGGAGTCCTGAAGGCCCTAGGCAGGGAAAGCGTGAGAAGTGGAATGTGAAGGGCCTGGACTCAGGGGCCCAGTCAAACCCAAAAAGCCAGGAGCCAGCTCAGGGCTGCAAAGGTGTGCCCAGGGCTCCCGGGCAGGGGCACGCCACCTGCGGCTTGGAGGGCATGTCTGGGCTCTAGACTCCACTCTGACAAAAGGACATTCACTTTCCCATCAGGGTGGCACGTGTCTGAGGGCAATCAACAACGTCCCCTCCGGCCGGCCAAAACCCCAAGGAAAGGGAGGAAAGCTGCTGGTTCCGGCGACGAGGCCTGACTACGGATAAATATCACCCCCAACGACTGGGGCCACGATCACATGGGAGCCTGAAGACAGACACTGTCACACTGGGACACCTGCCCAGCAGAGGCACGGAGCTCAGACCCCCTGGGGCTCCCACTGCTACCCTTTGGCCCCCAGACCACGCTCTTGAGATGGTAGCTGAGGGGCCTGACCCGGGTTGATGTGAAGGCACAAAAGCGCTCAGTGAGTCCCCTGGCGACCGCTCCTTCTTCCCCATTCACAAGACGTCTCTATCCTGCAGTCAGAGCTCTCAGCCCCAGTCCCTCTGCAGTGAACGAAGTGGCCATATCCCCAGACACACGGACACATTCCCACTTCCTGTCTGGGAATCCAGCTCCCTTCCTGTCTGAATCAGACAGCCTTTCAAGAGCCAAGGCCTCCAGGAAGCCTTCTCTGACTGCCCTCGTTTCACATTCTCTAGCCCCTGCATCCCTGGCCGTACAAGCTACATCACTCAAGGGGCATGCAGCACATGTGTGTGTGTGTGCGCGCACGTGTGTGTGTGCGTGCGTGTTCGTGTGTGCATGGGCACACATCGCTCCTCCTCAGCCAGACAGCAGGCTGCTAGGGAATGGACCCACCCACTACTCTGTCAGGGTGATCTTGTGACAGATGCTGCTGAGTGAGGGCTCTGGGCAGAAGTATGCCGCCTTACACTCAGGCCTGGCCTGGCACATCTATGCCTTCTCTGTGCCTCTGTCCCAGCTGAAATGCCTCTTGGCTCACAGATTCCCCCTCCCCCTCCTCACAGTCGCCTCCACCTCCAGGAAGGCTTCCCTGACTCCCTACCGAGGCCAAATACTCCTGACCTCCCAGCCTCCACCATTTCCTCCCTCTAGACCCCACGGTCCTGGGACAGAACCCCAGCATAGGGCGACCCTCCAACCCCGCCCTCTGGGGGAAGCCAGCTCACCGCACATGAGCTCGTCGGAGCCGTCGACGCAGTCAGGAAAGGAATCGCACTGCTGCTTGATGAGGACGCACTGGCCGCTGGCGCACCGGAACTGGTTGGGCAGGCAGACGGCTGCAAGGAGGGGCCTTGCGTTCAGAGAGGCTGGAGGGCATGATGCAGCCAGGAGCACTAAGCAGATGACCACCACCGGTGCTCCCTGCCTCGCCACCCCAGACCCAACAACAGAGGTCTGGGCTCCAAATACAGAGCAGACAAACGGACCCTTTCTAGGACCGGGTCGGGGCGTGGTCACAGCAAAGCCAGTCTTCACCCACCCCTCGAGGACCCCAGTTCCGAGGCCCATGCAATGCTGGGGGCGGGCTGGCAGGGAAGAGACCTCAACGACCCAGGGAGGGATTCATTCATCAGGTTCCTACCATGGGTCAGGCCCGCAAAGCACCAGGACTACCACGGCCCCTGTGCCCAGGCCCTCCCAGGTTACCAGGAAGGTGACAGCCAACTAGAGGACCACAAGGAGCCGGGCTCCTCGAGTGGGAGGGGCAGGGGACAGGGGATGCACCAGCAGAGCTCTGAGGGTCAGGAAGGGGGAGCAGAGCTCAACCGGGAAGGCAGAGGCGGGCCACGCAAGGAGGACGAGGAAGGCTGGGTACTGACTGCTGCCTCCCTGCCGACCTGGAAAGGGCTACGGCCCCACGAGGAAGGCATCACCGCCCCCAGTACTTGCCGTCTAAGCTCCCCACCCGCCCTGCCCCAGGCGCCCACTCTGGAAACCAGAGACAAGGAACCCTGTCCTTGCAATAAGTGGGCAGATCTGCTGGTGACCTAGCAGGAGAGGAGGCTTCTGAAACAGAGGGCGGAGCCCAGAGCCTGCACTAGGGCCTGCTGTCCTCCTGATACTTCCTTTCTCCAGGAGAAACAGTCACAGCAGGAGGAGGGAGGGGACGGTCCCTAATCAGGGCTCCTGCCACCTGCTGAGATCTTGGCCACACGACTGTGCTGGGGCCAAGGGTGTAAGGCAGGGCTCAGCAAACTTTTCTGTAAAGAGCCAGATAGGTCTCTTTTGTAACTGCTCAACTCTGCTGTTTCCGTGCAAGACCAGTCAGAGACAATATGTAAATGAATGCGCCTGACTGTGTCCCAGTAAAACTGCATTTACCAAAATAGGTGGTGATCTGGATTTGGCCGTCAGGCCGCAGATGCTCACCCCTGGTCTACAGTCTCCATCGAAAGACTTAACAACTGCGGCTTTAGAGAAACATGTGGGGAAGTGACCCCCAGGCCTTCACCTTCCACAAAATGGCAGCTCATCATGAATGGGGACAGTGGGCAGTGAACAGATAACATCTGAGTTATCCAAGAAGAGGACCGGTGGCTGGGGGGTGGCGGCCAGAAGGACCCATTAACAGCTCAGGGGCAGTCATGGGGCCGTGGTGCTGATGGTGTGTGGCAGGAACCAACCGAGCAGCTTGTTTTATGTAAGAAAAACTCAGAGGGAGCACAGAGATTTGTTTCACTGTCACGGCCTAAAAGGAAGACCCTGCCAGTCAGCGTGGACCCAGGTTGACTAAGCAAACCTCTCTGTAACTCCTGGTTCGATGGGATACTAGAAACCACCCAGATGCAAGCATTATCCCCCAGACTGCTCGGTGGGGGACAGCACCGCCTTTTGGGATGGGGCTTAAGCAGGGTGTAAACCATGCAAATCCAGCTGACTACCGGACTTAACTTGGGTCTCTGTAAAATTCTTGACTGAAGGAGGGAAGGCAAGATAGACCCTCAGTCTGCCTTCAAGCCAAACTGCTTGGCGAGGCAGAGGGCAAGAGCCCTCAGTGGGCCTGCGACTAACACTCTCCCCTCCCAAGCGGAGGGGCCGCGGCAGCTTCGCTCCAGGCCTAGGCTTTACGTGTGGGCAGATGGAGCCCGAGCTCCAGGAGGGCGGAGGGCGGAGAGCGCGCGCCTCGGGGAGGGGCGGGGCCTCACCGTCGCAGCCCGCCTCGTCCGAGCGGTCCTGGCAGTCGGCCTCGCCGTCACAGCGCAGCCGCAGGTCCACGCACTGGCCCCGCGCGCACGGGAACTGGGCGGCCGAGCACAGCGGGCAGCCCTCCTCGTCGCTCTGGTCGTCACACTCCGGGAAGCCGTCGCAGCGCCAGGCCCCAGGAATGCAGTCGATCTCCCCAGTGGCGCACGCGAACTGGTCGGGGGAGCACGTAGGAGGCTCTGGGGAGGAGAGGAAGACCATCACAGGCCGCCCCGCTGGGCGAAAACTGGGCGAAACACCTCTGGGTTTCAAAGCGGGGAACACGCTCAATTCACAGGTGCTGCACCCACAGGGTCTCCACTGCCCTGCGTCCTGTCTGCGTCCCACCTCCAGCCCCCAGTGTGGGATGAAGCTGCCGATCCGGGCCTGTGTGCACGGCCTGGCTACGGGGGAGTGTCCACCGCACCCCCGCCGGGAACAGGAGGGTCAGAAAGTGGGTGGTCAGCACCCGCACCTGTCACACATTTGGGGCAGCGGAGCCAGAACTCTGTGGGTGGCCAGCGAGCCCACAGGCATGGCTGGGGTGGGGGGGATACCGGTGGAAGACCCAGGCACCTTGTTGAAGAGTGGGCTGAGGAAAGGCAGGTGGTGAGGATACCACAGCGGGGGGCAGAGTGGATGAGGGCGGGGTTCAAAGGCTCCCTGGTGGAGGGAGTCGTGGAAGGGTGGTGAGCCGGAAGGGTGAAGGACAGGAGACCTGGGGCCACCTCCTACCAGGTGGCCATGGCAAGTCACTCCGCCCTCGGGGTCAGCTTCCCCAGTACAGGCCAAGGATGGGCCAGACGTGCAGTAGCACTCAGTGAGTGGCACTGTCCTGGAGGCTGGGATGCAGATGGGCACGGATGCCAGGGCACTGGCAGAGAGACGCAGGAGGAGCCCCTTGGCCCCGGGCTGCCCCCATTTCCCAGGGGGCCCGTCATCATCTCTCCCCTCCTCTGTCTGGAAAATCACAGAAAACTGAGCCCCATTAATTGGCCCAAACTTCGTTTTAACGTTTAGCAACAGTCCTCAATACACTTGAAATCTGATTAAGGAAAAAGGTATCGGGAGTTCTCTGGCAGTCCGGTGGTTAGGACTTGGCACTTTCACTGCCGTGGCCTGGGTTCAATCCCTGTACTAAGGTACACAAGCCACACAGCACGGTCAAAAAAACAAAAAAAGATATCAATTTCACAAAAGTATTGATTTCAAGATGTACTAAGCCTTTCAACATTTGGAACCCATATGCCTCCCCCATAACTGCGGGGTCCACACTGGGCTGAATAGGGATGTGAGATGGGGGAGGAGATGTGAGCAAAAATGAACACAAGGCCGCTGTTCCCTCTGGGCTCGGCCACAGAGGACAGCCGGGGACAAAGGAGCCAACGACGGATGTGTGCACACTGAGCCACCAACAAAGAACACAGGGGTGCTGGCCACGGAAAGGTGCATGTGGGCAGTGGCTGAGGCCCCGCTCCTGGACTCCAGCCCCCCACAGCCCAGCAGGAAGGAGAGGGTCCACGTGGGGCAGGCTCTGATTCCCCGCAGGGCCCCCAGTCCTGGCAGCAGCAGCCGGAGAGCGAGGATGCGACAGGATGGGGGTTGCACAGACCTGGGGTTGAACCCAGGCTCCCCCAGCAGCTGTGCAACCCGAGGACCCCCCAACCTCCCAGAGCCTCCATCTCCTTGTCCCTAAAACAGAAGCAGCCACCCTCCATCACAGGCTCCTCGCGGGAGTAACGAAGACAGTGGAGAAAGCACGCGCACGCGCATGTGTGAGCAAGTATGTGCACGCGCGCGTGTGCCTGGTTCGGTAATGTGCGCGTGCACAGCATTGGCAGTGGCGCTGCTCTGCCAGTGCACGAGGCACGAGGGTCCATGGCACCTCCTGGGAACCTCAGTCAGCCCTTATCCTCCTGTGAGCCCCCAGAGAAGACGCCAGGGAAGAACGGAGATGGGGACACAGTAAATACAGGCCTCTTAGACCGTGAGGAAAGGCCTGGCATCCTCAAGTCTGAGGGCCAAAGCCCGGGGGTGGGTGACCGAGGGATGCGTCCTCCCCTGGGGAGGCCCAGGGCTGGGGTCCCAGGGAGAGCTGAGCGCCCTGTGCAGCTCTCTCCCCGGCCCCGTCTCCTCCAGGGCAGCCTGGACGTCTGTGGGACCTGCACAGCCACTCAGGCCACAAAGCCATGTGGGCCCTGGGGCCAGAACTCAGAAAAAAGCCACCAGGAAGCTCAGGAGGGTCAAGGTGGCCCCCACCAGGGGACAGTCATGAAATATCCCCTCTGTTCTTAGCCAAGCTCTCCAGGGTTCACAGTGTGAGGTGGGGCAGGAGAAAGCTCCAGAAGGACAGGCCCATGGTCCTGCTTCCTGACATGTGCTGAGCATATGCCGTGTATGAGACACAGCGTGGAGGTCAAGGGGGTGAGCATGAGAAGAAAAGGGACAGGGTAAAGACCGGCCCCCAGGAGCTCAGAGGAGGAGGGGAGAAGAGAGGAACACAGAAACAGCACAGCCAAGGTCACCTGGGGGACCTGCAGGAAGAGGAGAGGAAGTCCTGGGAATTGGGTTTCATCATGGTGACAATGACAATTATTCCTTTTTATTACTACTGCCATTCTCACAACTAATAGCAGCTGGCATTCCTGTGTGCCATGTGTCAGGGACCATGCAAAGTACTCTGTTACTTAATAACAACCCCATCAAGTAAGTGCTCTCAATTTCTCTATTTCACAGAGAAGGAAGTGGAGGCTCAGAAAGGTAAGTGACCAGCCCAGGGTCACTCAGCTGGGAAGTGGCAAAGCTGGGATTTGAACCCAGGTCTGTCTGACACTAAAGCTTACATTCTTGACCACTCCCTGTGCAACCTTAGGGAAGAAGAGGATCAAGGGTAGAAGGCGGAGAAAAGACAGAACTACTAAAAAATTAGACAAACCCACTATTGGAGACTTCAACACCTCCATCAGTAACTGACAGCACAAGCAGTCAGGAAGGATACAGACAACCTGAACAGCAGTATCCATCAACTGGATCTAACCAACATTTATAGGACACTCCACCAGCAACATCAGATGACACATCTTCTCAAGCTCACATGGAATATTCACCAAGGTAGACCACATGCTGGGGCATAAAACATACCTGAACAAAGTTAAAGGATAGAAATCATACAAAGCATATGCCGTGTGTGAGACACAACGTGGAGGTCATGGGGGTGAGGATGAGAAGAAAAGGGACAGGGTAAAGAGCGGCCCCCAGGAGCTCAGAGGAGGAGGGGGAGTATGCGCACATACTCGCTCACACATGCGTGTGCACATGCTTTCTCCGCTGTCTTCGTTACTCCCGTGAGGAGCCTGTGATGGAGGATGGCTGCTTCTGTTTTAGGGACGAGGAGATGGAAATTAATTCCACATTAATTTAATGGAATTAAACTAGAAATCAATAACAGAAAGATAGCTGGAAAATTCCCAACCATTTGGAAATTACACAACACACTTCTAAATAACACAAGGGCCAAAGAATTATTGAGAACAATTTTAAAATATTTTAACTAACTGAAAATGAAAATGCAATTTATCAAAATTTGTGGGATGCAGCAAAACCAGTGCTTAGAGGGAAATTCATAGCCCTGAAATGCATATATTAGAAAAGAGGACAAAGAGACAGTCTGCTTGGGATACTGGATGCCACAGGGACTATGTATTAAAAGACTGCCAGGCAGCAACCTGGCAGGCAGAGAATCAGGTCCCTGTTCAATGTCCCAACAGAAAGTGCTGAGGTCACACCTACCACCACAAGTCAACAGGTTCTGCAGGAGCACGAGGTGGACTGGGCATGAGCACCGTGGCGTCCCATCACCCTTGGCAATGCAGATGTGGGAACAGCCGCCATTGTCCCGGGCACAAGGGTGGGCTGCTGTGGAGAGAAAAGAGGGAGGGGGTCGGGCTCTGCCTCCTACCTCAGGACTGTGGCCTAGAGGATGGAGGGGATGAATGCCAGGCAAGAACTCACAAGAACCGGCACTCCAACAGGAGTGTGGTAGATCCTCACACTTAATTCTTAGGGCAACCTATGGAGCCTGTTTCTATTGACACTGTGTTTTGCAGATGAGGAAACAGAGGCCAAAAGCACTTATAGAACTTTCCCTACATCCTACCCCAGCCTGTCTGCACCAGCTCCCACTGTGCCCACTACCATCATGCTACACTGCCCACCTGTGTGTCTGTCTCTCATGGTGTAGTGGGCTGAGTGGTGGCCCCCCAAAAGATATGTCCACGTCCTAATGCCTGGAATCTCTGAATGTGACCTTATTTGGGAAAAGGGTCTTTGCAAATGACGTAATCACGTTAAGGATCTTGAGATGGGGTCTAATTCTGAATTGTCTGTGCGGTCCCTAAATGCACTGACAAATGTCCTTGTAAGAGACGACATAAGAGGTGAAGGCAGGGGAGAAGGTCATGTGATGACAAAGGCAGAGACTGCAATGATGCAGCCACAAGGAACACCGGCAACCAGAGGAAGTGGGAGGGGCAAAGAACCATCCCCTCCTCCTCCTCCTCCTCCCCAGCCCCCACCTCCAGCCTCCAGAGGGAGCACAACCTTGCAGACACCTTGATTTTGGATTTCTCCAGAACTGTGAGAGAATACATTTCTGTTGCTTTAAGTCACCCAGTTTGTGGTGACTTGTTAGAGCAGCTACAGGAAACTAATACACATGGAAATTAAAATAATAAGGGTGTTGAACCCTGGGGAACTTGAACATTTCAATTCAGTTAACTTCATGTGCCCAACACCTTGACAATGGTTAGGAGGCTGGGCGGGTGGCTGACGTTCCTCAGGTGAGAGGAGATGTCACAAAGCACTCTGCTCCTCACCCAGACCCCCAAAGACAAATCATAGTTTTTCCTCCTCAACCTTGAGGATTAGGTGTTTTTAAAATGACAGAGTCATGGTTTAGAGCAGGGTCAGCAAACGTTTTCCATAAAGAATCAGAGAGCAAATAATTTTGGTTTCATGGGCTAAGCCACCTATCTATCTAGGTGACCATGACTCCTGGTCGGCCAGCCGCAAAGCAAAGGCGGCCAGGATGACACAGACCTACGGGCTGCAGAGTGCCACCCCTGGTTTAGAGTTTAGTTGTGGGATCTTGCGGGGAGGCAGGATGGGTGGCCCACGTCCCAAATCAACACGGCAGAGCTCACCCAAGGACTTCCCGCCCTCACCCAAAACAAGGAGCCTCTCCATGTCACCCTAGACCCCACACATTAGCACTCATGGACATGTCCCGGTCTCCAACCTCAAATCTGCTCACTGAACGTCTCCTGGCCCTTCCAGCCCCTCGGTTCCAAGGAGCTACCGGTCGATGAGCCTGGCTTTCTGCCGACACCAGCAGGCAGTGGGTCTCGACATTTGTGGGCTCAGCATTCACCATTCTGACCATCTGCCAGCAACAACCAGGAATCGGGACTTGGCTGAGGATGGTGTAAGGGGCCAGGTGAACACAGGCATTCTAACCCATAGGCATGGGGTGCCTCAGTTATCCGTAAGCTAGTTCCTAGTGACTTCACTTATCCAGGATCCAGCTGATTACCCACAAGGACAGAACCCACCGCCCAGCAGTCAACACAGAAGTGACTGATTCAGAGGTCATGGCCCTCATCCTGAGCAGGGAGCCCAACAGAAAAAAAATCCCAGGGGCTAAAATGTGGGCTCTGGCCTCAAATCCAAGCCCCATCAGGTTTATTGGCTAGGTGACAGGGGGAAGTAATACCCTTTCTGAGCCCTACTTTCCTCAGCTGTAAAATAGAATTACTGTGAAATAACACATATAATGTAATAATATACTGAGCACAGGACCTGGGGTGCAGAACAGTCAACACATGGTGTGGCCGAGGCAGGAGGCCAATAGTAATGGGCTGGGGTGAGGCTGGTGGGGCAGCCCCCGGGGCCCTGAAGGCGGCCAGACCGTGGGCACCACAGGACAAGGACAGTGATGGCTCTGCTCACCCAGCTGGCAGCCCAGGTGTATTACTGAATGAAGAGAGAAAAGCGAGAGGACAGAGGGAGAGGTAGACACTTACACACACACACACACACACACACACACACACACACACACACCCCTCCATATCCACATATAGCCATATACGGAGGTGGGTAGAGGAACCAGAGGTCCCAGTTACCGACATCATCCCTCTCCCAGGCCCCTGGGCACAGCCAGACTTGGGGTAGGCAGAATCCTAAAATGCCCCCTAAATATCCTGCCCTACTCCCCAGCTGGGGAGGATGTGATGAGCTATTACGCCCGTGGTTTTGTTACCTTACTCGGCAGAAGGGATTTACAGATATAATTAAGGTTACTAATCAGTTGATTTGGAGTCAATCTAAAAGGAGACTAATCTAAAACTGGGCCACATCTAATCGCAAGCCCTTGGAAAGCAGAGTGGGTTCCAGCTGGTAGAAAAGGAAGTCAGAGAGGTTCGATCTGCTGCTGATGGGGCGAGGGCCTGAAGGTGGCCTCCGGGAGCCGAGAGTAGACTTGGCCGACAGTCAGAAAGAAAAGAGGATCTCAGTCCTACAACTCTCACATTGGCCTGTCCTCCTGCCTTTTTCCAAGGGGGCCAGTTCAGGGGCCGCCGTGCTCTGTGAAGAGGCCCACCCTCCCCTCGGCGGCGTCTGCACACACCGCTGCCTGCTGCCCGCTGCCCACCCGCCACGTACAGAACTCCTCCAGGCTGATGTCCTCCACGGCGTGGATGCCGGTCAGGTGGGCGACACGGCCCTGGACTCGTGTCCGCGCATCCCCTGTGGTCTTGTCCACGCGCTCAATCATCTGCTGCTGGCGGTCGATCCAGTAGAGGTGCCTGCCCAGCACAGTCAGGCCCACAGGCTGCACGATGTTCGCGTCCTCCAGGGTCAGGCGGTTGGCCCCTGCAAGAGGGAGGCGCTCCCCCTGAGTGGCGGCTGACCCCTAGAGCTCGGTCCACGCTTGCCTCGGGAGAAGGGTGGGCTGCCGGGAGCCTGGGGGACGCTGGGCTCTGGCCAGGGCTGGGGGCTGGGGCACGTTCCCTGGAATCAGGCAGATCTGAGACCACCTCTCGGACAGCCCTGCTTCTACCTGGGCTGCCCTTCGACCAGGGCCATGGCCCCAGTCGCTGGCCCCCTGCAAGCACGGTGCCTCCCCTGCCCCCAGCCCACCCCAACTTCCGGAAGAAAAGCCCCTTTAAGCACTGATTCTCACTCCTCTCTGGCCCAGGGGCCTCCCGGACTAAGGCGGCCACGGCGGAGTAGCTGAGCGCATGGGCGCTGGAGGCAGAGCAGTCGGACTCCTGTTCCACCCGACGCTGGGGGCCCTGCACGGCTGGCTCACCCTCTCTGAGCCTCATCGGCCCCTGCCACCTGGGGATCATTTGGGACCCACATCCTGGAACGCGGCGGGGGGACTATACGTGGTGAAGCCCCAGCCCAGTGCCTGCTCGCAGTAGGTCCCCAACAAACGTGGCGGCTGCTATGCCGTGACTGATGACCAGGACGGCGGGCGTCCTGGCGGGTCGGACGTGGTGGTTGCCGAGGGACCGATCCCCGGGGAGGCTCCAGGGCGCGTACCTGACAGGTCGCAGCTTTCAATGCGCTTCAGGTCGGCGTCCACCCAGAAGAGCTTGCCCAGCATGTTGTCCACCACGAGGGCCACGGGGCGGATGAGGCCCGTGGTGAAGAGGACCTCACGCTCGGTGCCGTCCAGGGCCGCGCGCTCTATCTTGGCTGCTCGGTCCTGCATGTTAGTGAAGTACAGGTACCTGCGAGAGAACAGCAGGTGAAGGACGGGTGCTGCGTCCGCTACGTCCTCAGCAAAGCACCAGAGAGACCGGCCCCAGACCCTGCGGGCACCCAGCGGGGCTTCGGAAAGTGACCAGTCATATGACCCCAGCCTCTAGGGGCTGGACCTGGAGCTGAAAGGTCATGCCCTGGAGGGGCTGGAAAATGTCCCCAAGACCTCATGTCTACCTGGAACCTTGGAATATGACCTTATTTGGAAACAAGGTCTTTGCAGATGTAACTAAGGATCAAGATGAGGCCGCCCCGGTTAGGGTGGGCCCTCAACCAGTGAGAGTGGTCTCAAGAGAGAGAAGAGGCCACACAGACACAGAGAGAAGCCCACGTGAAGACAGAGGCAGAGTGGAGGGATGCGGCCACAAGCCCAGGAGCACGTGGGGCCCCTGAAGCTGAGAAGCAGGAAGCAACCTCCCCTAGAGACTCCAGTGGGAGCACGGCCCTGCCGCCCTTGACTTTGGCCCCTGGAACTGCGAGGGAATAAACCTCCGTGTTTTAAGCCCCCAGTCTGTGGTCACTTGCGGCACCCCCCGGGACTAGTACACGCTCCCTCCTTTGATTCCTAAAGAACCGCCTTCAGTAACTGAGCCCCCGGGTGCTGCAGGGCTGGTACTCCCCGCTGTCCTCACAAGGAAACTGAATCCCTGGGAGGTCACGTCACCTGCCTGAGGTCACACAGGCAGTAGGTGACAAGAGTCGGGATTTGAACCCAGGTCTGCCTGGCCGTCCCCGGGCACAAGCTCCAGCACACAGTGCCTCGATGGGTCTGATTCCCGCCCTGAATGGCAGCCCCGCAGGTACCTGAGGTGGTCACCATGCTCCTGCCTTGCACCCCCAAACCCTCCCCGATTGGCTTTATTTCCCAATCTCACGTCACGTGGTTTTGGCCCCCTCACCCCCCCGCCCTGGTCCTTCCCTTTGGGACCCTCCACATCTGTCAACGTGTCTCAGGTGCTCTTCCACCTACCAGAGAACCTGAGGGCCCATCCGGGAGCTTCAGGGAAGGCAGAAGCTCCCAGTCAGGTAGTGACCTCCCCTAGGCAAGTGAATAACCCGCCACCACGTGGGACACTTTGGAAGGGATGGTTGAATAGGGTGCAAGTTTGGCGGGATGGTACCAGACCTATGAATGACATCCTGCCTGCGCCTCTCAGCAAAGCCCTCACCCCTGCCCAGGCTTTCAGTGCAGGCCATCCCTGGGCGTCTCTGCCTCGCTGCCATGCCTGGGAATGAGCTGGTGTCTCCCTGCCCCACTCCGGCTGTGGATGGGGGTGTCGGGGGTGGAAGATCCCGCCCGGCCCGAGAGGCCGGCATTCACGGGAGGGGCCCCTGGCACGCCCCAGCGGGTGCAGCACCCCACCCGCGCGGCCCCGCACCCTCGCTCGGCGTTGACGACGATGGCCCTCGGCTTGTCGCGGTCCCCGCGGAGCACCACGCCCATGGCATCCCCGTTCAGCCGGTGGACGTTGATGGTGTCGGTGGCCTCGCACGTCCAAAACAGTGTCCGGCTGTAGATGTCAACGCTGAGGTCGTGCGGCTGCCTGTCCGCGTTCTGGCTTTGGCTCGGAGAGGTCAAAACGAAGGGCTGGAGGGCGGTAAGAAACGAGCACCGTCTAAAGTCACGGCGGCGAGGGCGGAGGCCTGTGCCCGAGTGCAGAGCAAATGTCAAAACCCCAACCGTGTCTGGGAACCTCTCCTTTCAAACCAGCTCTTGCCCACACATCCGCCTGAGAGTGAAGCTGATCCCTCCAGCAGCCTCCAGGAGAGCTCTCGCCCATGGGCTCCAAGGCCAGGCCCCACCACCAGTGACGGCACCGGACCCGGCTTCCTGGAAGCCACCCCACCCGGGCTGGCCGGCCTGCGCCCGCACGTGCAGAGGGACCACCCGGCAGCTGAGCGGTCCGCCCAGGATCACAGGCCCCCGGCTCAAGACATCTTCTCACTTCTTGTTTCCTTAGACTCAAACTTTTGGATTAAGGTCCTCAAATCTTTTTTTTCTTTTTTCCTTCCCTTGGATTCTTTTTTTTTTTTTTTTTTAACATCTTTATTGGAGTACAATTGCTTTACAATGGTGTGTTAGTTTCTGCTTTATAACAAAGTGAATCAGTTATACATATACACATGTTCCCCTATCTCTTCCCTCTTGCGTCTCCCTCCCTCCCACCCTCCCTATCCCACCCCTCTAGGTGGTCACAAAGCACAGAGCTGATCTCCCTGTGCTATGCGGCTGCTTCCCACCAGCTATCTGTTTTACATTTGGTAGTGTAGATATGTCCATGCCACTCTCTCACTTCGTCCCAGCTTACTCTTCCCCCTCCCCGTGTCCTCAAGTCCATTCTCTATGTCTGCATCTTTATTCCTGTCCTGCCCCTAGGTTCTTCATTACCATTTTATTTTTATTTTTTTAGATTCCATATATATGTGTTAGCAGACGGTATTTTTCTCTTTCTGACTTACTTCACTCTGTATGACAGTCTCTAGGTCCATCCACCTCACTACAAATAACTCAATTTCGTTTCTTTTTATGGCTGGGTAATATTCCATTGTATATATGTGCCGCATCTTCTTTATCCATTCATCTGTCGATGGACACTTAGGTTGCTTCCATGTCCTGGCTATTGTAAACACAGCTGCAATGAACATTGTGGTCCATGACGCTTTCTGAATTATGGGTTTCTCAGGGTATATGCCCAGTAGTGGGATTGCTGGGTCGTATGGTAGTTCTGTTTTTAGTTTTTTAAGGAACCTCCATACCGTCCTCCAGAGTGAAGGCCCTCAAATCTTATTGTTTTTTAAATTTAGGGTGCCAG
This sequence comes from Balaenoptera borealis, assembly GCF_965194805.1. Lineage (NCBI taxonomy): Eukaryota > Metazoa > Chordata > Mammalia > Artiodactyla > Balaenopteridae > Balaenoptera > Balaenoptera borealis. The sequence goes on from NC_138868.1 coordinate 4,878,300, forward strand.
GACAATAGGTGTCCAGCACAGAGGTCCACCTCTCACAGCCTCTTCCCTGAGGGAGACAGGCCAGGGGTTCAAGGCCAGGTGAGGGTGCAGGGTTGCCCCACAGCGCATGCCGGGAGCCCAGGGGCAGCACGTGCCCCTCGCGGGGTCTGTTCTGCCCCTCACGCTCCCTGCGGGTCTCCACCCCGAGCCTCTCCCGGAAGCGCTGCCGGACTCCCTGCCGTCTACTGCCTCTCAGGGATGAGCCCTGGCTTTCGGAGCCACCGACAGAGAATCCCTTTAAAGGGGACCTTGTTTCATGAACTGATGCAGGAGAAGGAGAGCGCCCAGAGCTTCCCTCGCCTCCCTCACAGGCTAGAGGCCGATTCCCTGCTGGATCTGGTCCCCTTGGGTTCTCAGGTGACCTGACCTGGTGCAAAGGGGCTTCCCAAGCTCCTGGGCTGCTGCCACCAACGGTTTGGATGAAAAGTTCCTCCTCTGAGAAGGGAATCATCTTTAGATGATGTTCTGATCACAGCTCATTTGCAGACCCTCTTAATACACCTCTTTTCAGCAGTCAATAAAACAGGAAGTCTCCTGGTGGTCAAGAGGGGGCTTGCAGCCAAAAAGAAGCCCCCTTCCCCAGGCCCAGCCTCTTGGACTCAGCTGGAGAGGAACCCCCCGCCCCCAAACACACACACAGCAGCCTCTGGTCCCGCCCTGCTGGGCAGCTGGAAGCACGTCACTAGCATCTCTGCAGGTAACAACATCCACGCCCCCAGGAGCTGCGGGCCCTAGGAGCCAGGCGTCAACTCCAGTCGGCACATTCCTTTCCCAAGAGCCACAGAGCTCTCTGGCCAAAGACCACAGCCCAGTGCAGCCGACGGCCTGGGAGTAAAGCAAGATTCCAGCTAGCCCTGGCCAGAGTCAGGCTCCCTGTGGAGGGTGGGTGTGCGGGAGCCAGGCACACGCTCGTCGGAACAACCAGCTGAGAGAAAAGTGCATGCTGTAACAACACACCACCCACGTCCCTCCCCAGGCACACAGGCACGAGGAGATAAACTTTACACGGCTGGCTGGTTTTATAAAACCCAAACTCCAATTTTACCATAAGGAACAGCACTGATGCCGGTGCAAAAAATCTTAGCAGAATCCAATTCAACGTCACAATCCACACCCCGCCCCCTCACCAGTACAAAGTGGTACTTAACCAAGTGGGAAAGTCTGCAGCAACGGCTCACGGGAGGATGCAACCCCAGGGTCCACTGATGGATGGACGGAGAAGCAAAATGTCCTCTATACAGACAGTGGAGTGTTATTCAGTCGTAAAGTGGAAGAAAATTCTGATACCTCCTATGATGTGGATGAACCTTGAGGACATTGTGCTAAGTGAAATAGGCCAGTCACAAAAGGACAAATACTGGGTGATTCTACTTATAGAAAGTACTTAGTGCTGTCAAATTCATAGAGACAGAAGGCAGGATGGTGGGCACCAGGGACTGGGGGTATGGGGGGGATGGAGAGTTAGTGTTTAATGGGGACAGAGTTTCCTCTGGAGATGGATGGTGGTGATGGCTGTACAACAATATCAATGTACTTAATGCCATGGAGCTGTACACTTAAAAATGGTTAAAATGGCCCATTTTATGTAACGTATATTTACCACAATAAAAGAATAAAAAATTAGGGCTTCCCTGGTGGCGCAGTGGCTGAGAATCTGCCTGCCAATGCAGGGGACACGGGTTCGAGCCCTGGTCTGGGAAGATCCCACATGCTGCGGAGCAACTAGGCCCGTGAGCCACAACTACTGAGCCTGCGCTCTAGAGCCTGTGCTCCGCAACAAGAGAGGCCGCGACAGTGAGAGGCCCACGCACCACGATGAAGAGTGGCCCCCACTCGCCGCAACTAGAGAAAGCCCACGCACAGAAACAAAGACCCAACACAGCCAAAAATTAATTAATTAATTAATTAATTAAATTTAAAAAAAAGAATAAAAAATTAAATAGAAAAACGACAGCCGAGTAGATGATAGCTAAGAATACCATCCTTGGAGGTGGGGTGGTACCCCTAATAATCAAAGCCACCAGAGGGTGGAGTTTAGCAAGAGACACAGGAAGGGAAATGAATATTTTCCAGATTAAGTGTTCCTAAAAGGGCTTTTTCTTCAAAGTCTTCCCCCACTTCTGCCGGACACCATAAAAGAATGCAAAAGAACGCCTCTCCATGGGACTTTAAGGCAATTTGCGCCCAGCAACTTTCTCAGCAGGAAGCCATGGTCCATCAATTAACACTTCCTGTTCTCCAAAGGACTCAAAGGGACTGTCACCTGCGCCCAGGGTGGGATGAAAGAAATCCATTCCCACCATTTCCACCAGGCTCTGCCCCCACAGAGATGCTGATCACAGCTGCTCGGGCACAGCTGGGGCTTTTACCATCAACCAAGGACACACATGTCAAAGGATGACTTGTTAACTTCACATCGTGGGTGGATGAGGTATTTTGTCGCAAGTGAGGCCCAGTCTTACAGGCAGCAATGGCACCCAGTTCAGGGTGGGGAAGAGAAACACCTCCATTACAGACACGAAAATCTTCTGAAAATCTCCACTCACAAGCATCTGCATCGCTGTTCTAACAGTATCAAGATTTCACCACGATGACGTAAGCTGTTACACTGACCACTCGATTGAGAAAGAGACCATTGGGTTCTGTAGCTTTTGTGAAAGGAGTCTTTAGAAACTGGCATGACCAGCCAGGCACGTCCTACTGGAATTCTGGCCACAGTTCCCTGTCACATGGCTGGATACGCCGGGTGTGCCCCGAGGCTGCAGTGACAATGTCCTTCCTGGCATGGGTCACAAACACCTAACACAGAAAACTAGTCAGTTCTGCTAGACTCACATTTGGAAAACATGTATTTGTCCCCATGCAGTGATGTATCAGGGACAATTTGAGCAGAGAGCACGTTTCGCATTCACTTTGCACAACTGCACCCAGGAGAAACACTAGGCAAGTGCAGAGGACACAGCAGCACCGCACCGAGCAGGGGCCCACAGACACACGTGCCTCCAGCGACCCCCAGCCCCCGTGCACTGGGAGCCACGCCATCCACGCTGGGGTTACAACGTTATGTCCCCTCTCAGACAACCCTCCTTCCAGCGTTCCACAAAAACCCACAAGCTGCAACCTTCCGACCCCCATGTCCTCCGCCAACTTCAGGTCTTTTCAATGTCAAGAGCCATATCTGCTGGAGCATTTATGTACCGAACCACTTCACATTCGAAGGACAGTGCCCCTGTATTGCCAGGTTCCTCTCTTTTTTTCTGTTTGTCACTGATGGCCTTTTGAGTGCTGCACACCTAACCCCCTTTCCCCCACCAGCCCTGTGGTCTGTACTGGGCGATTTTGTACAGTGCAGTGATTTTCAGAAACATGTACATTGTATTATAACAGAACTGACTATACAACTCCCCTAAAATAAAAGATAAATCTAGAATAACCAATATCAACTATCCCTGCACAGAACCACTATGGAAAGGAAAAGAAATCCCATGGGGTTTGACGCCCACCACTGCTACTTAAACAACTGCAAAACCCAGTTTCTACACAGAATCACAATCTAAGGGTTTCCCACTGCTCAGCCTTATACCTGGCAATGACATAATCGGAGCCCAATCACTGTTTACCCCAAACTGTGCCCTCTTGGCACCCCCTCTGCTAAGAAAAGGGGGCCGTAGCCTGGACGCCACCAGTGCGAGCTCCTCGTGGAAGGGCCCCCCGCGCACCCCCACAAGCACACTTACCTGGGTCCCATCGTCCTTGGCGCGTTTGATGTTCTGGCGCCCATCCACCCAGTAGATGAACTTGTCCAGTGGGTCATAGTCGATGGCCTTGACGTTCCTCAGCCCGTGCAGGGGCAGGATGAGGTCTGGGCTGTGCTGGTCATCAGGGATCATCCGGCTGATGGCACACTTCTGGCTGAAGAGCAGGAAGGTGGTGGGTGCTGGAGAGAGGCAAACGGGGGCGGGCGCACGTCAGTGTCTGAGAGCCGAACAGGGAGTGGGCAGGGAGGATGGCATTCCATTTTATGGTAAAATGTAGATTTGCGTGTGCACCTACGAGACGTACATGGAAAAAGGCTGGAAAGACGCAAAACTGTTTCTTGGGGGTGGACTACGGGGAATTTTATTCTCCATGTTACACGTCTCTGTTGTTTCCATATTTTATAAGAGTGTGTGTTATTTTAAAACTAGATATCCAGTTCTTTTCAGATTATCAAGACTTAAGTCAGAAGGAGGGAAAGGTAGTGAACATCAAACTCCCACCCATAAGTGTGTGTGATGCTCTGGTGACAGTGGGATTCGCCAGGGGCTTCTACGTGCGCCAGGGAATGGCTGAAAACCGTGTGACGTGAACAGTGACACCGGGAGGGGACGCTCCTCAGGGCTGTCAGGACCCAGGATGTGTAGAGGCCACCATCTGCAGCCACGTCAAGAGTTACAGCTGGGCCACAAGAATCCAAGTCACAGCCCTGGGTCTGCCGGCCTTGGGAGCCAGCACCCGAGTCACATCCCCTCTGGGCAGTGCGTGACCTGCACCTCCACTTGACCCTTCAAGGTTATGGCCCCCAGTAGCAAGGACAACAGGACCAAAGGGAGCCCAAGAGTGGGGAATCCCAGGCTGTGGCCCCAGGCCCATCACATACGAGGCCTGGGGCCTCGACCAAGCCCCTTAACCCTTCGAAGCTGTAGGTCCCTCATCCACATAATTGGGCCAAGGAAGCTCAGTCCTCTTAATGCCCAGGGCTGCGAGAGGCTCACACAATGCCCGGATGACAAAGAGCTTTACAAACTGTCTAGCGCTGCACAGAGGCCGAGTTATAACTAGCTCTCTGCTGATGTCACAGGAGAAAAGCCTGCCAACAGGACACAGCTGTTCTCCCTGCGGGCCCATGGGAAAGTCACTCTCAGGCTCTCTGAACCTCGCTTTTCTTAGAATTGAAAGTGAAAAGGCCTACCTCGTTCAGAAGGTCGGTGTGAGGATTACACAGTGGACACGAGGCCACACGCAAGGGGTCAGGGCAGGGACTCTGGAGCCAGCCTGCCTGGATTCAAACCTGGTTCAAGTCTTACCAGCTGTGTGGCCTTGGGTGGGTAACTACACATCTCTGTGCCCAGGGCCCTTGTCTGTGAAATGGGGACAGTGATACTCCCTACCCCATAGGCTGGAGGATTAAGTGCCATAAAAAGCACTTGGAACAATGCCTGGCCCTATAAGTGGGTGCTCTCCCCCCAGGGACTGTTTTTCACATCCAAAGAGCCTCCCATGGGGCGTGCCAGCTGAGGGCTTGGACCATCTACTCGTGTCTTGATGAAGCAACAGGTCTTCCACCCAGCCTGAGCCTCCAGGTAACATTAGGCAACATGTGAAGTGCACAACCTGCCCAACTGCCCATGTGCACCAAGGTTTCCCCAGATAAAAAGCTTCTTTCCACCTTAACCGCCAGAGTCAGACTGATGATCTAATGTGGGAGTGAGGGACAGGGGGAGAGCGAGGCACTTACGGCTGCAGTTGCGGCTACTGGGGTCCAGGGTGTAATGTGAGGCACAGCTGCAGCGGTGGCCGCTGGGGACAGCCAGGCACAGCTGCCCACACTGCCCGTTGTTGTGCATGCAGTCATTGAGGCCGTCCTGGCGGGAGGAGTGGAACACCAGGATGTCCATCACGAAATCCAGGTGGCCCTGGATGAGGGTGCGGTTCCGGCCACTGGTCTTGTCGGCTCGCTCGATGCTGTGCAGGTTCCAGTCTGTCCAGTAGATGTAATCGCTGTACTGCGTCAGGCCGAAGGGGTGCGGGAGGTCATCGGCAATCACGACCCGTTCCTGACCTGCGTGGAGACACACGGGTACCGAGTCAGCAACGGGCACCGCACGGGTGTCCTGTGGGTGAACCAGTTCAACCTGCAGCCTGGCCACTTGCGTCGGGCTCATAAAGCATGTGACCGCTTTGGGAAACAAGCAGGGTCCACTGAGGCTGGATGTGCACCTGCCCTGAGGGCAGGCAATTCCCCTCTTGCAGCACAAGAGAAATGCATGCAGCATCCACCCAAACAACACAGATGAGAATGTGCACAGCAGCAACTATGTGTAACAGCCGCAAACAGGAAACAACCCAAATGTCCGTCAATAGTAGGATGGATTAGGGACTTCCCTGGTGGTCCAGTGATTAAGACTCCGAGCACCCAATGCAGGGGGCCCAGGTTTGATCTCTGGTCAGGGAACTAGATCCCGCATGCCGCAACTAAGAGCCCGCATACCGCAACTAAAAGATCCCGCGTGCCGCAACTAAGACCCAGCACAGCCAAATTTAAAAAAAAAAAAATAGTAGGATGGATTAAAAAATGGTAGGATCTTTGGGACCTCCCTGGTGGCTCAGTGGTTAAGCATCCACCTGCCAATGCAGGGGACGCAGGTTCGGTCCCTGGTCTGGGAAGATCCCACATGCCGCGAAGCAACTAAGCCCGTGCGCCACAACTACTGAGCCTGCGCTCTACAGCCTGTGAGCCACAACTACTGAGCCTGTGTGCCACAACTACTGAAGCCCGCACACCTAGAGTCCATGGTCTGCAACAAGAGAAGCCACTGCAAGGAGAAGCCCGCGCACCCCCACTCGCCCCAACTAGAGAAAGCCTGTGCGCAGCAACGGAGAGCCAACACAGCCAAAAAATAAATAAATAAATAAAATGTTGTAACTTTATAAAACAAATTAAAAACAAAAAGGTAGGATCTTCATACAATGGAAATGACGCAGCAATAAAAAAGAATAACAACAACGTGGGTGACTCTCACAGTTATTAGACTGAGTGAAAGAATCCAGACGCTGGAGAGCACACGCTGTACTGTCACAGTGATAGAAAGTTCTAGAACAGCACAAGTCAGGGCAGCACCAACCCCTGAGGAGGCTGGTGAGATTGACTAAAAATCTTTTGAGGGCTGGAAACGTCCCTACTTTGATCTGCATGGGAGCTACACAGGCTATGTTGATGCTTCTGTGTATGTACAAGTATCTGTACGTACAAATTCTCCAACTTGACCACTTTTTTGTACTTGACTGTATATATATGTCAATCAAAATTTTAAATACTGATAAAATAAAACCTTCTGCCTAGCAGTCTACCACTGTGGTTGAAACCAGGTTCTGCAGTCAGCCTGGGCCCCCTCGCTTCTCCCCTGACCAGCATGTGACCTTGGGAAAGCTATGTAAGCTTCTTGACTCTCAGTCTCCCCATCTGCAAAATGGGTATTTTGGGGGGGGGCCATGCCGTGTGGCTTGTGGGATCTTAGTTCCCCAAACAGGGATCGAACCCAGAGCCACGGCAGTGAAAGCGCCGAGTCCTAACCACTGGACCACCAGGGAAGTCCCAAAATGGTTATTCTTATGAGTGCCCTCATGGGTATCCATGATAATTAAATGTAATAAATTATGATAAGAAAAAAAAATGAGGTTTGTGATATAATTGTGATAAATATTCAGTGAGATCATGCACGTAGAATGGTCAAAATGCCGGCACAAATTAAGTGCTTGATAAAAACTACGTGCAGAATAACATTCCCCCCCTCCCCCCAAAAGAGGTCATCCTAATCTCCAAAATTTCTGAATATAGCACCTTACACGGCAAAAGGGGCCTTGCAGGTGTGACTAAATTAAGGATTTTGAAATGGGGAGACGATCCTGGATTATCCCAGTGCACCCAGTGCAAACACAAGCGTGCTTGTAAGAGGCAGCAGGAGAGTGTGAGAGAGGCTGGTGGAGGCTATACAGCTGGCTTTGAAGATGGAGGAAGGGCCACGAGTCAAGGATGCAGGCAGCCCCCAGACGATGGAAAAGGCAATGGATTCTCCTCTAGAGCCTCCAGATGGAAGGTAGCCCCGCCCACACCCTGCTTTCATTTGGGAACACTGGTGCCATTCTAACGCCAGCAGCAGAGGGCTTGTGAAATGAACCAGGGTCTGATCACGTGACCCGCCGAGCAGTTACACGCAGAGCACACACCTGTGTGCACCTGCTAGAACTACTGCGGCCACACGCAGGCTCAGGGCCGCGTGAGGTGGGGAGAGCGGGTGCAGGGCCCGGTGACACTCGACAAGTTCTGTCCCTCCACCTGGGCATGGGTTTCTAAGTCTTCACTGGTCAAAGTGTGTGTGTTGTACGAGCGCCTCACGTATGCTCTATTTCACAGTAAAAACGGTACCAGTGAAAACACGTTGGCGACATGGGGACATGCTTCTCCTGTACAGGAGTGGGAGAAAGCCAAATGAAGATCATACATGGCACGATTTGAAACAACATTTTCAAAATGATTTTTCAAAAGGAAAAAAGTGAAAAAAATCTTCAGAGATGAACAGCTAAAAATATTTGCTTAAAAAAATCAATCAAAAAAATTTTGAGACTGGAAAGAAATATGCCAACAGGTGAATATACATTACTGACTGGTGAAATTATGGATCATTAAAATTTTTCTTCCTGTTGTTCTGCATTTTTAGAAGTTTTCTAAGTTGATTATTTTATCATTAGAAAAAAGATAGTTCTGAAATAAAGGTGCTCCCTGGCTGCCTCTGTCACGCACACGCTGCCCGACCCCACTCCGCCCCGGGCCCCGGACCGGGACTCGGAGTGGACTTTTCCAACAACAACCATCATTAACTAAACACTCAGAGGGCAGTGACTGTGCTCCAGGCTTGGTGAGAAGGGCCTTCACTCTCATCCTTTCAGTTAACTCTCACAGCAGCAGCTGTAGGAGGAAGGGACCATCGGCATTAGAGAACCGAGGCACAGAAAGGTTAAGTCACCTGGCTCAAGTCACACAGCAAGTGGCAAGGCCAGGAGTGCAACCAGGATGGTGAGTCCCCAGGTTCACGCCCCACGCCCACTCTCGCCACGCCAGGCGACATTCCCACCCTCCCCTTGCCCGGGGCCTCCCCTGTTATTAACCAAGTGCTCCCTACACGTCTACGCCATTCAGTGGGAATATGGCCGAAAACAGCCTGGCTGGACGCACACGACCACCCTCAACCTGCAGAGTCAAGGGGGTTTCCAGGGCTTTCGCTGCTTTTCCTCCGAGTGTGTCTTTACTCTGGGGTAATCAGGGAGCTTAATTATTTCGGGCAACCACAGCTGTGCTGTGACTGGTTTCCCACCTGGCACCAGCCTCCTGTAATTCCCTGTGGGGCTGGGGGTGGCGGTCTCAAAGACACATTCAAGCCTTGCTCTTGGCCTCATACACCAGGACAGTCAGCATGCAGGGGGGGTGCAGCCCGCCGCAAGCAGAAACCAGGCCACTGGGCTTCTAGCCCTGGCTCTGCTCACACAGTACCTGGGGACAAGCCGTTCAACCCACCTATGCCTCAGTTTCCTCATCTGTAAAATGGGCACAACCACACCCACCACAGGTGGCGGCAGCAGCAGCGATTAGGAAGGAAGCCAAATTCTCTCGGTTGCACAGGGCAGCCCCATCATGTGGTATCACCCAGGAGAGCTAATATAACCACCTCCCCCCACCCCGCAAGAAGTCCAGAGTCACCTGATTTCTAGGCTCAAATCCTGCCCTCACTGCTGGGTGGCTTGGAGCGAGGGTTTTTTGTTTCTGTTTTTAACCTAATCCCAGGTGTTGCGTGGTCCCAGAACAATGCTTAGCACCCAGTAGGTATTCAGGGTCAGATGGAGCTGTAGCACGTGGCCCTGGGGGCTGAGTGGCACTCTGTGACCTTACACAAGTCCCACGACCTCCCTGGGCCTCAGTTTCGCCATCAACGAAAACCTACGCTATGTGGTGCAGGGTCAAATTAGAATCCTGGCACGGGGCTGGCTGGGACCCGGCTCTCAGCTGGTGTGTAGGAAACAGCTGTCACTGGGGTCTCTATTGACACATCTACAGCAACAGCACCAGGGGCGGAAAGGGACAACCCTCAGGAGGGGGCAAGGCTGGGTCAGCACCCGGGGCGTGGCCGCACCTCCTGTGGGGCTTGGGCCTCACGGGCCCAAGGGCACAGCGCCATGGGGGCTGAGCGCGGCCAACGCCCGGGGCAGGGACGCCCCCTCGCGGCAGGGCCCACCGGCCCTCACCCAGCATGTTGGACGACTCAATCATGTTGGTGTCCAGGTCCGTCCAGTAGAGACGCTGGTCGGCGTAGTCAATGGTGAGGTCGTTGGCCCGGCCCACCTTGTCCACCAGCGTCATGCAGTTGGTCCCGTCCATGAAGGCCCGCACGATCCTGGGCTTGCCGCCCCACTCGGTCCAGTAGATGTAGCTGGAAGACATGGGAGCAGGGCGGGGCTCAGGCACGGCCACCCTCACGGCAGGGCAGGGAGCACACCTGCCGCCATCTCCTCGGCTGTGCCGATGGCACCCCTGCAGGAAGCAGGGAAGGGGCGAGACCCTCGGAGCCCCCTCTACCCCACCGTCCCTCTGGGAGCAGTCACGGAGCTACATCCTGCCTCCCGGGGTCCCACAGCAGCCCCCCTGCAAGCTAAGCCCTGATACTCTCATTCGGGTGCACAGACGGGGTGACCGTGCAACAGGACATCCAGCCTGGGACACCTGTGTCAGGGACAAACGCTAACTAAGCCGGACAGGATGCCAGGGTGACCGGGACGGGCAGGAAGAACGTGGGCAAATCGGGGCGTACAGTCTCCTCTCCTCAAAGAAGGTAGAAAACAAGACCCTGAGGCAAACAGGCATCGTAGGGTCAGGATTCGAACTCAGCTTTGCCGTCTCCACCAACGGGTCCTCCTTCGTCACTCTTCAGCAGTGGCTCCGGGGAAGGAATTCCCATTCCAGAACTGTGTACGTTTCACTGGTCCTTTCGCTAAAACCTGGACCTTTCTTTTTGTTCTGTCGAAATCTTCCCTTCCCTGGAAGAGCACGCAGCATGCAGGGTTTGGGGTGCTCCCTACACGCCACTAATGCTTTATGGTTCGAGCCCTGAGTGCAGAGGAGGACTCCACCCTGGCCCCTCCGGCCCCAGGGCAGGGCCCCCAGGCTGCCTGACACATAAAAGCATGTGCCTTGCAAGGTGGGTTTTAAACCACCGCTAAGTGGCCAGCAAGAAGCAGGAGGGGAGAAGCCCAGGACAGGAGCCCAGAAAGGACTGCACGGGACTTCCTGGCCCAGCCCTGCTCTAACCAGTTACGTGACCTTCAGTAAATCACTGAGCTTCTCTGAGCCTCAGTTTCTGCATCTGTAAAATCACCCACCCCTTGCAGGGCCCCTGGATGCCCAGATGAGATGACCCCCCTGGGAGCGCCCAATGCGGTGCCTGATACAGAGGCTTCCCTTCCTGCCTTGTGCTCTGGGCCTCAGTGTCTCCACTATGAAATGAACCAGATGACCTCCAAGGGTCCCGCCGGCCCCGGCCACCTCAAAGCTAGTAGCGGTCATTACTGCTCTAACCGCAGAGTGCCAGGTGGGCAGCCGTCTGCCTCGGCCTCGGGTCATCAACGCACTGGCTCATGTAGAGAGGTGACGGGGACATGCCTGCTGGACAAAAACGGTCCTCACCCTTTGGTGGGGTCCAGGGCCAGCGACCTCGGGTTGTCCAGATCCCTCCACACAAGGACCTGCCGGAACTGCCCGTCCAGCCGGGCCACTTCGATCCTGTTGGTCCCGGTGTCCGCCCAATAGAGGTTCTTGCCCATCCAGTCGACGGCCATGCCTTCTGGGTAGTCGAGGCCAAACTCGATCACGTGCTCCACGGAGCTCCCGTTCATGAAGGCTCGGCTGATGGTCTGGGAGCAGGTGAGGAGGAAAGGGGCACCGGTTAGAAACCAGAGTTTTTGCAGATGTCTCCTGGAGCAACTACTGATCACATTTGGGACCAAATCACCAACATTCGAGTTTTTATTCTTTTTATTTCTTTTATATTTTATTTTAATTTTTTCCCAACATTTGAGTTTTTGAAGGAACATTTGAAAAGCAGCAAAATACAACCTTTTTAGAAGAAACAATTTGGTTATATACATAAAATATATACTTCATTTAAAAATATGTAAAAATATTTTATTTAATAGTATACAATTATAAAAAATATATAATTATATATAAGCTATATTATATATATATATGTATCACGACCCTTCAAAATAGTTGTAACCTTAAAAAAAAAAAAAAATCACTGTATCCTTTCACCCAGTAATCTTCCTCCTGAAACTTTATCCAAAGGAATGAAAACACAAAAGAGGCTTTACCCACAGAGATGCTTGTTACTGTGGTATCATTTAGAGTCGGAAAAAACTGGAAGAACATTTAAAATAAGGGAACGGTTAAGTATGATAAGGAATATATGTGCACTGGAATATTTTACACATTTAAAGAATTATGTTAAAGAGTTTGTAATAGGCTGATAAAATACCTGTTATAATGTGATGTGAAGAAAACCAGGATACAGAATTCTACGAAGCATATGATTGTGATTATGAGAAATACTAACATAGGCAAAAACTCAAAGGAAATACACTAAAATGACATCAATGGCTGACTTGGGATGATGGGGATGTGGGCGTTTTTATTTTCTTCTTTATACTTTTCTGTATAATATACTTTTCTCTCTTTCTACAATGAACCCTGTGACTTTTAAAATCAGAAAAATCTTTAAGAGCCATGTAATACCAACAGTAGAATAAAAGACAGGTGATTAAACTGTTTGAGTTGTCCAGTGCTTTAGAACAGGGGTCAGCAGACCTTTTCTGTAAATATTTCAGGTGTCACAGGACATTTGGATCTGTCACAACCTAGTGGCACAAAAGCAGGTACAGACAATCCATGAGCAAATGGGCACCAGTGTGACCCAATAAAACTTTATTGACAAAACACGGAGGCCAGCCCACAGACCAGTATGCCAAACCCCGCTTTAGAAGATGAAAGAGGCTTTCCTGTATTCATCCAGGATGTTTATGTTAGCACCCGGAACAAAGAAAGAGCTTGCTAAGTAAGCGGGCACTCATGAGGGAGTGGATGGGGTGAATCGAAAAATACACGGACACCCAATCACTCTAGAAATGGCCACCTGGTGTGTCCACTGGACCTGCTCATTGTAATCATTCGTGCTTATTTATTAACGCAGGTTCACTAATGTTCTATTGGTGTGAATCGAGTTACAATAAATATTATAGTTCTTTTATTTTTTTAAATTTATTTATTTTTTTGGCAGCACTGTGTAGCTTGCGGGATCTTAGTTCCCCGACCAAGGATCGAACCTGTGCCCCCTGCAGTGGAAGTGCACAGTCCTAACCACTGGACTGCCAGGGAATTCCCTATAGTTCTTTAAAAAAAAACCCAAAACTTTTTCTACAAGGGAACACTACTCAGCCATGAAAAAGAATGAAATGTTGCCATCTGCAACAATATCGATGGACTGGGAGGGTATTATGCTAATTCAGACAGAGAAAAACAAATACTGTACGATATCACTTATATGTGCAACCTAAAAAATACAACAAACTAGCAAATATAACAAAAAAGAAGCAGATTCACAGATACAGTGGTTACCAGTGGGGAGAGGGAAGGGGGAGGGGCAACATCATGGTAGGAGAGTAAGAGGTACAAACTATTAGGTATAAAATAAGCTACAAGGATATATTGTACAACACAGGGAATGTGGCCAGTATTTTATAATAACTCTAAATGGAGTATAACCTTTAAAAATTGTGACTCACTCTATTGTGCACCTGTAACTTACATTGTACAGCAACTAAACTTCAATTTTAACAAACCGTTAAAAAAACAAGGGACTTCCCTGGTGGCGCAGTGGATGGGACTCCGAGGGCCCAGGTTCGATCCCTGGTTGGGGAACTAGATCCCACATGCATGCTGCAACTAGGAGTTCCCATGCCACAACTAAGGAGCCCGCGTGCCGCAACTAAGGAGCCCATGTGACACAACTGGGGAGCCCGTGAGCTGCAGCTGAGGCGCCCGCCTGCCGCAACTAAGACCCCACACAACCAAATAAATTTTTTTTTTTTAAAAAAAGGAAGAAAACCTTTTTTCAGCCTCTGAGGCGATACCATCACCGGGTAGGTATTCACGGGAAAGGTGCACGGGGAGGACGCCCAGCCGCCATACCTTCAGGCTGACGTCAGTCCAGTAGATGTGATGGTTGGACACGTCGAAGTCCAGCGCAGAGGCCTCCTTGACGCCCGTGAGTGGGATGGCCACGTCGTTGTTATTGGTATCCAGGGAGATCCTGTGGATGGCGGCCCGGCTGGTGAACACGAGGAAGGCCTCGGGGACGATGCAGGTCTTCATGTCACTCAGCAGCTCCAGGCCGATGGGGCAGCCGCACTTGGCGGCGCGGGGCGTGAAGAAGCACAGGTGGCTGCAGCCCCCGTTCCTGTCCGCACACGGGTTGGTCCCTGGACGGAAAGACACAGGCTCTAGACGCCAGAGGCCCAGCAGAGAGGGGGTGGGCAGTGGTTCCACGGTTGTACGAGGCTTCGTTTCTGCCAGACGTCACACAGGGACAGCAGGTGGGTGGATGGAAACCCAGGGCCTCCCCAGGCATGGGGAGGGCACGTAACAACGGCTGGCTCTGGGCCCAGGGCATTCCCGCACTTGGACTCCTCCATCCTCATGGCGACCTGGGGACAACCGCACCCCCTGCTCCCCCCACCCCGCCGGGCCTGGACTCCCTGCCTGCTGACCTGACCGCAGCCCGAGACACCACCCAGACAGTTCCTCCTCCTGGTCCCCGGCACTCTCGGTGCCCTCGAACTCAGATGCACCCAGGACGGCCCAAGGCGCCTCTTTCTTATTGTAGCAGACTGTACTTAGCATTCATGTATTTTTGGCCAGGCCGTTAGTCTCACTCATCTGCCGCAGTGCTGTTAAAATTGGCTTTAATTTAGTGTCAAGTATTTCAGCTAGAAAAAGAATCCTCTCTCCCATCTTTCCCAGTAAATCCCTACATGAGAGAGAGAGAAAGAGGGAGGGAGGGGTCCAATTTCTCAACTTTAAATCACACCCAATGGATATATCATTTTTCTTATCTCTAGGGTTTTATTTTTTGTTTTTCAGACACTCACTCACCGGTGGGCCTCACGTTCCACAGTGGATGACAAACGTGTTTTCAAAGGCGGCTGGTAAACTGAGTGTGCTGATTCCATCGCCTTGTCTCAGGAGTGCGGGTTGTGACTAAAGGCCTCTCCCGGAGACCAAGATGCACTAGATCCCCCCAGGATCTCCGCCCACGGCCTCACCTCCAGGCCTGTGCTCAGCTGTCGCTTCTGCCGGGCAAACCCTGACCCCCACCTGCTCCCTAAATTCCAAGCTCAAATGCCCTCCCTCATATTTTAAAGCCAGGCATCCCTCTAACACCTCAACTGTAGTCACCAGCCTGGCAGCAGAGCTAACTAAGGGGTGTCTCACCCACTAGACTTAAGGGCGAGCACTGGGGCCTCTCTGGTCCTTTCTCCCTCCCTCCCTCCAGCAAAGGCTTGCTGAGTGTCTCTGATGTGTAGGTGCAGTACTAGGTGCTGGGCCCCAGCTGGGGACAGGGTCCCTGCTGCCACAGAGCCCACAGTCCCGTCCCCCCATCTGTCCTCCCACCACAGCTGGACACCACTGTCCCCAGTGTAGCCTGTCGACCTGCACTGGGAATCATATTCATAAAGAGACAAATCCTTGTGTTAAGGGAGCTTTCTGCAGATCCTGGCTTTCAGATAAAAGGTGTGTGCTTGAGGGTCCAGCCTGTCACACTGGACAACGATTCCAGCCCAGCCCAGCCAGGAGGTCGAGGCAGACCCGGGCATGAGTCCTGAGCTTGGCCACCCAATAGCTACACGGCTTTGCCACCCTCTCCCCAGCACAAATAGGGCCACATCGTAATTCGCGTAGAGGGCTGCTCTGGGCACTAAGGCACTTAGCCACAGCCTGGCACGCAGCAGGCGCTCTGCAAGTGTTAGCCATCGTGAGAACAACTATTGCCACCAGTGCCCAGTCACCATGCCTGGTCAATACCCCACCCCCATGCCACTGGTCCTGGACCAATATTCTCACCATCTCCTGTGCTGTCCAGCCCCAGAGTGGTGCCCCAGCCGGGCACTTACACCCCCTGCTTTGTCCTCCAACTGGGCTGCCTGTGGACCAAAAGGGCAGCCACGAGCCTGTGACATGGCTGACCCATGGCTGGAGGCTGACCCGACTCACCGACGGCCTTGGCCACATTCACGGCCTTGAGCCCCATCAGGTCGGGCAGCTGGTCGATGATGACGTCCCGGCTCGCCTTGACCTTGTGCACGCGCTCGATGCTGCGCCGCTGCCAGTCGGTCCAGTAGATGAAGTCCCCCAGCAGCGTGAACCCGAAAATGTGTGGGAGCTTGTCCTCCAGGAGCGTCCGCCTCTTTGTCCCGTCGATGTTGATCACCTGCAGGATGGCAGACGTAGGGCTGAACCAGCGTCGGGCCTGAACTGCCTGGAACAGGATGGGCCCCAGCAGCGTCTGCACCTGGCGAGGCCACCTAACAAAGCCACGACTCACTGGGGCAGCTGGATGAGTGACGTTTTCAGTGATGCGGCCATTCAGCGGCTCTTCCCCACTGCCTCCCCTACCTGGGGGTGGATGCTGGGCTGAGAGGGGCAGGCAAGACAAACAGGTGTCCTCTCTCTCGCCATTGCTGATCGACTAGCAGTGGCTGCCCGGAATACCAAGGTGTGGGTCTCCGGCCCAGGATGGGCTCATTGATTAGTAATGTCTGCCAAGATGTAGAACGGGGAGGCACCAGTTCACACCCTTGACACGGAGCTCAATTTCAAAAGGCTGGACAGCTAACGTACTGCAGGCCCTGGGCAAAGCCTCCCACTTGTCTGTGGACTAACTTCTTGCTCGGTCAACACCAGGTGAACTTGAGGACGCTTCTGGTTCTAAGTCTGAGCCTACAGCTCTAAGATGCTTTCCAACACCAGACACACTAGTGGCTGTTTGCTCCGAGATGTAAAAGCTAAATCTTTTCCTTGAAGAGTCAGCACTGATTAAAAGCATCAACCACAAATGCCACAGAGGAGAAAAATACTGTCAAACATAAAAACGCTTTAACCAACTGAAACACACAAACAGGATAAGATGTGGTTGTGATGACAGGTGACCCTGTAGGAGCTGATGCGAAAAAGAAGATAAAAACGTAACATCCAAACTCTCGGGCTCTCAAGCCAGGATGAAAGAGACATGATGAATCAAAGGCAAGTCTCAACAGGCCTCCTGCAGCCAGATTATATTCCCAGCTCATCAGAAAGGCTACAAACCTTCAGTTTTGCAGGTGGCAAACACAAGACAGATCGGGTGTGTGTTAAGCAGAAAAGACTTTGGTCCTCTGTTGTTGGACAGCACAGGACAAAACTGCTGGCTCAACCAGGAG
This sequence comes from Balaenoptera borealis, assembly GCF_965194805.1. Lineage (NCBI taxonomy): Eukaryota > Metazoa > Chordata > Mammalia > Artiodactyla > Balaenopteridae > Balaenoptera > Balaenoptera borealis. Next base: position 4,895,676 of record NC_138868.1, read on the forward strand.
TGGCAGGCAGCTCTGGGCCCTGCAGCCAGAGGTCCCACCCCAGCTCTGACCCACAGCCAAGTCCCTGCATCCCACATGGACCTCAACCTCTCCACCTGTAACTGAGGGTAGCAGCTAAAGGCACCCTGGAGGGCCTTCCCTGGTGGTCGAGCAGTTAAGACTCCACGTTCCCAATGCAGGGGGCCTGGGTGTTTGATCCCTGGTCAGGGAACTATATCCCACATGCCTCAACTAAGAGCCCGCAAGCCACAACTAAAGATCCCGCATGCCGCCACGAAGATTCCGCGTGTTGCAACTAAGACCCAGTGCAGCCAAATAAATAAATAAATATTAAAAAATAAATAAAGTCACCCTGGGAACTTAACCAAAGAACAGTGAGTGGCTGGGCCCCAACCTGGGGCAATTACACCAAAACTGGAAGGCCAGGTATGAGTCCTGAAAGCAGCTCCCCACAGGTGGCTCCAATGAGCAGCCCAGATGAGAACACCGGATGGGACCACGTCCTGTACCGTGAGCTGGAGTGTAGACCTTGGGCTGTAGGATCTCCGTGCGGAGCTCTGGGCACCACGCCTGGCCCACTGGTTAGCCATAGAGGGCAGGTGATGGATTCATGCTCCAAACTGGTCCAGGGTGCTGGCTCCGGCTTCGGCCCCACAAGAGGAAGGCACATAAAGGCGATGAACACACGCTTTGCACAGAAGTCAGACCTGGGGAGGGGTCTCGCCTGGGATTACCGCCGAGGAGGTGCACAGCAAGAGAAAGAGCGTCTCTAAGAACACACAGCCCATAAGAGGCAGGGCTCAAACCCCTGCTCCTTCCTTGACACAGAATAACCAGGGCTGGGCGCCGGGGGCGGGGGCGGGCCGAATGGCAGATGTAGGACATGATCGCTACGAAGAAAACACCCACATCTGGAAGATAAAGACCCCACCTTTTATATACCAAAATGTCAACAGCATCTCTTGAAGAGATTTTTCTCATCCTTCTCTATGTTCATATTTTCTTTATTTCCTTTAACAACTCAATTCCAGACATAAATAAGTGCATGTTCTATTGACTGAGGGGAGGAAGTACATGTTCCCCAGCTTAGGAGGGACGAAAGTGAGCCCGCAGAGGACACGGGGCCAGACGGGGGAGCGGGGAGACAGCCGCTGCCGGCAGCAATCCCTCCCCCCACCTCTGTCTCCCACCCCCACCCCCCGCCCCACCCTCTGGTCGCCCAGAACAAAGTGAGGAGGCCGTGAGCTGCTCCCCCGGGGCCGGGCTGGCGGCACCCTCCGCAAGGACAGAACTTTGGCTCTGGGCTGGCAGGGCCTCCCTCTGCCTCGGAAGCCCCTCCCTCACCCCATCCCACTTTGAACGATTACAGACCCCATGAAACACCTCTCAGGCCCTCCAGCTTGGAAGGACATCAAGACTCTTAACAGTTGAGAAAATAAATGATCCCAAAGCAGCCTTTTTACGGCAGCTTTCAACACACCTTGACCAAATCCAACACATCTGTAAAAGTAACTCTGCTGGACCAGGCCTTTCCCAAATCCTGGAGCAGACAAGTAGGAACTGTGGACTCCACGCTTTCACTGCCGAGGGCCTGGGTTCAGTCCCTGGTCAGGGAACTAAGATCCCACATGCTGCGCAGTTCCGCAAAAAAAAAAAAAAAAAAAAAAGTGTAAAAACCACCGTGCGTTTGAAAGTGGCACAAAAATAGACATTCTGGCCTCCGGTCCATAGGTTTCAACCGCTGCTCAAGAAGTTCTCCTGCCCTTGATTTTCAGGAGAGGAAACCAGATGCCTCCAGGAAGTTATGTCAAAACGGTCAAGCCAGATGCCGAAGGCGCCCGAGTGTCAGCCAGCCTTGCTCGCCGACCTTTCGGCCTCCGCCCTCCTGTGCTCGGCTGGCTCCACCCACCAAGCCCAGGTCTGGAGTCGGGGAGAGGCAGGGCGAGCAGAGCACACATCCATCCCCTGGCCAGCTCGTTACACGACCCGCAGATCAACAGCTGCGTGACACGCAGAAGGGTGGGCAGACCCCAGAGAAGCCCACCCTCAGCTGTACTCCAGGAGGCAGAACCCACAGCTACGGGGTCTGCACGGCCACCCACAAAACAGTAGACCCCAAAAAGTCACCTGAGGTGCAGTTTCCTTACACTGAATCCTCTGTTTCCAATGACTTGGCCATGCAAAGAGGTGCGAGCCCAAGACCAACCCTTTGAAAGCACACGTTTAAAGAAAAAAGGAGTTCTGCTCTCTGATGGAACAATTATACTCAGACACAAAGCCCCAAATTAAAACTGCTCTGGTGGGCTTCCCTGGTGGCGCAGTGGTTGAGAATCTGCCTGCCAATGCAGGGGACATGGGTTCGAGCCCTGGTCTGGGAAGATCCCACATGCCGCGGAGCAGCTAGGCCCGTGAGCCACAATTACTGAGCCTGCGCGTCTGGAGCCTGTGCTCCGCAACAAGAGAGGCCGTGATAGTGAGAGGCCTGCGCACCGCGATGAAGAGTGGCCCCCGCTTGCCACAACTGGAGAAAGCCCTCGCACAGAAACGAAGACCCAACACAGCCAAAAATAAATAAATAAATAAAAATAAATGTACTAGGAATTTGAAAGATTTACATAAACTTGGAGGTGATTTCCTATCAATTAAAATAGAATTAAATTGTATTTTTTTAAAAAAATTGCCTCTTTAAAAAAAAAAAAAAAAAAAACTGCTCTGGTTATTTTGTTTCACGTAACAAAAAAGATCTTACACACCCACACAGCTTGTGGCCCCGTTGCCCGGAAGCCCTGCACCCTTCTTCCCCAGGGCTCATGGACCCGGACACACAGCCAATCTGTCACTCCTGCAATGAGTGTTTATTCTGTTCGTGCTGGAAGTCACCTCCATCGACTCAGGAACTGTCAGGAACAGGGGGACGGATGTATTTTTAACTTCTCAGGCTGTGATTCATCCTTGGCCCGCCTGCTCCACCGGGTGTGTCCCTCCCCACCGGGTACTCCCCACGAATGCCTACCCTGACAGCACACGGCCACCAGCAGATGTCAGCTGCAAGGGACACAAGCTCCCCATGGTCCTGGCCGAGTAAGACATCGGGGGGCTGCAGAGGGCCCAGGTGACCCCCGGGGCCTCCAGCGAGTACAAGGCAAGCCACACACAGGAGACACTTCCTGCCCCAGAGACGGGCCAAACAGCCCGGACTATGGGTCGACCTGCGAAACTTCTGCTTCTTCCATCCTCGGGTCGGGGAAACAGCTGGGCAGGAAGCTTTAGAAAGACAGCTCAAGTCCACAGAGGGCAAGGCCCGACCTGGCTCTTACTCAGTAATGGCTAAAACCGCCATCCAGGGACCTGCCTGATCACTGTGTGAGCGCAAGGGTGTTTAAACGCTTTGCCTATTTCAGGATTAATAATGGGCACCATTCCTCCCTCTACTCTAGAAACAGAAGGAAATAGACAGGATATACACAAGTCAGTGAGAGGAAAGGGCAGGGCTTCAGGACCAAGGTGGCTGGAGAAGCAGCCAGGGTGCTGTCGGGGAGCTTGAACGACCCGCACCCCCTGCCCCCCGGGCCCTCATCCTCTCTGCTCGGCATCCCTCAAGAATGCTGACCACCTCCGACGGGCTGTGGTTGTCCCGGTCACTGCTGTCTACATCTCCCCTTCTAGAACACTGACCCCACCAGGGCATGGGTCTGTCCTGTGTTGCTTTTCCAGCACGAGGTGACATTCAGTGAATGCTGCAGGATGAACAGATGCTCGCCCAGGGGCGCGGAGGGGGTTGGGGGAAAGAGGCAGCGCGAGCTATGACAGGACAGGAGGTCCGCTCAGGGATGATCCGACAGGCAGCTGTGGGAAAGGAGGATGTAGGGACGGGCCGGTGAGGGGAAGTGGGGGACAGAGAGAGTGGGGGAAGGACTAAGAGGGAGAGGTCGCTTCTGATGCAGACCCGGTGTGTCCTGACTCCCTGCCAGGGGATCAGCACAGAGACCCCAATTCAAGCTCAGAGAGCTCCCACCTGCTTTGGGAGACATGGCCGCTCACGAACAAGTGAAAAGATGGTGATAATGATGATTCCATAGCTAAGTGAGAGCACAAGCCCTGGACAGATCTGGAAGGCCTTACAGCTTCTGGCTGGGAGAGGCAGCCTCCAGGGAGGAACCAGGATGTTGCTGTTTTGGAAAGGAAGACCCTACACCGTGTGGCCAAGTGCGTGGAGGAGGTGAGCTGCCCCCATACGTGAGACCACGGCATGTGGCGGGAGGCGGCTCAGGCTTCCGAGGGAGAGGGCCGGGGGCAGCTGGGCACGTGGGCTCGGGAAAGAGCTCTGGATGGAAGAATCTGCTTGGGAGAGGACCCACGCTGGGCTGTCACGGGCCCGGCACCTGCCAAGAAGCATGGTCAGAGGGAGAGGAGGGAAGTGCAGGGCCCGAGGGGCCATCAGTTAGAGACAGAAGAGGGAGACAGTGAGTCCGAGTTACTTTTACCAATAAAGTTGAATCTTATGGCACAAGGCCGAAGAGCTGTGGCAGGTCGGAGGAGGAGAGGACCGGCTCTTGGGTTGGGAGCCTAGCTGGGCAGGGAAGGGGAGGGGGAAACATGCAAGCAAAGGGTGAGAGGCCGGGTCCTGAGGATGCGGCTGGAGCCACGGGAAAGGCTGAGCACCTGTGGGCAGGAACCTCCAACCCCAAGGGCTCTAGACTCAGGAAGTGGGTTAAGGAGGCGTCCCAGGGAACCCCCAGCCCAAGAGGGTGGGAAAGCAGGGAGCAGAGGCAGCTGTGGGGATGCGGAAAGAGGCGGGGGCTGCACCCATGTCCACCCCACACGGCTCCAACCTGCGCATGTCGGGACTGCCCTGGGGTCCATCCCTGGTCCCTGAGGATGGGGAGGGGACCTCAGGGCTGCCTCCCAGAGTGAGCCAGCCCCGAGCCCACCCCCACCCCCCAGACGGGGAGCCACCCCGCGCTAATCCCCCGAGGGGCTGCCGACCCGAGGCTGGCCTGAACCCGCTGTCCAGGATGCCGTCACAGGCAAGGCGGCAGGAGGCCCAGCTGGAGGGCGGCGCGGCCCTGCCCGCAGTCTCGACTCCGTTCCACAAATCCATCTATGTGCCAGGACCACCGTCCAGAGGAATCCCCACTTTGTGGACTCGGCCTCCAGACCTTTGTTCTCCTCCCAGCTCGTCGGGGGCTCAGCCACAGCTGCCCTGGGAAGTCCTTTTCGGGACGGGCGGGCGGAGCGGGAATCTGACTGATGCCTCTTCAAAGGGAAGCCGGTCGACACCGCATGGAGCTCCTTTCTGCCGGCGCCTGCGCTCGGAGCCAGGCCACGCGCACGACCACGCGGAACGGAATCCCTTCTCCCATCCAAGGCAACCCGGCAAGATATGCCCAAGAAACACGCCCAGGCTCCTTAGTATCTGTGTCGGGCATAACGTCTTAGAGACGTGACCACTGCTGGAAGCGTGTCCCGTCGCTGTGCTGACCTGGAAGAGTCCTCCCCTGACCGTCCCCCCCGCCTGGAGTCCGACTGCGTCCTCAGGAAAGGAGACACGGCCCCTCGCTCTCGGCTGTTCCCCCCGAAGCCCTCGGAATCCGCCGTGACCCCAGCAGGGGCTTCTGCACCTGGGCTGGTGGCGTGATTCCAAGGTTCACGTAACATGTACCAGAGGAGCATCTGCTGGGCGTATTTACCAAGGTGACCCAGCACCTGGAGCAGAGCTGACGCCCACTGGGTGTTCAGCAGCAAACCCTGAGGCCCGAGAGTGGGGGGAGGGTGTCCACAGCAGGAACACATGGGCAAGTCCCCAGGCTTGCTCAGGCCACCTCCAAGAAGCTCACCCTGGGGCATTTCACCCCTGAAAAAAATGCCAGAAGGGTCTGCCCTGGGCTCCGGGCTCGACTCCAAGAAGCTGCCATGACCTGAATGCGCCTACGATTCATCGGGGCACTTCCCACCCTTGGAGTTCACACGGAGAACCACCTCTATGTCCGTCCATGTCAGTGGCTTCCCTGGGGCAGGGGCGGAGGGTGAGTCCAGCACTAACCCCGAAGCTGGGGTCAGCTCTGGACGTGTGGGCAGGCGGCCTAGGTCAGCATTCCCAAAGTGTGTGCCACCAGAGCCACAGCAGGGAAAGAAAGGGGACCGTAGATCGTGTAGTTTGAGAACACTTATGCAGTTTAGTCCCCCGTGGGAGGTCTGCTTATTGAAGTGTATTAAAGGCTCCAAAGAGAGAAGTGAAGCAGGTTAAGTCGCCGCACATTTCCCAAGTTTGTTGGATTAAAGAATCCCAAACACTTCCAATTCTTCTGTCTCTCTTGGGGTCTCCTGGTGATTAGCTCCAAATCAACAGGTGATAACGCTTGTGGCGCATGTTCCCGGTTTGTCCGTATCAGCCACCGCGTACTCTGCCGGCCATAACTTTGTCACTTATGCCACGCCCCTCCCCCATCCTCCTGCTACCATGATGTCAGCAGTTTAGGGCCTCTGCTGGTTACCCTTGAAGCTCTAACCTGCTCCTCCCTTCCCCACCTGTCCGCTCCTAACTTCGGTCCATCCTACTGTCCATAACCACGGCAGATAACGTTTATATTGCGTACAGTAGCCTAATGCTTCGGGGTCTGTCTGTGGATTGACTCTGAAAGCAGAAAATCAAAAAGCACCTACTTGCTGCATGACCCTGAGCAGGTTACTGCCCCCTGGGCCTCAGTGCCTCATCCACACACGGGGACGATGCCACATACCTCAAAATACTATTGTGGGACAGGCACATGGAAGGATGCTCAACATCACTCGTCATCAGGGAAATGCAAATCAAAACCACCAGACACCACAGCACACCCGTGGGGATGGCCATAATAACAGGAAAATTTTACAAGTGTCAGTGAGGATATGTTGACATCAGAACACTCGCACACTGCTAGTGAGAATGTAAAATGGTGCAGACTGTGGAAGACAGCCTGACAGTTCCTCGCTAAGTTAAAGATAAACCTAGTATATGCCCGAGCAATTCCACTCCTAGGTATGTGCCCCAAAGAATTAGAAACAGATGTTCAAATAAAAACTTGTACACAAATGCTCGTAACAGTATTCACAATCCCCAAAAGGTGGAAACAACCCACATGTCCACCAACAGATGAATAGATGAACAAAATGTGGTCTCCCCATACAATGGAATATTATTTGGCCATAAGAAGGAATGAAGTACTGACACATGCTACCACATGGATGAACCCTGCAAACATTCTGCTGTGTGAAGCCACACACAAAAGACCACTGATCATATGATTCTACTCACATGAAATGTCCAGAAAAGGCAAAGCCATAGAGACAGACAGGAGATTAGTGGTTGCCAGGGCAGAGGGGTGAGGAGGGGAGACTGGGGGCCAACCGCTTAACAGGTATGGGGTTTTGGGTGATGAACACGTTCCAGAACTAGAGAGTGGTGATGGTTGGACACCAATGCAAATGTACTAGATGCCACTGAGTTGTACACTTTAAAATGGTTAAAATGGTCAATTTTATGTTTATTTTACCAAAAAAAAACACCCCAACCAACCCACTGCTGTGGGAGTAAACGGAGCGATGCCTGTAGCAGGTCCAGCAGTGTCAGCTGGACACACGCATCCCCAACCCACTCCCGGGGTGGGCGTGGCTACGGAGACGGTGGGCGTGGCCACGCCGCAGGAAACAAGGGTCTCGCCTTCAGGCTCAGAGGCTAGAGAGACAAGGGTCTTCAAACAAGATCCTTTCAAAAGTGACAGTTTATAGGGAACTCCAACAGGAAATGGTGCCAACTGCAGCTCCTTGGGTTTGCGTGGGAGAGGGATCTGCCCAGCCCTGAGTCCCCTTAGCGTTCCTGCTCAGAAGCGCGGCTTGGCAACCCGCAACACAGACGCACGGTCATAATCTCACTCCCGCCTTCCCCCTGCAAGCTGCCTGGTGGGGGTCTCCCCATGGAGCCGTGAGAAGAGCGAAGGTGACCCCCAGGTGGTGATATCAACGAGCAGTGATGTGACCAGAGCTGATGAGGATCATCCAGAAGCTACCGGAAGCGAGGGAGGCGTCCATGCCGAGGAGAGGCACCAACCTCAGGGACCAATTTAACTACCGTATTCTCAAGAGCACCGCAAACAACGCACCCCTGAGCAAAAAGCAAGATGTTAAAGAACGCGTACAGAACACCACTTTAATCATGTAAAATCACACAGAACAAGACTACGTGCTGTTCAGGGTGACATCCACATAGTAAATGTCTTTTAATGCTTGGGAACGAATCATCAAATTTAGGAGAGTGGTCCCCTCTGGCATCAGCTACATTGATTATGTTTTACATCTTAGGCTGGGTGGTGGGTATGTGTTATTTCTTTCTTTTATTATGACTTTGTATTTTGAAACAGGAAGTTGCACATGGAGTTCAGAGGGTTCCTGTGTACCCTGTCCCGGTTTCCCCCTTGATAACATTTTTTTTTTTTTTGGCCATACCACACAGCATGCAGAATCTTAGTTCCCTGACCAGGGACTGAACCTGCGCCCCCTGCAGTGGAAGGGCGGAGTCTTAACCACTGGACCGCCAGGGAAGTCCCCGGTGATAACATCTTACATAACCACATATACCCTATGGTGCTGTTAACTCAGCTACATACCTTCCGTATGTCAGAAACACATCATAGTAAGTTATTTCTTCAAGGATTCTATTTGGCCAAATAGCATAGCACAGACATCCGTCTGCTGCCCACCTGAGACGTACGACGGGCTGCAGGGGCGGCCAGGCCGGCCTCTGCGTAAAGCTCAGGGCTCGACGGCTGCTGTGCTGCGTCCCCACCTGCGCTGAACAGCTCCGTGCACCGACGAGGATGACTCACCTCGATTTTGTCCGTCTTGGCGTCTCCCCAGTACAGCTTCCCCTCCTGCAGGTCCAGAGCCAAGCCATTGGGCCAGCCCAGGGAGGTGTTGACCAGGACGTGCCGCTCCTGTCCGTCCAGGTTGGCGCACTCGATTTTGGGGTTCTCCCCCCAGTCTGTCCAGTACATGAGGCTGGAGAAGAAGTACATGTCCGTGACATTGCCCATCTGTCCCATCCAGGCTGCACCCCTAGGACTGAGAACAGCACCCATCCACCACGCCCGAGCCCATGTGCAGGACCAGGGGCTCCACGGGGACGGTGGGGGCTTAACTACACGGGGCCCTAGGACTCAAAACAGCAGACGCCCTGCCAAGGGACCCAGGGGAGGGAGGGGCTGAGCGCCCAGGGGGAGGAAGAGGCAGAGTGGAACCTCCTTCAAGTAGCTGAAGGGCTCCCACGTGCAAAGCAAAGCAGGCAACACGCTCTCTGCAGCCCCGAGAAGCAAAGCGAGATCCCGTGGGGTGCTGGGGGCCCTCTGGGGTGGGGGGTGCAGCCCAGAGAAAGCGGCCAGAGCTGGGCCCTGAGCACAGTGCCCTTGTGGGCTGGCGGCCTCTCCTCTCCCGCCCCTGAACCCTGTGATCTTATACTTGACCCGACCCCGTTTCCTGAGGTCCTCACACTCGGGGCTGGGGGGGACCCCACCCCTCATTTCACAGGTGATGCCCACAGAGGGGGGTGACTTGACAGAGTCCATCGGTGGCAGAGTGGGCACAGGTCCCCATCTCCCGAACCCAGAGCCCGCATCCCGACACTGGAGCTGGCCACGAGCTGCTGCCTCCCTGGTCCTCAGACCCCGGGGAACCGCTTCTCACCCCCACCCCACCTCCCAGGGGGACGGCCCTGCCCCTGACAGCCACACAGAGCAGCGTCTGTCTGTCCACTCCCCCCCAGGTTGCATGGTGCTGCTCGAGCCCTGGGCCCGTCCAGCCACAGCCCCGTGACCTGCCCCCGAGGGCTGTGCCGCTGGGCTTCTATAGACAAAGGCAGCTCCACAGCAAGAGCACGTCTGAAAGCCCCGGGGCGGGGACCAGAGTACAGGCTCCCTGGGCAGAGGGGCTGCAACCCCTGCGCCCCCCACACAGCAGGCACCTTTCGGGGTCGCCTCACACTGAGCCTCAGCCCTGGGGCAATGGGAGAAGCACCTGATGCCTCGTGGGCACTCCGGTTACCAGGGTTACAGTCAATGCAGCTCAGTTACTCCCCCCAGGGACCTTCCCGGGACCAGCTGCCTTCCAGGGTTGCCCTCCTAGCCCCTCCAGGCCATCCCCAGGATGCGGGCCCACATCAGGCACTGAGGGCAGGGGGCTTCCCCTGCAGCCCCAGCCCCCAAGAGGTCCCAGCACTCCTCCCCTCTTAGGGTCTGCCAGTTTCGTGTTCTTGGTCATGAGGTCCCAGGAAGGCATTCAGCTGCTACCCTCTGAGCAGCTGAGGGTCTCAGAAAGGCTCCTACACTGATTGACCAGATTCACAGAATCCTAAATTGCAAAGTTGGAACCAGACTGCTAGGTCCAATCCCCACCTCCCAGCTGTGTGACCTTGGGCAAGTCACTTAACCTCTCTGGGCTTCAGCTTCCTCCTCCGTACAACTGTACCTACCCCACGGGGTGAGAGGAGGAGAAAAATGCGCTTGCTACGTGGAACGTGCCTGGCAGAGATCTGGCACATGTGTAGTAACTGTTGCAGTGGCCACCACTCTTGTTACCATTATTAAACCAGAAATCACACCAGTGGAGGGCTCCATTTTACAGGTGAGGAGATTGAAGCCCAGAGGAAAAAATGACTTACCCAAGGTCTCCAGGGTTTTCTATAAATGTAACCAAGTTCTGTGTCAGAGCTTCTCAAAGTCTGGTCCCCAGATCAGCCCATCACCTGGGAGCTTGTTAAAAGGGCAAGTTCTCCTGAACCAGGACTCTGGGAGCAGGGCCCAGCCATCTGCTTCATCCTGATGTGGGAAGAAAGCTCCAGGACCACCGGCCCCCCTCAGCCTGGCTCCCAGCGCCCACCCCCAGCCTTACCCCATCACGGGGTGCAGCACAATGGCACGGGGCTCGTCCAGGTCCTCGGACACCAGGATCTTGCGGGAGGTGCCGTTGAGGCGCGTCACCTCGATGCGGTCGGTGCCCGTGTCCGTCCAATAGAGGTTGCGGGCCACCCAGTCGACTGCAATGCCGTCGGGGTCGTTGATCTCGGTGTTGACCAGTGTCTGTGCCCCCGACCCGTCCAGGTACGCCCTGCGGATGGCACGCACCTCATCGTCCGTCCAGTACACGTAGCCCTCCAGCGGGTCGTAGTCGATGGCGATGGCATGCCGGATGTCGTCCACCTGCAGCACGATGTCTGTGAAGTCCGGCATGTCCAGCGAGATCCTCCGCAGGTCCGTCCGCCGGGCCAGGAGCAGCACCTCCTCGGCCCCTGTGGACACACGAGCAGTGGGATCAGAGGCCGGCGGCAGGAGAGGAGACGGGGCCTGCAGTGGGCGTGGCAGGAGAGGGGCTCAGCCAGGTCCCCGGGGCTTCCTCGCAAGGACATGTAATGTTAGGTAACGTTCGCCGAGATCTTCCTACACAGCCAGTAGTTCATCCTCAGGAGAGATCCATGAGGCAGGCGCTATTTGTATCATCATCTTACAGATGAGGCAATGGAGGCACAGAGAGGTTAAGCAGCCAGCCAAAAGCCACACAGCCGTCCGGCTTCAACCACCGTGTAAGAGCTGCCTCACACTCAGCCCCCTTCTCCCCTGCAAGCCCCTCTCCTGGCCACAAACCAGCCCCAACCACCAGTCCCGCCTGGGCCCTGGGCTCCAGGCCCCGCTCGCCCACCATACTCCTCAAAGCCCCAACTAGACTCAAATGCCACCTCTTCCCTGAAGCCCACCCTGCCTCCCCACGCCCATCTGGCAAGGCAGCTTCATGACCATACACGTCCCGTGAGCATACACATCATCACAGGTCCATCGTTCCCAGGTGGCCGTCTCACCCATAGGGGTGAGCGCCCTGGGGGCAGGCGTCCCATCTCCCCCTTTGTCACCCCAGCAGTATTGCGTACTGTTGTGTATTGGTCTGTTGTGATATCCAATCCGCTTGTTTACGACTTAAGTGAAGTTGTTTTGATCTAAAGGTGAATCTGTTTACGTGGAGGAAGCTGTGCCAGCGTGACGTTATCGACATCTGTCCTTGTCGATACACTCAGCTGGCGACGGGCTCCACTGGGGCTTCTCGAGAAGGACAATGATGCAATGGACATTGAGGCTTTAAATACCGAGAGTCTGTGAGGACTGGGCAAGGCGACCCCTGGCTGAGCTCCTGCCGTGGACAGGCCACTCCTGGTCGGCAGTGCTGTGAGAGCGTGCAGCGGTCTCAGGAAGAGAGGGGACAGCTGTTCCTGCCCTGGTGAGGCGCCTCCTCGTAGGCAGTGGTACAGCCACGCAAGGGCCCCTGGAGTGACGACCTTCAGAGCAGCCCACCTGGCCCGCCGTCACCAGTGTGTCACCTGCTAGCTACATGCCCCGGCAGCAAGGGACCTGAGCCGGCAACCAACATCCAGCTTTTAGTTGGACAGACTGACTACGGAGAACCAAGGCGTAGAAAGGTACACCTCAACTACATTTGGACTTGACATCCTTCACTTTCCCTTTGCCTGGAACAACGATGTAATTGGTTTGGAGTATGTTATTTCTTTATTGACTTAGTAAGAGACATTATCCCATAGGGTATTGGCTTGTAAACTATTATTATTAATATTATACATCATAATTCCCACAGCGAACCTGTGTTAGATAAATCATTGGCAAAGACAATCTCGGTCTCTGAGCATAACTTGCCCTAAACAAAACACATCTGACTCTGTCCTGGATCCTCCCTGGATTCATCAGAACTTCCAGCAGAAGTAGCCTCAGGTGCTACTACCTGGAGCCTCACATGGACTCAGGGACCCCAGGGGTGCTGGCCAGCCCTGACTCGGACACCTCCGGAGGCTGCTGGGGTCAGGATGTGGCCCCTCCCCCACAGCTGGGTCACAGCCCACGCATTTATTCTGGACCTTTCTAGATCTTTCTAGGTCTTGAGGCTCCTGCTTCCTTGAAGCAGGAAGATTAGGCTCAGAGACACCTCTGGCACTCTGGGGCCACTTGCCTGGTTTGATGCAAGGCCCAGAATGGGGAAGGACCCACCTGAAGTTACACAGCTGTGAGGGATGGGGACAGGGATGGAAGCAGCCCAGCATCTCCCTCATGCCGAGGCCCCCAGGCCTGGGCTCTGCAGCCGACTGCCTGGTCTCCTCATGCCTGGTCCAGCTACAGCCCTCGACAACTGACCGGCTTTTTGTCACAGGGGTGGAGCCCTCGGAACCCAGCGTTTTTCAGGGGTTCTGGGGCCCCCTGCCCTGCATTTCAATTAAGGGCAGGAACCCCATCCGGACTCTGCTGCTCTGAGGCCCAGAGCTCATAACCCGATCCTCCCGCTAGAGGGCGTGCACGGACGGCACGGCTTCACGAGCCCAGTGCTGGGGAAACTGGGACAGACGGGGGGTGGGGGGGGGAAGGGAGGTGCCCAAGGTGCCCGGCTACGTCGGAAACCTCCCAGATCCAAACTCAGATTTCGTTAGAGGTGTCCATGCAAGTTCTGGTTTGGTATGTGCTGGAGGGAGGGAGGGGGAATTCTGCATTTCAACCAATTGTCTTCTGCTGGGCTCCATTCCCAAAATGTTCTAGTGACATCAGACCTGTTTTTCAAGGGCCAGGTCACAGGCCTCCTCCTCCTCCAGGAAGCTGTTCCTCCCTCCCCTCCAAGTGGATGGACTGATCACTGATCACACATACATGCCGCCTGCCCCTCTGCTTGCGCATCGCCCTTACTGGCTCACGGGGATTCTGGCACATGCCCCTCTGCGCTCCGCAGCCCCCAGCACAGGGCCATGCCCAGAACAGGTGCTAACGTCCTAGGACAAGCAGGGAGAATTCAGGGCAGAAACCTCCTGGCCCTGCCCCTGCTGTGTGACGCTGGGCAGGTCTCTAACCCTCTCTGGGCCTTAGTTGCCTCATTTATAGTGAAGAATCAGCCCAACCTGATGGCGTCTGCGTCCCCATTTAGCTCTGACATCAAAGGGACCATAAACCAAACTCTACAGAGGGCTCTGCCTTAATCTGCCACCATGGGGGCTGGGGGAGGGAGCTCCCCAGAAAATGCTGGGTCCCGATGGAACCAGACACTTGGTCGCCAAACATATTTCCAGCCTGTTTCACCCGTCCCCGTTCCCATGATCCTCCAGACACAATCACCTGAAATAGCACAATCCTCACACCAATCTCTGAGGTGTGATCATGCCCCATTTTCCTGAGGAGGAACCCGATGCAGAGAGAGGTTAAGCTCCCCGCCTAAGGACACACAGCAGCAAGGTACCACGAACACTTCAATCCCCGGAGCTGGCACATGCAGGAAGCCCAACATCGACGCGCTGGCCCAGCAGGCTCGGTCACCCCACCGGTCTCTTTGTGGGCAGCAGGCCAGGCCCCGGACCAGGTGCTGGGGTTCTGGGTGGACACAAAAGATGCGGGAATTGCCCCCACGGTGCTCCTGGGGTCACAGGGCAGAGACCTTCAGTGAGCAAGACCATTAACGAATCAGTGCTGGGAAGGAAAGCTGGGGTCACGGGCACCTGTGAAGGGGGCTGGCTGAGACTGGTGGCAGGGGACTGGCCTCCAGCTGCAAGAGCCTCTGGGATCCATGTGGCTGTGACCACGCAGCAGATTCCAGCAGCCTGTCCCCGTGGGCACAGAGCCACCAGGGGCGAAGTGTGCCTGGCGCCAGCCCTCTGGTAAACCAGGTCAGTACAAAGCCTCAAGCACACCCCGCCATCAGGGAACCCCATTATCAGCATTCATCAGAATTAAGTCTCTGTGGCTGAGGCAGTAATTAAACGCTGGGATAAATCTGTAGGTGTTAATTGACTCCAAGGCTGGGGCGGGGGGTGGGGGGTGGGTGTCTCCGATACCCTTGGGCTGCAGAGCCTTTGAGGTTTTTATTTGAGCTTTGCTGACAAAAATGCAGAGAACAGGACCCCCAGGAAAGAGCCACGGCCTGGCCCGTCGGCCTGAAGGTCTGAGGAGGCGGAGCCCAGCACAGAGGCGTGGGGCACGCCATCCAGGACCAGGCCAGCAGGGGCAGCTGTGAAGAGAGGACCACTGGCCTGGGCCCCTTCGTTGGCAGATGCTCATCAGGGCAACCTCCAGGGTTGTTTGTAGGGAGGTGTGAGCGGCAGCCTGGCGTCGGGCCCCCTGGGGTGGGCGCAGGGCGCTGTGCTGGGCCCGGAAGAAGAGAGGCCAACCCCCTCCCTGGGACCAGACACAGAGCCTGGGCAGGAGTTTGTTTAAACACCAGGGAAGTAAACTGTTTAGAAACTAACAGTTTGGCCAAATGGTTTCCTCTGGGGTTGTTTAAACAAATAGCCTGCCCCACAGAGCTGCCAGAGAAAGTGAAACCTTCCCTCCTGGCTGGGCAGAGGTCCCTGGGGCCTCCTCTGGGTAGGTTCCTGACCTCTGCCCCGCCCCCCGCACGCAGGCAGGAAAGAGGGGGGCATCCGTGCCTCGGAGCCAAGCGCAGGGCACGGGGCACAGGCCAGGCCAGGGCACTGCCTTCCTGGCAGCATGTTCGCCTCAGAACAGAAAAGCAGACTGGACAGAGGGCCCAATGCCACGGACAGGTCCAGCTCAAAGGCCTCCCTCCCTGCCAACATCCATTCAGACCAAGCCACCGTCCGTTCTGGGGCACCGTCCCTGGGCCAGGCCCGGGATCGCACAAACGAGGGGACACAGAGAAGGGCTGCTGTAACATCCCCACAAAGCGGGTGGCTCGGATCAGCAGAGACTGATTCCCTCACAGTCCTGGAGGCCAGAAGTCAAAAATCAAGGTGCTGGCAGGGCCACACTCTCGTGGAAGGCGCCTGGGAGAATCCTTCCTCGCCTCTTCCAGCTTCTGATGGTTGCCAGCAATCCTTGATGTTCCTTGGTTTGTGGCTGGATCCATCCAATCGCTGCCTCCATCTTTACGTGACCTCCTCCCCTGTGTGTCTGTGTCTAAATCTCCCTCTTATAAGATGACCAGTCACTGGGTTTAGGGCCCATCCTAATCCAGCATGACCTCATCTTAACTTGGTTACAACTGCAAAGACCCTACTTCCAAGTTAGGTCACATCCACGGGCTCCGGGGTGGGGATTTCACTGTGAGTATTCGGCGGGGGGACACACACACGATTCAGCTCCCAACAAGTGGGGAACAGAGGGTAAGGGGACAGTCCCCATGGAAGGATGGGTTCAAGGGCAGGAACTCCAGACAGAAGGGTTGGCGTGGGCAGCAGCGTGGAGGCCGGAGGGCGCAGGGGCCGCTCTGCAGCCCCGTGGGCAGGAGTGGGGCTGACCATCGACCGCCCCCTCCCCGTGGGGTCTGGTCTGAGTTCAGAGGCTGGGTGCCCCCCGAGGGTTTGAGTGGTCCCGCAGGCCACGACTCTTCCCTGAATACCTTCTGCCCGCGGGACGCCGGGGCAGCTCTGAGCCCAGCCCTGTCTGCAAGGAAGCCTCGTGCAAATGGCAGCTCGTGCTTGTAGCAGGAGCCCAGCCACGAGACACACAGAGAGCCACCTGGAACAGAGGCCAGCAGGAAACCCAGGTGAACACCCGCAGTGTTATCTCTGGACCGCTCCGGCTGGCCTTCCAGTCTCCAGCAGGGGTCTGTGTGCTTTCTGTCAAGGGCCAGGTGGCAGACGCTCCAGGCTCTGCAAGGCCACGGCCACCTCTCTCAATCCCTCGGCTCCACCGCTGCAGCTTGAAAGCTGCCACAGAGGACGGGTCAGCAAAGGTGTGCAAAGAAAATGTCCTCCGTGGACACTGAAATCTGAAGGTCCTCTCATTTCCCCAGGTCACAAAACACTCTTCTTGTGATGTTCTTTCAACCATGTAAAAACGTAAAAACGAAACTTAGCCCGCGGCTGCCCCAAAACAGGCAGCAAGCAATCTGGCCCATGGGTGGTGGTTTGTTAACCCTTGCATGGGAAATATGTGTGACTTTTACAATATTAGAAATAAATTCTAATAATAAGGGAAACCGCGTCAGGAGGGAGAGCAGGTATAGAGGGGCTGCCAGGGCTCTCTCCACTCTACTGTCCTGTAAACCTAAAACTACTCTAAAACACAAAGTCTGTTAAGTATTTTAAAGAAAGGTAAAAGGCATATAAATCAACAAGAAAACTACCCAGACCCCGACAATAAACAGGCAAAGACCATAAACACAAATTAACAGAAGAAAAAAAACACAACCAATAAACACGAAGAATGGGTAACTTCTCGGTAACTTGCAAGTAGAAGTAGGAGGCCAGTGGCTACCAGCTCGGTCGGAAGACGGGTTAACGCTCCATGGCGGGGGGGGGTGGTGGTAGCATGTCCCCCCACCTCCCAGGGGACTGTCCCGGGCACACGTTTCCTGGATGGCAATGTGGCTCAGGGACCCTCTGACCTGGCAACTTCCCCTCTGAGAAGCCAGCCCAAAGCAGCAGCTAGAAATGCACATGGATTCCCGGTCACAGAGGGTCACTGAGGCTTGGTGAAAACAGCGAAACCCACACCCGAAGGAAAGAACCTGTAAACGATCTAAAGATCCCACAAAAGGAAAGCATTACATAAATGAAGGGGCTGGGGTCCAGGTCAGTCGTTACAGACGCCCCCAAACAGCACACTCCGGAGAAGGGCAGAGGCAGGAAAAGCTCGTGACATGATAAGCAGAATAAGCAGGAAAGTCAGTCGTGATGCTGCAGGTACAATATGAACAAATCACGCGAAAAGAGTTGTCAACGTGTGCGTGGAGAAGGGACAGGAAACACCTCGAAACCTTAACAGCGGCTATCTTTGGGTGGCAAAATTATGGGTGTTTCTTATTTTCTCCAGTATTTTTTGGGATGTTTTCCTTCCTACAGTGAACACAAATGTTACTTTGTAACAAGAAAAAAACCAAGGCTTTAAAAGAGGGGTGCCCACATTCGTCCTTAGAGGATCGCACAGTCTAGGTGGGGAGTTGGGTCTGGACTCCGGGGACCCACCGGGTCTTTCTCACTAGGCCACCGGGGGGGGAAGCGCCCTAGCCCTCCACTAAGTTGCCACAGGCCGGGGTTGGGGGGCGGGGGGCGATATATTCAGCCTCCAGATTCTGAGCTGTTTGAGGGGTGGGTAGAACAACAGGAGAAGGAAAGGATGGGGCAGAAGCACCCACAGCCCCCCCAAACAGCCCAGGAGGACACAGCTGGCGGTCGCCCAGTGTGGGAACCTACCTGAAAGGGCCTCACGGTTAAGCCCCTCCAAGCCCCAACGTGGGGAAAGGGATTTTTCACGGAAGGGCAAAATAACAGTGCATCCCAGGCAATAGACTGACCAAATTAACACAGATGAAAGAGGCAGGGCCCTTGACCTCCCCGCCCTCCCACCCAGCGGGCAGGGTGGACATCACCTCCATCCCCCGTTGAACCAACTGCAGGTCCAAGGTCATGGCCCCCCGCGGGAAGGACTAGCCCCCCCACACGGAGGCTCACGCCCCAAGGTTCCCCCAAGGCCGCACCAACCCCAGAAGGCTCCTCCTGCCGACGTCTTTTCCTGCTGGAGACGGAAGCGGAGAACGGCCCCTCCGCCTCCCTCACACGTCCTCAGCCCTGGTCCCGGCTCTAGGGTCTCCTTGGCCCATGGGAGGCACAGTCGACCTTGACCATGGCCCGGGCCCGGAGCCACACGGGCAGAGCCAGGCCCAGCATAGGCCGCCCTCCACGCTGCAGTTTCTAAGGCCATAAACAGCTTCACAGCCAGCAGGCGCTGGCTTATTTTTGTATCTTAGCAATTGATTTTCCCCACTGCCCCCCTGGGGTAAGTGGTTGGACAAACACTGAGACCACGAGCTGGCACCCAGGCCCAGGAAACCGCGCCGAGCGGCCGCAGGGTCACAAGGCGCAGAGGAAGCGGCCAGGCCGGGCACTGGCTCCGCTGGAAACCCGAGGCCCAAGCAGCTGTCCCCCCCGCACGGCCCACCCCCGGCCTCCAGGCCAGCACTCGGGGAGGCTGCAGGCCCTGGGAACCACCAGCCCAGCAGGCACCCCAGCCTGGAGCTGCGCCTGTGTGCACGGCGTCACCCCTGCCCTGCGTCCAGGGGCGGCCGGACAGCGGCCAGGTCAGCGCCAGCCCTGTGACCCCCAGAGGCCAGCCCCACTGCCTCACTGAGCGACCCTGAGCAAGTAAGCTGGCCTGTCTCCTCACAGGTAGGACTCGGGTGTGGATAAGGCCCCCAGCGAGGCTGGGAGGTCCCATGACAAAGCGGGTGAGCCCCAGAGCTCGAGGACACCGCCCCAGAGCATGTCCCCTCCCAGCGGCACTGAATGAACACACACCCAGGTACCCATGGGGGGCGGGGAGAGAGAGAGACACGTTTGAACAAAGTGTGGTCGGCTGGGCAAATTAGAGGTGGGCAGCCCGGTCCCCTGAAAGGCAGGAGTGCGGGCTGAGGGCTGTCAGACAGCTGGTGACTTGCATGAGGAAGTCTGCGTCCCACCTTTTCAGGCAGGTGGCTCAGTTCTTTAAAAAGCCCACACAGGGGGCCTTTCTGGTCCACATGGAGGGCGGACCAGAGGTGTCCCACAGACGACCTTGGTGCACCACATGTGGATGCCCCCGGGGCCCAGGCAGTGCAGGGCAGGGGCTGGGGCAGACCCTGAGCCAGGCTGCCCTGGTTCAGGTCCCATCTCTGTCCCTTCTTCCATGGCCTTGAGCGAGCTCTGACTGTCCTTGGGTATGAAGCAGGCCAGCCACAGACCCTCCCTCACACAGCGCCACCCTCCCCCCGCAGCCCCCAGGAGGCACCAATGAGCACAGAAACGTTATTACTGGGCTTGCCCACCCTGCCCAGCAGTGGAGGCCAAAATCACAGAGTGGGCTGAGCCATATGAAAATGCCGCCTCTCTAGCTCGAAGGTGGTCAAGCATCAGTGGTTTACACGGTTGAACCCAACTCAAGTGCCCTGCACTTGACAGTTTATAAGGCACTTTCAGAGACACGATCTTGTCCGATAACCCCCAGGTCGATGAGGCACAAAAATCCTGCACTTCATCGGGGTCACAGCCATATGCTGCAGGATCCGGGACAGACTCGGATGTCTCGACTCCCACCCAAGCCTGTCCCTGGGGGTGGCCGGGAAGGGACATGGGGAGGCCCCTATTGGCACAGTCGCCAGAGTCGTTCCTGGTCCCAAGACGACCAAAGAACCTCAGCTCTTGCACAGCAAAAGCTCTTGAAGGCAGCTAACCGACTTCCCAGCACTCTTCCTGGGCCTGGCGATGCCCATGGGAAGCCAGCATCCCTCCCTCCTTGTGGAGGTGGGAACAGAGCCTGACACACCTCCCAGGGGGGCTGGCAGTGTCTGAACGGAGGCCTGAAGGAGCCAAAGGGAAGGTGCTGCAAGCCGTGGGCACAGCACAGGCAAAGGCAGAAAAGCAGGTGCTCAGAAGGTGGTCTGGAGACAAGCCAGAGGGTGAAAAAGAGCCTCCTGTTCTCCCTCTAATGACAAGCCAGCAGCCCCAGGGGTCAACCCAGCACACCTGGGGCCTCTGGTCACCGCCCCCAGGGCACATGGAACTGGAGAGTCGTCCCAGGCACAAGGGCGCAGTCAGTGGTACCCAGACAGGGAATCTGCAGCTGTCACCAAAGCCAGAGAAGGCACGAGGGGCACATGGCCAGGAAGGGCAGCCTGGGGGCTGGGGGGTCTACCAGAGCCTGGACCTGAGAGCCCAGAACTTGTCTCCAAAGCTGAGGGGAGCCGTCTGAGCTCCGGGGTCAGTCTAGGGCCAGGTTGGAGCTGGGCTCAGCTACAGAAGCAAGGGGCACATCGGACAGGCTAGGAGGGACGGGGCTAGTAGGGGAGGGGGGTGACCGCAGTCTAACTCTGCAGCCAGTGGACACGGGCATCCGCACAGCTGACCACACCCAGGAGGCGCCGTCTGCCTTGGGCCCCAGCCCCACGATGACACTTTTCTCTTTCTAAGAATATGACATGCTCCCCTCTCCTTTTTTATTAGGTTTAAAAGTTAGTCTTCAGACTCAGACACAAAAGAACACATGCTGTGTGGCTCCATTTCTATGACGTTCCGGAACAGGCAAAACTAATCCGCGGTGATAGAAGTCAGGACAGCGGCTGCCTCTGTGGCGGGGGGGGGGGGGGGGGGTGTGGTGGTTATGGGGCGGGGGGAGCTGCCAAGGGCACCAGGGAATTTTCTGGGTGGTGGAAACGTTCTGTATCTGTCGTGGGGTGGTGGTTATGCTGATGTATACAACTGTCAAAGCTCATCAAAATGTACACTTAGAATCTGTGCACTTTATTGTCTGCAAGTTATACCTCAATTTCTTAAAAAAAAAAAGTTAGTGCTTGGGCTTGTTACACAATTTCCTGGGACTGTGCAATCTGATTTTCTTGCTATTAAAAATTCACGGTCCATGGCTGAGAACAGCAGCTGCCTTCTGTTTGCAGAGTCGACGCCAATCACAGCCCGGGCGGCGGCGGCCCCAGCCACAAGGGCCTCTTTTCTTTTCCCTTCGACCTACTTCCCTGATAAGTGACAAGACAGCCAGACTGGGAACAAACGCACCCCTTATTCCTCGGCCCTGAGCCTCGGCTAATCCTCCCGGACAGACGGATGGATGTGAGGGGCCCAGTTGTCAGTCTGCCCGTCAGACCCGACAGTGGACGCCTCTGTTCCTCCCGCTGCCTCTGCCGGCCACAGCCCCGCCGTCTTTTTGTTTCCCATCCCCGAGAACATCTGTTAAAACTCCTTCTTGGCAAGGTGCGGCAGGCGGACTGTAAATCACCAAGCCCCCAACTCCCGCCCTGCCCCGACGGCAGCCTCATCTGGAAAGGCCGGGGCGGCGGGAGAGAATGATGCCCCAGCACAGCCTGGCCACCCCCAGGCGGTGAAGCCACATGCCCTGGACACGGGCCCACGGGTCACTCGCCCAGGTTGCTCAGGCCCGGAGGAGGGGGGTGCACGGCCCAGAAGCCTCCGGGCACGAGGAACACACAGGGACAAAAGTCAAAACAACAGGGCAGGTCCCACAGAGGTCCAGCCCCTGCGGGCAGCAGGAGGATCCCTCGGACGGTGGTGGCAACTCCCAAAGAAGGCCCCGCTGCTGCTGTTTTTAGCCCATTCTACATAATTGGAAAAACATGGGGAAAAACCAAAGCCAGCTGGGCACCTCCGTCTGTGCAGCTGCGAGGGAGGGTGCGGGGAGGCCGGTGCTTCAGGGTGGAGGGCACGCGGGCTCACGGCCTGGCCCAGGACGGGCTCCTGGCCCGCTCGCCTGGGGGACAAGAGTCACTCGGCCCCCCCAGGTCTCACCCAGCCCCCAGCAGAGCCAGAGCCGAGGAAGGGCCACTTGCTGTGACATCCTTCCCAGTCTCAGAACCTACAGGACCCTCCCTGGGGACCTGAGACACGGCACCCCAGAGCCAGTGGGTGTCACCCAACCCGCAGGGCCGTGGGACATGAGACGTCCCCCAGGCCAAAGGCAGGGAGTCCCGAGTCTCCCATCCTGAGTGTCCCGCCCCGAGCAGGGGGAGGTCCTCTGATCTCCCCACGTCACAGGCAAGGAAACTGCAGCTCGGAGGGCTGACGGACTCCGCGCTCTGCCGGCGCCCAGCAGCGAGCGATTCCACCCCCACTGCATCCTCTGCTTCTCGGGGGACCCTACACGTCCCTGGGATGTCGCAGGCCCCCATTCGCTGGGGTCCGAGCATCACCCCATCTCAGTTCCTTCCTTGGGGAAGGCCATGACCCCTGCACAGGGCTGGCTCTCATTTGCTCAAAATCAGGAAAAGATGGGATTCACACATGTCACAAAAACTTCTTCATATTCAGCTCCACGAAGCATAAAAGGTCAGACGCCTGGGATGAGAGCCCCAGGAATCTGCAAGTTACGCCCTGGCTTCAAATCTTGAGATGTTTCCGGCTGTGCGGGTGTCTCCCGACCCACTGCCCAGCAGCTGCCTGGGGCTCGTGTCCAGTGCAGAGGCAGCTCTCCACCTCCCACGCCCTATCCCTTGTCGTGGAGACTCTGATTTGCTGGGGCCGGGGAACCTGGATGTGACATAAGGGGCCGAGCAATTCCAACACAGCCAGGCCCCTGCCCCCCAGCCCAGAATCCCTCCAGCCCAACGCCGGCCTGCATCCCACAGAAAGGAGAGCCACATGCCTGGCGTCCCCACCGGCTGTGTGAGGAAGGCTCTCCAAACCCCACGCCTCCTCCCAGCTCCTCTCGGCACCAGCTGGCCTCCACGTCCACTTCTGGTTCCAAATGTCCAGGGAAGAACTGCTCTCCTGCCATCTTGCCTGCCTGGCTCCTAGTTCAAGTTCAAATTCAAGCACAGCTCATATTGGTTGGGCATCCAGGCCTTCCTCTCAACAACCCCATGAATCGGGTACTACGATCATCCCTTTTTACATCTGAGGAGACAGAAGCACAGACGGGCTGAGTCAATTTCCCAAGATCACACAGCCGGGACGTGAGTTAAGGTATCATAAAAGGAAGACTGGACATAGAAAGCCATCACATGATTGAAAATCACTCTAAATTCTGGGTTTGCCTGAGATGGAATTTCCTCGCCACCCCAAAAGTCTTTGGCAGGCTCTCAACTGCAGACCAAAGCCATGTTATACCTGGTGAATGTTGCCTCCGACACATCCCATTCTGGATGGAAGTCACACCTGCGCAGGCTTTGTCCATTTCTGTCTTTCCCGAAGGCCTTTCCTCTAGCCCAGGGCCAGTTCCTGAGCCCTCACCGTGTGGCCTCGGCTCTTCACCCCCCCAGCACACTGGACCTCACCAATTCCAAAGCCAAGAAGAGATCCCCAAGTGATCCCAGGGCCTCCTCGGCCAGCCCCGGAATTCCATCCTCCCACCGGACACGCCGGGCCTCAGAAGACCCTGGCGGCCCTCCATGGGCACTGTTCCCTTCCGGCCGGCGAGGTGCCTGCACCAGGTTCTCAGAGCTCGGCTGGTGACATTCAATAGGACTTAGTGTCTCGTTTTCTTCCTATTACCCTCGTGTTACCAGCCACTGTCTCCAGGCAGCGTTCACATCTGATACCCTGCACGTCGTCAGCACTCAAAACCCACATTCCACATGTAATTTATGTCCACCAGGATGCAAAACTACATCGCCAACGGATGCTGGCAGCTCGGAAGGCCGCCTGAGAAAAGGAAAGCAGCTACCGTGCTCAGGTGATAGGATTGGGCCTTCTAATCAAACATTGTCCTTTAACATGATATTTTGTGGCAAGGAATAGAAACTGGAGGGTGAGAGATCCGTGTCCTAAAGCCCCCAGTTTGCCATGGAGCCGTCATTTTTTGTGACATCTGAGGCCCGAGGCCCCATTAGGTCCTCGCTCACAGAACCGTCTCTGACTCGCTCTGTCGCCCAAACAGACAGAAAGGCCCTCGGGGACAGAAGCCCTTTCTCACTCATGCCCGGTTGAAGAATATGGAGAGATGTTTGAGAACCACCTCGAATTTCCAGAAAACCATCTTGGGGGCAAACCCTTGAAATGCTCTGAGAAGCTTCTGGGTTTCTTCTCGACTTCAACGAAAACATTTAGAAAATTGTTTACCCTTTCCCACCCCAGCTGCCCCGGACCCCTTCAACTTCAAACAGGTCCAGGGCAGAAGGTACAGAAGCCGCCATTGACCCCCGGAACTAACCAGTGCATTAGTGGGAAGCAAGTGGGGGTGGGAACCAGTCTTATAAAAACCAGGACCCCAGCAGTCACATTCTCATGCAAAGCAAGACTCCTGTCCCATGGCTTTTGTCCCTCTGTGAGCTCTTCCCTCCTTCTGACCTGACACCCTAGACAGGGCATCTGGAGCAAAAGCAGGAGGAGGCAGGCTCAGTGTAAAGACAGGCCCCGCCTGCCTCTGTGCAGACCCCCATCCAAGCAGGGGCCCCTCGGAATGACAACAAAAACGTTTTTCTTCCGCGCGCTTGGCATTCTCCAACTGGGTTATTTGTAAAAGTGTCCTTCACAGCTCGCGGGGCGCGAAAACAGTTCTGGTAAGACCAGGGAAAGTGGCCCCAGCAGCTGAATCCCGGGGAATCTGCAGGCTGGCCGTCCTCCTGAAGGAGGCTGGGAACCAGCTTCCGCCAGGAAGGACAGGCTTTGCTGCTAATCCCCCAGTTCCCCCCCACCCCGCCGCCCCGTAGGTGTCGGTATCAGCACCCACTGCAGAGCTTCCGGCCCCTCCTCTAGGAAGCCCTCCACCCCAGGCCTCCTCGCCCTGCAGTTAATGCCTGCAGAGGGAACAAAATCCTCTCAAAGGGCTCAACCCCGGGCAGTGGTGCCCAGAGCTCAGAGGCTCCAGCTACTGGGATGCTGGGACCCCGAAAGGAGCCTACAGCCTCGGCTTCTTCTGGTTGGGAAAGAAATGGGGCCTCCCCCAGGGAGCGGCAGGACCCCTGGACAACAGAGGCAAACCTAGCCCCTTGGGCCTGATGAGCTGCCAGTGGTGTGAATGGTGGGCATGGCTGCCGTATACTGTGTACCCACTACTCACAGGGCACCTTGTAGGCACTTTCAACTCCTGTTAATGCACTGGGTCCTCCACAGCTTCCCTGGCAGGGGGTGGTCCGTGACACCCACCCTCATCTCACAGACAAGGAAGGGAGGCACCAGGCACCGTCCACGCCAGATGACCAAGAGCTCTCTGTACCCCAGGGTAGCCTGGGCAAGTCGCTTCTGGAACTCCAGGCTTCTCCAGCTGTACAACTTCACTGGACCATGACTCTGGGCTTCTAAGAGGGTTCATACCTCATTTTTGCCCACACCCCACTCCTGGGCCCCTTAACAGAAGCGGCTGCACAAGGTCCCCCGTCGGGGCAGGCACTCCTGCAGGATCCACCTTGGTGAGGGGTTGTGTCCGTCCCTGCTCCTTCCCCACATGTCCACGCGCAGCCTGGCTCCGGACACCCGCAGTGGGCAGAGGTGGCAACAATGCCTGCGTCCCCCTCCCTCTCCCAGAGAAGACATCACCAACCGATCCAACACAGGGCTCGGGCAGACGGCACCCATCGGTGGCAGCAACAGACACCAGATCCAGATCCTTCTAGCTCCAGGGCCAGGCCCCAAGCCAGCACTCTCACGGCAGCAGGACTCGGAAATTGCAAAAAAATAGAACAGAAATGTCCAACAAGGGAAAGATGGTTCAAAGGTATGCCCGCTTGATAAAACATTCTTCAGGCACTAAAACGCAGGTTTTTGAAGCATACACACCTCTTGTCATTGCAAATGCTCCTGCAGTAATGTCAAGTGAAATGTATAGACACACGTGGACAAAACAGCAGAGTTAGATACATGGAAATATTTAGACTGTCTCCAGATTTCCCTTAGTTTCTCCAATACACAAAGCAGAACTGGCACCATAATATGCAAGAACCACTGCAAAATGAAAATGCAGAGCCCCTTGTTCAAAACTTATTAAGCATTTCAAGTCAACAACGGAGCACGAAACCAAGCACGGGGCCCTTCTGAACTCGAGGCCCCGTGTGACTGCACAGATCAAACACCTGTG
This sequence comes from Balaenoptera borealis, assembly GCF_965194805.1. NCBI lineage: Eukaryota > Metazoa > Chordata > Mammalia > Artiodactyla > Balaenopteridae > Balaenoptera > Balaenoptera borealis. The sequence continues at coordinate 4,922,204 of NC_138868.1, forward strand.
AGGTCAGTCCTGATACCAACTGGTTCCTGCCTCAGAGCAGCCCACAGGTTCTTCCTTCTCACTGTTCCTTCTCCCTCCTAATCCTCTAAGCCTCAGCTTAAATGGTGCCTCCTGGGAAGGACCTTCTCTGGCCGTCCATCTCAGGCAGCCAGCCCCCCCAACCCTCGCTGGGCTGTGCTGGGCCCTGGATGTCCCCAGGGACAGGCTGTATCCTGGATGCATATCATTTCTGGGAGAGCACATCCTGAACCCCACACCTGGCAGTAAAGGCCCCCAGGCAGTGCCACGGAGAAGGCACTTTTTTTCTTTAAAAATACCACGAGTCTTTGAAGCAGCAAGTGCCCGAAAACCAAAGGGGAGAATAAAGAGGTGGAAAAATACCTATAGCAAAGAAAATCACTTGTGTGGGGGGCAGGAGATCAACTGAACTTGGTGCATCCAAAGAAAACTCCCATTAAGGACGTGATCACAGCCTAAGTTTCCACGGCATGCCGGGGTAGGGGGGTAGGGGGTAGGGTTATTACAGCACAAAGATTCCATGTGAATGGGATGCAAGGATAAAAATGAATTACGGGGACTTCCCTGGTGGTCCAGTGGTTAAGAATCCGCCTTCCAGTGCAGGGGACATAGGTTCGATCCCTGGTCGGGGAACTAAGATCCCACATGCCACAGGGCAACTAAGTCCACGCGTTGCAACGACAGAGCCCATGTGCTCTGGAGCCCGCAGGCCTCAACTAAAGAGAAGCCCGCGCGCCACAACAGAAGATCCCACATGCCACAACAAAGATCCCACGTGCCGCAACTAACACCCAACAAAGCCAAAAATAAGTATTTTTTAAAAAAAATGAATTATAAATTCCATATCAACGCTTATGAAAAAGCAGAAAAGCAAAGATATGAGCTCCCAGGAGGGCCCGAGGTACTCCAGCGGTGGGAGCACTTGGAAGGGGCGGGAGGAGAGGAGAGTGTGTCTGCCGGGAACCTCCTGTCTCACACTCTCTGACACCATCGCTCTTGTTACGATAAACACAGTTTTGGTTTAATAGCTAAAGACAGCCAGCTTTTAGGGTGCGATCGCGCATGCCGGCAGTGCGCTTGTTACCTGGGGTCTCTGCCCATCTGGCACGACCTCGTCTTACAGACGGGAACCTGAGCTCCAAGGGTCGTTCGTGCATCGGGCAGCAGAGCCCAGATCTGACCTGAATCCCGGCTGCTGGGCTGCCAACGTTCAGAGCCCGGGCCGCATGAGACCCTCCCCAGGGAAGGCAGATCGTGGGGCACCCAGGCTGGTGGCCGCCCCTCCCGCCAGCTGCTCCCCAGCTCACCTGCCTTGCACGTCTGGCCATCGTCCTGAAGCTGCACACCAGTGGGGCAGGCGCACGCGTAGAAGGGCTCCCTCGGGGACAGCAGGCATAGGTGCGAGCAGCCGCCGTTGTTCTCCTCGCACCGCGTGTGGTCTGGGCAAACAGGGCAGGTGGGAGAAGGTTCCGGAACGGGCCCTAGACACCCACGCCCGCCACTCCCGGTGTGGGCGTCCTCACCGCCCTGCCCCCTCTTCCCGACCTCCTACCACAAGAAACCCCATCTTCTTCTTCAGGGACCCTCGAAGGCCACCTCCTCTGCAGAGGCTGACCCCAGCCCTCCCTGGCAGGACCCCAGGACCTGCCTGCGTGGTAAGGTGAGGCCCTGGGTCGGGGGGGTCCTGCAGCAGAGGCCTGTCTTATCTCTGGGACATGCCTGGACCCCACGGGCTCTACACAGAAGCTTGGTGGCCACAGCTGGCCACTGGGCCGAGCCTCTGGTAGCTGATGACAATGTTTTTCATTCTCCCAAGGCCTTGCACAACCAACGTGCAGATGAACTGACAAATACTCCTGGCATCTCACTCTGCCCAGGACAGGGTAGAGGGTGGTACCCATGAAATGTAAAGCATGAAACCCACCTGCGTGTAAGGACCACGATGTTCTCCTCAGAAAACCACTCCAGACAGCCCCACCCCTGGGAGCCCACTCTTAAGTACAAAGTTGGAACCTTCAGCAGCACCGTGGCCAGAATCCGCCCCTCTCCGTGGTCCCCATGGGAACCAGTGGTGGTCCCCGTAAGAACAGGTGGTGGTCCTCGTGGGAGCGGGTGAGCCCAAGGCCCTGGCCCTGCTTGCTGGCTGCCTGTCACAGGAGCTTTTCACCATCAGGGACCTCTGCCACGACCCCATGGGGACCCCAGGCTGAGAACTTTGACTTGGAGCAGATTTTTCATGAATAAACACGTAACTTCCACGGGGCCTTGAAAACAGGGCAACCTTCCTTGGGAATCCCTTTGCCACCCCCGAGGACCGCTGGGGCAGGGCCCTGCCTGAAGCAACCCCGACACCAGCTCTGCAGAGGGGCCTCTCCCAGCCTGGCCCCGACTTACAGTAAGGCTGCCGCTCTGGGCTGAGCACTTGGATATCCATGGGCGAGTAGAGAGCGCTAAGGATCTCCTTCCTCTTGTCTCCAGTCCTCTTGTTACAGGCGTGGATGGAGCGGGTCTGCCAGTCTGTCCAGTACAGAGTGTCTCCAGAGAGCGTCAGGGCAAAAGGGTGCGTCAGACTGCCCTCCACGACCTTCTGCCTGCGGGGTGGGGGAGGCGGGTGAAGGAGCCATCAGGGGGTCCCCATCGTGCTCCCCATTTTGAAAGCCTTCCATTGTCACTGCTGACCCATCGACATCACACAGGACAACAGGAGCAGTGATGGAGCAGCGTGAGACCAGGCCAGGGCATCCCAGGAACCCTCTGCCGGGGTGCGCAGGGCACCTTCCAGACCCAGCCAGCCTCCCGCCACCCCTGACAGTGACGTGGGGGGCCCTGCACACCTAGCTGCTCCCTGTCTAACCCGTTTCCAGAAGGGGGGCTGTTGCCAAAGTGCCCCACAGAGAAGAAAGAAGGAAGAAGAGTGGCAGGGAGGAAGCCACACCTGGTGACAACAAGATGATGAGAAGCACACCTGTCCTGCCCTGATGCTTTAACAACATAACACAAATCGGAACAAAGGTATTGATATTTGCTCATTCCTACGATGCCAATAATTTATATTATCAAAGCAAATTAAACTTGTATCAGCGTTAAAAAAAAAACGCTATTCTCATCTGTGTATTTATAACACCCAGCAAAGGAGAACTTGTTTTTAATGAGATTATGGACGACGGTAATAGAATCGTAATTCACACAGCTGGTAGTGTGCGATTATCTGGTTTAATGACCCGCGCCCCACTATAGGCTTCCTGAGGTGGACGCTGTGGATGGGTGGTCACCACCATGTCCTCAGTCCCCGGTACAGCACTGAGGAGGGAGTCACACTCAAAAGGTATCACTGAACAACCAAAAATCATACACTCGTGCTCTTTCCCAACCTGACCTGACATTGCCTCTTTCCTGTTTTCTTGATGTCACTTTTTAAAAAGATTCATTGACTAAAAAGGATCATAAGAGAATACTACGAACAACTATATACCAACAAATTAGACAACCTAGACGAAATGGATAAATTCCTAGAACCATACAATCTTCCAAGACTGAATCGTGAAGAACCAGAAAATCTGAATAGACCGAGAATTAGTAATGAAATTGAATCAGTAATCAAAAAACTTCCCCAAAACAGAAGTCCAGGTCCAGATGGCTTCATAGGTGAATTCTAACAAACATTTAAAGAAGAGTTAATACCTATCCTTCTCAAATTATTCCAAAAAATAGAAGAGGAAGAACAGAACAGCTATTACCAAAAAGACAAGAAACGATAAATGTTGGCAGCGATGTGGAAAAAAGGGAACCCTCGTGCACTGTTTGTGGGAATGTAAATTGGTGCGGGCACTATGAAGAACAGTATGGAGGTTCCTTAAAAAACTAAAAATAGAACTACCATATGATCCAGAAATCCCACATCTGGGTATTTTCCCAAAGAAAATGAAAACACAAATTTGAAAAGATATATGTACCCCTGTGTTCACTGCAGCATTATTTACAATGGCCAAGGTATGGAAGTAACCTACGTGTCTGTCGAGAGATGAACTGAATGGATAAAGAAAAGACGGTGTGTGCGCGCGCGCGCGTGTGTGTGTGTGTGTGTACACACACACACACACATATATATATATATATATATATATATATATATATATATGTGTGTGTACACACACACACAATGGAATACTACTCAGCCATAACAAAGAATGAAACCTTGTCATTTGTGGCAACATGAATGGACCTGGAGAGTATTATGCTAAGTGAAAAAGGTCAGACAGAGAGAAACAAATACCGTATGATTTCACTTATATATGAAATCTAAAAAACAAAAGAGAAACAGATTCATAGATACAGAGAACCAACAGGTGTTTGCCAGAGGGGGCGGGTAGGGGAACAGATGAAACAGATGAAGGAGATCAGAGGTACAAACTTCCAGCTACAAGATAAATAAGTCATGGGGGACTTCCCTGGTGGTGCAGTGGTTAAGAATCCACCGGCCAATGCAGGGGACACGGGTTCGAGCCCTGGTCTGGGAAGATCCCACATGCCTCGAAGCAACTAAGCCCGTGCGCCACAACTACTGAGCCTGCGCTCTAGAGCCCGTGAGCCACAACTACTGAGCCCGCGTGCCACAACTACTGAAGCCTGCATGCCTAGAGCCCCTGCTCTGCAACAAGAGAAGCCACCGCAGTGAGAAGCCCGTGCACCGCAATGAAGAGTAGCCCCCGCTCATCACAACTAGAGAGAGCCTGCACACAGCAACAAAGACCCAACGCAGCCAAAAATAAATAAATTTTTTTAAAAACTCAAATCTTAAAAAAAAAAAAAAGTCATGGGGATGTATGTAATGTACACCTAGGGAATATAGCCAATAATACGATAATAACTTTGCTTGGTGATGGATGGTTAACTGTTCTCACTGTGACCATTTCATAATTGAATCACTATGTTTTACACCTGAAACTAATATAATATTGTATGTTAACTATAACTCAATAAAAAAAATATTAAAACCCAGACTCACAGATACAGAGAACAGAGAACAGAACTCAGAGATACAGAGAACCCCTGGTTCCAGGGGAGGGGGGTGGGCGAAATGGGTACAGGGGATCAAAAGGTGCCGATTTCCAGTTATAAGATAAGTAAGTCCTGGGGATGTAACATACAGCATGGTGACTATAGTTAACAATATTGTATTGTATATTTAAAAGTTGCCAAGAGAGTGGATCTTAAAAGTTCTCATCACAAGGAGGAAAAAATGTAACTATGTATAGTGATGGATGTTAACTAAACTTATTGTGGTCATGATTTTGCAATATACACGTATAACAAATCACAACAAATCACGTCATACACCTAAAATGAATACAATGTTATACGCCAATTATATCGTAATCAAAAACCAAAAACAGGACCTCCCTGGTGGTGCAGTGGTTAAGCATCCGCCTGCCAATGCAGGGGACATGAGTTCAAGCCCTGATCCGGGAAGATCCCACATGCCGTGGAGCAACTAAGCCCGTGCGCCACAACTACTGAGCCTGCGCTCTAGAGCCCACGAGCCACAACTGCTGAGCCCGCCTGTCACAACTACTGAAGCCCACGCGCCTAGAGCCCGTGCTCTGCAACAAGAGAAGTCACCGCAATGAGAAGCCCGCGCACCGCAACGAAGAGCAGTCCCCGCTCGCCGCAACTAGAGAAAGCCCGTGCGCAGCAACAAAGACCCAACGCAGCCAAAAATAAATTAATTAAATAAATAAATTAAAAAAAAAAAAAAAAAACCACACATACAAAAAATGTCTTGAGGTGAAATTCACATATCACCAAATTAGCCATTTCAAAGTGAATAATTCAGGGCTGCATAGCACATTCACAATGTGCAACCATCACCACCAGCTATTTCCCAAACGTTTCCATCCCCACAGGAAAACCCTGAACATACCAAGCAGGTGCTCCTCATCTCCCCTCCCCCCACAGCCCCTGGAAACAGCAGTCTGCCCTCTGTCCCTAAGGATTCGCCTATTCTGGACTTTTCACATCAATGAAGTCACACGATATGTGGCCTTTGGTGTCCAGCTTCTTTCACTTAGCAGCATGTTTTCAAGGCCCATCCATGGTGTGGCATCACCCGTGCTTCATTCCTTGTTATGGCTGAGCACCATACAGCTCAGATACGTACAGATATGCCACATCTTGCTTATCCATCCGTCATTCATCTGTTGGTGGACATTTCAGTTGTTTCTACCTTTTAGCTATTGTGGATGCTCCTGCGACGGATATTCGCATACAAGTATTTATTTCGATACCAATTTTCAATTCTTTGGGCGCATAAACCTAGGAGCGGAATTGCTGGATCCTACATTAATTCAATGTTCACACCCTGAGGAGCCATGAAACTGCTTTGGATGTAGGGCTCTTTATAGCCTTTTCGATCCCACTTAGAATGAGCATTCTACATTTTGCTATAAAATGGATGCAGATGCCGCCCCAGACCCTGCTTGGGTGGGATGTCAGACATGGTGTGTGCACTGTTACGGATCTCAGCTCTGAAAAGGCCTGCAGGCCTCAGGCCCCCAGGGTTTCAGGTGTGAGACCACTGGCCTGAGTTGAGAAGGATCAGCCAACGCCCAGCTGGGACTGGCCAGGGCCCCGTGGGGAAGGTGGGGGCCCAGAGCCGGGCGGCACTTACCGGAAGGAGCCGTCCAGGTTGGCGCGGTGGATGAAGCTGAGCTTGGCGTCCGCCCAATACAGCTTCTGCTCCTCCAGGTCGATGGTCAGCCCGTTGGGCCAGTAAATGTCCGAGTCCACGATGACCTTCCGGGTGCTGCCATCCATCCCTGCCCGTTCGATCCGGGGTATCTCTCCCCAGTCTGTCCAGTACATGTACCTAACAAGGAGGACAGAAGCACAATGAGAAAAGCTCGCTTTTGTTTTGTTTTTGTTTTCTGTCTATATGAATGCAAGCATATGAAACAGGGACAGTGAATTTGCCCTGAAATCTCACCTATTGTTTAGGGCCAAGGGTATTATTACTTCCGATTTGCTTTCTAAGCAGTCAGTAATATATATACATATATTTTTTTAATTTTATTTATTTATTTATTTATTTTTTTTTTTTTATTTATGGCTGTGTTGGGTCTTCGTTTCTGTGCGAGGGCTTTCTCTAGTTGCGGCAAGTGGGGGCCACTCTTCATCGCGGTGCGCGGGCCTCTCGCTATTGCGGCCTCTCTTGTTGCGGAGCACAGGCTCCAGACGCGCAGGCTCAGTAGTTGTGGCTCACGGGCCTAGTCGCTCTGCGGCATGTGGGATCTTCCCAGACCAGGGCTCGAACCCGTGTCCCCTGCATTGGCAGGCAGATTCTCAACCACTGCGCCACCAGGGAAGCCCCTCAGTAATATATTAATTTTTTTTTTTTTTGGCCACATTGTTTGCAGGATCTTATTAGTTCCCCAACCAAGGACTGAACCCAGGCCCTCGGCAGTGAAAGCGCAGACTCCTAACCACTGGACCGCCAGGGAATTCCCTGTAATATATTAATTTTTAATCAAAGTTGGATAATCAAATATACTTGTTTCCACTTGTTCTCATTTAGCAACATATTCTAGGTGTCCTCTTCTTACTAATCGAAATCTTCCTTGTTCTTTTAATGGCTATATAGTATGGTAAGTTATTTAAGTGATTCCACATTGAACATTTGCTTTGCTTCTGATTTTTTGCTACTATGAAAACGCTGTAAATGAACTTCTAAAAGGCAATTAAAATATGTAAAATGGAATATTATTCAGTGCTAAGAAGAAATGAGCTATTAAGCCATGAAAAGACACGGAGGAACATTAAATGCATGTTACTAAGTGAAAGAAGCCAATGTGAAAAGGCTACACATTCTATGGTTCCCGCATACGACACTGTTGAAGGTAAAACTATGGAGACAGAAAAAGATCAGGGGCTGCCAGGGACTGGGGAGGGATGAACGGAGCACATCGGATGGAGCACAGAGGACTGGTAGGGCAGCAAAACGATTCTGTAGGATAATACAACCATGGATACGTGACATGAAATCTTTGTCAAAAGACATTAAATGTACATGGGTATACGGGAACTCTCTGTACCTTGCCCTCAACTTTTCTGTGAGCCTAAAACTGCTTTAAAGAAATGAAGTCTGGGCTTCCCTGGTGGCGCAGTGGTTGAGAATCTGCCTGCCGATGCAGGGGACACGGGTTCGAGCCCTGGTCTGGGAAGATCCCACATGCCGTGGAGCAACTGGGCCCGTGAGCCACAACTGCTGAGCCTGCGCGTCTGGAGCCTGTGCTCCGCAACGAGAGAGGCCGCGATGGTGAGAGGCCTGCGCACCACGATGAAGAGTGGCCCCCGCTTGTCGCAACTGGAGAGAGCCCTCGCACAGAGACGAAGACCCAACACAGCCAAAAAATATATATATATAAATAAATAAATAAATAATAATTTAAAAAAAAATGAAGTCTGTTAAAAACAACAGTGCGTAGGTGAGGTATACGCTGAAACACACCAGTTATTCCTGGGTGGGTTGTGGGTGATTCGGCTCTGCTTAACCATGTTCTGAGGGTTTCCAGCCAGAAACCACCACCTCCTTAGAAGCGTCCTTATTCGATGTCCCTTCCCATGAGCAGAGATAATATGCAGGCATCTGGGCTGATGGGTTCAAACCCCACCAGCGCCCAGATGTCCAGGCAGGGCGCCCTCTCAGCATGGCTCTTCAGTGGAAAGCAGAGGGAACGACACCAGCCTGGAGGACAGGAGTCCCTTGGGTTTCTGGCCCAGTCGGCTGTGGACAAGCCACGGGGCACAAGGGGTGGCAGACCTGTTTCACTTTACTTTGTCCACCAGTGTCTCTCCACAGAGAAGGGGGACAGCGCCTGGATTTCCCTTTGAGGAACCCCCCCTCCACGCGAGGTCCATGAACTCTCCAGGTGGTGTGTCTGCTCCCACACCCCCTCCTGGGGTGGGCACAGATCAGTCCTGAGCCATCAGCAAACCCCATTACCCTCAGCCTTAGTGGCTGCTTTAGAGACAGGCAGATGGGAGTCGGCCTGGAAGGGGAGGGCAGGGGGCTCCTGGGAGCCACCTGTGCCATCGTGGGAGGGCCTGCCGGGAAAGAGAGCACAAGCCCAGACGGGGAGAGGCGGGGCTGTGGGACATAGTGGGAGTGAGAAAAGGTCACTTCTCAGATGCCCTAGTTCCTTGGGCCCATAGGCTTGCTTCCCTTCGAGCTGCTTCTATTACCGATCAAGTCCCCTCCCCGCACTCCCTCCCCACTCCCGCTCTCAGCCTCCACATCTTCAGAGGTAAAACCTCAGCCCTTTCAGCAAAGCCTGAGCTGCCGTCCACCAGGGACCAGCAAAGTCATCAGGGACGTGGGGAGAACAGGCCCAGCCTCGCCCTTTGGTGGGGGTCTCTGTCCAGCAGGAGAGAGCAAATGACACGCACACAAGCTGCCACTCCCCCGAGATGGGAGCTCCGAGGGCCATCCCCATTCATGGGGCCATGCGGCCTTCCCAGAGGGGTGTCATTTCGGAGCTGGCACTGTTGCCACCTGCTAGATGGGTTATGACAGATGATGAGAATGAGCTCCTGGGGGCTTCACGTGTGGCGAGGGGCCAACCACACCCCGCCATTGTCACCAAGCTCCCCTGCTCTCCAGCCCCCATGGGGACAGAGAACTCAGAACACCTCTCCAACAAGCTTTCCACTCTGCTCTCCACTGAAGAAGTGACGCAGGGACTATTCCCATTGGACAGGTGAGAAAACCGAGGCTCCGGAAGGCTGCGCTGCCCCAGGTCACAAGCTCTGGGAGCACAACACGGTTCTCCGGTTGAGGTCAGAGCCTGGCCGCTGTCTGACCCACCCCCCAGCATGGGGTGGTGGTGAACTTCTCCGGGCACCCGAGGCTCGCAGGTGCCGTCGGCCAGCTCAGCAAAGGCTCCCGCCGGCCTGGTGCAGGCACCTTTCTCTCCCTGTGCTTTTCCCATCCCCCAGCAGCCTGGAAAGAGCCCAGCCCTCCCGCCGGCTGCCCAGAAGGTATCAGGAGAATCAGTCTCAGAGCCATCCACTCACATGCTCCCTGAATGCTCCTCGGTGGCCAACGGGAAAGGCCGGAAAATGTGCAGGCTCAGGACCTCCGCGAGGAGCATAATTCAAATTCTTTCCCCCGGGTTTCATAACAGAGGCCCGGCTGGTTTCCTTAAATGGGGAATTTGCGAGCCACCCCATTCCCAGAGCCCAGCTGGCGTGGATGTGCTCGTGCAGAGCCTTCAACGCTGCCACAGGCCCAGCCAAGCTCCACGGAGGAAAATCAACTCCTGAAGCAAAGCCCTGCAGCCTGGTCTCGGCCCAGAGGGCAGAGGCTGGCTGCGGTTGTGGTTGTGTGTTATTTTAGGGAAGGGCCATTTTGCATTTTAAAGAGGGGGTTGGGTTTCAGCCCGGCTTTAACTCGAGACCCAGGAGCCACTGGAGCCCCTCGTGGGCTGGGTCAGGCCTGGGCCACCCCCCAGCGCTGGGCCGATGTCTTCCCGGCCCCGGGTCCTCAGGGCCAGAGAGGCCTCCCTGGAGCCCGCTCTGCCGCCCACGTGGGCACCTGGTGCTGGGAGGGGAGGTGCCTCCCCAGCCTCGCCGGGACACCTGCCCTTTGCCACCCGTGCTGCTGAACCTGACCAAGTCCAGGCCCTGGGCTCTGCGGGCCCTCCTGGCTACGGGGCTCTTGGTCACGTGCACCCTGACATGGACGTTCAGACTGAGAACCTTCCTTCCTGATGACGCATCCGGGGCAGTATCCCCTCATCTGAGGAGGGACCCTAGCTGTGAGGCAGAAAGGCTGCATCACAAGAGGACACACGGAGACCACGGAGGTTCCAACAGGGCCGGGAGGAGGCAGGTGCTGCCCCCTGCAGATGCGAGTCTGTGGCCAGGACGGAGAATGAAGCCCGCTATCCCCGCTCTCAGGACAGCAGTCCTGCCCCCAGGACTCAGCTCAAACTCATGGCAAGGACCACCGCCAGGCCAGTATTTGGCAGAGTGGGGTGCTGCCCACGGTCCCTATGCACTGGCCTGGAGTCCTCGCCTCCTGGGCAACGGTGTCTAAGGGGACGGAGCGGACACTGCTAACCTCGACCACACCACAGACGAAGCTGGGACCAGAGTCCAGCGTTCTCACCGTCATTCGATCTGGTGAGTGGGACACTTAGCACCACCACTTCGCTCCACCACGCATCAGACACATCACTGGGGCGGCGGGAGATGTGGGGGAGAGGCTGGGGCCTCAGATATCCTGCCCAGGGCATCAACACCAAAGTCAACTCCGCCTCAGGGGCCGGGGTGTGATCCCAGCAGGATCCGGGGGAAGAACTCAGAGGCAAGATCAGAAAAGATTTCAAACATTTAATAAAAAAAGACAGAGCCAGAGACGGACCAACTCCTAGGAATGCTACAGGCAAAGCCAGCCTGGGTGTGAGCATGAAGACGACTGCTCCCAACCAAGCATCAAGCACCTCCCCACTGAGCACCTCCCAACCAAGTACCAACCACCTCCCAACTGAGCACTTCCCCACCAGGCATCAAACACCTCCCAACTGAGCACTCCCCAGCTAAGTACTAAGCATCTCCCAACTGAGCACTTCCCAACCAAATACCAAGCACCTCCCAACTGAGCACTTCCCAACCGAGCATCAAGCACCAAGCACTCCCAACTGAGCACCTCCCAACCAAGCACCAAGCACCTCCCAACTGAGCACTTCCCCACCAAGTACCAAGCACCTCCTCACGGAGCACTTCCCAACCAAGCACCAAGCACCTCCCAACTGAGCACTTCCCCACCAAGCATCAAACACCTCCCAACTGAGCACTTCCCAACTAAGTACCAAGCACCTCCCAACTGAGCACTTCCCAACCAAGTACCAAGCACCTCCTCACTGAGCACTTCCCAACCAAGCATCAAACACCTCCCCACTGAGCACTTCCCAACTAAGTACCAAGCACCTCCCAACTGAGCACTTCCCAACCAAGTACCAAGCACCTCCTCACTGAGCACTTCCCAACCGAGCATCAAACACCTCCCAACTGAGCACTTCCCAACTAAGTACTAAGCATCTCCCCACTGAGCACCTCCCAACCAAGTACCAACCACCTCCCAACTGAGCACTTCCCAACTAAGTACCAAGCACCTCCCAACTGAGCACTTCCCACCCGAGCATCAAGCACCTCCCAACCGAGCATCAAGCACCAAGCACTCCCAACTGAGCACCTCCCAACCAAGCATCAAACACCTCCCCACTGAGCACCTCCCAACCAAGCACCAAGCACCTCCCAACTGAGCACCTCCCAACCAAGTACCAACCACCTCCCAACTGAGCACTTCCCAACCAAGTACCAAGCACCTCCTCACTGAGCACTTCCCAACCAAGCATCAAACACCTCCCAACTGAGCACTTCCCAACTAAGTACTAAGCATCTCCCAACTGAGCACTTCCCAACCAAATACCAAGCACCTCCCAACTGAGCACTTCCCAACCGAGCATCAAGCACCAAGCACCTCCCAACTGAGCACTTCCCAACTAAGTACCAAGCACCTCCCAACTGAGCACTTCCCACCCGAGCATCAAGCACCTCCCAACCGAGCATCAAGCGCCAAGCACTCCCAACTGAGCACCTCCCAACCAAGCACCAAGCACCTCCCAACTGAGCACCTCCCAACTAAGTACCAAGCACCTCCCAACTGAGCACTTCCCAACTGAGCATCAAGCACCAAGCACCTCCCAACTGAGCACTTCCCAACTAAGTACCAAGCACCTCCCAACTGAGCACTTCCCACCCGAGCATCAAGCACCTCCCAACCGAGCATCAAGCGCCAAGCACTCCCAACTGAGCACCTCCCAACCAAGCACCAAGCACCTCCCAACTGAGCACCTCCCAACTAAGTACCAAGCACCTCCCAACTGAGCACTTCCCAACTGAGCATCAAGCACCAAGCACCTCCCAACTGAGCACTTCCCAACCAAGTATCAAGCACCTCCCAACGGAGCTCACACACACACAAACACTCAGCTTTTAAACCAGCAGCTCCAGAAGGCACCAGCTATTCCGACATCAAAAGCCAGTCTAGTGCACTTTCTCAGTCAACACGCCGAGAAGCCCCCCGTAAGGAGGTTTACTTGGCCACCAAAGCACCCCCTCACCCAGGGTGCTCCCCGAGCTACCCACACACCAGCACTGGCAAGACAGGCCTCCGCCTCCCAAACCTCATTCCACCCACCCCAGGGCGGGCTGAGAGGCCCCTCCATGCTGGGCTGCAGGCAGAGCGGCCAGTGTCACCACCCCTCCAGGGCAAGGAAGGGCACTGCCAGGGGCAACAGCAAGTCAGGGGCATCAGGACCAGAACCCAGAGTCCTATGGTGTTTCTGTTCCAGATGCGCAACAGCCGTTTCTGACACATGAACAGCAGAGAAGTGGGCAGACACAGCAGTGGGTCGAGCACGGCCAGGAGGCAGGCGCCTGGCTTGATGCAGCCTGGCTAAGAGTGTGTCCTTCCCAGCTGGCAGGAAGAGGGAATAGAGGGCCGAGGGATGAGTGAACGAACAGCTACCACTCATGAAAGTCTGCAATGAGCCTGGCCTGGCCGTGCAGCTCGGTCATCTCCCCACAGTCTCTCCATCCCAGTCTTCAACTCTGCACATGTTCTTAGCTTTACCGCCACTCACAAAACCCCACCTGGAACTCATGGCTGGGCCCTGAGCCTTCGTAGGTCACGTGAGCTCAGCCAGACTGGGAGGCAGGGGGAAGCAGAGGGCTTCCAGAAGACACCAGAGAAACCATCCGCAGCAAGTTCCACTCCTGGACAAGGCGTTTCACTTTTCCACCCGTTTTCAGCTGACGCAGTCATAAAGGAAGCGAAAGGTGTGAGTTCTACCTGTCAGAACGCTCGCACCTCCTCGGACACCGTCACACACACATCTGAGACGTTTAATGATTCGAATCCACGGCCAAGCACATCAGTTGTCTCAGAGGCAGCGAGTTTTAAAAAAAAACCACACTACAGGGTTTCAAGGGGAAATCGTTCGCAACAACAACAAATTCTGAAAGCGAACTCATTTTAAGACTGCCGCGTTTTCTCTAAAAAAGGTACGTGGGCTCAAGTAAGTTCCAGAGGGAAATCACGACCCCACCCACCCGCACCAGGGAGAGGAGAGGTACTGGGTTTACCCGTGAGCGGGGTCCAAGGCGATGGCCCGCGGCTGGTCCAGGTCCTGCCAGAAGAGGACCTTCCGGGACGTCCCATTGAGATTGGCCACCTCGATGCGATTGGTCTCCGAGTCCGTCCAGTACAGCTTCTTGCCGACCCAGTCGCAGGCCAGGCCGTCGGGCGACACCAGGCCGGAGATGACCACATTCTGCACGGCAGCCCCGGTCTGGTTCAGGTAGGTCTGCTTGATGGCCTCCTCGCTCACATCCGTCCAGTACACGGCTCCCTTGGAGAACTGGAAATCCACCGCGGCCGCATCCTCCAGGCCGCTGACCACAATGGTGGACTCCAACTTGACTCCGCCGGCGTCCACCAGCCGTACGTCCCGGCGGTTGGCAAACAGGAGGAGCGGCGAGGCTGTGGGGGCAGAAGCAAACCGTGAGGACCACAGGCTGAGCCGCGGGCCGCACAGCCCAGGACGGGGGGCTAGGTGCCCGGACCCTGCCCGGCCCGCGCCCGAGGCTCCCGGCTCCTTCCTTCCATCCCCAGCCACTGCCGGGAAGGCACCTGGGCGGGTCCAGCCACCCATTCAGACGCTCTTTCAACGCAGCAGACAGCACTGCAGTTATTGAAATCATGAAACCGTGTGTCCCACCCAGGCCCCTCCTCTGCAGGGCAGGAGGACACGCGGAGGGTTCGAGGTCAGGACGGTCTCCGGGGCTCCACCACTCCCACCATCACCATCATGATGTCACGTCTACAGTTCTTTGTGGCAGAAGGGACACGGCAAAAATCGAACACCGGGATGTAACAACTACATCCGAGCTGGGCATCCTGAACGCCTTGCAAGGAGGAGATGGCCACCAAAGAACACCTGTCCCTAATCTCACCCCTCCCTGCCCCAAGCAGGTACACACAGATAATAAAGAGTGCGCATCCGCACATAAAGAGTGCGCATCCGCACAGGCTGATGGCTCTCTGCAGGTCACACACAGCACACAGGGCTGGGCAGGCTCCTCTCTGAGCCCCCTGGGCTCTCGGCACGCAGGCCTGGGCCGTGGGTGACAGTTCACCCATTTTACAGAAGGGTAAGATAAGGCTTCGAGAGGAACAAAGTTCAACAGCACACCAGAGGTGCCACACTCTGGAACATGCATCGTGTGCTGGTTGCACAGGTGTATTTAGTTTGTAAAAAGGCATCACTTTTCTGCGTATATGCACTTCAGTAAAAAGGTTTTTTTTAATTAAAAATGGAAGTTTCCCTGTTTTCCCAGCTGCTACAATATGCTGAGGGTCCCAGTGGACCCTGCACTCCAGGACGGCTTGTCTGCCCGTCTAAGAATGCCCTGCCCTGCCCAGGGCCAGCACACAGCAGCTGCTCTATAAATACATTTCATCCTCCCCACCCAGCCCCTAGCACCCTAACTTCAAGACAGTGAGTAACCTCTGTGAGAGGTGACAAGGGAAAGGGTGGGGTGCCCAGAAGGGTCTGGGTCCCCACTGCCAGCCAGAGGTTCCAGAGAGCAGAGTGGCAGTGACACACACCACCGGAGGCACTGCTGGCAGTCGGGTGCCATCCGAGGGTCAGAGGCCGGCCGGTCGGAGGACAGTGGGCAAGGGGATGATACCCAGGATCAGGGAGGGTCCAGACCTTCAGAGGAGGAAGAATCGTACAGACCAGAGGCAGAGGGCCTTCGCAGGAAGAGTCGTGTGGGATCTGGAGGCCCGTGGACCGAGGCAGCAAAGCTGCTGCAAACAGACACCCCACAGCACACGCAGGGCGACGGGAGCCCCCAGAGCACCTGCCCATTCATCGTCACCAGGGCCCCGCCGGCCACTGGAGTGCAGACGACCAGTAATCCCACCCCGCCTGCGAGGTTCACCGTGCCCGGCCTCCTGAGATTCCTCCCCTCTCATCCGGCGAAGGCAGGACCGGCCCGGGTGGTTCCTAACCTCGGGGGTCACAGAGCCCTCTGATAAGCTGACCCTCTCCCCAGAAACAGACACACACAGGTGCACACACCAAGGCCCCGTGACGTTCCTCCACCAGGGTGGACCCAGCTCCCGCCTGAGAACCCCTTGCGAAGGCCAGCAGGGAGGACGCTGACTTCTCTCTCTTCTCTAAACTAGCACCTCTGGGCGACAGTGCAAGGGACCATCTCAGGAGAAGGCAAGCTCCCCGCTGCCACAGGTATTCCAGTGGGAGTTGGTGGCCACAGGTGAGGGACAAAACTCACCCGGCATCAGCGTCAAGAGGTGGACGGCCCCGCAGACAGGAGTCTCCAATCAGAGGCGTTCCAGCCCCCAGGGGAAGCGCTTTGGAGGGAGGTACCCACGAGGCGAGTCGCCAGTCCCAGCTGTTGGCCAGACACCCAGTAAGTTAACCCTTCCCGGCAGCCAAAGTCCCAGAGGAGACCAGGGAGCCTGGGCTGGGGGAGAATCCGGAGGCAGGGAGCCCTGGAAGCTGCCCCCGGCACAAAAAATCCTAATTCTGCTCCGTTCTTTCTCCCCGAACTGGAAAGACCACATTTTCCCCACAGTTTACACTCTGGGCAGTTCAGGTGCACCCTTCAAAGGCCACAGGTGATGGGGGGTGGATTTCAATTTCCTGCGCTTTTCCCAAACTAAGACTCCTAGGAGGGCCATGGCGGGCAGGCTCTCTCCAGGAGAAGCCACTCCTGCTTCGAAGACATTTAGAAACCACCACACACTCAACTCCTAAGTTTGAAGAGGCACCCTCTTCACTCTCCCGTCACCCTGGGGACTCATGGCGATGGGGGCCTCTTGCGGGGGGCTGCCCCCACCAGCTGGCACCTACCCGCCCACTGCCCCTCCTAGGGCTTGGGGAGCCCCGGCTGATGCGGCCCCAAGCCTACCAGGGGCCACGGGTACCCTGGCTCATCTGGGAGATGTGGCCTCCTGGGGCCCCTCCTGCCCCACGGGAGGAGAGAGGCGGGGGAGGCGGGCAGGATTAGAGTAGCCAGGTGAGGGGCTTGCGTCGGGACAGGCTGTCCTGAGGAGTGATGCACTGGGCTGAGTCCACGACAGAGCCGGCCAGTGGGCAGGCAGCGGGGTGTCGTGTAGCACATGCCAGCCTGGCTGGGACACGCAACCGAACCAAGAACCCACCCTCGTGTCCTGTATTACGTGGGGGGAAAAGACAACAAGCGACCCACATGATGGGTATGGCGATGTCAGTTATGCCTCGCAACATCAATGCTGCGGTTTGCAAAACAGAGCAGGGTAAAGGATTTGGGAGTGGGGTCTGCCGTTTCACATAAGCTGGTCAGGGTGGCCTCGCTGAGAAAGCGATACCTGGGCAAAGACTTGAAGGGGGCAAGAGAGGGCCGGAGGGAGGGCATCCTGGCAGAGGGGATGACCAGTGCAAAGGTCCTGGGGTGAAGCATGCAGGAGGTGGCAGACACTGGTCCTGTGTGCTCCTTCCCAAGGTGACATGCCCACGAGCCCAAGACCCTGTAGGTCAGGGGGCTCAGGTGCATATCTCCCAGGTGAGGAGACTGCAGCTCTTGGAAGGGTGCTTTGACCTGCCCCAGGTCACTCCAGGGATGATCTCTTGACCAGTGGCCCAAGCTTTTGGGGCAGTGAGGAGAAGAAACAAGCAGTGTGAGGAGGGAGAGGAGTGCAGGGCAGAGAGGCTGAGAGCTGGGCCGGCAGCCCAGCCACCACTGCACCCCAGGACTCACGCGGGGTCACCTGGCCGCCACAGATGCAGGAACAGCCCTTCTAGGAAATACCACGGTATCTGGTATTAAGGACCATAAAACATTTAAACCCTCTCCCTAGGGATCGGCCTCACAGGACCTTATCCCAAGGAACACCTGAAGGAAGGAAAAGGTCCTAGACACAATATTTGCTGCAGCCTTCCTTATAATAAGAAAAATAAACAAATAAAAAATCTCCAACATCGGGGTGCCTAGGCTGTTCTCTCAGTAGAAAGTTGTGCCCATTAAAGTAGTAAGAAAATGACTGCAGTGACACCAGAAAATGTGTAAGAAATGTTAAGTCAACACACACACACAACGTAACTATAAACCCCGATTTGTACTAGAATTGCAGGTATGAGAAGGTGCTAGGTGGGGACAAAGATTGAAAAAAGGACTGCATAATGAAAGATGACTTTGTTGAGTCTCTGGATAAATATCTTTAAGTGTTTTAACCCCAGGTTCCATTTATGTTCCTATGACATTCTCTGTGCAAGTTTCTTTTTTTTTCAGGACCACGTATCGCAAGGGTACACAGACCGGGTCGGCCCCCCGAGTGAACAGCCTGAAGCCAGCTCAGGGGCACGGCTCAGATCTGGGCCTCCCTGAGCTCAGCGTCCTGTGAGACGGGGGTCCTCACCACAACCCCACCTCAGAGACTGTGAGGCTTCAACAGAACAATTCATACAAAGCCTCAGCCCGGTAGCAGCACATTTTAGGCACTCAGTAAACACCAGCCGGGGCAGCGCTGGTACGTGTAGCTCATTAAATGTTTCTTTCATCCAGTCCCGGGCCGGTCCTGCTACAAAGGAAAGCACATCAGCTCAGACTCTCGTTCAAACCCCAGCCTGGCCTCCAGCTGCGAGATTTGGGGCCAGACTTTTTATCTCTGCTCTGAGCCTGTTTCCTCATCCATCCAGCAGGAAATGGTAATTACTTAAAAGGCACCGCTGGCTGCTGTGGCGCTGCAGTGAAAAGCACCCAGCAGGTCCTCAAAAAGTTACCTGTCGAGGGGCTTCCCTGGGCGCAGTGGTTCAGAATCCGCCTGCCAATGCAGAGAACGCGGGTTCAAGCCCTGGTCCGGGAAGAGCCCACACGCCGCGGAGCAACTAAGCCCGTGCACCACAACTACTGAGCCTGCGCTCTAGAGCCCGTGAGCCACAACTACTGAGCCCGCGAGCCACAACGACTGAGCCCGCGCGCCTGGAGCCCGCGCTCCGCAACGGGAGAAGCCACTGCAGTGAGAAGCCCGCGCACCGCAACGAAAAGCAGGCCCTGCTCACCGCAACTAGAAAAAAGCCCGCGCGCAGCAACAAAGACCCAATGCAGCCAAAAATAATTAATTAATTTTAAAAAGTTACCCATCGAGCTACCACGTGACCCAGCAATTCCACTCGCAGGTGTGTACCCAAGAGAACTAAGAGGACTCAAATAAATACTTGTACATGCATGGTCACACAGCAGCACGATTCACAATCGCCCAAAGGCAGAGGTAGCCCAAATGTCCATCCACAGACAAATGGATAAACAAAATGTGCTCTATCCATACAATGAAATATTATTCAGCCATAAAAAGCAGTGAAGGACTGACACAGGCTACAACGCGGATGAGCCTTGAAAACATGATGCTCCAGAAGAAGACAGACACAAAAGGCCACACAGCATAGGATTCCAGTCACACGAAATGTCCCAAGTAGGCAAATCCACAAAGACAGACACACAGATTAGTAGTGGCCAGGGGCTGGGGGGGGGGGGGGGCGGGAATGAGGCAAAACCGCTTAATGGGGACAGGGTTTCCTATGGGGGCAATGGAATGTTCTGGAACTAGATCGTGGCGGCTACCCAACATTGTGAATGCACTAAAGGCCAATGGATTATTCACTTTAAAATGGTTAATTTTACATTGCGTAAATTTCACCTCAATAGATAATTTCTAAAGGCACCATTGCACCCCAAGCCCACTGAATTCCCCCCGTGACCTTCTTCCTTCATCCTGGCTTCCCAATCGGCTAACTCAGGCATGGATGACCCTTTCTGTGACCCTGGATTCACGCAGCCCCTTCTTGGCCTGGCCCTCAGAACACCCACAGAGTTCTGCGGGTTCTCCGTGTTTCCCTGCCAGGGGACAGGGAGTAGACCACTCCCACCTATTTCTAGGGTAGGTCTGCCGTTCCCAGCATCCTCGGCCCGTCAGTGTCAGAAAAAGGCCACTCTTTCCCCTCCTGGCCTGGGTACCAGGACCCGTGATTAACGTGCAGTCCCTACCACAGTGGAATCAGGAGTCTGAAGATCCAATGCCAACAATCCCATTTTAACCCATGTAAGCATAGCCAGTATTTATATATAGAATTCATAGCAGATGTCTGGGCTTCCATTCCAATAGCCTGTATTTTACACTGTTCACATGGTTACACTAAACACAACCCAGCTCACTGTAACCCAATCCTCTGCTACTACACCAAAATAAGCAACGTTTTTAGTACACGCCTTATTGATATTCACCAAGCGTTACATTGCTCACTGGAGCAGGCTGGAGGCTGGAGGCAAACTATGGATTTACGGGTCAGGAATGGTCCTTCGTCCCACACCAGCACCACGGGGAAGGCCAAGAAATGGAAGACAACGTGGGGTACACTCAGGGAGCCTACAGCGCAGTTGGGCAGGACACACATTATACACACATGCGCACATGCAGTTAACCACCTAAGCAGGAAGAGAAGGCAGGTGAGTGACATGGACAGGGAGGTGCCTGGAGGAAAACAAGCTGTCTGGTGAAGCTGGGCGGCCTCCCTGGAGGAGGCAGACATGAACAAGACTTAGCGAAAGCCTAGCATACGGAGGTCCGACCCCGAGATGCAGCTATGTGCTCAAGGCAATGAGTTCTACCCACAATTACTTTCCTGACGCCTAACGGCTCTGGGTGGCTTCTAGCTTGGGCTTCTCAAACTGGGCACTCGCCACCCCTCCTTCCCACTTGCTCATACCTGCATCCCCAGGGGCAGGAGCTCCTCCTCCAGCTGTGCCTGCGTCTGCTTCCACGTGTCCTCTGTTCTGTACTTGCCCAGCCCTGCACCACACCACGTGCTGAGCAGGAGGCTTTCCAACCAGCCCCGACTGCCGGAAGAGACAGTCCCTCCTAATTCGTGTCCTTCAGAAAGTCCTGGGTCCACTACATCCCTTTACACATTTTACAACCAGCTCCCCAAGTTCCATAAAATCCGCGTTGGGATTTTTCATGGCATTGCTTTTAAAGTGTTTACAATATGAAAAAAGCAAAAATGTCAGAGCTTAGCTGGCAGGACAGAGAGACAATGATGTTCATGACACTGTTGTCTGTGGTGGTGAAAGCCTGGGTTTACTAGTTTATTCAGTTATGGTGGGAGGTGGATGGGGGTGATGGTTGTACAACACATGAATGTACTTCATGCTACCGAACTGGACACTTTAAAATGGCTAAGAGGGTAAATTTTAAGTTATGTGTATTTTAACACTATTCAAAATAATAACATGAATAAAAACTGATGGTCTAGTAATACTGTAGAATATTATAAGCTACTAAAAAGAATGACTCAGAACTACAGCTACAGCCTTCATTCAGGATTTGTTATTTTACATGTTGGCTGGTCATTAAAGCATGTCTACTATGTGCTATTTATTCATTAACTAAAGCCAGTGTAGACTCTATACCTATTTCGTGAAATGGGTTAAGATCTAATCTTCCCATTTACTTTGATGTTCAAATGTTTCCTACGTTTGGACAGTGAGAGTCCCTTTATGTTGGCTCTTGGGTCCCCTTGACACGTCCCCACCATCGCTTGAGGATTTCTTTACTTTCTTTCTGGGACAGTGACACGCTCCAGGCTCACATGTATCTCTCCCTGCCCCCGCCGGAGAATCGGCCCTTCCTCGAGGAGCTCTGGTTCCTTTGAGTGGAGAGTGATCCTTAGAAGCCAAGACCTGGGTGCTGGGTGTGCTCGCTGCTTCTGGACCTTCTCGGCAGACGGAGCTGGGAAACATACACACAGTCTCTCCTCCTTATTCACCGATGCCAGCCTGAAGGGTCGCCCACTGGCTCAGATTTATTTATAACCCCATCGATGCCCAGGAGCTTTCCGATCATTCCTGGACACACACATGCACAGAGGGGCGGAAAAACAGAGTCGCCTGATGCACCAGCTCCCAGCCAAGGTGGCACAGGCGAGCTCTGCCCTCCTGCCTCAGCTCACACTGTAAACGAGCGTCCTCTCCAGTCGTTAGTGCCACATTGTTGGCATTTCTGCGCTTTCTGTGGGTGATTTCACTGTTGAAAACGGCCCCAGGCACAGGGCTGAGGGGCTGTTGGTGTGCGGGGTAGCTGCAGTGTGGTGTACGCACAGAGGAAATGGGCGTTAGATGAGCTTACAGCATCACTGGTCATGGGCCAGTGTGAATGAACCAGCAATACCTATTACATCAGGTGTCTTTAAACAGAAACACAGGTCTAACAAGGTTGCATGTCGATCGGCAGATGAAAATGTGACCAGAAGCTCTGGGGGGGGAACCCAAGCCTGTATCTCCCCCACGACCAGTGGTTCAGAATTCACTCATTCAGTGTTTGCGGTGGCTTTATACACCAGAATTACTGTGAATAACGAAAACCCACTGTATATGTATATACGTACATTCCTACACATACACCCATAATATTTCTCTATTTCTGTGTGTGTGTGTGTGTGTACACGTGGTAAAAATCCATGACTTCATGGCTGTCCTTGCAATGTTAAACCTTTCCTCGGGGTACTTTCTAGTCTCCCCTCTTTCTACGTTTGTCAGTATGCTCTCCAAAGTGGAAACGTGGCTTTTGTGATGGTCAATATATTTACTTACCTGCTCAGTATCACCAACTCCCAACCACTCCCATAGGCTCTGCTGGCCTCCCCCCCACCAACCTCCCCCAGCCCATGTCACCAGTGGCACCTCTACGTGGCACCCCACCATGACCTCACATCCTCAAATGCCAGGCACCAACATTTCTGCACCGGGAAGGGAAGGGAAGGGAAGGGAAGAGCACTGCTGGGAATCGTGCTGAATCTATAGATCACTGAGGGGAAAACTGACATTTCTACGATATTGTCTTCCTATCCATGAACATTTATCTAGGTCTTCTTTAGCGTCCCCGTAAAATTTTGTTATTTTTTTTTTTTGCATACTATCTGGCACATTATTTCTTCAATATACCCCCAGGTGCTTCAAATAAAATTCAAAGCATTAAAAAAAAAATGAAACTAGCATGACTGTAACAGAGAGAGATTGCCAAATTCCCATGAATCCTATGATAAAACATGAAACTTCAAAGACACTTGGGTTGGGATGGGGACAAAGCCTCCCCCACTCCCCAGGCAGGAAAGCTCTATTTCCCCTCTAAGAGGAAACGGGCGAAAAGCACTGATCTGGCTAAAACGATAGGGACCAAGGAGAAACCTGTGCGGTCCCCCAAAGTGCAAGCGAACGAGCCTCCCCAGCTCCAAGCACAGAAAAGCTCCGTCCCTCCCCTCCAAGTGCAATAAAAGAACCACACGCGGCTTGGCCCAGAATGAGGCTCGGAGATCTTAAAATGGCTGGGAATAGTCACTGCTGTACCATTAGTAGCATCTCAGCAAAATCACACCTCAGTGTCTCATGGAACTTTCCTAATTAAGGGAGAAGCAATACTAAAAATCCAAGCTCACTTTTCTGTGGGAAGTTCCTCGAAGCCGAGGGCCCCCCGCCCCACATTTCCGTCCCTGCCCTCAGCTCCCGGGAGGCCCTCGCCACCTGTGCTGCTCTCACAGCGGGAGCAGCGGCCACAGGAGCCCTCGTGCAGCTACAGCGACCACAATTCCGGCCACAGAACCCCGTGTTTGATCTCGGGCTTCGACCCAACTGAGATAGGCTCTTTTTGGTGACACCATCCTGCAGTTGTCTAAATGTTCTAAAGGAGAGACTTGACATTTACAACAATAATAAAATCTTGGGTTTCCTTTAACTGAACAGATGTTCTGCCTTTTATGGAAAGCTCAGCAAACTCAAACTTGTAGGCCTGAAAGGGCTGAGCCCGAGTGATGAATCTTTGATAACATCTCCGAATGCCCGGGAATGATTCTACTCCCTGGTTTCCACCTCGGCTGAGTTATCACAGCCCCCACCCAACCACCCACCCAAAGACTCCTCACCATCCATCCATCCATCCATCCATCTATCCATCCACCCACCCTCCCACCCATCTCAGAACCCACTGAGCCAGGGAATATCCCCAAATTCCTCTCTCCGTCCCCCTACCATGGCCTCAGGCCCCCCACCCTCTCCACCCCCATGCCTTTCACCGCTCCCACTCCCACCAAACCCTCCCTGGTGGCTACGCCGGGCCCCGGTGAAAGCCTGGGTCCTCCGTGAGCCCTCCCAGCCCACCCCGCTTCCCCGAGGGTGTTGTGTGTACCCTCACCAGGCGGGCCACACCCCACTCCCCAGGGCAGGGATGGGGGTGTCACCCACACGGTCCCATGCAGAACAGGGCTGGCTGCCAAAGGGGCGGTGGTCTACCCTTCCCATTCCAGGCGCTTTTTTGTTTTAATTTATTCATTCATTCATTCACTCATTCGGCTGCACCGGGTCTTAGTCGTGGCACGTGGGATCTTTCGCGCGCGGGATCTTCGTTGCAGCACGTGGGCTCTTTAGTTGTGGCATGCGGGCTCTTAGTTGCAGCATGCGTGTGGGATCTAGTTCCCTGACCAGGGATGGAACCCGGGCCCCCTGCCCTGGGAGCGCGGAGTCTTAACCACTGCGCCACCCGGGAAGTCTCCAGGCGCTGTCTTGATGATGATCGATTGATTGATTGAGTTGCTGCCATTCGCATACAAATAACGAAGAAACAGCAGATTTCGTTTCAAATCTGTAGCAGATGTCGCCACGGTTGGCAGACAACTGTAAGCCATTCTGAAGGACAGCCTGCCTTTTCCCAAACCAAGGCTGCTCGGTTTATAAACAGCTTTTATCACGACCACAGGGGTGGGGGCGTTCGGAACAGACACAACTAGAATGCGGCTCCCGGGGCCGGGCACACGGGTGATGGCTGGGAAGGAGCTCGAGGAAACTTCCGGAACACTGGGAAGTCCTACGCTCGACCGGGGCTGACAGGTGAGCTGTGGATATTCACCAACCTGCTTTCCTAAGGTCTGTGCACATGGCTGGGTGCGGGACAAAGGCCACCCCCCACCCCCGTCCCAGCCCAGCCATGTGGTCACACCCTGCTCCCCGCACTCACCCCACACTTGTCCGGCTCCCAGTGCCTCCCCACCTGCCTCCCCCGTTCCGTCCACACGTTCCCCCCCACCGCCCCGACCCTCAGCCAGGCCCAGGCTCCCAGTGCCTCCCCACCTGCCTCCCCCACTCCGTCCACACGTTCCCCGCCAACGCCCCGACCCTCAGCCAGGCCCAGGCCCCCCACTCAGCTTGGAGAGCACCCTCTCCCTTCCAGCTCGGTCACCCCCGTTTCTGATGTTCCCCAGCCCCCATCCCAGTCTCTCTAATACATACATACATACATACATACATACATACATACATACGTACACACACACACACACACACACACACACACACACACACACACGCAAGCACGCATGCGTGCGGCCTATAGGAAGGTGGTAATTAACCCTGAGGCCCCCGGCAAGCTTCCCGAGCAGGGTCCACATTTCAAAGGTCAGGGAAGCAGGGACCACATTTCAAAGGTCAGGGAAGCAGGCGAACAGGAAACGGTCGGGGGGGCAGGTTTGGGGGGGTGGAGCAGGAAAGAAGAAATCAGCTGCAAAAGATAAAAAGAAAATAGGGTAGTTTGTTTCAGCCACCTTAGAGCACAAAGAAACTTAGGACGTGGGCCTCCCGGTCTTCATGAAACAGGGAGATGGGCTGGGGGGTTGTCCCCTGCATGGGGGGCTATGGCCCTGACACGGGGCCACTCAGGCCCTAGGGCAGGCAGGAGGGCACACTGGCCATGCTGAGGACAGGACTGAACCTCCGTTCTGGGAAGAGCCTGGGCTTGGAAGGTACTGGAAGACCTGGGGGACAAACAAAGGGCCGGAACCTGACCCAGGCCCAGTGCCTGCAGAGGGACCCCTGGGTGTCAGGGCAGCCAACCGCCCCCAAGGGCTACTCTGAGGGTCCCGACCCTGACCCAGCTGACCTGGCCTGTTTCAGGAATGACCGTGTGGCCTTAATTCCCACCCAGCAAAGGGTCACCCCCAGCCCAGGGTCACCCCCAGGGATGACATCAGATTGCCATCGAGCCCCCCACCTCGCAAGTGGTAACCACCAGTGCCCAGCCCCCAGCCCAACACCCACAGGGGACCACAGACCCAAGGGGGCCGGGCAGAGGAAGAAATGCCTGCTGTGTGCTCCCAACCCTCTACCTTTGCCCAACTACCCTCATGACCCCCTGCTGAGGGAGGAGCTAGCTTATCTACCTTTTTTAGTAGATAAGGTATCCAAAGCACAGCGGTCACCAAGGTCACCAAGGTCACATAGCAAGGCCACACGCACCACGCAATTGGCAGGGGCGGGGGTGGAGCCCCGATCCTGCGCTGGGCTTTTCCCTCCACCACCTCCCCCGCCCCAAAACCCTATGGACTCTAGACTAAATCTGTGTGAGGGAACAAAGCCCCAAAGCAACCAACAAGTACCTCCAGGAACATAAATGTCGACAAATCTCACCAAATCCCTTGATGAGAACGGCTGGGAGCTTACTCTGACCTTAAGACTCAAACAGGACGCTGGGTCATCCCACATGGTCAGCGGAGAGAGAGAGGGTCCCCATCCAGAGGTGACAGCTTGAAGAAGCCACCCCAAAGCGAGGGTGGCAATAAAGAGCCGTGCCGGCGACGTCGTGTGTCACCCTGGGCACAACCCGGCTCGTAGGACAGTCACCGCCCTCTCTCCCCAACCTGTCAAGGCTGCCTAGGCAGAGGGGGACCCAGGGGCAGGTGATTACCAGTCTAAAGGCTCTGAGAAGTCCCGCAGTGAGAAACCTAGTTCACTTCCTAAGCCCCAGGATTCCCCAGATGCATCTGATCACAAATAGTTTCTAGTCTTGGCCCAGGGGATACGTTTTGCAAAACCTGGGGTCCTAGGATGTTGGTGATCTCAGCTCCACACCCTCACTTTCCACCACCCCAGCCGCCTCCCCCGCCTTTCACGGACAAGGAGGCTGATGGCCACCGAGATCCGGGGCTCCCTGGGGAGGGGGGGCCTCACTCACCCCACACATGCAGCTGCCACGAGGAGCCCCTCCGGCTGTGGCCGGTGGCTGCCAGCCTTGATGGAGAGGCTTCCTCCATCTGGTTACGAGGAAATCGTTTACAACAGACCACCCGGGATACAGATGACCCAACAGTCTCCAAGGCATCGGTCCACACTCCACGACCAACGCAGCACAGAACCGGTGACCCAACTGACCGGGACCCCCAGGCCGAGGGCTCGCATCCGGCCTGCAGGCCACCCAGAGCTGGTTCACAACTACTATCTAGAGTCCAGTCCAAACACCAGTGAGGGGAGGACACGTCCCACGCCAGGGCCAGTCAGCAGAGACAGATGGCCTTTCCCCAGACCGGGTCCATTACTGTAGCCCATTGGTGGTGGAAGCCGGGGTCTACGGAACACTGCACAGCGGAGATTTTCCTGCAAGGGCAAGTGCTTCTCCATGAAAGCCATTTCCCCCATAATTATGTTTTAATTGGGCAAATATATATATTCCACCGCAGTGGCTGTGCAGATGCTGATAGGGCTGGGGGGCCGGAAGCAGAGGCCCAGGGGCCTGAGAGGGAAGGAAACAGGTGGTGAGGGCTCACCTCAGGCACCTCTGTCCCTCCCTCCCTCCCCTGCACCCACAAACACCCCGACACACACACCCACACTTGCACTCACTCTGCAAGCCCTAATTCAGCGACGGTGGGATGTTACCCACTC
Organism: Balaenoptera borealis; assembly: GCF_965194805.1. Lineage (NCBI taxonomy): Eukaryota > Metazoa > Chordata > Mammalia > Artiodactyla > Balaenopteridae > Balaenoptera > Balaenoptera borealis. Next base: position 4,950,104 of record NC_138868.1, read on the forward strand.
GGTGATACCTAGGACAAGTTTTTAGGGAATATGACATTTCATTTATGTCTGCCCATGTGCGTTCTCACTAATTAGAAGGTTCAGGGCAGAGCAGGAAAAATATGTATTTCAGAGTCCCAGTTTGACTTGCCAGAAACCAGCCCATTCCTAACATTCTTATTTTCGACAAAATATAGCATTCTGATTACATACCATTTCGGTTCCATGGCTCCCGGCCTGCCAGGCTCCCAGAAGCGGCCCAAGGCCACGGCAAAGATGGAGAGACAGGTCTTGGGATGGGGACTGACTCGGGCCCTGGAGGATGATACGCCCGTCCATTCGGACAGAAGGCAAGTCAGTGGCTTTCAGCCGAAGGCCCAAGGCCCCAACCTTAACAGGCCCCAGGTGGCACCCCAGGTCTGTACAGGAGGCGGGCCACCCCGGAGAGGGGTTCTCGCGGCACTGCCCCCTCCAGGCCTGTTTCCTTGTCTGGACCGAGGGCCCAGCATCACGCTTATTTAAATGCACTGTGGCTCGTCAGCCAATTCAAATAGCAAGTAAGAGGTAGGCACTGGAGTCTCAGTCTGCCAACTGCAGTCCCTGTACGACCCTGAGAGTTCCTCAGGCTCTCCTAGCCTCAGCTTGCTCATCTGTGCGATGGGGTCTGATGGCACCCCGCCCCCAGAGAGGCAGGAAGGATTCAATGAGTCAATCGATGAACATCTCAGAGCCTGCCTGGTACACTGTAAGTTTTCAATAAATGTGAGCTATTTTTATCTATCGAGTCTAGAGATTTCTATCTCGGGTGTTCTAAGGCAGGATGTATTGACCAAAAAATAAAGATTTTCGTTAAATGCAGGCCTCAAATAAAGTGATCCCATAGAGATCGTTCTTAATGGAGACCAGTATCAGAACTGCCCTAAGTGCAAGCTTTCAGGGTCACTTAGCTGTCCTTGGGAATCAACCAAGGAGGCACTTCTAAGGGTACTGTGTGTGCGCCCACGTGTGTGTGTGTGTGCGCGCGCGCGCGTGCCTCTGTGTGGTTCACAGGTCCCTGAAGGAGCACACACGCCCTGTGTCTCAAGTAACGAAGCGAGAGGCCAAGCAGCGGAGGAGGGCCTGAAGCCCCCTGGGCTCTGGTGATGCCCACCTGGTTCTACCTGGCTCTCCAGCCAACTCTGCATCTGCACTGTGTCCTGGAGACCTGCCCTTGGCACAGGACTGGTATTTGATACAAGAAAGACAAAAAGAAGAGGAAAGGGGCCAGATCAACTCCTGGTAAGAGAGACAGTACCAAGTCCCAGGGTCCACAAACGCAATGCAGACACAAGAATTTAGCGCAAGGCCACACAGTTAACTCAAGGACTGGGGACAAAGGTGCACGCTGCAGTGCCTCTAAGTTCCAACCCTCAAATCCCCCCCACACAGGCAAGCAGACAGCCAGGCCCCCGGCAGTCAGCCAGGGCCTCTCACCAGGCTGGCACGGACTGGTCATTTCCACCGAGGTGGGGGAAGGTGGGATCGTCCCACCTCCCCCCATGCCCACTGGCAAGGAAGGTGGCGTGTTCCTTGTGTGGTTACAGAGACCTCATTGTTCTGCCCCGCAGAGAGGAAACTGGAGAGGTGAGCTCAGAATGCATTTTGGAATCAGCAGAAAAGAACATCTGGGAAAGGAAACACGCTTCAGAAACAAACATACCTTTGTACCAGCTTTTCTTTAAGTGTAGCAAAAAAATAATGATAATAAAGACGTGCCAAGTTGACCATCATTCTACAAAGTCTCCTTTTTTTGGGGCAAGATTGGGAGGCTCTGTTTTCCAATGATCTTCTGTTCCAGGAAAAAAGCAGCCATCTGGGTGCCAAGACCCAGAGACTGCCCCAGGAGCCAACAGGACCTCGGGCTCAGGATACCTAGTCCCACAGAGAGAAGGGGACAGACGAAAACCATCAGATAAAAGAAAACTCAAACCTCTTGCCCCCGGTCCCTGCTGAAGCCTCTCAGGACGCTGACATTCTCTGAGGAGCTGGCAGTTTTCAATTCCAAATATTTATGTGAGTTTGCGGGCTGCCTATAAAGTTCAGCGCCGAGGATCAGCACTGATTATTTTTGGAACCAAGCTGAGCATCAGGTCTGGAGGTTCATAAGAACGTGGAGAAGCCCACGACTAGGGTTTTGCGGGGCCCCAGCTGAGCGCATCCAGCATGCTGGGGACCCTGCAGACAGGTAGGTAAAGACGGAGCAGGTTTCACCAAAGAGAAAACCTGGAGAAGCCCCCTCCTCCCCTCCCCCAGCCCCTCTCTCAGCCACTGTGCCTGGATGCCGCTCACTTCCCCACATCCGACCACCCTTTCTGAATCACAGCCCGTGATTCAGTCACACCTGATGTGACCTGGTCCCCGTAGCAGGCGGGGCTGCCGTCACCCCATTTTATGGACCAGGAGAGTGAGGCACAAGGTGACCAAAGTCACACTCAGCCAATCAACGATGAGCGATCAAAGCGCTCAGGTTCTTTCCACACTTGAAATCCATTCATTTTACCTAATGGGGCAATCGAATGACCCCAGGACTGTCTGCAAAAGGGCTGGACACCGGGGCAGCATCCAGACAGGGGGAGACCACCCCCTGAGGCACTGCCGTGACCGTCCCGGGAGGATGGCGGCCCCTCAGCCTCTGTCTGGGTCCCCTCGTGCGTTCCAGGACAAGCCCTCTGTCCTCGGGCAGCAGAGACGCGTGCTGCAGCCTGATGCTCCTTGCTGCTCCTTCTGAAGCAGAGAGAGCAGGGCCCAGAAAGCAGGACACTGCTCCGGCGGGGGAGCCCGAACAGGCTGGGGGGTCAAAGCGCCTCCTGTCATCTCTGGGGCTCCCACCCCGGGTTCCCACCTGCCAGGGTGGGCAGGGAAGATCATCGTTCCTGTGCACCCATCCGTAGCCACACAACAACCCAAGAGCCCAAGTCCAAGCTCCTCCCCCCTGCCCGGGGACCCTCCTCACCAGGACCACATGGGCTCTGGGGGGGCCTCAGGGGTTCTAAGCGTGGAGCTACGTGTCTCCTGCATGATGAAGCCTTGAGTCTGGGGGTGGAGGAATGGGGCGCGTCCCATCACTGGGTCACTCCACAAACTCATGCTTCCCCTCAGCCTCATCAGTGACCACGGAGATGAGGCTGACCTCCCTGCCTCAAGAGCTGGTCGAAGGAGTGGAGCAATAGCCCTCCAGAAGGTAAACCTTTCGGGGAGAGAGGCCGATCCAGAGGAAGACGGGGTCCGGACGGCACCTCCGGGGAGCAGGCACGGGAAGGAAGGCCCTTCACAGCCCTCCCCGGTACAGTCGCCGCTGGCCTGGGCCAGCCATGAGGATGGAGCCCCTGCCTGCCTGTGCTCATCCGGCTCCCAGGGGCCTGGTGCTGTGCCGGGCACACCTGCCAGAGGCTTAAATTACTCCTGGGCTAGAGGCAACACCAGGGGGTCAGGAGAGCCGGGAGCCTCCCGGGTCAAGGAGGAGGCCGGTCCCACCTGAGCAGGTGGAGAGGGCAGGTACGGAGGGAGGGCAGGGAGCTCAGGGCTGCACAGGAGCGGGGGCTCCACCCTGCAGGCAAAGGGCGCTGACCGTCCACGTCCCAGAGAGGGAAGCCACAAGGAGCAGGGACTTCAGTTTGAGGGTGAAGAGCCAGCACCTGGGCTGCCTTGTCCGCCCTTCAGCGGGGAAGGTGATGGGGTAGGAAGGGGGGGGTGGGCAGGCCAGCGATGCTGGGGGGCTGGGAGGAGGGATGCTGGTCAGCTGATGAGAGAGGAGACCCTGGGGGTCGGCCAGGATGGCTCAGGGAAGAAGGAACAACATCCTCTGAGGAGGGAGAGGCAGGGATTGAGCTCCTGGCCACACCCTCCCGGCCATGCCTCCAACAGAGCACAGGTTCCAGGAGAGACGCTGCCCTCAGATACCTGTACCTGCGCCCCCAGCCCCAGGGTTCCCGGCACCCACCTCACCGGGCTTCCAGCTACAAAATGCATGCCGGATTGACCTCGGCAAGGAAGCAAGTCCAGCACTGGAGCCATCAGGCCACTCGGGGCAATTAACGCAACTCAACACTCACCTTCTCAAAAGAGATGGACTGAGTGGTCCGAGCGGAGACGGCTCCCACCAAGCCACCTTCCAGCTGGAGTTGAACCTGATTCCAGAATCCCCTGAGGGCCCTCGCCCCAGAGAATAACAATTATGATTGCCATAGTAACCCTAATAGCTAATAACTACTGAGGGCGCACGGGAGCTGGCCCCATGCTAAGCACTTTACAGCCTCACCTCTTTGCATCCTCAGGTGTGTCTAAGCGGCGGCACTACGATTACCCCCACACACACCCCAACAGGTGGGGAAACTGAGGCCAGAGGGGCAGCTCACTTGTCCGAGGCTGCAGAGCTGGGAGTGGAGCCAGGAATGTGAGCTGAGCCAGAACAGGTGGGAGGGGCCTGCTGTGCCCTGGGATTCCAGGCCGGGGAGGCTGGGCGGGCAGCCCCCAGGGCCCCCAGGCTCGCGGCTGGGATTCCTCCAGCAGCTCTCTCAGCTGTTCACAGCAAACCGAGGTGGGGAGACAACAGGGAAGGAGGCCGGGAACTCAGTGTGTCCTCTGTCCAGGGGTGCCTGAGACAGCGGGTCTGCTCGGAGGCCAGCACTGGACACGGCTGCTGGAGGGGACAACACATCACGCCACACGTGCCACGGTGGGGTGACCTTCCCGAGTGTCCACTAGGGACCAAGCTGGCCTTAGGTACTACGGGCAGGCAGGAGCAGCACGAGGCCCACCCGTCCTCTTCACACCTACAAAGAGTGGGCAGGGGACACTTGAACCAAATGTGTCCCTTGGTGTCCCTCACCACTCACAGATCAGAACGCATTCCTAACTGGGCACCCCCATCTGTGTCACCACCCTGCTTTGCTGACACCAGCTAGGGAAGTCTGGAAAAACCCTAACCTAGGCAAGTCCGGAAAAACCCTAACCCTCTCCAGTTCCCCACTGAAAACACAACATCCCCTGAGACCCCAGCCATCCAGAGACCTTAAACCTTACTGCAGTAAGATCAGACTAGTGATTAAACCCCCAGAGTTTCTGGAAAACTCTCCCCTCACAGGTCCAAAGTCCCTAACACAACCCTCTAGGCATCCAGGGCTGGGGGGCGGTGTGTGGGGTAGGGTCCCACCTTCAGCCACCTTCCATCCCGGCAGGGCGGGGCAATGGGTACCTAGACAAGAAGCTCCAGAAAGGCCGGTGATGTTAAGACACAGGAGCCCAGGGGGAGAAAGGCTGGCCTGGCAGGTGCTCTGAGGGCATCTTCTTGGATCCTCACGGGTGGAGCAGAGCAAGGGGGCTGCCTGAAGCCCAGCACCCACCTTGCAGCCCGACCTGCCTGGATCCTGGAGCAGATCCCGCTTCATCCTCCAAATCAGTTATTCCCAGCCCGGGTCCACAGCCCAAGGGGCCACGCGGTGTGCTGGCCCCAAGAGTCACTTTCACGGCTGAAAAGCCAAATGGAAACTCCCCGGTGAGAGGTTGATGGAAACCCTGCAAGCCCCAGCAGCCCGGCTTGGCGATCGTGAGTGTCTGGGATCAATAAGCAGAAAAGGTTACTACTTAACAAATGTACTTTCCTTGGAAGGATAAACCCTTTCAAAGTAAAGGGGAAATTTTTAAAAAGCTAGACCTGGTAGCCAAAAGCATGGGAACTGCTCTTTGGCTCTGAGCAATCCTCTGTACATCTTGAACCGTTCACTGCTCAAGTGCCTTCTGAAAGGAGGTGCGGGGAGGGCTGCCTCGAGGGCAGATCACCGCCTGCACCATGGTGACCAGGACCACGCTCTCCAGGCAGGGGCGCACGCACGGGTCCCCTGGACCGCCCCCCAGCCCCGCCCCGGCAGAGCTAGACAGCCAGCATCTGTGAGCTGACACTCCACTTGCAGAGAACTCTGCCAGCACAGACCACCCCCCCGGCGGCACCCGGAGCAAGCGGTCAGCAGTTCGTGGGTTCTGGGCAGCCTAAGAGCTGCAGCAGGGAGCCAGGCAAGGACCCAGGCTGCGGTGGCCACGACCGGCGTAATGAGCCTCTTGAAAGAGAGGGCAGCAGCGGGAGGCCCCCGGCGGCCGGGCTCGGGAGCTGCTCTCCCACGATACAGCACGGGCCCCGGGAGTCAACCCGGGCTGAGCAAACGCATGCAGAGACCCGGGCAGTGACAACGCAACAGGAACAAGCTTCAGATGCTCAAGGGCGCGACCCTGAAGGGGCAATGTTCTCGTAAAAAAAAGTTTTTTTTTTTGGATGCGCTGCACGGCTTGCAGGATCTTAGTTCCCCGACCAGGGATCGAACCCGTGCCCCATGCAGTGGAAGCACAGAGTCTTAACCACTGGACCGCCAGGGAAGTCCCAGGGCAATGCCCTCTTAATGCTTAAACTCCTGAAAGCTCATTAACAATATCCTCACTCAGCTACCTACTCTGTAGTTGTAACTCAAAAGCACAGAAACCTTCTTTTTTAGCATAAAAATTCTTGTACCACTATTTCTACTTTTTTTGCATGACTGAAGACGTTCTACAGTTTTTTGAAAGATGATAAAAATGACGGGTGAAGGATGCAGACGCCAGGCCCCACTGTGACATCTCAGTCCGGGCTGTGGAAGGTGGGGAGGTATTACGTGGACCCAGGACATCGCGGTCCAGTGCGTTTAGGATGCACTGGGTTTCCCGAAGTAAAATAAAGGCCAGCTTTATTTGTTGCAGGCCATCTTAGAATCCAGACCCCGGAAATATGGGCTCTAGAGGGGGGAGGGGGGTCCCACACTTGGCCCCAGAAGCCTCTTGTCATGTAGCAGGACAGCTGTTTCACAGTCTGGGAAACAAAGCCAGGCTGGAGTTTGGGATGCACACGGGAGCTCGCAACGCTGTAGATTTAGGGGCCAGGGGAAGTAAGGATGGGAAAGATCCGCTCCCTGGACAGACAAGGCCTCGGGAATCCTCCGGGCAGCTACGCTGAGTGTCCACTGCACACCAGACACCAGGCCAGAGGCAGAAGGACGAAGATGAAGGTGATCTGTCCCCCAGGCCCTCTCAGGCTGGGTGGACCATGAAAGGTTCTGGACTCCGAGGAGATGGATCTGCCTGGAAAAGCGCTCACCCCGGAGAGCAGAGGCACATCCTCAGTGGCAGCATGGAATACTGGGCCAAAAAGTTCCAACTCTGGACACCACGAAACCAGTGTAGTTTTTCTTAGAAAGGGAAGGATATGATGAAACTAGTTTTCAAAAAATTAATCTGGCCAGAGTGAAAGCTAAACGGGCAAGGGGAAGGTTCTAGAAAGCAGAGACCAACTAGAAGCTGATGTAATCCTCCACCTGGAATCTAGTCCTCCATGGGGTACTGTGGAGGCCCCGGGGGGAAGCCTCAGAGCCCAGGGGTCTGGGTGCGGGAGGGAACAGAGACAGGCCTGAATCTGGACAGCAGAGGAAGGACAGTCATCAAAGTGCTCCCCGCTTCCAGCCTGAGTAAAGAGGAATCCAGCGGGGCCAAGGCGGGCTCCTGTCGCACCCCGGTTCCCCGCATTCAGTCTCCTTTGGGGAACCAAGCTCACTCTGGGGAAAGTTCAGAGAAATGGCCTCCCCCACAAAGGCCAGCCGGAGAACACACCTTGACCTGCAACCAGCTTGCGGGGAGGACATCCCCTCAGCTCCCATCGTGGACAACGCCTGCTCCTTCCAGGGCGGAGTCCCAGGTGGCAGCTGTCCGCACGTGGCAACTCTGGAAAGCACCCAGGCCCCCGGGGCTCAAGTGTCCGGGCCGGGGCCACGCACTCAGGTGGCCTTTAATGCCCATTGAGCAATTTCCTGAGAGTTTTGGGGACCTACCTAGGCAGGTACCACCTCCCCATCTGGGTTAATAGAGGGTACAGCCCAGGGAAGAAATTAAGGTTGCTCACATTTTGTTCTGGAATGAACGAGGGGAGGGGAGCAATCATTCACGCAGTAATTATATTTGCCTCCGGGCGAGCGCTGGGATTAGTTGCACTAGAGCCTGTTTCCTGAGCAGACGCTGCCGTGAGCCAGCCAGCAGGAGAATCCCAGGCAATCCAGCGTACACACCGCCTCTGAAGCACGCCACGTGCTAAGAGGAACCAAAAATGTGAAAACCAGCTCCGTTGCGGCCACAGGTGGACTTCCTTCCACAGCCAGAGACCAGCCTGCTTGGTCAGAGGCCACTTCTAAAGTCCAGCCCTCCGACACCTGTTGAATGTCACCATTTACTGTCCCCGGATCAAAGGATAGAACCTCATAGGCTGACTCTGAAGTTTATCCCAAAAGAATAAATGCACAAGAAGAGTCAACACAATTTTTTGAAAAGAGCAATGAAGGGGTAATTGCACAGTCGATCTCAAAATATACTATGATGCTATGGAAATTAAAACAGCAGCAGGCTGGCACAGAAAGACAGCCACAGGTCAAGAGAGCAGGACAAAAGTTTCCAGAATAAGGAGCCAAGCACCTGCGGACACTGCAAGTGAAAGAGTGCCATTTTAAATGAATGAGGATAGGATAGGCCACGCCATCAACTCCCTAACCACTTACTGGGGGGACAGTTCAGATCCCTACCTCATACCATATTCCCCCTCCCCACCAAAAACCAGAATAATGTCTGAATATAAAACAACAAAATAATAACAGTCTTGGAAGAAAATAAAGGAAGATGTATTTATAGTCTCGGGGTAGAGAAACAAGGCATAGAACCCAGAACCCATAAGAGAAAAGACTGAGTTTTGTTACATGAAACTTTCTAATGTCTTTGCCATAATAAACCACCAAAAACAAGGATGAAGGACTAGCTACAGATCAGAAGAAAAATCTGGAACAAATATAATAAAGAATTAACGTCCACACCAAATAAAAAGTTCCTACAAATCAATAAGAAAAAGGTAAGCAACTCAACAGGAAAATGGGCCAAGTATAAGAGTAGGCAATTTGCACATAAGCCAGTAATGAAGGGAAGTGCACCCAAAATGTGTTATAATTTTTAACCAAATTGATTTTTAAAATAGAATCTGGTGATTCCCAGCACCGAAAGGAGAAGGAAAAGCATGTACCCTCAGAGATGCCTGGTAGGGTATAAATTGGTGCAGCCTTTTTGGAGGAATTTGTCAGTATCTTTAAAATTGTATAAATGGGACTTCCCTGGTGGCGCAGTGGTTAAGAATCTGCCTGCCAACGCAGGGGACACGGGTTTGAGCCCTGGTCCAGGAAGATCCCACATGCCGCGGAGCAACTAAGCCCATTCGCCACAACTACTGAGCCTGTGCTCTAGAGCCCGTGAGCCACAACTACTGAGCCCGCGTGCCACAACTACTGAAGCCCATGCGCCTAGAGCCCGTGCTCCGCAACAAGAGAAGCCACCGCAATGAGAAGCCCACGTACCACAACGAAGAGTAGGCCCCACTCGCCGCAACTAGAGAAAGCCCACACGCAGCAACGAAGACCCAACGCAGCCAAAAAACAAACAAACAAATAAATAAAAGAACACATGATCTTAACTCATTTAAAAAAATATTGTATAAATGGACATACTCTTTGACAAGGAAGGTATCCTACAAAAATGCTTGTGTACGCACATGCACAGGTGCATATGCAATGTTATTCACTGTGTCATGCCCTGTAATAGCAATAAAGCCTGGAAAAACTTAAGTGCTCCGCAACCGGGTAAAAGCCATGAAATACGGTGTGCCCATACTACAAAATACTACTTAGTTTTTAAAAAGGAACGAAAATCTAAAAATAAAGATATAGAAAGTGTTTGTCATACATTAGCAAGTGAAAAAGAGAGGCTACAGAATGATAGGATCTATGTAAAAAATATGAGTACACGTTCAAAACAAAAATAACACACTAAACTATGTGTTGAAGGTGTGGTCATCTCTGACCAGGACACTGGTCTTCCCAGAAAGAGGTACCATGCAGTTAAGTGTTTAAGCTGTTTATATGTATTCATGTAGGTCTTGCATTTTAAAATATACATATTTGTAAAAGAAAGTGGCCAACAAGCACGTGTGAAGATGCTCAACATCATAAGCCACCAGGAAACCGCCCGTCAAAACCACCGTGTGGTACCACTTCACACCTACTAGGATGGTGAGGGCCAAAAAGAGGGAACGTAACCAGGGCTGGCCAGGATGGGGAGAAACTGGAACCCTCGGGTGTCGCTGATGGGGATGTAAAATGGTGCCGCTGCTCTGGAAGACAGTTTCACGTTCCTCAAAAATTAAATACAGGATGGCCACATGATCCAGCAATTTCACTTTTCTGGGTATATCCCCCGAAAGTGAAAGCAGGGACTCATACAGATTCTTGCACACCTGTGTTCACAGTGGCATTATTCACAACAGCCAAAGGTGGAAACGACCCAAGTGTCCATCAACAGGCGAATGGATAAACAAAGTATTAAAATAAGCCACACACAAAAGGATAAACATCATGTGATTCCACAAATATGAGATACCTAGAAAAGGCAAATTCACAGACACAGAAGAGTAGAATAGAGGTTACCAGGGGCTGGGGGTAGAGTGAGAAATGGGGAGTGACTGCTTAATGGATACGGTTCCTGTTTGGGGTGATAAAAACTTTTTTTGGAAACACGTGGTGGTGACGGTCGCACAACATTGTGACTGTAATTAATGCCGCCCTTAAATTGTATACTTAAGGGTGGGAAAAAAGCAGGCCGGGATGGCAGAGCTGGGGGCTGCCACAGCCTCAGGAGGCCACACTCCAGACCTGAGCGTGCAGGGTCCCGGAGGGGTAAGGGTGGAGCCGCTGGGCCTTCGGGGAAGCCACACGGCCCAGGCCCAGCAGAGGAAGGGCAGTGGGGCCCGGGGGTGGCAGATGAGGCACCTCCTGGCTTCAGTTTAACCACTAGAAAAACTACATGCAGGCAAACTGAAAGCACCGAAAAAATCTACATTGAATCAAATACCAACCAAGAAAGCAAATAAGAAAATACCCAGAAAGCACAGTTATCTCCCAGCCCTGCAAAAGGGCTCACAGGCGACGTCACCAGGACAACTTCCCAGGGTCCTGGGCAAGAGAGATCCTGAGTCAGGGGGACAGAGGACAGCGGACATGTGACCCTGGGCACAGATACCATCAGACCCTGAGGTTCCAGCCCCAGGCAGCTGCCACCACTGCTGGAGCCTGAGGTCAACACGCCCACAACACCTCTCCCCTCCTTCCAGCCCCCCACTGGAAGACGGTGTCTGGGACTCTGACCCTCGGACTCTTTTAAAAGGAAACGGCCGCCTAGGGCACGACTCCCCCTGCCACCACGTCCTTCCCACAATGGCCCGCCTCAGCTTCCTCCTCATTGAACCCCAGCCAGCACCCTGCAAGGCACACGCCATCGTCCCCATTTTGTGGATGAGGAAACTGAGGCCAAGAGCTAGCAGACCACCACTTCCCGAGCTGAAGAGAAAGCAGAGAGCAGCCCGCAGCGGCGGGTGGGCCCAGGGGGCCGGCTCTTTGTGCCTCTGCCACCCGCAGCTGTCAGCAGCGCTTGGACCCACACTGTCACCAGGACGCCCGCAGAGCAGAGAGGTCACTGCTTCCTGCACAAATGTGTCCCAGGCCCACAGGGGAAGGGGCTGCACGCGGCCCCCTGCTCCCGTCAGAGCCTCCCCATTCTGAGAGCGTGGTAAGTGACCATCCCAGAGGCCTGCTAAACCGCAGATGTCCAGTTCCTCCCAGGGCTTCTGTAATAATGAACATGGCACTAAGTCCACCTCCCAGCACCCCTCCCCTGCCAGAGGCCAGCCCTGGGCCCTTAGCTTGTCCCCTGGCCCGGCTCTCCCGGCTCTGAAGCTAATTTGCTCACGTCCCCGGCCCAGCTTTAAACAGCCTCCGCTGTCCAAACCCCTCAAGGACAACCGGCTCCCAGCCCGTGCCCACTGGGAGAAGTATTCAAGCAAGGTCAACCCATCAGCAGGTGGACAGATGAGCAAACGTGCTCTCTCCACATGACGGAAGGCTGTTCAGCCGTGAAAGGAGCGGAGCGCTGACACGTGCTACAGCGTGGACGCACCTCGAAAGCATCCCACTAAATAAGAAGCCAGATGCAAAAGGCAGCACAGCCTATGATTCCCTGTATACGAAGTGTCCAGAACACGCGATCCCATAGAGACCCCAATTCGTGGGGTCGGCAGATGGGAAGTTGTTGAAGTTATGGTTTAATGGGTACAGGGTTTTATTCTGGGGTGATGGAAATATTTTGTATCTTGATAGAAGGGGTACATGCACAGCGCTGTGAATGTACTAAGTGCCACTGAATGGTATACTTTAAAATGGTTTATTTTATGTTACGTGATTTTCACCTCAATGTAAAAAAAAAAAAAAAAAAAGATCAATTCAACACCTTTCCCCTGCGTTTCCTATCCTCCTCCTCCAACTAAAGTCTCTGGAAGCTTCCATCGCTTTCTGGACCATATCCAGACTCTGCAGCACGATCCAGCCTCTTTCAGCAGAGACCCGCCGGTTCTTGAGGACAGGGCTCTGGGACTGAGCCCACCTCTCCCAGAGCTGCACAGTCAGCTTCTGTTTGCCTTCCTGTCAACCGGACACCCCGACAGCAAAGGCCCGGGCCTCCTCTGCCATTCTGTCCCATTCTCTCCCCAGGGCTTCACCAGGCACCAAGAGTAGCAGCAACAATAATAAGACATGATACAGGCACGCGTCAACTCACTGAACTATTGGGAGGAAGTATTGTTATACCCATTTTACAGAAGAGAAAACTAAGGTACACAAAGGTGGAGTCAGCTGCCCAAGCCCCCCCCACAAGCAAGGCTCTGCCCACACTGTTAACCACCACAAGAACCCTCACCCAGTGTTGCAGCGATAAATAAGTCAGACAGCGGGCTAGAGGTCCAAGGTCCCACACAGAAGAAAAATCCGGATTGTGTGATAATAGCTTCTAGACCTTCCAGGCAGAAAGATCAAGGACCCCATTACACAACAGGCACTGCAGCTCTGCCACCACCGGTCCCTCACCCGGGCCAGGAATGGTGCTAAGGGTTTCCCAGGCAGCATTTAACGTTCCGGACCATGCTGGCTGGGGGTTGGGGGGACCAGGTGAGGACACAGAATACAAAGAAGCTAAGTAAGTTGTCCTTAGTCAAACAGGTACTGAGCCTCTAGACCCAAGTGGTCTGACCCCAAAGCCCCCGCCCTCAGCCCTGGCAAGCCCAAGCTGCTGGGTAGGAAGCCACGCTGAGTCCTCACCTAACTGCACACACCCCCATCCCGTGTGCAAATTCTGCTAAATGCCTGAGCGGTGACACAGTGCAGCTGAAATTAAACAGGTTCCAAATACGACGGGATCTCCACAGCAAATGCTGGATCATGTGGGTGCACTGGGTAAATTCTTGGAACTGAACGGGAGGGTTCAAGGCACGTGGGCCCTGCTTTGGGAAGCAGAGAGTCCTTTAGGGGAACTCTCAGCGGACTCTCCGCAGCAATTAGTTAACTCAATACCCACCTGCCGGGCCCTCCCCGTGGGCCAGGCAGTGAGCATCTGCAGTAACCACCCAGGGGGCAGTCCTGGAGCAAGTTCTGTGGGGCTAAAAGGGAGAGGCCTGGGCCGTGGGGCTGGGGCAGGCCATTCCCAGCACGGGGACCACTAGAACAAAGGCATTTCCGTGGGCTCACCGCTTCAAATTGCAACAGGAAGCAATCAGGGAAAATAATTGGCTACCAACTTACTGGCTCCACTCCGGACTGTGGCATAAATCTAACACAGAAATCAGGGACATGACATGTCAAGAACAGTCAAAAGAGCTCTGCAGAAAGATCCCTCCTTTTCGTCCCATTTTAGGACCAGATTACCACATTAGCCGGTGCTCTAAAAACCTCGCGTTGACATGCTTTCTAATGTTAAAATAATCGAGTCTATTTTTGCCTCCTACACAACTGAACTCCACAGATGTGATTCCTTCTCCTTGGGGGCTCGAACCGCAGGACAGGCACTCGAGTCCAGCAACATCACCCCAAAGGTCCAGGAAATCCAAAACTGCAACACAGTGAAAAGCAACGCAGCCGGCTGAGAAACCCCACCTTTAAAACAAACATCTTCCCCAAAAAAACCCTTTTGCCTCCGTGATCCAGGCATTTCCGGAAAGAGAAGGAGAAGCGTTGGCCTGAACTACCCAGATACTGTCATTGTTTTGTCGTCACCTTGTTTTGCTAGTATCAGACAGGGCCAAGAATGTAAACACGCTCCTGAGACAGGCAAATTTGGGGTGAAACCGCCAAGAGTCTCCGGGCTTGGGCTGGGAGGCAAGAGGACTTGAGGAAACTACCCCCTCTCCGCCCCCCAAACCTCAATGGAGGGGCCGCAGCGCTGGGAATGTGACCACAGAGCCAGGCCAGGACACCTCCCTGCAGTGTCCACACTGGAAATATTCAGGGAGACAGCTGTTTGTCTTAAAGAGGCCCAGACAAAGGGACCCGAGCCGCCCCCCACCCACCCGCGACTGCCACCGGCAGAACAGCAGCCTGGAGAGCACCGGACTCGCAGTGCCGTGTCCACTTGGCCAGCCACACTCCAGAAAAACAGAACACTCACGTCGGAAGAGAATGATTTAAGTAGCGAGAGGCTTGCTTCAAAAACCACATGGCAATCTCCAAATTAAAAGAACATGTGTAGCTTTTCACAAGGCGCTTCGTTTCCTGAGTCCTCCTGACCTCAACTCCACCCCTTGGGACACACCAAAAGTTGGAGAGAAAGGTCTCCAGTCCCCGATCTCCCAAAGGGTGGGTGTCTAGCTGAGGCCCCACGCCGCGCGCTGCGACCACGTCACCCCGAGGCGGCCCCACGCAGCCGGCCCCCGGGGTGGACACCGGCCGGGTGTCACTGTTTGGGGCCCCAGCGGCCAGACGGGTCGTCCGGGCACCTGGCAGGTGTCAGTCCGTTTGGAAACCGACAGCAACGCAGATGAAAGGGGTAGCGCCACAGGCCAGGCCGCCCGGCGCCCGGTTCAGAACTTTCTCTGCAATTTAAATCAGTTCCCGGAGCTCGCAGGCCGGCCGCGCGGCCATCGGAAACAGGGTCGGGAAGGAGTTCCCGACACTGGGCGGCAAGGCCTGCCTCCGGGCCGAAAGTCCCCGCTCCGTGTCTGCCCGCGGGCCGGGGTCCCCCCGGTCCCCGCACGGCCTCGGCCGGCGGGCTTCGGGCGGACGCACTTCGGAGCGCGCCCCGGGGGCCGGGCAGGTGAGGACCCGCCCGCGCCGCACCTGGCGGGGTCGACGCCGCCCGCGCGCCCTCCTCGCCGGCCCGGGACGCGGGACGGGACCCGGCTTCCCCGGGAGGGGCTCGGGCGGGCGAGACAAAGGGCCCGCGCGCAGCCCCCGGGCGGCGGGCGCGGCGGGGGGGCGGCGAGAACCCGCGGCGCGCGCCCCAACTCGCCCCCAACTTCCAAAGTCGCTTCCGAGGCGGCGCCGCGCACTTGGCCGCGGGGCGGCCGAGCCGCCCGGGCGCCCGGGCCATTGTCCCTCCGGCCCGCGCCCACCTACCCGCGGCGGGGGCCAGGCTGCAGCAGAGCGCGAGCAGCAGCAGCAGCGGCGGCGGCGGAGGCCGGGGCGGCGCCGCCTCCATGTTGTCCGGAGCCGGACGGGCCCGCGCCGCGCTCACTCGGGCTCCATGGCGCGGCGGCCGCGGCTCCTCGCGCGGCTCCGGGCGCCTGCCGCCTCCCCCCTCGGGCGCCGCGGACCAGGACGACGGGGGAGGAGGCAGGAGGCGCGGGAGCGGAAGCCGCGCCGCGTCTCCGCCCCCCGCCGCCGCCGCCGCCGCCGCCCTCCCGCGCCCCACGCGCCGGCCGCGCCCTCCAGCGGGCGCCCCCCGGAGCCGGCCCGCGGCGAGGCGGCCGCCGCGCGAGGTCCCCGCGGCTCTGCCCGGGCCCCCGGCCCCCTGGGGCCGGCCGCCGGGGCTCCGCGGGGGCGCGGGGTCGGGCGCCGGGTTTGCACCCCGCGGGGCTCGGGGGCCGATCAAGTCCCGGAAGCAGGTGTGTTACCTGTAGAGCTGCCGGGACGGGGCTTGACCGTTGGGGAAACTGAGGCACGGGGGCGGGGCGTGCGAAGGGGGTTGCCCGAGAGCACACGGTGAGGCAGTTTCTGGGCTGGAAGCCAGGGGCCCCGAGCCAGGTGCGCGCGCTTTCCCGCGACCGCAGCCACCCCGGCAGCGTCCCGCCGGGGGCGGCCCCGCGACACCTGTTCTCACTGGGGAGGGCACAGGAGGGCGACCGCGAGTCGGTGCAGGGCAGGGACAGAGGCGGGTGATGGAGAGTCAGGTGGGGACTGCACGGGCTGGGAAGTGGGGCGGGGCGGGGTGGGGGGTTGAGGTTTTATTTTTAAACTAAATGTGTACCCTAGACGTTAATTATGGTACTCGAAGACCGAGCGGTAGACACGCTGTTCTTCCAAATATGCTTGTAGGCGGCCTCTAGGGTGGCAGACCTCACCTTTGATCGTTCAACAAGCAGGCACTGAGCCCGGCCACCCCCGACCCATTCCCCCCACCCCGTCCCCCGCCGTGCCCACCTGAGCATCAAGCTCAGCCACTGAACCCTCAGGGCACGGGAAGGCCTGGGAAGGGGCAGCACAAGCTCTGGAACCCATAGGCCCAAGTTCAAACTCTGGTTCTGCGGCTTCCTAGAACTAGGTGTGCCCTTGGGTAGGTCCAAATATAACCTCTCTGGGCAGACTTTCCTCCCTTACAAAACAGTGAGAACAATGCTTACCTTGCAGGTGCTGAGACAACTATAGGCAACTCACATGAACAAGCCGGTACTACATGGATGTAGGTATTCTTCACGTGTTTGTGACAACTGTACAAAGCAAGTGGTCAGGCAGAATGTCTCTGTCCCATAGGGTTTATATTGTAGGGAAGGAGACAAACAAAAACAAGAAGATAGATAAATTTAAAACCAAAACAAACAAACCAAAACACCATTAACAGACCGAGGAAGGCCCCAAAAAATGAAGCGTGTTGGGCTGCAATGTCTGGGGAAATTCTGACTTAGGGGGGTAGGGACGTGTGAGCTACCACCAAGGAGTGGCACGGCCAGATAGAGCAGTAGGAGAAGCCAGCTGGGGCTGGTGCGTATCAGACCTGGAAAAGGAGTCAAGAATTTATCCCAAGTCAATGGGAAGCCATTTAGGGGTTTATGCAGCAAAATCCTTTCTGATTCCTTTCTCACACCCTATGCCCAACCACAGCTGCACATCCCATTGGCTCTACTTTCAAAATAGTGGCAGACTCTTAACACTTCTTATACCTCCAATATCACCACCCCGGTTTGGGTCACATCTCACCCCAGTGGGTCTCCCACTTCCAGCTTTGACCCCCTTCAACCTAAACTCACAGCAGCCAGAGTGAGTCTGTCAAAACAAGTCAGCTTACATCCCTACTCTGCTCAAGAACCTGCTATGGCTCCCATACCAGTTAGAATATAAGCCAAAAGGCGTTATGGCACCTACAGGGCCTGATCTGGCTACATCTCTCCCTTTGTCTCCCCAACCTCCTTATGCACTCTTCTTCCTCTCCCTCACCCAGCTCTGGCCACAGTGGCCTTCTTGCTGGTCCTTATGCACACAGCACGCACTCCTGCCCCAGGGCCTTTGCACTTGCTGGTCTCTGTGCTGGAACTCTTTTACCACAGTTACCCACATGGTTTACTCCATTACGTCTTCAGCTCCTCAGCCAGACCTTCCCTGACCCACTTTGGAGATTGCAAAACACACCCCCTCCACTGCCCATCCTTGCCAGCACTTCCAGCTCTATTTCTCTGCTCCACTTTTCTCCTTTGCACTGACCAATATCTGACATACTAGTGTTTACCTATCTTTCTTCCTTCCACAAGAACAAACTTTCACTTGTTTTGTTGCACGTGTGTCCCCCAAGCCTATACCAGGGCCTGGCACATAGTAGGTGCTCAATAAGTGCTTGTTGAATGACCGAATGAACTGGAAAGTCCCGATCTATATTTATGAAAGGAGCACTCTGGCTTCTGAGTGGGGACAGGACTGTCAGGAGGGAAGAGAGGATGCTGGGGACTGGTCAGCAGGTGGGTACCATGGTAGCACCCAGGAGAGATGGCAGCTTGGATGGGCAGCGGTGCGGGGATCGTGAATGGCAAGAAGGCACTGGATTCAGGATGCTTTAGGAAGGGCTAATGGGACTCGCTAAGGGCACTGGCTGTGGGGATGAGGGGAAGGGGGCCCAGGGTGGCCCACCACAGGGGCTCTGCTAGGGGACCTTTATTACAACAGCTGGTCCAAAGTTCAAGTCAAGGTTCTAAATCTGAGAAAGGATATGGAGGAGATGAAGACCCTGTGCTCAGTTATGCAAATGATTAAAAGGAAAATGAACGAAGAATATAAACTGACAGACATTGAGATTTTTTTTTTCAATTTTTGAACATTTTTATTGTACATAGTCACTAGTTCTACTACAACCCAGTTAATTTCAGAAAGAAGTAACTACCCTTGGATTTACATTTTTTAAAATCTTTTAAAAATATTTTACTTTTGTACAATTTTTCAAGGTTATTTTCCATGTACAGTTATTACATGGGATTCTTTATTCTCAAAGAGGGAGATAGAAAGCTTGAGTCTCAGAATGGGAGAATTCAGTAAATACGGAAGAGGTCATTTAAGTCAGGGAATGGCAGCTCTGGCAGCATCTCCTGGGGTGCCCTGGGGTTTCCTGTGGGAGGTCAGCTGTGCAGGGGCCACCAGAGATGCCCTGAGAGGGAAAGGCCTGTGCCCCGGGTCTCAAGGCATCAGAGCAATAGCCCAAGTTGCCTGACTCTGATCAGAGCTTTGAGAAAAGCTGTTTGCAAAGAACAATGAGATTGAATCACTATTTGATTCTGCAGAACTCTAACCTCACAAGGGCAGTAATTTTTAGACTCTTCACTAATGTAAGGAGCAACCGGAGAACGTGCTAAGCTTCCACTTCCCCAGAAGGCTGCCTGTCACAGATCATCATGCTACCAAACTTTTCTTAGGCCTTGCGTTTGGAAGTGTTCACTCTCAGTTCATTGCTCAGACGTGAGTTCCATCACAATGAAGCAAGGGGGGGGGCTCAGCACCTGTCGAATCTAATTGTTTCTGGGGACAGGGGCTCAATTGGGGTCCATTTAGGGCCCATCACAGGTTGACGTCTCAGCCCCATGACACTTGGGGAAAAGTTCCTCTTTGGTTTCCCTCCCAAGCTGGAACATGCTGACTCTGGTGAGTTATTCTGGGCACGCGAGCCCTCCCGCCCGGCAGTCCTGGCTGCTGTGGTCAGAGGTGCGCCCTGAGCTCCAGCATTTCCGGGCTCTCTGAGCCTCAGGCATCCTCCCGAGGGCAGCTCAGTGGAGGCGCGCAGTGGGAATGTCCACTGACTGGCCATCCTTCAGATCCCCACAGCCCTCTTCCTGCAGTGGCACCAGAGCCCAGCATCTGGCACCAGGAGCAGGCAAGGAAGGGCTGCCATTGGTGTGCGGTGGTGGGCAGTGCAAAGGCTTAGTGGGTAGCGTCCATGGTTTCTACGGAGACAGCTGGGGTGTGAAGGACACAGGTGAACTTCATTTCTGTGAGCCTCAGTTTCCTCATTCATAAAATGGGAATAATACGGAATTCCCTGGCGGTCCAGTGGTTAGGACTCCGGGCTTTCACTGCCCAGGGCCTGGGTTCAACCCCTTGTCAGGGAACTAAGATCCCACAAAGCCGCGTGGCAAGGCCAAAAAAAAAAAAAAAGGAAGGAATGATGATATTGGCCCAACTTCTTATCTCTCTGCTGATGTGAACCTCAAATAGGAGAAGACTTGCAAAAGTATTCTTTATACTTTAAAGCCCTGCATTAGTGTGAATTGTGATTCACATGGGCCCACAACAGGGCATGGGGATGGTTGCACTAGGCACCCCTCCGTGTAAGCGCCCCCCTGCTTGCTCTTCTCCCCCCCAGTAGTTGTCATCCGTCCCTTGGTTTCTGTAGCCCTGAGCTTCAGCCCTCCCAAGGATTTGGCTTGCCTGTAACTCACCTCCTGGGGAGAATGCCCTGACCAGTCACAGGAGCGTCTGGTCCACTTAGCGGTTTTATTTTCACTGCAGATGAAATAGTCGACATTCAAGTTTAAACGCTTTAAAGTCACCTGTAGTAGGTTGAATAGTGGCCCCCAAAGAGATATTTCCACATCCTAGTCCCGGGAACCTATGAATGTTAACTGATTTGCGAAAAGGGTCTTTGCAGGTATAAGTAAGGATCTTAAGAGGAGGAGGTCAGGGAATTCCCTGGCGGCCCAGTGGTTAGGATTCTGCGCTTCCACCGCAGGGAGCATGGGTTTGATCCCTGGTTGGGGAACTAAGATCCCACGTGCAGTGTGGCGTGGCCAAAAAAAAAAAAAGGAGGAGGAGGTCACCCTGGATTATCCAGGTGGACCCTAAATCCAATGACATTGTCTTATAACAGAAGAAGAGGAGAGGGCCATGCAAAGATGGAAGTAGAGAACAGAGGGGTGCAGCCACAAGCCAAGGAATGCCTGGAGCCCCCAGAAGCTGGAAGAGGTGAGGAAGGGTCCTCCCCTAGAGCCTTTGGAGGGAGCTTGGCCCTGCCGACACCTTGATTTCAGACTTCTGGCCTCCAGATGGTGAGAGAGGACATTTCTGCTGTTTTAAGCCATCCAGTTGGTGGTGGTTTGTCATGGCAGCCACAGGAATCTAACACAGTCCTTAATCATCACAAACCCATTTTTCAGGGAAGGAAACTGAGGTCAGAGAGGTAAGGGCTTGTCCAGGGTATCATCTCCAACTTATTTTATATGATAACGGCAAAGATGAGTGGTCACAACAGAGGCCGTGTGGCCTGTGGAGCCTGAAGTATCTACCCACCGGCCCTTTATAGAAGCATTTGCCCACTCCTGCTCTAGCGGGGTGATAGCTGTTCTAGAGAAAGTAAAGCAGGGCAAGAGGGGCAAGGGCTGAGGAAGACTTCACGAGGAAGGTAACATTTGTGCAGAGACCCGGAAGAAGGGAAGGCCCGTGCAAAGGCCCTGAGGCACAGTGAGGGGCCAGAGGGGCTGAAGCAGGGACAGCCAAGGTCAGAGAGCAGCTGGCCAGCTCTGCGGGGTCTTGGGAGCTGCCCCCTCTGAGTGAGCTGGGGGCCCATCAGAGGGCCAGGAGCAAAGGGATTGTGGGACTTGATTTCCATGTTATAGACTCTCTGCTCCTGTGTGGGAAAGAGACTGAAGGGGCAGGAGAGGGACCAAGGAGGCCGGCTGAGGGGCTGCCATTCACTGAGACGAAAGCGTTGGTGAATGGAAGGGTGTGGAGTCCCACCTTGAACCTGTCTAGCTGAGATTCTAGTAGACTTCCCAGTGGAGGAGTAGCGTGGGCAGGGACCAGGGTTTAGGGAAGAGGGCTGGGCTGGGCTTAGAAACGTGGGAATCTTCAGCATTTAAGGCCATGGTCCCGGAGGAACGGTTATGAAGAAAGAGATTCAAGGGCTGAGCGTTTGGGGCCCCCCAAGCTCAGAGGTGAGGAAGACCAGAAGAGAGCAGCTCCCAGGAGCCAGGGAAGACAGTGAGTGGAGGGGAAGGGCCACGTGTGGTGCTGCCAGACGAGTGGGATGGGCATGGACACGTGTCCACTGGACCTAGTGGGCGGCCCGTCATCCTTGACCTTGAGGAGTTATTTGGAATTACGTGGTGGCTTGGAAACACCTGGCTTTTACTGAGGGTCAGGTGTACCACATTCACTTAGTTGAGCACGCAGGACTCCACGGGGCAAGGCAGGAAGACCTTTCCCTGCACCTGGATGGACACCTGGGCCAGACAGGTGTGCGGCTGCCTTCTAGTCCCAGGAATGGCATCAGCTCAGGAGCTGCAGTTCCAGCTCTGGTTTAATGATGAAAACGAGAGTTTATTCCAAGTGACAGCTTCTCCCCTCCTCCAGCTCAACTGGGATGCAGGCAGGGGAGCCACCGTGGGGGAGGGCCAGCTCGGCCTCCCTCTCGTCCTCCAGGCTGGGGCTGGGGATGGAGGGAGGGCCGGAGGGGACCGGGACCCTGTAGGTTTGGGGGATTCTGAATGTTGATCTTTCTCTTTGAGGCTCTTTGTGGGACCTTAGATATTTCTCAGGTGGTGCCTGACCCCCAGGACATAAGACCTTTGACCAGTCGTCCTGGAAACATGGCTACCTGTCCAGTTCCACGGCTGGCAAGGCAGCTACGGCACTGACCTTGGCCTTTAATGTGTCAGGCATGGAGCAAGCAGCAGACCCATGCGTTGTCCCCCACCCGGACCACAGCTCCAGGGGACATATGTTCACCTGGTTCCTCGAAGCCCCTCTTGCCAGTCTCGGGATGAAAGGGACTCTTTTCTACTCTCAAGGTGGGCGGCAGACTAATTAGGATGATCAATCATCTCGGTTTGCCCAGAACTGAGGGGTTCGCAGAACACAGAACTTTCAGAGCTAACGCTGGGAAGGTCAAGGCAAACAGGAGCGAGTCAGTCGCCCTCGGGCTGGAGGAATCAGGCTCTCCTCCGCAGGACCCTCACCCCAAGCACGTGGAGGGCCAAAGTACAAGGCAGGCCCGGCACTGTGCCTGCCACTTAAAATGATAAATCATTCTCAATACATCAATGCCATGATAAAAAAAAAAAAAAGGTAGAGGGATTTTTCTGGATAAAAAGAGACAAAAGGGAGATCCTCATGGAACATACCCTGCTTGAAAAAATAACTCTGATGATATTAAGAATCATGAGTGGGTTTTTTTTAGATGTGACAAAATTCTTCTGTTCGCATACGAGAGCGTTCTGAGGAGAGCTCTTCCAAACTATTTATTGGAGACACATCATACTGTCCGTGACATACTCTTGATATTTATGTTTTTGGCAAATGTGGCAAAACCTTAACCAATCTTGAACCTAGGTAATAAAATGATGGGTGGTCACCGTAAAAAAAAAAAAAAGTTATAAAAGCAGCCCACAGACCGTGGAATAAAGAGTGTTCTTTCCCTCTGGCTGGACAAATACACAGTCATAACACCAGGAAGGTAGTGCCACGTAGAACTTTTTGGACCCCTCTGGGTTAGAACAAGGTGACGGAGACGCAGCCCCAGGCGAGGTCCGCGGTGGGAGGACATGTCTGGGGGAGGCACCCACACAGCCTGGACTTGGACCCTGTGCCGTTTGGGCAGCGACTTCCAGGCCCAGGTGCCTGGGCCGAGGTGCGGGGTGGTGAGCGCCAGGGAGCGTGTCCCCTGTGGAGGATGGGCAGGCTGGAGGGGTGGGGTGGGGCCCCCTAAAGCTGGGAGCCCCAGGCAAGATGCTACTTACTGATCTGGCTCAGACCTTCAGTATCAGATGAAATGGGGGCAGAAAGTCCCATCCTAGCGCCATCCCTCTAGAGAGATACCAACAGCTCCACACTGGCGCGCCACCCGCCCCAGGTCAGGCAGCCGGGAAGTGGCCAGGCTGGAACTGAGACCCAGCCGCCGGCTCTGCTCCGGCCCTCCTTCCGCCAGGCTAACACCCCCTTTTCACCGACCACCTCCCTTTCCCCAGGTCCCGGCCCCCCTGCAGGGACCCCCTCCGGCCTGGCCACAGGCCAGCTCACGCCCCCTCTTCTGGCTCCAGTGGCTCAGCTTGTAAACCTGAGCGAGAGTCTCCCTTCTGAAGAAAGTACGACAAAAACTCGCCATTCCCTGTCGTTCTTTCCTCTCTGTCCCCGCAGCCGCCAAGCCCCTCCGGCCCACCATCTACACTTGCTGCCTGGCCTCAGCACCTGCTCGGGCAGTCCTGCCCCTGCGATGACCTTCCCATCGCCAGCTGCAAAGGCCATCCCTGCTGCATCTTGAGTCTAGATTCTGTGCCTCCACCGCCACCGCCACCCCCAGCCTCCCTCCCTTGCTGCCCTGAGTCATCTCCTGCCTCGGCCTCAGCAGCTCTTTCGCTCTCGCAGCCTCTGTCCCTCCTACACACACACACATACACACACACACACACACTCCCCTGCTTCAGGCACGGCCCTCCAGGGGCCACTTTGCTCCATCTCCAGGGTAGCTTTGGGCCCCCTGGGCTCTCCCCACTGTAACCTGTCCCTCAGTGCAGCCCACATCATGGCCCTCAAACGCCCACCTGACAGTGGCCCTCCCTTCACAGGAATCCTCTATGGCTCCCCAGTGCCCTGTGGCTCCTCCTGCCGGGTTCCAGGATTGGAGCCCCCCTTTCCCGCTGGCCTCTGTTCCCTCCCCCAGGCCGTGCGCACAGTTCCTCTGGGCTGGCCACAGTCCTCCTGGCCCCTGGGTCTCTTAGGGTCACCTTTCCCTGGATGAGTTGGGGGGTGGTCACATGGGGACGGAGGTGAGGAGGGGAGAGAGTAACTGCTACAGAGCCCCAGGGGTATGAGGTCCCTCCTAGCCAATGGCGGGCGGAGGAGGGGCGGGCGGAGGAGGGGTGAACGAGGTGAGCTGAGCCTTCACAAAGGGTCGGCTTGAACAGGCAGCCGTGGAGGGGCCGGGTACTCTCCGTGGGAGGCAGGTGTGGCGTGGAACAGTGACCCGCAGCACTGGGGCCGCGAGCAGCTGGCTTGTGGGGGCCGAAGGGGGAGGGGATGGGAAGGCAGGCAGGCTGCAGGGCCGAGGACCCAGACGGCAGAGCTCCCAAATGGGAGCGCTGCACAAGTGGAACTTTGTGCAGGAACATTCCTGGAGCTCAGATGGGCGGGGGTGGGGAGGTGCGGATCTCACCATCCCCAGAAGCTGTGATTCCAGATTCTAGATTCCAGATTCTAGAGGGGAGTCATGGGAGCGCCCCCCCCCCCGCATGCCACACGCGCACACACAGGAGGCTTTGCCTGGAGGCGGTGGAGGAGGGCGCCTGGGGGTGTCTTGGGTCCCCGCTAGTCACACGAAGGCCCCTCCTTCTCCCTGCTGGGGTCTTAGAAGCTGCGGCAGCCCCCAGGCTCCGGTGAGAAGCTGCGGCAACCCCAGGCTCTGGTGAGAGTGGGTGGGTCTCCTCCGGCTGCATAGACTTCCCAGAATAGCTGGGCCTGGCTTTGAGCCTGAAGATACCCGTGCGGGGGCTGGGGGCCGCAAGGACACGAGCCCTCACGAGGCGGCCAGGCAGACCCTGCCCCTCGGCACGCCCACCAGGTGCAGCAGGCGAGGCTGAGAGCCGATGCGTGGGGCGCCCGACAGTGGGGGACGTGTCTCCTGCCAGCGCCCCTCCCAGGCCAGGACCACACATCCGACCAAAGATCACAGCGCGCAGCAGCGGGCAGGGCGCGCGGCGCCTTTGATGAGCAGCCCCACCTCCCAGTCAACAAACGGCTGCAGACTCTGCACCAAGACTCTTTCCTCCCTGCACTGACGGGGCACACCGCCCGCGGGCTTCCCGCTGCGCCCTCTGGGCGGGAGGCTGTCGGCGAGTCCTCCCCAGCCCGGTGTTCTAGGTCCTCCAGGAGGCCCTGCCTGCTCATGAAATCCTCCTAACTGTAGAGGGAAGATCTCACTTATGCCCATTCTACAGAGGGGAAAACTGAGGCCGGGGCAGGTTGGGTGACTTGACTGGGATCCCTCAGTGAGCAAGCGGTGGAGCTGCAGACTTGTTATTTCTCTTCCCCAACAGGCCTCGGGGGTCGGGGGAGTGGGGGGAGCGGAGAGAAGGCTGAGGCCCTCGAGAGCCAGGGCGGCTCAGGCACGTCCCTGCTCCCGGCGCTCCTGATTCAGGCCTGCCTGCAGTGATCCCTGTGGCCACAAGGGGACAGCAGCATCCTGCCCTGCCAGGCTCTCCAGGCGCTCCGGGAATCAGAGGAGAAAGCGCTTGTCAAAAGGGAGGGGCGTGGAGAAGAGGACCTCGCCAGAGAAGAAATGGCACCGGCTGTCTCTACCTGATGCTGTCAAGACAAAAGGAGAGAATGCGGCCCCCGGATCGGGAGACAGGCTCGAATCCCCACCTCATGCCCTTGGGCAAGTTGTGGAACCCCTGGGCACCCCAGTTTCCTAGTCTGTGCCAGTGGGGATAAGAGTAGCTGCCTGGCTCGGCTGTGCTGGGGATTAAGAAAACCAGGCTGCAGATAGAAAATGTTGCTACCAGGGCACAGAGGGCTCCCAGGCTGAGCTTCTCGGCAGGTGCCTGGAGGAGGGGGCCTGGGCACCGAAGCTTGAGCTTCATAACATCTGGTAGGTCCTCCTCCCTGGTCTGCCGGTGACTTTCACATGCAGGCCTTACACATCCACACATCCATGCCAGCACCGCCTGCAGGAAGACTCTGTTATCAACCCCACAAGGAAACTGAGGCCCAGAGAGGCTGAGTACCTGGGCTGGGGCCACAGCCTGCGTCAGCCTCGGAGCTAAGGAGTTGTAATCTGCACCTGGGGCTTTGCCCTCCACATCCTGCATGAACCTGTACAAACTACTGCTACCCGAGTCACCTGTGCAGGGTCAGGGGGTGTTAACTTCTTCCCAAATGCCCTCCACCAAGGTGGTGGCTGCTGTGGACAGTCTGGCAGCTGTCCTCCCCAATCCCTGTTGCCGTCAGATTTGCTGGACCACCTGGGAAAAGAAGCTCTAGGTAGATTTCCACTGCCAGCCTGCTCTGACTCTCCCCACTGGCTCAGGACCCTCAGCTATGGGTAAGCCAATTGGCAGGCAGGATGGATGCAGTCAGGATTCTCCCCCACTTGCCTCTTGCCAACCCCAATAATCTGAGGAAGCGTCCAGGGAATGTGCAAATGGCCTGAGGCGGCCCTGTGTTTGTGGAAGGTTGGTGTCGGTGAGGCTGAAAGACAGGGAGAGTGGAGCCAGGCTTACGAGGCAGTGCTTATGGTGTTAATTAGGTTCATTGACTTTATTTTATATTTTATATTCTGATTATAAAATCAATTCATGCTCATTGAAGAGAAATTTGAAAACATAGGAAAGGATAAAGAAGAGACCAAAAATCGTATATAATCTCATGGCTGAGATCTAACTACTGTTAGCATTTTCATATATTCCCTTCCACTCTTTTTTTTCTAGGCACATACTCAAGCAAAATCATGGGCAGGAACTTCTGTTTCTGGCAAAATAATAGACTAGATATCCAGAGAACGCCACTTGGTACAAAACACATAAAAATACTGGAAGCAATACTAATTAAACTGCTTTTTGTGTTTTGTGGGGTTTTTTTGTTTTTTGGTTTTTGGGTTTTTTTTTTTTGGCTGTGCCACACGGCTTGCAAGATCTCAGTTCCCCGACCAGGAATCGAACCCGGGCCACAGCAGTGAAAGCCCAGAGTCCTAACTACTAGGCCACCAGGGAACTCCCACTAGGTAAACATTTTTTAATGCGTGGTAGAGTTGGCATGAAAGTAGGGGGTATCCTTAAGGCCAGAAATAATAAGAAAGCAAGAAAGCCATCTCATGGTTTTGAGGCAATTGACCATTTGAACACTAATTACAGCAGAAAACTGAACACTCATGATACTAGGAAATTATTATTTAAAATTTTAGGTGTGACTACAGATAGTGTGGCTCTGTTTTGAAAAGAGTTCTTATCGTTTGGAAATGCATATTGAAGTATTTTCAGACGAAATAGCATGATGTCTGGAATTTGCTTCAGAACCATACTGAGGGTGGGTGGGCTTCGAGACTGGCCATGGGTTAATGATTGTCAGCAACGTGTGATGAGTTCGTTG
The DNA here is from genome assembly GCF_965194805.1 of Balaenoptera borealis. Lineage (NCBI taxonomy): Eukaryota > Metazoa > Chordata > Mammalia > Artiodactyla > Balaenopteridae > Balaenoptera > Balaenoptera borealis. The sequence continues at coordinate 4,977,805 of NC_138868.1, forward strand.
GGGTCATTATACTATTCTTTGTATGTTTATATATATTTGAAACTTGAAATTCTCCATTAAAAAATATATATATATATTTTATAAATGTATTTATTTATTTTATTTTTGCGTTGGGTCTTCGTTGCTTTGTGTGGGCTTTCTCTAGTTGGCGGCTAGCGGGGGCTACTCTTCGTTGCGGTGCACAGGCTTCGCATTGAAAATATGTGTATATATATCAGGACAGTCTGCAGGTAGCCTTGTCCTGGTGGCACCTCCACTCCCAGGAACCTCCCTGAGCAAAGTGGAAAGTCAGATCAGAAACCCCCCCAAATCTGAGAAACCTCCGAAAACGGACATTTCCAGTGGGTGAACAACAGCAACAAAAATCTCCCCCACCAGGTGTCTTGGGGGTGGGAGGGAGAAGATGTCCCATGTTGGCCTTGGCTCTGAGTAGAACAGAAAAAGTTAAAAAGAAGAAAAAAGTCCCTGTGAGTGTCTCAACACAGTGCTACGGTCCCAGCCCGTCGGAGCCAGAAGCCACATCAAGACTCACTCTCCAGAGCCTGGCAAAGCAGAGGAAACTCCGGAACAAATGCACCTCAGACCCAGCCCTCAAAGAGTTCCCAGTAATAAAGCTATAAAACTGGCTGAGCCCGGCAGAAAATGAGCCACCATGAGCGAAAGTCAGCAGAAAAAGCGAACTGCAGCCCCAAGGCTGTAAAAACTGCGTTCTCAAACTGTCGGTGTGAAGTCTTCTTCAAACATTTAAAGAGATGAAAGAGGATATTCAAAGTCTGACAAAGAAGCAAGAAACCATCAAATTTGCAGAAAAGGACTATTCCAGAAATAAAAATTACAATTGAAATCAGAAACTGAATGCGTAGGTAAAACGTCAGGCAAGACCTGAGAGTGTGCTGGAGCGGGATGGACAGAATTACCCAGAGGGAAGCACGGAGGGACGAGCAAATAAAAAAGACATGGACTCACGTGTTCCTGGGGAACGTGAAATGGTGCAGCCACTCTGGAAACAGTCTGGAATATTCTCAGAAGGTTAAAAGTAGAGTTACCATGTGACCCACCAATTCCACTCCTAGGAGTCTATTCAAGAGAAACGAAGGTGTAAATCCACACAGAAATTTGCACTGAATGTTCATAACAGCATTATTCATAATAGCCAAAAGGTAGAAACAATCCAAATGTCCCTCAACGAATAAACGAAATGTGATATACGTATACAATGGAATATTATTCTTCCACAAAAAGGAATGAAGTAACAATACATGATGAATCTTGAAAACGTTATGCTAAGTGAAATAAGCCAGGCACAAAAGACCACATATTGTATGATTCCATTTACTTGAAATGTCCCGAATAGACAGATCCATAGAGACAGGAAGTAGATGAGTGCTTACCAGGAGCTGGGGGGCAGCGAGAATGGGAAGTGACTGCTAATGGGTATGGGAGTTTTTGGTGGGGGAGGGTGATGAAAACGTTCTAATGTTTTTAGCTTTTTCTGTTCATTGTGGTGATGGTTGCACAACTTTGTGAGCATACCAAAAACTGTATGGTACACTTTAAATGGGTGAGTTGTATGGTGTGTGAACTATACCTCAATAAAGGTTTTTTTAGGGAGATCGACACATAGATGGAGAGAGAAGATCTAATGGCCCAAATCGATGTCATAAAAGGAAAAATCAGAGAGGGGGGCAGAGGCAATATTTAACGTCATAATGGTTGAAAGTTTTACAGAAGTTATAAAGCAAGCTATCAAGTCTTTGGATTCAAAAAGCCCAATGAATCCCAAGCAGGATTTTCAAAAGAAAGAAAGAAAGAAAGAGAGGAGGGAAGGAAGGAAGGAAGGAAGGGAAGAAAGAAAGAAAGAAAGAAAGGGAGAAAGAGAGGGAGAGAGAGAGGGAGGGAGGGAGGGAGGAAGGAAGGAAGGAAGGAAGGAAGAAAGGAAGAAAGAAAGAAAGAAAGAAAGAAAGAAAGAAAGAAAGAAAGAAAGAAAGGAAGAAAGGAAGAAAGAAAGAAAGGAAGAAAAGAAAAGAAAGAAAGAGAGAGAGAAAGAGAGAAAGAGAGAGGGAGGGAGGGAGGAAGGAAGAGAGAAAGAAAGAAAGCCACATCTAGACATGTCATAGGTGTATCATTCAGGGTCCCAATAAGGAGACAGAAATCACATAGTCACTGGACAGGGAAAGTTTATTCTAAAGAGTAATTAACCATAGCAGGGGATTGGAGTCCTGGGGCATTGGGTAGCAAGAGATAAAGACAACTATAAAGAATTCTGGAATAGTACATATAAGGAGCAGCACAACCCCAGAGCTGAGACAGAGGCCCATCCAAGAGGGTCCCTGGGCAGAGGCCAGACCTCGCTGAAGAGGGCGGTAGAAGGAGGAGAAGGCCACTGAGATGTGTCCCCAGCTCCCCCTGGAAACCCAGCCCCAGGGTGACAACCCTCTGCTGCCGCCCCTCCAGCCCCCTCCGGCCCCATTACCACAGAGCAGGCAGTGAGGGGTGGGTTTGGGGCTGGGAGGCAGTAAATTAACTGTCATACCAGGAAAGCAGCAGAACAAAAAGAAAACTCTTAAATCCGGCCGAAGAAAATGACAGAATGCCAAAGAAGAAATGCCCATTAGACTGACAGTGCACAGCAGAGAACGACCTTCGAGGGGCAGGAAGTAATCTCAACCCAGCATTCTAAACCCAGGAGAATGGTCCTCAAGAACGGGGCCAAATAAAGATTTTTCCAGACAAAACTAAGAGTTGACCGATAAGCCCTCAGTGGAGAAGCGGCTTGACAATGTCCTTCAGTGGGAAACAAGGTCTGAATTACAAGAGGGAATGGTGAGCAAAGAATACGGTAGACATTTGGTTAAATTGAAACAAATTACTGTACAAAATAATGGAAACATCTGATTCGTGGGAAGGAGGAAACGGGGTAGGCCAAAGAAACTAGATAACAGCATTCTTCCCCATTTATTCACTTTTTTCAGTTATTTATGCCAATATGGACTCATGGGTGTTGGTTTTATTCTCTGGGTTATAAAAGCATGCTATCATTATTGATTTTGTTACTTCAGTTGCTCCAGCTTTTGTCATTGGGACCACTTCAGTTGGCTCCTATGTCCCTTTGACTTCGTTGTGGGTACACTTTTTTTTTTTTTAATAGCACTTCCTTACTTTCTGGCTCTCCAGGACTATCTTGTATATTTATTCCCTGCCCCAGCACTAAAATCAACCAGTTAACCAGTTTTCCAAGGAACCTGGTTCCTTTTACAAAGAAGGATATTTAGAAACCAAGACCTGGGTGCTAGGTGTGTTTTGTTTTGTTTTGTTTAATTTTAGGTTTATTATCGTGGGCTTTCTAGCTATTTAATCATACCAGCTTTTAAAAAAAAGGATGATTTAACTACTTCTTTTCCAATGTTTATACATATTATTTCCTTCTTTTTCCTAACTGCACTTTTTATTTCGATCTTTATATTTTAAAGCAGGCACGTAAAATTCACATAAAATTCATGAGATACTAGAGTAATTGCATTTTATATGTAATTTTTATCTCTTGCTTTTTTTACACTTAACGCGATGTCCTGAGCATTTCCCAATATTATTAATGGTTCTTTAAAAGCATTATTTGAATAACTGTTTAATAATGCCTCTGATGGACATACTACAATTTACTTAAGCATGCTAGGTAACTTTTAGCCATCTTCCAGTTTTCCAGTGTTAGACCTGATACTGCCACTAACATCCCTGCACGTACATCTTTAGTTCTCTCCGGTTATGTCTTCATAGAGAGGTAGGTATGAGAGTCACCCTAGGTCAGACTTTATTTAGACTCCAGGCTACATAGCTGTGGCATCAGGCTGGAAGTTGATGAAGCCTCAGGATTTAGGGTTCAAACCAGAGCCGAGATGAAGTTAAAGGTACATACCTTTACAGCTCCTGTGTGCTCCATGGGCGCAAGATTTGGATGCATGTTTCTTCTTTTCTATCAACCTGGCATTTATTCATCATTCATTTACTCACTCCACAAATATTTATTGAACACCTACTATGTGCCAGGCCAGTGCTTTGGATACCCAACAAAGACCCCTGCTGTCATGGGGCTTATACTTTAGAGGGAGGGGAGACAGATAATAAGTAAGAAATGTATCAATACTTGTGTAATATGTTAAAAGTACTACAGAAAAATGAAATGTAGAACAGGGTTGGGGGATCAGGAGAACATAGGGTGGTCAGGAAAGAAAGGAAGGATGAAGTCAAGATGTCATCTGGGGGAAGAACATTTCAGACAGTGGGTACAGCTAAGGCAAAGTTCTTGGGTTGAGAATGTGCCTGCTTTTTTTTCTTTTTAAAGAGCATTCAATTACAAGGACATTTTTCCATCTCATTAGATGTTACAAAACTGTTTTCTGAACTCTATGAAGTACAAGTAAGCCTGATGCTCTCCCCACCACCCTCCAGATAATTAGGGAAGAACTCTCTTTCCCACACCGCTGTCCATGTGCCCCTGGGCTGTAGGGCAGGCCCTGGGAATGGTGACTAGAGTACAAGGGCTGTGAAGTGTCCATGCTAATTCCAGCTCAGGGGGCAGGATGACAAATAAAAGAGTTAATTCTTGGCTTTTGACTTGCAAAACAGACCCTTGAAACTCACAGAAGAGGGAATAAATACAGAGAAGTCAGAGGAGGGGGTGAGCTGGACGAGGGAGCAGGGCAAGACCCTGAGGAACAGCAGCCATTCCAGCACTTGGTCCCAAACATTGTGGTCTCAGGACCCCTTTCCACTCAAAATTGTTTCAGGGTCCCAAAGAGCTCTATAAGTGTTTGCTCTGTTGCTATTTACCACATTAGAAATGAAAACCAAGAAATCTTTAAATGATTTATTCATTTAAAAATAACAATGATCGGGGATGGAAAAAAATATTCCATGCAAATGGAAATCAAAAGAAAGCTGGAGTAGCAATACTCATATCAGATAAAATGGACTTTAAAATAAAGAATGTTACAAGAGACAAGGAAGGACACTACATAATGATCAAGGGATCAATCCAGGAAGAAGATATAACAATTATAAATATATATGCACCCAACATAGGAGCACCTCAATACATAAGGCAAACGCTAACAGCTATAAAAGAGGAAATCGACAGTAACACAATCATAGTGGGGGTCTTTAACACCTCACTTACACCAATGGACAGATCATCCAGGCAGAAAATTAATAAGGAAACACAAGCTTTAAATGACACAGTAGACCAGATAGATTTAATTGATATTTATAGGACATTCCATCTGAAAACAGTAGGTTACACTTTCTTCTCAAGTGCACACGGAACATTTTCCAGGATAGTTCATATCTTGGGTCACAAATCAAGCCTTGATAAATTTAAGAAAATTAAAATCATATCAAGCATCTTTTCCAACCACAACACTATGAGATTAGAAATAAATTACAGGGAAAAAAACGTAAAAAACACACACACGGAGGCGAAACAATACATTACGAAATAACCAAGAGATCACTGAAGAAATCAAAGAGGAAATAAAAAAATACCTAGAGACAAATGACAATGAAAACACGACGATCCAAAACCTATGGGATGCAGCAAAAACAGTTCTAACAGGGAACTTTACAGCAATACAATACCTCAAGAAACAAGAAAAATCTCAAATAAACAACCTAACCTTACACCTAAAGGAACTAGAGAAAGAAGAGCAAACAAAACCCAAAGTTAGTAGAAGGAAAGAAATCATAAAGATCAGAGCAGAAATAAATGAAATAGAAACAAAGATAACAATAGCAAAGATCATTAAAACTAAAAGCTGGTTCTTTGAGAAGATAAACAAAATTGATAAAACTTTAGCCAGACTAATCAAGAAAAAGAGGGAGAAGACTTAAATCAATAAAAGTAGAAATGAAAAAGGAGAAGTTACAATGGACACTGCAGAAATACAAAGCATCATAAGACACTACTACAAGCAACTCTATGCCAATAAAATGGACAGCCTGGAAGAAATGGACAAATTCTTAGAAAGGTATAACCTTCCAAGACTGAACTAGGAAGAAATAGAAAATATTAACAGACCAATCACAAGTAATGAAATTGAAACTGTGATTCAAAATCTTCCAACAAACAAAAGTCCAGGACCAGATGGCTTCACAGGTGAATTCTATCAAACATTTAGAGAAGAGCTAACACCCATACTTCTCAAACTCTTCCAAAAAATTACAGAGGAAGGAACACTCCCAAACTCATTCTATGAGGCCACCATCAACCTGATACCAAAACCAGACAAAGATACTACAAAAAAAGAAAATTACAGACCAATATCACTGATGAACATAGATGCAAAAATCCTCAACAAAATACTAGCAAACAGAATCCAACAACACATTAAAAGGATCATACACCATGATCAAGTGGGATTTATCCCAGGGATGCAAGGATTCTTCAATATACGCAAATCAATCAATGTGATACACCATATTAACAATTTGAAGAATAAAAACCATATGATCATCTCAATAGATGCAGAGAAAGCTTTTGACAAAATTCAACACCCTTTTATAATAAAAACTCTCCAGAAAGTGGGCATAGAGGGAACCTACCTCAACATAATAAAGCCATATACAACAAACCCACAGCAAACATCATTCTCAATGGTGAAAAACTGAAAGCATTTCCTCTAAGATCAGGAAAAAGACAAGGATGTCCACTCTCACCACTATTATTCAACATAGTTTTGGAAGTCCTAGCCATGGCAGTCAGAGAAGAAAAAGAAATAAAAGGAATACAAATTGGAAAAGAAGAAGTAAAACTGTCACTGTTTGCAGATTACATGATACTATACATAGAGAATCCTAAAGATGCCACCAGAAAACTATTAGAGCTAATCAATGAATTTGGTAAAGTTGCAGGATACAAAATTAATTCACAGAAATCTCTTGCATTCCTATACGCTAATGATGAAAGATCAGAAAGAGAAATTAAGGAAACAATCCCATTCACCACTGCAACAAAAAGAATAAAATACCTAGGAGTAAACCTACCTAAGGAGATAAAAGACCTGTACTCAGAAAACTATAAAACACTGATGAAAGAAATCAAAGATGACACAAAGAGATGAAGAAATATACCATGTTCTTGGATTGGAAGAATCAATATTGTGAAAATGACTATGCTACCCAAAGCAATCTACAGATTCAATGCAATCCCTATCAAATTACCAATGGCATTTTTCACAGAACTACAACAAAAAATCTTAAAATTTGTATGGAGACACAGAAGACCCCAAATAGCAAAAGCAATCCTGAGGGGAAAAAACAGAGTTGAAGGAATCAGACTCCATGACTTCAGACCATACTACAAAGCTACAGTAATCAAGACATTATGGTACTGGCACAGAAACAGAAATATAGGTCAATGGAACAGGATAGAAAGCCCAGAGATAAACTCACGCACCTATGGTCAACTAATCTATGAAAAAGGAGGCAAAGATATACAATGGAGAAAAGACAGTCTCTTCAGTAAGTGGTGCTGGGAAAACTGGACAGCTACATGTAAAAGAATGAAATTAGAACACTTCCTAACACCACACACAAAAATAAACTCAAAATGGATTAAGAACCTAAATGTAAGACCAGACACTATAAAACTCTTAGAGGAAAACATAGGAAGAACACTCTTGGACATAAATCACAGCAAGATCTTTTTGACCCACCTCCTAGAGTAATGGAAATAAAAACAAAAATAAACAAATGGGACCTAATGAAACTTTAAAGCTTTTGCACAGCAAAGGAAACTATAAACAAGATGAAAAGACAACCCTCAGAATGGGAGAAAATTTTTGCAAATGAATCAACAGACAAAGGATTAATCTCCAAAATATATAAACAGCTCATGCAGCTCAATATTAAAAAAACGAACAACCCAATCAAAAAATGGACAGAAGACCTAAATAGACATTTCTCCAAAGAAGACATACAGATGGCCAAGAGGTACATGAAAAGCTGCTCAACATCACTAATTATTAGAGAAATGCAAATCAAAATTACAATGAGGTATCACCTCACACCAGTTAGAATGGGCATCATCAGAAAATCTACAAACAACTAATGCTGGAGAGGGTGTGGAGAAAAGGGAACCCTCTTGCCTTGTTGGTGGGAATGTAAATTGATACAGACACTATGGAGAACAGTATAGAGGTTCCTTAAAATACTAAAAATAGAATTACCATACGACACAGCAATCCCACTACTGGGCATATACTCAGAGAAAACCATAATTCAAAAAGACATATGCACCCCAATGTTCACTGCAGCACTATTTATGATAGCCAGGTCATGGAAGAACCCTAAATGCCCATCGACAGATGAATGGATAAAGAAGATGTGGTACATATATACAATGGAATATTACTTAGCCATAAAAAGGAATGAAACTGGGTCATTCACAGAGGTGTGGATGGACTTAGAGACTGTCACACAGAGTGAACTAAGTCAGAAAGAGAAAAACAAATATCATATATTAATGCATATATGTGGAATCTAGAAAAATGAACCAGTTTGCAGGGCAGAAATAGAGACACAGATGTAGAGAATAAACGTATGGACACCAAGGGGGGAAAGTGGCAGGGTGGGGGGTGGGGAGTGGTGGTGGTGTGATGAATTGTAGGATTGGGATTGACATATATACACTAATATGTATAAAATAGATAACTAATAAGAACCTGCTGTATAAAAAATAATAAAATAAAATTTAAAAAAATAATAAAAATAACAGTGATAGACCCATTGCATGCTGATACAAATCACAAATTTAATGAAAAATAGCTGCATTTACCAAAAAAAAAATTAATGACGATGGCATTGTTTTAAATGTTTGCATATCTCTTTAATGTCTGGCTTGCTGTATCTGTTTCCGCATTCAGCTTATTGCAAAATGTTATTTGCGTTGAAGCATAGGAGGGAAATGTGGCCTCACACAGTTATGTGGTTAGAAAGGGGAGAGAGTCCTGATACTTTTCGCCTAGTTATGGATAGTGTCATTGTCACCTGGCCAGAGCTCAGCGTGGTCAAGGGGGATGCAGTCAACTTTTGGAACTTTGTAACATTAGAGTCCAATTGGATTGAGCTACCGTTGTAGCAGATAGTATTGTCCCAATACCCAAACTGGTGTTGGAAGTGGGGTGCTACTGCTGGCGGAAAGAAAAAGGAAGAAGAAAATTATAATGTGTGGCTGGGCTCAGCAGTCAGGCAGCAGGCAGCGTAGAAGATGCTGTCAGACACACTCACGATACGCTGGCAAAACATCAAGTTCAATGTCTCCCATGATGATTCAGAAGGTCACCCATACTCCTCCTGAGCTTGTAGACCGAGGGGAATATGGAAGACGGAACACTAACACTAGTTACGTTTAGCCAAGAACTAGGAGCAAGAGACAGGCACAGGCAAATTGGACCCATTTTCAAACAAAAGGGAAAGGGAACCATGTAACTGTCCAGAAATTTGGGACCTTATAGATTAAGAAAATCCATTTGCTTCTAGACACCATGTAATAGGAAACAAGCCTGACCAAGGTTGTGAGCGGCAAAGACCCATCGACACTCAGGTGGGGGGCTTCCCTGGTGGCGCAGTGGTTAAGAATCCGCCTGCCAATGCAGGGGACACGGGTTCGAGCCCTGGTCTGGGAAGATCCCACATGCTGCAGAACAGCTAAGCCTGTGCGCCACAACTACCGAGCCTGTGCTTTACAGCCCGCGAGCCACAACTACTGAGCCCGTGCGCCTAGAGCCCGTGCTCCGCAACAAGAGAAGCCACCGCAATGAGATGCCAGTGTGCTGCAACAAAGAGTAGCCCCTGCTCCCCGCCACTAGAGAAAGCCCACGTGCAGCAACGAAGACCCAATGCAGCCAACAATAAATAAATAAAATAAATAAACTTATAAAAAGAAGAAAACATTCAGGTGGGTAACATGGGAATGAGAGGGCTGTGGTGGTAAGAATTGCGTTGAGGAAGGGATGGGGGTGTGTTACTTGTACATGTAAACAGATGGAAACTGGTCAGAAGTCTGGTCATTCTTCGAGGGAATTGTCCTGCCAAAGAAGCCATGAAACCAGACTTTATAAAAACCCTATGTTCACAGACATAGAAAACAAACCTACGATTACGAAAGGGTAAAGGGAGGGAGGGATAAATTAGGACATTGAGATTAACATTTATGCACTACTTTATATAAAATAGATAACCAACAAGCACCTACAGGACAGCACAGGGAACTCTACTCAGTATTTTGTAATACCCTATAAGGAAAAAGAATCTGAAAAAGAATAGATATATATTCTGTATATATATATATATATAAAGAATCTGAAAAAGAATAGATATATATTCTGTATATATATATATAAAGAATCTGAAAAACAATATATATTCTTTATATATATTTTTATATATATTATATATAGCTATACAACTGAATCATTGTGCTGTACACCTGACAGTAACACATTGTAAATCAATTATACTTCAATATAAAATCAAGAAAATGGGACTTCCCTGGTGGCGCAGTGGTTAAGACTCCGTGCTCCCAATGCAGAGAGCCCGGGTTAGATCCCTGGCCAGGGAACTAGATCCCACATGCATGCCGCAACTAAGAGTTCACATGCCACAACTAAGGAGCCTGTCTGTCGCAACTAAGACCTGACACAACCAAATAAATAAATATTTAAAATAATAAATAATACAATAATAAAAAATGAATTAAAAAATTTTTTTTAATTAACAAAAAAACCCTATGCTGTTCGGGCATTGAAACAAAAGCCACGTGCAGACCCCCAAACTTGCACAGGTGGGAAGTGGGCCACCCAAGCTGGACATCCCCCGAGGAGGGCATGGTCCCCTTACGTACTTCAGATGTGGCCACAGGAGACAGTGGGCAGGGAAGGACGTCCCGGAGGGTGGAGCCAGTGCTTTGCTGTCTCTTCAACAACTGCGCCTGTCCCTCCTGCCCCTCCTCTCTGGAGGTGCTATAGTCAGGGCTCAGTCCTCTGGATCCGTTTCCAGAGCTCCTGTCTCTCTTGTCTGGATTTCCATTTTCACAGTCATTCTGCGCTACGTTGTCAGTTTTGCCACCTGATCTTTCAGAAGGTTCTCAGCGGGGACTCTCATTTTTTTCACTTCCTCTTTTGAACGTTTAATTGTGGAAGTTTCAGGAGGCCGTCTTCGCCTATTTGTACGTCCTTTGGGTTCCCCTTATTCTCTTTCAAAGCCTCTTGTGTGAGTTCCGACTTGGCAGGGGCCTCCTGGTTCAGCTGGCTGTCACCCCGTAGAGGCTGTCATTGTTTTCTCTGCTGATGTAAACGTGCAGTTCCTTTGGCTCCCGGATAGGCCGGGTTTGGGGCTTCTGTGGTGGACACCGCCAAGCTGGCCAGATCTCCACACCCCTCCTTGGGGACCTAAGCACTCTGTCCCCCCACCCCCCGGCCCTGCTCAGTGTGGGCAGCCGATCGCTCACAGGAGAGTCCCTCTCCTGGAAAACGAAAACTGCCTCTTCAAGATCGTGACCCCTTCCTGGGGCAGCCACGTTCAATAATGGGTCACTGTTGGGGTATAAAGGCCCAGGCCCTTTGTCCCAGCTCCAAAGTCCCCTGTAAGATAAGGTGAGGCCTTCTGCATATTTTTTCAACTTCTTCCTTTGCCCAGTTTTGCCTCTTCGGCTTCCCCACAGGTGTTGATCCCAAGAACCCTCCCCAATCAACCACCCACACACGAATCCCAGCATCTCAGAGTCCGACTTCCAGAGAACGTGACCAGCAAATGTGTCTCTTGGTCAGTAGAAAACCCGCAGGTAGTGGAAGACGAGGGATTCTTTGTTCTAGGGGCCTGCAAGACGGCACCCAGCAAGCTGGGCCCTCCACACAGGTGTGTGGGCAAGGGGCCGTCTTTTCTCAGGTGCAAGCATGGGAATGGGAAGTCTCTGCAGCCCCCGAGGTGGGTAACTTGTGCTGTAGTCAAAGAGGTGAATGGAGAGTGTGGAAATAAAGACCGCGCAAAGGAGAAAAAGCAAAGGCCACTGATTCAGAGCTGGTTATAGCAAGGGGGTCTGCCACCATCATTTGCATCTGGCAGAGACTTAAAGGCAGGCAGAGGAGTGGGAAAGCCTCATGGGGGGGAAAGGGAGACCTCAGGTGTGCCCTGACTGGAGGCTGCTGGCCTGGGGTGTTGGAAGTGGGCTGACTAGAAGTGGGGCGTCCCATGTGATTGGTTAGGGGGCATATTTGTTGTTCTCTTGTTGCTCTTAAATTGGAAACAGGGACAAAAGTTGACAGTTCATAATCAAGTCCTGGCCATATGGGGCTGATTGTTACAGAAGTTATTGTCTCTCTGCCCGCATTGTTGCTAGAGATATGAATGTGGTTTCCTGCAAGTCTGACTGCCAGCAGGCTGGCTTCCTGGGCTATTCAGCGTGGATAAGGGGATTGGTTTCCTGGGCAGCTCGTGTAGACTGTGGGTCAGAGTTTTACTCTCATATATGGTTTGGTCATTGTCTGTTTGTATATTCAGTCTCTCAAAAGAGATCCTGGACAAGGGGCTCCTCCTTGGGAGCAAAATCAGGGTCTTGTCAAGGGCAGAGGGACCGCCCATTGCCTGCCCAGGAGGATTCATCACTGTGATGGACCACCAATTCCTGGGTGTCTTTCATTGTTTCCTCTCTGAAGAGAACTCTTCATTGCAATTTGCTAGTCCTGCTTCACGGTTGTGAATTAGGAGAGGCATGCCAAGGAAGAGCAGAGCAAGAAAAAGAAATTCACTCTGAGATACAGCGGACAATCAACGACAATGAGAACATTCCTAAAAGCTGCAGGAATAAAGACTGATGGCCTTTAGAAGAGGAACAGGAAGACTGGCAGCTGACATGGCAGCAGCGTCAACGGAAGTAAGACAGTGAAAAGATATCTTCAGTGTACGAAGAGAAAGTAACTGTCAATCTTGAGGTTTTTATTTATTTATTTTTGGCTGCTTTGGCTCTTCGTTGCTGCACGCGGGCTTTCTCTAGTTGCGGCGAGCGGGGGCTACTCTTCGTTGCGGTACGCGGGCTTCTCATTGCAGTGGCTTCTCTTGTTGCGGAGCACGGGCTCTAGGAGCGCAGGCTTCAGTAGTTGTGGCACGTGGCCTCAGTAGTTGTGGCTCGCGGGCTCTAGAGCGCAGGCTCAGTAGTTGTGGCGCACGGGCTTAGTTGCTCCACGGCATGTGGGATCTTCCAGGACCAGGGCTCGAACTCGTGTCCCCTGCATTGGCAGGCGGATTCTTAACCACTGCACCACCAGGGAAGTTCTTGAGTTTCATACCTAAGGAAAATATGTTTCAAGGGTGAAGGAGAAATATAAACATTTTCAGGCAAACAAAAGCTGAGAGAATTCACAAACAGCAGACGCTCACTAAAGTAGATTTGTTTAGGCAGAAGGAATGTGACCGCAGATGGGAGGCCGGGGAAACAGGATGAAATGAAAAGAAAAGAAAGCAGTAAACATACGAGTAAATGGAAATAAACATTGTCTAACAGAGTAATTTGAAAACATCAAATTAAAATACATGACAATGGTGACACACACACTGGTAAGATAGATTATCAATGTCTTAGTTCAAAGGGTAACCACTAAAAGAATAGAAACACAGTGCATAAATTATACATTAGCAGAGGGGAGAAGTAAAATAATTTTTTAAATTAATCAATCCAAAAGAAATCATAAATGGAGAGACAAAGAAACACAGAAGAAGTGGGACATATAGAAAGTACAAAATAAGGTGGTAGATATAAATCCAAATAAATCCATAGTTGCATTAAACATAATTACATTACATGCAAATCCATAATTATATTAAATGTTTGAATATTCCAGTTAAAAGACAAATATTGTCAGGTTGAATTTTTTTTTTAATAAATTTATTTATTTATTTATATTTATTTTTGGCTGTGTTGGGTCTTCGTTTCTGTGTGAGGGCTTTCTCCAGTTGCGGCAAGTCAGGGCCACTCTTCATTGCGGTGCGTGGGCCTCTCACTGTCGCGGCCTCTCCCGTTGCGGAGCACAGGCTCCAGACGCGCAGGCTCAGTAGTTGTGGCTCATGGGCTTAGTTGCTCCGCGGCATGTGGGATCTTCCCAGACCAGGGCTCGAACCCGTGTCCCCTGCATTGGCAGGCAGATTCTTAACCACTGTGCCACCAGGGAAGCCCTGTGAGGTTGAATTTTTAAAAATCTAATAACACTTACTTAAAAGAGACATATCTAAAACATGAGGATGGTGAAATATTGAAAGTTGATGGGCAGAAAAATACATATATATATACATATACAAATATTAATCAAATGAAAGATAATTTATATATTAATGTCTGACAAGGTAGACTTTGAGCCAATACTTTAAAGCTTGCCTCATAAAGAAAAATAGTCAATTCCACAGGAAAATATAACAATTCTAAATTGATAGGTGTCTAATAACATGGCCTAAAAATAAGTAAAGCAAAAATTGATAGAACATCAAGGAGACATAGAAAATCTACAATCAACAGAAAATTTTAACACTTCTCTCTCAGTAACTGATAGAACAAGTAGACAAAAAATCAGTAAGGATATCGAAGATTTGAACAATGTAATTAACAAATGACTTGATTTACACATATAGAACCCTGAAGAACACACATTCTTTTCAAGCACATTCAGAACATTTACACAAAATGACTATACACTGATCCATAAAGCAATTTCAACACATTTCAGAGGACTGAAATAATACAGAATATATTTTCCAACCATAATGCAATTAATCTAGAAATTGAAAACAAACAAAAAACTGGAAAATTCCTATTTATTTGGAAATTAAGAAACACACTTTTAAATAGCAAACAGATCAAGGAATAATTCAGATGGGAATTTAGAAATATTTGACACATAATGAGAGTACTGTATCCCAAAACTTTGGGGTACAGCTAAAGCAGTACATAGAAGAAATTTATAGTCTTATATGCATGTCTTAGGAAAAAACGTTGAAAGTTAATGTGATAAACTTTCATCTCAAGAAGTTAGAAAAGTAGCTGTGTGTGTTTCACTGTTGAAGGGATGATGCCAGTGGCAGGGGAGGCGTGGGACATCCAGGAGGGAAGTAGTCAGTCAGTGGGGTAAGGTTCTCAAGGAGACAGGGGAGGATAGGATCCCCACACCCCAGGTGAGGAGCTAATCCTTGACAAGAGAGAACATCTCCTCCTACTTGACAGAAAAAGATGGATGCAGATTCAGGCTCATTTGCAGGTAGAGAGAGAGGGAGTTGAGAGAGTTCCCATCATTTTCTGTTTGAAGAAAGAGGCAAGACCTTCTGTTGAAAGTTTGAAGAGGGTGGAAGGAGTGGCAGTGATCCTCTACCAGGAAAGCATGGGATTTCTGGCAGCACAGAGGGCCTAGCTGAGTCAGGAGACCACAGATCTTCCTTAGCACCCAGGGGCAGGCATGAAAATGAGGGACAGCTGAGTCATGCAGGGGAACGGTGTCACCAAGTGGGTGCACCGGAAGGACAAGGACGATGAAGATGCTCTGCTGGCAACAGTGACTCACCTGCTGGATCACAGAATCCGAGCTGGAGGAGGAAGGAGGGGACGGCAGGGCGAGAAAGCAGAAGGGGGAAGGGGCTGCAGGTGTGCGGGAGCCCAAGATCACGTGCAGCGGGAGTAGGGAGGTTTGAGAGCTGCAAGGATGGTTCGAGAGCAGGGATCCTGAAGGAATCATCTCGAGATGGAGCCTCTCCACCTGAACCGTGCAGGGTCCCGACTGTGGCTTTGGGAAAGGAGGCTGAAGTGGAGAAGCCATGAAGGTCATTGAGACGGGGACAAAGAAAGAGCACACAAAGGGCGGAGTCCCCCGGGATGATATCAAAGTAGGGGTGGGGGAACTTCCCTGGTGGTCCAGTGGGTGGGACCCTGCGCTCCCAATGCAGGGGGCCTGGGTTCGATCCCTGGTCAGGGAACTACATCCTGAATGCATGCCGCAACTAAGAGGCCACATGCTGCAACAAAGATCCCTCATGCCACAACTAAGACCCGGTGCAGCCTAAATAAATAAATATTTTAAAAAATAGTAAAGTAGGGGTGGGGAAGGCAGTGGTCTGATGCCATCGGAGGCGGGATGAGGAGGTTGGTAGAAAGCAGTGCCCAGGAGCGGTGGAGGATGTTACCTCCGTGTGTATTCTTCAAGGCATAAAAAAGTTTTCCCTAGCGCTTCTCCCAGGCTGCCTTTCTGGAAACATGCAGCGGAAATTCTAAACCAGCTTTTAGGACAGTCAGACATCTCCAAAACACATGAAATCCACAGAAGACAAAATCTTGAGGATAGGAGTGTGTGTGTGTGTGTGTGTGTGTGTGTGTGTGTATAATCAGTGAAACCTTAAGTGCCACAGGGAAACTTAAATCAGAAATTTAAAGGAGAGACATGGGACTTTCCTGTGGCACAGTGGTTGAGAATCCGCCTGCCAGTGCAGGAGACACGGGTTCGAGCCCTGGTCCAGGAAGATCCCACATGCCGCGGAGCAACTAAGCCCATGCGCCACAACTACTGAAGCCCGCACCCCTAGAGCCTGTGCTCTCCAATAAGAGAAGCCACTGCAATGAGAAGCCCGCACACTACAACGAAGAGTAGCCCCTGCTCGCTGCAACTAGAGAAAGCCCGCACGCAGCAACGAAGGCCCAACGCAGGCAAAAAAATAAATAAAAATAAAAATAAAGGAGAGGCAGAGTGCGGTATTTACCACTGGGGTCTTGGTTAGGGTTCACTGTGATGCCTCTTGTGACTTGGGTTATAATCGGGAACAGTGAGTGAGGTTTACTGTTTTGAAGTGTCAAATGTACCTGGGCATTCTGATCCGTTTGGCTGGAGATAAACAAATGACTGCATGGAACACAGATGAGACCATAGGGCTTACTGCTGTGAAAACCTCAAGCGCAGAAAGCAGCCTTTCTTCATTTCCCAAGTACACTATTGTTCAAACCAGTGACTTTTGTTGTTCACTTGCTCTGTTACACAGCTGATCAACATAATTCTTGGAAAAATCATTCAGGTTCTGCAAGACTGTAACTGATTTGTTTCTTTGTTTTTTCCTCTAAGCAAAACAGTATCAAATCATACCAAGTCAGATCAAACCTTCTCAAAGAATTATTTTTCCATTCCTTTGTCAGGTCTTTAACTTGAACTTCTAACAATAATCTAATAAGGAATGGATAGATCCAGAGAATAGGGAAAGGTTTGTGTCTCAGTGATTACATGTTATACTATTTTAAAATGTGTATTGGGATTAAGTTGTCTTTTGTTGTTGCTGAAGAACATTTTTCCTAAAAAAATTTTTATAATGGAAAACTTTTTTTACTATAAAAATAATATACATTTTATAGAAATTTTGCAAAATACAGAAAGGCATGATAGTTTCTTTGCTATTTTTACCGTTTAGAGTTACAGATGAATGTTAGCATTATTTTCTCAAGTTCCAAAAAAATACAAAATGAGTTTTTGATTAGAATTGTATTCAACCCATAAATTAATCTGAGGAAATTACATCTTTACAAGATTTTACTTTCCCAACCAGGAACATGATATACCTCTCCATTTATTCAAGTATATTTTGAAGTCTTCCATACAAAGAACATTCCAAAACTTGACAGTCCTTAATGTTTCTCACTAATGTATCCCTAGCTATTTTATATTTTTGTCAGCAGAGTAATTGACATCCTTTAAGCTGTTTTTTTAATTGGCATACAAGAAATCTACTGACATATACTTATTTTGCATTGGGACAGATTATTAACTTATACATTTTAGTTGATTTTAAGGCGACTCTCTTGAGACATTCTAGGTAATTGACCTTATATTATGTAAATAATGAAAACTTGTCTTTAAAAAATATACCCTAGGCACTTCCCTGGTGGTCCAGTGGGTAAGACTCTGCACTCCCATTTCGGGGGGCCCAGGTTCGACCCCTGGTCGGGGAACTAGATCCCATATGCATGCTGCAGCTAAGACCTGGCACAGCCTAAATAAATAAATAAATAAATATTTTAAAAATAAAATAAAAAGTAAAAAATTTACTCTATTTATTGTTCTTCTCTCATTCCTTTGACTAGAACAATGTTCATTAGGATCTCGTTCCTGATCTCTCTAGGAACACCTCGAATTTTCAAAAAATTGTTAAGTCTAATGTAGGATAATAATTTGAAATAATTATTCTTTATCATATTGAGCAAATATCCTTCTATTCCTAGTTTACTGTGAGTTTTTATCCAACTACATTAGCCCTTTTTTACTAAATTTGTAATAGAGATTCCCATCACTTCCTCCCCACCCATGTCATATGTAGTGAATACATGCTTGCAATGACCACACACAGAGTTCCTGATCAAGATTTGCAGGATCTTAGTTCCCTGACCAGGGATTGAACCCCGGCCCTCAGCAGTGAGAGCGTGGAGCCCTAACCACTGGACCGCCAGGGTGTTCCCCCTGATCAAGATATTTTTCGTGATAACCTCTTCAAAATTTTGGGAATCAGGATATACAAGATATGTTGTTTGTATAAGTAGGAGATAAACATTTAAAACCAATTTTTTTTTAAACAACCACTTCTGACAAGAGTCCCTGCTTATCCTCAAAGTCCCTCCACCCTCGATTTTCCATTTCTTGGACTCTGAGCCATGTTCCCTGGGTTCCTGGAATATGAACACAGAACATAGAATCATGTTCTTCCCAATCCTTGCTACCTATTTATATCTTTTAAACCTATTTCCTTGCTGATATATTTACATATATATACATATGTTCTTGAGAACTGTATTAAATATATACAAGGGAGAATGCCAATGGCAATAGTTTTTTTTTTTGAAAGAATATATGTCACAGTTTTCATTTGTATTGAGATCAATTTGAAACAGTACACGGGAACATTAGTTATCACTTAACTCAGAAATAAAACTTTCCTATCAAAATAAAAAAACAAAACATGAACATCTCCAGCTGCACTGCTGCCCTTGTCCATGAAGAGCTCTGCAGCTGCTGCTGAAGGACATGCCATGTGACAGCCCCCCAGATTTACTCAGAGCTGTATTTGCTGCCTGGGGCCCCCAAGGTTTGCCATCAGATATTTCTCTGTGCTGCCACCCTCCACAGAACCCTGGACAAGGTGACCCTGTGGGGTCAAGCCAAGGGCTGAAGGTTGAAACTCCAGTTTTATCTGCAAATTTGATAAGCATATTCTTAATCCTTTTCCCCAGGACATCCAATAAAGCTATCAATTATCCAGTTATTAGATGGAGCGATCTATGTATGTTCATGAGGCCAGGATTTGTTAGTGATGTCATTCAAGTCTTTAATAATCTTACTGTTTTGTTTTTGTTTTGTTTTTTTTTTGGGTGGGGGGGTGTCTGCTTGTTCTATACATTACTAAAAGAATCATATTAAAATCTCTCCCTACATTGGGGATTTTTCCATTTCTTCTCTGCCAATTTTGCTTTATGAATTTTGAGGTCTTGTTATTGGGTGCATTCCAATTTAGAATAGTTAGAATTATACATCTTCCTGGTGTCTTTAATTTTGTATAATTAGGAAGTGAGTCTCTTTACCACCAGTAAAACTTTGTAAAAAATCAATTTTATTGGGGTATAATTTACATACAACAAAATGCATTCATTTTAAGTGTTTGTTTCCACTTATACACAAACACAAACACACACACTCATGAAACTACCATCACAATCCTGTTTTCACTTTTGCCTTTCTTTACAGCAGAGTGTTTTGTTTTTCAGTTAAACTCATTTAGGCAGAATTTACATTCAGTAAAATTCACACTTTCATGAGTTATGACAAATGTATACAGTTGTGTAACCATCACCATAAGCAAAATATATAATAGAATATTTCCATCAAAAATTTCCCTAATGCCCTTTTGTTGGGGTGGCCAGATTTAGCAAGTTTAGCTGAGCAACCTGCATTTTATCTGGCAACACTGAGCCAATTCCTCTTTTCTCATCCCATTCCCTGGTGACCACGGATTTCTGTCTCCATACTTTTGTCTTTTCATGAGTATCCTATAAATGAAATCATATGTCTCTTTTTTTTTTTTTCAGATGCTCTGTGAAGAAATTCACTGTAACACTTATAACTTTAAGACTTTGCATACATTACAACAGTGCATTAGTGATACAAGCTGTAAAATGCTTTTCCATTCCTTTGGATTTTGCATATGATAGTTCTGCATCAGTCATTGCAGGTAGACTGAGCAAGCTTTGTTTTTGTGTTTGTTTGTTTGCTTTTTAACATGCATTCAACTAGATATGATTCAGAATAGATTAATACTCCCTTCTTATCATTACAGTTAGCTAAAAAATTGCCTGGCAGCCCACCAAACAAGATTTGCTTTAAGACCAACCCACAAAGTCAGTTGGAGACTGAGGGCACTGGGACATGCTGGGCCGGCCGTAGTAGCATATGTCTCTTCTGTGTGGTTTCTTTCTCTTTGCATAATGCTTTTGTGATTCATCGGTGTTGGTGAATGTATCAGTAATTCGTGCTTTTTTATAGCTGAGTATAGATATAACACAATTTATATATCCATTCACCCACTGATTCATTTGGGTGTTTCCAGCCTTTGGCAATTATGAATAAAGTTGCTACATACGTTTTCATACAGGTCTTTGTATGAACACGTTTTCATTTCCCTTGGGTGAATACCTAGGAGTGAGATTGCTGTGTCATACAGCAAGTGTATATTTAACTCTATAAGAGACTGTCAAACTGTTTTCCAAAACGGCTCTACCATTTTGCATTCCCATCAGCAATGTGTAAGAATTCAAACTGTTCTGAATCTTTGTAGATACTTGGTGTTTTTGTTTTGGGCCTCGAAGGAGGACAAGGCGGTCCTAGTACTGCCCTTTCTTATCTGACTGATTACACAGGGGGTTCAGTTGGTGAAAATTCATCAAGCTATAAACCTGTATGTACACTTTTCTGTGCATATAATAATCCTCAATAAAAAGATTTTTAAACTACACAAAATACCTTTGAATAATTCTACTAAATTAACTAAACATGTGTTGAAATTTAAAACGTGCTTTTTAAAAAACTGAAAGAAAAAAAAAAAAACCATCAGTGTAAATCCATAGTAGCCTGGCTTCATAATCTCTAAGATTTTTTTCCCCAGCCATCCATAGTAAATATCTGAAAGGCAAATTCATATTTCTGCACATTATAAGTGACAGGTCAGGAGGATCAATCCCATGTGTATATAATTATATTCCTGTCCTCGTCAATTATCCATTTTTATTCTAAAAATTCTCATAATTTCAATGTCCTTAGTTTTGTGTTCAGGATGTAAAAGTGAACTGTCAATGAATAAATAATGACCGGGGCTTCCCTGGTGGTGCGGTGGTTAAGAATCCGCCTGCCAACACAGGGCACACGGGTTTGAGCCCTGGTCTGGGAAGATCCCACATGCCACGGAGCAACTAAGCCCGTGCGCCACAACTACTGAGCCTGTGCTCTAGAGCCCGTGAGCCACAACTACTGAGCCCACATGCCACAACTACTGCAGCCCACGCACCTAGAGCCCGTGCTCCGCAACAAGAGAAGCCACCGCAGTGAGAGGCCTATGCATCGCAACGAAGAGTAGCCCCCATTCTCCGCAACTAGAGAAAGCCTGTGTGCAGCAACGAAGACCCGATGCAGCCAAAAATAAATAAATAAATAATGACCATAAAGGGTAGAGCGTGAGGGCAAGCATTGGTCTTTTCTTCCCTAGGAGCAATGGTTCACTATTCACTAAGTCAGCGTTCACGGTGACTTTATTAAACATAACAACCACGAGTCATGAGAATTGACTGTAGGATAAACTGAGGCACAGAGTGGCTAAGCCTCTCGCCCACTGTCACTCAGCTAAAAGTGAAGGAGCCAGGGTTTGAAGCCTGGCAATGTTACTCCAGAGCCCTTTTACATGGGGGATCTAGCATGGCCTTACATTCAAATGAGATTATAAATCAACGGCTAAGAGGACCAAGCTGATTTGTTATTTAGCTATTTCTGCATAGAAAGCACCCGAGAGCATCTGTGCCCTGAGACACAGCTTGAGGATTTAAGTGTATCCTTCTCTGTCTTTAATTCATCCGCTGCCATCAGAAGAAGCCTAGCAGGCCTGCTGTCGTCCATGTAATACTCTACACAAGCAGCTATGCGGTTCCCAGAGCTGTGCTCAGTGGACGCTAGGTGCCAGGTGACCCCAATCTACTGAAAGTTGCCAGATTCTCCTATGAGAGAATGAGTTTCCCTGTATTCTGGACCATCTCAGCCAGATAGTTCCATTGTTCTCTGAAATCCATTTTCTAGCAACCCCCTAGACTGGGGGCTTGCAAGCATTTTCTCTAAAGGACCAGGCAGTAAATATCTCAGGTTTTTGTGGGCCATACAGTCTCTGCTGCAACGATTCAACTCTGCCCTCGCAGTGCAAAAGCAGCCAGATAATACATAACAGAGGCGTAACTGTATTCCAATAAAGCTTTATTACAAAAGCAGACAGAGGGTCAGCACACCTCTGCTCTAGACTATGAGCTCCTTGAGAGGCTGGGCTGCGTCTTATCTTTGTAATTTCAGCCCTAGCGGGAAAAATTTTTCCAATTTTTACCAAAGAGGAAATAAAAACACAGGATCACAGAAGCTGACTTTGAGGAAGGCAAGCACAGAACTGCAACTGGCTGTTTGGGTGTATTTTCACTTGTGAATTGAACAGAGATGCTGCATTTTTCATGTTAGACCTGAGCTACTTGGGAAACTTAAAGCAAAGGATCTTGTCTTGGGACTCCCCTGGTGGTGCAGCGGTTAAGACTCCACACTCCCAATGCGGGGGGCCAGGGTTCAATCCGTTGTCAGGGAACTGGATCCTGCATGCCGCAACTGGGAGTCCGAATGACGCAACTAAAGATCCTGCGTGCCTAAGACCTGGAGCACCCAAATAAATAAATATTAAAAAAAAAAAAAAAAAAAAAGGATCTTGTCTTCACAAACCCTCCTACCTGGCCTGAGTCTCAGCAAACCTATGTCTTTGCAGGGTAAGTTCACCTACACAACCTGAAACCATGAGGTACTGGGTGGTGACAGTTTTAAATGGGGTTTCAGGTGCTCCCAGGGCTCAGAGCTGGCTAGCTGACCCTGTCTTCGCACACCCGCAGTTTTCTGTGTCTGGTTTAGTTTCTTAGCCCAGGACCCTGTTGACATAAAAAAACACACAACCTAAAAGTTGAGAATTATGTTTTATTTGGCAGATAAAACTGAGGACTTAAGCCCGGGACACAGCATCTCAGATAACTCTGAGAGGCTGCTCCGAAGACGTAGTAAGGGAAGAGCCAGGATACATTAGTAGTTTTAGCAACAAAGACCAGGGAGTCAGAACATCAAAAGATTACTGTTAATTAAAGAAAACCAGACATCTCAAGTTAAGGAATTTAGCGCTTTTCTATATATGGGAAGATGCAAGAGTCTAGGCTCACTGAAATCATTCCTTTGATATGCACATTAGCTATCTGGGGCCAGTATCCTGTGCTATCTCAACCCGAGCCCCCTCAGGGCACACTGTCAGGGGTGGTTGCAGCAGCAGACTGCTATATTGCAGGGGGTGGAGGGGTGGGAGGGGGTTGGGGGGAGGGGGGGTGGACCCAGTTTCTATCCTGAGTTCCCTCAGGGCTCACCACTGGAGGAGGGCTGTAATGTGATGGCTTGATGACTACAACATACTTTGTTTACGATAGGGCAGGCAACTTTTTTTTTTTTTTCCATTGATAACCCAAGACACGTTATAAAACTGTCTGAAAATAAAGCTTTTTGGTTTATTCCCATTGAGATCGTCTTTCACAGACAGGCTTTGGTTCGGATTTGGGGGAACTTGAGAAGGTCTTACACAGACTGGGATACGGTCACAAAACTAGTAACTTACAAAGCCTATTTCTTTTTTTTCTTTTTTTCTTGATATTTTAAATTAAAGTATAGTTGATTTACAATGTGCCAATCTCTGCTGTACAGGGAAGTGACTCAGTTATACATATATATACTTTTCTTAATATTCTTTTCCATTATGGTTTATCCCAGGAGATTGGATATAGTTCCCTATGCTGTACAGTAGGACCTTGTTTATCCATTCTAAATGTAATAGTTTGCATCTACCAACCCCAAACTCCCAGTCCATCACCCTCCCTCCCCTCAAAGCCTATTTCTTTCTTGTTGTTGTTTTTTAATACACGCTTTCTTTTTTTTTTAATATTTATTTATTTATTTGGCTGCGCCAGGTTGCAGTATCCGGCATCTTGTGGCATGAGGAATCCTTCGTTGCAGCGCGCCGGCTTCTCTCTAGTTGTGGCGCTCCGACTCTAGAGCCTGCCGGCTTAGTTGCCCTGCGGCATGTGGGATCTTGGTTCCCCCACCACGGACGAACCCGAGTTCCCCTTTATTGGAAGGCAGATTCTTAACCACTGGACCACCAGGGAAGTCCCCCAAAGCCTATACCTAATGAAGGTCAAGTCCCATTCGCTTTCCTTTATACTCCGTTTTGCCCCACTGTTATTCACATCTCACAATTAAGAAACATTCTGTGAGCCTCAGTTTCAGCATCTGTAAAACGGGTGCGAAGCGCGTCACAGTGCTATTGCAGAGTTAAATCACCCAACCAAGCCCAGGTCTTGGCACGAGTAAGCACTCAAAACACGCTGGCGGCCATCCCGACTATGACTTACTTCCAGAGCAGGCCCCCCCGCCCCCCGGCTGGATAAAGTCGGAGGGATGAGGGAGGGCATGTGGCCGGGGCACGCCGTCGGGGTAGGTCTGAGATCACCCAGCCCCGGTACCTCGGTCGCTACAGGGCGGTGTCCAGAGACTGTGAGACAATCACCAGGAACCACCACTTCCGGCAGAGACCAGCCCGAAATAGCCGCTTCCAGCCGCTCTCCAGACGAAGCTGGAGCCGCTCCGCGGTGGGCGGGACCCTGGGTACAGCCACGCCCCTCGCTTCTGGCTCGCCTCCTGCAGCGCCAGGAGCCGCTGGGCGGCTCCCGGCTCCGGCCGACGCTGCCCCGCCCCCCCGGACCCGCCCTCCCGTGACGTCACCTCCGGGGCGGGGCGGGGCGGGGCGGGCGCGGGCGGGGCCAGAGCTGGGGCGGCTGCCCTGAGCAGTCGTGGCTTGCGGTCCCGCTGCTCCGGTGCCGGACACGTCCGCACGCCGGACCGCGGGCGCTTCCCCGCCGCCCGAGGGCCTCCGGGCCGCCGCAGGCCTGCCACGCCCGGGTAAGGGGCCCTCTCTGCTGTCCGCGGAGCTGTTGTCAGGGCTGCCTGAGCCGACTTGGGGCTGAGAGAGGGAGGTGGGGACAGGAGGAGGGGTGCATGGGGGCACGAGAGGCAGAGGAGGGGGACAAGAGAAAAGATGAATGGGGACACAGAATGCAAGCTGGTGACGATTGGAGGTGAGGAATAGGAGGAGAGGAAAGAACGGAAGGAATCAGTTGGGGGCCCAGACTCGGAAGGAGCATGGATGGGAGCCCAAGAGGCGGGAGACAGGAGGAGGGCTTAAGGGGATCCCAAACCAGAGAAGAGACCCGGGTCGCTCCAGTTTGGGAGCGGAGGAGGGGGAAGCTGGGACACTCCCGGATGGGTGGGGAGCTAAAGGGCCCTGCCCGGCCAAGGCTGGGCCCCAGGAGGTGTTACCCTCAAAGAAAGAGTTGGCCCTTTAGGCGACCCAGGCCTCCCCCAAGCCCGCTCTACCTGGGAGGGGGTTGTGCATTTACATTTACCTGCCCGCCTCCTCCAGGTGAGTCTGGGTGGCTAGTTAGTGTGTGCAATTAGCTGTTAGGCTAGTATGAGGAATCCACATCCACATGGTTTGCCATAAGACATAAATATCTACTTAGAAATCTGCCTTTAATAATGGGTTTTTTTTTTTCTCCCTGGAGGAAGCATCTCTAAAATTTCAATACAGATGTTCTGCTTATACGCCAGACTTGCCTAATGGACAGAGGAATGTCAAATCTACCCAGACTGCTAGCAAAAACTAGACTCTTGATCAGCATTTAGCCTGATACCAAAAATTCCAAAAACCTGGAAGGAAGCGATGTAATTAAGACGCTCTCCAGTGCTCCGGGTTCCCATCTGCCACACAGACACTTCCTTTGGACCACAGGGCAATGTCTATATACATAAAACCACAAGCCTGTGTTCCTTGGGTTCTGATACCAAAGTTCGCCAGGTGACGTGTCAGGGCAGGTATCTGTGGTTTGCCCTGTATTTGTTTCCGCAATCCCTATTCCTTGGTATGTATAGTTTCTCCAGCTTGGAGTAGGGACTGGGACCACATTGCCTCTGATAAATAACTTACTAGTGTGATGGAATGTGGCGGGTAACACTTGTGGTGGGCCCAGGAAAAAGGAATTAAGCAATTTGGAGAATTGTAATCCAGAAAAAGGAATTAAGCAATTTGGAGTCTGATTTCAGGTAACTTGCACGCAGCACCCTGTGTATAACAAACGGTTTCATAAAAGTTAAAAGTCAAGCCAGGGTTGGGAACATAAGAAATTGGAGATGGGAGGTGTTGAGAGGTAGCACAAAGTCAAGGACCAGAGAAGGATCATGAAGTTGGCACCCAGAGCCACATTCTGAGGGTGCCTTTCTAATATAGGGTTGCCTGGCTCGTGGGGTGCTGCCCCTTCCCTGCGGAACTTGTGAGGGGCTGACCCCTGGAAACGGGAACTCCCAGCACCAGCCTAACCTCCTGTCCTTTCACCTGCCCTGCTCTCCTACTCAACACTTAGTCCTTCTTGCTTATTCCCTTCCTGCACAGGGGTCTCCTTCTGCGACCTTGATCTGCCCAGCCACCCTGCACCAGATAATGAGCATAACTGGCCAGACCCTCATTTAAGGCTCACTAAAGCCTTTGCAGGGGAGACTGTGATTCTAAGTCTTGTTAATGCTTTGTCCATTGTGAGTCAACTTAGATTAGCACAGGTCCCCACGTGGGAATCTTGACATTTAGAATACGCTGTTGGAAAGTGGAGTCAGGACCATACCAGAGGGATGAAGTCACGGCACGAGGGCCTGTTCTTGACTCCGCACAGCGGCCAATTCCTGTCTCTGTGGGAGTGATCACCGGCCCCACTGGCTGAGGGAAGAGGCAGTGATGGCATCCAGCAGAGGTCTCCTGAGAGACCAGTGGAGTTTCCTGAGATAGCTTTAGAGAGATGCTCCATGCGCACGCTCACCTCATGTATGTAACTGTGTGTGATTGCACACACGCACGTGTATGATTGCACATGTACACACATGGCAGTGTGCACGCAGGTGTTGCCATGTGCACATGGATACGAGTGCGTGTGTAGCTGTGTGCGCGTGTGACTGCATGCATACGCGTGTGTACCTATGCACATATGCGTGTGTGTGATAGAGAGCAGGCCCGTGGTGGTCCTCAGGCATCACCACCTACGCGTATCTGCCACTCTAGGAGGCGCTGAGTTTCTTTCATCTCCTCCTGAGTTTACACTAGAAAAATGCCTCCCTCCTCACTGGATTTTTCCCCCGTGCTTTTCCTAAGGAGCGTTTATTCTTTTTCAAACCGTAGATGCATCTTCTACCAGAGTGGAGCATCTGCCTGGATCCCACGTGTGCCACAAAGCGTGCCATGGCCTGGGAGTGCCCTTCAAAGCCGTCCTCGCCTCCTGCAGAGCCAAACGTCGCCCGACAAGCGCACAGTGTCAAGCCCTCAGCCCCCCGAGGAAGATGGCCCAGCCTGGGCACGCGCCCTGAGCAGCTGCCTCTTGTGAGTGTCCAAAGCCCTGCGGGCAGGGCCGCCTGCTCAGTGACAGGGCAGTGAGCCCGGAAAGGGCCCTGAGGGGGCTTTGCAGGGACCGGGTGGGCAAAGGAAAAACAGCGAACCTCAGAGGGCCGAACCGTCCAGTGAGCGGGAGGCCCGGTCTGTGGCATTTCCCCGTCGGAGCTTCTGCCTTCTTGGGTGGCCCTGGTGGGGGGGTCCCCAGGCAGGTATGGGAACCGTGTGGTCCTCTGGGCCGTCTTCTGTTCCTGTGAGGTTGTCTCTGGGCCTCGTGTCGTGAGACCACGATACTGTGGGAGCCCCTCGCTGCATGGGCAGGGGTGCTGCATCTCACTGTTGCGGGGTGCGGAGGGGGCGCCTCGTAGCAGGAGGGGCCCTGGGAGGAGACCGACTAGAGTCTGTCCCTGGACCAGAAATGGGACGGCCCGTGTCTGTTCCAGGGTGAGGAGCTGGACGGGAAGGCGGAAACCCATTCGGGCCCTTGAATCAGTTCCTCCTGCCTCAGCTGGAGCGTCAGCTCTGAAGTGCCAGAGGCGGGGGTGGCAAACTGCGGCCTGTGGGCCACGTCCGCCCGCTGCCTGGTTTTGTAAATAAAGTTTTATCGGGACCCAGCCACACCCATCACATACCTATGGTCCATGACTGCTTTTGCAGACTTGAGTAGCTAAGACAGACCATATGGCCCACAAAAATCTAAAATAGCTGCTATCTAGCTCTCTATAGGAAAAAGCTTCCTGACTCTGCTCCGGAGATTTGTTGTGAGGTGGCAGTGGAAGGCCTGGGGTGCATTCAGGAAGCCCCTGTCAGATCCAGGGCTCAGACTTGGGGAGCATGTTGGGCTCCGTGGTGGTGGCATTTTTAATGCATTCAGTGGACGTGACTGGCCAAAGAGAGAGTCGTTTAAATACACTTATTTACGGAGAGCCCAGCTGCATTTACTTCAGCTAATGGGGGGGGTGGTGCAGTGGGAGCTCTTTGTGCCTGAAACCTCCCTGGTTCAGTCCTTCCCCCTCATGACATTGGTCTGTTTCTTCTCTCCCCACCCCACCCCCTCTTGTTTCAGTCAGAACAAAGAATGCCTTTTGCTCTCGAGAAAACAGATGCAAATCTGTGGTTTGTAGGGCTGGGGAACCTTTTTAAACCTGTAAGACACCAGGAGCTCTTAGGGACAGTTTTGGCGGGAGAGTGCACCACGAAGCTAAACTAAAGTTAGTGACTCTCAGGAAGGGATTAGAAGCGCGGCGGAGGGGGGTGCCCAGCCTTCCAGCAGAGTTTGTGCTCGAAGGGGTTTTTCCAGTCGTGGGGCCACTTTGCAAGAGTCCCCGCTGCTCACAGGAGAAAGAAAGCCACCTCTAGATGCCCCTTTGTGCCGCACGGGGACTGCTTTCGCGTGGCTGCCGGCAGGGCTGGAAGTGCTCCTCGAGGGGGCCGGGCTGGGCCAGGAGCTGCAGGTATTTCACGTGTCCGGCGAGGGTGGGCGCACAGCGGGGAGGCCGGGGGGTCAGACTTTGAAGGCCGCCTCGCCATGTTAAGGAGCTTAGGAGTTATCCTGGGAGAGCAGGGGGTTTAAGCATTGGAGGCAGGGTCAGCGTTGTGGGTTACAAAGATCTTTCTGGCAGCTGTGGCCCGGCAGATGGAGCAGGCCCAGGATGGGGACGCTTGAAGGTGACCCTTGGGGCTGCTGGGAAGCCGGTGAGCCTGCCCTGCTCAGCGGGAGGGCAGCCGGGCCTCAGGGCCGTGGAGAGCAGCACTTAGCATCCGTGCCAGGGCGAGGAGTCCGTCGGGACGTTTCGTTCGGAGTGACCTGAAGGCTCCCTTCCAAGACGTTCTGTGGAACTCAGGAGCTTCGCCACGAGAGCCAGGGGAAAGGCCGAGGGCCTGGGGCATCTTCAGGCGACACTGATTGTGGAGGCACCCCCAGGAGTCGCCTGCCCTCAGACTCCCAGCAGTCTGTGCTCTGCTTGCCCTGTGCCCACGTCGAGTTTGAGTCTCGGGACTAGCCCTCGTTGCACGTGACTGGGCTGTTGTCCAAGGGGACCTGGGCCTCGCAGGCGGCCACGTGGGACTCCGGCAGTTGGGCGGGGCTGAGAACAGGATCAGGGCGCACCCAGGACCGGCAGGGCATGAAGTGATGGGGCACTTGCGGCCACCTGCCCCCTCGGTTCCCGTGTGGTGAGGGACCTGAGCCTGCCAGCACGTGGGGGAGACCTGGGGTGAGCGTGGGGAGACCCCCACTGTGCGCTCGGGAGGCCGGTCCTGGCTGCCCGCAGTCCGCATCCTGGTGAGGCTCAGCTGCGGTGGCGTCTCTGTAAGTTTCTGCAGTTGCACCGTAACCCTCGGCGACCAGGGCTTCTGCGACCAGGTCCACTCAGCCCACCCTCTGTCCCCTGCTGTGGAACCCCCTTACTGAGTCTCTCAGCCTCCTCAGGCCTTGCCCCCTATCGCCTGCATCGCCACCCCAGCTGCCCCTTGCTGGAACACCTCGCTTGTCACACCCCTGCCTCGGGCCTGCACGGGCTCGCCTCCCCCCACACCAAAATCCAGACTGCCCCGTGGTGGCCTCTCTCTCTCTCGTTTAAGCCCAGGTCTCACTGCACTGTCCCCGGGCCTCTGGCCCTGCTGTCGTCACCTGCTGCTCCTCCCACTTGCCCCCCCACCCCTTTCCCACCAGGTGGATCCCAACCGTCTTTCAGAACGTGGCCCAGGTGTTACTAGCCAGGTAACCTTCCCTGGCCCCCGCCCCCACTCCCCACCAGCTGAATTCCGTGCCTCCTAGGGCCCTGCAGCACCCTGTCCTCTCCCACCCACCTCTGGGGCCTCTGCACAGAGGACCAGCCTCCACCTTACCCTTCGCAGCCTCCCAGGTGCCATCTCCTCCCTGTTTCCCGACACTCAGTCCCTCTACGCTGGCACCAGCCTGCACTGACCTCTTTTCTGTGTCTCCCATTGGAGGCAGGCTCCCTGGAGGAGGGAGCTGCGTGGCTTTCATCTTTCTGTGCTGAGTGCACCGCCTGGCACATGAGCAGGCACTCGGGGAGTACTGGACGAAGGGATGGGTGATGGGCGGTGGATGGGTGAATGGATGGGTGGATGGGTGATGGGCGGTGGATGGGTGGATGAATGGATGGATGGATGGGTGGGTGATGGGTGGATGGATGGATGGATGGGTGGATGGGTGATGGGTGGATGGATGAATGGATGGGTGGATGGGTGATGGGCGGTGGATGGGTGATGGGCGGTGGATGGGTGGATGAATGGATGGATGGATGGGTGGGTGATGGGTGGATAGATGAATGGATGGATGGGTGGGTGATGGGTGGATGGATGAATGGATGGGTGGATGGGTGATGGGCGGTGGATGGGTGATGGGCGGTGGATGGGTGGATGAATGGATGGATGGATGGGTGGGTGATGGGTGGATGGATGGATGGATGGATGGGTGGGTGATGGGTGGATGGATGGATGGATGGGTGGGTGATGGGTGGATGGATGGATGGGTGGGTGATGGGTGGGTGATGGGTGGATGGATGGGTGGGTGATGGGTGGATGGATGAATGGATGAGTGATGGGTGGATGGGTGATGAGCAGTGGATGGGTGATGGGTGGTGGATGGGTGGATGGATGGATGGGTGGGCGATGGGTGGATGGATGGGTGGGTGATGGGTGGATGGGTGATGGGCGGTGGATGGGTGGATGGATGGATGGGTGGGTGATGGGTGGATGGATGGATGGGTGATGGGAGGATGGGTGATGGGTAATGGATGGATGAATGAATGAATGGATGGGTGATGGGTGATGTGGGTGCATGGATGGATGGGTGGGTGATGGGTGGATGGGTAATGGGTGACGACCGCCTGGCTAAGTGGACTCTCTCCATGTGGTCAGCTGTCACGGGTGCAGAGAAGTGCTCTGGGCCTGCTTTGGGTCCTGCAGGCCACAAGAGAGGTTGAGGAAGAAGACTTGGATGATCTTGATGATTGGAAGTCTTGGCCCCTCTCTTGCTGCTCTTTCATACTCTGAACTCTGAGTGGGATAGTAAGACACATAGTGAGATTGGGTTAAGAAGTGCTATAAACCCGTCAGAGCAGGCACTGGGCAGATCCCTGAACACATGGCTGAGACATGTTATGCTCTTCCTGAATGCCAGGCCCCAGGGGAAGCATTTGGCTGGGTTTGCACCCTGGGACCTGTCGGAGCCCTCCACAGCCGGTGCGTTGCCAGGCCTGTGCCCCGTGTGTTACTGACCAAATGCCTTCCTTCTTGACCTTAGATTCCTCAGCCAAGCATCAGGGAACTGTTAACAGCCTGAGGAACGGCAGGCTGGGAGCCTCGGGCACCGCCCAGCCTTGCTCCCAGCTCACCTGCAAGATGTGGACAGCCCTCGTGCTCATTTGGGTTTCCTCCTGGTCCTTATCTGAAAGCCACCTGACAATCCAGCATCCAGGTAAGTGAGAAAGCCGTGTGACTGCTGGACGGGCCTGCAGGGGCCCCGGAGCTCCCAGGTGCTGGGCTGCGAAGGCTTGTTGGGCCAACATGGGACCCGGCCTCTGAGCCTTGAGAGGGTTACTTATTTGGCCTTGCAAAATTTCATTCCTTCCATAAACCTCGTCTTTATTGGGGAGTTTGTCAATCCATACATCGCATATTTAGTTGCGCTTCTCCTCTGTGCCAGGCGCTATTCATCTCCGGGAACCCTGCTTTGAACCCTATCATAAAGCCAAGAGTTCTTGCGTGATGTGAATATCTGGGCAACGGTTTATCTGCTGTGTAAACCTGGGTGTGTGTTGGATAGGTTTTTTTAATGGCGAATCACACCTGTAATGCGAGATTATGATATTTTGGGAATTGGATCAAAAAATGAAGCTCTAAAGCCTTCCATGGGCTTGGGGTTCAGAGAGCACAAAGGAGATTTTAACTCAAAGTGCCGAGCGCCTCTGTGATGGGCTGCGGGCCAGATGTGTGCAGGGAGGGGGTGAGAGGGAAACGTGTTTGCCGGGCTAAGAAGCAAGGCACCGCACATCCGCCCCGGCCAGCCCCATGGGCCGGAAATTAAGACAGTCTCTGAATAATCCACCTGCACAGGGTTGAAGGGGATCGTATCTTTTCCTCTCTTTTCTGACCCTAACGGTACTCAGTCCTCAACAAGACGCTGGAGAATTCAGAACAAAACTCATCCGTGGAAGCAAGAGTCTTGAATGAAACGTCTGAAAGAATGACCTCGGTGACACCTTCTCCCGCCACGTTGACCAGAGGGACTTGGGGAGGCGACCCCACCTCTCCTGCGGTCACAGCAGGGACAACGCACAGGACAGAGGCAGGCGCGTCAGCGACGGCAAAAGGGACCCCTAACAGAGCCACCTCCGGGGTGTCCACGCCGCCCGTCCCGGCATCTGCCTGGCGGACCCCGTCCTCACTCCACACGCGGGCCCCTGGCAGCGGCACATTGTCTGGGCCAGCGACGCGCACGACACCCACGCCGGCCACGGGTGCTCCCACAGCTGCTGCGGCCCTGGCAAGTGTAAGCGGCCCCTTGGGCTCGCACGGTCATCCCGGGCACACCCCCGGCCACGCCATAGCCAGCCCCACGGTGCCCCTGAGTCCCCAAGCACTTAACGCGTCCACACGGGGCCCCACGGTCCAGGCGCCGACACCCCTGACTGCGGCTGACGCGGCAAGTAGGCCTGCGCCCACCCTGCTCAGCACAACCCCAGAACCCGGCTCCCCCACCTCGGCTTCCGCGTCCGTGACAGTGGGGACCACGGCCAAGGCCCCCCAGCCGGCTGCCAGCACAGCGCCAGCACCTGCCCCTCATGCCAGCCCGGCCCCCCCGACACGGCCCAGCCCCGTCACATCCACGCCGGGGGCCGCGGGGCCGGGCATCGCTCAGACGCCGGAGCAGGGCGAGCCTGAAGCCGCGCCCGGTACTGCTTCCGTGGGGCCGACCCCTGGGAGCTCAGGGGACTCCAAGGTGCCAGCCACAGACGCGTGCCAGCTCAGCAGCCAAGGCCGGTACCTGGTGGTCTCCAGCGAGCCCCTGGCCCAGTCGCCAGTGAACAGAAGTTTCCTCCTGGCGGTGCTCTTGCTGGGGGTCGCCCTCTTCATCACAGTCCTGGTTCTGTTTGCCCTGCAGGCCTACGAGAGCTACAGGAAGAAGGGCTACACGCAGGTGGATTATCTCATCAACGGCATGTACGCCGACACGGAGATGTGAGGAGAGGGCGTGCGGCCGGGCCTGGGGCTGGGCCCTTCCCCTCCTTCCATGTTGCCTCTGAGGCCAAACCAAGTGCTTCCAGATTCTTTTGGTGCAATTTAGGAGACATGCCAGTTGCTTAAACACATTTAATCGCTGTCTGATTAATTCCACGATCACTAAAGAGTTGCTGCTTTTTTCATATTTATTTTTGTAATGATCACGAGCAGACAGTGATTCTGCCTTGGGGTGGGGTGGGCGGCCCCGGGGTGGGTCCCAACCTGAATTAAAGCAATGACCCTTTCCGCTCAGACCCTGTCTCCCCGTTTGTGTGGGCTGCGTCCTGCCCCCCCATGGCGGCCGGGGAGCCTTTTCGAGATGCATGTGACGGGGTGTGTTCTTGTAAACGTTGAAAGTAACGCGAGGCCCTGGCCATCTGCTGTGTCTGTGCCGCTCTCCTGGGCTTCGCTCTTAGGCCCAAACCTGCCCCAACCTGGGCGGGAGGAACCCCAGCCTTTGAGGGTCTCTGGCACCACATGGAGATGGAGCCCCTTCCTCTAATCCTCCTTTTTCAGGACTGAGGTGGCGGATGCGCGGAGCCTGGTTTGGGCACGAGAGCCGAATGCAGCATGTAAACCACACCTGAGCTACACAACATGGCCAGGTCGGCGGGACCTGCCCAGACCAGGCTCTCGGTGACCCTGCACAGCTCATGGTGTGCCCTGGCCGAGTGGAAACCCAATAAGCTGGTGCCGTGGGACAGTCATTACTAGCACCTCGCTCCAGGTCACCCCGGAACCCAGGGGAGCGCCAGGCCCGAGCGAGCCCAGGGCCCTCTCCTCAGCAGCACGATTGCCCCGGGGCCAGGCCTCATGTCCCCAACAGCCCTCAGAGCCCACACTGTGCTTGTCCTGTGTCACACGCTGTCCTTGTGCTTCATGCACGAAACTCATTCAGCCCTCAGCCCCACCCCAGGAGATCAGGGCTCTGATCCCCATTTTAAAGGCGGGGCCACTGAGGCACAGAGGAGACCTAAGTCACCCACTGAGGGCCAGAGTCGGGGTTAAACCAGTTCCAGGGTCCAGCTCTTTCCTTAACGATTTTGTTTTACAGCCGCCGCGGCTGCACCTGGCTTTCTAGCTTCTCTGCTTACCGGCCCGAGGGAGCAAGAGAGCTGGCGGGCAGCACGTGAGGCTGCGTTCCCAGGCCAGGTCTGCAGCCAGCAGCTGTGTGACCCGGAGTGGAGTGTTGTGGACTCAGCTGCTCCACCTGGGCACCGGGGAGACAGTCTGTCTGTCATGGCCCCCAGGGGCATGCTGCCTGGAGCGATTCCAGGTGGGGAGTTGACTCTTGCTTTCTCAACTACTCTGAACCCTGAGGAGGAGACCATTCTACCTGGAGACTCCAGTTTCCCCATCACAGAGTCTCCTGAGCCAGGCCTGCGTGTCCACTTCCTCTTATTTAAATTCTGCCTCCTCCAAAAAGGATTTCAAATGGCGCATAATAAGAGACAACGATAGTGAACTCCCAAACCATTTGAAATAACTTAAGAGCCAAGGGTGGAGAAATATACAGAGTAGGGAGGAGGGATGGGAACGGTCCTCACCCATTTTCTGGCTGCATCCCGGGTTTCCCCAGCCCATCTTTTCTCACTGGTTGGTCCAGAGGGCCCAGCAGATCCCTTTCCCTCCCCAACAGCTATGCTGTGTGTTCTGACAGCTAGGCTCCAACCAGCCTATGCACCTGTGTTTCTCCCTGCCCTAGCGGACCCGTCGTACACCTGCGCCCATCTGCTGTGTGGTCACAGGTGCTGGTGCTGGCTGGCTGAGGAAGTGTCAACCTCACTGATCTGAGCTCCAGGCCAGCCTGCAGCTCTGTCCTTGAGTCTGAGAGGCCACCTGCAGCCCGGATCAGGCAGCTCTGCACAGTGTGGAGAATCGGGGGGATTTAGGGGGCGCCCTTTCCTCTGCCGGCATCACCCCAGCCGCCTGTCAAGGGTAGGCTCCACACCCTGGCTGGTGGGGTCTCACTCGACAGAGACAGAGCCTTAGACCCACGTGAGCCATGGAACACTGGGTGCCTTGTTCCTCTCCAGGGGTGTAGGACAAGGGGCAACCCACAGGGCTGGCTTTCATCCTTAGCTTGTGACCAGTGGCCTCTGCCTGGCACTCCTACCTCCAAGGAATGGGGGCGTGGAGTGTCACAGGGCCTGCCTGTCCCTCTGCCCCAGCCAGGACTCAAGTCCTTTCCTCCCAAGAATCGGTTGTGCTCTCCACCCCTCCCTCCTTAGGGGTCCTATTCCCAACCATCCACAGTCATTTTGGCTCCCAGGGTGGGCCACAAATTCGTAACACGCAAGGCCAAGCTCAGCATCAACCCTCAGGGTTCTTCCTAAAACCAATGGCATCACTGCTTACCTGAGCTGGAGACCTGGGCTTCATCCTTGAGTCCGACTGACCATCCTAAGTATTCCTGTGCGTGGGCCTCTCCCCGGCCAGAGTCCTTCCTGCTGTCCTGCCTGGGGCCCCTCCAGCACCTGCCAGCTCCGACCCAGCTGTCTTCCACCCTGCGGCCAGGGCCCCCTCAAAATACAAACTTGACCACACCTTTCCCTGCCAACAGCCATTCCCGGGATAAAGGCCAAGCTGCCACGCCAGGCATTCCAGGTAAACCTTCCAGTGTGTTCTGGCTGAGCAGAGCCTGAGGGAAGGAGCCAGCCTCAAGAAAGCTCATAGGAGATGGAGAGCACGGAGGGCCCCTCCATGCAGGCCTGTCCAGATCTAGAAGGGCTCGACTTCCCTGGCGGTCCAGTGGTTAAGACTCCGTGCTTCCAAGGCAGCGGGCCCTGGTTCGATCCTGGTTCGGGAACTAAGATCCCACATGCCACGCAGTGTGGCCAAAAAATAAAAAATAAAATAAACCAATCTAGGGGAGCTGCACGTCTGAGCTCCAGGCCATCCCCTGCCTTGGAAGCCACCAGCCTGCAGGGGCCAGCGGGGAAAGTCCCATTCAGACTCAGCTCATCAGGCCCATTCCACACTAGCTGTTTGCAAACCAGCTGGGGATTCAGACATGAAGCTGTCCCCCAGCCCCTCCGCAGCTCGCCATGTGGTGTGCGAGAGTGAGAAGCAATGAGGAAGGAAAGAGGAGGCACACGGGGGCACCTGACCCACCTGGGATGCTGGGGGCCTCAGAGCCTCTTTCCCCTGGCTCTTTGCTCCAGCGACAGAGGCTGTGGCTGGTTCAGTGCGCAGAGCAACACCGGCACGTGAGAAGAGCAGCGTCCCTGTTCAACGGATGAGAGACCGAGGGGAAGGTGCCAGAAGGTCAAGGTCAAGTGAGCCAGATTTGGGGTTTGGTTCCAGTAGGGGCTTTCTTCCCTTCACAGTGAGGAAACCGAGGCACGGGAAAGCCAAGTCACTTGCCCAAGGTCACCCTCCCAGCACGTGGCAGGACAGGATTCACTCTTGGTCGGTCCGTCTGTCTGTAGCCAAGCATTGGCTACCTCCCAGAGGCTGTTTCCTCTTGGGGCAGCCCCGCGTCCTCAGGCCAGCGAAGTCCACGGGCTCCCCCTGGCGGCCGAGGCTCCCTCCTTCACCCTGGGTGCTGGCCCTGGCTGGAGACACTGGGTCCCCCTCCAGCCCACTGCACCCACCCCACCCACACCCCAACTTTGCCTGGGGTGGGGGGACTCCCTCCAGCCCGGCTCTCCTGGCATCGGGGCGACTTCCTGGTCCCCCCACCCTGGAAGAACTAGCCCACTCACTGCTCCTAGACCGGGTCTCTTCCACGGTGGCACGGAATGTTCTCGGTGGAATTGTTATTTGTGCCTGTAACTATCTCCCCACCGGAGGAAGCCAGGAGTCCAGGGAGCGCGCAGCCCCAGAACCCCACCAGCTGGGTTGCTTGGGGCAAGCACATTCACACTCGGACACGACTTTTATTCCTACAACTCTGCTTTAAAAGAAGGAGACCAAGGTTTATCCAGCACGGGGACTGATGATAGCTAATATTTTTTGAGCACTTGCTATGTCTTGGCTTGATTGCCTTATAGCTCTCATCTCATTTAATGATCTCAGACCCCAGCCTTCCTGCTCCCCCATCCCACCCATAGCTCATCCCACCCACAGAAGCCAGATCACCATGCTCTCCTGCCTAGATCCCTCCACTGGCTTCTCACTGCGATTCGGAAAAAAATCCAAACAGGGCAACTGAGAACACATGTGGCCAGTGGGAGGCATTCATGCAGAGTCAGGGAAATGGGGGTTCCAGGTAGAGAGACCGTGAACACAGAGCCCCAGGACTGGGAACA
Source organism: Balaenoptera borealis (assembly GCF_965194805.1). Classification (NCBI taxonomy): domain Eukaryota; kingdom Metazoa; phylum Chordata; class Mammalia; order Artiodactyla; family Balaenopteridae; genus Balaenoptera; species Balaenoptera borealis. Next base: position 5,016,162 of record NC_138868.1, read on the forward strand.
GAGGGGCGATGGGGAGAGGGGAGGGGACAGGTTGGAGTCAAGGCCAGGGTGAGGAGGTAGGGGCCCAGGGGGGGTTTGGGCAAAGGAATAACATCATCTGATTTGGGCGTTAAATATTACTGTGCTGGGAATTCCCTGGCGGTCCAGGGGTTAGGACACGGGGCTTTCACTGCCGGCCTGGGTTCATTCCCTGGTAGGGGAACTATATGGCCAAAAAAAAAATTTACTTTGTCGAGTGGAGTATTTACAGACGACGTGATGTGCTGTCTGGGGTGCAGGAGGGGAGCGTGGTGGGTGTGTGGAGGGAAGACACATCATCGTGTTGCTGAATATGGAAGATGCATGTAAGTTCATCGCCGGTCATCCTACCCCCTCTGTGTTTATGTACGTCCGGCAGTTTCCATAATAAAATGTTAGAAGAAGGGAAAGGAGGACAGTAGAATTTGATTTAACTCTCTTAAGTGAAAGATCGCTCTGGCTGCAACCTGTGGAAGGAGTGGTAGACTGGGGGCAGCGTGTATGGGAGGCTGGGAAGCTGCTCCGCTGCCCGGGGGAGTGATGACACGGCCTGGACCAGGGTGTGCTCACAGATGGAGAGAAGCCCACGAACTTGGGGACAGGTTTTGGAAGCTGAGTCAGCAGGACTGCCACTGTTTCTTTACACACATCCCACACGCACAAAGCAGAAGCCGGGATGACCCCTGTGTTTTTGGCTTGATGACCTGGGATGCTGGTGATGTCATTTCCTGGGAGGTGGGGAGCAGTGAACCGTGGCTCTTTACACGTTAATTCATTTCATCCTGACTACGACCCTGTGACCCTGTGAGATAGCACTCTCCTGATCATTCCCCACCCCCCCATCACAGAGGGTACGCTGAGGCCTGGCGGATTAGTGATCCTGCCCCACTTCACACAGCCGGCAGGGGGCAGATCCCGATTCACACCCAGGGATGCCACCCCGGTTTCCACACTCTTACACGAGGCTCCCCTGCCTCCTGATGGGGGGATGTGGGAGGACTTGGGGGTAGGAATGGGCAGGAAATCAAGAGTTCTTCTATGGATGTCCTGAGGCTGAGATGTCTGTTAGGTGTCAGGAGGACATAGGATATGAATCTGAAGTTCAGGAAGGTCCCCAAGGAGAGAAAAATCAGGAGCCATCAGCGCAGAGACGGCCAGGGGCAGGAGGAGAGGAGGAGACGGAGGAGACCAATCTGGCCTCGCGGAGGAGGAGAGAGTGTGCGGTTTCTTCCGCCAAGAGAGTCTGAGAAAAGAGACTGTTTCGAGAAGGAGTGGACAACCCTGTCAGCCAGGCAAGAAAGGGACAAAGGAGTGGTGGCCACTTGTCCCAGGACGTCCCAGGTAGCCTCATGAGGGCGACTTCAACCGAGTCCAGTGGAGGAGGGTGGAGGAAGGCAGGCAGGTGAGCAAGTGGGCAGTGACCATGGCAACCATCACGAGAGGTTGGGGACCGGTGTAGGGCCAGGCAATTGGTGGAGGTGGAGGGGGGACCAGGAAGGATTCTTTTTTTTTTTTAATTCCATGATTTCTTTTTTTTCAATGTTTATTTATTTATTTATTTATTTTCTTATTGGTCGTCCACTTTATAAACATCAGTGTATACACGTCAATCCCAATCTCCCAATTCATCACACCACCACCCCAGACCCCCCACTGCTTTCCCCCCTTGGTGTCCATACGTTTGTTCTCTACATCAGTGTCTCAATTTCTGCTCTGCAAACCGGTTCATCTGTACCATTTTCTAGGTTCCACATACATGCGTTAATATACGATATTTGTTTTTCTCTTTCTGACTTACTTCACTCTGTATGACAGTCTCTAGATGCATCCACGTCTCTACAAATTACCCAATTTCGTTCCTTTTTATGGCTGAGTAATATTCCATTGTATATATTTACCACATCTTCTTTATCCATTCGTCTGTTGATGGGCATTTAGGTTGCTTCCATGACCTGGCTATTGTAAATAGTGCTGCAATGAACATTGGGGCGCATGTGTCTTTTTGAATTATGGTTTTCTCTGGGTACATGCCCAGTAGTGGGATTGCTGGGTCATATGGTAATACTATGTTTAGTTCCTTAAGGACCCTCCATACTGTTCTCCATAGTGGCTGTATCAATTTACATTCCCACCAACAGTGCAAGAGGGTTCCCTCTTCTCCACACCCTCTCCAGCATTTGTTGTTTGTAGATTTTCTGATGATGCCCATTCTAACTGGTGTAAGGTGATACCTCAGTGTAGTTATGATTTGCATTTCTCTAATAAATAGTGATGTTGAGCAGCTTTTCATGTGCTTCTCGGACATCTGTATGTCTTCTATGGATAAACGTCTATTTAGGTCTTCTGCCCATTTTTGGATTGGGTTGTTTGTTTTTTTAATATTGAGCTGCATGAGCTGTTTATATATTTTGGAGATTAATCCTTTGTCCGATGATTCATTTGCAAATATTTTCTCCCATTCTGAGGGTTGTCTTTTCATCTTGTTTATGGTTTCCTTTGCTGTGCAAAAAGCTTTTTAAGTTCCATTAGGTCCCATTTGTTTATTTTTGTTTTTTTTTCCATTACTCTAGGAGGTGGATCAAAAAATATCTTGCTGTGATTTATGTCAGAGAGTGTTCTTCCTATGTTTTCATCTAAGAGTTTTATAGTGTCCGGTCTTACATTTAGGTCTCTAATCCATTTTGAGTTTATTTTTGTGTATGGTGTTAGGGAGTGTTCTAATTTCATTCTTTTACATGTAGCTGCCCAGTTTTCCCAGCACCACTTATTGAAGAGACTGTCTTTTCTCCATTGTATATCCTTGCCTCCTTTGTCATAGATTAGTTGACCATAGGTGCGTGAGTTTATCTGTGGGCTTTCTATCCTGTTTCATTGCTCTATATTTCTGTTTTTGTGCCAGTACCATATTGTCTTGATTACTGTAGCTTTGTAGTATAGTCTGAAGTCAGGGAGTCTGATTCCCCCAGCTCCATTTTTTTCCCTCGGGACCACTTTGGCTATTCGGGGTCTTCTGTGTCTCCATACAAATTTTAAGATTTTTTGTTCTAGTTCTGTAAAAAAATGCCATTGGTAATTTGATAGGGATTGCTTTGAATCTGTAGATTGCTTTGGGTAGTAGAGTCATTTTCACAATATTGGTTCTTCCAATCCAAGAACATGGTATATCTCTCCATCTGTTGGTATCATCTTTAATTTCTTTCATCAGTGTCATAGTTTTCTGCATACAGGTCTTTTGTCTCCCTAGGTAGGTTTATTCCTAGGTATTTTATTCTTTTTGTTGCAATGGTAAATGGGATTGTTTCCTTAATTTCTCTTTCAGATTTTTCTTCATTAGTGTATAGGAATGCAAGAGAGTTCTGTGCATTAATTTTGTATCCTGCAACTTTACCAAATTCATTGATTAGCTCTAATAGTTTTCTGGTGGCATCTTTAGGATTCTCTATGTATAGCATCATGTCATCTGCAAACAGTGACAGTTTTACTTCTTCTTTTCCAATTTGTATTCCTTTTATTTCTTTTTCTTCTCTGATTGCTGTAGCTAGGACTTCCAAAACTATGTTGAATAATAGTGGTGAGAGTGGACATCCTTGTCTTGTTCCTGATCTTAGAGGAAATGCTTTCAGTTTTTCACCATTGAGAACGATGTTTGCTGTGGGTTTGTCATATATGACCTTTATTATGTTGCGGTAGGTTCCCTCTATGCCCACTTTCTGGAGAGTTTTTATCAGAAATGGGTGTTGAATTTTGTCAAGAGCTTTTTCTGCATCTATTGAGATGATCATATGGTTTTTATTCTTCAATTTGTTAATATGGTGTATCACATTGATTGATTTGCATATATTGAAGAATCCTTGCATCTCTGGGATAAATCCCACTTGATCATGGTGTATGTTCCTTTTAATGTGTTGTTGGATTCTGTTTTCTAGTATTTTGTTGAGGATTTTTGCATCTATATTCATCAGTGATATTGGTCTGTAATATTCTTTTTTGTAGTGTCTTTGTCTGGTTTTGGTATCAGGGTGATGGTGGCCTCATAGAATGAGTTTGGGAGTTTTTCTTCCTCTGCAATTTTTTGGAAGAGTTTGAGAAGGATGGGTGTTAGTTGTTCTCTAAATGTTTGATAGAATTCACCTGTGAAGCCATCTGGTCCTGGACTTTTGTTTGTTGGAAGATTTTGAATCACAGTTTCAATTTCATTACTTGTGATTGGTCTGTTCATATTTTCTGTTTCTTCCTGGTTCAGTCTTGGAAGGTTATACCTTTCTAAGAATTTGTCCATTTCTTCCAGGTTGTCCATTTTATTGGCATAGAGTTGCTTGTAGTAGTCTCTTAGGATGCTTTGTATTTCTGCGGTGTCTGTTGTAACTTCTCCTTTTTCATTTCTACTTTTATTGATTTGAGTCCTCTCCCTCTTTTTCTTAAGGAGTCTGGCTAATGCTTTATCAATTTTATTAATCTTCTCAAAGAACCAGCTTTTAGTTTTATTGATCTTTGCTATTGTTTTCTTCATTTCTATTTCATTTATTTCTGCTTTGATCTTTATGATTTCTTTCCTTCTACTAACTTTGGGTTGTGTTTGTTCTTCTTTCTCTAGTTCCTTTAGGTGTAACGTTAGATTGTTTATTTGAGATTTTTCTTGTTTCTTGAGGTAGGCTTGTATTGCTGTAAACTTCCCTCTTAGAACTGCTTTTGCTGCATCCCATAGGTTTTGGATCGTCGTGTTTTCATTGTCATTTGTCTCTAGGTATTTTTTGACTTCCTCTTTGATTTCTTTAGTGATCTTTTGGTTATTTAGTAACGTATTGTTTAGCCTCCATGTGTTTGTGTTTTTTACGTTTTTTTTCCCTGTAATTGATTTCTAATCTCACAGCGTTGTGGTCAGAAAAGATGCTTGATATGATTTCAATTTTCTTAAATTTACTGAGGCTTGATTTGTGACCCAAGATATGATCTATCCTGGAGAATGTTCCATGCGCACTTGAGAAGAATGTGTAATCTGCTGTTTTTGGATGGAATGTCCTATAAATATCAATTAAATCTATCTGGTCTATTGTGTCATTTTAGCTTGTGTTTCCTTATTAATTTTCTGTTTGGATGATCTGTCCATTGGTGTAAGTGAGGTGTTAAAGTCCCCCACTATTACTGTGTTACTGTCGATTTCCTCTTTTAGAGCTGTTAGCAGTTGCCTTATGTATTGAGGTGCTCCTATGTTGGGTGCATATATATTTATAATTGTTATATCTTCTTCTTGGATTGATCCCTTGATCATTATGTAGTGTCCTTCCTTGTCTCTTGTAACATTCTTTATTTTAAAGCCTATTTTATCTGCTATGAGTATTGCTACTCCAGCTTTCTTTTGATTTCCATTTGCTTGGAATATCTTTTTCCATCCCCTCACTTTCAGTCTGTATGTGTCCCTAGGTCTGAAGTGGGTCTCTTGTAGACAGCATATATATGGGTCTTGTTTTTGTATCCATTCAGCAAACCTGTGTCTTTTGTTTGGAGCATTTAATCCATTCACATTTAAGGTAATTATATGTATGTTCCTATTACCATTTCCTTAATTTTGGGGGGTTTGTTTTTGTAGGTCCTTTTCTTCTCTTGTGTTTCCCACTTAGAGAAGTTCCTTTAGCATTTGTTGTAGAGCTGGTTTGGTGGTGCTGAATTCTCTTAGCTTTTGCTTGTCTGTAAAGCTTTTGATTTCTCCATCAAATTTGAATGAGATCCTTGCTGGGTAGAGTAATCTTGGTTGTAGGTTCTTCCCTTTCATCACTTTAAGTATATCATGCCACTCCCTTCTGGCTTGTAGAGTTTCTACTGAGAAATCAGCTGTTAACCTTATGGGAGTTCCCTTGTATGTTATTTGTTGTTTTTCCCTTGCTGCTTTCTATAATTTTTCTTTGTCTTTAATTTTTGCCAATTTGATAATTATGTGTCTCAGCGTGTTTCTCCTTGGGTTTATCTTGTATGGGACTCTCTGTGCTTCCTGGACTTGGGTGGCTATTTCCTTTCCCATGTTAGGGAAGTTTTCAACTATAATCTCTTCAAATATTTTCTCGGTTCCTTTCTTTCTCTCTTCTTCTGGGACCCCTATAATGTGAATGTTGTTGCGTTTAATGTTGTCCCAGAGGTCTCTTAGGCAGTCTTCATTTCTTTTCATTCTTTTATCTTTATTCTGTTCCGCAGCAGTGAATTCCACCATTCTGTCTTCCAGGTCACTTATCCGTTCTTCTGCCTCAGTTATTCTGCTATTGATTCCTTCTAGTGTATTTTTCATTTCAGTTATTGTATTGTTCATCTCTGTTTGTTTGTTCTTTAATTCTTCTAGATCTTTGTTAAACATTTCTTGCATCTTCTCAATCTTTGCCTCCATTCTTTTTCCGAGGTCCTGGATCATCTTCACTATCATTATTCTGAATTCTTTTTCTGGAAGATTGCCTATCTCCACTTCATTTAGTTGTTTTTCTTGGGTTTTATCTTGTTCCTTCATCTGGTACATAGCCCTCTGCCTTTTCATCTTGTCTATCTTTCTGTGAATGTGGTTTTTGTTCCACAGGCTGCAGGATTGTAGTTCTTCTTGCTTCTGCTGTCTGCCCTCTAGGAAGGATTCTTTTTAAGCTAGAGATCTAGAGCATATTTATTTGTTGATGAGAATGAGCCAGTCGAGAGGGAGAGACGTTGATGAAGGGGAGAAAGGGGGAGAACGGCAGGAGCTGAGTCCTTAAAAGGGGGACAGTGAAGGGGTTCAGCACTCAGAACAGTGCTTTACCACTTCCCCATGTGGTGGGAACTCCGATTATGCCTGTTTCCAGGTGGGGAGGTTAGGTGATTGCTCTCAGTCCTCTTTCTTTTCCTCTGCACTCGGCAGTTGTCTGTGCTCCTCTCTGGGGAGCCCCTACTTCTACAAGACTTAGGGTCTGCTTTCTCCAGAGGGTCTGGCTTGTAACCTTGTCACCAATTGTGGCCCATTTAAGCTGCAATGTCCAATTCCCAGGGTCTCCTGGGGTCCAATCCACTGTGGCCAAGAAGCTCTACCCATGGGCTGTGGGTGCAGTCCAGCTGGTCAGAAAGGGGTTTGGACAGAGAAGAAAGCATACCAACTTCTCGTTGGGTTCCTATTCCATGTGCCAGGCCTTGGGCTGGGCTCTGGGGCACCAAGATTCAAAGGATGTGGTTCCTGCCCTCAAGGAGTTGCAGGTGAGTGGGGAATGCAGACTGGGACCGTGACAGGCAATCAAGGGTTATGGGAGAAGCAGAGCCTTTGCAGGGCAATTGACAGAGGTATGAAAACTATAGATGCAGTTACACATCTCAGTTTCTGCCCTACAGAAGCACACAGGAGGCACATATCAGAACATTCTCAGCAGCATTCTTTGTAGTGGTGAAAACTGCAAATGCTGTAAATAGTCTTCAGTAGTAGCCCAAAGTATGAACAGCAGTTAAAAAGAATGAGCTAGAGTTATCTGTAACTTAGTCAACAGTTTTGCGAGACAGTATTGAGCAAAAAAGGATCAGTTACCAATAGTACTAAGTACCATACTGCTTGCATTATGGGATGACCTATTTCTCCATAACAATATCACCACAAATTTAGTAGTTAGAAATCACACACATTTGTTATCACAGTTCCTGTGAGTCAGGGCTTAGCTGGGTCTTCTGCTTCTGGATCTCAGAGCTTTAATCAAAGTGTCGGCTGGAGCTACGTGCTCATCTGAGGCTCGCCTGGGGAGGGATCTACCTCCAAGCTCACGTGGTTATCGGCAGCATTTAGTTCCCTGCTGGCTGGAGGCTGGAGGCTTCCCTCACCAACTTGTCACAAGGCTCCCTCTGTAGGCAGCTCGCAGCCTGGCAGCCTGCTTCTTCAAAGCCATCAAGGGAGAGCATCTCCAAGCAAGAGAGAGGAAAATATTTTATTTTATGGTGATGAAATATACATAACATAAAATGTACCAATTTAACTATTTTATTTTTTAATTTTAAAATATTTATTTATTTATTTATTTGGCTGCACTGGGTCTTAGTTGTAGCTTGTGGGATCTTCATCATGGCATGCAGGATCTTTTTTAGTTGTGGCATGCAGGATCTAGTTCCCTGACCAGGGATCCAACCTGGGCCCCCTACATTGGGAGCGAGGAGTCTTAACCACTGAACCACCAGGAAAGTCCCCATTCTAACTATTTTAAAGTATACAAGTTCTGTGGCATCAAGTACACTCACAATGTTGTATAACTATCACCACTATCTATTTCTAGAAAATTTTCATCATCCTAAACAGAAACTGTGTTCTCATTTAGCAATAACTCTCAATTTCCACCTCCCCCAGCCCTGGGCAACCCATTCTACTTTCTGTTTTTATGAATTTGCCTATTTTATTTTTTAAAATTTTTTAATTAATTAATTAATTAATTAAGTTTTGGCTGCATTGGGTCTTTGTTGCTGTGCATGGGCTTTCCCTAGTTGCGGCGAGTGGGGGCTACTCTTCGTTGCAGTGCATGGGCTTCTCATTGCGGTGGCTTCTCTTGTTGCAGAGCATGGGCTCTAGGCATGCAAGCTTCAGTAGTTGTGGCATGTGGGCTCAGTAGTTGTGGCATGTGGGCTCAGTAGTTGTGGCTCACGGGCTCTAGAGCACAGGCTCAGTAGTTGTGGCACAAAGGATTAGTTGCTCCGTGGCATGTGGGATCTTCCTGGACCAGGGCTTGAACCTGTGTCCCCTGCACTGGCAGGGGGATTCTTAACCACTGCGCCACCAGGGAAGCCCTGCCTATTTTAGATATGGTAGAATCACGTAAGCAAAACCAAACAATATTTGTCCTTTCACTTCTGATTTTAGTAATTTGAGTCTTCTTCCTTTTTTTCTTAATCAGCTACAGGTTTGTCAATTTTTGGTCTTTCCATTGACTTTCCCTACTGTTTTTCTGTTCTCTATTTTGATTATCTCCACTCTAAGCTTTATTATTTTTCTTCCTTCTGTTAGCTTTGGGTTTAGTTTGCTCTTCTCTTCCTAGTTCTTTAAGGTATACAGTTAGGTTACTGATTTAAGATCCTTCTTCTTTTTTAACATAGGCATTTGCAGCTATAAATTTCCCACCAGCACTGCTTTTACTGCATCCCATAAGTTTTGGCATGCCATGTTTTCATTTTCATTCATCTCAAGGTATCTTCTAATTTCCTTTGTAGTTTCTTCTTTAACCCATTGGTTGTTTATGGGCATATTGTTTTATTTCCACATATTTGTGAATTTTCCAGTTTTCGTTCTGTTACTGGTTTCTAGTTTCTTTCCATTGTGATCAGAAGAAATACTTTATATTATTTCAATCTCTTACAATTTATTAAGACTTTTTTTGTGGTCTAACAAATCTATCCCAGAGAATGTTCCATACATACTTGAGAAGAACATGTATTCTGTGTTGTTGTATGGAGTGTTCTGTATATGTCTGCTAGGTCTAATTGGTTTATAATATTGTTCAAGTCTTCTATTTCCATATTGGTCTTCTGTTGGGTTGTCCTATCCATTATTGACAATGAGGTATTGAAATCTCCAAATATTATTATAGAACCGTCTCTATCACCCTTCAATTCTGTTAATTTTTGCTTCATACATTTTGGGGCTCCTTTGCTAGGTGTGTATATGTTTATAATTACTATATTTTCTTGCTGGATTGAATCTTTATCAATATGTAACATCCTTATTATTGCTTATAATCTTCTTTGACTTAAAGTCTATTTTGTTTGAAAATTATAGAGCCCTCTCAGCCCTCTTTCGGTTACTATTTGCATGGAATATCTTTTTCCATACTTTTACTTTCAACCCCTCTGTGCCTTTGTATCTGAAATGAGTCTCTTATAGACAGCATAGAGATGGATCATTTTTTTTTTAATCCAATATGTCAATCTCTGCCTTTTAATTAGAGAGTTTAATCCATTTACATTTAAAGCAATAACTAATAAGGAAAGATTTACTTTGCCATTTAGCTATTTGTTTTCTTACCTTTTTCTGTTCTTCAATTTTTCCATTACTGTCTATTTTTTGGTATTTATTTGATTTTTTTTTTGTAGAAAACCATTTTGATTCCCTTCTTCTTTCCTTTTCTGTATAGTTTTAGTTATTTTCTTAGTGGATACCTTGGGGGCTACTGTTGACATCTTAAACTCATAAGAACCTAGTTTGAATGATATCAACTTTGTTTCAATAATATACCAACACTCTGCTCCTATATATCCCTACCCTTACCCCTTTATATCATTCTTGTCATAGATTACATCTTTATACATTGCCCGTTCACAGAGATTTATAATTATTATTTTATGCATGTATCTTTTATATCACATTAGAAAAAAATGTGAGTTACAAATTCAAAGTACAATAATACTGGCTTCTATATTTACCTATATAGTTACATTTACCAATGTTCTTTATTTCTCCTTACAGCTTTGGGTTACAGTCTGGTATCCTTGTATTTCAGCCTGGAGGACTCCTTTCAGCATTTCTTGTAGGGAAGGTCTACTGTTAATAAACTCCCTCAGCTTTTGTTTAGCTGGAAATATCTTAATTTCTCTCTCATTCTTGAAGGAGAGTTTTGCTGATGTAGAATTCTTGGTTGACAGTTTTTTGGTTTTTTTGTTTTTCATTCAGGACTTTATATATATCATCCCGCTACCTTCTGGCACCCATGGTTTCTGAGGAGAAATCAGGTGTTAATCTCATTGAGGATCCCTGGTATGTGATGAGTTGCTTTGCTCTTGCTGCTTTCAAAATTCTCTCTTTGTCTTTGGATTTTGATAGTTTCACTGTAATACGTCTTGGTGTGGATCTCTTTGGATTTATCCTACTCGGCATTTGTTGAGCTTCTTGGATACGCATATTCATGCTTTCTACAGACTTGGGACGTTTTCAGCCATTTCATTTTCAAATACTTTTTCTGCCTCTTTCTCTCTCTCTTCTCCTTCTCAGACTCCTATAATGCATATGTTAGTATGTTTGATGGTGTCCTATAGATCTTTTAAGTTCTGCTCATTTTTACTCATTCTTTTTTCTTTCTGCCTGGATAATTTAAATTGTCTCACTGATCCTTTTCTCTGTTTGCTCAAGTCTGCTATAGAGCCACTCTAGTGAATTTTTCACTTCAACTATTATACTTTTCAGCTTCAGAATTTCTGTTTAGTTCTCCTTGTTTATATTTTCTATCTCTTTATTGATATTCTCATTTTCTTCAAACATTGTTCTCCTGATTTCCTTTAGTTCTTTGTCCATGGTTCCCTTTAGCTCATTGAGCATATTTGGGACAATTGATTTAACGTTCTTGACCAGCAATTGCAATGTCTAGGCTTCCTAAGGGATGTACTCAGTCAAGATTTTTTTTTCCTGTGAATGGGCCATACTTTCCTGTTTATTTTTATGTTTTATAATTTTAGTTGAGAACTGGACATTATGAACATTATAATGTAGTAACTCTATACATCTGATTCTCCTACTCCTCAGGAATTGCTGGGTTTTGTTTGGTGAGGGCTGGAACAGTCCACTTGTGACTTTTCCAACTATTTTTGCAAGGTGTGCATTCCTTGTGCATGGTCATGGAAGCATCTGTTCCGTTAAATTGGTGGTCAGCCAGTGACCTGACAAAGCTTTCCTTGAATGTCTGGCTCCCCCACAAAATAAATAAAGGTTGTGTCTCTTTAAATCTCCCCATAGATCCTGCCAGGGGAAGCTGCTGCAGCTGAGAGGGCTGAAACCAAAGCAAGCATCTGCACTGGCCCCTCAGAGTACTGCCACACCAACCAAGATGAACAACCCCACACTTCTGGAGAAAACAAGAACCCTACTGCCCACTCTACCACCAGCCAGCCACTCCAGAAACATGAGCCACTATCCCCACAGCTGTGGCAGGACAGAGGAAAAGAAGGTGGTAGCTGGATAGTGCACACTTCTCTCTTACCAATGAATGCAGCATCTCTCTTCATTAAACATTCCTCTGAATTGATCCACTGATTAATCAATTTCATTGATTGATCAGTGTCCAATCAGGTTCCAGAGTTGCAAAATGGTTGGTTCCAGTCAGTATTGCCTGCTCCATCTTTGCTTCAGTGGAGGGTCAATTCCCAGAGCTTCCTCCTCTGCCATTTTGTGTGACATCACAGCTGTACGTAATATAATCACTTACATGTAATCACGTATATCCCGTCACCTTTGTTGCATTCTACTGGTTAGAAGAAGCAGGTCCCAGGTCCTGCCAATCCTCAAGGGGAGGGGAATATGCAAGGTTATGAATATCAGGGGGCTGGGACCATGGAGGTCACCTTAGTTGGTCCACCATACTGCTTACATAATACATTATTTCTAAATAAACAAGCATACATGTATGTATGAAAGAGTGGGGAAAGTTCTGGAAGAAGATGCACTGAACTCAATAATAGGAGAGGGACAAGAATTGTTTGCAGTGGATGGGCAGAAGTAAGGAGGTAAAGTTCTAATTTTTTTGAAAGAAAATATATTCAAGTATTAACAAAAAAATGACTAATGAATTGTAAGCATCTCCTTCAGAGAGGTGATATCTATTAATATTTGAGCTGAGTCTAGAGTTCCTCAGGAAGAAATAAACATCTATTAGCTTAAGAATTTCCAGTGATTCCCTTTGCCCCAAACATTTGCAGAGCCCAGCCCAAGAGTACAGATGGAAGCACAGAAAACATATGGCTAAACACTTAGAAGTTAAAAATCTCTTCCACTTTCCTGTTCTTTCCCTTCCCATTGTAAATAGTTTGGTCCAAAAACCATTAGTTAGGGCAGAAAATGGAAGGCGTTCATGTAGGTGGAGGTGGAGCTGTGATACCCTAGAGCAAGTGAAGATGCAGCACCAGGACTAGGGTAAGGCAGGTGAGGCACTTACCTTGGGGAGAAAATGTAAGAGGCTTCCCCAAAACTAGTAATTAAGGTAAATAACATTCCTTCCCTGGCGGTCCAGTGGTTAAGACTCTCCACCACTCTTAAGACTCCGCCTTCCAATGCAGGGGGTGTGGGTTCATTCCCTGGTTGGGAAGCTAAGATCCCACAGGCCTCGCGGCCAAAAAAGAACCAAACATAAAACAGAATCAATATTGTAACAAACTCAATAAAGACTTTAAAAATAGTCTACATCAAAAAAAAAACTTTAAAACAGATAAATAACATTTTAATAATTTTTTGAAAAAAATAAAAATGAATGCAAAAAATCTATGATGAGCAAAATATCAAAATGTTCAACTCAGGATCAGAATTGCTAATTTTTTTTCTTTTGCCTCAAGCTCCATAAGACTCACCACAGCACCATTACTGATCCTTCATGTGAGCGTATGGACCAATGTGGAGTGTCAGAACCTGACTAGGGTCCATGAGGTGCTCAGCATGGGGCTTCAGAGCCTGAGTGAGGAGGGTGTCCACATAGGAGGCATCTGGTGTAGAGTGTCAGAGCCCTAGCAAGGTGAAAAGGACACTTGTATAGTAGTGGCCAGGGGCAGGGGCTGGACGCTCAGGAAGGTAAGGAGGGTGTTCATGAAGCAGGAAGACTAACATGGATAGCTAGAGCCAGAGGGGGTTGAGAAGAGCTTCCAGGTGGCTGTGTGCATCCCAACATAAGCTGTTAGAGTCTGAGTATGGTAAGGAGGGCATTCGGGGTGGGGAGCAGTGACAGAGTTGGTTACATTGAAGGAAATTCATCAAGTCAATAAATAGATTAAGGACTTAGGGAGACATGTTTCTCATAGTTACAGAAGGGAGGTACAAATCTGAAAAAAGAAGAAAACTAAAATGATACCTATAGTGTCGGATGGGAACTGGAGATGTTGGTATGATGTCACAATTTTCAATAAACATCTAATTTCTCCATCTCATTCTTTGTGCTATATTTTTGTCACACAGACTACTTTTACATATGCTATAAATTATGCATTGTTAGTATTTTTGCTTTAGATAATTATATTTTAGGGAGATTAGAAATAATTTTAAAATGCACCTTCAATGCAACTATTTCCACAGTTCATTTTTGTGTGTCGATCAAGTTTCTGTTTGGTATCATATAACTAACACAGGTCTCCCAGCAACAAATTCTCTCAGTTTTTAAGTTTTTCTTTACAAGTCTTGATTTCACCTTCATGTTTTAAATGTATTTTCCCTGTACAGAGAATTCTGGATTGACAGATTTTTCTTTCAGCATTTTAAAAATGTCACTCTACTGTCTTCTGGCTTAGTTTCTGATGAGAAGTTGGCTGTAAGTCTTGTGTGTGTTCTTTTGTAAGTAACACATTTTCACCCCCTATGGTTGTCTTCAATATTTTTTCTCTGTACTGGCTTTTCAGTAGTTTGAATATGATGTGTCTAGGTGTGTGTGTGTGTGTGTGTGTGTGTGTGTGTTGTATTTATCCTGGTTGGGGTTCTCTGAGATTCTTGGATCTATAGTTTGTTAGCTTTCATTGTTTTTGCAAAATTCTTGGAGACATTTAAAAAATATTTGTTCTGCTCCATTCTGTCTCTCTTCTTTTGGGACTCCAATAACATGTTTAAAACTTTTTTATATTATCCCACAGCTTTTAAATGCTCTGTTCAATTTTTTCCACTCTTTTTTCACTTTGTATTTCAGTTTGGGCAATTTCTATTGACATATAATCAAGTTCACTGATTCATTCCTTGGCTATTCCAAGTCTTATGATGAACCTGTTGAAGGAAATCTTCATATCTGAGACTTTTTAACAATTTAATGCATTTCCGTTTGACTCCCTCCTATAGTTTCCATTCCTCTGCTGGAATTCACCATTTGCTTCCTGTAATTATTGATGTTTGCATTTTCTAAAGCTTTTTATACATGGAACAATGCAGTGTATGCTTTTTTTTTTTTTGGTCTGGCTTCCTTCATTTAGTATGTTGTGTGTGTGTGTGTGTGTGTGTGTGTGTGTGTGTGTGTGTGTATCAATGATTCATTGCTTTTTATTTCTGAGTAGTATTACATTGTATGGATATACCACAATTTCTTTGTCTTTTCATCTGTTAATGGACACTGGGTTGTTTTCAGTGTTTGAGCTGTTAAGCTGCTATCAATATTTGTGTACAAGTTTTTTTGTAAGGATTTGCTTTTGTTTCTCTAGGGTGAATACCTAGGAGTGGAATGGCTGTATCATATGGTAGTATGTTTAACTTTTTAATAAACTTCTAAGCTATTTTCCAAAGTTCTTGTACCATTTAAAAATCCCGTCATTAGTGTATAAGAGTTTTACTTGCTCTACATCCTCACCAACGTTTGATACTGTCAATCTTTTTAATTTTAACCATTCTAATAGGTGGGTTATGGTATCTCATTATGGTTTTAAATTGCGTTTATCTAATGTCTAGTGCTTTGAGCATATTTTCCTATGCTTATTTGTTATGTATCTTCTTTGGTAAATTGTCTATTCAAATCTTTTGAATATTTTTAATTGGCTTCTTTGCTTACTATTGTCTTGAGATATATATATATATATATATATATATATATATATATATATATATATATATGTATATATATATATACTCTCAATATGAGTCATTTGTCAGATATAATGAGCAAAGATTTCCTCCCAGTCTAAGACTTATCTTCTCATTCTCCTAATGATGTCTTTTGAACAGCCACAAATTGTTAATTTTGGTGAAGTCACATTTATAAATTATGGATTGTGTTTTTTGGTGTTGTATCTAAAAAAGTTTTGCTTCACCCAAGGTCACAAAGATTTTTCTCCTTTTTTTTCTAGAATTTTTATATTTTTATATTTTACATTTAGGTCTATGATCTATTTTGAACTAATTTTCTTAATATATTGAGAAGTATGGATTCAAATGTGTTTTTGCATACAGATGTGCAGTTGTTCCAACTCCATGTGTTGAAAATGGTACCCTTGGGACTTTGCTGGTGGCGCAGTGGTTAAGAATCCGCCTGCCAATGCAGGGGACACGGGTTCAAGCCCTGGTCCAGGAAGATCCCACATGCCACGGAGCAACTAAGCCCGTGCACCACAACTACTGAGCCTGCACACTAGAGCCCGCGAGCCACAACTACTGAAGCCTGTGTGCCACAACTAGTGAAGCCCATGCACCTAGAGCCCGTGCTCTGCAACAAGAGAAGCCACTGCAATGAGAATCCCGCGCACCACAACGAAGAGTAGCCCCCACTCGCCACAGCTAGAGAAAGCCCGTGCCCAGCAATGAAAACCCAATGCAGCCAAAAAAAAAAAGACTACCCTTTCCTCACTGATTTGCTTTTGGACTTTTGTCAAAAATCAGCTGTATGGGCTTCCCTGGTGGCGCAGTGGTTGAGAATCTGCCTGCTAATGCAGGGGACACGGGTTCGAGCCCTGGTCTGGGAAGATCCCACATGCCGCGGAGCAACTAGGCCCGTGAGCCACAACTACTGAGCCTGCGCATCTGGAGCCTGTGCTCCGCAACAAGAGAGGCCGCGATAGTGAGAGGCCCGCGCACCATGATGAAGAGTGGCCCCCGCTTGCCACAACTAGAGAAAGCCCTCGCACAGAAAGGAAGACCCAACACAGCCAAAAATTAATTAATTAATTAATTAATTATTTTTTAAAAAACGCAAATGAGTTTTGTTTTTTTTTTTTTTAAATCAGTTGTACATGTATTTGTGGAATTCTGAAATCTCTATTTGTTCCATGGCTCTATTTGTCTGTTTTTATGCTGATACCACACTGTTTTGATTGCTTAGGCTCTATATTAAGTCTTGAAATCAGCTGTTAGTCCTTCAGTTTTGTTGTACTTTATGAAAGGTGTTTTGGCTATTTTAGGTCTTTTGAATTGCCATGTAAATTTTAGAATTAGCATTAAAAAAAAAAAAATTTTAGAATTAGCTTGTCAATTTCTTACAAACTAGTCCACTAAGATTTTCATTGAGATTGTGTTGACTCTGTAGATCAATTTGAGGAAAATTGACATTTGAACAGTATTAAAACTTCCAGGGACTTTCCTGGTGGCACAGTGGTTAAGAATCCACCTGCCAATGCAGGAGACACGGGTGCAAGCCCTGGTCCGGGAAGATCCCACATGCCACGGAGCAACTAAGCCCGTGCACCACAACGACTGAGCCTGCACTCTAGAGCCCGTGAACCACAACTACTGAGCCCACGTGCCACAACTACTGAAGCCCGTGTGCCTAGAGCCCGTGCTCCGCAACAAGAGAAGCCATCGCAATGAGAAACCTGCGCACAGCAACGAAGAGTAGCCCCCGCTCGCCGCAACCAGAGAAAGCCTGTGCACAGCAACGAAGACCCAACGCAGACAAAAATTAATTAATTAATTAATTTTTATAAAAAACTTCCAACCCACGAATAAGGTGTGTCACTCCATTTATTCAGGTGTTCTTTCATTTCTGTCAGTAATATTTTGTAGTTTTTGATGTACAGGTTTTTCACTTTTATCTCATTTTCCCTACATATTTCAATCTTTGATGCTATTATACATAGTATTATTTGTTGCTAGTAGGTAGAAATACAATTGATTTTTGTATATTCATCTGGTATCTTGCAAGCTTGTTACACTCACTTATTAATAACTTTTTGGTAGATACCCGTTGGATTTTCAATACAGACAATCATGTCATCTGTGAATAAAGGCAGTTTTACCCCTTCCTTTCCAACCTGGATGCCATTAATTTCTTTTTCTTGCCTGATAACACTTGCCTGAAACTCCAGTACAGTGTTGAATAGATATGATGAGAGTGGACTTTAAGTATGATGCTAGTTGTAGGATTTTCATAGATGCACTTATCAGGTTGAGGAAGTCTCCTTTTATTCCTAGTTTGCTATGTGTTTTTATCGGGAAAGTATACTGGATTTTGCCAAATGCTTTATGCATCTATTGAGATGAAAATATAGTTTTTCTTGTTTGGTTTGTTAATATGGTGAAGTATATTAATTTTTTAATGTTAAACAAATCCTGCATGCCTGGAGTAACACACTTGGTCATGATATGTTATCCTTTTAATATATCATTTGGTTTGATTTGCTGAAAAAGTGTTAAGAATGTTTGCATCTATGTTCACGAATATATTGGTTTGCAGGTTTTTTCCCCTGTAATGTCTTTGTTTGGTTTCAATATCAGAGTAATTCTGACCTCAAAAAAAATGATTTGGAAAATATTCTCACCTCTTCAAATTTCTGGAAGATTTTGTGTAGAACTGGTGTTTTTATTTCTTTCTTAAAAGTTTGGACTTCCCTGGTGGTACAGAGGATAAGACTCCCCGCTTCCACTGCAGGGGGTGTGGGTTCGATCCCTGGTCGGGTACTAACATTCCCACAAGTCACACGGCATGGCCGAAAAAAAAAAAGTTTGGTAGAGTTCACTAGTGAAGTTCTGGATCTAGAGTTTAATTTGTGGGAAAAATTTAAACTACAAATTCAATTTATTTAATAGATATATGTCTACTTAGGTTGTCTATTTCTTCTTGAGTGAGCTTTAGTAATTTGTGTATTTCAAGGAATTTGTTCACTTCATCTAAGTTATTGTTGAATTTATTGACAAGTTGTTCATAATTCTCCCTTATCACTCTTTTAATATCTGTAGATCCTATAATGACTCACTTCTTTCATGCCTGAAACTGGTAATTTGTATCTTCTTTCCTTTAATCTTGATCAGTATGGCTAGAGATTTATAAATTTTATTGATCTCAAATAACCACTTTTGGATTAGTTGATTTTTCTCTATTGTTTCTGTTTTTTATTTCATTGATTTCCAACTTGATCTTCATTATTTCCTTTCTTCTGCTTTCTTTGGGTGTGATTTAATCTTCGTTTATTGATTTCTTAAAGTGGAAGCTGAGGTCTTTGATTTGAGACCTTTCTTCTTTTCCAACATTCATATTGGGTGCTTTAAATTTCCCCTTAGATACTACTTTAGCTGCATTTTGATATCTTATGTTTCGTTTTCATTAAGTTCAAAATACTTTCTAATGTCTCTTCTGATTTTTTGACCCATCAATGAGTTTCCAAATATTTGGAGAATTTCCAAAGCTATTTCTGCTATTCATTTCTAATTTAATTCTACTGTGGTCAGAGAACATATTTTGTATGACCAAAATCCTTTTAAATTTTTTGAGGCTTGTTTTATGGCTCAGAATATGGTCTAGCTTGGTAAATGTACCATGTGAACTTGAAAAGAATGTATCTGCTGTTATTGGATGATGTGTTCTATAAATGTCAATCAAGTCAAGCTGTTTGATGGTGTTGTTCCAGTCTTCTATATCCTTACTGACTTTCCAGCTACTTGTTCTGTCAGTTGTTGGGAATGAGGTGTTAAATCTCCAGCTAAAATTATGGATTTGTTCATTCCTTCTTCTAGTTCTTTCACTGTTTTCTTCATGTGTTTTGAAGCTCTGTTATTAGAAGCATAAACATTTAGGATTGCTATGTCCCCTCAATAAATTTACCTATTTTTCATCCTGAAATAACCTTCTTGATATCTGGTATTATTCTTTACCCTAAGACTTACTTTGATTTTAATATAACCTCCCAAGATTTCTTTTTATTTTTTTTCTGTTGGCCCTTATTTTTTTTTTAACATCTTTATTGGAGTATAATTGCTTACAATGGTGTGTTAGTTTCTGCTTTATAACAAAGTGAATCAGTTATACATATACATATGTTCCCATATCTCTTCCCTCTTGCATCTCCCTCCCTCCCACCCTCCTTATCCCACCCCTCTAGGTGGTCACAAAGCACAGAGCTGATCTCTCTGTGCTATGCGGTTGCTTCCCACTAGCTATCTATTTTACGTTTGGTAGTGTATATAAGTCCATGCCACTCTCTCACCTTGTCACATCTTACCCTTCCCCCTCCCCATATCCTCAAGTCCATTCTCTAGTAGGTCTGTGTCTTTATTCCCGTCTTGCCACTAGGTTCTTCATGACCTTTTTTATTTTTTTTCTTAGATTCCATATGTATGTGTTAGCATACTGTATTTGTTTTTCTCTTTCTGACTTACTTCACTCTGTATGACAGACTCTAACTCCATCCACCTCACTACAAATAACTCAATTTCATTTCTTTTTATGGCTGAGTAATATTCCATTGTATATATGTGCCACATCTTCTTTATCCATTCATCTGATGATGGACACTTAGGTTGCGTCCATGTCCTGGCTATTGTAAATAGAGCTGCAATGAACATTTTGGTACATGACTCTTTTTGAATTATGGTTTTCTCAGGGTATATGCCCAGTAGTGGGATTGCTGGGTCGTATGGTAGTTCTATTTTTAGTTTTTTAAGGAACCTCCATACTGTTCTCCATAGTGGCTGTATCAATTTACATTCCCACCAACAGTGCAAGAGGGTTCCCTTTTCTCCACACCCTCTCCAGCATTTATTGTTTCTAGATTTTTTGATGATGGCCATTCTGACCGGTGTGAGGTGATATCTCATTGTAGTTTTGATTTGCATTTCTCTAATGATTAATGATGTTGAGCATTCTTTCATGTGTTTGTTGGCAATCCCAGACACTATCAAACTCTTAGAGGAAAACATAGGCAGAACACTCTATGACATAAATCACAGCAAGATCCTTT
This sequence comes from Balaenoptera borealis, assembly GCF_965194805.1. Taxonomy (NCBI): domain Eukaryota; kingdom Metazoa; phylum Chordata; class Mammalia; order Artiodactyla; family Balaenopteridae; genus Balaenoptera; species Balaenoptera borealis. The sequence continues at coordinate 5,036,748 of NC_138868.1, forward strand.
TTGACCCAGCTCCTAGAGAAATGGAAATAAAAACAAAAATAAACAAATGGGACCAATGAAACTTAAAAGCTTTTGCACAGCAAAGGAAACCATAAACAAGACCAAAAGACAACCCTCAGAATGGGAGAAAATATTTGCAAATGAAGCAACTGACAAAGGATTAATCTCCAAAATTTACAAGCAGCTCATGCAGCTCAATAACAAAAAAACAAACAACCCAATCCAAAAATGGACAGAAGACCTAAATAGACATTTCTCCAAGATTTCTTTTTACTAGTGTTAGCATGGTATATCTTTTTGCTTACCAACTAGTTGTGTCTTTATATTTAAAGTTGTTTTCTTGTAGGTAGCATTTAGTTGGGTCATTTTTAAAAATACAATTGAACTATCTCTGCCTTTTAATTGGGAGGATTAGACAATTTAAATTTAATGTGCTTATTGGTATGGTTAGGTTTAAATCTATCATCTTGCTGTTATGTTCTATTTGTCCCATATGTTCTTTGTTCCCTTTTTACTTTTTTTCTGCCTTCTTTTGTATAACTGAGAATTTTTAGGATTCTATTTATCTCCTCTGTTGGCTTACTAGCTAAAACTCTTTGGTTTTATATTTAGTGGTTGCTTTGTAGTACGTATCTTTAATTTATCATGGTCTGCCTTCAAGTGCTATTTTACCAGTTCACGTATAAGAAACTTACAGTAGTGTGTTTCCAAATGTTTAATATTTTTGATTAAACAGTTAATTACCTTTTAAAGAAATTTAAGTAGTAAGAAAAAAACCCTTATAGTTGCCATTTCCAATGCTCTTCATTCCTTTTTACTGTTTCTCTCTGATACCAATTTCCTTCTACCTGGAGGACGTCCTCTGACATGTTAGTTCCCTAATCTTTTCTTCTACCATGTCTAATCTGCTGTTAATCCTCAGACATTGCATGCTTCATCTCAGACCTTGTAGTTTTAATATCTTGAAGTTCAATTTGGGTATTTTCATAAATAGTTTCCATGACTTTACTTAATCTTTCCTTTAGTTCCCTTAGCACATGGGATCTGATTTTGATAACTGTTTTAATGTCTTTGTCTACTAATTCTATTATCTATGTTATTTCTGGTTCAGTTTCAACTGATTGCATTTTCTCCTCATTATGGCTCATAATTTCTTGCTTCTTTGCATACCTGGCAACTTCCTTTGGATGCCACACACCATTTTTGCTAGTTTTAAGAACAATTTTATTTTGTCGTGTGCTATTTTCGTATTCACACACATATTCTTTTTTTTTTTTTTTTCACACACATATTCTTGAACTTGTTCTGGGACATGGTTAAGTTCCTTGGAAATAGTTTGATTCTTTCTAGTCTTGCTTTATTAGGCGGGACCAGAGCATGTTTAGCCCAGGGCTAATTTTCCACCACACTGAGGTGGGACCCTTCCGAGTACTTTACCTAAAGATCTATAACATTTCCACTCTGGCTAGTGAGAGCAGGGAATATATTCCTGGCCCTATTTGAGCTACTGTGATTGTTCCCTCTGATCCTTTTCCTGGCTTCAGCATTTTGCTCACATGCATGCACTGATTGGTACTCAGCCTAATTACATCTCAAGGGCTTACAGATCTCCAGAGTGCAATCAGCCTCTCTCTTTCTGTCTCTCTCTCCTTTCCGGTGCTCTTCCTTGTGAACACTAGCCAGCTCCAGCTCCTCAACTCAGGAGGGCTGCCAGGCTACACCTCAGTTCTCCCTCTTTGCACCACACACTGGAAACTCTCTTCAGACAATAAGACAGTACAATCGTTAGGGCTTACCACATTTGTTTCTTCTCCCTCAGGGATCACTAGTAACGAACAAGGGCAATAAAACTCACACCGTTTAAATCAACTCCCAAAAGTTTTAAATATTTAAGTTTAAATCTAACAAAGTATGTATAGAATCTATAAGCTGCAAACTACAAAATGCTGATGAAAGAAATCAAATAAGACCTAAATAACGGATACTGTGTTCATGGTTTGGAATGCTTGATATATATATGTCGTTAAGATGGTGATTCTCTACAAATTAATCTATAGATTGCATTTGATCACAATCAAAATCTGATTTTAAAATTTATATGGAAAGACAAAGGAATTAGAATAGTCAAAACAAAGTTGAAAAAGAACAAAGTTGAAAGACTTACACATACTCCCCAGATTTTTAACAAAGATGAAAAGGCAAGTCAATGAAGAAAGAATAGTCTTTCAACAAATGGCACTGGAAAAACTGGACATCCATATTAAAAAAAAAAAGACAGAGAGAGGAGGAAAAGAAAAAAATCATCAACCTGTATCTCACACCTTATATAAAAATTAACAAAATGTGGAGCACAGAGTTCAATGTAAAACATGCAACTATAAAACTCTTAGAAGAAAACATAGGAGAAAATCTTTATGATGTTGAGTCAGGCAAAGAATTCTTAGTTACAACATCAAAATCATGATGCTTAAAAGAAAAAAATCAATAAATTGGACTTCATCAAAATAAAAAACTTGTTCTGCAAAAGACATTGTTAAGAGAATGAGATATGACATAGATTGGAAAAAAATGTACAAATAACTGACCTGAAAAAGGATTTGTATTCAGAATATGTAAAGAACCCTCAAAACTAAACAATAAGAAAACAAACAATCCAATTTAAAAATGGGCAAAAGATTTGGGCAGACAATTCAACAAAGAAGATATAAAAATGACAAATAAGCCCATGAAAAAAGGTTCAACATCATTAGTCACTAGGGAAATGCAAACTAAAACTACATGAGGGACTTCCCTGGTGGGATAGTGGTTGAGAATCTGCCTGCCAATGCAGGGGACGCAGGTTCAAGCCCTGGTCCAGGAAGATCCCACATGCCGTGGAGCAACTAAGCCTGTGCACCACAACTACTGAGCCTGCACTCTAGAGCCCACGAGCCACAACTACTGAGCCCACGTGCCACAACTACTGAAGCCCGCGCACCTAGAGCCTGTGCTCCACAACAAAAGAAGCCACCCCAATGAGAAGCCTGTGCACCGCAACAAAGACTAGCCCCCCCTCGCCGCAACTAGAGAAAAACCCGCGCACAGCAATGAAGACCCAACGCAGCCAAAAATAAAATAAAATAAAAACAAAAAAAAAAGCAAAAAAATAAAATAAAATAAAAAATAAAACTACATGATACAGCATTCCAGACCTATTAAATGGCTAAAATAAAAAAAGACTGACCAAACTAGGTGTGGACAAAGATGTGGAGGAGCTGGCTCTCTCACATGTGGCTGGTGGGAATGCAAAATGGCACAACATCTGGAAATGGTTTGGCAGTTTCTTTTTTTTTTTAATTTTTTTTACTTTTGGCTGTGTTGGGTCTTCGTTGCTGCTTGAGGCCTTTCTCTAGTTGCGGCGAGCGGGGGCTACTCTTCATTGCAGTACGTGGGCTTCTCATTGTGGTGGCTTCTCTTGTTGCAGAGCACGGGCTCTAGGCATGCGGGCTCAGCAGTCGTGGCACGCAGGCTCAGTAGTTGTGGCGCACGGGCTTAATTGCTCTGCGGCATGTGGGATCTTCCCTGACCAGGGCTTGAACCCATGTCTGCTGCATTGGCAGATGGATTCTTAACCACTGCACCACGAGGGAAGTCCTTGGCAGTTTCTTGTAAAAGTAAACATATACCATTTGGCTCAGCGACCCCACTTCTAATGATTTATCCAAGGGAAATGAAAACTTACATTCACACCAAAACCTGTGCATGAATGTTTATAGCAGCATTATTCATAGTCATGCAAAACTGGAAACAACCCAAATATTCTTCAATGGGAGAATGGACAGACAAATAGAAGTACATCCTTACAATAGAATACTACTTAGCAACATAAAGAAACCAACTATTGATACACCAACAACATGAAAGGCTCCCTAAAGCATTATGCCAGGTGAAAGAAGCCAGTCTCAAAAGGTTACTTACTGAAGAATTCCATTTACATAACACTCTGGAAAAGGATGGAGAACAGATCAGTGATGGCCAGAGGTCAGGGGATGATTTGACTACAAAGAGGCAGCATGAGGGAATTTGGGGGATGATGGGACCATAGTACATTCTCACTGTGGTAGTGGTTACCCAAACCTATGCATATGTTACGTCTCACTGAACTGTATACCAAAACAAAACAAGACTGTATCTAATTTTTCAAAACTCAGCTATGCAGTAGAAATGATTTTTGATACATTTTATCCAGCATTTCCAGGTGTTTGTAAGCAGAGGGGTTTTCAGGTTACCGTATGCCACCTTCTTACCAGAGAACTTGGAACTCTTTATTTCCTGGGGGCTCTCCCCTCCAGCCCAGCTGTCCACTCCCATGTCCACGCCCTGGATCTTACTGTCACGAGGAACCACTCTTCCTCCGAAATATGCCGTAACTTAGACAAACTCTGAAAGCCAGTAGTTCTTCAACAGGGGTGACGTTGCCCCACCCCTGCCCCCAGAGCAATACCTGGAGACATTTTAGTTCATCATGACTGGAGGTGGGGTGGGCGGGGTGCTGCTGAACATCCTACAATACGCAGGACAGCCCCCAAGGCTGAGAATTGTTTGGCTGCCGATGTCAAGAGAACCAAGACAGAGACGCCGTGCAAGCCTGTCCTTTCTCCCTGCAGCACCTTTACTGCAACCCGCCCAGACCACCCACCTCTGTTCATCAGTGGGGAGTATTATCATCTTAGTCAAGACACTTTTATTGTAAGAATACAAGACAAATCAAAATAGGGAGGGCCAAGAGTGAACGTCACTGAACACCTCAAAGGTAAAACGGTGGTGGCAGAATAAGAGCTAATATTCACTGAGCGCTTACATGGACTAACCCTAAGCCTTCACAGTCCCCCTTGGAGGTAGGTACCACCCTCTCCCATTTTACAGAGGATGTATGGAACCCACAGGTGGGAAGGGAGACTAGGCTGTCCCAGAGTTTGGAACAGGAAACCAGAAAGACACGCAACATAAGTGGCTACTCTTCCAGCTCTGTCTGGGACCCCCTGGCCTTGACCTTCCATCTTTCTCTGAAAAGCTGCTCACTCCTCTCTGTAGACCAGCTCGTTCTGTTTGCCCTGGAACATGGCATTGGGTGGCCAGCTGAGGGCTGCCAGACTTGCATGACCCTGATTCAGGAGACCAGCAGGGTACAAATGGCATTTCCGACTGGTAAATACAAATCCTCTGTTCAGTTGTTTTTTTAAATTAAAAATTGAATTTTCTCTAGAACAGATTTAAATCTACAGAAAAATTGAGCAGATAGTACAGAGAGTTCCCATGTACACCCCCTACCCCCCCTAGTTTCCCCTATTATTAGCATCATGTATTACTTTTGTACATTTGTGACACTTCATGAACCAGTATTGATACACTATTTATTAACTGAAGTGCATCATTTACATCAAGGTTCACTCTTTGTGTTGTATACTTCTATGTATCCACCAATATGTGTGACACCCAACAGTTTTGCTGCCCTGGAAGCCCCCTGTGTTCTACTTATTCATCCTTCTCCACTCCCCCAAATCCTTGCAACCACTGATCTTTTCACTGTGGCTATAATGTTATCTCTTCCAGAATGTCATATAGTTGGAATCATACAGTATGTAGCCTTTTCTCATTGGCTTCCTTCACTTAGCAATATGCATTTAAGGTTCTTCCATATCTTTTTGTGGCTTGATAGCTCATTTATTACATTTTTTTAAAAAAAAATTATTGAAGTATGGTTGATTTACAATGTTGTGTTAGTTTCTGGTATACAGCAAAGTTATTCTTTTTTTTGGCCGCACCTCGCAGCTTGTGAGATCTTAGTTCCCCGACCAGGGATTGAACCCGGGGCCATGGCAGTGAAAGCGCCGAGTCCTAATCACTGGACCACCAGGGAAGTCCTTAAAGATATTCTTTTTCATATTCTTTTCCATTCTGCTTTATTACAAGATAGTGACTATATCTGTGCTATGCAATAGGACCTTGTTGTTTATTTATTTTATATATAGTAATGTGTATCTGCTAATCCCAAACTCCTAATTTACCCCCTCCCCCACTCCCTTTTCCCTTTGGCAACCATAAATTTGTTTTCTATGTCTGTAAGTCTGTTTTGTAAATAAGTTCATTTGTATCATATTTTAGATTCCACATACAAGCGATATCATTTGATATTTGTCTTTCTCTGTCTGACTTACTTAGTATGATCATCTCTAGGTCCATCCATGGCTCATTTTTATCACTGAATAATATTCCATTGTATGGATGTGCCACAGTTTCTTTATCCTTTCATCTAATGAGGGACATCTTGGTCACTTCCTTTTGGGGTGATTATGAATAACGCTGCTATAAACATTCATGTGCAGGTTTTTATGTGGATGTATATTTTCAACTCAGGTGGGTAAAAACCAAGGAGCACAACTGCCGGATGGGGTGGGAAGAATGTGTTTAGTTTGGTAAGAAACCACCAAAATGTCTTCCAAGGTGGCTGCACCACTTTGCGTTCCCACCAGCAATGACTGAGAGTTCCTGCTGCTTCACAACCTCACCAGCATTTAGCATCATTGATGTTTTGGATTTTAGCCATTCTGGTAAGTGTAGAGTGGCATCTTGTTGTTTTAGTTTGCAATTCCCTAGTAACACATGACGTTGGGAAGTTTCTCCTCTATTTTCTGAGAAGGATATGTAGGACTCATACGATTTCTTCCTTAAATGTACACTAGAATTGACCAGTGAAGCCATCTGGGACTGGAGGAGGTATTTTGTTTGTGTGTGTGTGTTTGTGTGTATATGTATGTATGTATGTGAAGCTTTTTCATAATGAATTCATTTACTGTGATAGGTAGTGGGCTATCAAATTTTCATCTCTTCTTTGATCAGTGGCAGTATTTTTTGTCTTTCAAGAAATATGCCCGTTTTACATAACTTGTCAAACTTGTTAAAATAAAGTTGTTATAATATATATGTATATGACTTGCATCCCAAGTAAATTTAAAATGCTTATAATTCAATAATAAGACAAAAAATCAATTTAAAAATTGGCAAAAGATTTGAAGAGACATTTTGCCAAAGGAAGATATACAAGTGAACAATAAGCATGTGAAAAAACACTGATCATTAGTCATCAGAGAAATGCAAATTAGAGTTGCAGTGGGATACTAGTACATATCCCTTGAAATGGCTAAACTTAAAAAAGGCCAACAGGACAAATGTTGGTGAGGGTGCGGAGCAAATAGAACTCTCACGCATTGCTGGTGGGAATGTAAAATGGTGCAGCCACTTTGGAAAAGATTTATGTGGCAGTTTCTTATAGTTAAACATACACCTACACTTGACCTCACAATTCTACCCCTAGAAATTTACCCAGAAGATATGAAAATATTTGTCCACAAAAGACTTGTACACAAATGTTCATAGTAGTTTTACTAATAATAACCAAAAACTTGAAACTATCCATTTGTTCTTTGCATCTGTGAGGCTGTTTTCATTTTGTTTTCTTTGTTTGTCTTTTAGATTCCACATATAAGTGAGATCATATGGTATTTGCCTATCTCTTTCTGACTTATTTCACTTAGCATAATGCCCTCTAGGTTCATGCATGTTGTCGCAAATGGCAAGATTTCTTTTTCATGGCTGAGTAATATTCCATTGTATATATATCTACCACATCTTCTTTACCCATTCATCTATCAATGGACACTTGGTTTGCTTCCATAGCTTGGCTATTGTAAATAATGTGGCAATGAACATTGATGTGCATATATCTTTTGAATTGGTGTTTTTGTTTTCTCCAGAAAAAATACTCAGAAATGAAATTGCTGGATGATACGGTTGCTCTATTTTAAATTTTTGGACAAAATTCCATACTGTTTTCCATAGTGCCTGCACCAATTTACAATCCCACCAACAGTGCACAAGGGGTCCCTTTTTTCTGTATCCTCGCCCAACACTTATTATTTATCATTTTGATGATAGTCATTCTGACAGGTATGAGGTGATATCTCATTGTGGTTTTGATTTGCATTTCCTTGATGATCAGTGATGTTGAGTATATTTTCATGTGTCTGTTGGCCATCTGTATGTCTTCTATGGAAAAATGTCTATTCAGGTCCTCTGCCCATTGTTTAATCAGGTTGTGTGTTTTGTTTTGTTTTGATGTTGAGTTGTACGAGTTCTTTGTATATTTTGGATATTAACCCCTTATTGGATATATTATTTACAAATATCTTCTCCCACTCAGTAGGCTGCCTTTTCATTTTGTTGATAGTTTCCTTTGCTGTGCAAAGGCTTTTATATATATATATATATTTTTGCATGTATCTTTTTCTTCTTTTAAATTTTATTGAAGTATACTTGATTTACAATGTTGTGTTAATTTCTGCTGTACAGCAAAGTGACTCAGTTATACATATATATTTCTTTCATATTCTTTTCCATTATCGTTTATCACAGAATATTGAATATAGTTCCCTGTGCTATACAGTAGGACCTTGCTGTTTTTCCACCCTATATATACTAGTTTGCATCTGCTAGTCCTGAACCCCCAGTCCTTCCCTCCCCCACCCTCCCTATCCCTTGGCAACCACAAACTTGTTCTCTATATCTGTGAGTCTGTTTCATAGATATATTCATTTGTGTCATATTTCAGATTCCACATATAAGTGATATCATATGGTATTTGTCTTTCTCTTTCTGACTTACTTCACTTAGTATGATAATCTCTTGGTCCATCCATGTTGCTGCAAATGACATTATTTCATTCTTTTTTATGGCTGAGTAATATTCCATTGTATATACAATATATACCACATCTTGTTTATCCATTCATCTGGTGGTGGACATTTAGGTTGTTTCCATGACTTGGCTATTGTAAATAGCACTGCTATGAACATAGGGGTGCATGTATCTTTTCGAATTTTAGTTTTGTCTGGGTATATGCCCAGGAGTGGGATTGCTGGATCATATGGCAACTCTATTTTTAGTTTTTTGAGGAACCCCCATACTGTTTTCCATAGTGGCTGCACCAATTTGCTTCCCACCAACAGTGTAAGAGGGTTCCCTTTTCTCCACACCCTCTCCAACATTTATTATTTGTAGACTTTTTAATAACGGCCATTCTGACTGGTGTGAGGTGGTACCTCATTGTAGTTTTGGTTTGTATGTCTCTAATACTTAGCGATGATGAGCATCTATTCATATGCCTATTGGCATCTGCATGTCTTCTTTGGAGAAATGTCTATATAGGTCTTCTGCCCATTTTTTGATTGGGTTGTTGATTTTTTGTTATTGAGTTGTATAAGCTGTTTGTATATTTTGGAAATTGAGCCCTTGTTGGTCACATCATTTGCAAATATTTTCTCCCAGTGGTAGGTTGTCTTTTTGTTTTTATTTTTGGTTTCCTTTGCTGTACAGAAGCTTGTAAGTTTGATTAGGTCCCATTTGTTTATTTTTGCTTTTATTTCTATTGCCTTGGGAGTCTGACCTAAGAAAACATTGGTACAATTTATGACAGAGAATGTTTTGGCTGTGTTCTATTCTAGGAGTTTTATGGTGTCATGTTTTATGTTTAAGTCTTTAAGCCATTTTGAATTTATTTTTGAGTTATTTTATGGTATGTTATTTTGTGGTGTGAGGGTGTGTTCTAACTTCATTGATTTACATGAGGCTGTCCAACTTCAAAGGCTTTTTAATTTGATATAGTCTTATTTGTTTATTTTTGCTTTTGTTTCCCTTGGCTGAGGAGACATATCCAAAAGAAATATTTCTAAGACCAAAGTCAAGGAGTGTATTGCCTGTGTTTTCTTCTGGGAGTTTTATGGATTCAGGTCTTACGTTTAAGTTTTTAATTCATTTTGAGTTTATTTTTGTTATGGTGTGAGAAAGTAGTCCAGTTTGATTCTTTTGCATGTGCAGTTTTCCCAAAATCATTTGTTGAAGAGGTTGTCTTTTCCCCATTGTATATTCTTCCTTTGGGTTTATTTCTGGGCTTTCTATTCTGTTCCATTGATTTATGTGTCTGGTTTTGTGGTGGTATCACACTGTTTTGATTACTGTAGCTTTGAGGTATAGTTTGAAATCAGGGTGCATGATACTTCCAGCTTTGTTTTTCTTTTTCAAGATTGCTTTGGCTATTCAGAGTCTTTTGTATTTCCATACACATTTTAGAATTATTTGTTCTAGTTCTGTGAAAAATGCCTTTGATAGGTATTGCATTGAATCTGTAGATTGTCTTGGGGATTATGGTCATTTCAACAATATTAATTCTTCCAATCCATGAACACAATATATCTTTCCGTTTGTGTCATCTTCAATTTCTTTCATCAGTGTCATAATTTTCCGAGTACACATCTTTTACCTCCTTGGTTAGATATATTCCTAGGTATTCTAGTCTTTTTTGATGCAGTTGCAAATGGGATTGCTTTCTTAATTTCTCTTTCTGATGGATTGTTATTAGTGTATAGAAACACAACAGATTTCTGTGCATTAATTTTGTATCCTGCAAATTTACTGAATTTATTTTAGTTCTAATCGTTTTTGGTAGCATCATGAGGATTTTCTATATATAGTATCACGTCATCTGCAAACAGTGACAGTTTTACTTCTTTCTTTCCAGTATGGATTCCTTTTATTTCTTTTCTTTGTCTGATTGCTGTGTGGTTTGGTAGTTTTCTGTGTATTCTAGACTTGAGCAAATGAGTACATATATTGAGGTTAATGATACTGGGGTCTCTCAGTGTTGGGCTATTTTATTTTTAAAGGTCAACAATACGTCCATGCGGTCGATCCTCACTATTCGTGGATTCCGTATTTGCAAATTCCCCTCTAGCAAAAATGTATTTGTAGCCCTAAAATCAATACTTGGGTGCTTTTGCAGTCATTCGTGGACACACATGTGTGCACAGAGGTGACAATGTTGAGTCTGCAGAGGCCACGGTGCCAGCCGAGGTCAAACTAGGTGATGCCCCTCCTTCTTGTTCCCCATCTCATACTGTAAATAAATGTCCTTTTCACAGTCTAGTTAGTGCGATGTTTTCGCATTTTTGTGCTTTTTGTTGGTGATTTTGCTATTTAAAACGGCCCCCAGGCAAGGACTTCCCTGATGGCACAGTGGTTAAGAATCCGCCTGCCACTGCAGGGGACATGAGTTCGAGCCCTGGTCCGGGGAGATCCCACATGTTGCGGAAAAACTAAGCCCGTGCACCACAACTACTGAGCCTGTGCTTTAGAGCCCGCGTGGCAAAACTACTGAGCCCACGCGCCTAGAGCCCGTGCTCCGCAACAAGAGAAGCCACCACAATGAGAAGCCCTCGCACCACATCGAAGAGTAGCCCCCTCTCACCGCAACTAGAGAAAGCCCGAGGGCAGCAATGAATACCCAGCGCAGTCAAAAAAAAAAAATAAACTAAAAAAAAAAAAAAACCAGTCCCCAGGCATAGTGCTGAAGGGCTTTCTGGTGCCCCTAAGCACAAGAAAGCTATGATGTGCTTCATGGAGAAATCACGTGTGTTGGGCTTCCCAGGTGGCGCAGTGGTTAAGAATCCGCCTGCCAATGCAGGGGACATGGGTTCGAGTCCTGGTCCGGGAAGACCCCACATGCCGCGGAGCAACTAAGCCCGTGCGCCACAACTACTGAGCCTGCGCTCTAGAGCCCGTGAGCCACAACTACTGAAGCCCATGTGCCACAACTACTGAAGCCCGCGTGCCTAGAGCCTGTGCTCTGCAACAACAGAAGCCACCACAATGAGAAGCCTGCGCCCCGCAACAAAGAGTAGCCCCCGCTCACTGCAACTAGAGAAAGCCCGCGTGCAGCAGCGAAGACCCAATGCAGCCAAAAATTAAATAAATGAATAAATAAATTTATCAAAAAAAAAAAAAAAAGAAATCACGTGTGTTACATGAGCTTCCTTCAGGCATGAGCTGTCATGCTGTTGGCCGTGGGCTCGGTGTTGATGAATCAACAATGTATATTAAATAAGTTGTCTTTAAACAGAAACACAAAACAAGGTTGCCTATTGATCAGTTGATGAAAATGCTCTGGCCAGAGACTCGCAGGAACATAACCTTGTATCTCTCCCAGGAGCAATGATTCAGTATTTACAGCAACTGTGTAACTGCAACAGAGAAGGAGAATATAAATAATTGGTGAATATGAGGAATGGGCATATAGGAATTTCTTGTACTAGACTTGCAACTTTGTTCGGAATTATATAAAAAGAAAACATTGCCCAGAAAACTGGATCATGTCCCTCTTGGCTTCTCATTGTACTTCAAATAAAATCCAGGTTCTTCAGCAAAACTTAGCGGGTCCTATGTGATCCAACACCTACTCTTTTCTCCAACTTCATCTCTGGATGTCTCCCACGTGCTCACCATGTTCCAGTGTCCATGGTCTTCTGACACTTCCTAGGGGACCACACCAAGCTCCTTCTCACTCTGGGCTCTGGGTTTGCTTGTCCCTTTGCTGGGAATACCTCTATCCAAGTTCTTTGTGTGGCTGGGTCCTTCTCACACTTCAGGTCTCAGCTTACATGCCACCTGCTCGGAGAGTTTGACCTTGACCACTCTGTCGAAGGCAGGCATCCTGGGAATTCCCTGGTGGTCCAGTGGTTAGGACTCTGCGCTTTCCCTGCCAAGGACCCGGGTTCAATCCCTGGTCGGGGAACTAAGATGCTGCAAACTTTGCAGGGGCTTCCCTGGAGGCGCAGTGGTTGAGAATCTGCCTGCCAATGCAGGGGACAGGGGTTCGAGCCCTGGTCTGGGAGGATCCCACGTGCCGCGGAGCAACTAAGCCCGTGCGCCACAACTACTGAGCCTGCGCGTCTGGAGCCTGTGCTCCGCAACAAGAGAGGCCGCGATAGTGAGAGGCCCACGCACCGCGATGAAGAGCGGCCCCCGCTTGCCACAACTAGAGAAAGCCCTCGCACAGAAACGAAGACCCAACACAGCCATAAATAAATAAATAAATAAATAAATAAATAAATAAATAAATAAATAAATAAATAAAATTTTAAAAAATAACAAAAAACAAAAAACTTTGCAGTGAAGCCAAAAAAATAAATAAAAATTTAAAAACAAAAAGGCAGGCATCCGTCAGCATCATTCACCATCCCAACGGCCACTTTGCTTCTTTCATCCCCTTTATCACATCCCTAATTATTTTGTTTCTTTGTTTGTTTAGTTGTTGAATGTCCATCTCCCCTCTTTGACCATAAACTCCTTGAGTTCAGGAACCTTGTCTCTCGTGTTTGCTGTTATTTCCCCAGGACCTGGCACATGGTAGTATTGGTTGAAACCGAGAATGAGAATCTCCCTGGGAGAGAGATTGGCTGAACTTGGATCAGATGACCACCCCTGGCCATGGGGGCAGAGTCATGCCAGAAATAACCCCTGTGGAGGCTGAGGGCACGGTTCTTATGGATTGAGGAGGTCATGGATTGGGCAGAGCCCATGAAAGGTGTCTAGTCCGATCCTTACTGCTCTTGGACCCTGTGCTTTCAGCCACCTGCCTGGAAAAGCCACAGAATCCAGCCGTCTGCCTCCTTCATGGAGATGCCAAGTGCTGTTGGAAGCAATCTCATGGTGATGTGGATGGTTCCACCACCAATTCACAATTCCCTTCAGCTGCTTTGAGTAAGGTTTCCCATTTTCCTAAGCTGCTCTCCCCTCCTCCACACGAGGACCTTCTCCACTGTCCTCAAATTGCTCACCTTTTCCTCCACTTATTCTTAGCTGGCAACCTCACCTCCATCTTCACAGAGAAACTGGGTGCCATCAGAACAAACTTCCTATTCTTCTAAGTCCTTGTTCAAAGACTTGCCTACACACTCCGACTCCGTTCATCCCCTCTGCTCTCCCTTTAACCCTCTCGATCGGGTCGCCGTTCCCAACACTCCCCTGAAACTGTGCTTGTCCACATCAGGCTCTCCCTGCCCTGTTACAAAAACCAAGGCATATTTATAGTGCCCAGATTGTCTTCCTTTGTTTGCTCTCATACCTCTTCCAGCATTTGGCCCATCCTCCTTCTTATAACGATTTCTTCTTGTCACTTCCATGAGGCCACATCTCCTGGGTTTCCTCCCACTTCTCTGGAAGCATCTTCTTGGCCTCCACTGTGCACTTGTCTGCCTCTGCCCACCCATTAAATCTGAACCTTTCTTGGCATTCGGTCCTAAACCTCTTTTCCATCTACGCTCTCCTGTTGAGTCATCTCATCCATTGCCAAGGCCATTCTTGGATCATCCACTTTGTATAGAGAGAGAATTGGCCAAGTTAGAGCATATATAGACTCATGGGCAGTGGTGAGTGGTTTGGCTGGCTGATTAGCGGCCCCGGGAGGAGAAAGTTTGGAAGACTGGGGACCAAGGGGCAGAGGCAGGTGGGTAGCTATATGGAGGTATGCATGAATGCAGTGCAAGGATCTTTGTATTGCATATCAACATCCACCAGCAAACGTCCACACAGAAGAGTCAGCAAACAAACAAGTGGACAGAATGACCCGCCAGCTGACACCAGCCAGCTTCTATCAACAGCCACCCTAGCGCTGGCACACTGGGCTCATGAATGGAGCAGCCATGGTGGCAGGGATGGAGGCTATGTGTGGGCCAACAGCAGGTACACTCACTTACCAAGACTGATCTAGCCACTGCTTCTGCCAAACGTCTAACCTGCAAGCAGTGATGTTGCCTGCACTGCTCACCGCACGACAGGCCAATAAGTTGAGAGACGAGTTGTTGGGGCGAGGAATAGTGACTTTATTCGGAAAGCCGGCAGACCGAGAAGGTGGCGGACTCATGTCCCAAAGAACCATCTTGCCTGAGTTAGAATTCAGGCTTCTTTGATACTAAAAGGGGAAGGGAGTAAAGTCAAACACTTCACCAGTTCTGGTCAGCCTCCGGAGGGGATGTGTTCATTTCTTCCTCCCTGCAGTCATTCACGGGTAGACCTGGTCAGGATGTTTCCTGTGAGCTAAACAAAGATACTTTAGCTTAATGCTCGTCACCTGGGAGGCAGGGTTCCCAGAGATGGGCCATTATGTATAATTTAAGCTTATAGGCAACATCCCTTTAGTGATAAACTTGTAATACAATACAAAAGGTTCTTCCCTATTACGCTAAGACTAAAACTGGGTCCCTGATAAGGCCTCAAAGAGACCAACTAGCCGCTCGGTGACAAGTTGACTACTTTGGACCCCTTCCAACACGAAGGGCCAGGTTTCATCTTGACAAGAATAGGCATATTCTGGGTATGAGTTTGATTCTCTCCCTGCAGAGCCTCAGCTGGCACCACGGCTTACAGAGTGATCCATCAGCACAGGGTCCCGCATACCGTTACATCCAAGGGACTCGGTTTACAACAAAGGACGTGCAGCAGTGGCCACATGACCGTGGGATCCACTGGACATATCACACACCAGCGTCCCTCAAGCTGCTGGTGTGGTGGAGTAGCATAAGGGCCTGCCCAAGGCACAGCCAAAGAGTCGGGCTGTAGGTGAGAACTTGGTAAAGATGGGATACCATCTTCCAGAAGGCAGTCTGTACTTTATTTATTATTATTTTTTTAAATGTATTTTCCCCATATTTTATTTTATTTATTTTAATTAATTTATTTATTTTTATATTTATTTTTGGCTGTGTTGGGTCTTCGTTTCTGTGCGAGGGCTTTCTCTAGTTGTGGCAAGTGGGAGCCACTCTTCATCGCGGTGCGTGGGTCTCTCACTATCGTGGCCTCTCTTGTTGCGGAGCACAGGCTCCAGACACGCAGGCTCAGTAGTTGTGGCTCACGGGCCCAGTTGCTCCACGGCATGTGGGATCTTCCCAGACCAGGGCTCGAACCCGTGTCCCCTGCATTGGCAGGCGGATTCTCAACCACTGCGCTACCAGGGAAGCCTGGCAGTCTGTACTTTAAATCAACGACCTTTCTAAGGAGTTGTGTCCCTTGTAGGAAGAAGACACTAGTTCAGTAACCAAGGAGTGGCCCTGCTTCTCATCACTCCCAGCAACCCACTTAGGGGTTTTGTACCTCCCACTTCCACTACTGTGAACTCTTCAGGGTTAGAGACTTCCCCAAAGGGGGGAGTTTTCTACCAGGTGACACAGCAAGAGGCCCATTGAACCAGAAGCTATGGCTTCCACCTGGGCACGTCAGGCTCCTTGTGTCCAGGGACCAGCAGATAGGAGAAACCACCACCTTGGCAGGGTGATGGTCAGGAGATAGAGCCACTGGTACATAATGGGCAGGGAGGAACGCACTTGGTATCCAGATAAACTACATGGGCTCCTCTTGGTACTCTCTTGCCCAAGTGCACAACCTTAGCCTGAGAAAAACATGGTGACCAAGGATGAGGGTCTAGGTCACACCGAGACTGGCCCTGCAGAAATAACTGGAGACAATAAATATCATTGTGTCCCAAGACCAGCTGCAGTGGCCAGAGCTGTAGTTCACCCATAACCTTCTCTCCTAAGTCTCCCCTGGGAAAAGTGATCCACCTGAACCCTGCAGAAGCTGCTCCCTACATGGAGAGGGGTCCAAGCGGTAAAGGGGGGGACAATGGTGTGTGCTCCGTTGCACCACTTGGATCCCCTCCAGGAATGGAAGACATGTTGCCCAGCTGCTGGTGTGCTGTTGGCAGGCAGCCCCCTTTAGGGGTGGCCTCAGCTGCCCCACCCAGGCTCACGCTCCAGTGGCATCAAGTACATTCACATTGTTGTGCAACCGTCACCACCATCCATCTCCAGAACACTTTTCATTGTCCCAAACTGACACTCTGCCCCCTTTAAACTCACTGTCTATCCCCCTCCCCCAGCCCCTGGAAACCACCGTTCTACTTTCTGTCTTTATGATTTTCACTACTCTACGACCTCATATAAGTGGAATCATACAGTATTTGTCTCTTTGTGGCTGGCCTATTTTACTTAGCATAATGTCCTCAATGTTCATCTACATTGTCGTGCATGTGAGAATTTCCTTCCTTGTTCAGGTCGAGTAATGTTCCACTGTGTGGATGGACCACGTTTCGCTTATTCATTCATCTGTCCATGGACACGTGGGTTGCTTCCACCTCTTGGCTGTTGTGAATAATTCTGCTATGAACGTGGATGTATGGTATTATTATTTTAATTAAATAAGCAAGCATTTGCAGAATGCAGACCTGAACCAGATACTGGTACCTCTCCTGATAGAGCGCCTTTGCCCTTAAGTTATATTTCATCGTTGGAAACTCTGTTCCCAGATAAAATGAAGAGGCAGGGCTCAGAAGGCATGGTGGGAGCCAGGGGCTCCTGCCTCACCTGACACCAGAGCCCTGTGCCCTGTGCCCATGGCTTTACCTGCGTCACCCCCGGGACAGCCGGTCTTAATTTGGAACCAACTCTGTCCTTTTTCCTTTGCTGCAGTTACTTTTTCTCACTTCCAGGAAGGGTTTTAAACCCTTTTAAACCAATTCTGCTCTTCTTCTCCCTTTCTCCCTTCCCTTCCGTTCCTGAAAGTTCCAGTCTAAAAGCCATTAGGTGGGGCTTCCCTGGTGGCGCAGTGGTTAGGAATCCGCCTGCCAATGCAGGGGACACGGGTTCCCCTGAGCCGGGAAGATCCCACGTGCCGCGGAGCAACTAAGCCTGCGCACCACAACTACTGAGCCTGCGCTCTAGAGCCCGTGAGCCACAACTACTGAAGCCCGCGTGCCACAACGACTGAAGCCTGTGCGCCTAGAGCCCGTGCACCGCAACGAAGAGTAGCCCCCGCTCGCCGCAACTAGAGAAAGCCCGCGCACAGCAACGAAGACCCAACGCAGCCAAAAATTAATTAATTAAATTTTAAAAAAATAATAAATAAATAAAAGCCATTAGGTGAGTTAAGGTGGGTGCCCACCTGCGTGAGGGGAGCCACAGCAGAGGGTGTCTGCACAGGAGGGCAGCGGGTCCAGGGTGTAAGGAGGATGCCCATGTCGGGAGGGGTCCATTGTGGGGTGTTGGAGCCTGAGCGGGGTGACGCTCAGCGGGGGGAGTGGGAGGGTGGCCCAGCACAAGGGGTCAGAGTTGAGCGAGGTGGGCGTCCACGGAGAGGGGTGGTCTGGCACGGAGTAGGGGGGCCTGAGCAGGCAGAGGAAATCGTTCACTGGGGGCCAGCTGGCAGTTGCTACACAAGGTCATTACCTACAGGGGGGTTGTATGTAATAACGACAAATAAGTATTAACTACAGTGGAGCCGTGTTTTCAACGGTTGGTGAAGGGAGTTACAAATGTGGAAAGGAAGAAAACTATCAATAAATTGAAACCGTGATGTTGGGTTGGAATTGGATTGAGATCTGTGTGGATTGAGATAGTTAGGTATAGAAATATAGATGTGACAGTGTGTGTGCATGCACATACACATACAAACGTGTGTGTATACTATATACACTTATACGTGTACACACACACCCACACACACATTCTCTGGCTCGGTCCACTGAGAGGCTCTGAGCACACCAGGCACCCAGAGCTTGGCTCCCCTTAAAGGAACCAGAGCTCCCTGGAGAAAGGACTGATCCCAGGCTGGGCCTCAAACAGCAAAGGAGACCTATAGAAAGAGACAGAAGTCAGTTGGAAAGGTTCCCACTGGTCCAATCTGGGGCAATTTGGGTACCAAAATGAATAGTGACACAGTGGGTTGAACGGTGTCCCCCAGAAAGATGTGTCTGCATCTTAGTCCCTGGAGCCTGTGAATGTGACCTTATTTGGAAAAAGGGTCTTTGCAAATGTAATTTTTTTTTTTTTTTTTTGGCTGCGTTTGGTCTTCATTGCTGCACACGGGCTTTCTCTAGTTGCGGCCAGCAGGGGCTACTCTTCATTGCGGTGCGCAGGCTCTAGGCGCGCGGGCTTCAGTAGCTGTGGCTCACGTGCTCAGTAGTTGTGGTTCGCAGGCTCTAGAGCGCAGGCTCAGTAGTTGTGGCGCACAGGCTTAGTTGCTCGGTGGCACGTGGGATCTTCCTGGACTAGGGCTTGAACCTGCGTCTCCTGCATTGGCAGGCGGATTCTTAGACACTGCACCACCAGGGAAGTCCTGCAGGTGTAATTTTAAGTTAATGATCTCTGGATGAGATCATTCTGGATTACCTGGGTGGGTCCTAAATCCAATGAAAGGTGTCATAAGAGAAAGGCGGGGTGGGGGTGGGGCAGCAGTTCCCTGGTGGTCCAGTGGTTAGGGCTCGGCACTTTCTCTGCCATGGCCCGGGTTCAATCCCTGTTCAGGGAACTAAGATTCCACAAGTGGGGAGAGGGCTGTGGGAAGATGGAGGCAGAGGCTGGAGGGGTGCAGCCACAAGCCAAGGAACGCCTGGAAATCCCAGAGTTGGAAGAGGCAGGAAGGACCCTCCCCTGGAGCCTCTGGAGGGAGCGCGGCCCCGCCCACACCTTGATTTTGGACTTCTGACCTCCAGACTGTGAGAGAATAATTTTCTGTTGTTTTAAGCCACAGGAAACTAACAGAAGTGAGAAGACAGTCACCTCTCTCTGGGCCGAGCCCTTTCTGGGTTGAATGACTCTTCTCTGCTTGGTTTAAAACCCTTTGTAACGAGACGTACCCTGTGAAGGGCCTGTGCTAGGATCAGGCTGGAACGAGATCCCTACAACCAGGTCTCCCTTCAGAGGCTCAGAGGCAGGATGCGGCAGGGGCGGGTGGCTTGGACCAGCGTGTGACTGTGGCCGCCTGCGGTGCAAGTCATGTGGGAGGACCTGTGCCTACCCTGCTCCAACACTCTGGGGACTCGTTTGCCCTCCCCACCCTCTGGAAGCATCTGTCTACACGTCCACCCGGACTTCTCCTGGAAACCTCCATCTCTCCAGCAAGTTCTCACCGGTCCCCAAAACTCACTGCCCCAAACTGGGCTCTGCTGTATTCCGCAGTTGACGGAATGTCCAGTCTCCTGAAGGCCGGCACTGAGGCCCGGGCACTGCAGGGGGCAAGGCCTGGGGGCCGTGGGGACAAAGGAAATGAAGGTTCTGCGTCTTTGGTGCCCACCCTTTCAGCTGCTCGTGGAGGGGGCTCGTCACATTTCTTCCATTCTTTGATTAAACAGCAGGAACGACCCTACGGAGATACAGTTGAAGCCCTTTGTTTCCCCCTTGGTGAGCTAGCTCCTTCTGCCATCCTAAGGCCTTCTTGAACCTCTAGGGGCCCCCAACTCTGAAGCCAGGGTCTCCACTCTGAATGCCAGGGCCAGGGGCCCAGACACCTTCTCTGCCTGGCCACCCAGAATGCTCTGGCCGGAAATCACCCCTACCTTTGACTCAGGAAACAGCACCCCCAGGAATTTACCAGGGGACAAGCCAATAGCCCAAAGTGTACCTATGAGGTATGACAAGGGAATAATGCATGATGTGACGGAGCAAAGAGCTGACCCCATGTGCAACTCATATATCCTGGCCTGAGAAGACCAAAGTTGAATTAAATTTGGCTGGAGGTTCCCCGTTCGGTGCAGGTCAGAAGGCGTCTGGGGGATGGCCCAAGGGCCTGCAGCAGGGAAACTCACCTGGTGGTAGAAATTTCCATCAAGTCTATTAGAAGCAAGGGCAGCACCCCCGCCCCTTCAAACATCAGTCAGCAATAGCCAGGTCTAACAGTGCCAGATGGCTGAGCAAGAATCTTCAGGTCCCTCACCTGCACGTTGAACCTGGAACATGCACTCTGAACCTGGGTCACTCCCAGAAGCAACGTCTGGGGAACAGCCGAGGAAACACTATTTTGCAAAATTTACTCAACCGCCAGACAAGTCATGGAAAAATTGGAGAGGTCTTCATTGAGCAGTAGCCCAGTTCAATTCACTTTTTTTCCCCAGATTGTTCCTCTTTTTTTTGAGTGTATAATTTACATTCAGTAATTTGTACAGAACTTAGACTTAAACTGTACATACCCAGGCAACCAGCCCCAGATATAGGATGTTTCCATGACACCAGAAAGTGTCCCTACCTAGTCAATCCCACCTGCCCGGAGGCAAATAATGCTTCAGATTTCTATCCCCATAGATCAGTTTCTTTCTCTTCTAGGACATCGTATGCTTGGAATCAAGCAATTTGTACTCTATAGTTTCTGGCTTCTTTAACTGCAACATAATGGTTTTGAAACTCATCCATGTGTAGCTCATTCATTATTATTTCTGAGTAGGATTTCACTGCGTGGATAGATCACACTTTGTTTATCCATTCTTTTGCTGGTTAGCATTTGCATTGTTTCCAGTTTGGGGCTATTATAAATAAAGCTGTCATAAATATCTTTGGAGAGAGAGAGAAGGGGGGGTGAGGGGGAGGGAGAGAGGGAGAGGAACGCAGATTATAACTATGTAACAAAATAAGAACCCATAAGTCCATACCGATATATTAATACTTTGAAAGTTTGATGAGAAATGGAATGTTTACATCCTCCCGAAGTTCCTCTCCACAGAATACTTACTTATTACAAAGGGAAAACAAGTGACTTTCCAGTGGAGAAGCCTGGCACACACCCCTTAAGGGACCCAAGTGAATATCATCAGCTATGGGTCAAATTGAAATCCCTCGCCACCTGAGAGGATGCAGTGAGAAAAACACAGCCTTGCTTCTGTGACATTCCTGCCAAAGATACCTGACCTTAATCTAATCACGGAGAACTATCAGAAAAAACTAAATTGAGGGACCTACTACAAAATCACTGTTCTGTAACCTTCAGGATTGCCCAAGTCATGCAATTAAAGGGAAGGGTGAGGAACTGCTCCAGAGTGAAGGAAGCTGAGCCCCCAACAACCAAGGTAACTTGGGGCTCCGGACAAGCTCCCTTGCTATAAAGGACATTACTAGGGTCATTGGGAAAACTTGAATATGGTGTGAAAATGAAATTTTGGCATCCACCCACCAACGTTAATTTCTCGATTTCGATCGTAGTTGCCTGGTTTTGTCGGAGGAAATCTCAGCTGCCTGGAAACACACCCTACTCTGCTCAGAAGCCTTGGAGCATCTCGGCAACAACTCACAGTTCAGGAAAATAAAATTCTTTGCGCTATACTTGGAACCTTCCTGTGAGTTTGAAATTATTGACTAATAATAAGAGTAAGCTTTCCCTGCCCTTGAGGAAACCAGTTTTTCAGCTGCCATTGGTCCTCTCTGTGTTTATTCCAGGTGTGTCTGAAAGGACAGGGGTGGCTACGGCTGGGCTCCTTTTTGGTGGTGGTGGGAACCCGAAAGAGTACCACCCCTCAGGGGCACAGGGCTCTTCCGGGGCCCAATGGATTGCCCCAGGCAGACACAAAGCCCAGGCCACCCCTGAGCTTGAAAGGCAGGGAAGTTTGTGCACTTGCGGGGGTGGGTGGTGGAGAAAACTCCTCGACTTGAGCTTGAGCCCCAGAAACAGGAGAGTGGTTAAAAACCTGCTTACACCTCCTTTTATCCCTGTAGCAATCCTGGAAGGTTAGCATTAGCCTTCATGAATTAAGCCTCTGTACCAGTGCCCCAGGCACTGTTCTGAATGCTGAGTACAGAGCAGTGAACAAGGCAGACAAAGCCCCCTGCCCTCAAGGAACTTACAGCCTGGAAGAGAGATGCAGTCAGTACATGCAATGAATAAGTAAAAGATACAGGATGCTAGATGGTGATGTGTACTAAGGAGAAAACAAAATAAACAAACAAAACACAAAGGACATTAAGGGAGAATAAAAGCTAGGTATTGGACCTGAGCAAGGGGAAGAATATCTCCCTGAGAGGTGGAAGTGTGTTTTCAATTTTAGCCTTGCTATATTTGAAATGCCTATTAAACACCTAAGTGTGGTGTCAGAAGTTCAGAGACATGCAGGCTGTAGATGGGAACTTGGGCATCTTCAGTACATAAGCGATTTTAAAGCTACGAATGAGACTACTTAGGCAGGTCCAAGGACTGGCACCTTTGCACAGTTGAGGGGTTGGTGTGTAGACAGGCTGCATCATTTGCCCCAAATCACATGGCTGGTGAGTTGTGGAACTGGGATTCAAACCCAGGTCAGACTCATGCCAAGCCCCTATTCACAGCTGCCGTAAAGTTGGCTGCTGTTGCCGCTGTTGACTTGGCCTTGGGCAGGTCACTCGACCTTTCCTCATCTATCAAAGGAGGGGTGGGCAGTGGAGGGGCAAGGATGGTGCAGCGGGCGTAGCGGTGCTCAGGCAGGTGGTGCGGGAGCCGCAGCCACCCAGACAGGTCCCCGGCCCCTTTCCCCCGCCTCCTACTCGGGCACCTGCTTTCATCAGAACAGCTCTGCCTTCCGGGCAGGGGTGGGGGACGGAGGTGGGAGGCACGAGTGCAGAGTCCGAAAGCCAAGATATCACTTAACAAGGAGAAGCCACTCGCTACCCAGCCAGGAATTCTGGGCTCAGCGAGACCTGTGGGCCACCCCTCTGTGGGCACAGGATTCCAGCAAGTAAATCCCTGCCGGCCAGTTGCTGGGTGAACCTGGTATTTGAAGAAGGGGAGTTGGAGAGTGATGCAGGGTTGGTGGGATCAGGCTAGGTCTCTGAGGTGCCCCTGGGCCCTACTGGGGGGACTGGAATAGACTCTGTGGCCTCAGCCCACACCCTGGCAAGGGTGTGGCTCCCAGGTCAGCTCCGGGCTGGGCTGGCACTCCTGGCACTTCCGGGGCTGGCCTGGGCCCCTTCCGCCAGCTCAGTCTTTCTTTAGAGTCGTCACCTTTCCTTCTGTCCGGGATTGGTGGGGTCCCACGGCCTCTGTGGCTTAGCACCTCCACTTGGGGCATCCAGCGGCTTGCCGGTGTAAACGCCAATGGCTCCTGTCACGTGGGGGCTGGGCAGGTGCCTGGCCACACTACTTCCTGTCCCCCATCCCCCCTCCTCTGCCAGCTGGCAGGAGGAGGCCTCCAGCTGGCCACACTCCCTGTGGGGAAGTCGAATTTCCAGTCTCCCCCAGGAGGGCCGCTCTGGGCTCTGGCCTCTTCCCAGCTCAGCCCTGGCCTCCCTTCCGCGTGGCCCCATCCAGGTCCTGAGCTCCAGCTCGGCTCTGCAGAGAGCTCCGGCCCACCCTGGGCCTCTCAGCTGAGGCTGGAGGAGAAGCAGTGCAGAGGGGATGGGGGAGGGACAGAACCAGAACTGGGGAGCCAGAGGAACCTGTGTCTGGGTTCGCCCATCTGCCTCCCCTGCCTGCTCCCTTGCAAGTCACCACCCAGCACGCTTGGCCTGGCGCTGGGCAGTTAGGGGTAGTGAACGGGAGTGCCAACGTCTTGGGGGTCTGGGGGCTTTTCAGAGTCAGGGTTTGGGTGTCAGCCTCAGGGGTCACTGTCGGGGTGGAGTCTGGAAAGCTTGGAGTGGGTAAGACATTGACGTTTGGGGCTGTGAAGGGCTGCCCAGGCATGGCTGGACTTGGGGCCTAGGCACTGAGACCCAGGGGGATCCACACAGGGCTGTGGTGCCCACTGTGCTCTCCTCCCTTGGGCATCCAGTGAGGAAACAGGGTGGCAAAGGCAGTCTCAGTGGGATGCAATTTGAGTATTTGGAGCCAAGCACTATGAAAATCTTGGAAAGAAAGTTCAGCGATAAATCAGAAGCGAATAAAACCAAAGCAATCATTCGTTAGTTGTGCTTGCAGAGAGGAACGTGGCAAGGCAATTTCTGATGTCACAGATGACCCGGAGGCTTGTAAAGAGCAGAGGGTGCAGGGCCACGTGCCTGCATCTGCTTTACCGGAAGGGTGGTGAAGGCTCTGCACCCCCCAGCCCCCCAACCCCACCAGGTGGGCTTCCCCAGGGGGGAAGGTGAGAGCAACGGGAGGAGCTCTGTTTTGTAAGATCTAGACCTCCCTTCACCTCTGTTAGATACATGCCCTCAGCGAATCACTGTGCCTCAGTTTCCCATCTGTGGAAGGGGATAAGCATCATGTCTGCCACCCAAGGTCAAGGAGGAGGGAAAATGGGGTAAGCACGTATGTTGGTGGTTGGTGTTCGTTGGACCACAGACCTTGTGGTCATCCACACTGGCCCCTGAAGCACCCTTTCTGGCGTGCCTACTCTGTGCCAGGCCCTGGGGGTGGCAGGAAACCATGGCAGATGTGAGTCTCTTGCCGGAATAGAAGTAACGGCCTGTGCTGCCCGCCTCCTCTCTGCAGGACCACGCTGGGCCTCCACCCGGCCCCAGGGCCTTTGCACTTGTTGGGCTCACCTTTCCTAACCACTCCCTTTTCCTTACATACTCTAATCCACTCTTCCGGTTGGGGGAAGACCTTTAGGCATCTGCCCAGCTTTTGGCCACCTCAACTTCTTGACGTCTGAACTTTTGACCAGAGTACTGGGTAAGGGCTCTGGCTCAAGCCCTGACTGGCTGTCTTAGAGATCACCTAACCTCTCTGTGCCTCAGTTTCCCTACGTATAAAATGGGGAAAACGGTCCCCACCTCCTGGGGGGTCGTTGTAAGGAGTAAACGAGATAAGGCACCAAAGCTTTAGGACGGTGCCTGGTATCCAGTAAAGGCTGTAATACATGTTACTCTCATTATCGTTATTTTGTAGTCATTATCATAACCTGCAGGAACCAAAGGGCGAGGCTTCGCACTCTCCCGGCAGGGCAGCACCTGGCCCGTGTAAGCCTCTCGGCAACTTCCCCACCAGCCTAAAGCTCCTGGAGGGAGCTGCATCCTTGGTACCGGCACTGCCCAACTAGAGCGACAAGCGGAAAAACCCGTTTCTCGGAAAGCCCGGCACACAGTAGGTGCTCAAAAAATGGCCGGTTGACACTAGGAAGCCAGTGGCCCGATTAATGCAGGCTCACTACCCCCTCCCTCCCTCCCTCCCTCCCACACTACGCGGTGGAACGCTCAGGCTGCCCACATGGTCTTTAAGGGTGTATCTGCTTCCAACGACACCCATTCCCACAACAAAGAGCCTCGCTTCCGTGGGGCCACCTCCCCTAGGCGCACCCGGGAGGCGCAGTGGGCGAGGAGCCTGCCCATTCCCCAGGGCTGTCCCCGATGGGTGCAGCTACTCCAGGGACCGAGTGTCGAACGCAGCCTCGCGGGGCCCGGGTACGTAGGGAGACCTAATATCCGGGTGGCGCCCCAGGGACGCGCGGCGGCACCGCCTCCAGCCGCGATTTAAAGGGCAGCGAGGAGCGGAGGGATCCCTGTCGACTGCTCAACACGGATCCCTCCGCCGCGAGCGAAGCGAAGCAACGACTCATCTCGTCCCCTCAAAATTCGCTTTTTTGTTCCTCCGCCGCGGAGCACCCGGCGGGGAACTCATTTCTTTCTCGGGTTTCTCCGCCTCCCCCCACCCCTGGTCCCGTAAAAGCAACAGAGGCGTTCAGAGCGGCACGAGCCGAAGTGGTGTTCCTCCGCCTGGCCGCGGGCACTCCTTTTCGTGTCCTTCCACCGTTCCCGGGCGGCGTCCGAGCGGCTCACCGGGGGCGGCGACGCGTCTGCGGCGCGGGCGGTGAGGCTCCGGGGCTATGAGGTGAGGGCGCCCAGGCACCGGAGGCGGCACGCGCGGCGCCAGGATCCGGGACGCGGAGCCCCCAGGCCAGCGGCTACCTTTGGGACCCGAGGCCGCGCGAGAGGCGAGGTGAGGCCCGCGGCGCGGGGGCGCGGGGGCGCGGCGCGGTGGGGGCGGGGGGCTCCGGACGAGGCTGGGACTCATTTCCCGACAGCGGATGGAGCGGGCGGTGCTGCGGCTAGGGCCGCCATCTTGAATTTTACTCTCCATTTTTCTCTGGAATTATTTTTGGTGATTAATATTCTTGGGGGACGGGGAAGTGTCGCCGGGCAGCGCGGGCCCCCCAGCGCAACGGCGGGGCGGCGGGGCCTCGACGCGCCCCGAGGAGGAGCGGGCAGCGCCCGGCGGTGAGCGGGGGGCGGGCGCCGGTGCGGGGGGCGCAGGGGCGGCGGGCTGGGGGCGTGCCGGCAGGGAGCGGGGGCGCCGGGCCGGGCGGGGGCCGGGGCCGGGGCCTCGAGGGTGGGGGGACGGCCGGGGGAGGGGCGCGGCGGCGGCGGCGGCGGCGGCGGCCGGGGGGCGCGGGCCCTGCAGTGGGCGCCGCCGCCGGAAGGGAGCGGTAGCGGCCGTCGGGCAGCGCCGGGCCGGCCCGCGGCCGCACGAGGGGAGCAGCCCCGCCGCTCGCGATTGGGGGACTCTGTTTTCCCTCTTCTCCAATGGGCAGCCGTGAATGGTCTCGCCCAATCTGCTCCCTCTGCCGCGCTCAACTTTGGGTTGTTTTTGTTTGGGCTCGAGCCTCCTTTCAGATCTCCTCCTGGGCCCGTTCTCCGCCCCGCTCCGTCCCTCCCCTGACAGCGGCTCCGGCTCCTGGCCGGGGCTTGCCTCCCGGGCCCCCTCAGTGTGCCGGTGTCTCGGGTCCCGAGAAAAGGCGTCGGTCCTCCCAGAGTGACTCGATTCCTTCCACGTATCCAGAGATGATGTATCAGCGTCAGCCCTACCTATGAGAGTGGGGGAAACGTTTACAAGATGACAACTCGACCCAACTTGCTGGAATGGTAGAGAAGCACGTTGGACCTAGAGAAACTCACTCCCTCTCTGTTTGGGTTTATTTGACCTCGTGTTAGAGCTCTTTGACTTCCGACCCATTGACTGGGGGAACTTTAAGAATACTGAGGGGGTGAACATGTGTTCTTCGAAGTTAATTTTTCTGAACTTGCCGTATGAAATTCACTCTCGGGGGAAAAATCGTATCTAGAGTGGTAGGCAGAAGAACTGATGGGTTGTGATTGTGCTTCTTTTCATCAGGACCTTTTTAGATTTAAACCATTTTGATATAAAGTGTAGTTGAACGTGGCTTTATAGGGTCATCAGAGGAAACAGTTGCCAGCTGAAGCTTTTTTTCCTTTAATATTAAGAACACGTCTGTAACTTTTGATGACTAGTCATAAAAGCGTAAATATTTTGAAAAGGGAGGGGGCAATCAGTTTAGCCTGAAATAATCGCAGATAATTTGTGCATACTGGGAAGTTTACTTAAAGAGTTACTTACTATAGGTACAAGTTTACTTTGTAGCCGAATGTTTAGCAACTTCCACCACAGGTGTGGGCCCGTCATCTCTAAGCATTGTCCTTTTCCTTTCCAAGCCCCGGCCCCAGTGGTTTCCCCTGCCTGGTGCCTTTTGGTCGCACCCTGCCCGGCATTCCCGCATCCCCTCCCCCGGATTGATACTCGCCTTCAGGAAGGCCCAGAGAGAGTGTTACCTCCTGGATGGATCTTCACACCCCTTGCAGACCTCTTACAACACAAGGGCAGGGGCTGACCCGCTCAAGAGAAGGCACACTTCTGCTTTGTTCCTGAGCAGTTGTTACATTGTATC
Organism: Balaenoptera borealis; assembly: GCF_965194805.1. Taxonomy (NCBI): domain Eukaryota; kingdom Metazoa; phylum Chordata; class Mammalia; order Artiodactyla; family Balaenopteridae; genus Balaenoptera; species Balaenoptera borealis. The sequence goes on from NC_138868.1 coordinate 5,065,021, forward strand.
ATAGTTGGTTGTTGACCGTCCTCTCAGCATTCTTGTGAGCTTGTTATTTATCTCCTCTGCTCAGAGCAGGTACAGAGTAGGTGTTCAGTAGACACTGGATGAAAAATGTTAATTTATTAATAGAGCTTAGTGATATATACTTAGTTTTTCTTTTCTTTTTTTTTTTTAATATTTATTTATTTGGTTGTGCTGGGTCTTAGTTGCAGCAGGCGGGCTCCTTAGTTGAGGCATGTGAACTCTTAGTTGCGGCGTGCACGGGAGATTTAGTTCCCTGACCAGGGATCGAACCCCGGCGCCCTGCATTGAAAGCGTGGAGTCTTAACCACTGTGCCACCAGGGAAGTCCCTATATTTAGTTTTTCAAAATATGTTCATTCCATTGTTATTGAAAACGTTGTTGTCATTGACACAACAACTTAGTTTGGGTGTGAAAAGAATAATGGGGATACTTACTCTTCAAGAGGAGAGTAGAGTAGGGCTTAATTTTTTATTAGCCCATAAACTTTGAAACCACACTCAAAGTCAGTTCCACGTGCCCTCTTGCCTGTGTTTTCATTTGTCTTCACATACACACTGAAGTGCTTATGTTTTGAATGCTCCATACCTGAACCAAATACCAGTGGGCAAAATGGGGGGAGGGGAGGATAGGGATATAGCAGAATATGCATGTGAAGGAAGTGGTAGCAGGTTGTGTGTCTTTGAGCTTAGAGTTTTGTGGGTGGAGCATGTTGGTTTATAAATTTTCCCTTGGGTCATCTGTATCTGGGATTGAATCTGATTTCTTTTTGAGTATCAATTTGTGGACTTGTAGGACATGAGCGTGTGGCCTGGTTGTGTCGCAAAGCCACTTGTGTGTGAAGCATCTGAGCAGCTCCCTGGCCACAGGAATGCCCTTCCCACGGCTTATGAGAGCACATCCTTCCAGATGAACGATGTCAGTTCCATTATTTTCTACTCTTGCCTGCCATATATGAGCTCTACTTTCTCACCACTCACAAACTCCTTCCCCTTCATGGGCAAGAGTTACACGACTGTGTCAGCCCTAGAACACTAATTGTTGAGTTTTCCACACAGTGTTAAAGATAGGGACCATGTGTCTTTGTTCCAGTATGACGCACTGTTGGTTCCATAGATACACTGAGTAAATGCAGGAAGAGAGTGTAGGATAGCTGTATCTCAGAGCTCTATGCAATAGAAGTTTTATGTGTAAGATGTAACTTAATTTTTTAGCCTGATTTTTAGTTACTTTTTATTTTTGGAAAAAAATGTATTTTACTGATGTGTCTTGGTGTAGGAAATGGTTTTAATTGCAATAAAAAGCACAAACTTAAATTTATTACAGGATAAAACTAGCCAGTGCACTTTAAATTTCAAGTATTAGGGAGTTATAACCATTAGAACACAGTGATCTGAAAAGTAATTTTTTTCTTGGACAGACTGTCAACTTTGAAATCTTTGAATTGAATCCTGTGGTTTTAAATGAGTTTCATTTAACAAGCTGAATGGGGAAGGGTCCTAGCGAACAATTCAGGGGACCCCAGGGCTTAGGAAGGTTTCACAACTTCCTTTAAATTCTTTCTATCAACTCTACATTCCGCCCCCCCCCCCAAAAAAACCCTCCACAAATCTGTTTTTACTTTAGTTCTTACAATAATCCCTTTTCTTCCCCGTAATTTGGTGTCTCCTAGAAGATTAGAAGTGCTGGTTGAGAGGAAACGGCATGCCTGACCAATATCTAGCCCTGTGTTTTTCTATTAATGTGATTGGAGTTTGTCCTAGTCAGATTGCAGAAAGTCTAAGTAAGTTTTCACTTACAGATACATCTTATTTTATTCAACAGACACATCCCCAGATTTTAGTCACGCGCACCTTATTTTACAGACATTACGGGATTTTGCTGTTTTAAAGGTGCGGGATAGAGAGACTCCATCTGTGCGTGAGAGACTCATCACCTTAGTGTGGTAAATCAGCATTTATGTCTAGCTTTAAAAAAAAACAGAAACTTTTCTTTTGATCCCCATGTTGCTCAGAGGCAGTAAGTTAGAGTGGATATATTATCTTTACATAGTTGGTGATGGAACGAGAACCATTTGCATTAATTCTAAAATATTGTCACAAAAGGGAAAAAAAAAAGTCACTGATTTCCGTAGTCATTTACACTCTAAATTATGCCTTGATTCATGATTTTCCTTCCATCAGGTTAAAGGGTTCCTAGGACCACTGGACCACTTTGGTCACTCACTGCCTCTGGCTCCCACGTCTGCCAGCCAGATTTGAAGCTGGCTGGTATCTGTGTGAGACAGAGTCAAACACTGCACCATCTTCTAAGGTTGTATATAATTAGAACTACAGTTATACGTAGAATTCTGGGGCTGGATGAAGTTCCGCTGGAGTAAGAATCAATACCTGTGTTCCAGTCTGCTCCACCTTATTTGTGTAACACACTGACAGGGCCAAGCCTTAGTTTCTTCATCTGTAAAATAACTAAACATTAATCTCTGAGATCACTTCCAATTCTAAATTATACTTTCTCTTTTACACTTGATCGCCACCCATTTTCTCACTTCTAAGAGCTAATTTAATCATATTTTGACATCTCTCCAATTGGTTTACATAGTTCATCTGTATATTCCATGTAGTCTTTTCTCCTTGTTTTGAAATATTATTAAGTTGATGGTACAGCTTACATTCAGTTGGGTTTTACAATTTGGAGACTAGGGTCCCAAAAGCCTAATTCTTAAGGTCTGTATGGTTCCCACATGTCTCTGGCTCCTCCCTATCAGTTGCATTTCTGCAAGATGTCTTATTTTCTGTATTATAAGAGTACACAAAGAAGAGAGTAAGTGGAGCTAGGAAGCATTCCCCAGTGATAAGCCTGTTTGTTTGTGGGTGAGGCACATGTGACTCAAATATTGAAGTAAACCCCAGACTTAGGCCTGAATGCTAGGGTTCTAGACTCAGCCTTACCACTTAAAGCAGTTTGACTTCAGGAAGGCAACTTCATTCTGAGCTTTAGCCATCTCATTTGTAGTGATAATACCTGTCTCGCCTACCTCATAGGGTTGCCAAGCTGGTGAACCCTCAGTCATGTGTGTTAGGGTGCAACAAACACCTAACTTGCACATCTTTATAGGAACACCGGGTCAGTACATCTCTCATGACACTAGGATTGCCTCTCAGCTTTAAGGCAAAAGATCCCTTCAGTGAAGGGTCATTCTGCTTCCTATTCTGCACTCTTCTGCTCTGTTCATCAGCTACTTGGTTTTCACATGCTTCTGTTTGGTTTTGCAAGGTCCCTCGCTCCTTAGTAGCCCTGTGCAGATTTTCCTGAAAGCTGAAACTCTCGTGCGCCCTCTAGTGTTCCCTGCACACAACCAGTATTCCAGCACCACGAACAGTGCCTGGTGGCTCCCAGTAGGTTCTTGATAAATGTTGGATTGAGTTGATTCTAGGTCTTCCGAATGATTCATTTTGTCTGTCTTATTTTTATAACAAGGTTGAAATATCTGATCTCTGAAAAGTATTAATGATCTCTGAAAAGTATTTTTATTTTAAAAAAAAATTTTTATGTTGCATGTTATGAAGGGATATGTATTTTTAGCAAGAAAACCAACCTACTCTTAGAAAGATGGATCCCCCCAGCTAAAGAGTAAAGGGGGCTGATCCTTCAGCCAGTGAGCCCGTAGAGTCTGGAGCCGGAGAGGCCATATACAAACCTGCTTCTCCCTTCCTGTTAAAAAAGAAACAAAAATCAGACCTCATTCAGAGGAGGATTTAGACAAAGCCAGTTGCCTCAGAAAATATTTGTTTGGTGGGTATAAATAGATACCAGGAGTGTTTCTGATCCAGAAAGAAGGTGATTGTTTCTGTATTTATGCTTTTGATTTATCCTCCTTGATCATCCAGTCTAAAGTTTGTTCCTATATTATTCTCTCCTGATATCCTAGTTGTTTCCTTTATAGCGCTTACCAGAATTTACCATTTCATGCTTATTTGATTGTCTCTCTTCCCACACTATACTCTGAGTTCCATAAAATCAGGAACCATGTCCATTTTGTTCTAGGGTCTTACTCTTCAAGTATGGGACAAAGCATGTTGAAAAATTTGAGTCAGGATTATATTGCTTTCTTATATGGTGTTAAGAGTATACAGTCTTTAAACCCCACCTTGGCTAATTTTTTTTTCTAATTCTCTAAGCCTTCCTCTCCTTTGTAAAGTGGGGGTGATAACAGTAGTATTGTGTATGTTGGATATATTTAATGTTTTTATTATATAAATTATGTTGTATAATTTAATACTATATGTTAATGAGTATTTAAAATATATTGTATATATTAAGGGACTGTGATGTGGGTAAATGATATGATATATGTGAAGTTATTAGCACAGTTCTTGGATCATAGTAATGAGCAATAGTGTGAAGTGGTGCCCAGAGAACTGGAGCTAAGAGGTGTCTCTCTGTCATCCCCATGGCACTCGGTTCTTCACTCACATCTTGAGCGGACATTACTTAGCTGTGTGTTGGACACTGTGCTAGGCACTGAGCGGCATGCCCCAAGCGCTGTGAGTGGGGAATGCTCCTTTGCAAGGCCTCTCTGACTCTCACGGTGCCAGCATGTGTCACTTGCTTATTTTATTTCCTTTTCTCTTCACTCCCCTTTTCCTTTCATTTAACTGACCATGATAAAGCTCAAAAAACTCTTTTTTTTTTTTTTTTTTTTTTGGTTTCACATATTGGTAGCATATTATCTTGTCAGAAGAAGTGAATTACTTTGGGCAGGTAATACGTGTTCCTGAGCCTGTTTCTTTTTTTTTTTAATTAATTTATTTATTTTTGGCTGTGTTGGGTCTTCGTTTCTGTGCGAGGGCTTTCTCTAGTTGCGGCGAGCGCGGGCCACTCTTCATCGCGGTGCGCGGGCCTCTCACTGTCGCGGCCTCTCTTGTTGCGGAGCACAGGCTCCAGACGCGCAGGCTCAGTAGTTGTGGCTCACGGGCCCAGTTGCTCCGCGGCATGTGGGATCTTCCCAGACCAGGGCTCGAACCCATGTCCCCTGCATTGGCAGGCAGATTCTCAACCACTGCGCCACCAGGGAAGCCCCGAGCCTGTTTCTTTTAATCTAAGACTTTTTGCTCTGAAATTCTGTGATTTTTTGAATTAAGATAATGTTGAAATGCTTGGTGAATTGTAAAGTCCTCTGTTAATGTTACTCTTTTCACAGTCACTTCTCTCCTGAGTTTTAACATCTTAAGACAGCTTCACCTGGGTAGTGCCCCATCCTCAAATTCAGCAAACCAAACTTTCTCATCTTTCCTGCAAATGTGTTCCTTCTGCAGTCCCTAACTCAGTTCATGGCAATCTTGCAGTCTCCCCAACTGAAACTTCAACCCCAACTAGAGATTTCTGACTTGACTTCCTTTCTGTCCCTCAACACCTATGTCTGATTTGTCACCAAGTCTTGCCAAGCTCGTATTTGAAACACCAGAGCTTTCCTCTCTCTTCCCATCCATTGCTACTCTTTGTTGCATTTAGTTTTCTAACTGGTCTCTCTGCCTCCAATCACATGCTTTTTGGCTAGTGGGATCCTTTCTATGAATACAATTGAGCAAATTCTCCAGTCTTTCATCTGTGTAACTGGAAAAAAAAAAAAGAGTACCTGCTTTACAGGGCATGACAAATGATAAAGTTAATATAGGAAGCACTAAGTGAATGGAGGAGCAATTATTTTTAACAAATGGAGTTACAGTAAGATAATGTTTTATCAGATACACAACAAGGTATATTCTATTGTAACAAAATCTGCAGTCCCTCTGAATGTTGACATGTGAGGTGTATTCAGTGATGTTTAATTATACATTGTTGCCAGAAGTCACATTCCTTCTCTTCAGGAGCTGTAGGAAAAGCAAAGCTGATCTCAACTCTGTATCATAAATTAGCACCCCTGGTCCTTTTTTATTCTCTTGAAAATTTGTACTTTTCTTAATGGATGAGGTGATGTGATTTTTTTTTTTCTTTCCTTGTGGGAGTTACGGTAGGATGAGGAATGGAGGGGAAACGTCTACTTACTTGATTGTTTAAAGTTTTGTGAATAATACATCAACATATCTTCTTTGTTTCTTTCTTAGTTACATGAAAAGAGGAGACAGCTGGAGACCTTTATTGTATTAGTATTAGCAGTTTCTGCTCATTTAATCCTTGTGCCAAACCTCTTTTCATTTTACTCATGAGACATTAGCGAGGTTAAATGGCTTGTCCAGGGTCGCCTTGCTGGAGAGCAGTGAGTGGAGCCAGGGCGGCACCGATGCTTTGACTGCACCCCGAGCCGCATCCTGAGCCACTGTGCGCGCTGCCCCCTGCACAGTCTGCCACCTGGCCTTTAGGACCCAGCCCGAGAACCACCTTTTGGAAGTTTTTTCTCACCCTTGTCTTTGCCCAGTAAGAATCAATTGTCCTTTGTTCTACTTACCTCATAGCCTCTGAGGAACTGTGGGCTGTACTTACAGACTCTTGACACTAGGTGGCATCTGTTTATAGAAAAGTAAAATGCTGTTTGGGTCTCAGAGACTACTCTAACAAAGGAAGCGTCCTTGATTTTACTTATAGGCACTACGAGGTAAGCGGATGGGTCAGATACGGAGAGATGGGGAGGAGATTTTAGGGAGATTAGGGGCAGAATTCCCCTCAACAACCACGTCAGCTAAAACCTTTATTTTAGAAATACCTACTGAGACAATTGGAGACACAGATCTTTCTTATATAAAACCCTTTGTTGTGATGCGTGTTGGTGTACATGTGGTGTACATAAATAAGGAACTGTGAAGCAGTATTTTCTGTAATGAGGAGTTTATCCCACGCTCAGCTGTAGTTCAGTGGCTGAATAAGTAAGTATAAGTGTTGCGAACGTCTGATTGTAGACTTAACCAGTGGTGGCTGTTTTGCTGTTTAAAATGGTCTGCTAAATGAAAAAGTCTAATAGTTTTGATTTTCTTTTTTTTATTGCAAACATATGTAAATATAATAATGTTCAATATGTTACGTCTAAGGAAGATCTTGGTTAACTGTGCTTATTAAACAGTGCATGAGTAATTAGATGTAATTGAGACACCAGCTTTATCTTCAAAATCCATATAGCTCTCTCTGTAGCCGTGTTTCATATGTGCAGTTGAAGGGGGAAATGTCTTTTTTAAAAAGTGTATTTAAGACAACTTTTTAAAGGTGCTTAAAATCTCTTTTCCTGTGACATGTTGGAATTTTATGTATTTCTGGAGTCTAATTAGAAAGCATTTTTACTTTGATTTGCTTTTTCATGGTCTCTGTATTAGTTTCCTGTGTGTGCTGTAACAAAGTACCACAAACTTGGTGGCTTAAAACAGCAGACATGTATTCTGTCACAGTTCTAGAGGCCGGAAGTTCACCATCAGTTTCACTGGACCAAAATCAAGATATGGGTAGGGCTCCCTCCAGAGGCTCTTAAGAGAGCACTGTTCTTTGCCTCTTCCAGTTTCTGGTGACTGTGGCATTCCTTTGCTTGTGGCCACCTCACGCCACTCTTTTCCTCTTCTTCTCAAGTGTGTGTGGTGTCACATCTCCCTCTGCCTCTCCCTTTTAAGGGCACTTGTGATGACATTTTGGGCCCACCTGGATAATCTCTTTCATCTCAAAATCTGTAATTTACTCATATCTCCAAAGACCCCTTTCCTTATAAATTAACATTCCTAGGTTTCAGATTAAGACCTGATAGATATCTTTGGGGACCATTTTCCAGCCTCCTTTAGAGAAGTTATTGCAACCAACTGAGCAGGATTAGTGACGCTATCTCTAGCCATCATTTTATCCTAAAAGGGGGTGGGTGGAGCATTATTATGCATTGGTGGGAAACTGCTCTCTTCAGGCACCATCCTCTTGCTGGTCTGATTGGGGCTTTGCCACCTGAGGCTACTTGAGAAAGCTGTTAAATTGGCTGAAGCAAAACGCATATGAGTTTGACTCTACAAAAGCTGGAAAAGGAAAGCAGAAATGATACTTTTAATAATAGCATGTCATTAGTAATTATTTTACAAGTATAAAGACCTATTCTTTGCTCTGGAGTTTGGTGCTAGATACCCGATCAGCATTGAATCTGCATGACAGCTCCAGTTTTAGAGCAATGAGGGCTTAATGCTGAATTAAGGAGAAGAAAAATCCCCAAGACTTTCCTTTCGTACCACTAGGACTAGTTGAACTCTGACAGGTCATCTAAATTCTTAAATGAGATTTATTTCTGACAGTGTTTATAGGAGCAAGTTTTAAGGTTATAGGTGAGATCATGGATTCATGGTAGGTTTCTAAGAAATTGGCAACTGGGCAATTACCCTGTCAAACTGCATTAGAGAATTACAATGGAATAGTGATCCCAGATGCTCCTGATGGCTTCTCAGGGCTTCTTCAACTGGTCTGATCGTGTGAATTATTACTGTAGGATTCCATGGAACCTTGGCTATATGTTAGTTGCAGATGAATTTGGAATAACTGTTGATAAAGACTGACATGGAATTCTTTGGTACATATATTATAGAGTCCTTTTGTAATTTTAGATTTGAGGGAGAGAACTGATACCCACTTGGGCTTATGTGTAGCAGTTACGTTTGAGACTGGAAAGGGGGATATGATATGAATGGACCTGTGGTATGTTGGGCCTTGTGCTAGGTTCCAGTGATACGAAAGTGTACCTTAGCTTGTTTATACTTCAGTGGGGAAGGCAAGTGTCACCAAGTAATTACATAAAGAAGTGAATACAGTTGTAATAAACACCATGAAGGAGAAATATTCAAGCATACATCAAGACAGTCTACTGGGTGGAGGACTGGGAGGTGGGGGAACTGCTGGGCAGGTTGGCAGTATCCCAAGTGCAAAGGCCAGTGGTGGGAAGATGCCTTGCACACTAGAGGGATGTAAGCTAGGCTGTGTCTGGAGTATTAGCTGGAGCGAGGGGTGAGACTGGCAGGGCTGGATCATGCAGGACCTTGTAGGCCTTGGTAAGGTAAATTCTGTTAATGGTAGTTCTTAACAGTTTCAAAATACTTTCATTTTTGCTATTGCGTGTAGTTTTCACATGTGAGATAGGCTGCACACATGAGGCCCTGGAAGGGGGAGTTGGCTTTTCACTTAACGAGTGGGATGTTGTTGGAACCGGTAGTGGTCTGAGTAGTTTCACTCCTGGTCCACCTCGTGCTCTTTGTTCTTTTGGAGGGGGGGGGGGTGCTGCGTGTTTGTTGTTTCTTCTTCAGACAGTGCTTGCTTTCATTTCTGTGCTTTTTTTTGTGTTTGTCTTCCTTGTGCTTATTTTAAATATAAAGCCCCTGGGAGTCTGGGGTTGTGACGCTTGAGCAGCAGCATCCACAAGCAAAGGCATCGAAAACTTGTGGAAGTAGTTCAGTGATATTTCTTCAGTTCCCGTCAACCTAGAAGTCTGATTTTTGAATTGCTGTGTTTAAAGTTTTAGAAATTGGCTTTAACTTACATACATATGGATGATGCAGAAGGATTTTTGTGAAATCTGTTTTATTTTCCTTATATACACCTTTATTTTTTTATTACAAAGTAATATTTGTTCATTTTGAAAAGTTGAACCTTTTGAAGAATATGTCATGTAACAGTTAAAAAAATTGCTTGTAATCTTTTTCTCCAAAGATAAAACTGTTAACTGGTGTATCGAATTGTTTTCTTAGCAAATTGTAACTGAATCACTTGAAAAATGTTTGTTCTGCTTTTTCTCAATAAAGATTTTCAAAAGTCCTCTAGCAAGCTAGAGCCTGCTTTTTAAAAATGTATGTTATCTTTTCATTTTCAGCCACTTGGGGATTGTTTCCATGTCAATGGATGATTTCTCTAAGATGAACTCTCTGCAGACAAGTTCAGCGTGTAAACTGGCTAGAGTTCTTGGTAATGGCACAGGAATTATTTTGAAATTCTTGGTAGTCTTTCAGAATCAATATTTTCATTTTTCTGACAGATGTTTTGAAATCCTGATTTGTGTTTAGGATATTCAACAAAAAATTCCTTTCCAAAAGCTTTAAGTGAAAAAGAATTGAAACCAGAGTTCTCAAATTGGAGGTGAGCAGCTGAGCTCAAAAGTCACTAAGAGTTTATGATCCTTGTGTGTGTCCATGAAGGGACAGTGGGAGGCTAGGAGGGTGTTGACATTTGTTGAGCGTCCATCACTGGGAATAGAGTGGGCACTTTACATAAACCAAGCGCATTTTTCTATGAAACAACTCTGTGCTTTCTTTAGAAACGTGAATATCAAGTATTGGGGGAAGTGGATTGTTTGGTTTTTTTTCCAATTATAAATAAATAGGTTCACTGTAAACATTTTGGGGAAAAAATCTTTTTTTGATGTTAATCCCATTCCCCCAAAGACAGCCATTGCTGTTGGTGATTTGGAATGTATGATGGTGTGTGTGTGCTTTTTACCTTAGTGGTATTAAAATGTGATTAAACTTTCCTCTTTAAATGCAACTCTTATTTTAGCAGTTTTCTAGTACGTTTTGTATTGTCATTGTGTGCCCTTTTGTTTACATTTGATACTAGAATCAAGTATGTGCATCCTTCCCCACCTATTGGTCCAGTGAAACCTTTCCTGTTGATTTCAGGTAGTCCCTGGGGGTGGGCGGAAGGTGTGCCCATGCCAGAGCATAGTCACAGCTGTGTTTCCTTAGAGCCCGGTTGTGTCATTTTTGTGAACACTCATAAAAATAGAGGGGGGCAGAGCCTTGCACAGAACCCTCAGGGATTCCGTCCATCAGCACTCAGGTGATTTATTACTCCAGGCCAGAGAACCAATTAATCTGTTCATTTAGAAACTTTTTTTTTTTTTTTAAACAAAGATCCTTGTAAACTCTCTCAAGGCATGCTGGTCTCAAATTAACCTATTCCCACCATCTCCCATCCTGTGAATATTACATATATCTCTTCTGGCACCTGAAATTTGAACTCTTTTCCTCTTGTTTGAAACAAATAACAAGAACTTAGGACTCTCTTTATTCATTATTCCTTAGAGTACTTTCTGCCATCTCATTCTTTCCCCATGAGCCCATGTTTCGAGACATTATGTCCATTTCAGAAGTTCTCTGTCGCTTCTGAGAGAGGCTCACAGTGGCCCATCTGTCATGACTTTGAACTGTCAGAGATTTGCCTTATGAGCACTGCAGCCTGTGCCCAGCTGGGTCACTCCTTCCTGAAGCGCTGGGTCCTGGTTTGCTTTTGCTTCTCCTCCTGCCTCACTAGTTGCTCCTTTCAGTATCCTTAGCTGCTGTTTCCTCATCTTGATCGCTAAATATTTGGGTGCCCCTCAGTCCTTAGACTTCTTTTATCTCTACTCACTTCCTAGGTGATTTCCTCTTGCCCCATGGCTTGAAATCCCGTTAGTCCCCTGACTCCAAGTTTATACATCCAGCCTGGGCCTGTCCTTCAGATCCAGCTGCCTAAACATCTCTGCTTGGTCTCTAATAGGTGTCTCAAACATGACCAAACCAAACTCCTGCACCCCAACCCCTGCCAAAACCTGACCTCCCTGTGGTCTTTGTCACCTCCATAACTGCTAATTCCATTCTTCCACTTGCAAGCACATCTGAGCCCTCTCTCTTTCACACAGTTTCGGCAAAATCTTCCGAAAAGATCCTGAGACCAACCACTTCTCACCGCTTTTGCTGCTGCGAGCCACCAGCATCTATTTCTCCTCTCATTGATTGCCATGGTCTCTTCACTGCCTTCTCTCTCGTCCCCCCAAATTGTTAGTCGCTTTATTAGACCTGCTTTTTCAAAAGCATTCAAACTCTTCGCCACATGACAAGCAGCCAGCATGGGCCTTTAACACTTAACTCCTGTCACTCCTCTGCTTTCTCCCTGGGAGTTAGTGCCCAAGTCTCAGCAGGGGCTTGGAGGCCCTCTGGCCTTCCTCCTGCCCCTCTTACCCCCTACTCTGCTCCAGCCACACTGGGCTCTGTGCTGGTCCTCGGACACACCAGCTGCTTTTCTCCCTCGGCTTTGTACTCGCCCTTTGCCTGGTGCACTCTCCCCAGTGCTGCTCCGCTTTTCCCCGTCCTGGCCTGGCTCCACCTGAAACACTCCCTGCCACTTAGAAACTGCTCTGTTTTCTCCAGGGTGCTGGCATTTATTTGTTAGTTTGTTGTTTCCCAGAGCTTTCTTCATTAGAATATAGGCACAGATGAGGGTTAGAAACCTTATTTGCTGTATCCTCAGTGCCTGGAACAGCGTCTGGAATGTAGTAGATAGATGTCTGATAATTTTCATGATATTTTTGTATTGGGAAATCAGATCAGAGAAAGATTTGTAGCTGTTAGGCCATTTAAGGAGTCGCCAGTACTCCTTTCTTGAAAATTGTTTTTCTGCCAATTTTGGAATAAATTTGAGGTAATTTTAACTTCTAGATATAGTCAGTGGCCAGTTAGCTCGGATACGTCCACCAAGCCACGACCATGGTAGTATTTCCATGTGAGCCAGCTGGGTTCCAAGCCAGAGAGACTGCACCCTTGCTCTGTTGGGAGAGGGAGCTCTGGGGGAGCCACCCGATGTCTTCAGCTCCTGTTTCTCCTACTAAAATATCCACTTGTGTTAGCTTTTGAAATTCCATCTCCACCTTTAATATGTAAGTGTTCTTCCAGCTCGTAGTCTTACGGGAATGATCGTGCCAACAGCAGATCCTGCACTCATGAGGGCAGAACAAACAATGACCTGATGATTAGTAGAGTATATGTTCGTTTTGAGCTAAAAGTTTATAAATAGCCCCCAATTTCTGATAGCTTTACTAGAACTGCTTTTACAAAATATTCATTGTGAGCTTAAGTCTTTTGCCTTAATGATAGCTGTTGTTATCTGGACGAGTGGAGAGGATTGGCGCCTCTGCTAGAATACATCCAGACATAACATGCAGTGTGTTCATACTAGTGAAATTCAGCCGCGTCTTGTGATTGACAGTGCTTGTTATGCTATGGTACCTTAAGTTCAAACAAAATAATATCAGTTGACTGCAATATAAATGAGACCCAGGGTTAGGAATTGGCTCCATTTTGGATCATTGACCCACATTTAATTGAAATGATGTGTAAGTTAGAGTGGATCTCAGTCTGTGTTCCACACTGTGTTCTAGTACACAGTAGCTAGAGTGTACTACTAAAATGATTTATTGGTGAACTTTTCCAAATTCTTGGGAAAAATTAGGTTGATAGGTATAATTTCTGCAAATTAAAAATTTTTATTCCATACTTCTTAAAATTTTGGTATTTGCTCTTTGCCCTAAGAGATGAATAAATGAATGAATAAGTAACTTAGAACAATAGTTCTGACACTGGAAAACTAGTGTCAGAATCACCTGGAGGGCTTATTAAAACACAGATAGCTGGGCCTCGTCCCAGGTTTTCCGCTTTTTATCTCTGAGTAGGAAGCTTGGTTGCGACTTAAGGATTCTCGGGAGAGGTGACTTGCTCTTTCTTTTGTCTCTTAATTCTGTCTAAAGCCACATTGCTCTCTTCTGTTCCGTATCGTTGCATTTTATGTGTTAATCATTGAGGACTCCTAAGTGTCTTAAAAACACATTCTTCCATCATTATCTGTAAGTTGTATGTTATATGTGGGCGTTCTTGAGATGAATTTCCTAAAGGACCCAAAGCACTTTACCACCTTCTTGTTCTTTTTCTCTGGAGGTGCGGAGTCGGGGGTGAACCAGAAAGCATAATGGCAGGTGGTAGGGAGGTTGATGGTGGTGATGGCTGATTCCTGCCATGTCTTGCCTGTGCCAGAGCTGCTCCAGCTGCCTGTGACAGCACAAGCATCTTGAGGAAGAAGAGAATTTGAAGAGGTCAGGTTATAATTTATAGTTTAAAAAAAATACAAAAGTGGCAGCTCCTGTGAGGTGGTTTAGACCACAACCTAATTTATTTATTCTTTCATAAGTTGAGTGCCTTTGATCTACTTTATGCTGTACTAGAGAAAAGAAAAATAAGTTCTTGACCTCAGGAACTCTCAGTCCATTAAGGAGGCAGACAGGCCTTCGCTATATGGTGACATAAGGGCTTTTACCCAAGTTTTTTTTTTTTTTTTTTTTTTTTGGCTGTGTTGGATCTTCATTGCTATACGCGGGCTTTCTCTAGTTGCGGCGAGCGGGGGCTACTCTTCGTTGCAGTGCACAGGCTTCTCATTGTGGTGGCTTCTCTTGTTGCAGAGCATGGGCTCTAGGCACACGGACTTCAGTAGCTGTGGCACGCATGCTCTAGGGCACAGGCTCAGTAGTTGCGGCACACGGGCTTAGTTGCTGCACGGCATGTGGGATCTTCCCGGACCAGGGCTCGAACCCGTGTCCCCTACATTGGCAGGTGGATTCTTAACCACTGTGCCACCAGGGAAGTCCTTCACCCAGTTTTATAGTAGGGCTGTCCACCTGGATTTGGCAGTGAGGGTCAAGGAAGACTTCCTGGAACATGAAGGAATTAGCCAATCAAAAAGACAGATCGTCTAAGTATAAATATAAGATATTTGATCATCAGTAGGGGGTCTTCTGTTTAATTTGATAAAGTGTATTAGTTGAAAAATATTTAGGTTAGAACTGATGTATCAGTATTTTACTTGCCCTTTCCTATTATTTAAGTAGCAGCATTTTTCTGGGTTTAGTGAAGGCTACAAGAAGAATCAAAAGATAGGCACAATAAAAGTTGAATACTAATTGAATTTTAATAGTGAAGGAACCAAGAGAAAATTACATGTTCGAGAACAGTTGTAAAAGTATCCTTAATATGGATGAGCTGTTTTTCACCTTTTTACCTAAGCATGTTGCTCTCACCCACATTTTACCGCACTGTGAATTCACACAAAATTCCTGTGACGTGAAAGAGACTGGAGGTCAAGTAAAAATTAATATTTTGTATTTGTGTTGGGTATCATTAAAGGCGTCTCCAGGTGTACATTTCTGGGAGCACTTCAGAATAATTTGTCATGTGTACTTTTCTGTGTGTTTGGAAAAAGTGAGAGAAAATGAGCTCTGTCTGGTGCGGTGAGATGAGAGGCCCTTGGGCAGCAACGCCGGGCTCCCCTCTGGCTGCGGCTGCAGGCTGATTGTGTGGCATTGGGCGGCTGCCTCAGCTCCATCTGCAAATTGAAAGAGTTGTGCTAGAATCTTAGAGTTCCTTTAGCTCTCAAGTTCTGTTTTTACACTTTCTTATCCTAGAGCCTTTTTAGTCTGACTTACACTAAAGCATAATTCCGTAATGAGGTGATGTCATGGACGTCCTTTCTCACTCCCTTACCAACAAATGTAATCTATTATACTTTCACTTCCAAAGGTTTGTATAAATTACAAACATTTCTCACTATCCAAGTCATTTTGTTCCCAGATTCAGCTAATTAAAATTCAGATAGTGAGGGATACCACTATATTAGCAAATAAAGTAATCTCAATTTTTGTTGCCATCGTAAAGGAATGCTAAGGCAGGTATTTCATGATGGGCAATACTTTGATATTCTAATGTTGGTCCCTTAAATATCCTGAATCCTGACTTCAAACTAACAGCAACAAAAGGGTGTTACAAAGCTGTTGTGGACAAAGCTTAACTGAGATGCCTTTTCCTCAGCTCCTCAGAAGAGAAGAGAGAACTTCCTTGTTTACTCAGAGTTAATAGAATGTTACCAAAACATGTAATTTGAGCAGGTTATTGAGTTGTATACCTAGGTATCAGGGTAATAAGCAAAGATGATTCTTACTGGCAACTGAAAGAGATAAATATTTATTGAGTACTTACTAGTTACCAGTCGCTATTCAAAGCACAAGCAATGAGCAAGGCAGAAGGAGTCCCTCCTCAGAGTCTGTGGGCATTGTAGACCTCAACGTGACGCGGGATGGAGGGGGAGCCAAGGGTAGTCTGTGAAGAGTGGAAACACTAATTGCTAAGTTACTTTTAATACTCTGAAAATTTCTCAGGGGTCTGTGTAGTATGGTCTTTTATGTATTTACCTCCCCATTTTGTTTTGTTTTTTCATGTTTTGTTTCTGTTAGGAGAGAACATTGAAATTATTCTCTAAGCTATTTGAAGAGAGTGACTAAATGCACCTGGGTCAGGCTCTCTGTGGGTATGAAGTGGTTGGGAGAATCCAAGAACATGGTGGTGAATGGCAGGAGAAATGGAGGCAAGTTGTCTAATGACCATCAGCAGAATCAATCAAAATTACAGCACACGGGAAAGGACACCGTGAAGGCTGGCAAAAACGCAGCCGAGAGGAGGTCAAGCAGATGTATGTACATATTTCAGCTGTCACTCTTTTGATTGTGATATGGGGCAGTAATTCTTTCCACTTTGTGATGTGTATTCTGTTCTCTTGTTTTCAAAACAATTTTTTTATGTTCTCACAGTTAATAGTATAGTTTTTTTACTCTTTTTAAAGTTATACCAACTTTTTTCTCATCAAACATTGTATACAACTCAAGTTTAATTCTTAATATAATGTTTTTATGTGCATAACTTTATATTTTGTAGAATTTATAACTGAATGGTTATTTGTTCTATTAAAAATATTAAAGTACTGCTATTAAATTTTTTTTAAGTTCAAACTGTGTTTTTTTATATTTGATGTAAGTTTAAGTATGTATTTCTTTAAAAATTTATAGAGTAATATGAATGATAAAGTCAACCCTAATTTACATGATAAGTGGAAGTTAGGGCAGCTTTTCAAATTGTCACCATTTCTTCTATTTATATAGGGTGAACAGTTTATCCTAACAGAGAAGCAGTATTGATAATGAGTTACTTTTTTACCTCTATATCTCTTGGTGATAATGAGGCTACTTACTGAGAGTTGAAGAAAGTATAGATTTGATACATGTTTCATAGTTCTTTTAAGAGTAGTAAGATGCCCCAGGATAAGTGTAAAGCTAAGTAGGCAGCTGTATAAATATTGTCCAAAATTAGATAGCCATGTTAAGGACAACTTTTTCTTCCTTCCTTCCTTCCTTTCTTTGTCTGCGCCATGCAGCTTGAGGGATCTTAGTTTCCCGACCAGGGATTGAACCCGCGCCCTTGGCAGTGAGAGCGCGGAGTCCTAACCACTGGACCGCCAGGGAAGTCCCAGACAACTTTTTATATTTCTTCTTTTCCTAAGGTTAATTAAGCCACAACTAAATAGCGTTAGTTTTTGTTGGAATTGGCCTACTTCCAGTAGATTTGGATTGATTAGCCTGGGGTTTGCTACAGTTTCAGATAGAGTGCACCAGTTCTGATTTCATTTCCTTCTTACCTTTTATGGGTTTATGCTATTCACTGGGCCCAGGCTGCCCTTAACTTTTCCATATCAGATCAGGTCACTGTTTCTGTTTAAAAAGAAACAAAAAACAAACAAAACAAAAAAACCAGACAGAAATCCCTGCTTGGGATAGGGGTAAGGAGAGAGCCCAAGACTAATGGGTTTGCCTCTACCTGGACACCTCCTCACCCCCTTAGCATGTGATGGGAACCGGAAGGAACTGAGAAATGTAGTGATCATGGCAGTGGTGTTGGCTCTGGTCAGTAAATTAGGCATCTCTTAAATCTTTTTTTTTTTTTTTTTTTTCAAATTGCTGTTGGCCTCCTTTTTGGGCATCAGTGCAAAAAGGTCTTAATTAGTTTGGTTGTTGGAGGTACATAAGAATTTAGAAAATGACCATTACATGAGCTACACTTTGCCAAGTGTAGACAGATTTGGAGGGATGGGTTGGAAAAACCCAGAGAGTGTGAAGATGAACAGCATCACATTGAATGTTATTGGGCAAGAATGGTGCAAAAATAGAGCCAATGATGAAGGGAAACATAGCATTGCATCACCTTAGATAAACTGCAGCGACTTCACCTAACATCAGAGCCACAGAATACATGAAGCAAAAACTCACAAAATTGAAGGGAGAAATAGATAATTCAACAATAATTTGGAGACTTCAGTTCCCCACTTCCAATAATGGATAGAACAGCTAAGCAGAAAATCAACAAGGAAAGAAGACTCAAATAGTCCTATACCAACTCTTCCTAACAGACATCTATAGAACACTCCACCCAACAGCAGCAGAATACACATTCTTTTCAAGTGCCATGAAACATTATTCAGAATGGACCATAGACTAGGCCATACTTTAAACCCCTCAATCAGTGTAAAAGGATTGAAATCATACAATATATGTTCTGACCACAATGGAGTAAAATTCGAAATGAATAACAGAAATTTGGGAAACACAAATATGTGGAAATTAACTCACTCCTAAATAACCAGTGGGTTAAAGAAGAAATCAAAAGGGAAATGAGAAAATACATTGAGATGATTGAAAATGAAGATACAACATACCAAAAACTTAACGGGATGCAGCTAAAGCAATGCCTAGAGGGAAATTATAGTTGTGAACACTTGTATTAAAAAAGAAGGAAGATCTCAATCAATAACCTTTCACCTTAAAACACCAGAAAAAGAGAGAGAGCAAAACTAAACCCAAAGCAAGCAAAAGGAAGGAAATAACAGAGTAGAAATTAAGGAAATAGAGAATAGAGAAAATCAGCAAAGCTAAAAAGTTGGTTCTTTGAAAAGATCAACAAGAATTGGCAAACCCTTAAGCAAGACTGATTAGGAAAAAAAGACTCAAGAATCAACATTGAAAGAGGGGACATTACTACTGCCTTACAAAAATAAAAAGGATTGTAACAGAATACTATGAACAACTGTATACCAAGAAGTTAAGTAACTTAGATTAAGTGAACAAATTTCTAGAAAGTAGTAAATTACTGAAACCAATTTAATAAGAAATCTTATTTATACAAAATCTGAATAAACCTATAGCAAGTAAAAAAGATTGAATTAGTAATTTTAAAAACAAAACAAAAAAAACACTACCTACAAAGAAAAGACCAGTATTATCCTGCTACCAAAACCAAAGACATCATAAGAAAAGAAGACCTATAAACCAATATCTCTAATAAATATGTATGCAAAAATCCTCAATAAAATACTAGCCAACCAAATCCAGCAACAGATGAAAAGAATTCTGTAGCATGCCCAAGTGAGATTTATCCCAGGAATGCAAGGTTGGTTTAATATCTGAGAATCAATTGATGTAATACCATATGAATAGAATCAAGGACAAAAACCATACTGTCATCCCAATAGATGCAGAAAAAGCACTTGACAAAATCCAACACCCTTTCAGGATAAAAACAGCAAACTAGGAACAGAAGGGAGTTCTTCAACCTGATAAAGCTTAATGTCATATTTAATGGTGAATGGTTTCCCCTAAGATCAGGAACAAGACAGAACTATATTTGTTCTCACCACTTCTATTCAGCATTGTACTAGAAGTTCTGATTACAACCATTAGGCGAGAAAATGAACTTAGAGGCATCCAAATTGGAAAAGAAGAAGTAAAACTATTTGCAGGTGACATGATTGTGTATATAGAAAATCTTAAGGAATCCACTAAAATATTAGAATAAACGAGTTCAGTAAGGTTGGAGGATACAAGATAAGTATACAAAAATCAATTGTATTTCTATGCACTTTGAGTAAACAGTCCAAAAAATGAAATTAACAATTTCATTTACAGGGCATCAAAAAGAAATATTTAGCAATAAATTTAACAATAAAGTGTAAAACTTATACTCTGAAAATGATAAAGCATTGTAAAAGAAGATCTAAACAAATGGAAAGGGCTTCCCTGGTGGCCCAGTGGTTAAGAATCTGTCTGCCAATGCAGGGGACATGGGTTCGAGCCCTGGTCTGGGAAGATTGCACATGCCGCGGAGCAACTGAGCCCGTGCTCTAGAGCCCGTTAGCCACAACTACTGAAGCCCACGTGCCTAGAGCCCATGCTCCGCGACAAGAGAAGCCACCACAATGAGAAGCCCGCGCACCACAACGAAGAGTAGCACCCGCTTGCCGCAGCTAGAGAAAGCCCTCGTGCAGTAACGGAGACCCAACACAGCCAAAAGTAAATAAATAAAAAATACATAAATGGAAAGAAAAATAAATGGAAAGACATCCCATGTTCATTGATTAGACTTAATATTGTTAAGATGGTAATACTCCCCAAATGACCTGCAGATTGAATGTAGTCCCTATCAAAATCTCAACTGGCTTCTTTGCAGAAATTGACAGGCTGATCCTAAAATTCTTATGGAAATTCAGGGGATCCAGAATAGCTAAAACAGTCTTGAAAAAGAACAGTGTGGAAGATTCATACTTCTCGGTTCCAAAGCTTACTACAAAGCTGCAGTAATCAAGACAGTCTTATACTAGCATGTGGATAGATATATATTCGTGGAATAGAATTGAGAATCCAGAAAGAACCCTCATGTTTGTAGTCAACTGATTTTTGACAAAAGTGCCAATAAGATTGAGGAAAGAATAGTCTTTTCAACAATTGGGGTTGGCAAAACTGTATATCCACATGCAAAAGAATGAAGTTGGATCCGACCTCACACTGTATGTAAAAAACTCAAAATGGATCAAAGACCTAAATTAAAAGCTTAAACTGTAAAACCCCCCAGAAGAAAACATACGCATAAATTTTCATGACTTTGGATTAGGCAGTGGTTTCTTGGATATGACACTAAAAGCACAGGGAACAAAAGAAAAAAAAAAAGTAACATGAAATTTACCAAAGTTGCAAACTTTAAGGGATACCATCAAGAACGTGAAAAGACAGCTTACAGAACAGGAGAAAATATTTTCAAATCACATATCTGATAAAGGACTAGTATCCAGAATAAAGAACTCTTACAAGTCAATAATAAAAGGCAAACTCCAATTTTTAAATGCGCAAGGGATCTGAATAGACAGACATTTCTCCAGAGATAGACAAATGGCCAATACATGAAAAGATGCTCAAAATCATTAGTCATCAGGGAAAATCAAATCAAAACCACCACTTCACAATCACTAGGATGTCTGAAATCAAAAGGACAAATAGTAACAAGTGTTGGTGATGATGTGGAGAATTTACATACACTATTTTTTGGGAACATAAAATGGTGCAGCCAAATGTGGTCTACCCACACAGTGGAATATTATTTGGCCATAATAAGGAATGAAGTACTGCTGCATGGTACAATGTGGATGAACCTTGAAAACATGCTAATTGAAAGAAGCCAGTCACAAAAAAACACGTATGATTCCATCTATATGAAATTTTCAGACTAGGCAAATCCCTAGAAACAGAGTAGATTAGTGGTTGCCAGGGTCTGTGGGGGAGGGAGAAATGGCTAGTAACTTCCAGTAGGTATGGGGTTTCTTTTGGGGGTGATGAAAATGTGCCAGAATTGATTGTGGTGATGGTTACACAATTCTGTGAATATACTTAAAACCATTGAATTGTACACTTTAAATGGGTGAACTGTACGGTATGTGAATTAAATTTTAATAAAGCTGTTATAGAAAATATAACAACTTTGATAGTTTTATACATACGTGCAAATAATTTGATTCAAAATCATATACTGACCCTTTGGCAGGGACTTGCATGTAAGTGTTTATTTATTTTATTGGAACAGTGGGTGAAAAGGTTAGACGTCTCACTTTGTCACTCATTCTTCCACCTCTTAATTTTGAGAGGCTTGAAGTTATACTGCTGGTATCCTCTGTAATTGCATGTGCTGACTCCATGAAGACCCTCAGTGACGTATACATCAAACGTAAATCAGCACTGATGAAACTTCATCCATACGAATTTGGCCTTCCTTTCCTCTCTTTACATTGTTTTTCTTCCACAGTTAACCCCAGTTACTTCAGTTATCTTTTTCAGTCATTTCCCTATTTTTATCCATTCCTTCAAAATCTGTTTCAAACAGGTGTTAGAAATAGGCCTGTCAGTCTCTCTCTACTTCTTTCCCCTCTTCTCCTACCTAGCTTTGTGATCACAGGCAAGTTTCTTAAGCTCTGGGCCTGAGTTTCCAGCAAAGTGGGGATGATTATCACACATCTGCCCACAAGCAGGAAGTTGAAGGTGACGCCTTGAGACTCCTTTTTGGTTCTTGAGGTTTAGCCTTCTGGCCCTTACTGCAGAGGGGATCTTGTGTTCCTCTTGTTTCCTTCTCACACCAGCCCTGTCTGTAGTGGCCCTTTGTGCTGTCTTGCTACTGTGATGAACATCTGCCCATTTCCTGTGTCTCAGCTCTTCCTTGGAGAGGCAAGTAAGGCATCTGAGCCAGTCTCACAACTATGCAGACCCTGTTCTCGGGAAACCTGATAATATTGTCTAACAAAAATGCTCTCAATAATTGGGTTAGTTTACTGCATTTGGTTTTCTGGTTTTGCAAAGGGTACTCAGTTCTTAATTAGTAAAACTGATAGAAATAAGCAATTTCAATTCCTAATTACTAACTTGAATGGGCAGTGAAGCTAAAGGTTTTTAAGGTAGATTTAAGTAGTACTCAGTGCGAGTTAATTTTTCTTCTTTTTTCTTCTCACAGGTAATGGTAATTCAGGATTCGAAGGACAGAGTCGATATGTACCATCTTCTGGAATGTCTGCCAAGGAACTCTGTGAAAATGATGACTTAGCAACCAGTTTGGTTCTTGATCCCTATTTAGGTTTTCAAACACACAAAATGAATACTAGGTAATTTTAAGTCTTTATCCTGAGTGGAACAGATGATATCGTTGAACTTAAGAAAATAGATGACTAATTTTACTTTCAGTCAAAATTTAAAGTGACATTAAAGGAAAGGTTTTGCTGCAGGAGGATTTTCCATGTGTGAGCCAAGAAAAGCAACATAAGCTTCCATGAGTTGTCAGTTTTAATTCCGTGTTCTTATTTTATCTTGGGATACTTCTATTAAAATACAAAGTTGGAGAGGCATCTCCATATTATGTTTTAAATGTTGATGAGAATTAGCTGAAAGAAACATATGCATCCTGTAAAGCCTTGAAAATGTGTATGATTTTTTTCTACCTAAATTAGGTTGCATCAGTTTTTTTCATGATTTTATTACAAACTTTTATTCTTTCAAATACTTTCCACTGTATATAGGGAATTTTGCCATTATGTTTTATCTTTGAGACTCAGCTAGTCATTATAAGTTAGAGTGAATATTTTTAAAGACATGTGCTTATATTCAGTATACAGGCAAGAAAATAGATGTGTAACCGCTTTATTGAGTATCAAATGCCATCTATATAAAATACTACATAGCTCTTGAAATCTGTCACCCTTTAAATTTCTTTATTCTAATTCTCTTAAACATCATCTCGCTCCCAAAAAGGCCTTTAGATAATTTCGTAATTAACTGCCACCAAGCACTAAATCAGAACTTTACAACTTTTTGTTACCTCTTAACTTCCATGGCAAAGGCTTTCGAGTCTGGTAGAAAAGCCTAACATCAGGGATTTAGAATGTGGAACAAGTTCTGGACCACTGTTCACTCTTACCGTAGCTGCAGTGTCAGTGACTGCCCTAGAGGGACTTGATCACCAGGGGGGTAGTCACCAGTAATTAATTGGGGGCAGGTGATTAGAGGAAAATCATGTGTCCGTTTTTTCCTATTTTAATTCTGTCCCTTGCTAGAATTAAAACAAGATAATTCATTTATCAATTATATTCTAAATCCCAAAAGAAGTAATTCAGGTTAAAACGTGCTTTTGGTATTTTCATGTAATTTCCTGTCATCATATATCTTTACTTACTAAAACGAAGTGAAAGTTGGAATGGACTTGAGAGATTATTTAAATAGTTCCCTGCCGTCAGAGGGGCACATACTTAAATTTTCTACATAGGCAAATGGATGGCTGTTCTCTGCAAAATCAGCAGAATTGGATGCCCTGGTGTCCAACTAAAAATCTAGTTTGCATTATTTTAAGCCCAGATACCCTATTTCCCAGTGAACCCAAGAGACCAGGGCTCATTCTCCTACTATTAGGGTCCTAATAGTATTTAACTCACCTGTTAGCCTTTTTTTTTCCGAGGTAAGAAATGTGATTCACTGTTTCACACAACAGTCTAGTGGCATTCAGAATATTACACAAAGGCCCATAATTATGGCCTGGAGTCATCAGGAAACAGATTCTGTTCGTTATGCCTTGTGTACTGAAACATGGAAGCATATAAACCATTTTAAAAAGTTTTCCATCAAAATTACAACAAAAGTTGTAGCGGCTTGGGAAAGAACTCCATGTATTCAGAAGCCCCCATGCTTTGACTATTCCAGAGGATGAAGAGTTACCTGTTATTGGGTTCTGCAACAGTAAATAACTCATGTTTTCTAAAAAGTCCTCCTTGACAACTGCTTCTTTTAATTTACATATGAGTCACTTGGGGAATCTTGTTAAGATGCAGGTTCTGATTCAATAACTGTGAGTTGGGGCCTGAGAGTCTCCATTTCTAACATGTTCCCAATTACAGTTGGGAAGCAAGGTCCTAAACCGCCTAGCCTACTGAGCTTTGTCCCGATGTGATAAATGGATAGAAAGTTCCTTATCAGTCGTTTTCTAGGGCTCACTTTAAAACATGTAATCCTAAAATGTCAAGTTTAGGATTACCACACAGATATTGTTAAAACTTAAGACCTTACCATATCCAAGTACCCCTAAATTCATATTTTCCAGTGCAACATTCAGTCCTACTCAGACACTTCCTAAAATAGCCGTTCATGGTGTAGATAATGCTGCTGCTGCCTGGTTAGACTGCGCTGGCTTTGTAACAGTGTCGGCACTGAGGCCAGCGCGGCGGAGCAGTTGATGTTGCTGTGTCCGCAAGGTGTGCTCTCCGCCTTTCAGCAGAGGCGGTCACTCCAGAGGTACTTTGACAGACTCTCGTAAGCTGTCATTTGGGGAATGTACAGAATTTTTATTAATGAAGCTTGTTAATCTTAATGAAAGGTATATACATTTTCATTTAATCTTAGTGGATTTATTTGAAAATTAGCACTTATAGTTCTTTATCTTCTGAGCAAGAATTTACCAGAATGTCACTTACACCATTTTCAAAGATATTTTATAGACAATAAGGAAAATCTATAGTGCTTTATTTGAATAACCATAAATATTTCTTAAATTATTAGCTTTTTGTGGACTTCTCTTTCTTTGGGGTACAAAAGAAGTGACTGGAGGACGTGATTGGAGCTTTGGGTTTTAATTCTCCAAACTGTCCGTCTGTTACTTATATAAGTGGTCTCTTTGTTCTCATGTTTATACATCTGTGATTTGAACTTAGTTTCTCTTTTTTTATGCCCCCTTCCTCCTTTCTGCCTATTTCAGTTGTACCTTCAGGAATACTGTTCAGAAACAGTAGATATTTAATTATTTGGCTATATTATGAATTGCTTATGTTTTTACCCTTAACATATCCCTGTATTTACTAAGAAGGCAGTCAGAGTTGTGGCATGAATGCCTAGAAAAAGCATAAACAAAATAGTAATTTCAGTTTATTGGGAAATGTTTCAATTTAGTTGACTTTTGTCAGTTATGAAACTTAAATTCTTCCTTTTAACCAGAGAATAGAGTTGTTAGTAATACCTCTAATTTTTTTAAACAAGCTAGTGGAGAGATGAATGTAGCGAAGCAGGAATGGATGCTTTCAGTAATGCGCCCTCATTCAGGCTGTGTGACCAGCGATTTCATGGTATACTGAGGAGTTGGGGGACATCACATTGTAAAGAAATGGGAACAGTCCTCTCAGGGCACAGACTTCAGCCTGTGTAGTCCTTACTCATCCTTCCACTACTGTAACCATCTAATTTTTATTTTCCTTATTTATATATTTGATTATTCGTATCCACTGTTGAATATGAATTTATAAATCACTTTAAATGCCTCTTGAAAATCAAATGCTTGACTAGAAAGCATAAAGAAATTTTTCGACCTTCTAACTTAATATAATCAAGGGTAAAATGATGTTATGTGGGAAGGAAGGAGTTTTAGCTTCCTGGACTTTGTTATCATGCTAGACCGACCCGTGGCTTCATAAAGTTCTTGAATATCACAGCGTTTTAGGGATTTCTGCTACAACCAATATTGTAAGTCTGTTTAGAAATTACAAGTACAAATTATACAAATAGTTTTTTATTGTTGTTGTTTGTTTTTGCATTTATATAGCGCCTTTCCTTCGAGGAGCTCAAGGCATTTTTCAAAATCTGACAGTTTTTCTCACAACAACCCTGTGAGGTAGGTAGAGAGCATTACAAACAGTAATAAGATACAAAGTAACCTGTTTCAGCCTTTATAAATGTTCTTTTATGTTAAGTAATTGGAGGTGTCAGCATAAACACTATTTTTAGAACATTTTGCAAACCTTTTAAAATAGTTTGGTCTTAGTAATAGCTATATTTAAAAAACCACTGTACTCCATAACAGGGTAATTTTAAGAGAAATCATTCATCCAAAAATCAGGAGTCACTCCATGGGATTAGCTGAGCACTGATTGCAGGACTCAGCCAGGTATGTTTCTGGTTGCTGTTTATTTTCAGGTCAAGAAGGAATGAAGAGCTGTGGTCCTAGCATGACTCCTCCACTCGGCATCTACGAACTGTCAGTTCGCAGTTAATCTTTCTTCAAGGGGGAAATGTGTTCACGATGTTGACTCATGGTTTTATTTTATATCTTAAATATTTGAGCATTTTTCTCTCTCTTCCTCCCTCCTTCCCTTGCTCCCTTTTTTCTGTCCCCCCTCCTCTTTCCCCTCCCTCCAGTAGCTCTTGGTTGTACATGCTAATGGAAGGGCACGGTAGTGCAGCTAATACAAATCTGCAACTTTTCTTCATTGCCACAGTGGTCTCTTGGGTTTGGAAACAGAAAAACCAAATAGCAAGAAAACCTGGGAAGTCAGTCTCTGGAAAGAGTGGGGAACAGGTGTGTGGGAGTGTGAATTCATATGTTTTTTCCTGCCCCTTTTAA
Organism: Balaenoptera borealis; assembly: GCF_965194805.1. Lineage (NCBI taxonomy): Eukaryota > Metazoa > Chordata > Mammalia > Artiodactyla > Balaenopteridae > Balaenoptera > Balaenoptera borealis. The sequence continues at coordinate 5,091,894 of NC_138868.1, forward strand.
TAGTAAATAATTGTAAATGACATATTTTTAAATTTCTTATACCAGCCATTGATCAGAGAGGTGTGGAAAGAGAAAAATAAATGTTTGGTTTATTTAAAGTAGCAAATGTTAAATATTAAGAGGGAAGAGGGGCACGTTGATGTGGAAATGCCGAATACCTGTTTCTCTTGCCTCCCCTGCCATCCCAGCCCAGCCCACCCCACCCCCAAATACTCAGTTTGTTTCCACCCCTTTCACGGTGCTGTCAGGGTACCAGCCAGCGCTGTCTCTGGCCGAGCTCAGTGCTGGCGCGCAGCGGTAAATACAAGTCAGATCCTGTTCTCGTGACAGAGCGACACAAGAGGGCTCCCGTGGTTCAGATGAGAGCGGGGCCGACAACGGCCTGGGTAGCGGTCCCAGTGCTTCCAGCACTTAGCCCTCATCGGGCCTTATTTTCCTCATTTATGGAACAGGAGATCATTTTTAGATAATCTAAATTTTCTCCTAGCTTTAGGAGCCATGGCGTAAGGATAGCTTTGTGCAATTTGTATGGGAGATTTAGAGTGATTGTGGTTAAGCAGAGGACAGAGCGTATTTTTCTATTCAGTCATAGAAAATTACTTGAATTTTTTCTAAGGTCCTCAGTGCCTTTTGCTCTGGCCCTAATAGTCTTAACAATCTTATGTTATTAAATAATTTTTATTTCCCCGCAGTTTTGTTACAATGGGATCTGACTGGAACAGTCAGCCAGGTGATTTTGATGTCCTTCTATAGGGTTATCGAAAGCAACTGCCTCTTCCCCTTCCCATCTGCACCCAGACCATTTTCTTCCTCCTTTGCCTCACTATCATTTCACGCCTATAGCAGCCAACTGTGACAGTAAGTTTTGACAGTAAATTACATTTTAAGTAAAGTAGAGGTTCTTGCCTAGTGGGCAACAAGGGACAGTTTTGGGGGTTTGTGTTTGAGGCAGTAGAAGGCAGGAAAGCAGAAATAAAAGTCACAGGATATGTGGAAGGCAGAATATTATTAACTCAAGAGTTGATTATTTTGTGTTGGTTTTAGCATGTAAATTGTTTGGCATCATGAACAAAGAGTAAACAAAAGGATAGCTGAAAGGTATTTTTAGATAGGGAGGAAGTTTCAGGAAGCGGAGAGCACACATGAAACCTGTCAGGAATAGCCAGTGTCCATTCCAGGTCTGTAACTTATTTTCTGGCATGTTCTTAAGATCTTCAGGTGAACTTAGTCCTGACTCTTGCTCTCTAATGTGTCGAGCCATGCGTTTATTTTACAAGTGTCACCGTTGGTCAGTCCCACGTTGAACATGTAAAGATTGCTTGGCTCCTGTCGTTTGTAGCCCCGTCCATCACTTAACATCATGGATTATTCATCGTATTTGCTCAAAGTGAACTACTGCTTTTCTGTTTACTGCGTAAAACTCCGGTTATCTGTTTCCCATCACTTTGTATTGCCTGGAGTGGTGTGCCTTAGCTAACAGCTGCTTGGTGGTCTTATCTGTCCTTCATTTGCAAATAACCCCGTGGTGTAGGGTTGCAGCCAGAAGGATTTAGACTGGGTTTCTTAGAGAAACCCAGTCTTGACGAAATCACTTAATGATGGCTGCAAGTAAGTAGTTTAATATTATAACTGTATGGAAGTTTGGATACTTTCACAGTTCTGCAAATCTTTATGTTAGTGGTTCTCTGATACCATAGTCTGACAGCCTAATTAAAGACATTCGGAATTGTCTAAAGGACTTCCACTTGTCTGTCTGTGAGGGCTGGTGTGCTAACTGATTGAAACGGGAAATAAAGCAGTGCATTGTCCGTTTCTTCATGTGATGTCTCTAGAACTCCTTCAGATTGTTCTACTTAGTAGTTGTAAGAGCTTACTGAAACTGGAGTCTGCAGCTAGTCAGTTCCTGGAGGTGTCAGCATGCTCACACATCTGAAGACCTCTAGAGATCCCGCCTAGTAAATTGTATTACTGTCCTGTTCCTCATGTCTCCCCTCTTCCTTGTTCTAGAACTCTCCTTTACTGTTGCTCGCCAGCTGACTCCCTCAGCTCCTGTCATCTCTGAATCAAGCCTTAAGATCCTCTGCTTAGAATTTCTCTCACTTTGCCTTCCTTCTTTTGATTCCTTCCTGCCTATAGTAATATTCTGCTTTTTCTTTAGAAATCTAAATTCACCACTTTCCTCATTGCCCATATCAAAGGCAACTCCAAACCGCCCCCTTCCCAAACAAACCTTACACCTTAGTTATAATTTCCATACTTTAAAGTGCTACAGCAGTGTTGCTTGTACCACATGAACATGCATTTGCATATTGATGCCTTGCTTATCTGTTTGGTGCATGAATATGTCTTTCGGTCCCAGCAGAATTTTACCTTCAAGAACAGTAGCCATGTCTTCTAGCTTATATTTTCCACCATAGCACATGTGTACACAGCACCTAATAAATAAGCCTTGGTGAAATATTGTGGCTTAAAAATCTTACTGAAATGTGATGAATACATTTGTGATAACTTATCTGGAAAACAAAATACTGCTTGAATGCTTCCTTCGCTGGAGTCTATGCTAGATGTTATCTCAGTTTAGAATTCTCAGGTGTCTGCGATGTGCAGTTTTAGATGCTAGAGCAAGATTCATAGTTCAAATAGTTTGTCTCCTGAGACACTAATATTTTTTCCTTAATGTATTTCATTTGAAGAACAGTCTGTAATTCCTTGTTTTGTTGGATGTTAATTTAAAAAAAAACCAAACCTTATTTTGGAAAGTAGACCAAATGAAATCGACATGAGAAGAAATTTTGGAATTAAGATCCAAGTACCTTTAATCATATTACATGTTTTATTGAGAACATAGCTTTAAAATGAGTACAACTTAAGTTTTACTTGGGCCATGATTGTATCATGTGTTAATATGTGCATAGCCATGTGATATTCTGTAGTCATTATAGCTGATTTTACATGGAAGCCTTCTAAAATTCTACCCCCACAGTTTTTCCTTCCATCACCACCACAACAGTATCACCGCTAGAGTTGTACTTTTGCACACTTTTTGTTCTCTGAACGCAGTTATCAAAGATTAATTTGACATGGATGTTGGAACATCAAGGTGTGTTTCAAGACCTGTTGGGATGCTTAGTGTGGGGTTCTTCTAACTGTGTACATAGAGGCTGTTTTTGTTTACGGCATGATTTTGTCTGCTTCCTCCTTCTTCTGAAGCTTATTGCCTTGCACTCTTCTGGCTTGATTCTGCATGTTTTAAAAAATTCTTGTCATTCTAACTCAATTAGATGAGCTCTATTCTAGATCTGTTGTTTGGTACCTCCCAAAGTAGATGACTAGTTATAAAAGCCTGAATCAGACAGCTTTCATTTGAATCACCTGGTCACCTCTCAGTTAATGAGCTAACTGAAATAAAAATATTAAAGTATAGTTTGAAGAAAGAGAAATTATATCTCCTGGTGATCAATATTACTTTAGTAATAATTACCAAGATTACTTATTATTACTCTTTTGTTAGGTCTGGCTGTTTTTAGGTTACTTTTTTCTCAAGATCTCTTAAGCAGTGGCCCAAGGATGATGGAAGATAACTAAAGTTATTGTTCTGATTTCTTTCAGATTTCGGCCTATTAAAGGAAGACAAGAAGAACTAAAGGAAGTAATTGAACGTTTCAAGAAAGATGAGCACTTGGAGAAAGCCTTCAAATGTCTGACTTCAGGAGAGTGGGCACGGCACTATTTTCTCAACAAGAACAAAATGCAGGAGAAATTATTCAAGGAACATGTGAGTTTATTAACCAAATTAATAACATTTATCTGTTTGGATAAGAGTAAAGGAAACTGGGCTTCCCTGGTGGCGCAGTGGTTGAGAATCTGCCTGCCAATGCAGGGGACATGGGTTCGAGCCCTGGTCTGGGAAGATCCCACATGCCGCGGAGCGATTAGGCCCGTGACCCACAATTGCTGAGCCTGCGCGTCTGGAGCCTGTGCTTCGCAGCAAGAGAGGCCGCGATAGTGAGAGGCCCGCGCACCGCGATGAAGAGTGGCCCCCGCCTGCCACAACTAGAGAAAGCCCTCGCACAGAAACGAAGACCAAACACAGCCATAAATAAATAAATAAATAATTTAAAAAAAAAAAAAAAAAGAGTAAAGGAAACTAAAGCCTAAATTTTAGGGAACACTGAAATTTTAAATCCAATTTTCATAAAACTAATCAATATGAAGACCTAATAACACATCAGATAATTTGTATGACTATCCATAGAGAAAACTCTGTCATCTAGAAGGGAAACTTACTGTGAACTTTTAGAGTAACGTAGCCAAGTCACCAGGTACACAAGTGAGGGAAATTTTAAAATAACAAAATTTGTTACTTAATCTTAAATTTCTTCATTGTTGGTGTTGGTTTGCTTTTATAATTCTGAGGAAGTCTAGCAAGATAAATAATGTAAAGTAGGTATCAATTTTTTTTTCTGTTTTAGGTATTTATTTACTTGCGAATGTTTGCAACCGACAGTGGATTTGAAATATTGCCTTGTAATAGATATTCATCAGAACAAAATGGAGCCAAAATTGTTGCAACAAAAGAGTGGTAACTATTATACTAGTATAAACCCGTAAAGTAATTTTGTTTAAAGTTCTCTCTTAAATTACTGTTCATGTGCTAAGAAAGTTGTAGGAAGGAATAAGGCCAGAGCTTACCCTAAAGGAGCCAGTGCAGTGCCAGTGCCTCAACCCAGTGACTGGGGTTGGGACAGGGAAATTAGAAGTCTGAGTTGGGGACTTCCCTGGTGGTCCAGTGGTTAAGACTTTGCCTTCCAATGCAGGGGGTGCGTGTTCGATCCCTGGTCGGGGGGCTAAGATCCCACCTGCCTCGGGGCCAAAATACCAAACATAAAACAGAAGCAGTATTGCAACAAATTCAATAAAGACTTAAAAAAAATTTTTTTTATAAAAACAAAAGAAGAAGTCTGAGTTGAACCAGATCCTATCTCTAAGCCAGAATGCTTTGTGTTTTCCTTTCATTGAGTCTGGATGCCTGCTCAAGGACCACTGAAAGGTTAGGGATGCCGGGGCTGACCTGGCTTCCAGAGTCAGTCTTTTACTGGCCTATAAGAAAGGTTACGTAGGAATTTTGTGCGTAGAAGCTTCCTAGCACAATGCCTGCTTCAAAATATATATGTGTGCCAGCTTAAGTAAAAGTAGTAAAGTTGAGCCCAGCTAGGAGGGATAAAAGCCATACATGAAAGAGAGAATATGTGATTATATCTTTCCTCTAATGCCTGTTCCCTGCCTTATCTCCCAGAAGAAACATGTAGCCCCTCTCTTACACCACCCCCAGTATTTTTTATAGCAAACGTTTTAGGGTCAGGTACCTGAAAATGGAATGGAAAAGAGCCTTCCTCCTGGGCTTCTTGCGTGGGTGTGTGTACGTGAGTGAGTGTATCTGTTTGCTCTGGGACGGAATCCAGCCTGCTCATCGGCTCCCGTGGCTCCGTGTTGCACATGGCTGTGGAGGTTTGAGGTCTTGGGTTCTAGAGCTGCACCGTCCAGTACCATGGCCACCAGCCATGGGTGGCTATTGAACCCTTGAAATGTGGCTAGTCTGAATTGAGAAGTGCTACAAATGTGATATACATGTGAGATTTTATATTAAATTGTAAATATTTTTCATTAATATTTCATACTGATTACCTGCTGAAATAGTATTTGGGTTATATTGCGTTAAAATATGTTACTGAAAGTACTTTCACCTGTTTTTCCTTCCTTAATGTGGCTGCTAGAACACTGACGATTGCTTGTTTGGCTTGCATTACATTTGCTGTCGCTGCTCTACAGGGCGGCGTCCCAGTTCTGGGTTCTCCTGACCCTCCTGCTGCTTGTCCCTGTCTCCTTCTCCAGTGTCAGCAAGTTGAATGCAGTGCGGCGGGTCTTTGAGTCCTTTCTGCCTGCAAAGCACTACGCTGGGTCCAGTAGGGGATTCAGAGGTGTAGGTAGCACGATTCCTAGTGGACTTTCTAGTCTCTGGTAGGGGTAAGGCAGCTAGCTGCACAAGTAACTGTGCACAAGGCTGTGGGGCTTCCAGGGAGAAGGAGATGACATCCAGGTGGGGATCCAAGTGAGTCAGCTAAAACATGCACAGCTAAGTCTTCTTGATTCCTGGTATTTATTGGACAGGCTTATTTTATTAAAAGAAGCCTTACGATTTATAATTACTAGTAATTTTTAACATCACATATTTTAAATAGGAAACGAAATGACAAAATAGAATTACTGGTGGGTTGTATTGCCGAACTTTCAGAAATTGAGGAGAACATGCTACTTAGACATGGAGAAAACGACTTCAGTGTCATGTATTCCACAAGGAAAAACTGTGCTCAGCTCTGGCTTGGTCCTGCTGCATTTATAAACCATGGTAAGCTCTGTTTCTAAGGTGTTAGCTCTAGTGTTGGGTAGCACTGCTAAAACTTAGAATGACCTTATCTTCCTTTAAAGGAGGGTTGGAAATAGAAATTCTTCTTTTTGCATAAACGTATTAAAATAAATATTCCTGTAGTTTAACTTAAGACCTGAAACTTCTATCAAAAGTTGGTAAAATTATGTGGAAAGCTTATTTCAGATTTCTGTAATTGTTCGTGTTTCAGATCTTATCTACAGTTAATTGACTTTATCTTTTGGACATTTTTCAGATTGCAGACCTAACTGTAAGGTAAGCATAAAAAATATTTTATCTCAAGTATTTTGTTTTTGCTTCAGGTATGAGTTTCTTAATGAGTTGATTTTATTTCAGTTTGTGTCAACTGGTCGAGATACAGCATGTGTGAAGGCCCTAAGAGATATTGAACCTGGAGAAGAAATTTCTTGTTATTATGGAGATGGGTTTTTTGGAGAAAATAATGAGTTCTGCGAGTGTTACACTTGTGAAAGGTAAAGTATTAAGTAAGATATTCGGCTCTTACATTCTTTTAACCACCTGATGATTATGAGCATGAACTCACGTTATCTTCTCATCCTTTCAATGATAAGGGATAGTCTTTTATGTTCTACAGCATTGTACCCAGTACAGCATGCATAAGCAAAACCAAAGAGTACAGAACTATTTAGGGGCCCCAGCACCTGGCCCTTTAAAATGTTAAAATCATTACCAGCAGTTATCATTATGAGTGAATCAGAATGCAAATATGCTTAAAGAGAGAATGGGAAATACCTTACACACACACACACACGCACATGCACACACACACACGGTGCCAGGGTGGGGTTGCTCCGAAAATGGCCAATGAAGTTCACCACTGCTAATCATGTAAAAACCCTGAGGTTGTCTTGGGTACTACCAAGCTGTGTCTTCTGGAATTGTTATGTTTTGATGCACGTGCTCTTAATAATTTCTAAGTTCAGTTACTTGGTGAAGAGCTTCTTTTTGTGACCCATCAAGATTCTGGAGTCCTTGTAGAAATCCCCCAAATCTGACTTAGCAGGACTCCTTGTCCACACTGCTCGTCTCCTTGTGGCGACTTCTGCGTGTCTGAGCTCAGAGGCAGCTTCACAAGCTTGTCCGGGCCAGTGCTGCAGGAAGGCCCCCATGCTGGCATAGGCCACACAGGGAGCACGCCTGGATTTGGTTTTTTGGTTATTGTTCTTGTTTTTTTAATTGAAGTATAGTTGATTTACAAGATCCTGTTAGTTTCAGGTGTACAGCACAGCGATTCGGTTATACGTGTATATATGTATATATTCTTCTTCAGATGAGCACATCTGGATTTGTTGAGCCCATTTTACGTGCTGTACTGGGTGCTTTACTCACCCTGACTCATTCAGTCCTCACAGCTGTCCTGGGAGAGAGCTGGTAGTGTGGCCACACTGCAGGTGCAGAAGTCCAAGTCAGCCTGACCTCAGAGCCTTTTACGCATGGAAGCAAAGATAGGCGGTGGTACTACTTCTCCACCAGCCAGCCGGCCTCCGGAGAAATGCTGATTCCCCAGAGCCCACGTTTCCCTTCAGGGAAGCCAGCGGTTTCCCCTGTGTTGTGAGAGAGCAGAGGCATGGAGTCGTGGTACAACCCCAGCTGTTTCTCTCCCAGCTCTGGGATCTTTGCCATGAAGGGAGGGCAGAAAACCTATTCCTGATGCTGCTGCATTTTTGCCCCTTTTGCAAGGAGGGAGTGGGAACGCAGGGGGATAAAACTTATCTTTTTCTAAATTAAAAAAATGGTTCAAAAAAAAAAAAAAAAAAGGTTCAAACATTGGTTAAGTCTTAGACCAGTCCACAAAAAGACCCTTTAATCCATGAAGTAGTTTAATTACAGTTGAATAATGCTTTAAAACCATCTTAAAGAGATAACATAGTATAACGGTGATGTGCATGAGATCTGGCGTCAGACTCCCTAAGTTGGAATCCTGTGACTCTGCATTTCATTAGCTGTGTGATCTCGGGCAACTTAGCTGCTTTTGTGCCTTAATTACCCCATCTGTAAAATGGGGATAACGTTAGAAACTATCTCATAGGGTTGCTGTGAGGATTAAATTTATCTCACGAAAAGTATGTAAAGCAGCACACAGTTGATATTCAGATGTTAGCTATAAACTTATTTTGTGGTTTCTGGTTATTCTCCCATTAGAGTGCAAGTTCCACGAAGGCAGAGATTTTTATCTTTTTCATTTACTGCTGTACTCCCAGTGTGCAGAACAGTACCTGACATATAGTAGGTGCTTGATAAACATTTGGTGAATGAATGAATGGAGTAAGTAATATGCTAAATATGCTTTTGGAGGCTGTCCTGAAAAATGTGACCACATACACAGGATTCCAAACCACCCCTGAAACAGCTCTTTGCCTAGTTTAGAACCCCATGTGTCATCATGTTCCTTGGGCCGATTAGTTCTCTTCCAGGAGACTGTTTCTCACTGGTCGGAAGGGCTATCCTGCCTACTCCACAGGGTTAGTGTGAGGAATAAATGGAAACATGTGCAAATCCTTTTTACATGGAAAGACCTCATACAGAGCCGTAGGCTCAGCTATTGTCAGACTATTTGGGGAGTTTGATTTAAAGGTTGGCGGGGAATATTCTTGAAATTCTCAGGAACACCAGATTGTTTCTGCCTTTCCAGAAATTAGGCAAGAGGATGAGACCAAAGGAACTCATTCAATTATTCATCATATAGTAACTGAATAGTTAGTTACTCTATGTTAGGCCTCATGCAGGCACGGTAAACAAGACTAGCACAGCGCCAGCCGTGAGGGCAGTGCCATGAAAGGGACGCACGCACAGTGTGCTAGTTGCTGAAGGGTGAAAAGAGGTGGCCCAGTGAAGGAAGGAGACTGGACAGAGGGTTTACAGAGGTGCTGACGTCGTGGGTACAGTGTCCAGGATACATTTGATGTGCGCTTCTGGGAAATAACCATCCTAACAAAATAGTAATTGTAATACTTTCATAAGTAAGTACTGCAAATTTCACTCTAGAAAATTTGAGAAATGAAATCTAATGAGGGACCGAAGAATAGGAAGGACCAAATTGTTTTAAAGCTTATATGAAAGTATGTCTGATGATAGCCAAGAAAAAATTTCTAAAGTATAGTTAGGGGCAGTTGGCCTTAACAGGTATTAAAAATTTACTGTGAAACAATTGTGATCAAAACTTGATGATACTGGCTGATGTGGACAAACAAGAGGACATGAGCAGACTCTTGAAATAGAGCCGAGTGTGTATGAAGTCTTAATACCACGTATGGGGAAACGATGATTTCTTTAATAAATGATAGTGACATAATTCATTGTGCGCCTGGAAGAAAACCAAGCTCAACTCCCATCTCACACCATATACAAGATAAATTCCAGATGGATTAAAATTTTAAATTTAAAAATGTAATGTAAGATGATTAGAAAAAAAATTAGGAGAATGTATACGTCTACCCTTGGGGTAGTAGAAATCTTCTGAAAGAAGTTAAGACAAGAAATGGTGAATATGAAAATTTTTGAATAGCTGAAAGCAAAAGTCAGATTAATGACAAACTGAAGGGGGAAAAATGTACATATACGGCAGAGTTAATATCCCAAGGGCAAAAAGCTCCTATAAGCTCATTAAAAAAAAAGACAGACTTCCACTAGAGAAAAGAGAGGTAGGGAAGATGCTACACAGAAAATGATGGCCATAAACAGGGAAAACAATAACTAGGTATCTGTTTTCACTATCAAATTGGCAAAATTTAGAAGTATACTCTGTGCTGTGAGGATGTGGAGAAACAGGCACTTACACAATGTCACTAGGGCTGTAAATTGCTGTAACCTTTTGGGAAAGTAATCTGGCAATATTTGTTCAAAATCATCACACCCTTTTGTCTGGCAGTCAGTTCCATATGGAAGAATCTATCCTATGGAAGTAGGAGCATTAGTCAGTAAGGATTTGGTTTCAAAGCAAGGTAGCAGCAGCGTTCATGGTGGCAAGCAAAAACCAAAAACCTACAAGTTTCAGTAATCACCAGTAGTGCTTGAATAGATTATGGAATGTTTAGTCTGTGTAAAAGGTACAACTTTCAAAACATGTTCAGTTCGGATTTACTTGTGCATGATGTAATAAGAAAGCTGGGGGAAAAAAAAGAAAGCAAGCTGGTTGCTGAGTAAGATGTATGGTATTATCCTCTTTGGGTTTTGTTTGCTTAGGAAGAAACAACAATGTGAATAGGTGTGTAGCTCATGGCAAAGGAGCAGAAGATGAGGTGCTGGCAGATGGTTAGCACTGGCGCTGGGAGGGGTGGGGGGCTCTGGGGATGGAGGCTGGCTGGGGAGCGCTATTGACTTCCTCTTTATGGAGACAGAGCCTAAGATTGTCTCACCTGTTGCAGCAAACACAAGCATGTGTTACTGTCATAAGTTAAAAAGAAGTAAAGGAAGTAGAGAAACAGATGAATGGGAGAGTTTTACTTTAAAAAAAAAAATTTCCAGATAATTCCACCATGATCATTTATTTTGTATTTAAGTATGGCCCATCTTTCCAGAAATGTTACAAGTTATGGTAAAAAGGCACAGAATATCTGAAAAAAATTTATTAATTCATTAACCCACCTGAGATGAAACAGCCTTTAGGATTTACGCATTTACTTTCTGAATATACTTTATGGTGGAGTGGAGTGTAATTGTTGGCCTGCCGTGGTGAAGGTTACCTACCTAGAGGCTTTTACAGTGATTTCTAATGCACCTTTTGAAAAAAGAATTGAGGCAGTCCCACAATATGTTTGTTGTTTTTACAAAAGCATTAATAAAAGTAGAATTCCAAATCCATTCTAGGAAGGCGAAGAAGGCAAGAATGCTCACCTTAGTCACCAAACATAGTCTCTGCATTCAGACTAGGTCTGTGCTCCTGCCTAGCGTTAAGAGGTTTAAGAGGGAGAGAGAGAAAATAAAATTTTTGTTCTCCCTTAGCAAAAGGTGAAATACTCAGATTCCTTGAAGGAGAAAAGTTATTTTCTCCTCATCTAAATCCTGAAAGAAATAAATCACATGGGATCTTTTGGAGGGCAGTATTGCTTTCATAATGGGAAGTGTTCACAATTTTGCCTCAAGTTCAGAAGCTGTTATTATATGGCTTTTCTTTAACAAGCTAAGGCCAGTGAAAGGCAAGTCAGTGAAGGCAGTTTTGGCCAAAGAGATTTATCATTTTTTAAATGCAATATGTAGTGCTTAATTTTTTTAACCTCATTAATTTATATTTTATTTATTCTTTTGAGCAGAGCGAGTAGAAATTTACCTTTATAACACTGAATAAAGCAAAGATTTGCAAAGCTAGGTTCATTAAGGAAGTTTAGGAGGACTTCTTATTAAGCACCCACTTCATTAGAATTTATATAAATATAATATAATTAAAGCAGGTTACAAATCATTCTTAGCCAGTGGTAAAAGCAAGTCTTTTCATGTCCTTTATTTAGTAACATTTTGTTAATTATGTTCATTCAGTAACTTTAAAGGAGGAATTTAACAGTTTTCATTATTCCAGAAGTGAGATTTTCACTAAGATAGCCTAGCCTTCTTATACAGAATTTCAGTTAGTATTTGTTTGTATCTAACATTAGCTTCTAAGTAATGACTTAATTTATGGAAATTCTCTGGTTCCTCTTTTAATTCCGTAATTCTCAATATTCAGTAACGTAGTGTTAAATTATGCAGAACAAAGCTGGGGTATAATTAACAGGTGGGTTATTTCAGTTACAGTTTAGACCTAATCATTGTACCAGTCGGTTTTGAAATTGAAATTTTATTTATTTATTTTTACCTACACTTGAAATTCTACAGGGTCCAACCAATAGCTTCTCATGGGCAATTAACAATTGATTGACAGTAGTCATAACAAATTGTTTTAAGTCTGGGGCTTTTTTGCATTAATTTTATATATGTATGTATTTTGAGAGTCCTAGGCTTAGTGGCTTTCCAGTGGCGATTAGGGCCTCGTCAGTTCATCACACCTGCTGATCTGATGTGGCCAAGCGCGCTCAGCAACCAGGCTTACGTCAGTGAGAATGCTGTTTGTGTAACCTGTGCTGTTTCTCTTTCAGACGGGGAACTGGTGCTTTTAAATCCAGAGTGGGACTGCCTGCGCCTGCTCCTGTTATCAATAGCAAATATGGACTCAGAGAAACAGATAAACGTTTAAATAGGCTTAAAAAGTTAGGTGACAGCAGCAAAAATTCAGACAGTCAATCTGTCAGCTCTAACACTGATGCAGATACCACTCAGGAAAAAAACAATGCAAGTAAGTAAGGGAGATTTGATAAGCATATCTTTTTTTTTTTTTTTTTGTAAGTATTTTCACATAGTTTGCTTTCTAAAGCATGCTCTAATAGTTTTGATCTTTTAAACATTGAGAGAAACTCTGGGATTCATGCAGTTCACCAGCACTGCAAGGCTCTAGAAGTGATTCGAGCACAAAAGCAGTCTGTATCATGCCTCCAGATTTAATATGGTACTGAATTGTCTGCTTTTCTTGAATACTGGGTAACTGGATATTAAATTCTCCATCATGTGTTCCAGGGTCATCATATGTTTGACAGAAAGCTTTTCAAGGTGTTAGTTTCTCTGTAATGATCTTGTTAGGTCCGCAAAAAGACAGAGGACGGGGTGGCGTCACACAGGCACATACGTGTTCTGCGCCTGGCCAGTCTGTTAGGATGAATGATGGACTTGGGGAATTCATAGCTTCTGGCCTCAAGGCTTCCACCCTTTTACTGCTTGCTTGCCGTTTTCAAAATGAACTGACCCAATTCACCAAACCACCAGTTACCAGACTCAGAATTGTGATAGAGGAGCAGTTTGAATGTCATTATACTATGACGTGTTGTAATAGCCACTCGACCAAAAGTAGCAAGAGAGATGAAAAGGAGAAAGAAACAAGCTTTAAGATACCAGTTGTGTGGGGGGGCAAGACCTGATGGAAACTGGAAAAAGAGAATGAAGAATAAAGAGAAAAGAAAGAGAAGAAATCCTAAGTGAGCACAAGAAAACACATCACGTTTGTGGAGCCTTGAAGTCCTGGAACCATCCTGATTGCTACTGTTTTTCATGCGGGTAACACCAGTTTTCTCTAGTTGCCGCTAAAGCAGTAGGCTCCTTAGTCTGACTTGTCTCTGATAGGAATAAAGTTAAAAGTTTTAACTTGATAGTCCCCAAAGTATGCCTGTTTTGGCACTATAAATGTCCATACATACTTCTCAGCAGTAAGTACCGTCTGAGGTCTGATTATTTTAGGCTCTTCTCCCTGTCTTCAGATGTTTTCAGCCCAACTCTGGGTACTCCTCTCCACTACAGAAAATCCCAAAGAAAAGGGAAGGTGTCTCCCGTGATGGTGAATGTCACTGCCGTGAATCCTGACTCTACCTACTGCTGGGAGTCAGAGGCCAGGGGTAACCTCTGCCGTGGAAAAGCGATACTGCATTCCTATTCCAGTCCTTAACGTCCAAAGTCAACAAAGAAGAGCAGTTAGTTCGTCATTCACTGTTGATTGTTGGTTTTAATAATAAACGCAGCATAATCAACATTTTGTTTTCTGAGTCTGGTTCCTTGGTGAAACTGGCGACTTGTGAATCCCATTTTATAAATGTCTACATAAAAACACTTAGGAGTGTGCTGCCAGCCACATGTGGAGATGGCCACGACACTGTCCACATGGCTCTGTGACATTCGTGCGGGTGTTTTGTGTTCTTATGCGTTAACCATATACTGATATGTAGATACTGAACTCAGTACACCACTTAGTTTAAAAAATCAAAACAGGAAAAATTTTTGGAAGGTGTTGAGTGTTCTATTATGTGACCATCTATGGGATATTTATTAATAAACCAAATACATGTTCAAAGCCTGCTAGTTGTTAGAAAGAGATAGAAAAGTGTATGAGACTTGGGCCCCTCCCTTGGGGAGTTTTCGCCTGCGCTCCAGGATGGGACGAGTACACGGTCACTGTGCAGAGCAGGCTGTGCGTGCCACTTCCTAAAGGCTGGAGGGAACAGGTGATCCCTCTGCGCTGTAGTCTCAGCATCACAGAGTAGAAATACAGCACTTTACCGTGACTGCTTATATTAGGGTGCTGCTTTTATTCAGATTACTTTTCTGCAGAATGATTGTCTTGAGTAATTCAAGGGTTGGCATAAGTAGCTTTGAGGGTCATGTGACAGTTGCTAGACGTGGCTCAGGGCTCTGAAGGAGCTCGAGGTTTACTCCAGTGGTCTCTGAGAACATTGTGCACTAAGTATGTTCATAGCAGTGTTTTCTCGGGCTCTTACATGCGTTCTTTTAGGCTGTATTTCTTTTGCTGTTTGTGTCTTGACCAAACCCTTCTACCTGTTTGAAAGAAAAGACTTTGAGACTGCAGTGGGTGCAAGGCCAGAGGTTCCCAAGCCTTTCTCCCAAGGGGCGTGGGCATACACCTTGTGTATAGGTTCCGAGTACCCATCTTATCCTGCAGTTTGGTTAGAATTTAGCAGCTGACAGCTGGAGAGGAACTGCTTTCTTTGAACAGCGTGTTTGTTCTTTTTAAAGAAACGTTTCTGCCTAGTTGGAAGAAAAAATTATTTCTTCCTTCCATGCAGGTCCTTTTTTGGAAGGTGTCTCAAGAACCACAACTTGACTGTTTGCTTTAGCATCCAGAGAGGAGACAAGCAATCCATTTTCACAGATTCAGTCCACAGACCTGAATTATAATGCCATTACTGGAAGAGTCGGGTTTTTTAGGCCTCTTGTGCCTCAGTGGCTAGGCCACCCCCATAGTGCTGCGTCCTGGACGTGAGTCACTGAAAATGCCACGAGTTGGTGCAAGTCCCAGAGGACTGCCACCTGTGGAATAGGTTCACTCAGCTGGACCAAGGAGCGCCTGTCCTGGAGACAGTGGGCTGGGCCACCACCTGTCACTGTCTCGCCCGCCACAGACATCACTGGTTGGTCTGAACACTTTTCTGCTGAGCCTGCAGGCTGCTGCAGAACCCTTTCCAACACCCTCTTCCAGCCGTTCATTCCTGTGTTGGTTGCATGAGGTGGAGCCTGCTTCTTGTGCCTGACAAACTCCTTGAACTGAAGTCTTTAAAATCCCATTGAGGGTTTTTTGGATCCTCATGTTCGGAACATGCCAAGCTGTGTGTGGCCCTCGTGTTCCCTTGGCTCCACCATGTGCGTTTCTGGGGCTTGTCCAGTGCGGAGCATGGGCGCAGCCCGAGCGTTCTGGAAGCTTTGATGTCGTTTTGCTGCTCCTGTGTCTGGCTGTCATTCTCGATGCCCACACAGAGCTGCCTTGTGATTTTGAGGACACCCTGAGGGAACCGCGATGGGTCCTTTCGCAGGAGTTGGGACCGGCCCCGTAATGGCTCTGTGGCGTCCCTTAGAGGCCGTGTGACGGTGTGGTGAAAAGCTTGAGATCTGGAGCCACAGACCTCAGTGCAAGTCCCCTCTCTGCCGCTGACCGGATGGACGCTCTTAGGCCCGCTAGCCCACCTGAACTTGGTTTTCACTTAGTGTAATAGCTCTTACTTCAAAGAATGCTTATTATGATTGAGATCATACTAATTTGGCCATTTGGCACTGTACCTAGTATATACTAATTGCTAAGAATGTGTATCTTCACCTGAAATTACTGTCTAGGTTTATGCATTTGGGATTTGTCCCAGCCATGAGGGAAGAGGGCCACACATGGTGTGTTAGTGCCAAAGCCAGGGGAGCCGTGGCCGTGCCTTCCCTCCACTGTGTCAGGATCCTCAGTCTCTTGATAGACTTTTCTTAGTTTGCCATTGTGACCACCATCTCTCCCTCAGCCTACTGTTGCTGGCACTCACCCCCATCCCCCCGCGATAGCGTAGCAGCGCCTTCGTGGCACAGTGAAGAGCCCTGGGTGCTTAGTCACGTTGCTCACATTTCTCTTACCCAGCCGGACTGTGCCTTTTCTGTCGTTTGGCTTGAGCACGCCTTTTAGCTGGGCTTTTGTTGAGATAATGCTTTTCAAACAAAATGAGAATACATTGATAAATACATAAATATGTAAGTGAAGTCTCTCTATTGAAATAATACGTAGCATCAAATTCAGTGTCTCTTGTGCTCTTTAAAACACACACTGAAGTGCTTTGTCAGTGGTTCACGGCAGTCAGCTAACAATGAACCTCTCGGAAGGAGGGGTGGAAGGGGGAGAGCCCAGATTCAAAATCACCATAAGTGAGATTCATCCAGTGATTAAAAGTCAGTGCCCGAGTGAGGAGAATCTCAGGTGCCATGAAGAGTCATAGGAAGGGTAACCTGTCATGTGTAGAGTCATGAAAGGCTTCCTGAGAGAAGTGTTTGCTGAGCTGAGTCTTAAAAGGGGAGGAGAAGTTGGCCAAGTGAAACGTGCTCAAAGCAGAGGGAACGTCACAAATGAAGGTGTGGGCACGAGTGTAGGATTTGCATCACTAAAGTTCACCAAGGCTGGAGTAGAAGGTGGGAAGGAGGGATGTGAGCATAATTTCAAATTTTGGACTTTATTCTTAGGTATTAGGTTATTGGCAGGTTTAAAGCCCAGAAGTGACGTGGCGTACTAGGAGAATCATCTGGGCTGCGTGGTGGGGGATGGAATGTCGGGGAAGCAGTAGGGAGGCAAGGAAAGGCGGGAGCTAGTGCCAGAGTCAAGGCAGGAAATGGTGGCATCAGGAATGGAGAGAAGGAGGGGGTTCCAGCGACACTGCAGGAGTGGACTCCACAGGAATGGTGTCTGGTTGGTGAGAGTTAGCGAAAGCAGGCGTCAAGGATGACCTCCCAGTGTCTGCTTGGGCAGCTGGCTGGGTGGTGGTGTCATTGACCGAGGTGGAGAACTTAGGCTTGGTGGTGAGTTCCCTTTGGGCATGTTGACTTGTGAGGGGCTCATGAGACAATCTTAGCGGGCAGTCAAGGTCCCAGTGGACCTTCGGTGATGCGGATCTGTAATTAAGGCGAGAATCAGGCTAGAGACCGTGGTTTGGGAACTGCCAGCATATCGATGGTGATAGCCGTGGAGGAGTGGCTGCTTATCGCCTGGAGGCTGAGTAGAGTTTCCAAGGGGCCTAGGACAGCAGAGACCTGAGGAGTGCGGTCCACCGGGCGGATGGAGGAAGAGTGCCCGGTACACGGAGGGAAGGCCAGGAGAGTGTGCTCTCGCGAGCAGCCAAGGAGAGAGGGGTTTCAGGAAGAATAATGGTTAGCAGCGTCACATTCTGCAGAGAAGGAAAAAAACGGTATGGGCTGAAAGGGTCCGCTGGATTTCATGACAAGGAGACTGTGAGGCAGACTGGCAAAGGCGCTGTTTAGGAGGACGGGTTGGATCCAAATTGCAGGGGGATTGCAGTCGAGGATACACGGTATAAGTGATGATTGTGGAGGGGTGGTTGCAGGTATGAAATGAGAACCGCTGACCTTGGTCATAGAATGGTCCTTGAAGAGCCATAGACAGCAAAGTCTCACCATAGCCACATTTGAGAAAGGCAAGCACCAGCACTGGTGTGTTTACATCATAAGCACATCTACTCTCACCTTGTAGGAAGCCTTGTAAGCACAAAGAAATCCTTTAGCAAAAGCAGTCCCTAAATATCCTTATATTTAAAAAATTATTTCTGGTAAGTTTTGTATAATTCAGTTCATAATACGTCGGTTGTTCTCAAATTGAGTGGCACCCAAACTTTACTGCTACTACTATTCTAAAAAAAAGTTGCCTCCCTGGTAGCAGCCCACACAGATAAGCGTGTTCTTGGTTCAATCAGTGGATCTCATTCCTGGGAATTCTGCTGGTTTGGAGATCCCAAAGCCATTCGTGAGCCAGTCTTCCTGAGCGCAGAGACTTCTGTTCTTGGCGCTTTGATGTTTTTGGAATGCTGTTATGCATTCTTGCTCCTCTCTCTCAATAAAAACTAACGAATGGTGACCTAACTTGCTCAGCCATGCAGAAGGAACAGCAGTCACCCTGGCGACCCTCAGGCGTGTAGTAAGCAACAGTCTTGTCGGGCAGTGTGCTGGGCTTACCCACGTTCACTGGTTTTTATTCCCTCTGTTTTCTGGTGAGAAGGTGGTGACGATTCGTTTGGTCATCTCAACTTCCCTAGTGAATGATTTAAAGGGGTATTTTGATGGGAAGAGCTTTTCAAGTGGGGGATGGGGAGCAGACTAATTAATCGAGAAATTGACTCACGTAAAACACTATGAATATAAATCCAAAATGTAAACGTAGAGAAAAACAAAGATGGCGGAAAGGAAAGTCAGCGGCAAGGTCAGAGGCTCACCACAGGGCCACCTTACACTTGAGTCACATATAAGCCTTTTGAGAAGCCGTTCAACTGTCATGTTCTCAGGTTGTCATCCCCAGTAGGATTGTCACAGCCTTTTTGTATCCTTGTCCAGAGTAAGGAAGTTGGGCCCCCCTCGTCCCGAGAGTGTAACTCTAGCAGTGCGCTTCTTCCCTCTTTCGGTTTGATTGTCGGCAGCGGGCAGTCAACGGAGGGATGGGGCCAAGTAAGTTCCACAGCCTTCAAAGTCTCTGCTGGTCCTCACAGCATTGAAGGGAACAGCTTAGACGGTGCCGTATTTTGGGATAAATGTCTAGTGGGAGTAACAATATATGGTTCTTAGGATCTCTTTTTCTTATTTGAAAACATCGTGGTAGAATTTGTCTCAGAGCCCTTTAGTCATCTGTTGCTGTTCTGGATTACTAGTCAAGTAATATACTTTAGTTAATGAATAATGGATTTTAGAAACATTTTAAATGATGATTTTAAGAAGAATTTATGAAAGAAGAATATTTTTACTTAGCTTTACTTCAAATATTTTATGTGGTAAAAGACTAAATCAGGAAAAGAAATATTCAGTTTGGACCAGTGTCGTGATAGATTAAGGACACTTAGAGTGAAATCCAGGTCGCTGTGCTAAGAGCTCTTTAACCCTAAAATTACTTACCTGGAAAGTGCATAGATGCTTCTTAAATTAGAGGCAGAAATTAGAAAGAGAATATAAAGGAAAACTGTAGGAAGTGCTTGTGTGCTGGCAGAAACGCAACTGGGGTCTGTCTCCCACGTTTTTTGTATAATCTAAACATTTCATAGCTAATCGTCTGGGTGTTGGCATTGTTTTGTTGAACGTTACCGTGTTACCAAGACTGTTTTTCATCCTTTTTTTTTTTTTTTTTAAACTTTGCAGCTTCTAACCGAAAATCTTCAGTTGGTATGAAGAAGAACAGCAAGAGCAGAGCATTAACAAGGCAGTCCATGTCAAGAATTCCAGCTTCTTCCAACTCTACCTCATCTAAGCTAACTCCTATGAATAATTCCAGGGTACCAAAGAAACTGAAAAAACCTGCAAAGCCTTTACTTTCAAAGATAAAATTAAGAAATCATTGCAAACGGCTGGAGCAGAAGAGTGCTTCGGGAAAACTCGAAATGGGAAACTTAGTACTTAAAGAGCCTAAAGTAGTTCTGTACAAAAACTTGCCCATTAAAAAAGATAAGGAGCCAGAGGGACCAGTCCCAGCCGCGGTGGCCAGTGGGTGCTTAACTAGACACGCCGCGAGAGGGCACAAGCAGAACTCCGGGCGAGGCGCCCCTGCGCACGTGGAGGGCGCCCCCAGCGCCTACACAACCAGGCGGTCCGTGAGGACGAGGGTGAATTTGAAGGAGACCTCCGACATCAAGCTTGAACCAAATACGTTGGATGGCTACAAAAGCAGCTTGACGGAACCTTGCCCAGACAGTGGCGAGCAACCAGCCCCTGCGGTGCAGGAAGAAGAACTGGCTCATGAAGCTGCACAGGAGGGGGAGGCCAAGTGTCCTAAGAGTGACAGCAGCACGTCAAAAAAGAAGTCACGGCAAGGGAAACTGGTGAGACAGTTGGCAGAAGCAGAGGAGTCCGCTGCGGTGCGCGATTCCCCTGGCAGAGCTGGCGTGGGGCGAGAGGGGGTGGGGTCCCACCCTGACCAGGGCGAGCACAGCAGCCTGGAGGGCGTGCCCGGGAGCTACACGGACTGGCCCCCTTCTCCTGTTAGTGGTTCTGTGGTCGCATCAGACAGCTTCAAAACAAAAGACAGCTTCCGAACTGCAAAAAGTAAAAAGAAGAGGCGGATCACTAGGTATGATGCACAGTTAATCCTAGAAAATAACTCTGGGATTCCCAAATTGACTCTTCGTAGGCGTCATGACAGCAGCAGCAAGACAAATGACCAAGAGAATGATGGAATGAATTCTTCAAAAATAAGCATCAAGTTAAGTAAAGACCATGAAAATGATAATAATCTCTATGTAGCAAAGCTTAATAATGGATTTAACTCAGGATCAGGCAGTAGTTCTACAAAACTAAAAATCCAGCTAAAACGGGACGAGGAAAGTAGGGGGTCGTATACAGAGGGGCTTCACGAAAATGGGGTGTGCTGTAGTGATCCTCTTTCTCTCCTGGAATCCCGCATGGAAGTCGATGACTACAGTCAGTATGAGGAGGAAAGTACCGATGATCCCTCCTCTTCGGAGGGAGATGAAGAGGAGGATGATTATGATGATGACTTTGAAGATGACTTCATCCCTCTTCCTCCAGCTAAGCGACTGAGGCTCATAGTCGGGAAAGACTCTATAGATATTGACATTTCTTCCAGGAGAAGAGAAGATCAGTCTTTGAGGCTTAACGCATAGTAAGCTCTTGGTCTTAATTTGACCCGGGATAACTACTTTAAAGAAATAAACAATTCCAGTCAATTACTCCTCAACTGAAAACATTTTGGGGGCAGCGCTTCTGTTGTCTTTTCACTTATCACCATAATACTGTAGAAAGTGTACAGCGTACTGACTCTTCTTAAAAGTCTGATTTGTGCAAATTTTTATTGTACTTTTTAAATAGCCTTCTTATGTGCAATTCTGAGTTAGAGGTAAAGCCCTGTTGTAAAATAAAGGCTCAAGCAAAATTGTACAGTGATAGCAACTTTCCACACAGGACGTTGAAAACAATAATGTGGCTACACAGTTTTCTTTTTTTTAACTTTAAGAGCATCAACTGGCTCTTTAATATATGACTAAAAAATAATTTAAAACAAATCATAGTAGCAGCATATTAAGGTTTTCTAGTATATGCTAATATCACCAGCAATGTTCTTTGGCTTATTGATTTATTTGCTAGATGTTTCCCCCTTGGAGTTTTGTCAGTTTCACAGTTTGCTGGCCCAGGTGTACTGTTTGTGACCTTGGTTAAGGTTAAATAGCAGACCATCGGTCGGGTGGGAGTGAAATTGGTTTCTTTAAAAAAAAAAAAAAAAAGTACAATTACATGCGTGACAGCTAACTTTTCATTCAGTACGTTATATGTACGAGGGTAGCAGTGTGCAGGATGAGTTTCGATACAGCGTATTTATTGCTTGTCATGTAAATTAAAGACCTTGTATTTAACACTTTTCAATCCTTTTAGATAAAATTGTTCTTTGCAAGAATGATTGGTGCTTATTTTTTCAAAAAATTTGCTGTGAACAAATGTGATGACAACAAGCAACATTTATCGAACTACAGCTATCTTAATTTGGGTCAAGTTTTCTGTTGCACTTGTAAAATGCTACAAGGAATATTAAAAAACTCTATTCACTTTAACTTATAATAGTTTATGAAATAAAAACATGAGTCACAGCTTTTGTTCTGTGGTAACCTATAAAAAAATGTTTGTCTTTGAAATTCAGTGTAAAGAACTGAAAACAGTGTATATGTTGTAAATATTTGTGTGTTGTGAGAAATTTTTGTCATAAGAAATTAAAAGAACTTACCAGGAAGGTTTTTAAGTTTAGAAATATTCATGCCAATAAAATAGGAAATTATAAATATATAGTTTTAAGCACTGCATCAGTGGGAGTTCTTGGCTTATGTTAGTTTATGTATGAAAATATCAAAGATTTTTTTGACTATATTATCAGTTAAACAAAAAGAGGAGTCATTTAATTTGTTTTTGAAGCACTTTGAGAAGAGAAATTAATTTTAAGTAACTTAATGAGCAAAATTTTGATTACTACTTTATGTTCAATACCAACCTTCCATTTCTCTGGATTATTTTACAAATCATTGGACAAAGAATTTGGGAATATAAATCTGTAGCAGGTGTTTGACACCAGTGGGTCTCTTTATTTCTGGGAAATGTGTACCTGTACTTTCAAATATACAGTGTTCCTAAGTGAAATCAATTTAGGGGATTCGTGTAGTGTCTAGAAAAGTAGCCCATATCTTTAAATACTAAAAGGAATCTGCAGGTAATGAGAAGTCCAGTGGAGAAAACCTCAATGCTTACTGTTACTACTTATTGATTCCTACCAGTTTCTAGGTTCCTGGGGACATTATTTAAATTAAGTTCCTTAAAACTATTGCTAGTAGGTTCCAAGTAGAAATCAGTAACATTCATAAAAGTTCTTTAAATTTAGAATTTTTTTCTCCTTCTGTTCTTCAAGGAATTACTTCTGTAGTCTTCTGTCGTCTCGTCCCTGTTTGTTACGGTGCAGTTTCATCCTCAGGTATTAATGTGGGGGCAGGTGGCTGACCTCCTCGCCCACTCACACCCCCTTTGCTCGCTCCGTCTAGAATTCTTCACCTCTCGAGGTAGGGCAGCCCTGCGAGGTCTGTCCCAAAGCACTCGGAGCAGTCTACAACCTCACCCAGTCCTCCCGGTGTCTCTGGGTGGCAGTGGGAGACTCAGGCCACTGAGAAGGTCACGCTTAGACCCTGTGTCTGGGAGGTACCGGAGAGCAGGGGGTCATCTTTTGTTCCCACCGTAGTTTGGAGTCTTTCAAAGAGGTTCAGAGACTAAATCTTGAACTGTTTTCTTGGAATACCAACAACAGCCATTTCAGGAATTTCAGTCTTAAGGAAAAAGTAACAAAATACCGCATTTCCCACTTTTCTCCATTTTTAAGCTTAATTTTAGTAATTTATTTATGATGTTTAACTTTATTGAAGCCTCGTCTTTGGGGGCTGACCTTCCCGTGGGTCCGAGCAGTGACGTTAGGTGGTGGTCACTGCCTCGGGAGTTGGTGTGCACAAGCGCTCGGCAGCCACTGCCGGCGCCTTCCAGGGAAACCTAATTTCCGTTTTTACAGTTAGGGGCCTCGGAGCTGGTCTAGCTCTGCTGTAGAACTTCACTGTGTGGAATGGCGAAATCCACACACTGATGACCACTTGGAAGAGGTTGCATTCAATAAAACTTATAGCTAGAGCTTATGCAATGATTGGTAAAGATTTTGGCATTGTAAGAATTAGGAAATGATCATAGAAATATATGTAAAGTATTCAATTTTCAATCATTTTTCAAATTACTGTTTTAAATTGTTTTGCTGAGTTGTAATACTTTTGAGATACAATGTATTCCTTGTACTGAAAGAATGAAAAAAGGACTTTTTCAGCATTTGAGGTAAGTTCTTTAATGTTTCATTAAAAACATTTTTTACAAATATTTTGTACATGCACTTGCAGTATTGAGGTTAATCATTTTAATAAATTCGGAAATTAAAACAGTTTGGCCGGTGTTCACTGTATCTGAGAAGAAAAGATCAAAGTGGTGACTTTGTCCACAAGGTTTTCACGTACAGTAGAATTTGTAAAATCACACTTTCTGAAGCTTTTCAATATCTGTGAGTGTTCTGAGCCCTGGTCTCCTTTTGCTTCTGGCGCCGTTTGGTTTAAACCGGGGGTAGGCACTCGTTCCTCTCTCGGTGGGGAGACCACTTTTAAACTACATAGCCCCCTGGCCCTCGAACCCAAGAAGGCTTTTGCTACCCAGTTATTAATGGTGCCTGATTACTTGGTTTTTTCCTTCGCTTAATTGGACAGAACGGGCATATCCAGCACTGGCGTGGGTCGTTTTTTTCTCCCAGTTACTGCAGCAAAACTTAGTTGAGAAAGGAAATGTGACTGGCTTAGGAGTCAGGAAACCTGAATGTGCCCAGCTCCGCAACACGTGGGTGACCCCGAGAAAGCTGCTCACCCCCAGATCTCCTCTTTGCAGCACGTGCAGGTCAGCGTGGACACCCGGTCCTGTTGCCAGTTAAGCTTCAGGATGAGCCGCGTCCACTCCCGGTGCGGGCGGTCAGGGTGAGTGGTGCAGACCAGGCTGGGAAGACTTCCCGATGAATCGAAACACCCACGCGCACTTGGGTTCCCAGTATGAAAAAAGGCTAAGAGGTGGTGCACCTGTTAAGTCCACAGCCCCTTTCAAGGCTCGGGTTTGCTGTCTACGCTGAAATGAGTTGCTCCTTCTCCATAACCAGTGGCAGCTCCCTCGCCGCCCAGAGCCCTCGTGTGAGTCCTGTTTCTCCAGTGCCGACTCTGTTGCTAACACGTGCCCATGATGTTCACTGCAGAACCCAGCAGCACTCATCGGGGCGCAAGCACGCTGCTGACCTCAGGGGCACTTCAGTAGCCCCAGGGCTACGGTAAGTGTGACCTGTCCTGCAAAGGAGGACGAGAAGGTCTCCAGCCTCCTCCCTCCCTGATGTCATAGAGCTTGGGCAGCGCTTAGTGTTTGCTAGTGACAGGCCCAGAAGAAAAGTGGATTTTGACTCTTGAGGAAGGGGCGGGGTACGTTGGACGGGCAGGGTTGGGTTGGGGGGGGGGGGTCTCCCGCTTGAGCTCCCTCCACCCTTCTTCCTGCACTTCTGCCACTTGCCCTCTCCCAGAGGGTTAAGCTTACGTTCTTGGAAGCAGTTGAAAAGCTGCTAACCTGGAGGACAGAAGACGGCCTACAGCCTCACAGAACTAACTTTGGCAAAGTCCTTTTTACCAGATCCTGTTTCCTCCTTGTCGGATTTGTGAGCGTTTCTGCTGAGCTGCGGTGCACAGTGTCTTCTGGGCGTCACCCACCCTGTCGGGCCTGCCCTGCGAAGGGGGAGCAGAGCACTGCTGGGCCTGCTCGGGCCCACAGGAGGGCTGCCAGCGAGTCGGCACGTGGCCCCCACCCCAGGCTGAGACCCTGAGCAGGCAGTGTCCAGAGTGGCAGGGGCAAAGTTGCATTTCTTTGCTATTTGTCAAGCAGTGATGATGTTAGGTGCTGCTGGGGGTGGGGAGGCAAGATGTGTGTGTCTTCAGTGCAGGGGGCGGGTAACTAAAGCCCTGGGAGAAGGTGAGATAACCTGGGGAAGGAGGTCAGGCAGGTGCTATCGCTCTTTGGTCCTCGTGCCCTGGGGGAGCGCAGTCTGGGGAGGCCCTTCCAGGAGGAGCCAGGCAGGCGGAGAGGAGGTTTGACTGAAGGTGGAAATGATGAAACTGGAAGGGCGGTGGGGTTAAGGATTAACAAAGGACAAGCGGGTCTGACGGTGGAGATGGGAAGCTTCCACAGGGTGGGGGAGGGGAGGGGTTACTCAGAATCTGGGGAAGGAGGGGTGGTCTTAGGATGATAGGTCCGTTTTCCTTGGCAACAACAAGAAAAGAGGTGGTAGGTGAAGAGGGGGGAGCCAGTTCCAGCATGAAGGTTCCTATTTTGTCTAAAGTAGGAGGTGAGGTCACCTGACTGGGAGGAGATGAGGGGCCCAAGACTTGAGCATGAAGGAGGTTTGAAATCAAGAAAGGGGACGCAAGCTGACTATAGGAACCCAGTGTGATGCATCACAGAAGTCTTAGTACCAGTCAGTGTTCTAGGCACCCATGGGAGCAAAGGCTGGTGGCAGCACTTCTCCGCACAGGTGTGAGGC
This sequence comes from Balaenoptera borealis, assembly GCF_965194805.1. NCBI lineage: Eukaryota > Metazoa > Chordata > Mammalia > Artiodactyla > Balaenopteridae > Balaenoptera > Balaenoptera borealis. The sequence goes on from NC_138868.1 coordinate 5,118,032, forward strand.
TCTCAGCCACGTGGGGGCCACAGAAGGCAACAGGGCTAGAGGCTATAGGGTGCAGGTGGGCAGGAGAGGGCGTGAATGAAGAGGCCTGGAGTGCACTCAGGTTAGGGAGGAGGAGTCCGCAGCCAGAGTAGGCCCCTGACCAGGGAAAGTGGAGTTGCCCAGGGCCTGGCGGCGCCCCTGTGATCAGAACAGCCAAGCGGTAGCTGGACAAGCACGCAGGGAGGACAGGAGGTTGAGGTCAGAGGGCAGGCTCTCGAGACTGGAAGAGCTTCATTTTCAGTGGGGTTTGGGGGAGAGTGTTGTGGTCCTGAGGCAGCAAGAGGTCGAACAGAACCGAGGTCAACCAAGATGAGAGCAGATCAGCCTTCACCGTGAGCCCCGGGAAGCAAGCGACCACCCCGAAGCCAGATAGAAACTGAGCCTGTGGCGGACAAACACGGGGAGACGCCCTCTTTAGGCGGCGGGGGCCCGGCCCCAGGGCTGCGGGTAGTAAATGCTCGGTAACTACGTTTCAGGGAGAGAGTGAGTCAGCCTGCCTGAGGCCACGTGGCTAGCGGCGAGTGGCAGCTCTGGCCCCAGGGCCCCACTCCTGCTGGAGTCGGGCCTGGAGAGCGCTGGCTGGTGAGGGTCACAGAGCCAAGGGTCGCTCCAGCCTTAGTCTGGAGGCCCCGCCTTCCCCAGGTTAATTCTGGAAGTCTCCGTCTCCTAAGAATTCCCTTGAGTGACAGATAGCAGTCACTGCGTTTTACCCTCATTTCCACGCAGTGACGTGCAGCCAGGAGAACTTTGTCCAGAGGTTATCGTGCAGATATGCCGGGTGAGCCACCCCCATTTGTCAAGGGTGGGCGAGGTGCCACGTGTGTTTGCTGGGCCCCCGAGGGGTGCGGACTATTCATCTGAAAAAGTGAGTCAAACACAAGGATACCTCAAGACAGCAAAGGAAGAATTCCAAGGTATCCTCCAGCCTGGCAACTCTGCGGTGGTGATGGTGACTTCACACAAAGGTCCAGATGTGAAGGAGGGACTGAATCTGACCAGGAGGTTTCTTGTGTTATCCCCTAAAATACGCCTGTGGTACCCTCGGGACAACTGTCCTCTCACGGGACAGACTTCGGAAGCTGTAAGGACAGGCCCGGGAAGCAGGGTTCCATTCTAGGACAGAAAGCTGATTTCCATGTCGGAAGCACATCCGGGAAGCGGGTTACCCCGTGTTTGGCTCCCAGCAGGTCAGGCTCTGAGGTTTCTCCGCAGCCCCTCCCTGGGACCGCGGGCTGGACGTTGCACTGGCAGAGGTGCCCGGGATCAAGCCCGACACTGTTACCTTCCCTCCTGCTTCTGGCAGGTGGAGGAGGCCCTTCGCAACGTCACTCTCCTAGGAACCAAACAGAACGACAGTTATTTCCTGCTCTTGCCAGTTAAAGCACATTTTTCTTCTTGGGGTAAGAGGGTGAGTGAAAGACCGAGCCTTGCCAGCCTCCAAGTGGACCAGAGCTGGCCCTGGAAATGGCTCAGTCTGGGCTCACGGCTAGTGGTTGATGCCTGGCCTTCCCCCCCGACGCCTCCCCCAGGCTGCCCACACGGGTTTGAGCAGCACCTTTGGTCTTTCTGCCCTTTCCTAGCTATGTGAGCGTGGGCAAAACACTGCCCCCTCTTGTCTCAGCGTTCTCCCCTGCACGACGGGGTAATACTGGCACTTAACTCTGGGATGGTTGAGGATTAAGTGAGACCACCGGTTGGGCCTTCATGTGGGGCCTGGTACCCCAGCCAGCAGTTGGTGTCTGCTGGCATCAACATGTGCCACCTCAGCAGCCTGTGCGTGGCACCCCCAGCCCTCATGGGCCTCTGACCTCTGCGCTTGCCAGCTGACACCTACTCAGAGGGCCTAAATCACAACCTCCTCCATCCCAACCTCAAAACGCCGGCTGCCGGAGCTGGTCTCCACCATTAATGTGGTTCCAAATGGTTCCGGTTCTTTCTTCCTCTGGCCGATGCCTCCTCTGCTCACCAGAGGACGCTGCTCCGTCCCTGTTCATCTCCTGCTTCCGCGGGGTCTCTCTGGTTCATCTGCTCCCTTGATGACCTTCCCTGCGTGAGCACCGAAGAGATGCTGGACACTCACTCCAAAAGCACAGCGGGGGGGCTTCCCTGGTGGCGCAGTGGTTAAGGATCCGCCTGCCCATGCAGGGTACACGGGTTCGAGCCCTGGTCTGGGTCAATCCCACATGCTGTGGAGTAACTAAGTCCCTGCGCCACAAATACTGAGCCTGCGCTCTAGAGCCTGCGAGCCACAACTACTGAAGCCCGTGCGCCACAACTACTGAAACCCGTGCACCACAACTACTGAGCCTGCGTGCCACAACTACTGAAATCCGTGTGCCTAGAGGCTGTGCTCCGCAACAAGAGAAGCCACCACAATGAGAAGCCCACGCACCGCAACGAAGAGTAGCCCCTGCTCGCCGCAACTAGAGAAAGCCCGCGTGCAGCAATGAAGACCCAACGCAGCCAAAAAACTTTTTTTAATAAATAAATTTATAAAAAAAAAAAAAAAGCACAGGGGCCACAGGAGTGATTCAGACCCAGCCCTTTGCTTCACACACAGCAGATACACAAACAGCAAACAAGCGTGAGAAGTACTTGACTAGATGTGTGTGAGAAGCACTGATGGAGTACAGAGGAGGGTGTCCCCATTTCTGCTGGGGAATCAAGGCAGGCTTCAAGCAGGATGCGAGATTAAGAAGGGCCCTGAGGGATGAATAGGAGTTCATAAACTCAAAGAGCAGAGAGGCAGCCGACACGCGCAAAGTCCTGGAGACAAGGAAGGACAGGTGAGAAGCATGGTGAGAAGTTCAGTGTGGCCAATCTAGGAGGTTTAAAGGAAATAGGTGGGCCCAGCCCGCAGCCCTGAGGAGACAGGGGGTCAGGGGGAAGGAGACAGGGCCCCTCTGGGGTGAGTGGCAAGGGCTCTGGTCAGGCGCCCTCGGGGCAAATTCTGTCTCCACCACTTTCTAATTTCGTAACCTTTGTTTCCTGTTCTGTAAAATGGAGAGGATTAAATCAAACAGCAGAAAGATGCATGGTGATGGGTAACTGATAGTTACTTTCGTTTCCTGGAATCTAATTCCAAAAGCTGTGCTTTTTCTCTGGCTTCACCCAGTCAGACCCACGCTCAGCCTGGACCTCCCCAGGCCCCTTTTGGACCCCAGCCTGGACCTCCCCAGGTCCCCTCTGGATCCCAGCCCCAACTGTGGCCCCGCATCCCAGGAGGCCACTGTAGAGAGGAAAACTGACCCCCAGGAGGGACAGTGCCTTGCCTGGGGTCACATAGCGAGCTAGAGGCAGAGGAGGCTGGGACCTGAACCCAGGGCAGTGTGGGCAGCCTCAGCCCCCCTCACTGGCCGTGGCAGGTAGTGCCCAGGCAGGGCTCCCCTGTGTTCTGACTCAGCGGGCCAGCCTGGCCAGCGAGACAACTGCCGTTGACCTGCGATAACGTGTGTTTGTTTAGCTGGGGCCACTTGCCAAAGGGGTTAATGTTCAACTCCTTCCAGCCCTGGAGCTGCAGCAGGGAGCCAGGTAGTGAGACCCCCAGCCAGCGCTGGGCCCACAGCCTGTCTGTCCTACCCCCCCAGATACGAGTCAGCCCTCGCCTTGGGGAGCACCGGGCGAGGTCTCCCAGGGTCTGTCTCGGATCTCTGGGAAAGGTGTACAAAGGCAGCAGGTGGGGCTCCTCATTGCCACTCCTGGGAGGAGGAGCCCGTGGTTCTGAGTGGGACAGTTTCACGAAAGCCCACAGGCCTCCATGACGTTGGGCTGAGCTGGGGGCATGGGGACCCCTGGGAGGCCCTGCTGGGCTGGGACACAAAGTATGGGGGCGGAGTGGGTCTGTCAGTGGCCCTGGGGCTCACTTGGGTTAGGTGGTCTTTGCTTGCTTTTCCCTTAGCCTGGACCCCTCCTGCCCACCCTCACCCCAACCTGAGCAGCTCCTTCTCACCTCTCAGGTCTCCGTGCAGATGTCACCTTCCAAATCCTCTCTAACCCCGATTTCCTCTCTACTCAGCCTGATCCCTGGTGCCCTATGGGGTCCCTGTGGCCCGACAGGTATCAACCCCAAAGAGGCCTGGGCGAGCTGGACCCAGGCTGATGGGAAGAGGCTTCCTCCCTGGAGAAAGAACCCCTCGAGCGATTTCCACTTCCCGTCCTCATAGGTTGGCTGGCAGGGGTCAGGCTGCCACCAGCCATGGGACCCCCTGGGCTGGCCTCCCCTCCTCCCCACTGGTGAGGCTGGAAGCGCAGGGGCCATGCTGACAAAGGGGCCCGAGCAGATCTGGGCCCCAGGACCCTTCACCCCACACAGTGACTCCCAGAGAGAAGGAAATGGGGGGCAGAGCCCGTGTTCTGTGGAGGGCCCGGGGACATGGCCCGGATCTGGGGCGGGGAGGGCCGCTGGCCAAGGGGGAGTGGGCGGGGTCAGCAGCCTCTCTTGCTTCCACCTGCTGCTGCCCCAGCCGTCATGCAAGGGGAGAGCGGGGACCGGCAGGGAACCCGTGGTCCTCTGCCACATTCCCCGCGCCACCCCCGCCCAGCTCGCTTCTGGGCACAGAAACAGCTGCTTCCCGGGGCTTCCCACACAGCCCAGAGGGCTGGGCCGCACGAGCCCTGAACTCACAAACCCAGCCTCATTCGGCTTCAAGGAGCCTTCTAGATCTGCCTCTGGACACCCAGGAAGCACAGAGAGGGAAACAGGCCCCTGAGGGCCAGGGTCTGCCCTGGGCAGGGGCAGAGCAGGCACGAGGGTCTAAATCTCTCTCCTCCGGGCCGAGTGCCCTCCCTGTGGGGATGGCAGGCACTTCCTGATGAGGGAGCAAAGCTGGAGGTGCAAGAGGACAGGGCACCTCGGCTGCCCGCCCCTGAGGGAAGGAATACGAGGGGCTGAAGTTGCAGGATGCCCAGAGGGAGACCAAGGGCCCTGGGGGCAGTCCCGCCCCGGCTGCCAGCCTGCCTGCGCTGGACAGTGGGCACGGTGAGGGCCAGTGGGGCAGCGGGGCTGGCATCCGCACCTGGGTCAGAGAAGAGACAGGCCGTGCTGCCCTGCACTGAGAAGGGTGTGGGTGACCCCGGGGCCAGGCGAATTCCGGGTGCTGGGTCAGATACGCAGACTGCATCCAGGGTGGCAGCGAGCATTGGTCACGTGGCTTCCAAAGGCCTCGGTGTCAGCTGGGTTGAGAAGGGCCTGTTACCGTGGGCTGACCTTGGACTCCGGCCATCAGGAGCTGCAGAGAACCCAGCTTCGGCCACCCACGGACTGCCCGCCAGGCCCCTCACCCTGTAATTCATTTCACTCCCTCCCGCCCTCGTTCATTCACTCATGAGGTGTTTGCTAAGCACACCCTGGGCACCGGGGAATCCCCTGTCCTTGCTTTCTCCCAGGGGACTCCTCATCCACAGTCTGATAGACAGACAGACACACACACACACACACAGGATGTGGTTGGAGCTCTGAAGAAAGCAGCCCAGGGGACAAGGTACACAGGGGAGGGTGGTGAACACAGCAGGGAAGGCTTCCCGGAGGAAGTGTCCTTTGAGGCAGCAGCTGGGCCGGAGAGCCAGGGAAGGGTCTCAGCTGCCCCAGGAGTAAAGGCCCTGCCCGCCCTCTCACTGCACTCCCTCACAACACCCCCCTCCCTGGGCCAAGAGCTGAGGCCTCAGACACGGCCCTTGACCTGATACTACTTGTTCCACAGCTGTGGCAGCACTGCTTTAATGACATATGGATGATATTTCAAAAAGAAAATAAAGAGGGGGGCGTGGTGGAGTCAGATAGACCTGGGTCTGAGCCTGGGCTCAGCCACGTGCCTGCTGCAAGATTCGTCTTTCTGAGCCTCAATTTCCTCATCTGTAAAATGGGTGCTCATGGAGCTTGGATGAGGATTGAATGAGATGACTGGCTTAATGTGCTTAGCATGGTGCCTAGCAATTGATCAGCTCTCGATCTGATCTTGGCTGTTGGAGGAGGCCCCCCTGAGATGGAGGCCCCCCGAGATGGAGGCCGCCCACAATGAAGGCTGGCCCGGGCACTCAGTGTTTGTGTGGGGGGAGAGGACCAAACACTCCCCTCCCCCAAGAGAACATTCTTTCCTCTGCAGCTTCCTGGACCTGCCCTGAGGGTCAGCTGCTCCAGCACATCCCAGCTGCCTACCTCCAAAGTCCACCAGCCCTGCTGCTGAGGGGGGTAAAGAAGCCAGGGCGGCCACTGTCAGCAGGGCTGGGACAGGACAGGTGTGGGCCCCCGGTTCCCTTGTCGGGTCATTTGCTACATGCCCCTCCTGGAGGCCGTTCCCCTTCTTTGGAAACGTTCTTAGTTCATGTGACTCAGGATGGACCACACACCCCAGCCTGACTCCAGGGCTGGCCAGTCAGAGGGCATGTCCCTGGGCACTGCGGCCAGTCCAGGGATGGACATATGACCAAGTTAGGGCAATGAAATGCAGCTATGGGACTTTGGCCGTGACTCTGCGGCAAGGGGCACCCTCTCTCCACTGGGGTTCCTTCATCAGTAGGACGTGAGCCTGGAGCTGCCACCCATCTTCTTGCTGCCACCCATCTTCTTGCTACCACAGGGAGAGGCCGCCAAGGGGGCAGGCTGTATCAGGCCAGCTTTGCAACCCAGGTACCTCAGCCCGTGACCCAGATACCTCCTCCAGCCCTTTGACACACTGCTACTGCGCTGAGCAAGCTGGGCCTGGTGATGGGATTAGAGGCTGGAGGTCAAGTCACGGAATTGCTGGGTGACCAGGGCCGGGCATTGGGCCCAAAAACCATAGACCCACAAGGTGAAAAGAGCTGGGGTTTGATCCCTGGTTTTTCTGTTCTGAAGCCAAAGTCCCCCACTACTGCCTTTAATACCTGCTCCAAGCTTCTGCCAACAGCCAACTCCTTCCCCTGCCTTGTGAGTACACAGGTCTGGGCCATGCTGCCGGGCCCCACTCGGCGGCCCCAGGAGAGAACGGAGGCCGGCTGTCAGCTGCTCCCTCCCATCATGCTGCTGCCCCTTCCGTGGGGCACTGACCATACCGGGCTTGCCCAGTGTTTAAGGCCCAGGGCACACACAGAGGCAGAAAGGGAGGTAGGTTCTGGAGGTCTCACTCCTGGGTTTGAATCCACACCCTGCCACCTCATGGCTGTGTCATTTGGGACAAATGACATCACCTCTTTGAGCCTCACTTTTTTCATCTGCCAAATGGGAATAGTAAAAACTAATCATCAGCTGTCACCTAAATGTTGACACTGGGCTTGCATTTTCCGTATGTTATCTTGATTTTTCCTACGAGCCCATAAGGCAGACCTCGCTACTGCGTGTTCTCAGTGAAGAAGACCACAGACCCACAGAACTGACAGAGCTGGTTTTTGAACCCTGGTTTTTCTGGTCTAAAGCCAGTGTCGCCGACTACTTCCTTTTTTCTTTTTTTTTAATTGAAGTATAGTTGATTTACAGTATTGTGTTAGTTTCACCCAACTACTTCCTTTACCACCTTCCTTACCAGGTGCTGTCTCAGGTAAGGTTCAGCCAGGAAAACAAGATTGCAGGCCCTGAGGGGGCCGCGCTTCCCCCCATCCTCATCCCCTCTCCCCTCCCCATTGCTTCCTTTCCCCAAAGAGGGAAATTCCAATCCTATAAAAGACAAAGCTCCTTTTTGTTTAAAATGGATTTGCAGGCCCTGAGGGGCTGCAAAACCACTGGAAGAGCTGGGGCAGTAAAGGGTGGGCAGTACCCCCAACCCTGGCGTTTGGAAATCGGGAAGGGCGAGAATTGCACCACAAGGTGGGTGAGCCCCAGGAAGACCCCAGAAGCCACTGGCCAAGTGTCACATCTGTCTCCCTCCAGCCTTTCAGATCTGGAGAATGCCTGAGACTGTCAGAATCTAACCCAGAATCCCACTGCAGGGCACTCTGGGACCCACCATGTGGTCCTGGGCCGATGGCCACATTTCCCCACGCCTGCCTCACCATCACCCATCCCACTGGGCTAATGTGAGGATTCTAACCTGTGTAGAAACTGGTACCCAGGAAGCACTCAGCAAACACCAGCTGCTGTTAGGTGAGATGACATTTATTCGGGTAGGAGCCATGGGCTGCTTTGTTTAACGGCCCCACCTCCGCTGTGCCTTCTGCAGGATGGAATTCCCCACTGTGAGGGTCTTGACCTGTCATCCTTCCATACAGAATCAGGGACCACAAGGAATCTTCCTGGCGGCCATGGTTGCAGCGTCCCCCCGTGACACTCTCGCTGGTGGCGTCAGGCACCCATGGTGTCAGTGGCGGCCACAGCGGCTCCTAGGGCAGAACCCAGGCTGTGGGCTCTTGAGAGGCTCCCCGAAAATTCTTTTACTTCTTAAGTTGACCAGATCGGTGTTTGTGGTCTGAAACCAGCAGACCCACCTGGGGTGTCTGGCGGCTGCGGGGCTGCGGCTCTCACATCTGCTCTGGGGGGAGGTGTGGGGCGGGTGAGAGTGAACAGGGACACATCCATGGATGGGAAAATGTGTAGCCACTGAAGCTGGTATCTTCAAAGAACAGGGAAAACGCTCATGATAAATGTTTCAGCTGAAGTATGATTTACGTAAAGTCCACAAATTTTAAGATACAACTCAATCATTTTTGGACAAGATATGCACCTGTGTAACTACCACCCAGCTCAAAACCTAGGACATTTCCAGCCCCCAGAAGTGTCCCCTCCCAAACAATACTTCCCGAAAGGAAACCATGATCCTGATGTCTATCATGGATTCTGTTCTATCATACACTGTTCTAGAACCTCCTATAAATGGGATCAAACGGTGGGTACTCTTTTGTCTGTCTTCTCGCACCCCATGTTATGTCCATGAGATTCCTTCACAGTGCTGTGTGTATTATTCAATTGTGCGAATATACCACAATCTGTTTACACATTCTACTTGCGTTGGACATTTGGGTTGTTTCCTGTTTGGGGCTATTTGCTGGGCATCGTTCATGCACATCTGGTGTGGACATAAGCACTCATTTCTATCAGGTATATATCCAGGAGTGTCATTACTGCTTCCTAAGATACATGTATGCTCGCAATCTGATTGTTTCTCAACACTCTATTACGAACAATTTCACACCTACAGACAATTTGAAAGAATTGTTCAGTGAATCCCACATTTGCTCCACCTGGATGCCACAATTCACATTTTCCTATAATTGCCTGATCATATCTCTAGCCATCTGTCCATCCCTCTATCCGTTCATTAATGTCTCTACTTCTGTTGATGCAACAGTATAATTTTAAGGAAAAAAAGAGGCAGGATACAAAATTATCCAAAAGCCATAGACCCAGAGACATTGGGAGGAAACGCAGCAAAGCCCCAGTGGCCACAGAGATCTCTGCTTGTAGGATTTAAACATTTTTCTTTTTAGGATTTCCCAAATTTTCTGCAATAAACTTGTAGTAATTTTTTTGATCAAGAAAAAAATCCATTTTAAATAAAAAAGAGCTTTGTCTTTTATAGGATTGGAATTTCCCTCTTTGGGGAAAGGAAGCAATGGGGAGGGGAGAGGGGATGAGGATGGGGAGAAGGGCGGGGTGGCCGCACCCCCTTCAAACAGAGAAGGAACCCAGGGAGGAACCAGGTGCCACCTGGAGAAAGAAGAGCGGGAGGTTGGGGGTAGAGCATAAATTCGGGGCAAAAGCCCCCGCCTGCCTCTCCATAAGACAGAGGTGTGGCGACTTCCCTGGTGGCGCGGTGGTTAAGAATCCGCCTGCCAATGCAGGAGACACGGGTTCGATCCCTGGTCTGGGAAGACCCCACATGCCGCGGAGCAACTAAGCCCGTGCGCCACAACTACTGAGGCTGCGCTCTAGAGCCCACGCGGTGCAACTACTGAGCGTGCGTGTTGCAACTACTGAAGCCCGCGCGCCTAGAGCCTGTGCTCCGCAACAAGAGAAGCCACCACAATGAGAAGCCCGCACGCAGCAATGAAGAGTAGCCCCCGTTCACTGCAACTAGAGAAAGCACGGGTACAGCAATGAAGACCCAATGCAGCTAAAAAAAAAAAAAAAAAAAAAAAAAGACAGAGGTGTGGTTACCAGGGACTCCCAGGGGCAGAAAGAATGGTACCCAAGCTGATGACGCTGCCCCAGAGGGATCCAGGCAGTTGGTGGTTTCTGAGTCCAGCAGGCGCTTTCAGAATGTGGGGATCAGAGCTCAGTCCTGGACATGTGGCTTGAGATCCCTGGAAGAAGAAAAGGGGGGAGAGACTAAAGGAAATAGAACGAAGGCAAACTGCCCCCCCACACAAGCCTCCTGACCCTGAGAGGTATGAGCGAAGGGCTTTGGGGACTCTACCCCAAGCTGGAGGTGACCAATAATAGCGGGGAGAATCTCATCACAAGCAGCGTCTAAGATGAAATTTGGGAGAAGGCAATGGAGGAAGAGACTGGGTACTGTGTTATGCTTGTTATACTTTTCTACGAAAAGCTTTAACAGATATGAAATGGCCAATGAGTTCATGAAAAGATGCTTAACATCACTAATCATTAGGGAGATGCAGATCAAAACTACCAGGAGAGGGAATTCCCTGGTGGTCCAGTGGTTAGGACTCCGGGCTTTCACTGCCGAGGGCACAGGTTCAATCCCTGCTCAGGGAATTAAGATCCCACAAACTGCACGGCGTGGCCAAAAAAAACTACCAGGAGATACCACTTCACACCCATTAGGATGCCTATTGTAAAAAAGGAAACAAAACAGAAAAGAATAAGTGTTGGTGAAGAAGTGGAGAAAGCAGAACCCTTGTGCAAAGAGGGAATTTGACATGGTACAGCTGCTGAGGAAAACAGTGCGTGGACCTAGAAAAATGGTACAGATGAACTGGTGTGCAGGGCAGAAATAGAGACACAGATGTAGAGAACAAACATATGGACACCAGGGGGGGAAAGTGGCGGGGTGGTGGTGGTGGTGTGATGAATTGGGAGATTGGGATTGACATGTATACACTCATATGTATAAAACAGATAACTAATAAGAACCTGCTGTTTAAAAAAATAAATAAAATAAAATTCAAAAATTAGAAAACAGTGTGTGCTTCCTCAAAAAACTAAACATAGAATTACCATTTGATCCACTAGTTCCACTTTGCAGTACATCCCCCAAAGAATTGAAAGTAGGGACTTGAACAGATATTTGGGCACCAGTGTTCCCGGAGCATTATTCACAATAGCTAAAAGGTGGTAACAACCAGTGTCCGTCAACAGATGAATGAATTTTTAAAACGTGGTCTAACCGGGACTTCCCTGGTGGGTAGGACTCTGCGCTCCCAATGCAGGGGACCCGGGTTCGATCCCTGGCAGGTAACTAGATCCCGCATGCATGCTGCAACTAAGAGCCCACATGCCACAACGAAGACCTGGTGCAGCCAAAATAAATAAATATTAAACAACAACACATGGTCTATCCATACAACGGAATACTTTTCGGTCTAAAAAGGATAAAATTCTGACATATGTTATGACATGGATGAACCTCAGAGACACTGTGCTGAATAAAATAGGCCAGACATGAAAGGACACATATTGCATAGTTCCACTTATATGAGGTCCCTAGAATAGACAAATTCATTGAGACAGACAGTAGAATGGTGCTTTCCAGGGGCCAGATGGGGGAAGGAACAGGGAGTTGTTGTTTAATGGGTACAGAGTTTCAGTTCTGCAGGATGAAAAGAGTTCCAGAAATTGGTTGCACAACAATATGAATTTACTTAACCCTACTGAACTGTGCACTTAAAAATGTTTAAGATGGCAAAGTTGGTCGTCTCAGACTAGAAAGACCAACTTCCTAGGATAGGCAGTAGGACAGTGTGAGGACCCCACTGGGCCCATGGTCATGAATTGAAAGGAAAACCAGTTGAGCCAGTCACGGGATGTTCCTCTGGAATATTCAGCCTTTTCAGGGGCAGTTGAGAAGGGCAGGTGGAGAGGAGCCAGTTGGGTTTGCCTAAGGTGGGGGTTTGCCAGGTGGATGTAAGAGAGGAAGAGAGTGATGTGTTAGGATAGGCCAGCTGCTAAAACAAAGAGCCCTCAAATCACCCTGGCTAAATAGCACAAAGCTTTGCTTCTGGCTCACATAAAATCCTTTTTTGTTCTTGGTCAGGCGTCTCTCCTCCACACGGTCACTCTGGGATCCAGTTTCCCTCCTTCTTTCAATGCTGTTGTCTTCACTCTCAGCTCCCTAGGTCTGAGAGTGGGAAAGAAGGTGTGAGGAAGGCATATCAAATATTTAACCTCCTTGGCCCTGAAGGGACACGTTTGACCTCTGTGTGTGTCTTAGTCCATTCATGTGGTGGGCAGGCAGCCTTCCTTCCATGTGGAGATTCAGGGAACCAGGTACTTTCCAACGAGAGCCACTGCCTTGGCTTTCCTCCCTTGGAACCAGGGAAGCAGGAGGGCAAAGAGGCTCTCCCAGGAGGGAGAAGTGACCCACACAAGGAGTCACGTGGTCCTAGTCCATTGCAAGGGGGTGGGGGACCGGGAAATGTGGTCTTCCCATGTTCCCAGGAAGGAGAAGGGCGCCTGTGTAGAGGAAGTACTCATGGAGTCTCTGCCAGGAGGGGCAGGAGTGTTTATGAGGGCGTGGAATCTACACTGGGGGTGGGGAGAAGGGAAGGCTGGAGGGGAGAAAGTGGTAATTACAGCTTGCACGGAGGGTTAAAAAGGGTCAGAAATGGTAGCCAGGTAAGGTCCCAGTAGAGCGCCCTAAGCTCAGACGATAGGAGCTGGCGGACCCAAAGTAGGATGCTGGAAATGCGTTTCAGGACTGGGCTGTTTCTGGTGGTGAGGCAGTGCAGGGCCATGTGTACGGGTCAGTGCGGGTGGACGGGTGGATGAGAGGCCAGGAGACCAGGAGCACAGCATTCTTTCTCTTTTCACCCTCCAGCTGTGGGTCAGGCTCTGTTGGAAGCTCTTTGTAACTGTTCGCTCATTTAATCCTCTAACAACCATATGAGGTAGTGACTCAAATTGTTCCCACTACCTAGGGAATCCCAGCCCATTCATTCACGGCGCACCCACGATGCGCAGCCACTGAAGGGGGAAGATGGACCGAGGGGTCGGTAGACGCAGCGGCCAGCCCAGGAGAGGGTGAGGAGTCTCACAGCAGGAGGGCCAGGGGCGTGGGGCTTTGGGGGAGGGCTGCGCGGGTCCTTGGCCTCAGTCTGGAGGCCTGGCTTCCTGGGAGGATCTGCTGACCCATCGCTGCTACCAGGATCACTCGTGCCTTCGGGGAACCAGAACCTTTGTTCTGTCCCAAGTCTCGAGCTGCTCTTGGCCCAAGAGCCCTCCCCCGCACCCTCCCCCCGGCCAGCCTGGCGCCACAGCTTCGGGCGGTGCCTTGTTGTTATCGTGGTAATAAAAGCTCTAATTGCAAAAGCAGCTTCATCAAGCCTGTCGGAGGAAACCAGAAAAGGCTTTAGCTCTCCTAACCGAACACCGGAGCAGCTCCCACCGGGTCCCAAGCGCGGGGAAGGGGCTTGTAGAGCAGGGAGGCCTGGCGGTCCAGCTGGGACGCCCCCCTGAGACCTTGCCGCAGAGGCACGTCTGGGGCGCCCCCAGCCGCCCCCCACCTGACCCTCGGCGCAGCGTCTTCTCACCGACAGCAGAGGGGCGCAGGAATCCCAACCGGCCGGATTCCTTTCCCCAGGAGCAACCCCTGGCCTTGGAATTTGGCCTGGCAGCTGGGCTGGGAGTGGTGGGTACGCCCACTGCTTCCCAGAACCCGGTGGATTCCAAAGCCATCTTCCCCCCTTCTTCATTCCCGTGTCCCCCTCCCTGACACCAACCGTCCCTCTGCCCTGTCAGATGGCCTCCTGAGAAGCTCTGGTACTGGCCAAGGTCACACAGAGGGTTGCCAGGGGGGCCCCACCTGTGGGAGTTTTCTTCAGGCCGGGGTGGGAGTTGGGGGCTGCCAGCTCCCTTGCTTCCAAGCTGGTCACTAAGGAGGGGGTTGGGGATAGAGCTCGGGGCGTCCAGGCGAGGGTGTCTCCTCCGAGGAGGAAGGGGCCAGATCCTGAGCTTGGAGAATGCGGAGTGGGGATGGCCTGGCGCCGGCCATGGCACCCTGGGTAAGCAAGCAGAACCACTGCCTCCCTCCTGTGCCCCTGGGGCTCAGCTTACACATCTGCTCATGGGGCCCTTGGGCCCTGCTGGTTTTTCTCCACAGAGAGGAGAGTCATCCCAAGGCCACCTGACACAAGTCCAGCCTGCAGGGCCCAGGGCTGACCAAGGAGAAAGTAGTCCAGTGGGGTGCAGTTCCTGAACCAAGGTTTCCCAACTGCTAGCCCAGGAGTCTGGTCCCCACAGTGTGACTTCCATCATAACAGGGATCTTTTAAAAACTGCATTTATTTTTATTTTAAAATTTATTTATTTATTTATTTATTTTTGGCTGTGTTGGGTCTTCGTTGCTGCGCGCGGGCTTTCTCTAGTTGCGGCAAGTGGGGGGCTACTCTTCGTTGCGGTGCGCAGGCTTCTCATTACGGTGGCTTCTCTTGCTGCGGAGCACGGGCTCTAGGCGTGTGGGCTTCAGTAGTTGTGGCACGTGGGCTCAGTAGTTGTGGCTCTTGGGCTTAGTTGCTACACGGCATGTGGGATCTTCCCAGACCAGGGCTCGAACCCGTGACCCCTGCCTTGGCAGGTGGATTCTTAACCACTGTGCCACCAGGGAAGCCCAAAACTGCATTTATTGTGTTATAAAAAAGTAAGGCAGGGACTACCCTGGTGGCGCAGTGGTTAAGAATCCGCCTGCCAGTGCAGGAGACACAGGTTCGAGCCCTGGTCCGGGAGGATCCCACATGCCGCGGAGCAACTAAGCCCTTGTGCCGCAACTACTGAGCCTGAGCTCCAGAGCCCGTGAGCCACAACTACTGAGCCCACGAGCCACAACTACTGAAGCCCGCGCGCCTAGAACCCATGCTCCGCAACAAGAGAAGCCACCGCAATGAGAAGCCCGCGCGCCGCAACGAAGAGTAGCCCCCGCTCACTGCAACTAGAGAAAGCTCGCACGCAGCAACGGAGACCCAATGCAACCAAAAATAAATGAATAAATAAATAAAATAAAAGTAAAGCATGTAGGGCACAAAACCACGGGACAGGTTTTCACCAAAATTGGAAGGTGACTTGGGAAGGCTCTGCTGTGGGGACACAGGAAGTGCACTCAGGGCTGCCCCGGGGATCACTGCAGGACAGTGATGGAGAGCCGTTATCAGGGTCTACCACTGGGGCCCCAGGAGGGCCTCCTGTGCCCTAGGGCCTCAGATTTAGATTTCTGGTGTCATTTCTAAATAAGGATAATCAGAGAGACACGGTCAGGCTTGAAAACGTTCTTCACACCGTACCACTTCAGTGCTCCAAAAACCATAATTATTTTTGATTAATCCTGCTATTAGCTTGTGAACAGTAAAATTATCTTGTATAGGACCCTTTGCATGTGTGTTAAAAGCATTGATTCGTTCAAATTCAATGTTTCAAATATGCCCAGTTTTGATAATTATGTTGAGGTACCAGCATGCCTTGGAAATATTGCAGGTTGGGTTCCAGACCACCTCAATAAAGCGAGTATCGCAACAAAGCAAGTCACGTGAAATTTTCGGTTTCCTAGTGCATATAAAAGTTATATTTACAGTATACTGTAGTCTATTAAGTGTGCACTAGCATTACGTCTAAAAAAACAGTGTACACCCTGTCAACTGAAAAAAAACGCACAGCTTTAAAGTTGAGAATTACGTTTTATTGGGAGGACATTCTGACAGCTCGGAGGAATTGCTCCAAAGAGGTAAGGGAGGAACCAGGATATATAGGGATTTTTGCAACAAAAACCAGGTAGTCAGAACATTAAAGGATTACTGTTAAATAAAGAAAATCAGACATCTCGAGTTAATGAATTTAGCGCTTTTCTGTGTATGGGAAGATGCAAGAGTCTGGGCTCACTGAAGTAATTTCTTTGATATGCACCTTAACTCTCTAGGGCCAGCATCCTATTCTTTCCCATCCTGAGTCCCCTCAGAGTGCACTGTTGAGTACAGCTGCAATGGCTGATGCCACAACATCCTTTGTTCACTAATATGGCAGGTGACATTCTTCGTCCACATACTTTTAAAAATACTTTATTGCTAAAAAATGCTAACCATCATCTGAGCCTTCTCTGAGCGGTAATCTTTTTGCAATATGTCAACTGAAAAAATGCACAACCTAGGGGCTTCACTGGTGGCGCAGTGGTTGAGAGTCCGCCTGCCAATGCAGGGGACATGGGTTCGAGCCCTGGACTGGGAGGATCCCACATGCCGCGGAGCAGCTGGGCCCGTGAGCCACAATTACTGAGCCTGCGCGTCTGGAGCCTGTGCTCCGCAACAAGAGAGGCCGCGATAGTGAGAGGCCCGTGCACCGCGATGAAGAGTGGCCCCCGCTCGCCACAACTGGAGAGGGCCCTCGCACAGAGACGAAGACCCAACACAGTCAAAAATTAATTAATTAATTAATTAATTATTTTTTAAAAATGCACAACCTAAAAACTGAGTTATGTTTCATTTGGGGACCTTCCTGAGGACTACAGTCTGGGAAACAGCCTCTCAGATAAGCTCTGAGGAAACATTCCAAAGAGGTAAGGAAGGAGCCGGGATATATAGGATTTTTTTTTGGAAAACAAACAAACAAACTTATAGTCAAATATCAAAAGATTACTGCTAATCACAAAAACCAGACATCTCAAGTTAATGATTTTAGTGCTCTTCTCTGTGTGGGAAGATGCAAGAGTCTGGGCTTGTTGAAATTATTCCTTTGACAGGCATCTTAGCTATCTAAGGCCAGTATCGTGTTATTCTCCATCCTGAATTCCCCTCATGGTGCGATGCAGGGGGATGGCTGCAGTGGTTGATGGCTTGATGGCCACAACATTTGTTTTTTACTGAAATAGCGGGCAATATTTTTTGTCCACAAAAACATCAAAGATCACTGATCACAGATCACAGTGGCAAATATAATAATAATAAAAGTTTGAAGTATTGCCAAAATTACCAAAACATGACACAGATATGAAGTGAACAAATGCTGTTGGAAAAATGCTACCAATAGACTTGCTCCATGCAGGGTTGCCACAAACCTTCAATTTGGAAAAAATGTATTTGTGAGGAGCAATAAAACAAGTTATGCCTGCATTTCTTCATTTTTGAAAGTGCTAGGAGCCTCAAAGAATGGAAAAGTCCCCAGGCCCTGGTAGACTTCTGGGAGGCCCTGCATTGCTATAGTTCCTGCAGGCTTTGCTTCCCTCATGGTACTTGGGATGAGTTGCTGCAGGGCCACTCTTACTAACAACAGATGATGGCTGCTCTCTGCCAGTCTCTGGGAATCCAGAGAACAATCAGTAGAAGGGCACAGCTACCCTTTGTGTGGCCTTGACTTTGAGTCCAGCCCTTTCCCTGCTGGCTTCCATGACTCCCCCCAACAAACCTGTAGGGTAGGAACAATTATCTCTATCTGGTATAGAGGGGTAGGTAACTTGTCCTAGGTCACACAGTTGGTGGAGGCAAAAGCTCCAAAGACAGGTTTTTACCTCTAATGCTATACTCAGGATACCTGCATATGGGGGATGGGGCGAGGGCCTGTCCCAACCACCGGACGCATGGGCATACAAGTCACCTGCTTTCATTAAACTCTCTGGGCCCTAGGTCCTACCTGTGGCCTTGAAGCATTGAGGCTAGGTGTACGGTAGAAGGATGCCTCTGAGAAAGGCTGAGACCTCTGGAAGCTGCTGGCCTGCCAAGTCTCTAGCTGACAGAGCTTCCTGGGCTGGGGCCAAACCCAGGCACTGAGTGAAGGGGCCCAGTTCCATGTCACACTGCTGGCAGGGCTGTAACCCAATCTTTTTTTTTTTCTTAATTTATTTGTTTTATACAGCAGGTTCTTATTAGTTATCTATTTTAATTAATTTTTTAAAAATTTATTTATTTATTTATTTTTGGCTGTGTTGGGTCTTCGTTTCTGTGTGAGGGCTTTCTCTAGTTGCGGCGAGCGGGGGCCACTCTTCATCGCGGTGCGCGGGCCTCTCACTGTCGCGGCCTCTCTTGTTGCAGAGCACAGGCTCCAGACGCGCAGGCTCAGTAGTTGTGGCTCACAGGCCCAGTTGCTCCGTGGCACGTGGGATCTTCCCAGACCAGGCCTCGAACCCGTGTCCCCTGCATTGGCAGGTGGATTCTCAACCACTGCGCCACCAGGGAAGCCCTATTTTATACATATTAGTATATATATGTCAATCTCAATCTCCCAATTCACCCCCCCCTTGGTGTCCATACGTTTGTTCTCTACATCTGTGTTTCTGTTTTGTAACCCAATCTTGAGCAGGTAGGATTTCAGTCCGTTTATCTCTCTGCGCTCACATTAATATTTTAAGGCTCAGAGCTGAAGTTGGGGTGCTGGGTCTTGAGTGTAGCCTGGGAGGGGGTGGTGAGCACAGCCCAGACAGGGCTGTCCTTCTCCAGCCCTCTAGGGAACTCCCACTGTGCCAAGTGCCTAGGACTTTCTGGGTCAAAGGTGCTTTTGGTGCAGAAGGATGGGGTTCTCCTACATTCAGAGGGTGGAGTCCTGGGTGGGTCCTGGGTCCTGTCCTTACCAGCTGCCTGCCTTGGACAAATGGTTTTACCTCCTGGTAAACCATTCTCACCTGAGAGATGAAGTGCTAATTACACTTACCACACTGCTGGCAGTGAAAGTTCAAAGATGCTGGATACAAGTAAGGGGCTTGCACAGGGCCCGCTCCTACCAAGTGCTTGACAAGTGGCCCCTCTCTTTTGAGAGGAGGTAGACTCACAAAACCTTTCCTAGGAACAGGCCTTGCAGCTGGAGCTGGTGGCAGGGCTGGGGCCCCTGGGTGGATCCCGTTGTTCCTTGGGGCAGGCCCCTGGCCTGTGCAGTGGCCCTGGTGACTCCTCTGCCAGGTTCCTCAGGCCAGACCAGAGGAACCAGTCTGCAGGAATGCCAGAGACTGGACAGGGACCTCCTAATCTGCCCCCTCTAATCTGTCCAAGGCACATCACCCACACCGTGTGTCTGCTCTCAGAATTCAGCATCAAGGAGCTTTTGGAAAATTTTTTCCGATGTCCTAGAAGAAAAGATTTTACACTTGGAACACACTCTCTCCAGCACCAGTGGCTGCCACAGCAAATTCCTCTCCAAGCTTTGTCCACCTGTGCACAAATGATCACATTCTGGTCATCAGAATGTACATTCCAGTTTGCATTCTTTTCTTATACGACGTCGTCTTCCGAGGCTGAGTTGCTACAAGTGTGTGCATTATTCATTGCCGAATGCCAGCTGCTGGCCGAGAAGCCACGCCATGCAGCACGCTGCACGTAACAACAATATGGGGCGGGGGGTTCCTGCTCGCCGCACACTTCCTGTACATCCTCTCGCTCATCCCTCACAACAACCCTGTGCCCTGCGGATTATAACCCCCAGGTTACAGCTGAGGAAACTGAGGCTCAACCCAAAGTCATACAGTTAGGAAGTGCTGAGCCAGAACTTCATTTGTTCAGCAAATACTTCCGAGGGCCTACAAACCTCAGGGCCTGCTGGGCACTGTGATGAAGAACAGGACACTTAGGTGCCTGCTCTCCTGGAGGTTCCAGTCTGGTGGGGACACGGACAATACACAATAGAGCAACTAACAAGGGGGAGGGGGGAGGGAGAGGGGGGCGTGGGGTGGGCAGCGTTGCTCGTCCAGATTGGAGCAGGGGCCAGGCAGAGCTGCTTTCCTCACTGCCCAGTACTGCCAAGCCCTCTGGCTGGCACACTGAAGGCACTCGAGAAATGTGCGGAAAATGAACCCTGCTTACCAACTTCACTCCTGTCTGATACACCAACATCTTTTATAGCGCAGTCCAGGGCGTTAGACAAACACTTAGGTTATTTCCAGCTTTCTTCAGTGAGAGAGAACACGGTGATGGGCAGCTTTAAGCACAGGGCTTTTTGCTGCCGATGACTTCTTTTCTTGGGAGGAAGTCTTGAGAATAGGGTTGCTACCTCAAGGGTCATGGGCATATTTATCCTTCTGGATTTCTCCTTTGGGTGGTGACACGCCTGGCACTTTTCCTGAGCACCTACCGTGTGCTGTATACATCATCACAGATGACTCTGGAAAGTTGCTATTATTATGCCCCTTGCAGAGGTAAGCAGACTGAGGCTCCTGAGTGCCCGGTAGAGCTGCCTTCTCAACTAGCTCAAACACCCCTAATGTAAAACCTAATATTTTAGCATTACTATATGCCAAGCTTCCTCAGTCTCTGCTTCGGCGGTGTTGCGTGGAATTGACCACCCCGGTGCTAAGGGTGGGTCCTGACTGGCCAGGCCAAGGCTGGGCCATTGAGAGCTAAGTCCAGGCCTTTAGTTTGACTGTAGGAGAGGGAAGTTTTGTCCATATGGACATGGTGCTCTTCACACAAAGGAGCCGGGACACCTGCCTTGCTCCTCACCTTGGCCAAGGGACCTCACCTGAGTTGTTCAGCCTCTGCAGGACTCAGTCTTCATATCCATTTAATGGAAGCAGTAACAGATATAACTTTCCAACATTTTTAATGAGGCAATTTTTTATTCCCACAGGGAACTGCGATCCCACAAAGGGGTCTGTGGGTTCTAGTAGCCTAAACCGGGCTTGAAATGACAGAGGCTCAACCCCTACTTCCTGTGCCCCTTCCTCCTGGCCAGGTTTCTGGCGTTCCTCTGAGATTACCAGGCTGCTGTCACAGGACAGTGGGATAAAGGCCTGTCACCTGGGCAGACCATAGACACAGCCCCACCATCTGAGGGCTGGTATTTTTAGACAAAGTCCTTGGCTCTCTTATCTAAATGGCCTGACTGTAGACCTTGATTTCTCAGCTTTTCCAACATCCACTTGGACTCCTCCTCCGCCCCCGCCTCAATGCCGGATGGCTCCCAGCTCCCTCCAGTTCAATGTCCAGGCCCACCTCCACAGCTGCCTTGACAAAAGCCCCCTTTCATCATAATCCTTTTGTTCAATGAGCGCATTTTTCTTGGAGCAAGTTCAGCCAAGTGCACACTGCTAAAAAGAGATGTTTTCTTCCCGAAGACTGTGAAACCCCCACATAGAAGCCTTTTCCTGCATGCCAGGCGCTGAATTTCCTAAGCAGCCAGGGAACCCTCTTGTCCCAGCTCATGCCCGGTAAAAACAGGATCTGTAATTTTAAAATTTATCCATACTCCAATTGCTTTCGGAAAGGATTGGGGCGGCGGGGTGAGAGAGGAGTGAGGGACATGGGGCAGTTCATGGGGTAAATGTGGTAAATGGGAGCAGGGGCCCTTGCCTCCCCTCCGCGGGCAAAGGTGTGTTAGTCACAGTCACGGGGCTGCCTCCAGCGTGGGGGCGGGCGGGGCGGCATCCACAAAGCCAGCAGCCCCGTGGCTCTCACCTTTGGCCAGTACGCAGGGCAGCTGCGGGGATGCCGCCCGCCCGCCCCGAGCCTCTAGGCCCTGGCATCCTCAGCACCACGGACAGGGAAACTGAGGCTGCAAGAGGCTTCAGAGGGCTCCGCGGCCAGCTGTGCGGCCTTGAACCAGTCGCCTCTTCCCCCTTTCGGGCCTCGGTTTGTGTGACCCGGGGACAATAATTTCTCAGGCTCCAGCTTGGACGGGGCGTGGCCGCGCCTCGCAGGGAGCTGAGCCGGCGCTGGGAAGTGTTATAAAAACACACGTACGGAGCTGCAGAAGGAGGTGCCTCGCCCCAAGGTCATGCGGAAAGAGAAGCCAGCCTCCAGGGACCGGCTTCCTAACTGCCCGCGGCCAGGTCCCGGCCTCTAATGTCCTGCAGGATTCGAGGGGTCAAGCAAAGTTTCAGCCACCAAAGCCAAGTTCTGGCTCCCCCGAGGCTCAAGGGCCGCGCAGCCCCCACCGGGTCTCGGCCACCCCCACCCCCACCCCCACCCCGCCGCCTCGCTAGCTTTCTCCATTCTCGCGACCCCGGGCACCGGCTCAACGCCCCGCCCCCCTCGAGGCCCCGCCTCCCGCGGCCGCAGGAAACGAAACGGGTGGGGGGGGGGCCTTGTGCTGCCGCAGCCAATGGGGAGGAGGCGTGGCGAGAGCGGAGGCGATTGTGATGCGCCAGGCCGACGGGCGGCGGCCAATCAGCGGCGAGCGCGAGGGCGGGCTGTGACGCGGACGGCGCTCCTCGTGCGGCGGCGGTATAGGAGCGAGCGCCACAACCAGCAGGACCAGCCAAGCGCCGCCGCCGCCTGCTGCTTGCCGCCTCTACGCCGCCGCCGCCCCGCGCCCGCCCGCCGCGCCCCCAACCGCCGCCGCCCCCGGCCTGCCCGTCAGCGAGCGGGCGAGCGGCCTCCGCGCCCGGCCTCCGTGAGGGGGGCGTCCAGCCGGACCCTGAGCCTCGCCCTCTCGCGTTGCGGCCGACCGCGCCTCCTCGGCCGCCTGCCCGGCATGAAGACCAAGTTCTGCAACGGGGGCGAGGCGGAGCCCTCGCCGCTCGGACTGCTGCTGAGCTGCGGCAGCGGCAGCGGCAGCGCGGCCCCGGCGCCCGGCGTGGGGCAGCAGCGCGACGCCGCCAGTGACCTCGAGCCCAAGCAGCTGGGCGGGCGGCAGCCGCAGCTCGCGCTGCCCCCGCCGCCGCCGCTGCCGCTGCCCCCCCCGCCGCCGGCCGACGATCAGCCCGAGCCCAGGACGCGGCGCAGGGCCTATCTGTGGTGCAAGGAGTTCCTGTCCGGCGCCTGGCGGGGCCTTCGCGAGGACCAGTTCCACATCAGTGTCATCAGGTCGGTGTCGGCGGCGCGCCGGGGCGGGCGGGAGGGAGGGTGGGCTGCGCGGACGCGGTCGGGTGACGCTGGCCGGGGGCGGAGCCTGAGGTCGGGGGGCGGGGCCGGGGGCTCTGCGGCCCGCGAAGCCACCTTTCAGGAGCCTTTGTGAAATCCAGGCCAGATCCCGTGAAACGGGCCCCCGAAGACCTTCCAGAAGGCAGGCTGTTGAAAACATACCGCTTTCGTGGGAAAACACGTTTCTTCTAAGGAGAACAGTACTGTTCAATCATAAAGTACATTTTGTCCAGAAGCTTAAACTGTGTCTAGCAAGTCACTTTGGGTTTAGGGCCTTGAATGAAGGAGGGATGTTTTGGCTGGCTTAAAAAAAATCACTTGGTGACTTACTTTTAGTTCCTCAATTCCATGATTAGGTTTTTCCCACTGAAAGAGACATTTGTTAGCGGTGAAGGGGTGACGTTTGTTAGTTCCCCACTAACCGCTCAGACATGTAGGTGTGTGACCAGCCAAAGTTAGGGTGTGTGGCTCCAAAAATGACTAAGAGCAAGGGAGAAAGAATTTCCCCCCCTTTTCTAAGCTTAAGAAAACTAATCATAAGTTTAAATTACAAAAAAAGTAAGTGTGTACGTATTCAGACTTAATAGCAAAACATAAACTTGGCTTTTGTCCCTCTTGCTCCCATGAGATGATCACTTAACATTTAGTGGGCATCCTTCTATTGAGACCTTTAAAAATGTGTTTTTTCTTTTTCTGCTAATTTTCTTGTAACTGGTTGACCAGGTTGAGTGCAGTATCTAGAAACTGGCTGGCTGGCTGGCTGGCTGCCGCCGATAAGCCCCAAATCCAATTTTAGTCATTTGATTCCTTTTCTGTGCCCGGTGCTTCGTCAGAGCCGCAAATGCAGCAAAATTAACTAAGCTTCACTTTCTTTTTGTGTCTGTGGCCTCTCTTACAGATATGCCTAGGAGCAGTGAGAATCATAAAGGTAGAAAGAGAAAAGAAAACCAAAGAATTGCTTAATGAAACCTTTTTTTGTTTTTTTGTTTTTTCCTGAAATGAGACTGTCTCCCAAACTATCACATTTAGTTAGGGCTGAAAATTCTCAGAAGATCGTCCTAGGCCATGTGATCTTCAGAAGGTCATCCAGCTATAAAATAGAAAACGTAGAGGGGCAGTGCCTGAGGTCAGTGGCTCTGTGCTGACATCAGCGTGAGCTGCCAGGTCTCTTGAACCCACGTCCTACTCCAGTGCTCTTGCCTGTTGCCTCTGAAAACGTTTTGGACACCCTGGATCCAGCTGTAAGATGTTTTTGAGGTGCTTTTCTGGGGAGTGTCACTCATTAGATAAACCTTTGTGTTTTGCTCAAACCTGACATTCTGAAAGCATTGAGGATGTCGATGAAAAAACTAATCGGTAGTCAATCTAGAAAGAAATGGAAAATTTTATTCAAGTCAGACTGAGGGTTATAACCCAGAGACAGCCTCTCACAGAGCTCTGAAAACTGTTCGGAAGAGGTCAAGGGGGAGGCCCAAATATATGTGATTGTTGCAAAGGGGGTGCGTGCAGTCAAGCACACATCTCAGCCGAAGGTTGCTGCTAGTCACGAGGAATGACTTCTCAGTTAATGCTCTTAGTGCCTTTCTAAGTGTGGGAAGGTGCAAGAATGAAATATTTCTCCAGAAGATATAGTATCTCTCTGAGGGTCAGTTCTGTTATTTTTCTGAGGGCACAAAGTACTTCATCCTGATCTTTGCCCTGAATTCCTTTCAGGGTGTGTTGTAAGTCACCGACTACAGTGGCTAATGATTTGATTCTCATTGAACTGGATAGTGGGCAGGATTCTTTATTCTGCAGTCCCTTCCCTTTCGGTTGTAATTTCAACCAATGTTCGGGAGGCATTTCGTGACCAATCTGTCCCACTGCGTTAAGAATGCTCATTCCCAGGTCAGGTGAAGATTTCGTTAATAGGCCACTTAATGTGCTGTTAGTGGACTAGGCCCTGTTAACGGTAGCGAAAAGCCTCTGGACCACCTATCTTAGTAGTCTGTTATGCTCCAGGAAAAGTTTCCTTCTTTTTTTTTTCTTTAAATTTTTTTTTTTATTATTTATTTTTGGCTGCGTTGGGTCTTTGTTGCTGTGCACAGGCTTTCTCTAGTTGCGGCGAGCAGGGGCTACTCTTTGTTGCAGTGCGCGGGCTTCTCATTGTGGTGGCTTCTCTTATTGTGGAGCATGGGCTCTAGGCACGCAGGCTTCAGTAGTTGTGGCTCGCGGGCTCTAGAGCGCAGGCTCGGTAGTTGTGGCGCACAGGCTTAGTTGCTCCGCGGCATGTGGGATCTTCCCGGGCCAGGGCTCGAACCCATGTCCCCTGCATTGGCGGGTGGCTTCTTAACCACTGCGCCACCAGGAAAGCCCCGAAGGTTCCTTCTTGTTGCTTCTTCCCATATCTAGAGCTATACTATTATAATCGTTGGTCTTATAGAACTATAAGTTTGGTCAATCATTTCAAGTTGGCTAATCATCATTAATTTTATTGGAGGCTTAGTCACACACTTGGTAATGCAAGAAACAGTAATCTTGTAAAATAGGCAGATTACTGGTAATATAGCTAGTGACATTAATAAGATCATAAGTAAGTATTTAAACTAAGAACTTCCATTAGGTTTGGCCCAGTATCGCCCCAGGTCATCTGACCAGTCTGTTCTGGGCCAGTTGCTGTCTTTAAGGGAAATAATATACTGGCGTTGTATGTGAAGTTCACCAAAGATGTCTTCAAGTGCAAGGTGAGTGAGTGGCGGGTCACTGTGACCCCTAACAGGATTGGGAAAGGAGTTACATGGTTGGCTCCAGAAGAAGAAAAATTGATCTTTATGGTTGAGCAGGTATTTCTGTCACTGGGGAGGTCTGGTTAACGCGTAATGCAGATGCGTGATGCACACCAGAGGGGAGGGAGGAGGCCAAATGGGCAGAGAAAAATTTTATGTTTAAATTTTTCTTGTCTTGCCTTAAAATATGAATTTTTATTTCATCAAGGATGTTTTGTTTCTTTTCTCCAGGAATCAGTGGTCTTGGAAGACACAGCTTTCCTTTTGGTTTGGTGGACCTTTTAAAATAATGTTGTATGGTATGATACACTGCCTCTCAGTCCTGTTTTCTGGAATAGAATGTAGTTATGGAATGAGTTTAATAAGGAGAAAAGAGGTGATTTAGGATATGGGAAAGTGGGTGATGCCTAGCTTTAAAAAAAAAGGCAAAAGAGGTAGTTCAAGTGGGGAAAGGTATACACTTGGTTGAAATTCAGTGGCCCTCCGTAGACAGTTCACGCACAGGTTCTGGCTGTCATGTGCTCTGATCCATCTCTGCAGCCCCGGCTTTTTGCTGTGTGCTGGTCTCTGGGGTGTGTGAGACCTCACCGCCTCAGTGCAGTCCATCCAGTCTGTCCCACACTTAACCCTTTTGCTCCTCCCCACCCTGGAATATGCTTCTCCTGCTTTTTTTCTTTGAGTTATTAACAGCAGCTGGCTGGTGCCTCAGGATTATTTCTCACCCTTTGCATTTGCTCAGAAAGCCCTCCTCAGCACTCAGTGGCAACTCAACCCTAGTGAACTGCTTTTGTGCCCACACCTCCTGTCTGCTCCAGGCCCGCTGTCCTTGCTTAGACCCTGTAACAGGAGGCACCTGTGGATATCCTTGTGCTTTGGGTGACCCCCCCCCCCCCATTCTGTATCCCATTGCCAGGGATTTCTCAAATATCCTGACTCCTTTGTTTAAAAGTTTACTGTGGTGTCCTGTAGCTGGCGAATAAAATCCAAACTTGTTTGCATGGTTTATACTTGGGCCCCAGCCTTAATCTTTCAGGGTGGTTCTTTTTTTGTTGCTGTTTTAAAATCATTCCTTTCCCCTAACCAGCAGCAACTAACAGTGAGCTAGTTACACTTGTCCTTGCACTTCTTGAATGAGCTTTGTGTTTTCAGTCTCCAGACCTTTCTTTGTTCCTACACTCTGCTTGGCAGCCTGGTGTCTGCCTTTTTTTTTTTTTTTTTCCCCCAATAAATTTAATTAATTAATTAATTAATTAATTAATTAATTTTTGGCTGTGTTGGGTCCTTGTTGCTGCACATGGGCTTTCTTTTAGTTGCGGTGAGCAGGGGCTACTCTTCGTTGCGGTGTGTGGGCTTATTGCGGTGGCTTCTCTTGTTGCGGAGCACGGGCTCTTGGCGCGCGGGCTTCAGTAGTTGTGGCACGTGGGCTCAGTAGTTGTGGCACACGGGCTTAGTTGCTCCGCGGCATGTGGGATCTTCCTGGACCAGGGCTCCAACCTGTGTCCCCTGCACCGGCAGGCGGATTCTTAACCACTGCATCACCAGGGAAACCCCCTGGTGTCTGCTTTTAAAATACCTCCTTCAAGGCCTAACTTAGAGAGCCAGACAGAATTAGTTTCTTCCTCGTTTAGGTTTCTTCCATAGCACTTCATGCATACACACCTTTATGTCACAGCACTTACCACATTGTGTGTGTTTATTCGTTCAAGTCTGTTAGATTGAATTCCTAGAGGGCATGTCGTGTTCATCTTTGTATCTCCAGTAGTAGAAGAGTGCCTGAGTTTAGCCCCTGGATTTTAGCTTAAATTGGCTTCTTTGCTCTCCTCCTAATGTGATGACAGGGCTCTTTGTAATCAGACTACTGGTTGCCTGAGTCCCTCCACCTATGAGTGGTATAGGGAAAGATAAAAATTACCGTAACATGAAAATAGTCATTAAGGTACTGACCACTTGGAAATTTTGTCCATGCCGGGACATCACAGCTGAACACTAGCTTCTGTCTCCGCCCATCAAATCAACGTTTGTTATTATCACTCTCATTGCTGGTGGATAAAACAGTCACAGTGAGTTGTGAAATGAAATTGTAAATCTTGCAAAAGATGCAAGATATCATGAAGTTTGATGAAAGAAATGTTTGTGGACTATTAAAGTTATACACACATCTCCCCACAGACCCACTACCAGTTGAGAAATGATAGGATAGATGGTACCATGGGCCCTTCAAAATCAGATCATTTAAATATCAAAAGACAGAGAGGGCCTTGAAAAGACTGGCAAAGTCCTCAGCTGTATTTGCAAAAGTATACAGTAAAAGTCGAAGGAGTGAATTGTGCTTTATGGTGCTATCTTAAAGGGTTTTGGAAAAATTATGCCAAAACTCCCTACTTGATTTCCTTTATATGTACATAGTTACTTTGATAATCTAAATTATGTTACATGTAAAGACATAAATCTGTTTCATTTTTTAAGATAAAGTTTCATTTACACTTTGTTTTTACTACACACTGTGAAAATTTGGTCCCTTAAGGGGCCTTACTTCTTTTTTAAAAAAAATGAATAAACTTAACTTTTTTTTAGAGCAGTTTTAGATTCACAGCCAAATTGGGCAGAAAGTACAGAGTTCCCATTATACCCCCCCCTCCCGCCACAGCCTCTCTCACTGTTGACATCATTCTTCTCCTGCAGTGGTACATTTGTTAAGTCCATGAACCTACACTGACACATCATCACCCAAAGTCCACTCTTGGCGGTGTACCTTGTACAGGTTTGGACAAATGTATAATGATGTGTACTGTATCCACCACTGTAGGATCCTGCAGAATAGCCTCATGGCCCAAAAAGTCCTCTGTCCTCTGCCGATTTATCCCTCCCTCCCCTCAAACCCTGATCTTTTTAGTGTCTCCATAGTTTTGCCTTTTCTAGAATGTCATATGGTTGGAATCATACAGTATAACCTTTTCAGATTGTCTTCTTTCATTTAATAATATGCATTTAAGTTTGCTCCGTGTCTTTTCATGGCTTGATAGCATATTTTGTTTTAGTGCTGAATCATATTCCATTGTATGGGCGTACCACAGTTTATCCATTTGCCTGCTGAAGGATATCTTTTTTTTTTTTTTAAGTCTTTATTGAATTTGTTACAATATTGCTTCTGTTTTATGTTTTGGTTTTTTGGCCCCGAGGCATGTGGGATCTTAGCTCCCCGACAAGGGATCAAATACGTACCCCCTGCATTGGAAGGTGAAGTCTTAACCACTGGACCGCCAGAGAAGTCCCTGAAGGATATCTTGATTGCGTCCAAGTTTTGACAGTTACGAATACAGCTGTTGTGAACATCTGTGTGCAGGTTTTTCTCTGGACATGTTTTCAGTTCATTTGGGTAAATACCAACAAGCCCAGGTGCTGGATTATATGGTAAGAGTATGTTTAGTTTGGTAAGAAACTGCCAAACCATCTTCCAAAGTGGCTGCACCATTTTGCATCGCCACCAGCAATGAATGAGAGTTCCTGTTGCTCCACATCCTCACCAGCATTTGGTGTTGTCAGTGGTCTGGATTTTGGCCATTCTAGTAGGTGTGTAGTGGTATCTTGTTTTAATTTGTGATTCTCTAATGGCAAATGATGTTGAGCATCTTTTCCTATGCTTACTTGCCATCTATCTTCCTTGCTCAGGTGATTGCTTGGATCTTCCGCCCATTTTTAATCAGGTTGTTTTCTTATTGTTGAATTTCAAGAGTTCTTTGAATATTTTGGATAATAGTCCTTTATCAGATGTCTGTTGCAAATATTTCCTTCCAATTTGTGGCTTGCTTTGCGTTCTCTTGATAGTGTCTTTTGCAGAGGAGAATTTTTTAATGTTAATGAAGTCCAGCTTATCAGTTATTTCTTTCATGGATCATGTCTCTGGAGTTGTATCTAAAACATCATCACCATACCCAAGGTCAACTAGATTTTCTTTAATGTTATGTTCTAGTTTTATAGTTTTGCATCTTACATTTAGGTCAGTGATCCATTTTGAGTTAATTTTTGTGAAGGTATAAGGTCTGTGTCTAGATTTAATTTTTTTGTCTGGGGCTGTCCAGTCCTTCCAGCACCATTTGTTGAAAAGACGATCCTTTCTCCACAGTTATTGTTTTTGCTCTTTGTCAAGATCAGTTGACTGTATTGATGTGGGTCTGTTTCTGGCCTCTGCATTCTGTTCCATTGATTTATTTGTCTTTTTTTTTTTTCTTTTGGCCAGTATCACGCTATCTTGATTCCTGTAGCTTTATAGTAAGTCAATAACTTGCTGGGATTTTTATTGGGATTGCATTGAATCTATAAATCCAGTAGGGAAGAACTGACATCTTGACAATATTGAGTCTTCCTATTCACAAACATGGAATATCTCTCCATTTATTTAGTTCTTTGATATCTTTCGTTAGAATTTTGTAGTTTTCCTCATATAGATCTTGTACATATTTTGTTAGATTTATACCTCAATATTTAATTTGGGGGGGTGCTAATGTAAATGGTAACACGTCTTTAATTTCATTGTCTACTTGTTCATTGCTGGTATACAGGAAAGCAACTGATTTTTGAATATTAACCTTGTATCGCATAACCTTGCTATAATTGCTTATTAACTCCAGGAGTTTTTTTCTTCAGTCTAGTCTCTTGGCTTGCTCATCTCTGACCCTTATGCCCACGGTCTCCTTCCCGGTTTTCCTCTCTGGCGGAGCCTGGCAGTCAGCCTAGACTCCCTCCATGATCTCGCCATCCTCTGTCCGCTGGCAGGGAATCTTGTACTGCCCTAGGACAACCCTCATCTTTAGCTTTGCATTAGCCCATCTTGCATCCACAACCAGACTGCCATCTCCCTGTAAATCAACATTCACTCATCTCATTGTGCCTAGTACTTTTTTTTGTTGAATATCACAGAAGTCCAGGGCCTGGTGATGAAACAATAAAAACATAAGGCCCAGGAGGTCCATGTGGGCTAGAAGGGATGTGGGGCACTTTGTGGAGAAAGTGGGAGCATCCCTGAACTCTGAAACGTGGAAGGACCTTTCAGGTGGGAAGAGGAGGCAGAGGTGTGCTGTGTCCCAAGGATGCTAAGGTTGGTGGCTTGAAATGGGTATTTTAGAAATACTTTCTGAGGGACATTTGGTAATGTCCAGACACATTTTTGATTGTCACGATTTCATGGTGGTGGTGGTGGTGTTACTGGCATCTAGTGGGTAGAGGGCAGGGATACTGCTCAACATCCCACAGTGCACAGGACAGCACTTCCCTCTCCGTGCCCTGAACGTGGACGGTGCTGAGGTTGAGCAGCCTGGAGCAGAGGACTGAAGCCCGAGCTTTTCTCTGTCCCGCACACTCTTTTTTTTTTTTTTTAATAAATGTATTTATTTTATTTATTTATTTTTGGCTGTGTTGGGTCTTCGTTTCTGTGCAAGGGCTTTCTCTAGTTGCGGCGAGCGGGGGCTACTCTTCGTTGCGGTTCGTGGGCTTCTCATTGCGGTGGCTTCTCTTGTTGCAGAGCACGGGCTCTAGGCGTGTGGGCTTCAGCAGTTGCAGCATGCGGGCTTCAGTAGTTGTGGCATGCAGGCTCAGTAGTTGTGGCTCACGGGCTCTAGAGCACAGGCTCAGTAGTTGTGGCACATGGGCTCAGTTGCTCTGCGGCATGTGGGATCTTCCCAGACCAGGGCTCGAACCCATGTGCCCCGCATTGGCAGGCAGATTCTTAACCACTGCGCCACCAGGGAAGCTCTGTCCCACACACTCTTAAAGATTAACCTTTGCTTTGCAGTTGGTAATGATAATAAGCAACTGACATTATCTTCTGTAATCTTCACAGACCCCTACTAGATACTGTTACACCATTTTACAGAGTAATTTGCCCAAGACCATGCAGCTGTCTGCAGAGCCAGCAACCCACCTGGGACAAAGCCTCTTCTCATAACTGTGCCTGCAGACTTGGTGTTGAGAGAGCTGGGAGTTAAGACACCTGTTCCTGATTACTGTGTATTGATGCTGTCATTTTCCTCAAGTGCTTTTTTCCCCCTGAGCTGTGGTCGTTTCAAGTTGAATTTTAGATGGTTAGAAGAAATTTTGCAAAAATCTCCTTTTTTCTTGTTTGTGCTCTAAATTCAGTAGCTCTTTTGATATTACGCTTCTATTTTCCGTGCAGGCCCTGAACCTTAAGGAGACTGAGTCCTGTGTGTGCTGGGCTTTGCGCCATGTTACTTGCGGACAGTTTGCAGAGGTTTCAGAGACTTTTTTGGTTTTCAGCAAAGTACAGTTGGTTCGGTGCAGACCAGAAACTTCCCATCTCAGTTTAGCAGGTGAAAACCTTTGTGCTAAAGGCTTCTCTGGAGCAGGCAGTGTCTCAGGTTTCTCGTTGTCTGAGCTGACTCACTTAGATGGACTCCTTTTCCAAATGGTTAAAAATACCTACATGTTTTTGATGGATGAATGGATGAGCAGAGTGTGGCATATACCTGCAATCAGATGTTATTCAGCTGTGATAAAAAGGAGAGTCTGACACGTTACAACATGGCTGAACCTGGAGGACGTTCTGCTAAGTGAAATAAGCCAGTCACAAAAAGACAAATGTTGTATGATGTCACTGCTGTGAGGTCCTTAGAGAAGGCAAATTCATAGGGACACAGTAGCCTGGTGGGTGCTCGGGGCTGGAGGATGGGGAACGGAGAGTTAGTGTTTAAAGGGCACGGAGTGTCAGCTTTATGAGATGAACAGTTCTGGAGGTAGAAGATGGTGATGGTTGCACAAGAATGTGAATGTACTTAATGCCACTGAACTGTACACTTACAGATGTTTAAGATGGCAAATTGTATGTTATGTGTGTTTCACCTCAACTTAAATATGGGGAAAAAAAGTAATCTAGAGGTTTGACGTGAGGAATGGCATATTTCAAGACCATGGGCACTTCACTAACTTGTTGTATCACTACAGCATGCATTTTCCCCATGTAGAATGCTGTAGAATAAAACAGAAATAACCTCGTTAAGACTTGGTAAGTCTGCAAATAAAGGATACAAACCATTTGTAAAGCTACTTGTATTAAATACATGTTGCTAAAATAAAAACTGTGTTATACAGTAAACTACTATCTAGTGAAGTGATTTTACTCCAAAACTTAAAAAATTGTTTCTGTGGGGCAGAGAGAGTCCACACAATAGTGCAGAGGCTCTCTCCCCTGCATTCACTTTATCACGTGTAGTTAAAATTACCAACTACTGGGCTTCCCTGGTGGCACAGTGGTTGAGAGTCTGCCTGCCAGTGCAGGGGACACGGGTTCGAGCCCTGGTCTGGGAGGATCCCACATGCCGCGGAGCAACTAGGCCCGTGAGCCACAATTACTGAGCCTGCGCGTCTGGAGCCTGTGCTCCGCAACAAGAGAGGCCGCGATAGTGAGAGGCCCGCGCACCGCGATGAAGAGTGGCCCCCGCTTGCCACAACTAGAGAAAGCCCTCGCACAGAAATGAAGACCCAACACAGCCATAAATAAATAAATAAATTTAAAAAAAAAATTACCAACTACTTCCTGTCACACACTGAGTACTTGAAGCACAGGGTGTGACATTCCCAAGTGCCCAGGACCTGCTCCGTGTAGACCAGCTTCCTGCTGCCGTGTTAAAGTGACACACAACACAGCATGAATGGACCACATCTACTGGACTGTTCGGCCTTATCATTGACTCGGATTTGACCTCCTTTCTACACATGGAGTATATTTTCAATCTATGAGAACTTTTCAGAGCAAGCAAACTTGAATGATAGTTTTTATAGCCAACACCTGCCAGTAGCATTCAGTGTTTTTCGCAAGGTGGGTGAACAGTCTGGGAGGATTTGTGAAGCGGCCAGGAACCAAGATGGCATCTTGTGCTGCGGCTTCGTGGTTGGAGAGGGAGTGATGAGGGAAGCGCCGTGTCGTGGTCCCACCCTGAGGACTGAGCCGTAGCAGGTGGGGAGCTGGAAGGATAGTTTTTACAGTTGCTGTGGCCCAGCCACCTTCCTTTGCTTCCCCGCGTTACGGTTGAGTACTCTCTGTATTTGAGTGGGGAGCCCTCTTGCCACCTCTGGCCTCCTGGGTAAAGTACAGCCGTGCCATAAATGGTGAGCTGATAGACCTTTAAGTCAGGAGTGTTTCCTCATTTGCCTCATGGTGGGGAAATGTTCATTTTTTTCTTCCTCCTTGAAAATCTCCACTGCCGTTAAGTCTGGAAATAAACTGTACTTTATCCCAAATGTGAGGGTAACCTGTTTGAAGTGTAGAGACCTGTTAGCAAGTTAAGAGGATCTTGATTGATTTTGTGCCTTACCAGGGTTTTGGGGTTTGTCCTGTGTTTAGGTAGCATGTAAATTTCCCCAAGATGCTTCATTGTCTAACACAGTCGACTTTTGTTGGAAAGGATTATGCTTCAGGTTCTGGAACAGTGGGGCTAACGTAGAAAAAGATGAGTTGAGGGAGGAGAGAATCAACTTGCCTAAACCTAGAACTGCCTCTAAAGTTGAAGGTTGGAAAAGTCACCAAGAAACAAATTGATCATTATTATTATAGATTGATATCATTGAAAAACATTTTGTCTTTTTAAAGGGCTCAGTCAGGCAGTTCAGGGCTGAAAATGAGGCCCGGGCCTAAAAACGTACACAGGGTATTATCTGTTATGTGACTAGAGGAAAGAAATTAGCAGGAAAGTTTCAATTAACTGGAGCCCAAGTTACTAAACATTTTCCTTAATTTTTTTTTTTTAATTTTTAAATTTTTTTTAATTTAATTAATTTATTTATTTATGGCTGTGTTGGGTCTTCGTTTCTGTGTGAGGGCTTCCTCCAGTTGCGGCGAGCGGGGGCCACTCTTCATCGCGGTGCGCGGGCCTCTCACTATCGCGGCCTCTCCCGTTGCGGAGCACAGGCTCCAGACGCGCAGGCTCAGCAATTGTGGCTCACGGGCCCAGTCGCTCCGCGGCATGTGGGATCCTCCCAGACCAGGGCCCGAACCCGTGTCCCCTGCACTGGCAGGCAGACTCCCAACCACTGCGCCACCAGGGAAGCCCTCCTTAATTTTTTTTTTAAGAGAAAGTGTGAAAATAAGAAAAAGATGAAGAGTGGCCCCCGCTCTCCGCAACTGGAGAAAGCCCCCGCACAGAAACGAAGACCCAACACAGCCAAAAATAAATATAAATAAATAAATTAATTTAAAAAAATAAATAAATAAAAAGCAATATTACTTTAAGCATTAAGAACATTCCCTGGCCCGCCTTGGAAGCCGTTCACATCTGAGTTCCTCTGTGTGTGTCTTAACCTCCCTAGCGCTCTGTAGTGATATTTCATGTTCAGAATAAGGGCCCCAGGCCAGGGAGGGGCTTGAAACGTGAATGGGTACATCACATTTGCCACCCCGTATTTAAGGCAGGAACGGAGGGAGGTACAAAGAGTTTTTAGATTTTCCACAAGAGTGTTTTATTTGTTAGCCTCTCATTATCTTGTGGTTAGGATGGTACTTCATACCGACCTGATGATTAACCAGGAAGTCAGTTGAGTGGGATAGCTCCCTCCTTGAGCATTCATTCCTTTTATTTGTGAAGATTACACGGGACAGTTGGAAAAAAACAAGGGTTATTTTTGCTCATTTTGTTAAAGAAAAAAAATCTTTGAGTAGATAATCAGTGTACTGGCTTTAAGATTCAAACATTACGAAAGGGTGTCTTTCTCCCATCTCTGACCCCGGCGCCTCTCCCTAGAAGCAAGCACTTCCAGAGAGATGTCGTGCTTATATTAGTATGTGTGGGTGTATTCGTTTCTTCAGCAAACACTGAGAGCTGCAATGCGCTAGGCCCTGTGTGAGGGGCTGAGAATGTGTAGCTTCCCCTCCCTCTTTAATACTTAACAGTAGATCACTTTTTTTTTTTTTAAACATCTTTATTGGAGTATAATTGCTTTACAATGGTGTGTTAGTTTCTGCTCCGTAACAAAGTGAATTAGTTATACATATACATATGTTCCCATATCTCTTCCCTCTTGCGTCTCCCTCCCTCCCACCCTCCCTATCCCACCCCTCTAGGTGGTCTCAAAGCACCGAGCTGATCTCCCTGTGCTACGCGGCTGCTTCCCACTAGCTATCTATTTTACATTTGGTAGTGTATATATGTCCATGCCACTCTCTCACCCTGTCACATCTTACCCCTCCCCCTCCCCATATCCTCAAGTCCATTCTCTAGTAGGTCTGTGTCTTTATTCCCGTCTTGCCACTAGGTTCTTCATGACCTTTTTTTTTTTTTTCCTTAGATTCCATGTATATGTGTTAGCATACTGTACTTGTTTTTCTCTTTCTGACTTACTTCACTCTGTATGACAGACTCTTAACTCCATCCACCTCACTACCAATATGTCCATTTCATTTCTT
This sequence comes from Balaenoptera borealis, assembly GCF_965194805.1. Taxonomy (NCBI): domain Eukaryota; kingdom Metazoa; phylum Chordata; class Mammalia; order Artiodactyla; family Balaenopteridae; genus Balaenoptera; species Balaenoptera borealis. The sequence continues at coordinate 5,154,088 of NC_138868.1, forward strand.
TTTATGGCTGAGTAATATTCCATTGTATATATGTGCCACATCTTCTTTATCCATTCATCCGATGATGGACACTTAGGTTGCTTCCATGTCCTGGCTATTGTAAATAGAGCTGCAATGAACATTTTGGTACATGGCCATCATCAAAAAATCTAGAAACAATAAATGCTGGAGAGGGTGTGGAGAAAAGGGAACACTCTTGCACTGTTGGTGGGAATGTAAATTGATACAGCCACTATGGAGAACAGTATGGAGGTTCCTTAAAAAACTAAAAATAGAACTACCATACGACCCAGCAATCCCACTACTAGATCCCTTTTTTTGCACTAAAAGCAGCACTGTGTCTTGGAGATTGTTTTATATTGGTATTTATTGAGCTACCTTATTCTTTTGAATAGCCATATAGTGTTATATTTTAATTGAAATATCATTTTGATCTTTTCAGGACAGTTTGAATACTAGAATTTCTGCTTTGTTAAGTTAATCACGGTAATAAAAGATTCCATTCATTAAGTGCTCACTCTTGCCAGGTACTACGCTGACTGTGCTTATCTCATTTAACCCCGGGCAACGAGCCTCAGGGAGAGGAATTCTTAACCCCTGGGGCCCAGAGAGGCTGAGTAGCTTGCCAGGAGTTAGTGTTAATAAGTGGTGACTCCTGTCTAGTTCTAACACAGTATGATGGTTATTTCAGCTAGTCACTCAGGTATGCACTTCAGTTTAGGCAGAGATTACATACACCTGTCTCTATTTTTGCCCAGATTTTTTGTAATAAGCAGTTCTCTACAATAGCACCTATTGCTTGCAAGGTATGTGCAAAAGTATCCTGAGAGTATGATGTCTGGCAAGGCCTTCAAATGACCTTGAGCGTGTTGACGAGTCCTATATTTTAGGTAAGTAGTAAAGTCAAGTGGCATCTCTACGCTGAGGTCCAGTCGGTGCTCCCATGGGTCGGAAACCTCCGCAGGTAGGCATCCTGCCACAGTCCAGGGCCAAGTGACATTCGTATGGACGAGTCATGTGGAGAAGGCAGGGTCGCCCCAGGGGTCTGACCTTTTCAGGGACCCTGTTTTACTGATGAGAGCTGCAAACAGACCTGGTTTGTGAGTCACCCTTTGTCCGTTTTGGACTGTGAATAAGGGTGAGTAGGATTCTGTAGGGTGTACACACGATGGCAGGTAATTAATGCCTGAAGTTATGGTTGTGGCCTTTTACTGCTTTCCCCTGCACATAGGCTACTGGAAATTTCATCTCTTCCGAGTCTTCCTCTCTTAGTTTTCCTGCATTGCGTTTGGCCTGCCAGCGCAGGGGTGGAATTCAGGATGCTGCACTAAAGAGTACCGTGGAAGCCACCCGGTTCAGAGATGTTCACAACTACTGAAGCATAATTTTAAAACTTTGACAAGTCCAGAGATTATGAACAGCACGGAAGTGAGCCAATCGGCAGGAGGAGGGCAAAGGGCACGGGAGGCCAGTGTTGGCAAACCTTCCCTCCCCAGGCTTTATTCTGGAATCTTTTCTCGTGACGGTTTTGACAATGGCCTGGATGCCTGGATGGTGGCAGGTGCCTGGGCTGTGGAAACCAGGTAATGGGAGAGCGGAGGAGAAGGCGGTGGGCGGTGTGTGTGTGTGTGTGTGTGTGTGTGTGTGTGTGTGTGTGTGCGCGCCCTCCCTGACAGGCCTCAAACTGGGGGGCTGCGGGCGTAGGCCACAAAAAGCTAACGTGGGGAGGAGAAAAAGAAGTGTATGGCCAGGACCAGAGGGAAGCACCTTTGGTCGTGCTGGTGGGGGACAGGTGCCACCTCCAAATAGAGTTACAGGTAGGTGTGGGAAGCTGGAAACCCAGTGTGACACGGAGGTTTCCTGAAACTCGGTAACTTCTCTCATTCCAAAGTCCTTAGTAATGCTTCTTCTTTTTCCAGATCCTAAAATCAGAGGCATCTTTTTGAGGGCTTGATTTCTCCTAGGGTCTAGCAGTTTCATTGGAAGTGTTCACTGCTTGGGAGCAGATTTTAATCAAATGGTGATTGCCATGGATCATACACACGGAGCTTAATATTAAGAGGACGGTCATTCATAGGTTCAAATAAATCAATGAATGGTCGATTTAATAAACTACTTAAGGCAAGTTATCACTGGTTTAGAAAGGAAAAAAACAGCATTATTGAGACGTAATTCACGTAATACAAAATTCACCCTTTTAAATGGTACAGTTCAGTGTTTTTTACTATTTTTACAGAGTTACACAGCAATCACTGCTGTTTTTTCAGAACAGTTTAATCACCTCAAAATGAAACCCTGTACCATTAGCATTCTCTTCCCATTCTCCCCTGCCTAGCTCCTGACAACCACTGATCTACTTAATTTTTATGGATTTGTCTCTTCTGGACGTTTCATATAGATGGACTCATACAACATGTATGGCCTTTTGTGACCAGTTTCTTTCACTTAGCATCATGTTTTCTAGGTTTATCCGTGTTGTAGCATGTATTGGTACTTCATTCCTTTTTACGGCTGAATAATATTTCATTGCTTGATATACCACAGTTTGTTTATTCACTCATTAATTGATGGACATTTGGATTCTTTCCCTTTTTTGGCTATTATAAACATTTGTGTTCAGTGTTTGTGAGGACATATGTTTTCATTTCTCTTGGGTATATGTCTAGGAGTGAAATTGCTGGGTCGTTTGGTAACTCAACATTTAACTTTTTGAAGATGTCACTGATCTTTTGAGCCCTCTGTCAGAGGATCTCCACAGACCCCAACAAATATCCCTATTGAGTTTGAGAGGATATTGGACAAGATTATTGTTGCTTTGACCCATTGTGATCTTTTTACCAGCGCCTTTTTTCCCCTTGCTACCAGTGATCTTGGTTTTATACATATACTAAATTGCCAACTGATTTTTGAGAAGAGTTCATTATAATATATGCTGGTGATTGTGTATTAGATGCCATAAAGTTTTATGTGAAACAACCTCTCTTTATTAAAAATTACAAACATTTATAAAGTAGTAAAGAATAAAATTTTGAAAATAATAAAATAGCTTTATCAAATCTGAACATTTGGCTTTGGGTTCCCTTCTTTTGCCCAGAGGTAACCACCATTTTGCATTGGTGTTAAAATTCTGTTTCATTCTGAAATAAGATTCTGATCTTTAGAACAGAATTTTGAAGTCTTTTATAACCTGTGTATTTGGTCTGAGTGCTGAAACATTAGAGCATTTTTTGCGACAGGTGTACTTGTAGTAGGGTGGTTCACGTATGGGGGGTTAATAATCCTGTGAGTCATGGAGCATTTGGTTCATGTTTGACTGTAGGTAACCAGTTGTCATCTAGGCTTCTATTTTAAGAAGACCTTTCACACCAGGAAGGCGTGATGATATTTCCTGCTGCGAGGAACTTTGAGAGACAGTAGCATCAAATGCCAGATCTTAGTTTCGTGGAGTGGTTTTTGTTTTGAAATGATTTTGTGGAATTTGTCAGGGTTCTTTAAAAATTAATTGCAATCGGGCTTCCCTGGTGGCACAGTGGTTGGGAATCCACCTGCCAATGCAGGGGACACGGGTTCGAGCCCTGGTCCGGGAGGATCCCACATGCCGCGGAACAACTAAGCCCTTGCACCACAACTACTGAGCCTGAGCTCTAGAGCCTTCGAGCCACAGCTATTGAAGCCCGCGTGCCTAGAGCCCGTGCTCCGCAACAGGAGAGGCCACCGCAGTGAGAAGCCCGTGCACAGCAACGAAGACCCAACGCAGCCATAAACAAACAAACAAACAAATAAGTAAATAGGAAATCTCTTAAAAATATAAATAAATAAAATTAATTGCAATCAATATGATGCCAACTGTGACACAGTTTCTTTGACTGCAAGATGTAAAATAGATAATCTAAAATTTTAGTTGGTCAGGTCTAGATCAACTAAAATTTTAGATTTGCTATTTTACATCTTCCAGTTTTCTTTTCTCTTCTTAATGATTAGTGCAGTAAATTGTATGGCTTCATTTGAGGCAGGTAATGAATTGACATTTATCAGTTTGGGGGGAAGTTACTTAGGATAGAATCACTAAGGCATATCATCAAGAAATCCATTTAAATAAAGTTGCTAACTTTCAGTATGTTTCATAGTTTATTTTCGTTAACTATTTTTCCCATATTGATGTACTTACAAATATTCCCTTTGCAATAATTTTTTGACTTTAAAATATTTCATGCCATTTGTTAACTTTATATCTTGAAGCATTAAAAAATTTCATTATCTTCACTAGCAGTTTAATGTTTTAAAAAATTATATTTTTGATAATATCAAGTTTTAATTGATTAAAAAACAGGTCAATTGAGATATGAGACAGGAGTTCTGACACTAGTGACAGGTGAAGAGTGAACCAGTGTGGCTCTGTTTTAGGACACTTTGGCAGTAAGCATCAAGAAATTTTAAAATGGTAGTGCCCCTTGGTCCAGAAAACCCAGCTTTAAAGGATCTCCTCAGATTGTGCATAAAGATTGAGATATAGGTATACATTTTATAGAGTTGTGTGTAGAAGTAAAAAATAATGGGAAAACTCTAGCATTAGGCAGTTGGTTAAACCATGCTGTATCTTTAAGGTGAAATTCCGTGCACAATTAAAAATGATGTTTTTAATGCTGAATTGATGGAAAATGCTCATAATATAAGTAGAAAAGGAACTTTGTAGAGCAGTATATTTGCCATGATCCCAATTTTAATAAAAAGAAAGAAATTGGGAAAAGGAGCTTAGGAAAATGACAAGAAAAATATATACTACAGTGTTCAAAGTGGTTATATTTGAATAATAGAATTTGGGTAAGTAGTTGTCTTTTTTATTTTGGGGGTCTTTCAGATTCACGTACACACAACTTTTTGGAACCTGGATTTGAAAATCTGAAAGTCAAACAATTTAATACACGTTAAAGCAGCCTACTTTAGTTGCTTCAACAACTGATAAACTTAATTGAGTTTTAAAAAATATGCCAGGTCACCCAGGTTCTTCGTCACTTGTGGTGTGTAGGTGATCTTGAATGTGCCAAAAGCAACACAGCACTACCAAGCAACTGCTTTGTGGCTCTGTTTTCACAAATTCATTTTCTTTAGCAGATAAACCAGTTAGCGTTTTGGTTCTTCATTTTGGAGTTGGTTCTTTGTTTTGTTTTTGCATGGTTTTTTTTTTCAAATATCCTTTATGTTCTATGTGTGTTGTCATTTGATGAGTCAAATTATTCTCAATTGTAAGTTAATTCTTGATAAGCTGTGTATCAAGAGAAATTGAAATTATGATTTTCGCATCTGATCAGCAGTCTGTAAAAGCAGCTCTGTATACTGCTCGTTATTCCATTGGTACTGTTTGAGGGACCTGTGGGGTGACGATTAGGGACGCACACTCAGCTGGATCCCTAGGGCACTGTAGAATTCCCGCCAGCAGTGACTTCTCTTTTCAGTGTCCTACCTGCCATGGCTTGCTTACATATGTTGAATATGAAATAAATATGTTATTCTCATCTTATTTGATATTTTGCTTATGTGAGTATCTCTGTGCCTCCTAAATTTAATTATGACATGTATGTTTATTATAAAGATCTTCTGGGCTTCCCTGGTGGCGCAGTGGTTGAGAGTCTGCCTGCCAATGCAGGAGACATGGGTTCGGGCCCTGGTCTGGGAGGATCCCACATGCCGCGGAGCAACTGGGCCCGTGAGCCACAATTGCTGAGCCTGCACGTCTGGAGCCTGTGCTCCGCAACAAGAGAGGCCGCGATGGTGAGAGGCCCGCACACCGCGATGAAGAGTGGCCCCCGCTTGCCACAGCTGGAGAGGGCCCTCGCAGAGAGGCGAAGACCCAACACAGCCATAAATTAAATAAATAAATAAATAATAATTAAAAAAAAAAAAAAAGATCTTCTGCCACATGTTAAAAAGGTTGAAGTTTCAGACTTCTTTGGAATCCTTGAGCGTTCCTGGGGTTTTACTTGGAAGGATATTCTTGACAAATGCCATGGTAAATTGGCTGTTGTGTTTCTGCTGTCGTTTCTGTGGCGTATCTTCCCATCGTATCTTCTTCCTAGTCGTATTATTTAGCTCGTTGGTGTCTGACTTTTTTCTAGGTGGTTTCTGACAGTTTGGGTCATCTGTGACAATGACATTGTTTTATTTATTTTGATTGTTACTTAAAAATCATCCATGTTTTACTTCTTCCCACTAGGGCCTATTGGGCGAGCGGCTACAGATAATACAAGAGATGAAGGATTTCCAGGTTGTGGGCTTGTTTGTGGCCAAGCTGGCCTGCTTTCCTTCTTTGGGACTCTGGGGATAAACTGAATCGAGTTACACAGCTTAGAACAGTAGTTCATCTGTTTGCTCTCGCCGTGGACTGAGCTTTCGAGAGTATGTGACAGGAAGGAAAACTAGGGCTTTTAACTGATGTCATGCCTGTCCTGTTGCTTGGTAGCCAGAAGCCCGTGCTGGCTGTGCCTGGACGTGGCAGGCCCTTGTGACAAGCCGTGCACTTGGGGCGCGGGCCTGAGTGGAGGGGAAAGGAGAAGGCTGTCCGGGCCCTTCTGTTTCTGTGCTTTCCTGCTCCCCGTGTCTTCCTGAGCTGGGGGGACAGCTAGCTTGCTTCCTGGGAAAGTAGGTCCTTACTCTTGCAGAGCTTCCAGATGCCATGATTGCTTTTCTTTAAATAAGCTGTTGAAAAATATTCTTTAAAATGACTTTTATTTACGTCTGTGAAACGTTGTTTCTGTAGAAGCACATTCAAGTTTCATTGGTGAAGAAAAATGAGATTTTTTTTTTTTCTTTTCTAAACCATTGAGATATAGTTGACATATCACATAATTCACCTGCTTAAATTGTAGGATTCAGTGGTTTTTAGTATATGGGTTTTTTTTTTTGGCCGTGCAGCATGTGGGATCTTAGGGTCCCCCACCAGGGATTGAACCCGCGTCCCCTGCATTGGAAGCTCAGAGTCTTAACCAGTGGACCGCCAGGGAAGTCCCAGCATATGGTTTTTAATATATCCACAGGTATGTGCAGCCATCGCCACAATCAATTTTAGAACAATTTCATACCTCAAAAGGAGACCCTGTCCCCTTTAGTCCCCTTCTGCCCTAACCCTAGGCACCCACTCTGTAGATTTCCTCGTTCTGGACATTTCATATGAATGGAATCATTTAATATCTGGTCTTTTGTTCTGGCTTCTTTCACTGAGCATGTTTTTAGGGTTCATCCATGTTGTAGCATGTGTCAGGACTTCATTCCTTTTTTAAAAATTGTGGTAAAATATGCGTGACATAAAATTTACCATTTTAACCATATTTAAGTGTATAGTTTAGTGGCATTAAGTCGGTCACGTTGTTGTTCAACCATCACCACTGTTCATCGCAAGAATGTTTTCATCTTGCTAAACTGAACCTCTGTGCCCATTAAACCGTAATTCCTCATCCCTGCCGGTAACCCCTCTTTGAATTCATTAGCTCACTCCGAATCTGTTTTAGTTATTTTGTGTGTGTTTCCTGGAATGAGGTATGTCCTTTTGAAGTCTAGCCCTGCTGACAGCTTGATTTTAGCCCTGTGAGACCTGTCTAGAGGCATCTGACCTCCAGAACTGTAAGATAATAAATGTGTGTTCTTTAAAGCCACGAAGTTTGTGGTCGTAAGTGACAGCAGCCACAGGAACAGAGCCATTTGTCTTATGTAAGTTAGTACAGACTTGTCCTGACGTTGGGCTCCTGTGATGGATGGCGGTGCCCGCAGCATCACTGTGTGTCTGGCATGGCACGTGGTGCCCTCCTGCTTGTGTCCGTCTCTCAGCATGAGGGTTAAAAGCAAGGATTCTGGAGCCAGATGCCGTCTTCCATCGTGGCTCTGCCACTTTCTTGCTTTGTTTCCTCCTCTGTGAGATGGAGGCAGTACTGGCACTGCCCTGTAGGTTGTCCGGAGGATGGAATGACCCCACCCTTGCTGCATGCTCAGGACGTTGCGGCCCCAGGGCTCTGTGACCCTGAGGTCTTACAGTGACTGAATTTAAGTGCTGCTCCTTTACAGAGGAGTGCATTTTTGAGGGTCACAGAGGTTTAGCAGCGTGCCCAAGATTACACAGCTAGTAAGTGCAGAACTAGGGTTTGAATCGGCTCCCTGGCTCTGAAGCCTGTGGCTTTTCTTTTACATGATGCCCTCCCCCAGGAGGAGGGGACTGTCCCTTGGGGAGCTTACAGTCTAATTAGAGAGCCAAGGCTGACCGCCAGCCTATCAGAGAACAATGTGAGATGGTCAGTTACCCAATGTAGCAGGGAGGAGTTTGGAGAAGGGAGGTTCTGGGAGAGTGCTGTGGGTCATTGTCATTTTCAGAAAGTCTCCATTGAGCATCCACCATCTGGGGCCGCTGGGCCTTGAGAATTGAAGTTAGACGTGGCCCCTGTCTTCAGGAGCTAGCAGGGAAGACAGCAGAAGATTCTTGAGGAGGTTGGGCTTTGAACTTGGTTTTAAACAGTAGGTAGTTTTTATTTTTTTATAAACTTATTTATTTTATTTATTTATTTTTCGCTGCGTCGGGTCTTCGTTGCTGCGCGCGGGCTTTCTCTAGTTGCGACGAGCGGGGGCTACTCTTCGTTGCGGTGCACGGACTTCTCATTGTGGTGGCTTCTCGTTGCGGAGCACGGGCTCTAGGCGTGCGGGCTTCAGCAGTTGTGGCACACGGGCTTCAGTAGTTGTGGCTCGCGGGCTCTAGAGCGCAGGCTCAGTAGTTGTGGTGCACAGGCTTAGTTGCTCTGCGGCATGTGAGATCTTCCTGGACCAGGGCTCGAACCCGTGTCCCCTGCATTGGCAGGCGGATTCTTAACCACTGCGCCACCAGGGAAGCCCAGTAGGTAGTTTTTAGATGGCAGAGAAGAGTGAGGAGTTTCCAGACTGGAAGAACAGGAGTAAGTGGATGTGGTGACGCTGTATCAGTTACTACTAGGTTTAGCTGCTTATAACAGAGGACCCCAGAGTCACAGTGGTTAAACAATATAGAAATTTATTTCCGTTGTGCATTAAAGAGGTCCAGGAGTAGCCAGGCTGAGCAGGTGTGGCAGCTTCACGGCTTGATGGGGATGCAGACTCCTTTCAACCAACCGCTCTGCTGTTCCTAGGATGTGGCCGTTAATCTCGTGATCTAAGAAGCTGCTAAAGCTCTGGCCACATGTGCTAGTTAGGATCCTGGCAAGGAAACGGAAACACCACTAGGTATTTCAGCAGCCATAGAGGATTTAATATAGGGAAATGGGTGAACAGGCGGTGGAGAACCAAAAAAGCAAAAAGGGAACACAAGTGATTAAAATAAGGAATACTAGGTGGTGCAGGAAGCAGGCTCCCGGGGCTGGGGGACAAGGGAAGAGGTTGGGGTGATCAGAACCTGGAAGCTGAGAGGAGGGACCCACGGAGTTGGGATCCCGACCTCCAAGGAGAGGGCACTGCTTGGCTATTGCTGGGGACCCCGAGGCTGGTGTGGGGTCGCCCAATGAAGTGAGGACGGGAACGGGCGGGTTGCTGCCGCAGCACGCGGGCAGGAGCGGCAGGCAGACACGTCTGCGCCAGAACCTGATGAATGGGAGCAGCTGATAAAGGAGGTTTGTCATCGGCAGAGTCCCAGCCCAGCATCACAGCAGAACTGGAGTGGGAATTTGGAGCCCAGAGGCAGTAGCTTAGCCCTGACCCACCACTGTCTCCTCGGTCCACACAGCAGGATGGATGGGGAAGAGGGGGCAAGCGCATGAGCATGTCTGACGTTGATTTCCCAAAAGCCACATAGACACTTCCTTGACATTTTATTTGCCAGTACTTGGTCGAACAGGCCCGGCCAGCTGTAGAGGCAGCTGGTAAATAGAGTCCTGATGCATTGCACGTTGCTGCCTGAGCACAGCCTAGGTTCTCTAACCCAGGAGGGTGGGGAGTGTCCGCCACAGGGGTGGAACTTTGAGCATTTTTGTGGCACCGTTAATGCAGCAACGTTAACAACCTCCAGATAAAAAGTTCTCCCTGTTATCTTTCTTCCTCACACAAAGTGAACTCTGTCTCTTGGACCATTTCTTGGCGGTGCTTGTCACTGCGTGCTCAGGATCCCTGTCTGACTGGGTGTGTGATGATGCAATTTAGGTTTGTATTTAGCCTCACTTCGGGGAACGTAGCTTCACTAAGACTGTCAGTGGATAGAACAGGGAAAGAGGCTGCTGCCTTCTGTGACTGGGGGACGTCGTTCTAGGAAGCTCTGGTCCACCTGGCTGATAACTTTTTCTCCACGAGTTTCACCTATACTGCTGTGTGACATTGATGCATCTGACAGGCAGGTGTAGACTCAGGGTTTGCTGAAGCGTCTGGTTCAGACATTGTCCCATGATTTTGAATTCTGTCTTACAGTTTTATGTCTGCTTTCTTCATTAGAGCGGAAGTTTCTCGAGGGCAGGAACCAGAGCCTGTTTCAGTTTTGTGTTACCCGAGCTTCCAGCATAGTGCTTTGCTTATGTAATAGCTCCTTACACTTTATTGACTAGCTATGAATGGGGTTTGGGGACTCTGAAGTCTACTACAGATGAGGTGCCTCTGGTCTCGAATTCCTGATTGTACAGTATTTTGTGTTCATTTAACTCCAATCCCTGCATTAACTAACCACCCTCTGCATCTAATCATTTCCAACCCAGGCAGGTGATTTGTCCCCGGGGCTATGCTTTCCTGTTTAAACGTCCCCTGTAACTTGTTGCTTGTCTTTGGTAGTCACAGTAGAAGGTTTAGGGTATTGAGAGCTCTGAGAGCTCCAATAATTGTTAATTATTAGAGCTCTCAGAGCTCCAGTAATTGTTAATGTTGCAAATTTTTTGAAAAGGCTGTTAGGCAAACCTGGTTAAGAAGGGGTGGATCTTTCCACTTCATAGTGGAAAGTCCTGGAGGAGATGGTTTAAGTATTGCCCCAAGAGTTTAACCTGGCAGTGATGGGTATATGATGGGAATTTTGGATCATACATGAATGTGGGCTGGAAGGGAGGCATCTGGGATTTCCCCCCATTACCAGGGCTGAAGAGGGTCTCCTCACTCCTTGTCACTCTCTGAGGCAGATGCCACATGCAATTATAAAAACTCCCCCCATCACTAGCCTAGAAGAACAGATCCAGAATTTGCCTGTTTTTAATGTGACTCGTGGAATTGATCTGAGAACCTGCGGAGTTAATCATTTATGTTGCTAGTATCCTGAGAGATTAAATGAAGACTTAGATGAGGACAGTTCTTGTGGAATGGGTCCTGACTTCTCATCCACAAGCGATTTAGCTTGCTTCCAAAATACAGATACTTATGGTCCTCTTGTTTCTGGCAGAGGTGGCCTCAGTAACATGCTGTTCCAGTGCTCCTTACCCGACACTCTGGCCACCGTTGGTGACGAGCCTCGGAAGGTGCTCCTACGGCTGTACGGCGCGATTCTGAAGATGGTGAGTTCCTCGGCTGCTTGGGGATGGGAGGGGCCTGGCCACAGTTCTCCTCCTCTTTCCTAATTACCTGGGAAGAGACTTAAAATACGTTGTTAGTGGTGTTGTAAGAGCTATTTAAATATATTGCTTTTGCTTTAATTGGGCTGCACAACTTGGTTTTTTGTTTATATTCTAAGTAAATTCTGTCTTTACTTATTATTTGTTAGTAAACTAGTACAAATACGCCCAGCTTTATATCCAGAGGAAGTACAATGTTGGTTAAATCTTTAATAGTGCTGGATAATGCTTGGATTTTCCACACACTGAAATTTTCAGCTCAGATTTAGGTTGTAAAATTCAAATGTGGGGAAAGTATTGTTTGTATAGCATCATCAAAAAGGGTTTACAGGATAGTCGCAGTGGAAAAGTATGAGCTCAGTGAAGCTGAATTTATTAACTACCTCCCTTTGAGATTTCTTTAAAACTTTGAATTTGTTAGATTCCTAGTCTTTCTAAATTTTTATATTACTTAAATAATTGAATCTTTCAGTTAAAGTACCTTATTTGTTGAATTGTCTTAACCAGTTATAGGATATCCCAAATGTCTGGATTTAAAAAAAAAAACTATACCATGAATTTATCATTTTACTGACCACACATATAAATGTGTGTATGTTTCTGTGGTAGAATTTTGATATCCATTTAAATCTTCCTTGGAAGGGCCCATTTTGATCTTCATGAAACAGAGAATAGTTTTCTGACTCAGTTTTTTTTTTTAAAGACTAATCTCTTTCAGCTCAGTCTAAAAAGCAGGTCATGTCCATATCTTTGATGATTCGATTATATGTTGAGAAATATTAAAGTTAAAATTGGCACTCTGCATATTAACTCATTTAAAAAAATTGTCGTGATGTGACTGAACCTTTTCATTGGGTAATTTCCCCTTAACCCTGTCCAGATGTGAGAGTGGTCAGGGTCTGAGGTTAGGAACAAGCTAGCGTGTCTGCGGAAACCTGAGGCCACTTTGGCACTAGGTTCACGTGCTGACTGACAGCCGACCCTGCCCCCTGACTGACAGTGGACGAGCAGAACAGGGTCTCTGCTTACCACGCAGTCCAGTGTTTTATTTAATCAAGTTGCAGTTTCAGAACAGTTCTTGAACTACCCAATTAATGTCCTTTTGGGACTTTTAATGAAATCAACCTTCAGCCATCTTTTTCTCTGAGGACCTTCTGTAACAATTAAGTCCCATTTCTGCCCGTTCGTTTCGTGTGCTTTCATTTAAGCAACACTTTAAAAATACTTTAATAGCCAGCTGCTGGAATTGCATGCGATATGAGACTATTGTTTAAATCTGATTTATGGAGCCTTTGTTTCTGTTTCAACTTAAATAGGAGCGTTTTCAGTGTGCGCGGTGCGCTCCTCCTAGGCCGGGGGCAGGCCCTGTGCCCTGAGAGCAGCAGAGCCCTGTGGAGGTGAGGGGGTGCTCTGACGCACGCTGTCCAGGACGCCGGTCACCAGCCACGTGTGGCCCTCATATGCCTGAAAAGTGGCAAGTGCAGCCAAGGAATGGAGTTTTACATTCTACGTAATTTTACTTAATTTACATTGCAGTGGTTACATGGCGCTGGTGGCTGCTGCGTTGGCTGGCACGTGTGCCCTGTTAAGGACAGGTAACTTAGCAACAGCCGGCTGCAGCGCAGGCCGTGACCGCGCGGTTTTCTTTTCCCCTAATAAAGATTCACCGTCAGTAGTTAATATTTTGTCCTTTTTGAAATTTTAGCAGTCTAGAATTATTACCTGATAGTACTTAAGTCCAATAGAAATGTCTGGAAATAGAGTTTGTTTGAACAGAATTCGGTGTCCCTATTTATTTTTAAGGGGAAAAAAAAAGACTATTAGGTAACTCAGTAGAAAAATAGAGAAGAGTTGAAGCCACTTAAAATGGAATTAACTTTTACCAAACGAATGGATCAGAGTATGTTTTACATGCAGTTAATGGGGGAGGAGGGGGCAGCACTCTAGATTTAGCTTCTCAATTCTATTTTTACTAGGCTCTTAGTTTCCATTCCTGAAACTGCATCTGCTGTTGAAGAGTAGAAGCTATGCTTGAAAGCACATGGGTAGAAAGGGAAGCAAGTAGCTCACGAGATGGATAATGAGCAAACGTCTGACAGTCTCACAACTGACTCTGACGACAAACTCATTTTTGTTAGAAAAAAGCTGTTCCTTTGCTTTATAGGTGGGACTCAATGTTTTCAATATCATTACTCAGTTGATTGAGTCCCTAGTTCAAGTACACTTTTTTGTTGAAGTTTGAACTTAGTAAAACCATGAAACCTACAGCCTCAAGTATTTTTGGTTCCCAAGTTCTTTGCGGTTTGGCAGGGGCACTCGCTGCCAGTTTGAGTTTCGGACATTAATGGCCATTGTAAGCTGCTGGCCATTTGAATACTTTGGCAACATGAGGAGGGGAAGAAATTCAGGAACTCCGAACAGGAACTTCAGTTTAAGAGAGAAGGAAAGTAAGGGGCCGAGACTAAGCAGTCAGTAAGACTCGAGGCCGGCGGCAGTGCCGTGCGCTTTACAAGTTGAGCTCTCACAGCACGGTGCCAGGGATTTCACCAAAAATGGCCGAAATTGATAGTAACTTGCCAGGATTTGCATTAATTAAGAGATGTGGCTGAGCAACTGTGGAACCCAAATAATAAGTCACATTACTTTCATAAATGCATGGATTAAAGACAGAAATATCACGCAAATCAAACGTTATGCTTTCCTTATTTTTGACTCTACTTAGAGGAAAGCACACACACACATCCCTATACATGCATGTGCATTTGTACAAATATAACTTGGTATTTCCTCAATTGGCCATGTAAATGCAGTTGTCACATCCTTCAAGGTGGATTAGAATGAGCTCCTTCCCTGAAACATGTTAATTGATGACTGCACATAATGATAGACGTATGTATTTTCTCAGAATGTTTAGCTGTTTTGCTTAATTACGTGATAGACTGGTTTAGTTTAGTATGTCCCTTCTTTCCCTTTCTCCTCCTCGTTCCAGCTTTGGAATTTTTTACCTCTGTGAGAATCAAATATTATGTAGCAGTATTTTTTTGATTTACATTTGCAATCATTTACAAGTAACTTGGTTTAAAATAACGAGATGCTTCTCGACTTTCTTGTTTTTCTTCATCTTGGTGTTGCGAGATGTCTGACTTCCTTTATTTCCATAGCAGCCCTGAAATGACTGCTCTCTGGTGCAGTTCACTAAGGGTTAAGTAGCAGAAGGCCAAGGTAAAACCTCCTGGTTGGGTTTAAGGCCCACAGTTCTGTCCCACAAACAGCTACCTCTGCCACCCCCCATTTCTGTATAAGACGAGACATAAGCATACTTCCCAGCTGTACCCTGGAGGTTTTGTTTAGGATTAGTGTTAATTTTAGGGCGTATGGAAAGTCCTGTGTTGGACAAGGGGAAAAATGGGTCCTTTTGAGAATGAAACAAGGTAAGACACACACAGCTTCGAAAAACTGCCACACCACACGATATTATTTGCAGGAGATTATTAAACATAAAAATATTGGTGTGATCTTAAAACAATGAATGTCAGTAGAATTCAGTGTCTCTTTCACATAGGCCAGCTTTAACTTTAATGACGAGGAGGTTATTCTCATTAGCTGCATAGACGATGGAAACCGAATTCAACTATAAAATTACCCGTGACTAAAACAGGTAGGATAGCTCGGTAGAAGTTTTGAGAAGTACTGGTTTAGCCTTTGCCATTGTGGAAAGAGATATAATTGCTAGAAGAGAGCTTGAAACGATAAAATTAGCTGTCAATGTAACTTGATTTTTTTCCTTTCTGGTACTGGGAAGGAACATGAGCTCTGCATCGTCCAGTAGCAGCCTTTTCCCAGAAGCAAGTTTGGCTGATTACAAATAACCAGTTTGCTTATTTATCATGAATTGTGGAAGACACAAATGTCAGTACGTATTGTTCTTTCAATGTAACCTGTGCCAGTTGGCGGAAGTCTCAGAGGGCTTTGTCCCTGCCTCTGTCAGAACAGTGACTGTGTCGAGCCAGTCCCTTCTCTGCACGAATGGAGAGATTCGGCCTCACCGTTTTGCACGGTCTCACAGGCATGAACGTTTGTAATACACCAACGATCTCTCGAGTGCTGTCTGGGAAAATTTTGTTTTTGTTCTTTGAGTAGTAGAAGGCTAATATTAGTGTTTGTTGATGTACTAACAATAATTAAATGAAAGGCATCAAGGCACAACGCAGATTTGTATCAGTGACTCAAAAGAGTACCGTTTGGGACACGGTCTTTTTTGAATCTAGAAAACAAAATGTCTTCTTCCCTGTTTTCTCTTAACCCCAGTTTAATTAAAAATTCAGTCACAATAAATTACAGAGCAGCCTACAGATAGTTGGCAGTAACCTCTTGGCTGCTGAGAAGCTGCCTGCTTGCAGCACTTCCCGCTGGAGCTGAGACGGCATGGCTCCTCCGTGCAGAGCCCTGCTTGGTCCCGAGAGGCTGAGCGCGTGTCCCCGCTAACTGAACACGGCGCATTCGATTTTTTTTCTCATTGTAGTAGGTCATCATGACCTAATTTACTCTGCTTTTAAAAACCCCCCTTGTATGTGTTGAGCATGGTGTAATTATACCTATTTCTAAGGCAGTCAAAACCTCCCTCTCAGAAGTGAAACATGTTTCCAGTATTGCGTGTTCCCATTTGGTCTAACCTAGTATTTCTTCCATTAATACTCTCCAAAGATAGTTGCCAAATTACAACCTACAGTGGTATCACCTTCCGTACCTGCTTTGGTGCCTTCTTTTGATAACTAAATAAACCACAGACTACTGTGTCTAATTTTGACATATGCGAAGTGTCTTTGTCTTGCTGGTCTTAAATGTTTGGGCTTTAGAGCATGAAGCCAGTACAGATTTCTGGTCCCTGGAACGCTGGTGTGACCGCAGCCCGCCCTCTTGGGAAGGAATGTCTTTGTGTTGGGTGGCGTGAAGGGCGTTGGGGGTAATGTACCACTTTAGCTGTATGTGCATGTGTTCTCTGCTGCAGGCTTGTCCATGCGATCGTGCCTGGAGCACTCTGGTTTCCAGGTGACAGACACGATTCACGGTATAGTATGAGTCCTCTGAAGTTGGAGCATTCTCTACAGCTTTAATTTCTTTCTTTTAGTTTTTGGTTTCAAGAAATGTTTTTTAAAAACAAAGTTGTAATGCTTATGTTAAGTAGCACCAGCTACAGTTTGTGCTTGCTTAAAGAGGTACAGTAGTTAAGATTTCAGAATGTTGAATATATCACTTTGGGTTTTTTGTTTTTTTGGGGTTTTTTTTTGGTCCAAAGCAGATCAGACCCTTTCTTCTGTTTCCTCAGTAGAAAATGACAAACATTTCGTAATTTTAGAAATTTATGGGCCTCGACTTGAAAATTCATTTGAAGTATTTAGCTTCTCCTTCCTTCATACTACTTTCAGCCTTAAGGAAATGCCATGTACATACTGATATGTTGGTTAGAGTTAGAAACTTCCTTTTCTGTCCTAGTCAGTGTCCTTCTCCCCCACCCTGTGCCTCTATGAAGCTCAGCAGTGCTGATCTGACGTGGCAGGACACAGGCTGGAGAAGCGAAGGCGCTCTTCCTGGAAACGTGTTGCTTACAAGTCAACCCTTGGGGTGCTCATGCCGAAGGAACTCAGAAGCCTTTGGAGTCTTGGGGCCTCAGGTTACCCTGGATCAGACCTCAATTTTGAGAAGGTCCTGAAAGGCGCCTTCTTTACCTGGACTTCCACTCACCTGTCTTTCTCCTAGCTCATGTCTGCCTAGAGCCTTTTAGACATTCTAGTCTCCTCTTGATGTTCATCAAGGCATCCGATTTTGTGAAGTTCAACAGGATCACATTGTCTTAGATTGGTCCTTGGGTAGATCGAACATACTCTAGAAAAATGTTAGAAATCATTTGTCCAGTAAAATGTTAGGAATCATTTGTCTGTTTAAATTCTCGTAATCCATATGTGTTCACTAGGTAATCACGTAAGCTATACTTTAAATCATTGCATTGTCATCTCACATTTTAATGTGTTCTATAAAATATTTTCAGAAAAGGCTGTAAGAAGCCATGAAAGCAGTAAATGCAGAATGTTTTCATAGAGATCAGGAAGCAGGAAGGTTAGGGTCCGTGATACTGAAAAGAAAACATGAGAAGAACCACATGACTGCTGTGCGTTCTAGGGGGTCAGGATTCTCACCCTTTCCTGCCCCAGCTCACCTGAGAGGTGGGACACAGTCCGATCGATCGTTAACAGGGATGGTGACAGGTGTGCGCCCCCCCCCCACCCCCCCGTTGAGAACCTCTTCTCTCGTAGAGAGTCGACGTGGTCAGATAACCAGGGTGGACCTTAGAATCTTCAGAGCCACAGGCAGTATAGTCAGGAAGCCCGTGTCCCTCCAGGGCCAGACGAGCATCACAGCTACTGAACATTCAGGCTAGTGCAGCCCAGCCTGTTACTCTCAGATAAACACTGATAGTCTGGAGTCCCTCGGGACTCAACTCAGGAGGTTAATCTCAGGTTAGTGAAGAGATGGATGATTTTCCTAGACCAGATCTTAGATGCCCAAGAAGTTGAGTCTAGCTAACATTTGGATTATTCTTTCTTAATCACTCATTTATAGATCCCAAAGCACTTTATCAAGGCTGCAGCCAACTTACTCCTGTTTTAAAAGAGCCTTTATCTCCACACAGCCACACATACACAGACTAGGGAAAATGAAGATGCTGCTTTGTTTCATCTCACAAATGTGGTTTTATTAAAGTAGTTTAATCATAAAACTAGTTCCCTCTGCATTAGCAGAATCTTTTGTTAAGAACTGGCCAAGCGATGAGCGTTTATTTGGCTTAAACAAATTTAAAGAAATAAGCCTGTTATATTGTGGAATATCAGGTAACTTACTTTTTTCATAGTCTTCTTTAAAAAGTACAAAAACCTCTAAAAGCCTCTAAATGAGATTTTGCCAGAAAAGTAACATTTGAAACCTTGTACCAAATATATTTATTGTAAAAGTAACATATACTTTTAAACACTTTTTAAAGTATAGGCATATGTAAAGTAAAAAGTCAGAATCCTCTATGCTCTCACCTTACTGCCTTAGCTCAGGGGTCCCCAAACCCCGGGCCATGGACCGGTACTGTTAGGAACCGGGCCACACAGCAGGAGGTGAGCGCCCAGCGAGCGAAGCTTCATCTGCCCTGCCGCCCCCCATCGCTCCCCATTTCTCACATTACGCCTGAACCATCCCTCCCGCCCCCGGTCCGTGGAAAAATTGTCTTCCACGAAACGGGTCCCTGGTGCCAAAGAGGTTGGGGACTGCTGGCCCTAGCTAATAGAGTTTAGGCTTTTAGGAATTTAGGTTTTAAATTTACAAGTGCTTGGTCAATCACAGATCTGTTTCCTCTTTTGAACTCTTCTATAACTTTAAAACAAAATATCAGCCACACCCCCTTTATTATTGTTACCACTTTAGCCTATTTGTTACAGCACAGCTAATGAATACATGGGTCATAGTGAATACTTGTAGATTCTCTTGAAAACCAAGCCCAAAATAGGAAGAAAAGAATGAGGAAGATGGGAGGAAGCCAGTGGCAGTATATTTTTATTACCATTGGGTGTCTTCTTTTTCTGTGTTTATGACGTCTTTGTAGCATATGATTCACTTATTTATTTAAGTGTACAATTCAGTGGTTTTTAGTATATTCACAGAGTTGGGCGTTGTCTTAAGCATGTGGGATACATTCTGACTTCTTAGGTCTTGAAGTTTCAGCGTTTATTTTTAGAAACATTTTATTATGGAGAATTTCAGATGCACACAAAAGTAGACCAGAAGAGCATAATGAACCCCAGGTAACCCAGTATCTATCTTCCTCTCTGACCAGCTTTCTTTCGTCTTTACCTTCATTCATTCTCCAGGGTTATTCCAGACATTGTACTGTTTCTTCCATGACGGTTTCACTCTGTACCCATATAAGCTGATTAAAAAAAAACATGACTACATTAGTGTTCACATTAAAATTTTTAATAATTATTTAATATTAAATAACCAGTTAGTGTCCAAATTTCTAATAAATGTTAAAATTTTTTACCTTTATTTTATAACTTACTGAAAGCTAAGTTTTATTAATGTACACGTTAGTTGGTGAAGAATTTGGAGTCATGTTAAATGCTTGTACAATATATTTTAATATCTGCTTCAAATAAATTTGTGCCTCTGAAATAAAATCCCACAGATTCCAAGTTATATTTTACCTCCTTTCTTCCTGGACAAAACAGTCCTCTGACTCTTTTTTGGCCACTCTCTCTTGTTGGCTTACCTGTGCAGGAGGCTGCTTCTCTCATCTTTCCGTGAATATTCAATCCGCTTGGTTTGCGATTTCCTGGTCTTGCCCTTCTTACCTACAGGATTGAGGGAACCTGAACATTCTGTACTGAGGAAACAGAACAGAGGGCTGGGTATGGCAGAAGTCCATCTTGCCTTCCTGATGGTGCTCTGATGGGATAAGTAATGCATTCACTTGGGGGTGGAATGGGGTGGGCAGGGGTGGGGAAATTATTAATAGAATTTATTTCGACCTAACAGCGCTATTATGTTAAAAAGCAGTGGCCTCGGAAGCAAGCCAATTTGTAACTTGGATGAGGTGACTTGCTGACGTTGAGAGCACCATTAGACAAGGGAAAGGGAACTTCTGCTGGCTAAATAACCCCTTAACTGTATCTCCCTAAGAAGATACAGTTCAAGTAACAACAGCATAGGAATAACCATAGTCATCTAGAATTTTATACAGGTCAAATCCCGTTACAACAAATTTCAGTAGGATATCCAAATTCCTTGTTTGTCTTTTCCTACAAAGTATCAAAATTAAAAAAATATGTACATATATATATGCAGTGTATCAGATTATAGAACTTTTTTTGTTCTTAACTGTCTTTGGGGAGAAAAAGCACAAGGATTTAATATTTGGGGGACATTTCAGCCCCATCGGTCACTCTGACACTGTTGCCAGTTCCCCCACTACTGGGATCACAGATGTAAGTCTGCCCATCGCCCTTGGTTGCTCCTTGAGCTTCCCAGCGCAGGAGTGTTTATTTAGTTGTGCCAGCCACAAAGTGCGGTGAGCACCAGGATTTGCTGGGGAGACCAACAGTAAAGAAAAGACGGAGTCCCTATTCACTAGGAACGTGTAGGCCACTGGGGAGAGGGAGCAACTAAGGTATAGGTCTGAGGCCACGGTGCAGTCAGGAGGGTATTTTGGAGTTAAGGAAGGAGCGACGCTTTCATGGTACCTAGATACTCCTCCCTAGGGTTTTTATCACACCCTACGTCAAGCCATCAGCAAAAGTCTAAAAGTATTTCTGTAGTATTTTCATTTTGTAGCTTTCATTGTAACGGGATTTAACCTGTAACATCTTTTCATCAGAGAAATGCAGATTACACAAATGAAAATATCATATATCCCCCATTTGTACTTTCTGTACTTTGTACAAAGTGTACTTAACTGTGTGTTAAAGATATTATTTGGGTATGTATAAGTGCAGGTCTTTTGCAGATAACTTCATATGAACGTGGTTATTTATTTTGTTTACTTTTATATCGAGTAAACTAGAACATGTACTGTTTACACAAAACATTAAATGTCTGTGGGACGTGATTTCCGTGTATGGTGGATGGGAGCTGTCGCTTTAAACCGCTGAGGTGTTTTGAATGATGCTAGAGTAGCTGGTGGTGCTTAACGTGGCATTTTTTTTTCCTGTCCACACTTTCTACCCTTGGTACAGGTATTTTTGATAAAGCTGTGGAATGGAAAGGTATGTTTTTCATGGGATGTTCAAGAATCTTTTACCTTAACATTTTAAAAGAGCTTCCTTTATGGGCTTCTGTGTCTGACGTAAGCAGACTTAGTTTAATTTTAACAAATAACATTGTTCTAGGGGCAATATTTGAGTATAAAATTTTGACAGGACACGTATGAAGGTTTTTAAAGCACTTGGGGTGGGGGGTTGCTTTTAAAAGATAAGATCTGCCATGAAGAAAGGATGTGGCCAGAGAGTTGCTTATGGTAGTTTGTGGTTGAGGTGTGTTATTGACTGAATCCTGGTTACCGATAATTTGCAATTTCATTGAGGAAAGTGATGAAAGTATCTCTCAATACGTTAACATACGAAATAAGTTTGGGCCTTTATTAAACTGGCACGGGCCTCTCTCGGGTGGAGGGAGACCCCACGCTGAGCTCGTGGTGCCCTGATGGTCAGGCTTGGCCGCGCAGGCCGGGCGCCGGGCTTCCTGCCCACACAGGGCACCCTCACCCACCCTGTGCTGACCTCGACGCCGCGAGCCCATGTGCGCCCCCTGCCCTTGCAGGACAGCACCTTCCTGGGGCTGGCGTTGCCTCCAAAGACCCACCTGGCTAAACAAGATAAGCCAGCCCAGCGCCTATCTTGAGGAGGCCTGATTGGGAGAGCAGCCGCCACTGACTTTCCTCCAGCAATGAAATTGTGAAAAGGTACTCGGGATGGTGGTGAGACTCACAGCTGTGTGGTCTCGACAGCACATCCCTTTTCTCGTAAAGAAATGAAGTGCTTCCTCAGGTGTCGGTCCTAGTGTGGGACGCTGGTGGTGCATTTAGACTGCGCTGAGAAACACTCGCTAAAGATCTGAGATGTTTTGTAAACCCCGACTGTTCTGATGGTTGCAAAGTTAGTGTCTGCTCAGTGTTCCCCATCTCACTGGAAGTGTTTGCTTTTTCTCATTCGTAGCGGTCCTGTAATAAGGAGGGATCCGAACAAGCTCAGAAAGACAATGAATTTCAAGTAAGTAATTCAGTCCGCTCTGCATTTGTGTGAGGTGTGAGCTGGTGGTGGGCAGCCTTGCCCCCCTGCTCTGGCAGCGCCCCTTCCTGCCCTGGAGTCCTGCTGTGTGTCCCAGAGGAGGGGCTCTGGGGGTACTGGGAGCCGCCGCAGTGAGACCCAGCGAACAGCCTGTGTTCCATTTCCTACTGAGGGTGTAGGGAGTGGACGTTGTGCCTTTAGGGTGATCTGAACAGCATTTGGGGTGCTAGGAGGTGGCGGCTTGGGGTGACCTGCGTGCGTGATATTCTGATGCAGAGGTAGTCTGTCACTGCCCAGGTGTCTCAGTGGCTGCCCTTCCCCGGGGCAGGCAGGAGTGTTTTTCCCTCTGCGTGGTACCCGGCTCCCAAAGGCTGCTTCCTAAAAGACGAGATTTCACTCAGAAATGCGTATATTCAGAAGAGCTTGAGGTCAAGAGCACCTGCCCCTCTTTGAGGCTCAGAGGTGGGGCGTCTGGAGTAGTGATCTCCACACGCCGGGGAGTGAACAACTTCTGAGCCCACTCCCCTGGTGTGTGGTTTGTGTGTAACGGGGGGAGTGTGTGGGTGTACGTGTGTAACATACACACCACACACCCTGTCATATCGACACACGTAAATACACTGGTTTTACTAATTGTATACGAATTATTAAAGTGATCAAGAAATAGAAATGTAAAAGAGGTGAGATCATATAAAGGAATAAAAGCGCTGCTGTTTTTTCCTCGCGGTTCCGTGGATGTTTTGCACGGGCCCTGCTCCGGAGACCGTGGTCTAGAGGATCTGGAATGTGTGCTCTCTGGGGTGACGCTAACTGAGAAGCTATCAGTGGGACGTGACTGACGTTCTGTCTTCAGCCTCCTTGGCCCTTTGTGTATAGACTTTTCATCCTTCCTGGGAGTTGAAACTGTTGGGTCACTAGGACCTCCATGACGCTAAATCTGAAGTGTGTTTCCAGCTCCCGTTTTATCTAGACTTCTTAGCAGCTAAGGCGGCCAGGACATAGGGACACGAAGTAAAGGCCCCTCGTTTCCTGCACCCCTCCTTCCCTCCTTTGTGGGCTTATTCTCCGATTGTCTTAAGTACTCAGAGTCCCCAGGCCTGAGGCCCTATTTCCATCCCCCCGCCTTACCCGGCCACCTGATCTAAAGCTGGTCCTTGCGTTTCTCCTAGGGGCCAAGGGTCTGCAGCTCCTCCAGCCCACAGCCCTGCTTGGAACTAACACTAGCTGCTACCCGTCTCCTGGGGTGTCTCACCAGGTCCAAGACTGAACCCATACTCTCCCCACCCCTCCAACCAGCAAAATCTAAATCCGGCCTTTCTGGGCAGGCCAGGAAGCAGGGAGTCACCTTCTGTACCCTTGTCCCCTCACCCCCGTGTCCCATCCACAAGTCTGTTGGTGGTTTTCCTTTGAACCATATCTTGGATCTGTCTCCTTTCTCCCCATCTCTGGACTGTGCACCTGCCTAGTCCAAGCTGCCACCAGCTCCCCGCTGGGCTTCCACTTCCACTCTTACTTCCTGCAGACCATTCCCTTCGTCTTTGCCAGAGCCAGCTTTTGAACTACTCATCCGATCGTGTCAGCCTCTTGCTTAGTCCTTCGGTGGTGGCTCTCTGCCCTGGTCCCAGTTAGGTGGGCTTTTTATCCTGCCAGGTCCCGGCAGCCTGACCCCCGCCGAGCTTCCCAGTCTCATCTCACAACGCCCTCCGCCTTCCCTGCTCTCCAGCCGTGTGGCCCGAAGCTCTGTGGTTTCCTTCCTGCCACGGGGCCTTTGCAGATGCTGCTGCTTCTGGCTGGAGTGCTCTGCTCTGCAATCCGCCCCACTCCCCCCAGCTGCTGCTTACAGTCGGGATCTCAGCTCCCAGGTTCCTTCCACGGGGAGCCCCTTCCTGCTCTCTCATCTAGGCTTGCTCCTACAGCACCGGGTGCCCCTCCTTTGCACTTTTCTGTGGCTGTAAGTTTCCGTATTACGTGTTAACGTCTGCCTGTTCTTGTGAGATTCTAAACTCAGGGCGGGGTCCCGCTGCTTGTGCACACTCTTCCGTCCCTTCCTCTCGTTAGTCCAGCGTGCCCTCGCCGCCGGGGACCCGTGCGTCACTGCCACGCCACCTCCTCCTCCTGCACCGGCTGGATCTCTGCTCGGGGCCCAGCAGGCAGCGGTAGTAGGTGCTGTGATTTGGGTTTTGATCCTCTGCGTCAGAAGGTGGGCAGTTGGCTGTCAGAATGGGGGAAGGTGGTTTGTGTTCTTTGAGCCTCTTTGAATGGCTGGTCTCCTCCAGCGGGAGGCCTGGCTCCACTCCCGTTTGTGGGGCAAAGCCTCGGAAGGGGGCCAGCGAGTCTCTGGTGGGCTCAGCGCCCTGGCCTGCGCTGTGTGTGTGTCTCACCTTTGCTCTTTGGCCTCCCCACCCCACCAGAGAAATGCTGTTACGTCTTCTCAGGAGGGTCATAATCTCGATATTATTGCTGGACTTTTTAAAGGAGGAAAACCACACAGATGAAGTGAGAAGTCAGTCTCACCCTCCCCCAGCCCCCCACCCCGGGCCCTCCCCCTCTTCTGCCCGCTCTGCCCGGGTCTCCGTCTGACCCTGTCCCCGTTGCTCCCGGAGCCACTCTTGGCTCTGTCACCGGCAACTTCTGTGTTGCCAAATCCAAGGCCCACTTTCCTCTGCCCCCTGTTCGCTGTCTCCACAGCGTCTGACACAGGACACGCTGTCGCCCGTCCAGACAGCAGGCGTCTTCGCCTCCCGCACTACCGGCTGCCCTGGTTCCCCTCCTGCTGCCCCAGCTACATCAGGGGGTGTTAGGTTGCCGTGTAAAATGTGTTTCTTGCTGTAGGCACAGCCGGTTGGAAGCATTGCTGTAGGTGCTGGGCGTCCTCAGGCTCTGTGCTGCTTCCCCCTCTTCGGCCAGTTCATTAGCTATAACGCTGTCCGTACGCCGAGGACTTTGTATCTGGCCCAGACCCCGCGGCAGCCCCAGCAGCTTCTCCAGGCTGATTCGGTCCTCTTCTTCCTCGGTTCCTCTGCTCCGGGCATTGGCCCCTCCCACGCCCTGCTTTGCCCCCGTCAGGGTCACCGTATCTGCTTGGGGGTGGCCACCCCGTCACGCTCTGTCAGGATACCCTCTGCTCCTTCTCTGCGCTGCCCCGATCTGCCCATGGCCCTGCTCGGTTCCGGCCCTTTCTGTCCCTGGAACGCAGGCTCTGTCCGGGCAGCAGCCGCGTGTGTCTTGTTCTTATTGTTTCCCTGGGGCTTAGCACGTGCCGGGTACAGAGTACATGTATGTCCAAGTTACATTTGGGGGGTGAATATATGAATGAGTATTTCTGAAGCCATCGTGATTCATTTCAAGTTGAGGTATTGAGCTGCTCTCCTGAGAAAGCAGAACCAGCCGTGGGTGGATGGTGGGGGCCGAGCCCGGGTGCTGCAGACGGTGGACCGGGTCACGCCCTTGCGCCCGTCCTTCACTGAGCTTGCTTTCCTTGAGGGTTTGGAGACCTGAGGATACCTGCTGTCCTTCGTAACCTACCCATCTTTCTTGCTTGTGACTTGGCATTTTCTTTCATTTTCTTCCTCTCCAAATTCTTCCCTCCACACACCACCCCCCCTTCTCCCTACTGTGAATAAATATTGAACTGCAGTATCACAGAGGAACAAAGGTATTTCTTGTTCACAGTGTGCAGAGCAGTGCTGAAGAGAATTGGGAAGTTCTTTAAGTCTCTTTCCATCTTCTCTCCACCATCCTGGCACCGGGTGGACCCTGCTCTGGAGGATCCTGGACAGCGTGGCTTCGGCCTGCGTACCAGTGATGGTGCCACGTGTGAAGTCAGCTCCCAGCAGCCTTTGCGCTGCGTGGGCACCACGTGCACTTCCTGAAGTCATACTGTGGGTTAAATCTGTGTCTAGAACTAGACATTTCAGACGTAAAGGGCTATTTCAGATTGGCTGCAAGTGTGTGTCTTACATATGCCAACCCCAGTGCCCTCCAGCTTCGTCACTCTACACAGAAAAGGGTTGAAAAACCAAATTTTAATTCCGACAAAATTCGGGCTACGTAGGACAGAGGAGATCCCGATCCTACTCTTTGGAAACAGTTGGATTGGAGTTTTGAGGTGGGAGACTGTACAGAGGGCAAGGGGCTGCCAAGAGCCACTGCCCGCAGACGGCCTGGTCTGGGCCGAGCCCAGCACCTCCTCGTCCACGACGCCAGCCTCCCATCGCTTGTGCGGGCGGCAGCAGAGGGTTCACTTCCCGTGGGGTGTCTCTGAGGCCGGAGTTGAGGTAAACGGGGCCGGCACTGACCGTACCTCCTGCCTAGGTTTGCTGTGAGGTCAGATGAGTGAGTGAAAACATTTTGCCAGCTCAATAGAGCTGTTAGGAATTCGTCCTCATTCTCTAAGCATTTAAGAAATAAAACCCGTCTGGTCGAAGTCCTCCTAAAATCCATCAACTTGACAGATCAGTGCTGTGTCTGGATTGCCGTCGTCTTGGTCTGCTCGGGCTGCCAGAAAAAGCTACCTGGGTTTATTCTTCATAGTTCTGGAGGCTGGAGGTCCAAGGGCAGGGTGCCAACATGGCCACGTTCTGGTGACGGCCCCTTCCTGGCTTGTAGATGCTGTCTTCTGCCTGTGTCCTCACGTGGCGGAGAGGGAGACAGAAACGGAGAGAGAGGGCAGGCTCTCTGGGGTCTCCTCTTATAGGGATACTGACCCCATTAGGGCTCCACCCTCGTGGCTTCACCTAAATCCATCACCTCCCGAAGGCCCCATCTCCAAATAACATCGCACTGGTGGAGAGGGCTTCAACCTCTGAATTTTGGGAGGACACAGTCCAGTTCATAGCAGTCATACGTACAGGACCGCAAATTAGTGAATATAGATTGGGCCTCACAAGGTGACAATGGTTAGATCATAATTGTGGAGATTATACAAGATGGTGGATGGATTACCAACAAACCCATTTTCCCCAAAATGTAAAAATGACTGAATTACTTTTTACTTTAATGTGGCCCCATGTCCTTTGGAAGTAGCTTTTCTTTTTTCCTTTCTCTTTTCTTCTCGCCAACTTTAGAATCATGTCCCTGCCTGATGAGTTTGTCCCGCTAAGCCTCTCCATCCATTTTGGTAAAATGAGTGTATTTAAAAGAGCTCTGTTTTATTGAGCAATGTTCCTCTGAGATCCTGTCCCCACAGCCCGTTTCTGAACAAGGGGTGACCTAGAATCACCTGAGAGTGTTTCCAGACCACACCTGGTGCCCCTCCCGACACGTCGACCTAGAAGTTCCATCTGTAGAAGCTCCTGCAGAGACTTGGGTACGGGGCTCCTTCCCGCCCTTCACCCCAACCGACGGGAACTCTTAAGCTGTAATTTCCTGCTTAAGGGAAGAGGACTAAGGAATGGATTTGAATTGAGACCAAAAGGTGGATTTTGAAGGCAGAATGGCTCTAGATCCCACTTAGTTATTAGGAGTAACTAAAGGTGGAACGTAGGAGTGTCAAAGAGGTGAAGACAAGAAGACAAACATTAAATGACAGAGGGGACTGGGGATTAGAGCAGAAAACAGAAACCTTGAGCGCCCTATGCTAGGGTGCACTTTGGCACGGACCCCGCACCCCGTGGGGGACCCCGCAGGCCAGTTTCATGGGCAGAGGGCCCTTTGAACCATTTTCTTTCCCTGGGCACTCTCGACCGAAAAGCAGATCGACCGTCGCCAGAATGGATGGAATTGTTGTGACCTTTGATAAGATGCCAAGGGTGAGACTCATATGAGTTTTAAAATAAATAGAAGCAATAAAATATCGATACTGTTCTATTTTTAGAACCAGTGACCTAAATTCAACTTGAATTTTAAATCTCATCAATATAGTGTGATGTTTGCCAGCATGGATCCTGAAGTTTACAGATCTGTTTCTTCGTATTTAAAGTGGGGACAGTGGTAATAAAAACAATTGGTGAAAATAATAATGATGATGATGTGCAATCAGGGTTGCTGTGGGAGTGGGTGAAACGGCTCATGTGAAAGGACTGCTGATGCCTGGCACGTGGTCCACACTCAGTAACCGGCTGGTGTGTTGCCATCTGTTTCAGGGCGCCGAGGCCATGGTTCTGGAGAGCGTTATGTTTGCCATCCTCGCAGAGAGGTCACTGGGGCCAAAGCTCTTTGGCATCTTCCCCCAAGGCCGCCTGGAGCAGTTTATCCCGGTAAGATGTGCGGAAGGCTGGCCAGGTGATGGGAGCCACAGCGAGAAGACGGAGTCTGCCTCGTCACCGTCACTGCAGGAGCCCGAGGCGCTGTGGTCCGAAATAGTAAATGTGGCCTGTGTTATCACAGAAGTAAAGAAAAACAAAATTTCTCTTGAATTTACATCAAAACCTCTGTCTTTCCTGCAAAGATACATTCATCCATTGAGAAACATGCAGCCAGACCTTGTTTAACTGAGCTTCGCAGATGCTGGGTTTTTACAAATAGAAGGTCTGTGGTGGCCCTGCATTGTCAGACAATGGTTAGCATTTCTGAGCAATAAGATATTTTTTAATTAAGGTATGTACATTGTTTTTTGAGACATGTTATTGCCACTTAATAGCGCAGTATATTGTAAACATTACTCTTGGACACGCTGGGAAACCAAAAAATTCACGTGACTCGCTTTGTTGCAGTCGCTTTACTGTGCTGGTCTGGGACCGAACCTCCAGAATCTTCGAGGAGGCCTGTTTGTGAAACCTAACAACTTCCGGGCCTTGGTTATAGA
Organism: Balaenoptera borealis; assembly: GCF_965194805.1. Classification (NCBI taxonomy): domain Eukaryota; kingdom Metazoa; phylum Chordata; class Mammalia; order Artiodactyla; family Balaenopteridae; genus Balaenoptera; species Balaenoptera borealis. The sequence goes on from NC_138868.1 coordinate 5,183,175, forward strand.
ACTCGCTGCAGGACGTGGCCCTGCCCCGCACTGTGCCACGTGTCTGAGTTTGCCCTGCGGGCGCCACCACTGTTCTTTCCCTTGTCTCCCACTGCCCCCCCTCACTTTAGGGTCTCCCCTGCCCTCATGTGCCCGTCAGGTTCCTTCACGTGTCAAGGCCTTGCTCAGATCCTCTGCAGGAGTCAGGACTGTTTTCCCTTCCCTGCTGTGCTGAGCCATTGTTAGTGTTGCCCTAGCATCCGCCAGCGCGCCTCGTTTAGAGTTCTGTGTGCTTAGCCCCCCCCCCGCCCCGTGCCCCGTGCCCCGAGCCCCGAGCCCCGAAGAGGGCTTTGAGCCGCAAGAGTTCCCTGTAAAGCTGAGTGTGGGGCAACTCTGGGCCTGGTGACCGGCTCGTTTGGGTGGAGATGCCGAGCCTTGCTGGCCTGTGTTCCCGCTCATGGAAGGGCTCCCCTTCTTGAGCTGTGTGAGCTCCCTAAGGGCTAGGGGCTGCCGCCTTCATGTCTTGCCTCATGTGATGTCTTGGCACGAGAGGCCTCGGTGTGCAGGGCCGCCCGGTACAGTCGTGCAGGTGGTGCAGAGCACGAGGACACCTGGCTGACACGGTGCTCTGCTCGCCAGGCCTGCGTCCAGCGGGGGCTGGAGGGGGCGGGGTGCCCTCTTTTCGTTCACATGTGGTGCCGTGTGTGCCGGCTGCCAGCCTGGGGTGTGTTGGAAAGAATGGTTGTACCTCCCTGTATGGAAGAGTCCTTTCAGTCTCTTCCCTGGCGCCTGGCTGTAGGTTTGTTTTTGTTTTTTTTTTTTTTTTAAATATAAATTTATTTATTTATTTTTGGCTGCGTTGGCTCTTTGTTGCTGTGCACGGGCTTTCTCTAGTCACAGTGAGCAGGGGCTACTCTTCGTAGCAGTGCGTGGACTTCTCATTGCGGTGGCTTCTCTTGTTGCGGAGCATGGGCTCTAGGTGCATGGGCTTCAGTAGTTGTGACACACGGGCTCAGCAGTTGTGGCTCACGGGCTCGAGAGTGCAGGCTCAGTAGTTGTGGCACACGGGCTTAGTTGCTCCGCGGCATGTGGGATCTTCCTGGACCAGGGCTCCAACCCGTGTCCCCTACATTGGCAGGCGGATTCTTAACCACTGCGCCACCAGGGAAATCCCTGTAGTTTATTTATAGTTTTATTTATAGTTTTCCCATTAAAGACAGTAACATCTGTCTAGCATGAGAATCAAATGAGATAGCAAAGTATTAGAAAGAATTTTAGAAATACAAAACATTTCGTATGGTTATAAATGCTAACGTGGATCCATCTTAAAAAACATAACGTTGATAAAACCAAATTGCAGAAGACTACAAATGGTATCATACCATTCGTATAAAGCCCAATAAAAAGCAGGATACAAATTGTTTAATAAATACACATGTGATAAAACTTCTCTTTTTAGAAAAGGTAGAGGACCAGTGAACACAACTTAGAATAATGGAAATGTCTCGAGGAGAAACAAAACTTGAGATCAGGGCACGTAGGTGGTTATGTCTGTGGAATAGTTACTGTTCTGGTTTTTTGGTTTTTTGTTTTTTTTGTAATTTATTTTTTTTTAACTTTTTTTTTTAATCTTTATTAAATTCGTTACAATATTGCTTCTGTTTTATGTTTTGGTTTTTTGGCCCCCTATTTCTCCCACCAGGATCAAACCCACACCCCTTGCATTGGGAGGTGAAGTTTTAACCATTGGACCCCCAGGGAAGTCCTTGTTCTCCTTTTAAAGTTCTGTACTCGTGTACACATTTACTACATAACATAGTAAAGATTTTTTTTAAATTATTTTAAAATGCTAGGTTGAACCATATGAAACTGCCAGCGTTCAAGTTGTTTCTGCCCGCCAGAAACAGCGATTCCATTTGGCTCAGCCTGATAGCGTATGTTATTTCCAGGTTTACCCTTGATCACTGAATGGGGTGAGATGAAGTCCATCTCACCTGTTCCCATGGCTGTCTTCCAGCGGACACATGAGAGCAGTGACCTCTGAGAATGGTCGTCAGTCTTATATTTCTTTGTGCTGGGAAAAGAACTTGGATTCCAAGATTTGTTCACCTTTGAGCACGTTAGCTTTAAATTATCCCCGTTGCCAAACCAGTTACAGGCATTTTTTAACAGAGCCGAATGAAGGCTGCGCCAGCCGCCTCGAGGAATCCTTGGTGTTCCACCACTAGACGTCGAGTCCCCTGTCCTTGTCGCGACTTGATAACTTGGGAGATTCTGGGGTTGAGGGGACGATTGAGCCTGATGCTCTCAGGGAGCTCTCAGCTCCAATCACAAGGCACCTGCCATCTTTTGAGACTTCCCTGGCTGGGTGCTGGCCCGGGGCCTTGGCCTGCAGCGTCTGCTTTAGTTCAGAGCGCCCTGTCGGGGACTTGATGTCCTGGTTCCCATTTTACAGAATCCGGAAAACAAGGCACAGAGGTATAAAAGTACACCCTTGGCCACGTAGCGTTGAAATGAGCGTTAAACCCAGAATTTGAGCTGGGGTTTCTCTAACTTGGGGACACTCACTCTTAACTCCTGTGCTGTATGGCTTCGGATTCTCAGAAGAATCTCTCCTTGGGTTTCGGTAGGGAAGTGGTTGGTTTGGAAAAGATAAGAGGTGCTCCCGTGGGTAGCCGTGAAAGTGCAGCCAGGACGAGTGTGGCCTCAGGCTGCACTTGCAGGAGATGGAGGAAGCCCCCCGCCACATGTGTCCCTGGTCGGCTTCGCCCCGAGAGCCTGCTCCAGGCCAGGCGGGGCGCCGGGCTGCCCCGCAGGCAGGAGTGCGAAACCCTCGCCCCGAGCGCCTGGCGCCCCTTCTGCTGGGAGGCTGCTCTGAGCACCGCACCGACTGCCCTGTGTCTGGGAGGAGGGCCGCGCCGGTGGGGGAGCTGGACGCGGGCCACGGCATAAACCGCTGACGACCCGGCGCTTTGAGCCTAGGGAGGAGGCCCCCGCAGTGTGGGGTAGAGTGACGGGAGGGCAGGACCATAGGAGCGTGAGAAGGACTTTGTCACAGCGAAATGGACCTTTGTGGCTGGCCTGCCCCTCCCTGAGAAGTGCTGTCTGCAGGGCACAGTGCCCATTCTGGAGGAATTTTGTGCCCTGGATGAGACTTAGATGCCCTACAGAGACGCTTCTAGCTCTAGGGTTGTGTGATCTCATGCTTCAGGGTTACCTGGATGAATGCCATTTTCTAACTCCCCTTTTTAATTCCAGAGCCGGCGATTAGACACTGAAGAATTAAGTTTGCCAGATATTTCCGCAGAAATAGCTGAGAAAATGGCCAGATTTCATGGTATGAAAATGCCATTCAATAAGGAACCAAAATGGCTTTTTGGAACAATGGAAAAGTAAGTGATCAGCCACTGGGCTCTCACCTAGCTTCCCGCCGGTGGCTCCCAGAGGCTCCGGAGCAGCTCTTGCTTGCCGTGCGGGTCAGAGGCCTTCCCTGGTCCGCCGGCGCACAGGCTGTCCGCTGGTGATGATTGTCTCATGAATAAATTGTTCTTGCGAGTAAAAATCAATTCCTGAACCAGGAAGGAAGACTGTTTGCAGAAATGCTCCTGAACAGGCTGGATGGGCAGAAAACCCACATCCTCGAGTGTGCTGAGCCCCGGCCCTTTCCCTCCTCTCCGTCTGGGGTCAGGGGCCCTGCGGGTTTTGCATGGTTACATTGAACTAGAGCCCCAAAAGCAAGCTAGGTGAATTGAGCACTGATCCTTTGTTCCCCTCTTTTGCAAGATACCTGAATCAAGTGCTGAGAATTAAATTTACCGGGGAATCCAAAGTTAAGCAGCTCCACAAATTCCTCAGTTACAACCTGCCTTTGGAACTAGAAAACCTGAGGTGAGTGTTTGCTTCCATTTCCTAACTTAGTAAGTACATCTGTCCAGAAATGTAAATGTTCTTAGTCACCACACCTGCTTTCAATGAACGTTAGGAAGCATCACCTCAGGCTTGGTGTTTTACATTGGTTTTGTGGGATGAGTTTAAACTTTAATTCTGTCATCTGGAATTACAGTTTTATATGAGTGGCTTCACGGAGGAAGTAAAATTCCAGAATTCTAGTCCTGGTCAGTGACTAGGGCGGTAGGTTTTTTCTGAAACAAAAACAAAAAACAAGAACCATGGGGGCAGGCCAGCGAGTGTCAGCAGATGAGGGGAACAGATCAGCCCAAGCTAGCGGGGGATGGAGTAAGAAGCTTGACGCTGGCTTCTGAGTAGAGGCTACGCTGGTGTGTCCAGGGTGCAGCGGGCACGCAGGCTTCTAGCCTTCATCCGTCGCCCGAGTGTCAGCGTTTCCACCTTTAAGTACTCACATATTTGAGTGTCTGCTGAGCCAGCATCAGGATTGGCTCTGAGGAGATGTGACCAAGACAGTCTGCAAGGAGCTTCTCTTTTGTTAGGAGAGAGAGAAAATAAGTAAATAAAAAAATGTCAGGTTGTGATGAGAGCTATGAAGGAAAGCAGAGGTCAAAACAGACTGACACAGAGGGCTCTGCCTGGGGTCCGAGGTCAGACGGCTCCGAGGAGGGCCCCCCGGAGTGGGGAGAGCGTGTGCAGAGGTCCTGCCACGGGAGGGAGCTGAAAGGGTGAGAAGTAACAGCAAAACCTTCCTTTTCCAGATCATTACTTGAATCCACTCCATCTCCAGTCGTGTTTTGTCACAATGACTGTCAGGAAGGTGAGAATTGCTACCTGTTACGCTGAAGATGGGCTCGTGTGTCTGCTGAGAAGATTCCCTCCAGTGTGTGTGATAAATGCCAGGTGCCCATGAACAGAGGGTTAGGTGCATGGAATTATGGCACAGCCATGCACGAAGTGTTGTGTGACTATTAAAAAGAGTGAGGTCGAGTTTTATACAAACCAACAGAAAAATCTCCAGGATACATCAAGAGGAGAAAAAGCAAGTTTTAGAAAAACGTGTAGGGTATCATCCCATTTCTGTAAGAAAAAATGTGAGAATATCCACTAAACCGAGAGCTGGGATAAACGAAGTCACATATTTGTTCAGTATTTAACTCCTTTCGGTAAACATGTCAATTGACTTTGTCAGTCTGAAAGGCATTAAAGAGTAAGATGGCCCCCTCGACCAGTCCGGGGGCCCTTGCCTTCTGCACCCTGCAGCCCACGACACTGGCCAGAGCCCCCTTCTCTCTCAGCATTGGCTCACATGCTTCTAATGACTTTGGGTTTTTCTGCTTTAAAAAATTGCACTCCCATGTACACCTTACTGTAACCAGACTCTACCCAGTGTTATTTCAAACATAACAGTTTCGTCAGAGGCCCCATCCGGCCGGGCACCTCCCCCCGATACTGCCGTGGCGCCTGGCTTTGCCTTGCTGTCCTCATCCTGCCCAGCACAGCTGGCTGAGGTCCACCCTCGGGCCCTTTCCAGGCTCTACGGCTTGTTTTTGATTTTGAGAACAGTCCCTGGTGAAGACTTGTCATCAGTGAGACGTTAGTTTGAGCCAGAATACCTGTTACTAATTAGCTGATGATTGCTGGGCAAGTCAGGTCAAGCAGGGTGTGGCCAAGTCAGCCGCAGCCTCGTGTGTGTAGCGGGTGATGGTGAACGGCCCAGACATCACCGACGGGCTGAGGGAGGCCCCCGCCGGCGACAGCAACGCGGGGAGAGTGTGGAGGGGGCGGGAGCTGGACACTGGGTCTGGCCCCGGTTCTCCTATTAATGGCTCCCGGAAACGGACAATGTGTGCCGAAAAGCCTTGAACCTGGCTCACCAGATCCCGCCCGCCAGCCCCGCCGTGAGAGATGCAGCACGTTGGGTAGAGCGCGGGGCTCTCCGAGCATGTGCCGGGGGAGCCAGTCTGGCAGCCAAGCCCCTTCTGCCCAGAATTCAGCCTTAGGGGAAGTATGGTCATGGGAGCGCTGGCTGTGCTCTCCTCCTTGGGGGCAAAGCAGTGGGGCCTGTGTGGACACCAGGACCCAGCTTCCCAGCTGGGGGCCACAGCCCGCCCGCCTCGGGGCTGCTGGGGGTGCCAGAGCTCCAGGGTACCGAGCAGACCTTTCCTTTCCTGCCCCCGTGTGGAAATGCAGGGGAGCCCAGGGCCATGCTGCTCTTGGGCTGCTGGCAGCAGGGCTCTCGGGCCAGGCCTCCCAGGTCAGTGCTGCTCCTGGCACCCTGTCCCCTGTCCCGTGACTCGGCCACGTCAGCTCGCCGCGTGGTCAGGATGCCCTGACAGGCTCAGAACCACCCTGGGCCCTGCGGTTGGAGACCTGCGCCTTCAATGACAGAACATGCCCAGAGCAAAGGTCATGTCATCCAAACCTTTTTGCAGGTAATATCTTGTTGCTGGAAGGCAGGGAGACTTCTGAAAACCAGAAACTGATGCTCATCGACTTTGAATACAGCAGTTACAACTACAGGTAAAGTCAAATGCTTTTATTTCAGGATTCTGTTAGTATTTTAATATGTGTGCGAAACGAAGGAGAAAGTAGGTCACGGTACCATCCTGAGTTGGAAGTTTCGTCCCTGGAGGCCAGCACTTTCTGTCCCAGCGGCCGCGATGGCCGCGTGGGGCGGCACAGCCCGTTCTCAGCTGCGTCAGTGGGGAGCAGGGGCCAGGTCCTCAGAATCCAGAACTTGGCCTTCCGTTGGCTTCACCAAAGCACTGACCGCAGGACGGCACTCCTGAGCAATTGCTCAGACAGCGGGCCAGGGTGCTTTGGTCTGTCCTGTCACTGAAGCAGTCATGCTTTCGGGACCCTGGGGTCCGGGGTGGGGGGGCTCTCAGCGGGGCTGCTGCCTCATTTTCTGTGCCTCTCGCTCTTTTTCAGGGGATTCGACATTGGGAATCATTTCTGTGAATGGATGTACGATTATAACTATGAAAAGTACCCTTTTTTCAGAGCAAACATCCTGCAGTATCCCACCAGGAAGCAACAGGTAGGAGACTCGTGCTTGTATTCAGTACACTTGCTGAGAAGTAAATCACATACCTCAGTTTTACCCAGTCAGAGATGATTACAGCTTCGCTTTTAAAGATGCCCTTTTAAAACCATGGAGTTGGTTAAGCAGGTCCTTTTGCTTTAAAATGTTATTTTGTGTCAAGATAGAGACTCAGTATTTGAGTCCAGCCTTTTTAAATCCCTGTGCCAGAGGTAACCTGCATCCAGTCAGAGAGGAGCACAGCCTCCTGCGCAACTCCTTCCAGTGTTTCCCCAAAGCCCAGCCCCCGTCCTGCTCTGTGGCCTTCTTCCGGGGATCCCTGACTTCCCTCTGTTCGCTGCACTCTGTGCAGGCGGAAGTAGTCTTGTGGGCGCCGTGGTTCGGTAGCTGTGGCCGAGTTCCCAGTCCCCTTTCCTGTCCTGGGTTGCGGGAGTCCAGTGACTGGAGAGTCAGTCCTGTGGGAATCTCTCCCCAGGAAGCCCTCTTTTCCATTCTTCAGCCTCTGCCGAAGCCTTGGGTTGAGGGTAAGTACGTAGTGATGCAGAAGCTAGCAGGCTGGGGAGAGGGGCACTGCGCCCACCTCTGCCAGCCTTGCAGGGCAGCAGCTCCGCCCGCGCTGGGCGGCCCTGCTGCCCGACATCCCTTCTCCCGGGATCCCCGCCTGGTCAGAACATTTCCCAGGGGCTGGGGGTGAGGACAGGGATGCAGTCAGTTGCTGCAGTAGCTCACTCAGGAGATGTTTCTCAAGCACCTGCCTGAGTTGGGCATGGGGAGAGTCTCCAGCAGGTGGCCACGCTCAAGGGCAGCCGTTCAAATACAGACTTGCCGTGTGGCCAGACCTGGGCTGCTCTCTTCTGGCCTCATTTTCAGGCTGACCTGATGACCTTGAGTGTGTCCAGAGTAGAGTGACCAGGACGGTTTTGGACCTCGAGTTCAAGCTGTGTGGGTAGGAAGGGTGGGAGAACGTGGGGCTCTTGACCCCAGGGAGGGGAACACACAGCAGGCTTCAGGTTCCTGCCATGCTGAAAAGAAATTAGACTTTTATAAACACTGGGCAGGCAGCTCCAGAGATGAGAACTCTCAAACCAGTAAGGGGAGATTTTCAGTAAGAAGACACATTTCATTTTAGTGGAAGGCAGAGCTGTGTAACCCCCGACACTGCACAGCAGTGGAAATGTAAAGAAGCTCCATTCCTGTTTTCTGAGAGGTTTTAAAATCACATACAGGTGTTGGTTTCTATCAGATAACCTGTCTGTATCTACTGAGGTAATCTCATGCTTTTCTGTCTTTAATCCATTGAAGTGTTTTAAAATGTTAAACGATACTGAAATTCCTGAAATAAACTATTTGAACGAGTTAACGTTCTTTTGTAATGCTCTGTTGGATCCAGTTAGGCAATTTTTTATTTTAGGAGTTTTACATCTATGCATATATGTGAAACAGGGCTTTAATGTTCACTTAAAAAATTATTCATACCTGCTTTTGGAATAAAAATTATACTAGTCTTACAAAATGAGTTGAGTGTCCCTTTTTATTTTCTGGAACAAATTTATCTAAGATGGTGTTGTTTGAAAGTTTGGTAGACTTTGCCCATAAAACCATCTGGGCCTAGAACTTTTGGGGGAGGGAAAGTCATTAATTACCACTTTCTTAGGGTTTCAGTCTCTTCAAATTTTCTATCTTCATTTGCCACCTTCAGCGTTTAGTGTCTCCAAGAAATTAAACCATCTAGGGTGGTAGTTCAAGCATGGGTTTTAAAAACTAATGGGCCTGGATTTGAATCCCAGATCTGCCACTGCTGGTTGTAACGTACTGACTATTTCTGTGCTTCAGTTTTCTCATCTGCAAAAATTGTTTTGTTGTCATGGGGAGTGTGCCTGTTACACAGAATTTAATAGGTATCAGCAGTCATCTTTTTTGTGCCAGGTTTACTTCAGAATCTACGGCCCCCTGCCTAGGACAGTGCTTGATCTTGAATGATGCTTTCTGGTGGAGGAGGGGGCGTAGTGTAAGAAAGCCAATTTTAGAGCAGGAAGATGGAAGAGGCGACACAGGGAAAGGGTGGGGGGTGCCTTCCAGCCAGGTAACCAGGTAGCAAGGGTTCTTACAGGGAAGAAAGACTGACGGCTGTTTTCTTCTTTACAAAAGCAAACAAGCCGAAGTTGGCTGTGTTCTGTTGCCTTTTGATATGGTATGAAATAGTGAAGAATAAGGGCTCTCATAAATCCTAATTCATATGTAGACTCAACGTGCAACCTGGTAGAACCTTAGGGTAAACTGTGTCTTCTCCAAACCAGAATCAGACGCTGCCAGTTTATGGACATAAGTGTGGAAATCATCACAGCATCTTAGGGGTGGAAGGCCCCTTCACAGCTCCTGGTCCGGCGCCTGCCCTGAGTGAGGCAGCATCTGCTGACGAACGTCAGGGTGCCGTGGTGCCTCGTGCCGGCGCCGCGTGGAGCGCCAGCCAGGCTGGGGAGGTGTGGAGTAGGCTGACGCTGTTTTGCGGTCAGTGGAAGACAGGAGTGTGAGTTAGAAGAAACGGCTCTACCTAAATTACTTTCTGCAGAAGCAGTGGTCTTGCCGACAGTACGGCATCGAGTCCATTAGTTCTCTGACTGTAACCCGGTGATCCCAGCCGGGTGGGTGAGCTCCCTGGACCACGCCCCTGGGCAGAGCAGGGTGGCGGGCTTCGCTGACGTCCGGAAGAGTCACGCTTGACATGTGCGCTTCGTGACAGCGTTGACATCATCTGTTTTTTAACCATCATTGATCCTAATGTCATTGCTTTTTTTTTAAGCTCCATTTCATTTCCAATTACTTGGCTGCATTCCAAAATGAATTTGAAAACCTCAGTAATGAAGAAAAGTCCGTTATAGAAGAAGAAATGTTGCTTGAAGTCAATAGGTAAATTTTTTCCTTTGTCGGTTTGTAACGATAGCTTCCCTCTTTATATAGTGCGTACTTGGGATGGCTCCTTGCAAACAGGAGTATTTTAGGAGCTCCCTCACAGCCATACATCTCGAGGTCTTGTACGTTGTCAGAAACAGAACGTTTGGTTCTCGTCCACGTGGCTGGGTGTGCTCGGATCCCCCAGATGTCAGCACACGGCCAGTGAGGAGAGCAGGGCCTGTGCACCAGGTCAGGGCGCGTGCGTGGCGTTCCGAGCCATCATCCCCGCCGCGGACTCTACTGCACAGCTGCTGCCACCAGGGCCTGCTCACTCTTCTCACTCGTGCTCCTGGAGAGCTGGGTGCCACCGAGTAACGTGGTTCTCCTAGAAAATAATTAAAAATCTGTTTCCTCAACAGCTGTCAAAGCAGGGCTGAGAAAGCTCCAGATTCCTCAAAGGTCTAGACCACTGTGTACTCACACTCACTCGTCTCTTTGGTCAGGAGGCCTGAGTTATTCCTAATCTTTGGGGTCTTCCATGAGATTATTAGTTAACAGTGATGGTTTGAGTGACCGTGGCCCTCCTCCCTCAGCACAGAGCCCCTCCTCGGTGTCCTCGGAACTGTCCCCAGCCCTCTCATTGCGCTGAGGCCACCCTGGCGGCCCCTCGGCTCCGCCTGCGAAAGAGAGCTTCCCTCCCCGGTTCTCGATCGGATGGAAATAGGAAAGCAGAGGTGGAGGAGACCCAGACAGAAAGGGTAGCACCAGGGGATCTAGTGGGTCAGGGATGAAGAGAAGCAGAGTCAGGTCTGGTGAGGGCACCGAAGCCCTCGTTGCTGAATTAGAGCTTTATATTCATTGTTTTGAGAAGAACTTGGATTCGCAGTGAAGAGGAGCATGGCACAGCCTAGAGGTGGGGGCCTGGCCACACCCTCCTCCTGATTCACTTCCGGGGGAGAGGGGGATGGGGAATGGCAGCAGGTTGTGCGGAGGCCCGCGCTTTCCTCCACCTATTGCTGGTGGGGCAGGGGCCGCCGAGGCTGTGCGCTCACGCGCGTGGCAGAGGGTTTCTCTCCCTGTGTGACCCACGCTTCACCAGCAGTGGCCACTGAGGCCTCCGGGTGGGTCCTGCGAGTGTTGTCCGTGTGCCAGGGACAGGGAGTCGGGGTGTTCACACCTGCAAGGTCACTGGCCAGCGGTGGGGAGAGGATGGCTGTGGGCTCCCGCTGTTCTCTTGCTGTGGAGTATCGTCCCACTGGGTCGGCCAAGGCAGACAGTTTGCACCCAGATGAGTTAGAACGTCCATCTGGCAGGAAATGACGTCATCGGTCCTCCAGCTGGTCCCACACATCTCATGTGCATTTCCTGCTTTTGTAATTACAGGTTTGCCCTTGCGTCCCATTTCTTCTGGGGACTTTGGTCCATCGTACAGGCCAAGATTTCATCCATTGAATTTGGGTACATGGTATGTTTTGGGGGTGGTTTTTCTCTTCTGCTCCCAGGAAAGAAATGCTTCCGTGTACGTGAATGCTCGGCAGTAAATGCCTGTTCCTTCCAGGGGGTTACCTGTTCCCCTCCGAGTACCTGAACCAGGTGACCAGCACCAGGACAGCGGGCTCCCCCCGGGGAAGCTGAGGGAGAAAGGAAGGCTGCATAATTGAAGCCGCTTTTGCTGATGCTGTGTCTGCCTGTGGAAGTTGCCCTCACTCCCAGGGCCAGCAGGTCCCGCCTCCCCTGCTTCAGAGAAGTGCTCTGTGGTCCTGTGGTTCTGATGGGGGATGTTAGAAATCCAGACCCTTGAGGTCCAGCCCCGACCTCAGTCCCCTGTGACACAAGGGACACTGAGTGAAGGGGGGGGTACCTACCGTACCTTCTTTTATTTGCCTGTTATCACCCCATCCTCTGGCCTACAGCACCCAACTTAAGAGTTGGAAGCTGGTGCTAATTGAGTTAGACCCCCTTTTGTGCAGCAAGTTTGTACCAAACCAGGCTGTCTTTTTATTCTAACCTAAGCGCTGTCCTTGGCATTTTACTTTGCTTCATAGTGAGTGGTGGGGGGTGTCCTGGGGCAGGGGTGCACACAGGTGTAGCGAGCACCTTGCTTTGGGACAGGTGGTGGGAAAGGACTGGTGCATTTTGTCCTCCTCGGTCCTCAGTGAGGATGGTTTCTGCTTCTAGGCAGAAGGTTTGGTAATGCACAGATGCTCTTAGGCAAAAGAAGGGGAAATTTGGATTTTTAAAGCAGATTTGGAGTCATGGTTAGATGTTACTGTAAGACAAAGTGGACTTCAGAGAAGGAGAACCACTGAAGGTAGAGAAGGGCGTTGCATCCTAGTGAAGGCAATCACTTCATCTGCAGGACGTAGAGAGACCCTCAGTGTGTGTGCCCCTGAATTCTTCAAAAGACACAGAGCAGGGACTTCCTTGGCGGTCCAGTGGTTAAGACGGCACGCTTCCACTGCAGCAGGCACGGGTTCCATCCCTGGTCAGAGAACTAAGATCCCACATGCCGCACAGCACAGCCAAAACAAAACAGACCGAAACAAAAGACATAGAGCAAAAAGTGACAAAGCTGAAAGGAAAGAGGGGCATATTCACCAAGTAGATTACACACCTCTAGGTAGCGGGTGGACCCAGGAAACCCTGCCACAGGTAGGGTGGACACCTGAACGTCACCCCAGCCAGCTCTACCTGATGAACACGTGTGGAGCCCAAACAGCTGCAGGACAGACATCCTTTTCAGAGAATGTGGAGTCTTTGTCAGGATAGGCCACAGGCTGGGCTGTGAAACAGGCCTCAAATTTACTGCAGAGTAAGTTCTCTGACCACGGTGCAATTTAATTGGAAATCATTAACCAGCAACCACAAAAATATCTGGAGAATTCTCAATTATTTGGAAATTAAACTGTATACTTCTAAATAAACCCTGGATCAAATGAGAAATTACAAGGACAATTAGAAAATATTTGGAATTATAATAAAAACACAACATACCAGAATTTGTGGGATGCAGCTAAAGCAGCATTTGGAAACTTATGGCTTTGCAGCTTAAATGTCTTGGATACGAAGAAAGTTCTCAAGCCAGTGATATAAGCTGCTACCTTGAGAAGCTAGAAAGAGGAAAACCAATTAAGCCCAAAGTAGATAGAAGTAGAATGAAGGTAAGAGCAGAAATCATTGAAATGTAAAATGGACAAAAAATAGAGAAAATTAATGATACCACAAAAGTATTTATAAACCTCTGGCTGTACTAAGCAAGAAAGAAAAGAGAAGACAAACATTACCAAAACAAAGAGAGGCCATCACTACAGACTCTATAGATGTTCAAATAGAAGACGATGATGAACAACTCTGTCTGCAGATTTGACAACCTGCCTGAAATGTGCCAATTTCTTGGACGATACAGATGACCAAAACTGACGTAAGAAATGGCCATATAGTTATTAAATAAGTTGAACTCATAATCAGGAACCTATAGAGTTGGGACTTCCCTGGTGGCGCAGTGGTTAAGAATCCGCCTGCCAATGCAGGGGACACAGGTTCGAGCCCTGGTCCGGGAAGATCCCACATGCCACGGAGCAACTAAGCCCGTGCGCCGCAACAACTTAGCCTGCACTCAAGAGCTCTCGAGCCACAACTACTGAAGCCCGCTCACCTAGAGCCCGTGCTCCGCAACAAGAGAAGCCACTGCGATGAGAAGCCACCGCGATGAGAAGCCCGCGCACTGCAATGAAGAGTAGCCCCCACTCGCCGCAACTAGAGAAAGCCCACGCACAGCAGCGAAGACCCAATGCAGCCAGAAATAATTAATTTAAAAAAAAACATAAATGCTACTAGCCTCCTTAGCCACGCATTCAAGGCTACATACACCCTCATAAAAAAAAAAAAAAAAAAATGAAACCTATAGAGTAAACTTCAGGTCCTGGTGAATATCATCAAATATTTAAGGAAGAAATAATAACAGCCCTACAGACTTGTAGCAAATAAAGGGGGAGGGATCACTTCTCAACTCATTCAATGAGGCTAGCATGACCCTGACACCAAAACTAGACAAGGACATTTCAAGAAAACTGCAGATCAATGCTTTTCATGAACATTACCCAAAAACCATTATCAAAATACTGGCAAAAAGTAAATCCAACATATGTAAAAGGATAATATTTTATGACCAAGTGGCATTTATCCCTGGAATGCAAGGTTAACGTCAACATTTGGAAAACCTATTAGTGTAATTCACCGTATTAACAGAATAAAGGAGAAAAATAATACAATCATCTTAGTGAATGCAGGAAAAACATTTGATAGAATTCAACACCTGTTCATGATAGAAAGTCTCAGCAAACTGGTAATAGAGGAGAACTTCCTGAACCAGGTAAAGGGCATATATACAGCTCTTATACGGCTGCCGTGGTAATCGATGGTAAAGGACTGAATGCTCCTCCCACCTCTGCCCCAAATATAGAGCAGCAAGGCAAGGGTGTTCGTGTTCAGTTCTCCTCACAGGCTGCTGGGGTGCCTAGCCAGCATAGGAAGGCAAGAAAAAAAAATAAAATGCAAAAGTACCAGAAAGGAAGAAGAAAAACTGCCTTTATTTTTATAGGTGACATGATCATGCACATGAGAAAATACAGAGGAATCAATAGAAAAGCTATTTAAACTACTGAGTGAGTTTATCAGGGTCGTAGGATACAAGGTCAATATGCAAAACCCAGTTGCATTTCTACGTGCTAGAAGCAACTGTAAATGAAAAAATTTTAATTGTGTTTACGATGGCATTAAAAAACTTGAAATACTTAGGGATAAAATTTTTCAAATATGTGTATGATCTGTACACTGACAACTATAAAACATTGCTAAAAGAACCTAAATAAAGAGAGATACCACATCTGTGGATTTAGAAGACCTAATCTTAAGACGTCCATTCTCCCCCAAACTATCTGTCGTCTCCGTGACCCCAGCAAAATCCCCACAGGCTTTTGGTAGAAATTGACAAGCTGATCCTAAAACTTATGTGAAAATGCAAAGGCCCTGGAATAACTAAAACACTAAAACTAACTAGAACCACGTTGGAAGACTTAAGCTACCTAATTTCAAGACTTAGTAAGCACAATAATTAAGACCATGTGGTGTTGGTAGTAAGGTAGACATAAATCAGATGGAACAGACTAGAGTTCCCAGAAATAGACTCCTACACATATAGGTAACTGGTATTCCACAGGAAGGCCAAGGTAATGCATTGCGGAAAGGATTAGATTTTCCAAAAATGATGCGGGAACAACTGAATAAGCCATATGGAAAAAAATAATGAACTTTGAACTTGCGCTCTACACAAAAATTGACTTGAAACAGATAATAGACCTGAATGTAAAAGCTAAAACGGGAGAGAAGCTTCGTAACTGTGGCAAAGATTTCTTAGGTCACATAAAGCACTAACCCTCAAAGAAAAAAAATACAGTAAATTGGACTTAATCAAAATTTAAAACTTTTGTTCTTTAAAAGACACCATTAAGAAAATGAAAAGCCCAGCCACAGACTGGGAGAAAATAAGGCAAATTTATATCTGACAAAGGACTTGTATTTAGAATATATAAAGAACTCATAACTCAGCAAGAAACCAAACAACCTACTTTATAAGTGGACAAAAGATTTGAACACTACACGGAAGATAAACAAATGGCCAGTAAGCATCTTTTCATCTGCTTGATATAAAGTCATAAAAGAAATGCAAGTTAAAGCCCCAGTGAGATGCCTTGCACACCCATGACAATGGCTAGAACTTAAACTCACAATACCAAATGTTGGCAAGACTGTGGAGCAGCTGACCTCATATACATTGCTGGTGGGAATGTAAAAGGGTGAGACCAGTGTGGAAAACAGTTGGACAGCCTCTTAAAAAGTCAAACATACACTTACCTTACCGGGACCTCCCTGGTGGCACAGTGGTTAACAATCCGCCTGCCAACGCAGGGGACACGGGTTCGATCCCTGGTCCAGGAAGATCCCACGTGCCGTGGAGCAGCTAAGCCTGTGCACCACAACTATTGAGCCCAGGTGCCACAGCTACTGAAGCCCACACACCTAGAGCCCGTGCTCCACAACAAGAGAAGCCACTGCAATGAGAAGCCTGCGTACCGCAATGAAGAGTAGCCCCCACTCGCTGCAAGTAGAGAAAGCCCGTGCGCAGCAGCGAAGACCCAGAGCAGCCCCCAAAATAAATAAATAAATAAATTTAAATCGACTATACTTCAATAAAATGAAAAGTTAAAACAAAACAAAACAAAAAAACGTACACTTACCATACAACCCAGCAGTCCCTCTCTTTGGTGTTGATCCAAGAGAAATGAAAGCCTATTTCCACGCCAAGACTTGTATTCAAGTGCTCACAGCAGCTTTATTTTCAGTAACCCCAAACTGGAAACAACCTACATGCCCATCAGCAGATGAACGGGTGAACACACTGTGTTGGAGCCGTATCACGGAAAACTGCTCAGCCACGAACACTGCCGCCCACGGCAGCGTGGATGTGTCTTAGACACAAGCCAGACACCAGAGGGGACGTAGCGGATGCTTACATTCACGTGGAAGCTTTCTGTCGCGATCTGGTGGGCTTGACTGCAGAGACCCAGGAGAACTTTGAGGGTGATTGTGGTGTTGGTGTTGAGCTAGGTGTGTGCATTAGCGAACACCGCACATTTTAAGTGAGTTAATTTTTGTGGTATATAAATTATACCTCCACGTTAATTTTTTTTGAACTGATGTTGTAATCCTGGCAGCACTGCAGACTTTTCGATTTGGAGTGGTCCTTAAGAGACTGTGTTCCGCACACCGGTGGGCAGACAGGGAGGGGAAGGGACCCAGGGGCCCGGTGGCTGGCCAGGTTTTCTCACTTCCCTCCTGGTGTCCTTTTAGTAATCGTGCTGCAGCAAACAGGTGGCACCTACCGTCTGTCTACACTTGCTAACGCCCCAGGGACCTTGGGCTTTGACAGAGAAGCCTCTGTTGTGTCCGTCAGTCCACGTCTGTAGCGTTCAAGGTGAATGAGTCGGTGAACCGTGCTGCACCAGATAACATAGACAGAAGTCCCGTCTCCCGTCTGGGATGGCAGGGCCGGGCCGGCGCAGCTGATCGAGCGGGGGACGTTGAGGGTAAAGGGAAGCCGGTGAACGGGGCTGCTGCCAGCGGGAGAGGACCGTCCTGAGAGCAGCGTGGCTCCTGGATGGCCTGCAGCACGCGGAGCTGCTCTGCTCTGTGCCGGGGGGCGTGTGGGACCCTTGGTGAGGCCCCTCTTCCTTCTGTCTCCTAGGAGTATGCCCAAGCCAGGTTCGATGCCTATTTCGACCAGAAGAGGAAGCTTGGGGTGTGACTGGGGAGGCCCGCCTGCGCTGCGTCCCTGGACTGCGCGGGGGCGGCCAAGCCCGAGGGTCCCT
This sequence comes from Balaenoptera borealis, assembly GCF_965194805.1. Taxonomy (NCBI): domain Eukaryota; kingdom Metazoa; phylum Chordata; class Mammalia; order Artiodactyla; family Balaenopteridae; genus Balaenoptera; species Balaenoptera borealis. The sequence goes on from NC_138868.1 coordinate 5,200,425, forward strand.
CTGTGCTCCGACTACTGTACCTGCAGCAAGAAGGCTCGGACGTCTCGCTGCCGAACACAGATGTGTATGATACGAAAGACTGTATTAAAATTGAGGAACATTTATTTCATATCTTGTTTACAATTTCACTAGGACTCTGACATGAGATCAGGAAGCAGAATTATAGTACACTAGTGCAATAGTGCAACATCTCAGACCCCCTTAATCTAGAGAAAGCATTTTCTACTTCAGTCAGGTGGGGCAAACAGCACGAGTAAGCAGTGTCACTGCAGGTGCCTTTTTGGTTAATGTTGATCTTTAAAGGATGTTAATGACCACGCTGGTGAACAGCGCTGATCGGGCTTTGTGTGGGTGACGGGTGTGTAGGGCGGCGAGTGGGCTGCGACACTGCCGATGCCCGCGGCCTGACCGGGTCCTGGGAGACGCAGACCGCCCCCGAGGTGCGGGGTGCACAGAGGCGGGGACGACTGGCTGCTCGCTGACTGCTGCCTGTCCTCCGTGTTCTCCTCTGCAGGTGAATCTCAGATGAATCTCACCCTCACTGGATGCAGCCCCGCCATGCCCTCTAACTGAAAGTGCTTTATTAACCCCGGCTCTGGGGCAGGCAGTGGGCCGTGGCCACAGAGGGCCAGCAGGCGGCACGGGGACATGTGAACACACATGCCCCCCGCCCCCGCCCAATCCGCGTTCCTGGCAGGGAGTGGACTGCTTTGTCCCGCACTCTGCAGCCTTTTCCCCTCCACCTCTGCTCAGCCTGGAGCTGGGCTCCTGTGACAGGGCCGCTGCCCGCCCCCAGGCATGGTCGTGCCCCAGGGAAGCCTCCTGCCGCCCCGGTGCTGGGGCCTCGGTGTGCTGGGTGCGGGAGGGAAACCTTGCCCTCACTGCTCCCCGGTGTACCTCCTGTGGTCGTTCTGGTGGGAAACCGCAGCCCGTGTGTGGAGTATGGGGGCGGGGATAGAGTATAGCTGTGAAATCCGTATGTATTAAAAGTCCTTTGGGATAAATCTTTTTTTTTTCACTCTGAACTTTTATTTGAATTGTTTTTTGTGCATACATTCCTGCTACCACAAAGACTGTACTATACAAACAATAAAAAAGGTAAAAGCCCATCCTCTGCTGTCACCCTCGGATGCATCCCTAGTCTCGGGGAGGTCTACGGTGCGTCCACCCGGCTCCGGAGGCAAAGCCCTTGGGCAGGAGGGAGGGGGGAGCACTGGGCTGTCCAGGAGGGAGACTTTCCACTGCCCGGCCTTCTGGACACCGAAAGTTTTAGCCAGGTGAGTGTGTTATGATATCCAAGCGATAAAACTGAGTACTAGGGACTTTGCTATGGTGCAGTGGTTAAGAATCCGCCTGCCAATGCAGGGCACACGGGTTCGAGCCCTGGTCTGGGAAGATCCCACATGCCGCGGAGCAACTAAGCCCGTGAGCCACAACTACTGAGCCTGCGCTCTAGAGCCCGCGAGCCACAACTGCTGAAGCCCGTGCGCCTAGAGCCTGTGCTCCGCAACAAGAGAAGCCACTGCAATGAGAAGCCCGCGCACCGCAACAAAGAGTAGCCCCCGCTCACCGCAACTAGAGAAAGCCCGCGCGCAGTAACGGAGACCCAGTGCAGCCAAAAATACATTAATAATTAAAAAAAAAAAAAAAAAACTGAGCCCTAGATGTAGATGCTGCTGCCCTGTGTGTGAGATCGTAGAACACAGCTCCCAGCTCCTGCCTGTGCCCACGGGGCCCGACCGGCCTTGCCAGCCCCCTGCCCCCAGCCTCTCTCGTCCCTAAGACACCAGGCGCTCTCGCACTTTCCTCTGCCAGGCGGCTTTGGGGTCAGGCTCCCTCACATCCCCTCGCTGGCTGTCACTTTCATTCTCTGTATGTGGAATTCCTGGGATACCCATCTGTTCACTCAGCCATCCTCCTGGATTAGACCAAACGCTCGCTGGAGCAGGCCTGTCCCCAGTGCAGGTGACCTCCACGCCCCAGGGGCGCCCCCTCCAGGGCTTCTGCGCACGCTGGTTCCGCAGCATCCAGCCCTCCAGCCAGGCTGCCAGCTGCCCACGTGTCAAAGCCAGGGCAGGGCCAGCTAGCATCTCCCTGGGGTCACGCCTGCCACCCACCCCCGAGACGTGCCACGTTCTTGGCGCTGAGCACCGGCCCCACCCTGCGAGTCTCTGCACGGCTCTGCTCCCCAGGAAGGTAGAGCTTGGAGTCCTGGGCTTGGGCTAGATCCTGAGACGCACACCGCTTCCTCTGTTCCTAACCAGACGCTGCTCTCAACGTTTCTTGGAGCCAAGTCTCTGCCAGGTGTGCCATACCGCAGCCAGACAGCCCCTCATACCCCAGCCCAGCATCTGGGGGCCCTGAGCGGGGCGGCCCTGGGCTCTGGAGGGACAGGCTACCCCGGCAGCTGGCCAGACGAGAGCCACGGTGATGGGGCCAGGCCTCCCGGCTCGCCGCGCCCAGGGCATCTCTGCCTTCAAGGCAGCCTTTGTTCCTGGGGCCTCCAGCCGGAAGAACCACTTGGCAGCTCCTCAGCAGGAGAGAACGAGGCCTCTGAGAAGCACTGGCTCTGCCACCCAGCTGGTGGTGGGACCCAGACCAGAGAGCCCCGAGGATGCCACCTCCTTCCCACCGGCGGAAGGATGGCCTGGGAGCAGGACATCCCACCGGGGAGGGATGGGGGAAGACTGTGGCCTCTGGGGCGGCAGGGCCTGGAGTCCGGCTCTGCCCTTATCTGACCTTCGGAGCCCTGGGCAATTCTCAGGGCGCCCTGGATGAGCCTCTGCCCTTGTCTGCAGGAAGGTGGCCTTGGGTGTGACACCACTGTCCCACGTGGAGTGCCGCGTTCGGCTCAGGTGTCCCAGGCTGCTCTCTGCTGCAGGGCATCTTGAGTGTCGGGGGCCGGCGCCAGCACAGGGACGTGAGAATATTGGCCGATTCGTGCCAGGCACCACCCTCCATACCCAGGGTAGCCCAGACATCATCGTACAGCCAGTTTGCATAGCCCCAAGGATGGGGAGCTCACTCCCCCTGGCCCAGCCTGGCAGGACAATCTTTCTGAGCTAGAATGTACTGGAAACAGCGCTCCCTTGTCCTAGTTCTGCCCCCCCTCGCCCCAAGAGTCTGGGATTGTTGCAGATGTGCTCGTGGGTCTTCTCCTGACATCCTGAGGCCCCAGATCGTAGGCCAGTGGCTCCCACCTCCCCCCACCCCACACCAACTTCATCTGCAGAGACAGACATAAGGGAGATGGGCACAGAGGCTGGCATGGTGTCCATCCAACCAAAAGGCTCCCAGGGACAGGACCAGCCCACGCCAGAGCCCAGGCTCCTCCACACCCAGCCTCCCCAGCCCCTGCCTCCCAGACAAGACCAAGACACGGGCCCTGGGCCTTCCCCTTTATTTCTTCCGTGCTCAGCAAGGCAAGGGCAGGGCTGTGGCCCCTATTCATCCTCCACGGCGAAGGTGAAGGGGCTCAGCTTGTAGCCAGTACCCGAGTAGAACTTGTTCTGGAACTCCACCCTGGGGTGAGAAGGGAGAGCCGGTGAGGGGACGCCCCCCCGGCGCCCCCCGTGCTGCCCACACCAGCCGGGCGGCCACTCACCAGTGCAGCCGCAGCGCGTGCAGGAAGGCCGAGAGCCCCTCCATCACCAGCAGGATGGCCACGGTCATCACGGCGAAGGCGGCGAAGACGGGGACCAGCACCACAGCCGCCACACCCATCTCGCCGCCCAGGCTCAGGCCGGCTCGCATCACCATGGCCCACAGGACCTGTGACAGCTCTGCAGGTGAAGGAGGGAACCGTGGGGACCACCACGCCACCTCGGCGTCCCAAAGCCCACCCTCCCCGCGGGCCAGCGGGGGACCTCCTCCAACGTTCCCCCCTTTACAGACAGGGATACTAAGAAGTGACCAGAGGAGGCCACCCATCCAGCAGCCGGGTGCGGGAAGGAGCCGGGACTCACGGGCGTGGGCCAGGCTCAGGGCCCAGAGGCGCAGGTAGGAGGCCGTGTTGGAGATGCAGCCCAGGCAGAACTCGATGGTGTGGATGGCTTGGTGCATGAACACCTCGGACAGGACAAACTGGGGGAGCAGGCGGCAGTGAGGGGCGAGCGGGGCCAGCAGCCATCCCCCACTCAGGAAGGCACCATACCCACCTCGGCCTCCTCCTGGTCCCCTGGGCACCCTGCCTTCTCCTCATCAGAGCCCTGGCTGGCCAGGGACGCGTCAGGCGGGTCCAGGAGCCCGGCCGTGTCCTCGTCCTAGGGGTGGAGCAGCGGCATCACAGACCCCCAGCCCCAGATGGGGCTCACGTCCCGGACGGGACCCCACCCCCAGGCTCCCCTGCCTCTACCGGCTGTTGCCTCCTCCGAGAGTGGCAGCGGCGGTGCTCCCGGTGCAGGAACAAGGGCGTGCCGAGCAGCAGGACGGGCACCATGGCCAGGGCCAGGACCACCAGCGTGGGCTGCACCACCTCCTGCGGGGGAGGGGGCGATGGTCAGGGCGCCCCTGCGAGCCACCGGCCAGCTCGGGCCACGCGAGTCCCCGGGGGCCCAGGGAGCCCGCAGCCCACTCCAGCCCAGGGCCCCTCGCTAGGCATGGACGTCACCCCGTGTGGAATTCTTCTGGGCATAGAAGCCACCAGCCCTGCTGGGAGCTCCCAGGGAGGCCCCTCGACCTGCCTGTCGCACGGCCTCAGGCCTGCATCCCACCTCTCGGACGAGAATCCTGCAGCTGAGAGGCCCAGCAACCAGGGGGCCGCGGGGCAGGGTGTGAGCCGCCCCCTCCGCCCCAGCCTACCTGCCCGGAGAAAAGCGGCCGGTTGGTGGGGCTGCTGGAGAAGAGGAACATGTTGATGAAGTGGATGAGGATGCTGGGGGCCGAGGCAGCGCTGGCGGCCGTGACGCGCAGCCACTTGTAGGCGACCAGGAAGACGAGGTAGCCGAACAGCCCCAGCAGGAAGACCAGCTCGGGGAGGGTCTCCAGCAGCAGCCGGTGCCACTGGGCGAAGTGCCTGGGGCAGGAGGGGAGCCGGGTCACCAGGTCGCCCTGGCCCTGCCCGGCCCCCCACCCCAAGGCCCCCGGTCCTCACATGTGGTTGAAGACTCCCAGGACCACCCCGAAGGTCATGTGGGTGACCCCCAGGATGACGGACATCTTCATCTTGAAGGAGTTGAGGAAGCTCAGGTGGTTGACAGCCAGGCTCCAGACCTGGGGTGGCGGGAGGGATGGGTGTCGTGAAGGGGCCTCTCCACCCGAGTCACTCCCATCGGCCCGTTTGCCCCTCCAGGGCCTCCGCACAACCCGTCACCCGCCCGACGAGGGGCAGCAGAGGGGAACAGTTAAGAGCACAGACTGGGCCGGGCAGCCTGGGCCCCAACCCGAGTTCTTCCTAGCTGGGTGACCTTGGGCGTGTAACCTCAGCTTCCTCACCTGTAAAGTGGGGACGGTACTGACGTGCTCCCATGGAGCTGTCACGAGGACTAGACATAAAATCAGTTCGACAAGGGCTCAGAACGGTGCCTGCCTGGCACAGAGGGGACTACAGAGCGCTGCCCTTATTAGGACTCGCTTCTCTGCTTTCAAGTGGCTGCAGTGCAGGCCCCCCGCCAGGCAGGCCCTGGTCTAGGGGGGCTCCTGCCTCCTGCACCCGGAACGGGCCTGGTGCTCGGAGGGGCTGGGCAAGCGGGGAGCCCCGGCCCCGCCCTCCCGCCCGCCACCGCCTCCGACAGGCGGCCGGGACTCACCGGGTCGATGCCGAAGGGGTACGGTCCCAGGAAGACGCCGGTGACGTTGGGGTCCAGGGAGAGCAGCGGCTGCTGGGCCAGGAAGGCGTCGCTGTGACAAGAGCAGGCGGGTTGGTCAGGGGCCCGGGGGCCTCGGGGCTGCGGGGCGGGCGCGGCTGGGCCTCACCTCCAGCCCGACTGGTTGGCCATGGCCGCCACGCTCCAGCCCGAGGGGAAGACGGCCGTGGCGCAGCTGAAGCACTCGTTGTAGATGAAGCCGGTGTAGACGGAGAACAGGCCCATGAGCAGGAGCAGGTAGCGGCCCCCGAAGAAGGTCCTCCAGATCTGGGGGTGCAGGCATGGTGAGAGCCGGCCTGGGCCCCCTGCCGTGCCCGGCCACCCCCCTCCCCCCAGACCACCCACTCCCTGCCGCCCCTCACCTCGTTCTGCGCCGTCTTCACGGCTGGCCGGTTCTCGGCCAGCACCATGGCCAGGGCGAAGAGAAACATGAGCAGCCCGTGGCCCACGTCACCAAACATGACGGCGAAGAGGAAGGGGAAGGTGATGATGGTGTAGGGCGCTGCGGGCAGAGGGGCCACACGGTCAGCCAGGACCCCCATCCCTGTACCGGATGCCACAGAGGCCCCCCAAGCCAGGCTCCGGGGCCCCAGGAGACGTGAAGGTGGTGTAGCCAGGCAGGGATGCCACACCGCCTGCCTGCATTCAAGATCCAGGCACTTACTAGCTGTGCAACCTTGGGCTAGTGTCTTAACCTCTCTGAACCTCCACTGCCCCATCTGCAAAATGGAGATAACAATACCACCACTTTATAGGGCTGTTATAAATGAGTTTATCCCTGGACAGTACCTGAGAGACCATAAATGCTCAATATAACGTTAGCAGTTCTAGCTATTATTATTTACGAGAAGAGCTTAAAGCAGAAGCACAGAGAGCCCAGTGGTGGTCCTGGCTGGCACATGGCAAGTTCCAGAAGGCCGAGTTGGTCACTTCACCTCTGGGGCCTCAGCTTCCCTTTAGTAAAATGGGGAAATTTTCTCATAGGTGTTAGGATTCTAACGCACATCCCAGTTATGGGTTGAATTGTGTCCCCCACCCCAACAAAAGATATGTTGGAGTCCTAACTCCCAGTACCTTAGACAGTGACCTTATTTGGAGATACAACCTTTGCAGATGTAACCCAGTGAAAATGAGGTCATTAGGGTGGGTCTTAATCAAATATAACGGGTGTCCCTATAAAAAGGGGGAAATTTAGACCTTAGACACATACACTGGGAGAATGCCATACGAACACGAAGACAGCTGTCTGCAAGCCAAGGAGAGAGGCCTGAACACATTCTCCCTCACAGCTCTCAGAAGGAACCAGCCCTGCCGACACCTTGCTCTCAGACTTCCAGCCTCCAGAACTGAGAGACAATAAATACCTATCGTTTAAGCCGCCCCATCTGTGATGCTTTGTTACAGCAGCCCTAGCAAACGAATACCTCTGCAAAGCTATTGCTTTGAGAGCTGGTGGCATATTACCAACCGTGGATGTCTGGTGATCAGGCCTGCTCTAACCGGACTGGCATCCGCTGATGCAGAGGGCCTACGGGCCGGTGAAATGGGCTGGGGGCCCCACGTCAAGCTCCCAGATGCTGGTCCTGCAGGGTCAGCAGGCCCCAGAGCACCACGTGACCCTGGTCTCAGTCCACACGGCCTTGGATTCCGTCCTCATGTGCTGCCTGTACCGCCCCGGGGACCCCAAACCCTGCCTCTTGCCCACTGGATGAGGCAGGACCCCTCCCTGGCCTCCCGTAAGGGACCTCATCACGGTTCACCCTCACACCCATTCTTTGGGCTCACACAGAGATGCACTGCAGCCCCTATCCAGTGACAAGGGGGACGCTGGGCCACTGGCCACACTGCAGCCAGCCTGCTGCAGGGAGGGTGGTGTCTGGAGGGAGAGGAACCGGGAGGATGACAGGCCAGGTCCCACAGGCCTCAGGAAGGAGGAGGAGGCCAGGAAGGGAGGAAAGCCAGTGCCTGCTGCCCTTGGGACGGGCACTGGCAAACGGGAGGGGGCTGCCACCACCCAGCTCCAGCCTGTTGGAGGTGGGCCATGTCGCCAAATCTCTCACTTTTCGCCAGTCTTGAGAAAATGCAGACTTTTGCAAAAACTCCCACTTTAAACCCTGGCACCCGCAGCAGACACTGAGGCTCTGCCCAGGCGGCCGCAGCTCCCTTGGCAGCTCTGTGCAACCCTCTGCCCAGTGGGCCACTTACAGAGCTTCGCCAGGCCAGTGAGCACCCAGGTGGACGTGCCTGGAGCTGACAGCCTCACTGCCCACCCGCGAGGGCCGGCAGACGACTGAGGGCACTGGGTTTGAAAGCCCTGCTCATCAGCCTTGAGGTGGACACACCATAGTGTCCTTCATGCTCTAGAGCTCCCTGCAGGCTCAGGCTGAGGCCGGACTTCACCTGAGACTGGCCCTACTCAGCTCTCCCCTTCCTGCCTGCTTCCCCATCCCCTGAGGTCCCTTACTGGTTTCTCCCAGGAACACCTCTCTTAATAGGCCACTTGCATCAGAGACCCCATCTCAGGGTCTACTTCTGGTAGAACCTGACCTGGGGCTGCACCCAATTCAAACCTTTCAATGTGGCCAGACAACGTGGCCAAGCAAAACACATCCGCAGACTGATGCTGGCCTCGTGGACCGCTGGTTTGCAACCTTTGGCGATCATTAATCTTCCCAACACTGCTCAGGTCTGTACCATTATCCCCATTTTATAGATGAGGAAACTGAGGTTCAGAGAAGCTAAGAAACTCATCAAAGTAAGTGAGTAGGACCTCCAACCTGGGCCATTCCTACCGCAAAGCTGCTATTCTTTGCACAACTCTGCTGGTTCCCCTGTTAGCTTAACAGCAGGGCAGTGGGGGTGTTTGCGGGGGATAAACACGAAGCGCCTCCACTGGACCCCCAAGAGCATGACTGGGAGTGCGCCTCTCATCTCAGGAGGGCGGGACAGGCCCAGTGTGGGGACGCAGCCCTCCCAGGCCTCCACCCAGGGCGGCAGCTGAGCCTCCCGAAGGCCGGGGCTGTGGGATGTGGCAGCTCTCACCGGGGTTGACCTCCTGGTAGCGGCCCACACCATAGGCGTCCACGATGCCCTGGAAGCTGGCCGTGAAGCGGTTGGTACGGATGAGTGTGGGGGGCATGTCCCGGCAGGGGATGCGGTGAACCACGGCGCTCACACCCGCTTCGCTCTGGGGCACCCGGCAGGCAGGCAGGCAGGCAGACAGACAGACAAGACTGATGGCAGGGGCCTTCAGGGACCCTCGGACCCTCCAGCCACGGCCAGCTAGAGATGGAGAGCACTGTGGGGACTCGCTGGGTGGGACCCAGGGGACCCAGGGCAGCCCCTCCGCTCCCTGTGAAATAGCACGACCAGCCCCACCTGCCCCAGTTCAGGGGGATTCAGGGAGGGCCAGAGATTGGCCCAGAAGTCACTTGGGAAACAGAAGCGTGCTTCTTCCCATCCAGGTGGCCCGGGAGAGGGAGCCCCACTGCCACAGGTGAGCACCTACCACGGCGACCCCTGGAAGCAGGGTCAGCAAACCCATTTCACAGATGAACCCAAGGCTCCCTCCAGTTGGCCCAAGGTCACAGGGCCAGTGCCTGCAGAGCCTGGATTTGAACCCGGTTTCTAACTTAACACCCAGTGCAGCTTCCAGGGTGTGATGGCCCATCCCAGGGCCTCTGGGAAGTCGGGGCAGGGAGAGGGCTTGCTGGACCAGGGCCATCACGGTGGACTCCCTGGAGGAGGATGAGCCCCAGCAAAGGCACGGCGCTGATGGCACCGGGAATGGGACATGTGTTGTGAGGAGGAAACCAGCCCCTGCCTGGCAGCAGGGGAGGGCGGGAGACCCCCCCACCCCATGCTCACCGAGCTGCCCTGCAGCGCCTGCTGCAGGGTGGGCAGGTCGCGCGTGGCACACCAGGCCTCGGCGATGAGGCACTTGTGTGTGGTGCTCACGCTGCACTGGTTGAGGGCCAGGTACACGGCCTTCATCTTGCGGATCTGCACCTGCCAGGGCGGCAACAGTCTCTGCACCCGGCCCAGCACCTGGCTCAGGAAGCGCTCCGTCTCACCCAGGACCTGCGGCCAGAGCAGGCGGTCAGGAGGAGTGGCGGGGGGGGGGGGGGCAGGAGGAGCGGGGGGGGGGGAAGGGGGAGGGGTGTCCGGAGGGCAGGGGCAGGGGGAAGGCAGGGGTCCAGCCAGGCCACGGGCACCCACCTCCTGCAGCTCTTGGCTCTGCAGCTGCAGCTGCTGCAGCGCTGTGCGGCGGGCCTCCTCCTGCTCCACAAATGGGAAGACATGGCAGTGGAAGCTGGCAGGGAGGAGGGGGGGAGGTGAGGTGGGCACAGGGTCCAGGTCTTGCAGAGGCTGAGTCTAAAGGGAGCCCACAGGGCAGTGTGGCAGACAGAGCGGGCTCGGTGGAGGTGACACGCAGGGGCCTGGGCACAAGGGCAGCGGGTGGCCAGCCCCCCACCCGATGGGCGCTCACCAGTCAGTGATCTTGCGGATCTTCTGCCCGATCTGCTCGCCCCAGTAGGAGATGAGGAAGGTCATCCAGGTCGCAGGCTCACCCTGCCGGAGCGGGGCCCAGATCACCCTGCAGTCCCCGCTCCACCCAGGATGCACCCCAGCCTGTGTGCTCCCGGCTGGCTCACCGTCACGGGGTCCTCCAGCGGCTCCATCTCCCTGAAGCTGGCGATGAGGAAGCCGCGGCAGGCCCTCCAGAGCAGGCGCTCCAGGGCGGCGGCCTTGTGGGGTTCCACGGCACCTGCCACGAAGCTGCGGGGACGGGCGGGGCTGGGCAGGGGCTGCTCCGACCTCCCCCCGCCTCACCCGAGCCAGGCACACTGCCCCCGTCCCCACAGAGGAGGCAGGAGCCCACGAGGCAGGGCCAGAAGAGACCCCCAGGGGCAAAGGAAAGTCCAGGCCTGAGGGCGGCTGCAGAAGGGCCCCGGACAAGAAGTCCGAGCTGGCCTGCCTCACCCCTGCCCCAACCGGAAAGAGAGCGAAGCTGCCCCTCACTTACTTGACCCTCAGGTCCTGGTGCGGCCCCCCGGGGGACTGGAGCAGGGGGCTTCTCTCCAGGGGCCCATCTGTGTGGCTGGCTGCCAACTAGGAGCCGAGAGGCGCCATGAGTCCCGGCCCAGGTGGGGCCTGGGGCCCCCGCCCCTCCCTGCGCCCTGCCCAGGCCGGAGCTGACCGGGGGGCCGTGGCCCTGGCCCAGTACAGCCGAGTGGAGCTGCAGCTGGTGGAGCTGGGCCCGCAGGGCCTGCTGGTTGCCCCGCACGTCCCGGAGCTCCTGCGCTAGGCGATCCGTCTCCTCCTGGATGCGCAGAAGGTCGCGGGGCAGGGGCGCCGGCAGCCCCGCCTCGGGCACAGGCAGCGTCAGCCCAGCCCGCCGCACCTCCTCCTGCAGGAAGGCTGGGTGCAGAGGGACGGGCGTCAGGGGATCCCGCTCAGGGGCCACCACCAGCCAATGGCCACTATTAGCCAAGGGATGGCTAACACCTAGGGAATTCCAACTGCCTCCCCAGACTCCGCTGGCCACCAGCTAACTGATTCACTGCGTCTGAGATCCGGGAAAAACCTCAGGCTAAACCTCCATCCCTGCAGGTCTGCTCCGCCTCCCCCCGCCCTGGGGCTCTTCTGGGCTGCTCTCCGTCCCCAGCCCCTGGCCTGGGTCCCACAGCGGTCCCCCGGCAGGTGGCCCTAGCGCTGCAGGGGATGAGAACTTGCATGGAGGCCCACAGGGTACCTGCCTGACGACTTAAAACCTATCAGTCAAGCTAACCATTAAACAGACATGCTCTATCCTCCCACCTTGCAGGATCCTCCTAAGAGGGGTTTCCAGAATAGAACCCAGGGCAGGGGTCCCTCTTGCCCAGGTCCAAGAAGGAGCTGCTCTGTGGGGGCACCCGACCCAGGATCCTGGCCTCTGCCCACCCCAGTCCATCTGCAGCAGAGAAAGTTCTGTCCATGCTTCTCTCCTGCTTCGGAACCTATGGGTGGATCCTGGCGTCCAGAGGATGAAGTCCCGAGCCCTCATTCGGTATTCAAGGCCTCTTCCAAGCCAGGTCTGGCCTGGACCCTCTGCTCAGCTCACCCAAGAACACCCCAAAGATCCCAGCTGCCCTGTCCCGGCTCTGCAGGGCCTGGCCAGGACCTCCCTTCTCTGCCGTCCGCCTAGGCAACTCGGACTCTTCCTTTCAGACCAAGCTTGACTGGCGCCTCCTCCAGGAAGTGTGCCTGGGGTGTGGGCCCAGGGCCAACTCACCAAAGGTCTTCTCCAGCTCTTCGCAGCGACGAACATCTACCACGAAACGTCTCTGGAAGGCACTCACCGAGGCATTGAGCTGTGGTTGCCAAACGGAGGGGTCAGTTTTCCAGGCAGAGGGCCAAGGAGGTCCCCCCACCAGGGCCCAGGCCTGGCTCTCCTCAGGCCATAGCTGCCTCCCCTAGAAAAGTGCTGAGTACACTGTGACCCTCCAGATGCCCAGCTGAAGACACACCAGACCCCATGTGGCCTGAGAAGGGTGAGGCAGGGCCCAGGAGGCCTGGCTGAACCCAGGCTGGGGCAGGGTGGTCTCAGCCATGAGTAAAGCCGGCCTGAGAGCAAAGTATCTATGGCAGAGGTTGCCGGGATTCAAGCAGGGCCGGGGGTCAGTCTGGGGAAGATGGGCCACCATATGGGACACCCAAGGACGAGGCCTCCTCCCACGCCCACCCCGGCCCCACTCACGTCTCTGAACTCCACAAGGCCCAGCTCCCCAAGCTGGCTCACGCAGGCGTAGGCAGCAGCTGTGGGCAGGAAGAGCTGGACCAGCACCACCTCCTCACTCCGGAACATGGAGCCCATGGTCCTGCGGGGCCGGCAGGGGTGGGAGCTCAGGCGGGTGGGGTCACAGGCAGTTCCCCACCAGGTGTGAATTCTGGGTTCCCATGATCCTGCAAGGTACCGCTACCACCCCTATCTGACAGATGGGGAGACTGAGGCCCAGGATGGCTCAGCGGGGTGCTGAGGTCACACAGGAAGTAAACGGCACAGCTGACCTCACAGCCGGACCCACAGTCCAACGTCAAGCTCCTTCCCAGCTGGCTCTGCCCCGTCTGAGACCCCTGGCCCCCACCCCTAGTGGCTCCTGGGGACACTGGCTCTTCTCACACCTGGTCCCTGCTCCTGCTGTGCCCTCTCCGTGACCTGCCCTCACCAGAGATCCTACACATCCTCGGGGCCCCAGGCCAAGGGCCACCTCCAGCGCCGGTCACCTGACTGCCCTCGCCTTTCCACCCCGGGGAGCATCCTTGACAAGGAACAGCAGGGCTGAGGTCCTCCCCATCCCCGCAGGCAGCCAGGGCCCTCCTCCCTCCCTGCGGGTCTGTGGGCGCTGAGGGGTGGGGGCCTCCGCTGGGACTCGGGAAGGGTAGAGGGGACAGGCAGGGGGCGCTGAGGAAGCGGGACCTTCCCCTGAGGCCCGCGGGTAGGGGCCGAGGGAGGAGCCCTCCAGGTGTCGAAACCAGCAAAAGTGAAACTGTGGAAACTGAAATGGGCAGGAAGGGCCTCGCCAGGCCTTTGCTCAAACGCCGGCAGGGCAGGGGGAGGGCCAGGGTGGCCTCCCTGGGCCCTGGAGACGCCCAGCCCACAAGCCAGGACTCCGTGGCCACTGCCCTTGGGGCCCAGGGCCGGCCCCTTCCCCTCTGTGGGACTCAGTTTCCTTAGCTCTCAAATTGAGCGGGGGAGGGGAGGGGAGGGGACAGGAACAGGCCAGGGCCCCGCTGAGAGGGTGAACATCTGACACCCGGCCTGCTGTCTGGGCTGGGCTGGGGCCTGCCTAGTTGGTCACTTCCTCTCCTGGGTCTGGTTTACTTAAATGTAAATAGGAAAAGCAGCCCCTTCCCCAGCCCCGGGAGGAGAGAAGAGAAAATGCGGAGAGACAGCTGGGGGCTGTGGAAGCGCCAGGCCCTGAACAGGGAAGGGTGGGCAAGAGGGCCAGGGACCAAGGCTCTGAGCCCTACCAAGCTGTGATTAGCTGTGTGTTCTTTGGGGAGTCTCTCACCCTCTCTGGGCCTCCACTTCCTCTTTGGGTGAATGGGACTTGGCCACCCTGGCAGAGACAGGACCTAGGTGGGGAGATAAAAATAACCATGGCCCCCATGTAACTCCCTCACCCACAATACCTCATTTAAATCTAACAGCAATCTTTGAGGGAGGGGGCACTGTAGCCCTGTTTTATAGACAGGACCGAGCCAGGCAGGAGCCAGGCCCTGGGGCTGCAGGTTTGGAAGTCCCAGCCCACAATATGCGCTCAGGGGAGGGCTGTCCTCTGACCCAGGTACCCCGAAAGGCTGGGCTGGCCAAATGGCGGTTGTAGGGAGCTAGGTCTGGGGATCCAGGCGGGGCAGCAGCCCTGGGGCCTGGGCACGTCCCTTGGATGGGACAAGCCGTGGTGAGCACAGGGGTGCAGAGACCTGGGCAGATCCCTCCCCTGGCATTTCAGGCCTCCACTGTCTCATCCCCTCCCCCTCATCCTCCCTGGCCCCTTCCTGAGGCAGGGGCCACCCCAGCGACATTTACAGAACAAATGAAGGTGCCTCCGTCCTTCAGGGTCCAGACTCTAGTCACTCTGTGCCCCTCTCCTCCTGCTCCCTTGGGAGGCTGGAGGCTTAAGGCCAACTCCTCCAGAAAACCACCAGCTCTCTCCTCTGAGCCCCTGGCCCGCTACGATGAGCTGGGCTGGAGGCGAGGGTCTGTGCTCTCTTCTAGCTCCGCCTCTTCCTAGTTGGGTGGGCCTCAGTTTCCTCATCTGTAGAATGGGTCCCTCCCTCCCTGCCAGGAAGATGCAGCAGAGAACGCTCTGAGCACCACCTGGCCCAGCACAGCTGAGCTCAATACTGGTTGTTTGTTACAGGCTGCTAACACCCCCATTCTCCTCTTCTTTCTCCTCTTAGTCGCCTCTGTGGCCCCCAGCAACGTCTGACAGCCGCGGGCCGGCGGACTGAGCTGCCTCTACTGACCCAGCTAGTTGGGGGCGCCATGATCCCCCCCCTTCCCGGGGCAGTGGGAAGCGAGGGTGGCAAGCAGAGCTGGGGGCTCTGCAGCCCCCGGCTGGGGCACTCACCCCCGGGTCGGCCGCACGCGGCGCTGCTCGGCTCTGCTCTGCGATCCCGGCCGCAGCGCCCACGCAACTCACTTTCCGCGGCGGGCGGGGCCGGGAGGGGCGGAGCCAGGGAAGCTCCGCCCCTGGCCCGCCCCGAACACCCACCCGGCGTCCTGGGAGCTGGAGCGCGGGTGCGAGGCAGGCCCTGGGCTGGGATGGCCTGGCAGCCTCGCTTGCTCGCTCAAGGCTGGGAGACCGGAGCTGTGGGCCGCCTAATCCGGGCGAGGAGGCCCGAGACGGGAGCAGACACTGACCAGCGCCAACCGCGCACATCTCCGTGGCCGGGATGTGGGGAGATGCCCAGCCTAGGCCCAGCTCCGGGGCTACAGGGTGGGATCTCCACCATCTAGAGGGCTCACTGGGCCTATGGCTGATAAGACCCCAATACGCTCAGGCCTGGGGCCCAAGACCTACGTGTCCCCACCTCTGGGACCCCCTCCCCCTTGCGTGAGGCCACAGTTACACAGGTCCTTATAGCTTCCTGCTTCTGACCACCACCTTGGACTCCAGGTCCAGTGGTCTGGGCCTTTGGGTGGGTGGCTGCCCTTCTCTGGGCCTCTTTCCTCAATGGCAGCAGGACACCGAGGGCCAGGGCATGGGGCCCGCACCCAGCAGGCACTGGGCAATGCTCTGCCCTGGCTGTCACTCCTCCTGTGGCTGGATGTGGCCCCATGACCTTGCTCCTACTGAGCTCCATGCAGTTTGTCCTATCGCAGCACCCCCAACCTGGGGCTCACGACTGTCCAGGTGCCTGCACTCTGGACAGGCCAAGCCTGCACCCGCTGGGGCCCCTCAGCTCTGGTGATTCTTGAACCCCGACAGGGCAAGGGCCTGTGAGAGGTGGGGGGAGGGTGGGCAAACGGAGCCCCAGAGCTGGGGGCTGGCAACTGAGTCACAGCCAAGGCTAGTGTCTTCAGAAAAGTGGGAGACACTTTCTGGGGCACGGTAGGGCTATTTTCAAGGAGTAACCTCGACACAACCAAACTGAGTACCAGTGGGGGCCTCGGGTCAATACTTCCTGTTCAGGGCAAACTGGAACTCTATCATGTTACAAAATGGCGTTAGAGCTGCACTCTGACCCAGCAGTAAGGGAGAGAATCAAGTCAGGAGCTGGATAGACTCATCCATTTTATTATTATTATTATTTTTTTGGCTGTGCCGCATGGCATGTGCCATCTTAGTTCCCCAACCAGGGATCGAACCCCACAACCCCTGCACTGGACGTGTGGAGTCTTAACCACTGGACCGCCAGGGAAGTCCCTAGACTCATCCACTTTAAATGAAAGTATTCTATTTACCTGCGTACAGATATAGGCTTCATGTCAAGCATCTAGTGCTGGTTATGTGTGGGAAAAGCGAAATTAGAGGCGATTTAGGATTTTAAAGCCTGCCTCTTTTTTTTTTTTTTTTAATAGGGAGCATTTTCTTTTTTCAAATTTTTTTTTTATTCATGGCTGTGTTGGGTCTTCGTTTCTGTGCGAGGGCTTTCTCTAGTTGCGGCAAGTGGGGGCCACTCTTCATCGCGGTGCACGGGCCTCTCACTATCGCCGGCCTCTCTTGTTGCGGAGCACAGGCTCCAGACGTGCAGGCTCAGTAATTGTGGCTCACGGGCCCAGTCGCTCCGTGGCATGTGGGATCTTCCCAGACCAGGACTCGAACCCGTGTGCCCTGCATTGGTAGGCAGATTCTCAACCACTGCGCCACCAGGGAAGCCCTAAAGCCTGCCTCTTACAACCGGGCTTGTTTTTGGAGAGCTCCTGCCCCCAGCAGCCAGCAGGACTAGTGGACACTCCCCGGGCTCAAGTCTTCCTTTCTGGTCCTGCACTTCTCACCTCTGTGCCATTTTGTGGGTTCAAAGGGCCCCAAAACCTTGGCCAGTGGTGGGGCCCATACAAGTCCTGGGCCACTTCTGCATCAGGAGATGGCCCAGCCTGGCCTGGTAAGTAGGTCCAGGTGTCAGCAAGGGATCTGAGAAAAGGGGCTCCCTGGTAATGAGCTGGGTAATCTGGGTTTCTTTGCTGCAGGCCTTCTCAGAGCCTTGAATGTGCTATCATGCAGTGCCTGTCCCAGAGGGGAGAGGCACTTGGGGCATTTCCCACACTTACTGGTCCATAGAACACCCTTCCAAGAAGCATCTTGGGAGATCAGTGTTTTGTAAAAAGCACTTTTGGAAATAATGGAGAAAGGGAACTCCGAGATCTCTCGGGCCTGAATTAGTTTTTTCATCAGATGTGTGCTGTGTGATCCTGAACAAGACTCTTCACCCCTCTGAGCCAGTTTCCTCACTGCTGAGAACGAATTGAAATCCTCTCACACCTCTTAGCACCAAGTTAGAGGGGGTTGTTTTTGGCTATTGTGCTGCCACTGGGCTTGCGTGTGGCCCCAGAAGGAACCACATCACTTGGCTGAGACTGCAAAGCAGGAAGTCCTGAGCAGCAGAAGCCAAGCCAGCAGCCTAGTCTGGGGAACCTGGGGAGAAAAGGGGATGTGGCTGGAGGCGAGGCAGAGCCAGCTCACAGGCAGCAGGGCCTGTGTCACCCCCTCGTGACTGTCACCCCCCCCCCCCCCGGGGCAGGCTTTCCCTGCCTCCCAACAAGGATGCCCTGGCCTTTCCAAGTTCCTGCTCTTGATGTATTTCTGCCTGCGGCCTTGGGAGAGGCTCTAGGTCCTCAGGGTCTCAGCTGTGGGTGGCCCTCAGGAGAGGGCAGGCCCCAGCCCCACCCCTTGGGCACACAGGATTATGGGAACAGTGG
The DNA here is from genome assembly GCF_965194805.1 of Balaenoptera borealis. Taxonomy (NCBI): domain Eukaryota; kingdom Metazoa; phylum Chordata; class Mammalia; order Artiodactyla; family Balaenopteridae; genus Balaenoptera; species Balaenoptera borealis. The sequence goes on from NC_138868.1 coordinate 5,218,137, forward strand.
ACCTGGGCCGACCTCCAGCCTGCGGAGCCTTGGGGAATATGCCCAGGAAGATGTGTGGGCCACACGCTGCCACGGGCCGGGGCCCAGCCACGGGGAGGGCCTGGCAGGTCCCACAGAGTCGCGCAGGAGGGCGACTCTGTCCGAGGACCTGGTCCAATGCAGGAAGCCACAGGCCGTGGTCAGGCCGCGGACGGTCTTGGCCTGGACAGCGGACTGCTGACAGAGGCGGTGGGCAGGTCAGAGCTTTTTATTGGGCAGAAGGGGACCTCGGGCCAGCCGGCGGGCCGGTCACCGGTAGAGGTAGTCGGCCTGGATGTTGGCGGCGATCTCGGCCTCCCACTTGTCCCCGTTGTTGAGCAGCTTCTCCTTGTTGTAGAGCAGCTCCTCGTGCGTCTCCGTGGAGAACTCGAAGTTGGGGCCCTGCGAGCGGGGGAGCAGGCGCAGCCACGTCAGGCCCCTCCGAGGAGCTTCCGCCCCGGCCTCCCCCGCCGCGGGGCCCGCTCACCTCAACGATGGCGTCCACAGGGCAGGCCTCCTGGCAGAAGCCGCAGTAGATGCACTTGGTCATGTCGATGTCGTAGCGTGTGGTCCGGCGGCTGCCGTCGGCCCGAGGCTCAGCCTCAATGGTGATGGCCTGGGGGGTGGCACAGGGTACTGTCACCTGCCAGCCACGCTGGCCCCAGACACAGGATCCAGCCCCCGCCACGGCTCATTCCCACTCCTGGGGGACTGGCCCCCCGGGGCCTACAGCGCGGACCCTCTGTCATCCACTCTTGGCCCGCGTGTACCTTTCCTGACCCCTCTCCTAACAGGCCACCCGGTGCGGCTGTGACGTCGGCCTCTGAGCGCTTGCCCTAGCTGACATTCTCTTGTTTGTTAACTGCCAGCACCTCCTGCCTGAGAACGTGAGTCCCACGAGGAGAGGGCCATTGCCTGCCTTGTTCACCATAGCACCTGCAGCCCCAAGGGGTTCCACCCCATAAAAAAAATGCCCCATTACTGTCGGTTGTATGTTGAACAACCTTCCCAATTACATCTAGTTATCCCCATTTAATGGATGAGAAAACTGAGGCTCAGAGAGGTTGAGGGGTTTCCCAAAGCCACACAGTAAGTGAGAGGCAGAGCCCAGACTCAAACACAGGTCCTTAACTCTCACTTCCTGGGCGCACACTTGCACCAGCTGGGGGAGGGGGTGGCCTGGGGCCTCCCACAGCTGGGAGGACCTTCAAAGGGATGTGGCAAAGGCCCTCAGATGTCCCCAGGAGTGTAATGCCCACCACTCACAGTGGGACCTTTGGCTAGTAGCCTCATCTCTTTGTGCCTCAGTTTCCTCATCTATAAAAATGGGGATAATAATCTCTACCTCCTAGAGTTGTTGCAGAGATGAGTCACGAGTTTGGCTCAGTGCCTGGTCCACAGCCGGCACTCACTGTCTGGATGCCACCACTGTTATTATTTTTTCGGGGCTCTCCTACGTGCTCCAGGTCGGTGGCTAGACTGGGGACAGCAAGGCCACAACCCGTGGCCTGCAGGACCTGGGAGTGGTCTAGGAAATGAGGCAGGTCGTGGACAGGAGCCATCCTGAGTCACAGAGATGCGGCCTGGAGCAGCCGCTGGGAGGGGGTCGCTGTGTGGACAGTGAGGACCCCCGAGCCTGCTGGGCTCCTGCCAGGCACATCCACCAGCCCAAGAGCCCCAGCTGTGTCTTTCTGTTTCTGCACTAACAGGCCGTGACTCCAGGCAGTCCGTGCGGGACCCTCCGACAGAACCAAATGCCAGGGGCTCAAAGGAGCAGCAACCGGGGGCAGTGAGGGCCTTGGCTGTGGCACACGTGTCCCTGGGTCCGGTCCTGTGACGGGCACACAGGCAGTGCTCCTGAAACTGCTGCTGCATCCGGGTGAAAGTGGAGACCCTCAGGTGCCGCCTCGTGGCTCGAGGCCTGGGTTTCACGCCCCCGCCCAGACCCCCAGGGGCTGGACCCACGTGCGTCACGTGGCCTGCTTAGGGCCGGAAGCTTCCCTCCCCTGACTCACTGCCTCTGCGTCGGCCCCCATTCACGGGGGGAAGTGGCTCAGAGCGGGAAAGCGACTTTCCGGGGACACACACCCAGCAGGGGGGGCAGAGTTCGGGCCCAGGGCTGCCCGCTTCACTCTCTCTGCAGCTGGCTGTGGCCTCCCTCTCCCAGTGGCAGGGGCCGGGGGCGGTCAGGTGGGGTCAGGGGCTCACCTGGGCTGGGCAGACGGCCTCGCAGAGCTTGCAGGCGATGCAGCGCTCCTCCCCGGACGGGTACCGGCGCAGCGCATGCTCGCCGCGAAAGCGCGGGCTCAGTGGGCCCTTCTCGAATGGGTAGTTGATGGTGGCTGGCTCTCGGAACAGGTAGCTCAGGGTCATGCCCAGGCCTGGGGGCGGCACAGGCACGGTGGGAGGGGGCCCTCCTCCCTAACACATCTGTGCCCCCGACCAGCCGGCCTCTCCCCTCCCCCCAGGGCCCACCTCGGATGAGCTCGGTCCACAGCAGGGTCTGAGCTGCCCGGTCGGTCACCGACTTCATGTCCATTGAGGGCTCCCGCATGTTCACATATTCTGCAGGGGAGGCGGGCAGAGAGGCCGTGGCAGGAGGCCTCACACAGGCCCTCCCCAAGGACTCCAGCTCAGGGAGATGAGGCCTGGCCTCCTTCTAGGTGCAACAGCTGGGCCCCCCAGGGGTTTGTTCATTCACCAAACCTCCCGCGCCTCAGTGAGCACCCTCGAGGCCAGCCTCAGGCCCTGGGCAGTCCTCGCCTGCTTCTCCGTGTGCCTGTGTGGCCACCCAAGCCAGGAGTTGATGGGGGTTGGAAGGGGCTCGGGCGCTGGGGTCCTGATGAAGAGGCACAGCTCCCAGGGCTCACACCTGGCAGCTCCCTCCTTGTCCCACACGGGGAAGGTCTGAGATCACACGGTGTGGCCACGTGGAAGGCCCTCCACCCCCTGCAATGACAGACCCTGCCCCCAAGAATCATATTCAATCTTGATCACCATCCTCTTTTTACAGAGTGGAAACTGAGGCTCCGAGAGGGCGAGCCCCCAGCAAAGCCAGGACCAGGACCCAGGCCTTCTCCCCTGCCTCTGGCGGGACCTTGATCAGAAAGCCTGAGGCTTGAGGCGCCCCGGGACTCACTGTAGGTGGCTGCCACTGTGCTTCTGTGGAGGCTCCGGCCCCTGGGATGCCCTGCAAGGAGAGGGGTTACGCTGTGCAGATGCGACCTCATGCTAGGAGGCTGGGCCCCTCACACCCACGAAAGGCTCCCTTGGTCCTACCTGCACGTGCGGCCTGGGCCAGGGCCCGAAGCAGCATGGGCGTGGTCAGGCAGCGCATCTGTGGGCATGAAGAGAGTGAGGCATAGGTGGGTCTCAGACAGGCATGGTTCCCCACCCCCACCCCCGGGAACCGGAGCATTTGCAGGAGCCTTGACCCTTGACCCCAGTGCCACTGTGTCAGCTTGTCCCTGCTCACCCCCATTCCTGTCAGAGGCACAGACGGGTTTCCTGTTCCCAGGTGCAGCCCCTCCCGGCCTCCAACCTGACCCAGGTTAACACTGCCAACTGCCACTGGCGTTTATTCAGAGCTCACCGTGCCAGGCACTGTGCTAGGGGTCACGCGCACTGTCACTTTATCCACATGAGGACCTCAGAGGGAGGCACAGATGAGAAGCCACAGCTCAGTCGTGTTAAGTGACTTGCCCAAAGTCACACACTGAGGGGGGTGGGACCAGGATGTGAACCCAGGCCAGACCCCTCCCTTTACACCCCCAGCCCTCCCCTGCTGAACCTTTTAAAGGCTTAAATAACCCTCAAGATCAAATTCCTCTCCCCAGCATCAAGGTCCTTCTGGAACTGTCTCCCAGCCTGCCAAGTGACCTTGGGTTTTCTCACTTGTGAAATGGGAGGTCACGAGAATGGAGGCGGCTCGAAGATGCCAAGGGTTTAGCCCAGAGCCTGGCACTTAGCCGGAGCCCAAAAGTGCCCCTCTCGTGACCTGTGACCTCTAACGGGACCATTTCTTTTGACCGCTGACTTAAGTGCCAGGCGCCCAACCCGGCTCCTTCCCCGACCTTCCTCATGACCTCTGACCCGACGGGCGCAGGAGGTGCATATGCGCCCTGAGGGTGCCGGTTTCCCGCCCGCTGCACGCTCAAGGACACAGAGGCCGCGGGTCCTGAGCGGGCCGAGATAAAGCCCTGGCGCGGAGCCGGCGGAGCCAACGGGGGCCGCACACTCGACCCCGATGCCGCGCTGCCCAGGCTGGGCCTTAACAGCTGAGCCCCGAACACCCACCTTGAATCGCTGCCTCTCCTTCCAGGGCCGAGGGTTCTGTCCGTCGAGAGGAGGAGCCTACATTCTGGGATGCTGCCATTGGGCGCGGACTCTTCATGGTGTGGTCTGATTGGCTGGTGGCGCAGCCGAAAGAGGCGGGATCAAAAAAATCTTTTCTCCGATTGGCTAGGGGAGCAGGCAGGCGCTTGAAGTGGTGTAGAGCGCCGCCGGGTTGGGTGCGAGAAGCTAGTGAGCCGGGACTCCCGAGCACTTGGAGGCGGGACATCCGAGGCGTGGTTTAAGGTTGCGGCTCATGAAGGACCCGGCGCCCTGGGCCGGAGGATACCTGCTCGGCCTCGGCGGGGCGTGTGTGATAACGGTGATGAGAATCGTAGCCTGTGGTGATTCCGCGCGGGAGCCATGCCTACTCTATGCTAAGCCTTCATCCTGGCGTCTTCATTTAATCCTCCCGGCAGCCCTGTGGGGAGGAACGATTATTCTCGCTTTATAGATGGGGAAACTGAGGCACGGACTTGTGTAGTAACTTGGCCCAAGCCTTAGATCTGCGAAGTGCGGCCGCCTGAACCACTCCTGGATCTGTATGACCCGGTAGCCCCGTCCCTCAACAGCCCCCAAACCCGTGTTTCCTCCCAGTGAATTGTGTGGCAGAGGGACCCCAGAGGCTGCGGACACTGAGAAAGCCCCTGAGGCCGCCTGTGTGTTGGGGGGAGTGGAAGGTGGTCAGGGAGGGCTTCCTAGAGGAGGTGATATCCAAGCAGAGCGCAAGGAGGAGTCGAGCAGAACCAGAAGGGCCAGAGAGCATGCCCAGCTCCTGTGCGGAGGTCCACCAGAGAAGGAGGACACATCCAGTGCATTAGAAGAGGACAAGGATTGGGGGGGGGGGTGGCGTGCACAGGGCTGTGCGGAGCCTCCCAAGGATTGTTATGAGTCCAGACTTGTGAGCCAGGGGAACCACTGAGTTCAGGCTGAGGGCTAGTATGGTCCAGTGGGCTTTGGGAAGATCTCTGAGGGGAAGGGCTGGGCCCCGGGGTAAGAGGGTAGGTGATGGATGGCCCGGGGCCCAGCGATTAGTGTGTGGATTGGAGAAGTCTGCGGTATTTTATAGAATCATCAAGAATTGCTCAAAGATGGGACTTGGGAGGTGAGAAGGGAGTGTCTAGCAGGAGGCCCGGGAGTTTGGCTTTGTGGCTGAGTGGATGGGGGATCACTGCATGGCATGGGGGCCCAGGAGGACAGGGAAGAGGAAGAGTCCAGTGTGGGACACGGTGAGGGGAAGGTGCCCAGGGCCAGCCACCTGGGGGACAGGAGCCAGTTCAGAGCTCCTAAGAGGCCCGAAGTGAAGGGAAGGGAGATCCTACCGTGGGCATCTCATCAACCTGACCTGGAGGGAGAGGTGCGGAGAGAGTAGAGGGAAGCAGCCTCCCCCCTCCCAAATGAGGAGACAGGACGCCTGGAGCCTGGAGTCGGCAATTAAGCTCCAACATTTAATCCTCACGGTGATCTCAGGAGGTGTTAATCACCTCCTCTGTGCAACAGATAGGGAACAAGGCTCAGAGAGGGCAGGGACGACCCAGGTCACAGCAGGCCCGCAGTGTGTCATGGACTAGATGCCAGGACCCCTTCTGCACCCTCCACAGAAAGGGGGGTCCTGAGAGGTGCCCACATCTGCCCTCGTCTCCCGGAACACAGGTGGCCAGCGTGGGAGCGGGAGGGCAGGTTACTGCACTGTTTCCCATGCTCCCAAACCTTGGCCCATCCTGGCTGGGGGGCAGCTTAGGGCCTGAAAAGAGAAGCCCCAGGAGGGAGGAGGGCAAGCACTGGTCTGGGCCGTGGCCCCGGCAGGTGTTTTCCTCCTGTGTCGTGGATCCCAGGTCGTGTCTCCACCAGCCTCAGGTGGCCACGGCAGCGGAGGACGCGTAGACATAAGCTGGGAGGGATGCTCGGAGCCCCTGTGCGTGGGTTGGCTCAGAGCAGGGCGCAGCTGCAGCTGCGGGTCTCCATCGCCATGAGCAGCACACTCAGGTTGCGGGGAGTGTGGGGCGGGTAGCGGAGAGCGTAGACCTTCTCCAGCCCAGGGCGGCGCAGCAGGCAGGCGCGGTGGTGGGAGAAGGTGTCGAAGGAGAACTTGCCGTGGTAGCTGCCCATCCCACTGGCGCCTGTACAGTGACAGAGAACACAGCAGTCAGGCCCCCAGTGGCCAGCCGAGGAGCGTCAGACAGACCTGGGCTCTGCCAGTCACACAGTATGACCTGGGTGGGCTACTTCACCCCCCGAGCCTTGGTTTCCCCAGCTGTAAAGTGGGCTAATCATGAGATGCTGTGGGTAAAGGGCTTAGCCCTGAGCCTGGCCCCAGCACCCACTCAAATAAATATTGGGGACAGCAGGTGCTGGGGCACGATGGGTAGACAGTGGCCAAGAGTGGATTCTGGGGGGTGGGGGATGTATTGGGAATTTGGGATTAACAGATACACACTACTCTATATAAAATAGATAAACAAGGACCTACTGTATAGCACAGGGAACTATATTCAGTATCTTGTAATAACCTATAATGGAAAAGAATCTGAAAACAAGAGCGTGTATATATATATAACTGAATCACTGCTGTACACCTGAAACTAACACAACATTGTAAATCAACATTTTCAATTAGAAAAAAAAGAGGGAAAGTAAAAAAAAAAAAAAAGTGGATTCCAGGGCAGCTGCCCAGGGTTGAATCTCAGCTCTGAAGTAGCCATGTCACCTTAAGCAAGTGACTTCGCCTTGGTCTCCTCTGTGACATGGGGTGACAGGGGCACCCACCTTCTAGAGTTACGGGGATTGGGCAAGTGTTCAGACCCATAGATACAGTAAGTGCTGTGTTGTTATGAGTCGCAATGTCCAGGTAGGGAGGCAGTCAAGGACCCGGCAGTGGGAAGTCCAGGGGACCCAGCCTGGTGGAATCAGGGGTAATCCAGGAGGGCTTCCTTGAGTGGGTGAGGCCTGAGGGATGTGGAGTTGACCAGATAAAGTGGGTGTGTGGGGCAAGAGGGTCCCAGGCTCGGGGACAACTCAGGGAGCCTTGGAGGTGGCTGACCGTGGTGTGTTGGGACTTGGGCAGAGTTCTGTGTGTCTGGGGCAGCAACCAGGGAAGCGGGGAAGGAGGCGGGAGCAGGACTCCATGGCCAGACCAGGAAGGGCGGCCTCAGGAAGCTGAGTCAGAGCCCTGGCTCCGTCTGAGGGCCTGGGCGCCGTGGAAGGCTTTGTCAGGGAAGCAGCAGGACCAGATTGCCCCGCAGACAGACCCCCACGCTTCCCTGAGGGGGGGGTGCTGGGGAAAGGGGTTCCAGAACCGGGGACAGCAGCGGTGCGCAGCCCTGGACCTCCACCACCACAGCATCGATCTCAGCCTGCCGTGTGCTCCTGTGACACCAGCCGCTCCCCAGGGAGGGTCCAGGCCCACCAGGGCAGCCCGCCAGGACCTGCTGGTCATTGACTCTAGTGCCAGGTGTGGGCAGGTGGTGGGACCGCAAGTCTCTGGCCCTCTCGTCCTCTGAGGAGGAGGTGGGCTCAGAGAGGGGAAGTGGTGGCCTCACACCACACAGCCGTCAGGCTTGCTGGGACCAGCCTCAGAGGCCAGGACTTCACAGCGGTACTGGGGGCTGCTGGGGCTTGGTGGAGGGGGGAGCCGGCAGGAGCCCCTGTCTCCTGTGCGACATGCCGAGCATGGGACAGAGGGGACACAGGAGGGGTTAAAGGAGCAGCATGTAGCCTCACTGTGGAGTAAAGAGAACACCCAAGGCCGCCCTGCATGCGCTAAGCCCTAGCAATCACAGTGATGTTTAAAAAAAACCTAAACTGTGTATCTGTGGGTCCACCTACATATGTACGTGCAGAGACAGGTATGGAAGGTTCCGCCTCAGACTCTGCAGAGGGGAGCAGGGTGAGAGATGACGGTAAGAGATGGCATGGCTCTGCCGGCACGTACCCACTCCTCCGAAAGGCAGGCTGGCGACAGTCATGTGCATGAAGCCGTCGTTCCCACAGAAGCCCCCACTGCTGGTCTGGGCCAGTACCCGCTTGACCACCTGGGAGAGAAGCAGCTATGAGGCTGGTGGCGGAGCTGCCGGGGCCGCGGGGGCTCTGTCCGGCCCCCTCAGGGCCCTGGGACCCTCTGCAGGGTCTGAGGCCACCGTGAGGGCTGAAGGGGGTGGCTGTGGAGCAGCCTGCCACCCATCCCCAACTGGAGACGTGTTTCTTGAGCGTCCCTTGCTTGTGGCCCATGCAGGTGACTGTGGACACAGACTCAGGCCTGATGGGGAGGCGGGAAACCCAGCATCCTCCTGGGGACGTGGAGGGTGCAGGGTGAGGGGCGGGCAGTCAGGGAGGCGTTCCCGGGAGGGATGTGAGGTGCCTGCTGAGTCTCAAGGGGGGGCAGAGATGAGTAGGAGGGCCCCCCAGGCAGAGTGAAGGGCAGGTGGGGAGGCCAGGGGTGGGGTGGGGGCAGGGACGCAGCGGGGGGCCTGTGTGCAGCACAGGGAGGACATTGAGATTTGGGTTTTGGAAACATGAACTTGATCCTTGCTTGACTTAATGAAGGCCTTTCCTCTTCAGTCTGTAGGTGTATTTGAAGAATGAGGGCGGTGGGGTGGGGTAGTGGGGGGACTTCCCTGGTGGTACAGTGGTTAAGAATCTGCCTGCCAATGCAGGGGACACGGGTTCGAGCCCTGGTCCGGGAAGATCCCACATGCTGCGGAGCAACTAAGCCCGTGAGCCACAACTACTGAGGCCCTGCGCGCCTAGAGCCCGTGAGCCACAACTACTGAAGCCCACGCGCCTAGAGCCCATGCTCCGCAACAAGAGAAGCCACGGCAATGAGAAGCCTGTGCACTGCAATAAAGAGTAGCCCCCGCTTGCCGCAACTAGAGAAAAGCCCACATGCAGGAACGAAGACCCAGTGCAGCCAAAAATAAATAAATAAATTTATAAAAAAGAAGAAGAAAGGGGGAGGAAGAGATTAGTAGACACTAAACAGTAATTGCACGAAAACTTGGCTATAGTTAGTTGCAACGTGTGACCCTCAGGTAACAGCTAGGTCGAGGCTTGCCTGCTGGTGGGTGGAGTGGACCCCCATCCGCTGACTCAGAAATCCCAGGGAGGGGCAGGGGACCAGGGCTCATTCTTGGGCCTGCATGTCCTGGTCATTCATCCTCCCCCAGTCATGCCATCCCATGTCGTGTGTGCCTTCCATGAGCCAGGCAGAGAAAGGGGACACTGCCGCCACCAGGCCATGATGATGCAGAAGAATGGAGGTGGGGCTGACCTAGAGGGGACACTGGACCCTAGAGAAGACCCTGGGGAGCCGCCCACTAAAGGCCCAGGAGAATGTGGCCTAGACTGGAGGGCAGGGGGAGGCCCTGCTGCCCCGAGGAGAAAGGAGAGGGACAGAGCCAAGACAACACCACCGTCCCAGAGCTCCTATGACTGTCCCCGAGGGACCAGGACCCCCTCCCCTCCTGCCAGGCCCCTTGGTCCACTCTGGTCCTGGAGCCACCTCACCGTCTGCTGACCTCACTCCACCCTCCACTGCTGCCACCTGCGCCCACCTCTGCCCAGCCCCACCTGGTTGCTGTTGGAGAAGGCGTACAGGGCCAGGGGCTTCTCCCGACGGTTGATGAAGTCGATGGCCTCGTCCAGGCTCCCCACGTTCATGATGGGCAGGATGGGCCCAAAGATCTCCTCCTGCATCACCGGCTCTGTCTCCTGCACGTCCACCAGCACCGTGGGAGCTGCCCGGGCACAGGGCACGGCTCAGCCCCAGGGGTGGGGCCTTGGGCAGGCAGGGCTCAGGGCCCCAGGGCCCCAGGGCCCCAGGCTCAGGGACGTTCTGGGGAAGGTGATCTCCCCACAGCCCCCGGGAAGTGACCTTGAGGGGCTCCCCAGCCTGACCGGGGCCCGTGGGGCCCAGAGAGCCCCTGAGCCTTGGTCTTACAGTCAGAGGGTGACCGGACCCGAGGTCCCAGGTCCCAGCCTGTTGGGGAGCAGCGCCACCCTCTGAGCCGTTCGGCCCAGGAAACTGGGGCTGCTCTGTTCACAGCATAGGGGATGCTCAGGACGGGCTGTTGAAGTTCAGAACCAGGAACCGTGGGCTCATAGCACCTGGGGTCATGACCCCCTGGAGCAGCAGAGCTTGGGGCTGAAGTTTGGAGCCTGAGCCCTAGAACTCTGGGGTCTGAGCTTGGAGAATCCAGAGCCTGGGCCAGAGTGCTGAGTCGTGGGGTCACAGGCTCAGACACGGCAAGGCGGAACACTAGTGTCACAGAATCGTGGCACCAGAGCCGTGGACCAGGCTGGGCTCTAGCAGTGGGGTCGGGGAGCCTCAGGGCCCCAGGTTACAGGCTGGGCCCAGACTCGGGGCCCAGCTGTGGCCCCCAGCGTGGAGGGGCCGTAGCTGGGGTGGGCTGGGAGTGGGGCACAGTGGCAGGGAGGGCGGGACTCACCGATGTAGCAATCGCTTTCATCACTCTGGCCCCCGATGGCCACTCGGCCACAGCTCAGCAGGCCCCGGAGCCGCTGGAAATTCTTCTCACTGACGATGCGGCCCAGGTCTGGGGAGCTCTGGGGGTCTTCGCCATAGAAACGGGTGATGGCACTCTGCAGGGCGGGCAGCAGTCGAGCCTGCATTTCGGGGCTGCACAGGATATAGTCGGGGGCCACGCAGGTCTGGCCGGAGTTGAAATAGCGGAAGAAGGCCACGCGGTTGGCCACGGTCTGGGGGTCGCAGTTGTCGTCCACGTAGCAGGGGTTCTTGCCCCCCAGCTCCAGCGTGACGGGCGTCAGGTGCTTGGCGGCAGCAGCCATGACGATCTTCCCGACTCGGGGGCTCCCTGGGGTGGAAGGAACCAGAGTGGCTCTCGGTCACTTGGACCAGGCGGGATGGCCTCAGCCCAGGGCTGGGACCCCTCAAGGGGGCTCACTCCCTGCCCTGCGGCTCCCTGGAGAGGCAGTAGAGCGGAGGGTGGGGCAGGGGTGGGGGGGCGAGAGTCACCCTCACCTGGCTTTTCCTTGTCAGTTGCTGCTGCACTGGGACCTTTTTCAGGTCGTCCCCCCTCCACTTCCTCCCACCCTCCCCCACCAGCCCCACACAGTGGAAGGTCCCCGAGGAGCTCTGCCCACAGCTGCAAGCCAGGCCCGGCTCCCTCTCCTGACCTGCCCAGGTAGACACCCAGGAACCCCCCGTCTCCCTGCTTCTGATCCCAGCTGGGCCTGCAGGCGACTCTTTCTGACCTGCCGCCCGAAGTCCCTCCCCACCCTCCACTCTCCTCTGAAAGTGACTCCTATGGGCCGGCTCCAGCTCTAGCTGGTCCACATTTGGGTCTCCCCTCCCTGACCTAACCTGGCAGCCGAGGCGCCCTCCACACCCGCCGTCTGCCCCCGCTTCCTCTACGTCCCCACCTCTCCTCTGGGCTGGTGTCCTGGGTCTCACTGTCCCCTCCTCCACTCAGCCACCCCCAAACACTCCTGACAGCGCCCCCAGGCCTCGAGACACTCTTGCCCATGCCTGGCCCAGGGTCCCACGCTGCCATTTCTGTCGTGATGACCCTGGCCTTTCTCGCCAGCCACCACGGCCCGAGGGAGCCCAGAGCCCAGTCACCCCTCTGGTCTCACTTCCTCCTGCTTCCCTGCCCTCGTTCCCTCCCATCCAGGCCCCCGTGTCGGCTGAGCCTGCCCCAGGGGCCTCCCCCTACCACGGCTCCTTCCTTAGTTCTTCCTATCTTTGTTCAAACACCTCCTTGTCTGTCAGGCCGTCCTGACCACGCCCACAACTGAATTCCCCACCTCCACCCTGATCACCTTTGCAGGGGCTCCAGGACAGTGTAGGAGGCTTTGTCTTCCTAGCCCTGCTTTATCCCAAGGCCTCGCGGTGCCCGCCTGCGCTCTCAGTAAACATTCACTGAGTGAGTGAGTGGATGTTGCCCAGGCCACATGCTGTGACAAAGGCTTTCATTCATTCATTTGTCCTTAAGACAGGCCTGTGACTTGGGGATGGCCCCTATCATACCAATAAGGAAACTGAGGCCTGGAGAAGTCAGGAGATTATGGCAGAGTAGCTTCTGGCGGTCCATCGGCCTCTGCACAGACTGCCTCGGGGACCTGGTGTAGAAGCTGGCCTCCGGGGGTCTGCCTGCCTTGCCTCTGCACCCTCGGTCCTGGGGGGCCAGGGCCCAGAGTCCACCGAGCTTCGGGGTGTGATGGTGGAGGGTGGTCAGGCCCCACCCCCGGCTTCCTCCTCCTGGTGCTCCCACCCCCTGGGAATCCGTAGGAGCAGCTGAGGACCCTGGCCCCTCTGCTCCCACAGTCGCCCTCCCTGTCTGTTAAGGTGGCGGCTGGCAGGCCTTGTCCTGGGCTCGTGGCAGGGTCTGGGCAGCAGAAAGGCAGAGACGGCACGTCCCCTGCTCTGATGGGGACGAGGTGTGCAGCACAGGAGGCGGGTCTGCTCCTCCCTCCCCCAGGGCCTCGTCTTGTCTGTATCCTCCGCCCTTCCATCTCTTCTGGAAGCTCCGTCCTGGTCACTGGAAGCTAGGTGGTGTCTGGACCACATGGGCACATGTCAGGGTGATGGCAGGTGACCTCTGGGAGCAAAATACAGCCTGCCCCAATCCTGGCCAGTGCAGTGGGCACTGCATCTTTTTGTCACCCGAGCCCCCAAACCCTCATCTGTCCAGCCCTCCAGAAGGGCCGTGGGCTCCTGAATGAGTGCCTGGCACAGCGGGAGCTCAGCCAGGGCAGGTGCTGTGATGTGTGAGATTGTGAGTGGTGGAGAGGCCTGTTTCCGGGATGGGGCCCATCCCTCCCAAGGGTCCCCAGGGGCCCGGGGCTGCTCCCCAGCCTGCTCAGGGAGCGCGGAGCAAGCTCGTCCTGGGGCCGAGAGCACCACCCAGCACTTGCCCCAGTCTGCATCGTCCCTGGCTGGCTGTCTGCTTCTGTTCCTTGCAGCCCCTCTCAGAGTTGGAGATGAGACCCCTGAGGGTGGGGCTGGGCTCAAGCCTCTCACCTCTCCCATCCTGCACAGCCCCCAAACTGGCGCCTCACCTGTGAAGAAGATGTAGTCGAACTTGTGCTCCAGTAGCTGCCCGGTCTCCTGGGGCCCGCCCAGCACCACGGCGAAGCAGCTCTGCAAGGCAGACGGGCGGAGGGCTCCCTCTGGGACCCCAGCCTGAGAGCCCACAGGGCACCTGCCTGCCTGCCTGCCTGGGACGGCTCCCCCCTTGCCTGGCCTGACCCACAGGTGCCAGGGCTCCAGGTGGGCTGGGTCGGGCGGGGAGCGGGGAGCTCCCCAGGGGCACTGGGCACAGGCAGTCCCAGCCCAACAGGTGTAAGGTTGGGGCCTGGCGGGTTTGGGGTTGGGACTGAGGCCGGGGCTGGGCCAGCAGGGCTGACCAGAGACAGATAGGGACCCCTGGGGGACAGGCCCCACCCCTCTGTTTCACTCAGAGGGAAACAGGCTGAGAGGGGCGGTGACCTGGCCAAGGCCACACAACCCAGAGGGGGCAGGACTGAGGCTGGAACTCACGTCCTGTCTAAGGAGCCACGCCAAGGGCTGCCCGGCCCAGGGGGGCCTGCTTAGCCCTGCTCAGCCCCAGTGTAGCTGCTTGGTCTGTACCTGGCCCTGCTCACCTGGTCCAGGTATCGGGGCAGCACCTCGGCCAGGACCTTCTCAGTGCTCTTGCTGATCTCCGAGGGCTTCAGCAGCACGCAGTTCCCTGAGGGGCGGGGCGGGGAGAGGAGGGGGCCAGTTGTAGCCACTCCCCGTCTCCATTCAGTCCTCACACCTGCAGGGCAGGTGCCGGCCTCACTCCACCTTCAGGTGAAGAATATGGCTCAGAGAGGTGCCGTGCTGGCCCCAAGGCCACACAGCCTGGAGATGCTGGGCCAGATGGGAACCAGGCCTTCTTAGCCACCTGGTGCCAGCTCCCCCCTCCTCCCTGGCTCTGTGGGCGGCTGTGAGGCTGGGGGGATGGGCGGGGGGTGGGGGGAGAAGGTGGTGGTTCCCTCTCACCTGCCGCGAGGGCGCCCACCAGGGGCTCTAGGCTCAGGTTCAGAGGGTAGTTCCAGGGGGCGATGATGAGCACCAGGCCGAAGGGCTCCTTCCGGATGAAAGCCGAGTCCAGCTGCGTGGCCTGGGCCGGGGCCGGAGTGATGGTGAACGGTGAGGTGCCAAGACCCCAGCCCCTCAGCACCACCTGCCACCCAGAGAGGCTGCCTGCGGCCCTGACCCCCAGGGTCACTCACCAGGTTCTTGGGCACTTTCTCATCCTTCATCCAGGCCCGCAGGTTCCTAAGGGCCGAGTTAATCTCGTTCTGGCTGATGCTGATTTCAGACACCTCTGACTCGAAGGCGGACTGCAGGGGAGGGGGAGGGGCAGGGGCAGGGCTTGGGCCAGGGTACCCAGGATCCGCAGGTGGCCGGAGCCGTGGGGTGGGCAAAGCCTCCCCAGGCAACGCCTGTCTTATCCACTCATTCATTCATTCATTCATTCACTCCATGTTCACTGAATGGTTACAGTGTGTGGGTGCTGTTTCTGTGCTGGGGATGCAGCGGCGACTGAAACAGACAGAAAACCTGCCCCACGGAGCTGACATTGTAGCAGGGACGGTCGACGTGATGATAACACTGACTGCTCCATTAGGACGTGACAAGCGCAATGGGAGGGGATGAAACAGGATAGGAGGGATAGAGACGGCTGGAGTGTGTGTGCGTGCGTGTGAGTGCATGTGCGCATGTATGTGTGTGTGTGTCTTTGCTCTATTTTATATAAGATGGTCAGTGCCAGCCTCTGGGATGGGGTGACATTTGAGCAGTGAGGAAAGGGAGGGAAGGAGCCCATGGATACCTGGAGGCAGAATATTCCAGGCAGATGGTGTGTCCTGTGCAAAGGCCCTGGGGCAGGTTCAGGCTTGCTATATTCCTGATTAGCAGGGAGAAGAGCGGGCGAGGTGATGAGGCCAGGCAGCTGGGGTGAGGACTGTTGAGCAGAGCAGGGACAGGATCTAACTTCAGTTTGAACAGGACTGTCTGTGTGGCCCTCTGTGGCCTGCTGTGTGGATGTCAGTCTGCAGGGGACACTGGGGACAGGTGTCTCTGGGTCACTGGGGACTGGTCACTGGGGACAGTTGTCTCTGCCATCAGTTCCCACAGCCCAGGGGCCAGGGCAGATTTCAAGGGCAGGAGTCGGAAAAAGGAGAAAATCAATAGGGCTTTTGTCCTGATCTCTGCCTGCCGGCATGCCTGCCCCACCCCCACGAGGGAGGAGGGACCCAGCCTGTGGGCTGCAGGCAGCTGGAGGCCCATGGCCTAGGACACAAGAGCCAGGCTGTCCTGATGCCTGAGACTCAGCCATTATGGCGCAAGTTCCTTCCTGTCAGAAGAGAGGGCGATGGGCCCAGGAGTGCCAGAGCTGAGCCTTGGGGAGAGGGGGAGGGTGCAGGGACCTTGGGAGGGAGAAGCCACGCCCACCAGCGCTTCTAGGAGCTGAGCCTGCTTCAGGCATGCCTTCTACTATGTCTGTGTCCACAGCCCACACTCCTGCCCAGCGAGGTCTCCTGTGACCTGAGTGAGGTTTGGGCCTGTTTAAGGGATGATCTGGACCCTGCTGAATGCCAGGAGCTTGGAAGAGTAGGCTGTTTTGAGCCAGGGTTCTGTGCCCTTAGGCAAGAACATGCCCTCTCTGAGTCTCCTCTGGGGGTGACTGGGTGTGACCACCTCTACCTGGAAGGGCTGTCGGGGGGTTAAATGGGAGGATTTGTGCAGGTCAGACAGGGCAGTTGCTGCCTGCTGGGAGGGTGGGGGACAGGGCTGGCCGAGCCCAGAGGGAGGGACCAGACCAGAGGCAGGGACCAGATTGGATTTTCTGGGCTTCTGCTCCCTTTGTGGGGCACGGGCTCCTGGAGCCTTGAGAGTTGCAGGCAGGAGGTGAAATCTGAGCCGTAGGGAGAACAGGGACCAGATAGACCATCGGGTCAGGTCTCACGGAGGTGGCCAGGCCAGGCCAGCTGGTGGGCAGGGCAGAGGCTCAGTGGGGTGTCAGTCCCCAGGGAGCCCGACATGCCAGGGTAGGGGGTGTGAGCCCCCTCTGTCCTGGACCAGGTCCAGTGAATGGACACTCCCCACAGGGAGGCAAAGCCAGGCCCCTTGGGTGTCAGAGAGCCAAGGAGAGTACGACCTGGTGCCCTGGTTTCATAAATGGGATAGCAGATGATTCCAGAAATGGCTGACGAGGGAGCCCGGGTCTCACCTGGCTACAGTCCTGGAGTGTGGTGATAAATAGAAGGTTTGAGGACCCTGAGAAAGGGAGTAGGCGTCACCAGGAGGCCACGTCCTCAGGACAAGTCCTTGTGGCCAGCTTTTGCTGCCCCCGTGAACGGGGGTGCCCAATCCATGACCCCAGATGCCACAAGATACTAGTCTCGAAGTCCGTGACTGCTCTGGACACCTGGCTGGGTGCCTGCAAATCAGCTGGGGCCCAAGGAGGCTGCAGAGGGCCGCCCAGGCCTGCCAGTGCCGGCATCTCTTTCATGACCTGGGTGGAGCCAGTAGGCCCACCGGAAGGGCAGGGGAGGCAGGAGGGCAGAAAGGGATGACCCCAGGGTTCTGCTCGCAGGCTCAGGAGGTCTGGGGTGAAGATGAGCTCAGCGCCCAGCATGAGCCAGTGTGGGACTGCTGCAGCCCCCTGGGGACAAGTGGTGACCACAGGGGCTGGCCGGCAGCCAATATGCAATCCGTGGGCCTGTCCTGGGTGTTAAGTATCAAAACAGCACCTTGCCAGCTGGTAAAGAGTCACAGCCTTGGAAAGTTACAGGTGGTGAGGGGCCAGTGGAGTGGGGCGTCAGGGGTGAGCTTGGACACCGTGGCCTTTGTGGCACGCTCAAGGGACATTTTGTCCAGAGAAGAAGCCCCTGGACAGTTGTCCTAGGGTAGCGGCAGCCACACGGGTGGGGCCTGCTAGCTGAGATGGTGGAAGGCTGCCTACAAGGAAGTGTATTTCTTGAGGTCCTGCTGTGGCTGCTGCTGGAGATGGGAGGGGCCGAGCCCCCAGGCCTCCAGGGTTTGGACAGAGGCCATGATGCCCACAGTACCTAGTGAAGCAGAAGTCCTGCACATGCGGCCCTAGCGGTGTGACCCAGCTCCCTGGACCTCATCTCTTGCATACCTCTGCCTCTTCCACTCCCCTTCAGCCACTCTGGCCTCCTTGCTGCTCCTCAAGCACAGACACACCAAGCACCTCCTGCCTCAGGGCCTTTGCACATGCTGTGCCCTCTGCTGTTTCCCCCCCTTGTCCACGTGGATCCTTCCCCCTCCTCCTTCAAATGCCACTGTCTCAGAGAAACCTTCCCTGACTCCCACATACAAAACAGCACCCTGACCCTGGCCCTCTCTCACCCCCTTCACACTGGGAGTGTCTCTCCATGTCATTCATTACCATCCAACGTACTGTGTATTTATTTACTGTCTAGTTGTGTCTCTCCCCAGGAGGCCAGCTCCCTGGACACAGGGACTTTGTTTTATTTGTTGTATCCCCAGAGCCTACAACAGTGCCTGGCCCATAGTAAGTGTTCAGTAAATAGTAGTGGAGTGGGGGAATTCCCTGGTGGTCCAGTGGTTAGGACTCCGCACTTTCACTACCGCGGGTTCAATCCCTGGTCGGGGAACTAACATCCCGCAAGCTGCACCGCGCGACCAAAAAAAAGAAAAAAATAGTAGTGGAGTGAATGAAGAAATGAACGAATGCAGAAGAGCGGGTTACGGCACAGGAAAGGAGGTGGGGTTTGACGGCTTTTAGTTCCCCTTCATGGGGGATGCAGCTGTCCCCATCTCCCCTGTCTCAACCTCCCCACCCCTGCCCTCCTCCTCCCACCCCTGCCCCTCCCCCCAACCCACCTTGTGCAGGTCCTGCGCCAGCGCCTCCTGCAGAAGCTGCTTGTTCTCTTGCAGGAAGCAGCTCAGGCCCTTCAGCTGGGCAGCCCGGAACTCGGCCGGCCGTGTGCGCCCCGAGCCGAAGGCCTCCCGCAACCGCTGCAGCGTGTCCGCGAAGGGGTCCATCCTGCCGGGCGGGGCAGCATGGGCCGGGGCGCCCCACCTCCAGGCGCCCTCCACCGCCCCTGCCTGCACCCGCGTGGGCCCACGGGCGCCCCCATGGGGACTCACACGTAAGCCCAGGAACCAGGGCTGCCCCACCTACACATACACACACACAAACACACACGCAAGGGGCACACTTGGACACCCACTGACAGAGCTACAGACCACACCTCTTAACCAGTGGGCAGGAGGGCTCTGGACCCCAAGGCAGTCACGGGACTGGGTGTGGGCTTGGGGACAGCTACTCCGTGGCCCCTAAGAGTGAGCAGGGAGCCAGGGGGGTCACGCTTCTTCCTGCCACGCGGGAATTAGCCCTAAGCCATGGCCCCCACCCTACTCCGGTGCCCCTGCTGGAGACGGGTAGCCCTTACCCCAGCAGGCCTGAGTGGAGTAAGCAGGGGGAGTTCGGTAACTAGAGGGAGAGTCCAGCAACCACCACTTTGGGACATTCCCAACACGGAATGCTCTGTTCCCACTGTCCCCAGCTTGGGGGCCCTGCCCAGGGTGGCCAGGCTGGCTGGTGGTGGCTCAGAGGGCTGGGTGACAGGACTCCTCTCCCTGTGCCCCAGCTCCGCAGCAAGACGGGGAAAGAAGAACCCCACCTCCCAGAGGCCCTGCTGCCCATCCCAGCCCCATCGGCCACAGTGTTGGAGAAGCAGGGAATGTTGAGGGGTGAGGGGTGAGGGGTGAGGGGGCAGTCATGCCTCCATGCTGTCATCAGCCAGGGCTGGCAGACAGGGTAGGGGCTCTGACATTCCCCCGGGCGCCCGCCTGCTTACTTGAAGCTCATCAGAGGAGCTCTCTGATGCACTCAGTCCTCGGTCTGGTGCCAAGGACCAGTGGGGACCCTTTCCTCCTTCTCTCTCTGACTCACTTCCCTTCTGGTCTCTGCTTGGCTGATGCTTCCTTCAGGCAGCCCACCATGATTACTCCCTTACACATTCTCACAGTGGGCCCTTGGCTCTGCTCCCCACCGCACTGTGTCATACCTTGTGATAAATACCTGGTTTCCTTCTGTCCACCTCCCTGCCCCGCCTCCCCATCCCTCTCTTTCCCCTCCCACTGGACTGGGCAGCAGGACCCCTCTTTGCCTACTTAACTTATCATTTGGGTCTTTGTGCCCCAATCTCCTCATCTGTTAAGGTCACCCTTCCACCTACCACCTGATGGGTGTTTATCAAGGATGAGACCATGCTGGCCAGTTCTAAGCCCAGGACAGGGCGTCAGTGCCCTCAGGGTTGCCAGCTATTGTTAAGTGACTACTGCCACCACGGCCTTAAGTTTTCTGGAGGACTCCATGACCCCAAGGGCTGAGCTGTTCCAGCCAACAGGATGGCCTGGCCTGGTGGGCACTCTGTGCTGAGAGCCTGGCTGGAGCCCTATGCTGTCCCCATAGGCACGAAGGGGGCCAAACCGGCCCCACGGGCCTCCTACTCCGATCAGGAGAAATGGGGCAGTTGTCTCGGGCACAGGGCGGGCACCACATCCCCCAGAGAGGGTGACTGTAGCAGAAGAGGGACCTCATCAGAGCCCCTCTCACTCCAGGCTTGTCCCCAGCTCCAACCCTCCTCCAGGGAGGAAGGCATACTGGCCAGAGACCCAAGAGCCAAGAGACTTGCTGACCCCTAAAGCCGCCACCTGAGCTCAAACCCTGACCCTGCCTCTCTGGCTGTGTGACCTTGGGCAAGTCACTCATCTTCTCCCTGCCTCAGTTTCCATGCCTGTAAAAAGGGGGTGCTACCGTTCCACCACATGAAGCACCGGCCATTGTATGCATGGTAAGAGCTTAATAACGGTCAGCTGTGGTTATTGTTACCAAGTATTCAACAAATATTTATCCCTCTTCCTTCCCCCCATCCTCTCTCACCTTCAGACTTCTGCTGATGGATGCTGAGGGCAAACCACACCCGCCCCTCTCCCGCCTCCATAAGGTTCTTTGCACTTTCCTAAGAGTCTGCAGAACCCACAAAAATGCAAGGCACGTCACTTGAATAGTGCATCTCCGAGTACAGTGTGGGGTGGGGAGCTCTGCGGGGGTGGAGGTCTGGTTGGAACATTCCAGCAGCCTCTCCTGGCAACACGGAGGCCAGCTCACACCATATTGCAGTTTGATCAGGACCGAGGCCCCAAGGGGTGACTGCTGCAGGGCAGGGAACTGGACTCAACCCAGGTAAGCAGATGTGCAAGGCTGCCTTGGGCCTGGGGGGACCCTGGGCCTGTGAGCCCACAAGGGAGCTGAGCAGCCACTGTGGACACACAAATGAGGGGGTTCCTTCATCGGGTGGTCTGGGGGCCCTGAGCCCACCTCCCTGGGAGTTGCTAAGTGACTTGATGCGACAAGGGATGGGCCTGGTTCCCCGGGCCCCAGGGCCAGCCACCTTCCCTCAAGGCCGTGAGCCTGGGGATTCTATAATAATAATAATAATAATAGTGACCAGGCACTGACTGTGCCAGGCACTGTGCCAGCGTGGGTGCCTGATGTGAGTGCAGCATGGCTTTTGGATGGCACCCCTGTAGGAAGCTGAGGCCCAGGTCATGTGGCATCGAGGAGGGTGACAAAAGGGGCGGGCACTCAGGTCTGCTGCCTCCAAATCATCATCAAGAAACAGCTGCTGCCCGAGCCCTGTCCCTGGGCCCTGGCTGGTCCTGCCGATGAGCTACCTCTCAGCCCCCACCTCTGCCCACCCTCTCATCCTTTCTGCCTCGGTTTCCCTGTCTATACCACAGGTCTTCTAAGAGCACCCTCTGTATGACGTGTCGGGGGCCTGAGGACCTGGGTCCAAATCCCAGTAACTCTGTTTATCAGCTAGGAGACCTTGGGCAGGTGGCTTGGCCTCTCTGTGGCTCACTTTTCCCATCTGTGCAATGGGGATGGTGTCTTGTAAGTACCCCATAGTGCTGTGAAGTGCTTGGTGCAGGGCCGAGCCCCGTGAGTGCTCAGTGAGGATGGCTCTGAACGATGGTTATTCAGACTGCAAAGGACAGCTGTGCTGGGGGGGTCTCGGGGAGGAGACCCTGGGGTGGGAACCCGAGGAGACCTTGGCCCAGTGTGGGCACCAGGGAGGCAAGGACATCAACTTGAGACCCAGGTGGGGGCAGGGATGCGGGGCTGGCAAGAGTGACAGAGGTGAACATGGTGATCTGAGGGCCCAGGGGACCCCCATCAGCCTGTCAGAAGGTGGACGGCACGGGGCTGCCTCGAAGGCTCTGCAGGTCCCAGTACCCTAGAGTCTCCAATCTGATCTCCCCTCCCCGCCCCGTGTAGCCTTAACCTGGATTTTTACAAGGTCTCCCAAACTCTGGGGAGCAGCCCCTTCCCTTCCATGGTGGGTGTGGGGAGCTGGGGACCAACCCTTGGCCATGGGCCAAGCCAACCCCCGCCCCGCCCGCCGCACAGAGAGGCTGTGCCACCGGCTGCCTGATGCTGGAGAAGTCTCTCCTTCGTGGACCCTGGCAGAGTCCGTTCCCAACAACACGATCGCTCAGAACCGCTCGCTGCGTAGCCCACCCCAGCAGCGGGCATGCGTGGCAGTTGCCCAGGAAATGTGTTGCCAAATGGATGCTCGACCCCCCCCCCGCCCAGGGACAGGGGTGCATTCCTTCCTGGGGCGGCCGGTCCAGAGCTGGGACTCTTGGCTCCCTTGGTAACTCCAGGGAGAGGAGGGGCGTCAGTCCAGCTCAGACAAAATAAGGGTGCTGCCTGGCCTCGGGGACTCTTGGCCCTCTCTCTTTGCTCTCTTAGGCTGGGGCAAAGGGAACTCCCTTCCTCCTTCCCCTTTCTCCTCAGGCGAGCAGAGAAGCCCCGAGAAGACAAAGCTAGTCCCTGTGCGTGGCCGTGACTGGCCAGGCTTGCCGGGACTGACGGCAACCCAGAGTCCCCAAGCCAACCTGCCAGCGGGTCCCTGGCCCCGACTGCTCGCTGCTATATCCCCAGCCTCTGCAGAACACCGTACCTGAGGCCCTGCCAAGCTGCCCTTCCTCCTGGTCGGCCCTGCTCTATCCAGCTGCCCTTCCGTTACGAAATGTCCAAGGCTGGGCCAGCCCCTGGGGCGGGGCTGCGCTGGCCTCGTGCCTGACTTTGACTCTGGGCTGGCTGGAGGCTGCAGGCTGAGATTTCCCCATCACTTCCCTCAGGGGCCTCTAGATCCTTTCCTGGACCACAGAGAAGGAGCCAGGGCGCAGAGAGGGCCAGCACCAGGCCAGGGCCACACAGCAGGTCTCCAGGAAGCTCTGAGCTGAGGGGTCCATCTCGACCCCTGATGGGAAGGATGAAGGATGAGCTCAGGGTAGTGGGCCCAGGAATTACAGTGTGGGGTGCAGGCTGTGGCCTGGAGTAGCAGGGAAAGCCTCGCTCCCCGCAACCCGCCGCCCCCCACCCCCGGCAGCCCCTCTGAGCCTCAGTTTCCCACCTGCAAAATGAAGAGGTCAGATCCAAAGACAGCTGGAGTCCAGAAATACAATCCCAGGGCCCAGGCCCGCTGCAGGCTTCGTCCCTGCCCTCTGCGCGTCTGTGTCCAACAGCACCACCTCATCCAGTACCCTGCTCACAGCACCTGTCACCCCTGCAACCTGACATTTTACAATGAGGAAACGGAAGTCCAGAGAGAGGGCACAGGGCATGAGTGACAGGCTGGGACCCACATGAGAAGGTTGTTGCTCCAGAGCGGGGCTGGGTCCACCCCGCTGCTGTTCCCTCCTACCTCCCGGGAAAGAGCGCCACCCTCTGCCCTCTAGGTGAGCCGTCATGATGTAAGTGTCGCCATGAGGTTCCTGTGTCCCTGCCCCTCTGCCTCACCCCGCCCCCACCCCGGGCACACCTGTCAGAGCCAGCACAGAGGGGGATGATCCCCTGGCAGGTGCTGGTGTCAGACAGGCAGGCGATTAGGTTACGGGTAGGGGGACAGGAACATCCTTTGTGCTATCGCCCCATGCCTGTCGCCCTGGGCCCGCTGCTGCCCTTCCACCTGGGTGCCCTAGGTCTTGCCTGGGATCCGGGTCCAGGGCCTCTGGGCCGACTGGGCACCTGGGAGATGCTCCTCACTGCCCCCGCCCTCCCCGCTGCCCCTGCCTACCTGGGAGGGCAGGAGAGGTCTCCCGGCCCACACCTGCTCTGGTAGCCCCTGGAGGCTTCAGCCGTTTGGGACTGGGGTAAGGGGCTGCAGGGGCCCCGTCCTCTGCGTGGGATGGAGCCCCCAGCCGCTGCCTGTCACGTGGCTCAGCATGTGATAGCCCTGCCCTGCTGTCTGGAGCTGAGCCAGGCAGAGGCAGAGCCAGTGTCAGGCGGGGCTGGGCTGGAGCTGAGCCTGGCAGCGGTCAGCCAGGAACCAGGTCCAGAGAGGGGCAGCCACTGATCTAAGGCCACACGGCAAATCAGGGACCCACCTGGGGAGGTACTGGTGGGTGGGAGGGGTATTGCAGGATCCTGAGCGGCCCCTCCCTGACCGGGGATCCCTCCAGCTGGGGTTACCCTGAACTTGTCATGAATTCAGCCTGAGAAGTCCCCAAAGAGGCCTGTCCTCCTGACACAGGGGTCCTAACCTGGCCTGGGAGTGAAGCGCTCGCCAGTCTGAGGGGGCACTGCCCCTTGGGGAGGAACAGGGACCGGCCCTCTCCCCTCTCCGGTTTGGATGCCTCTTGTTGATCCTCAGAGCTCCAGGAGCAGGACGTCCCTGGCGGTCCAGTGGTTAAGAATCTGCCTTCCAATGCAGGGGACGAGGGCTCGATCCCCAGTCGGGGAACTAAGATCCCACACGCCGTGGGGCAACTAAGCCCACGCGCCACAACTAGAGAGAAGCCCGTGCACCGCAAAGAAGAGCTCGTGTGCTGCAACCAAGAACTGACGCAGACAAATTAATTAATTTTAAAAAAAAGAAAAAAAAGCAGCTCCAAGGGCTCCGTGGTACCTAGGGGTGACATCCTTGTCGCAGGGAGCTCGGGATAAATGGGGGATGTTGCGTGGGGTACCACTAGGAGCCACTCTTAGAACCAGCTCCGGCGGGTGGCAGGCTCTGCCGGGGTCCCAGGTCAGCCGGTGGGGCGGGTGTTGGGGGGAGCACAGAGGTTGGAGGGGACACATCTGCCCAGCCAGGCCCTGCTCTTCTGCAACTCCTCTGGGTTTTAGTTTGGAGAACGGGATGAAAAGACCCTCATGAGTGTCACTGTTGGCCTCCCTCTCCGGGCAGAGGTGGGGGAGGATGAGCTGGTCATGGGCTAAGGCATCATTCATTCATTCATTCATTCATCATTCCCTCCCTCACCTGGTGAGCCTGGCTCACAGAGCCTCAGACCTGCCCAAGAGCACCTCACCACGTCGCCTGCTGACAGATTCAAACCTGGCTCCACAGCCCACCTGCTGGGTGACCTCGAGCAAGTTAGGCCCCTCTCTGGGCCTCCGTTTCCTCCCCCCAAATTGGGATTGATTCGACCTGCCTCACAGGGCTGCAGTGAGGGCGAAATCAGAGCACATCTAGAATGCACCTGGTATACAGTAGGTGCTCAATAGGTGCGAAGGCTTTTCTATCCCTTTCCCCACCTTCCTAAGGGAGTGGCCACCCCAGGCCTTGTCCTGGGGCCCTGCCCCCGCCTCCTTCCCCCTCCCAGCCTTGAAGGCAGGACCACCTGGCTCCCCCCAGCAGCCACCCACAGAGGCCAGTGTGACCCTGGGGTGCAGTCAGAGGCCACTGGGGTGCAGTGCCTGGACACAGCTGGCACTCATCCATGTGCTCACTTAGCAAAGCTTTACTAAGCACCTACTGTGTGCTAAGCGCTGCGCCAAGCACTTGACACAAATTCTCGTATAATTCTCAGATGTTATGGTCTGAGCTTTACAGATGAAACAACAGGCTCAGAGAGGGACAGTGGCCGGGCTGGGGCCACACAGGAGAGGGACAGATGGGGATTCTAACCCAGCCAGCCCCAAGTCCCCAGCCCGCAGCGTCTCCAGGGTGCCCCGAACTCTTGCTTAGGAGGTGGGTGGGGGTTACCCCCACTCCCAGGAGTCTCAGCTGAAAGCAGCATCTCTCCTGGACACTTGCTGTGCCAGGCGCTGGGCAGGGTCTTTGGCACATCCCAGCTTGGGGACCTCCCGACAGCTTGGGACGATCATCATCCCCATGGTTTTCAGTTTAAAAAATGGTAAAGATTAGGGCTTCCCTGGTGGCGCAGTGGTTAAGAATCTGCCTGCCAATGCAGGGGACACAGGTTCGAGCCCTGGACCGGGAAGATCCCACATCCCACATCCCACATGCCACAGAGCAACGAGCTGGCGAGCCACAACTACTGAGCCCACGTGCCACAACTACTGAGCCCACGTGCCACAACTACTGAGCCCACGTGCCACAACTACTGAGCCCACGTGCCACAACTACTGAAGCCCACGCGTCTAGAGCCCGTGCTCCGCAACAAGAGAAGCCACCACAATGAGAAGCCCGCGCACCACAACGAAGAGTAGCCCCCGCTCGCCGCAACTAGAGAAAGCCCATGTGCAGCAACGAAGACCCGATACAGCCAAAAATAAATAAACTAAATAAATGTATAAAAGACAAAAATGGTAAAGCTTTGCCTCAATGCCAGGGAAGTGGTGTTAGATGAGTCAGCAGTGGACCCTGCATGCTACTTTGGATACAATGCAGGGTGACACTTCACAAGATCGCCGGAGCTGTCTCAGGGTGTCTGAATCGGGAGCAATATGTATCTCTCCTGTTTGCTTTTCTGCAAGGAACATCTATTATTTTCATAGTGAGAACAAAAATGGAACCTAGTATAGAGAAAACCATTTGACAACAGTGAGGGTAGATGTGACAGGGAGTGCTTGAGGTCTGGATGGGGTGGGAGGGGCCGCTGGCCTTGCTCCGTTC
Source organism: Balaenoptera borealis (assembly GCF_965194805.1). Taxonomy (NCBI): domain Eukaryota; kingdom Metazoa; phylum Chordata; class Mammalia; order Artiodactyla; family Balaenopteridae; genus Balaenoptera; species Balaenoptera borealis. The sequence continues at coordinate 5,244,426 of NC_138868.1, forward strand.
TCTGCCCTGCAGGTCACATGGGCTGTGTTTATCTGGGTCCCCTCTAGGACAGTCTCACAGGAAGTCTCAAGGCTCCCTGACAGCAGCTTATTAAGCCATGGAAAAATTCTTTCTGGAAACAAGGGGATTTATAAGTCAGGGTTTAGTGAACAGAAACCAAGCTAGGTCTTTTGAGTAGGGAAGATTGAGTACAGGGAATTGGGTTGGTGAGGGAGCCTGGAAAGGTCAAAGGCAGGAAGTGGTGTCACCAGACCCCAGAGGGTCAAGGTCAGCCAGGGAAAGCTAGACCATGGTAGGACTGCTCTGTGGACACTGGGACCCTGGAGGATCCAAGCCACTCTCCACGTGCTCCCCCATCCCCACCCTAGTTACAGCCCTGCTCTCTCCTCCTCCCAAACCCAGAACCTCCCACTGGCCGAGCCTAACCAGGGAGCTTGTTGCTCAAGTATTTGTCTCTCTAGGAGCAGTTTGCCAGTCACATCCAAACCCCAGTCTGGACTGATCCGGAGATGTTTCTCTTGGTAATTGACAGAGTTCCTGAGCAGTCAGCAGATTCTAGGAGCCCTGAGCCTGAAAGCACCTGCTTCTCAAATTCATCCAGGGTCACTGTGTCAAACGCTAAGAAGACCGAAATTACTCCTCACTCAACTTGGGACATTTGAATTTGCATTCTTCATGTCAGTGTTTTTAAAAATTAATCGATATTTAAAATTTAGATGTAAGTATATTTCCTTTTCGCTTTTAATAAGATTAGGACAGTGTCATTAACCACTGGGTGCCATAATGTCAGGTTTGGAAACAAGCTACCAGGAACCCCCCCAACAAATCTTCTAAAATGAATTGATTTTAATAATGCAATTCAAAATTAAAAGTTACCAACATCACAGAAGGAGTCCACATGTAACAAGGACTCCAAGGACTTAATTAAATCATTTTAGGGCCCTAAACTGTACAGTAACCTCTTTTTTTAGGCATGGACCAAGACCCCACAGAAAGCAAGCAATATTGCAGAAAGCCAACATCTAAGAAGTAGCTGCCAGAGACTTCCCTGGCAGTCCAGTGGTTGACTCCGAGCTTCCACTGCAGGGGGCACGAGTTTGATCCCTGGTCAGGGAACTAAGATCCCACATGCTGTAGCGCGGCCAGAAAAAAAAAGAAAAAAGAAAAAAGAAGTAGCTGTCAGTGGGGCTCAGCACAGGGGAGGCCAGGGGGACCCACTGGTATAGGCAGACCACCCACTTCCTGGAGCAGTGTCCCTGCTCCCCTCCTACCTTCTCTTTGCTTTCTGGCTGGTTCATAAAACACACTGCACTTGATTTCGTCCTGGGGGGTCCCTCCTGGTGGGAGATAAACAGCCTGTGAGTTCTGGGTCTGCCCAAGGCATCTGCTGTTCAATAAGCCTTGCCCCCTTCCCCATGAGCACATAAGCCCGCCCAGGAGGCCTTTACCCTTTCTTGGACGACACACACCCGCTCTGGGTAAATACTGGGCCACCTGGAAACCTCAGAATGCTGGATGGGGGGCTCTCGGGCGGAGGGAGCTTCAGGTGGCTGCATCTTGGAGCTTCCTGACCCCTTCAGAGGTCATGCCATCTTCCCTTTGTCCCTTTATAGGACTTCTGTGGGCTTGCCCTCTTTCCAACATAGTGACAACTAAAAATCTTCCCTGTCCTCTCTCTCTCTAAGAGCCATTGGGCCTGGGACACTGCCCCTCTCTTTCCTTGGGTGCAATAAAAGAAATGCTCACATATTGATGTCTGGGGAAGTCATTCTGGCTTATCCATGAGTTAACTTGAATTTGATGCGAACTAGAACAGCCTGTTTGTGGCCTATCAAGCATACACTGTACATCTGCTTTAATCATTAAAGAAAAGGGCGCATTGACCAGAAGTAAAGAATGTCCATGTTAAAAATAAAGATGAAATGCGTCCCTTCCTGGGACGCCAATGCTGGTGCTCCTTTGATAATAAGACTTCTTTCCCAAGTGCCAAGGCCATACTGACTCGCCGTGTTGGTGCTGATCTGTTTTTTCTGTGAAACCTTGAAGGAATGTCTCCCTGACTTGTTTGGTGTTCTTTGTTCTGACAAGGCATAAAACTGTGCTGAAAACCATGCTTCTCCGGAGCAGTTCCTCGGAGTTACCTGAGAGGCTGTCTTCCGGGCTATAGTCCTCAGTTTGGCTCAGATAAAACTCTTTTCTATTCCCATTACAGATTGTTTATTGATTATTTTCATTGACAGGTGTCACACTCCTCTCTCTTGCCCCTAAAGGTCTGCTCTGGCCTCTATTCCTCCTGGCCACTAGGCTGGCCCCCTCCAAACTATTTTCAGTGTGCAGAAGCCTTTTTCACCTACTCCTATTTTGCAAGGGAGGAAATATTGGGGTGAGGGAAGACGAGGTGAGGGGGCTTCCCACACTAACGCCCAGAGAAGACCGGGCACCCTGGGGACCCCGCTGCCTGACAAGAGGGCCCTTCGCCCACCCTTCCTCCCTGGCTTGTCCCACGTTCTCCGTTCTCCGTCCAAGGAGCTGGAGGAGCCAGGTGCACTTGGCTGAGTGATTTCTTTCCATAACTGCCTCAGGTGCAGAAGGTGGCAGACAGGGAGGTCATTTCCAGACCACAGATGCTAGTCTCCACCCAGGCCCAAGGGCCCCCTTTCTGATATGGTTTTAGGAGGGTGCACTCTTAGGAGGGGCAAGGGCCCCTCCTTGGTGTCCTCCTCACTCTCCCGTTGAGCCTCTGGACCCCCTGCCTGCTACCTACCCTCTGCTTCACTGAACCCACCCTCTGCGGTCACACCAGCCACCTCGGACAGCTACCTTCCCCTCCGGCCTGTTCTCCTGCCCTCCCGCTGAGTTCTACAGGACTGCGTCCTCCTGGGGGCGACAAAGTCCACTGCCTGCGTGCGCCCCAAGCCCCGTGACCTCCTGGACCTCATCATCCTTCCCCACCCCGTGCCATGGCCATACCCTGGACTTTGTCATCTCCCAAGGTAATGAGCCCTGCGTCCACTCTCCGACCACAGCCCCCCCGTGCCCACTGCATCCCTGCTCTCCTGCCTCCTCCTTGCCTCTGGACCCCTTGGGCCCCGCCCTCTCTCTTTCTCCTTCCGTATCTCCCACTGCCAGGTCCTGCCTGCCTGACTCCACCTGTCTGCTTTACTCATATCTGCACCTGGGCACGGTCTGGAGAAAGTTCCACCACCTTGCAGACAGAAGCCTCTGTAAATTCATACCCTGCACACGGCCAGCTCTCCACCTTCCCAGCAACCCTTCTGGGGTGGATATTTGTCATCCATTTACCCGTCCATCCATCCAATCACATTGATTGAACACCTACTAAGCACCTGAGACAATCCTCTGCATGAGTGGTACGTGATGAAGAGTCACCCGGGGGGACAATTAAACTACAGAAAACCAGAAGGGAAATAGTTGGGGTGGGGTTTGTACCCCTCATCAGGGATGGCTTCTTATTCTGAGGGTGGGAAGGACCCCTCCTGGAAGGAGCAGGGGAAGGGGCTCTCCAACCGGAAGGAACAGCTTGTGCATTGTGCAGAGTGGGGGGAGGGAGTGGAACTGGGTAATTTTTTTAAATTAATTAATTTATTTTTGGCTGTGTTGGGTCTTGGCTGCTGCACGTGGGCTTCTCATTGCAGTGGCTTCTCTTGTTGCAGAGCACAGGCTCTAGGTGCACGGGCTCAGTAGTTGCGGCACATGGACTCAGTAGTTGTGGCACGCGGGCTTCAGTAGTTGTGGCGCGCGGGCTTAGTTGCTCCACAGCATGTGGGATCTTCCCGGACCAGGGCTCGAACCTGTGTCCCCTGCATTGGCAGGTGGATTCTTAACCACTGCGCCACCAGGGAAGCCCCCGCTACACATTTTCAAATCGGTTTTTGTTGTTGTTGTTATTGAGTTGTATGAGTTCCTTTATGTATTTTGGATATTAACCCCTTATCAGATGCATAGTTTGTAAATATCCTCCCACATTCCATAGGTTGCCTTTTTATTTTAATTATTTCTTTTGCAGAGTACAAATTTTAAGTTTGATGTAGTCCCACTTGTTGATTTTTTCTTTTGTTGTTCATGCTTTTGATGTGGTATCTGAGAAGTCATTACCAAGACCCATGTTGAGGAGCTACTATGTTTTCTTCTAGGAGTTTTAGGTTATTAGGTCTTATGTGTCTTTGATCCATTTCAAGTTAATTTCTGTGCGTACTGTGAGACAGAGGTCCAATTTCATTCTGGGCATGTGGTTATCCAGTTTTCCGGACACCACTTGTTGAGGAGACTATCCTGAAACCAATATTTTTAAAAGCTTCCCAGAGTATTTCTAACCAGGCTGACACCCAGAGCTGTGGAGTGTCAGCTCCAGCAAAGCAGAAATTTCATGGGCTCTCACTGCAGCCCCAGCCCCAGTGCCCAGTCAGGCAGGGGCAGGAGGCTCTGGCCCCTGATGCAGGGTGGTGGTGGGGGGGTCGCCCCCTTGCAGTCCGGCAGCCCCCACAATCTCGGCCTCCCAGGGGCCCTGCCAGAGCTCCCACTTACGGGTGCCCAAAGGAAGCTCAGGGTGAGCGGGAGGTGGGCACGGGCTGCCGAGTCCTGTGGTGGGAGCCCTCTCCCCCCGCTATGAGGGCTCTTTGCTGACCTGCAAACACACCAAATGGGTCAGGGATGACAGTGGTAGGGGTAGGGCTGGAGGTGGGGTAGGGATGACAGTGACAGCGGTAAGGCTGAGGGGAGTTTTTACGGGCGTGGCACTTTCCTAAGGCTTTGCATTAACTCAGTAATCCCCAAAGAGCCCTTGGAAGTCGTGCGGAGTATCCCCGGTTTACAAGTTAGGAAAATGAGGCACAGAGAAGTGGACTTAATCTCCAAAGTCACGCCGGGAAGTGGCAGACGGGGGATTCGAAATCGCACCTCGCATTCCTGAGGCCGCCGAGGGACGCACGGACACTCCCCTACACACACGCACACGCACACGCGCTGGTCACGCCCCCAGCGGCGCCCGGTCCTCCCCTCGCGGAGGAGGTGGGCCCCGGGGCGGGGCGAGGCAGGTCCCGGCGCCCGGAGGAAGTGGCGGTCTGCTGCCGGACGAGTCCTCCGGCTGGTCCAGCCATGGAGGCGGAGCCGCCGCTCTATCCGGTGGCGGGGGCCGTGGGTGCGCAGGGCGATGAGGACCAGCTCGGGGTCCCAGACGGGCCCGAGGCCCCGGTGAGCGGGGACTGGGAAGGCGTGGCGGCGCGGGGACCCGGAGGGCCGGGGTCTCCCCCGCGGGAGTGGGATGCGGCCCCAGGGCTGGGGTGAGGGGGGCCGGGGGCGACCGGGGATGGACGCGGGGCTCCGGGGGTGCAGTGGCCGGGTGCGAGCGCCGTCGTGCCCCGCAGCTGGACGAGCTGGTGGGCGCGTACCCCAACTACAACGAGGAGGAGGAGGAGCGCCGCTACTACCGCCGCAAGCGGCTCGGCGTGCTCAAGAACGTGCTGGCGGCCAGCGCGGGCGGCATGCTCACCTACGGCGTCTACCTGGGTAGGTGGCCCGCTGCGCCCCGCGGGTTGGCGGGATGGGTCTCTGGCCACGCCGTTCCGCCCCGGGCCGGGCGAGGTGGCACGGCCCGGCGGGTTCTGCGCTGGGACCCAAGTCCTTTCCCCTCCACCCGCGCGCCCCTCCCCAGACCTGAGGTTTCTCAGGAAAAGAGAAACCCTGGGGCCAGTCGGCTCCCTTCCTCTTTCACTTCTCCGTCTGCGCCCTCACAGCTGCAGCTGCGGTCTCCGCACATGGGGGGACGGTGCAGTGTCCCCGGGGCCCAGCCACAGGCTTCGTGAGTGTGTGGGCGGGCCCTGGGCGCCCTGGGCAGGTCCGCTGCCTTCGGAATCAGGGGCGCTGGGGTCCAAGTGGCTGGCGGAGGGACGTGGCGGGGCGGGGGTCTGGATTCAAGTCGCTGTCGTGGCCACTGGCAGGTAGGACCCTTGGCCCAGCCTGGGCTTCCCCTCTGTCCTCACAGGCATCGGAACCGGGGATCCCTTTGGTGCCTGGAGCTCCCTGCCAGGCTTGCGTTCCAGCCTCTGCTTGGTTGCCCCCAGAGCCGGGTCGCCCTCTCCATGCCTCCTCCCTGTCCCCAGGCCTCCTGCAGATGCAGCTGATCCTGCACTACGATGAGACCTACCGCGAGGTGAAATACGGCAACATGGGGCTGCCTGACATCGACAGCAAGATGCTGATGGGCATCAACGTGACCCCCATCGTGGCCCTGCTCTACACACCTGTGCTCATCAGGTGCGACACTGCTGTCCCTATGAGGGCTGTCTCCCTGGTCTTGAAGGGGTGCAAGGGCTGTTGGACATGGGGTCTCCAGCTGCCCTGGTGTTCTTTTGGGGTGGGGTGGGGAGAGAACTTGCCTACCTGGAGGGGTGAGAGAGAAGGGGTGAAACCCAGGTTTGGGGAAGAAACAAGAGCTTTGCAACCAAGGCACCTTGGGTTTCAAGCAACAGAAATTCACTCAGGCTCCTTCCCTCAGCTTGCCCGTACCCCATGTGGCATCATCTTCATGCCCTCCTTTGTGGCCTGGAGCTACAATGACCTTTTGATATCAGGGCTGTGGAGTTTCTGGAGAGAATCTGATCAGCCAGCAAAGCCCAGGAACGCACCAAGAGCCCAATCAGCTGTGACAGTGTTGAGGGACATTTCTCACTGAAAAGGGTGTGGCTGGGCAGGTGCCCCAGGGGTCTACTCCATACCTGAGCCTTAGTGGCGTCTGGTGCAGTGCAAAAATGCCCTCCACGAGTATCCTACCGCCAGGCAGTAGATCTGTGCTCAGATGGGACCCAGAGATCAGTGGACACATTAGATGAGTTCCCCTGTCTTTCCGAAACAATAACAACCCCCTCAAACTCTTTTATCACAATCGTACAAACAACATTAGAATCATAATTGAAATCAGAAAAAAGAAAACCCCTCCCAAGCCTTCCAGGCAGTCGGCTAACTTTGTTTTTCCACTGGCATGCATGGATAACATTTCTGTCCTTGTCAACTGGAGTAGTGTATGCGCGTGCATGTGTGCATGTGCAATGTCACTTTTGCTTTCTTTTCACTGCACACATCTTGGCTAGCTTCACAGTGGGGACTTTCGTGATGTTAGCATCTTCTGCAGACATGGGGGCACTGAACTGTGGCTCAGGGCTGGACATTGCGGCTCCCTCTCCTTTTTTGCATGTTCTCTTTATGCTTCTGGCTGTTTCCTCGTCTTAAAATTAAAGAAAGAAAGAAGGAGAGAGAAAGAAAGGGAGGGAGGGAGGAAGGAAGGAAGAAGGAAAGAAAGAAAACCTCCTAGGATAAACTCTCAGAGCTGCCCTTACTAGGTCAGAAGCATATAAAAGGCTTTATGGCTCTTGAAACCTAGCAGTATTATTAATGGCAAACTCATTTCATTTCCTATGTGCTGGGTGCTTTATAAGCATATCGCATCCCCTACAATCCAAGGTAGATGCTCTGATCTTAGACACAGGGAGACCAAGAGGTTGAACCCATTCCCACAGGCAGCAACTGGCAGATTGAAGGTCTGAACCCAGGCAGTGACTCCAAACCCCATGCTTGCCACCCCCCCACCACCCACCCCCCGACCCAAACTACCAGGCTGACTTTCCAAAGGGCTGTACCATCTGCATGCCCTCTGGCTGTATGTGTCATTTTTAAAACCACAGCCTCACCAGCAATGAGTGCTAGTATTTTTACTTTTTGCTGTTTCAAAATTTACAGTGCAGTTTGGGTGCCCTTCCCCAAATAGATCAGAGGAGGCTGCCTGTCAATTTATTATATGGCAAGATAAGGATAAAATTAAAGAACCAGGACCCTGCAATAGAAGAGAAAGTAATTGTATCAGAAAACCAGAGTCATTGAGCTTTGAGCTTCCTGGAGACTCAGACAAAGAAAGGAAATAACGAGCACAAATACTCAAAACAAACAAACAGAACCCAAAACAAAACCAACCCAAAGATCGCAATGGTTGTGTCTAGGCTGATCAGCCTCCAGTGCCCTGAATGGGCCCTTATCCTGTCACTCGTCAACCTGCCTCTAACACGGTGCAACATTTTCCCAGAGCCAGTGAGGCCGTTGTTCTACAAGAAACTTCCCGACTGACCACAGTGGACTGAAAGGACAAAGTGCAGAGGGGAAGGGGCGCCAGGGTTCCTCTCCCTGGTCCTCAGTCCCAGCTTGGGACAAGTCCCTCAGCTGTTCACCTGGGTCCTGCAGTCACTGCACGTGGGTGGAGAAGGGGGGCTGGCGAGTCAGCCCAGGACACAAATGAGGGTTGCATGTGCCCAAGGCCCACTGACTCATGACACCCTCTCCCCACTTTATCTCCTCTATCCCTGCAGTGGCCGTGAGAGGCTCGAGGTTGGGGCAGAGCCCACATTACAGGTGTCTGGTTAGAGTGGCTCCCCTGAGGCCACCAGCAAGTCCATGTCTCTGAGACTCTATCTTAGGACCCTCGACTCCAAGGCCAGGGGTCCCTCCCCACCTCATAGAGCCTCGGGAGCTGGGGCCTGGAGTTGTGGCCACGCTGCTTTCAGGCTGCAGCAGTCTGGATGGGCCCATGGTGCCAGCATCCTCATCCTTCCTGCTGCTCGCAGGTTTTTTGGCACCAAGTGGATGATGTTCCTGGCTGTGGGCATCTACGCCCTCTTTGTCTCCACCAACTACTGGGAGCGCTACTACACGCTTGTGCCCTCAGCCGTGGTGCTGGGCATGGCCATCGTGCCTCTTTGGGCCTCCATGGGCAACTACATTACCAGGTGAGCCTGGTGGGCAGCAGGGTGGGAGACTGGAGAACTGGCAGAGCCTCTCCTGTGTTGCCCACCTCGTCTTGGGGACCTTGGACCAGCCCCATCCGCCCTGTGGGCCTCAGTTTTCCCGTTCGTGAGACATTGGCTGGCCAGTCCATAAGCCTGGGTGCAGGAAGTGGAGGTATCTGGCGGAGGTTGGGCTGGGGAGAGCCTTCTCTCCTTTGTGGTCCAGGATGGCCCAGAAGTACTACGAGTACTCCCACTATAAGGAGCAGGATGAGCAGGGCCCCCGGCAGCGCCCGCCTCGGGGCTCGCACGCACCCTATCTCCTGGTCTTCCAAGCCATCTTCTACGGCTTCTTCCACGTGAGCGCCCTGTATGGGAACACGGCGGGTGGGGTGTTCCAGCCCCAGAATCACATATTGGAGCCCATTGCACAGACTTTTCAGCCCTCTAGTCCCACTGCCCTTTCTTGAGCCAACTCCTGTTTGCTTACCTCTGGTGACAGAGACCTCATTCCCTCCCTGTCTACAGCGCTGACCAGGAGGAAGTCTTCCTGCATTGGGCACCCCCCCCCGCCACCAGGCTGCCCCCGAGAGGTGGGAGGGCTCCTGTTCCCCCAAGGCTGTGCCCAGACCCCCTCCCAGATTGTGCCTGTGCTCCTTGCCCGGTTGCATGCCCCAAGCCTGACCCAAGCTGCCGTCCTGCCCACAGCTGAGCTTTGCCTGCGCCCAGCTGCCCATGATCTACTTTCTGAACCATTATCTGTATGACCTGAACCACACGCTGTACAACGTGCAGAACTGCGGTTAGTGCTCATGGGGGTGGGGTCCCTAAGATCTGCTCACCTCCCCCATTGAGTCACCCAGCAGACACTGGGCCCTCAAGGGCAGAAAGGATGCCCTCGCTCACAGGGCTCAGGGCTGAGAGCCTGGTGTCCTACAGCTCTGATGACCGAGGCACAGGGCCTTGTCGTTAGGACATCTGACCCAGCCTGGGGTGGTGGTGGGGTGCGTCAGGGAAGGCTGCCTGGAGGAGGTGCCATCTGGGCTGAGGCTGCCTGTGGGATCTCTCAGGGCCAAGTATACCCTCAATGCAGGGCGAATGTATGGAGGTGGGAGGTGGACTGGCTCCCATGGCAGCCTCGGGGCAATAGGGCAGGAGGGAGGGGAGGTGCTTTCAGCCCCAGTGGCCCCCACCTCTGAAGTGCTTCCCAAAAGAACCCTGCCTTTGCCGGCAGGGTCCTTGCCCACCCCCTCTAACCTTCCCCTCACCCGCCTGCTTTGCTGCATTTCTTTTTTTTTTTTAACTAATTAATTTTATTTTTGGCTGCATTGGGTCTTCATTGCTGCGTGAAGGCTTTTCTCTGGTTGCGGTGAGCCGGGGCTACTCTTCGTTGTGGTGCGCGGGCTTCTCATTGGGGTGGCTTCCCTTGTTGAGGAGCATGGGCTCTAGGCGTTCAGGCTTCAGTAGTTGTGGCATGCGGGCTCAGTAGTTGCGGCACACGGGCTTAGTTGCCTGCGGCATGTGGGATCTTCCTGGACCAGAGCTCGAACCCGTGTCCCCTGCATTGGCAGGTGGATTCTTAACCACTGTGCCACCAGGGAAGCCCTGCTGCATTTCTTTGTGGCTCAGCTGACAGTGTGCCCTGCTCCCTGCCTCACGATGCCCCCCACCCTCCCCTTTCTCAGGCACTAACAGCCAGGGCATCCTCATCGGCTTCAACAAGACGGTTCTGCGGACGTTGCCGCGGAGCCGAAACCTCATCGTGGTGGAGAGCGTGCTCATGGCGGTGGCTTTCCTGGCCATGCTGCTGGTGCGGCCCGGGATGGGGGTGTGACAGGGTCAGATCTGGGGACCGTGGCGGGGAGAGAGGAATGCGAGCTGGGCGCGCGGAGGGCGGGCCGGAGGCTTGTTCTGAGTCCAGAGTTAGGGCTGAGTCCTGGGGAGGGGGCCTGAGCCTAGGAGCTGGGCTTGAGGCTCGGAGGTGTGGCTGATGCCTGCGGACTGAGAGAGGAATTGGAATCCCAGAGGCCTGTGAGAGGGGGTCCAGGCCTGGTCCGGGGTCGAGCTGAAGACAGGGTCCTAGAGGATTGGCTGTGACACGGGCTGAACCTAGGGCCGAGGGTCAGAAGGTGGGGCTCCAACCTGGGGGTGGGACCAGGAGGCAGCGCTGAGGCGTTGGGGGCGTGACTACGTTGTGTTCTAGGGCTGGAGGCGGGGCTGGGAGGCTCATCTGTGGATTTGCCTGCGGGCGGGGCTGGGGCTGAGGGGCGGGGCTGGGTCCCAGGGGCGGGGCCAGGATGCCCGGCTGCCCGCCCCCACCCTCACCTCCTTGCCTGCAGGTGCTGGGCCTTTGCGGCGCGGCGTACAGGCCCACGGAGGAGATCGACCTGCGCAGCGTCGGCTGGGGCAACATTTTCCAGCTGCCCTTCAAGCACGTGCGCGACTTCCGCCTGCGCCACCTCGTGCCCTTCTTTATCTACAGCGGCTTCGAGGTGCTCTTTGCCTGCACTGGTCTCGCCCTGGTAAGTGCAGCCTGAAGAGCGTTGCCAGATAAAATTACACGACGTCCGTTAAATTTGAATCACAGAATAACAACGAATAAGTTTTGAATATATATGTATAAGTATGTACAAGTACAGTGGGCCCTCTGCATTCGCGGATCCGGAGGGCCCACTGTACTACCCCATATTATATAAGGGACTTGAGCATCCGCAGGTTTTAGTATCCGTGAAGCGTCCTGGAACCAATCCCCTGCAGACGCCAAGGGACAATTGTAGGCCCAGATATTTCTCTCCTTCTTTTCCCTCTCTCCCCCCATCCCGCCCCTACCTTGGGAAAGTTACTTTCACCTCTCTTGAGCCTGTTTCCTCATCTGTGAAGTCTCTAATGACCATGCTCACTTCCAGAGGAGTTACACTGTTGAGATGGGATAACAGTCGTAAAGTGTTTGGCTCCATGCGGGTTTCAGCCTTGGTGTCTGGGGACACTGTCCAAGCGTCTTCTCACTGTCTGTCCCCGAGGAACCGTCCCACAAGCCTCGGAGGAAGCTGGCCCTGCGGTGGCCTAGAGAGGGCAGGACGTGGCCTGAAGTGAGACCTCGTGGGGAGGACCAGAGCCCGGGCCGGCTGACCTCCAACCCTCACCCCTGTTCCCGCAGGGCTATGGCGTGTGCTCGGTGGGGCTGGAACACCTGGCGTACCTCCTCGTGGCTTATAGCCTGGGCGCCTCGGCCTCCTCGGCCCTGGGCCTGCTGGGGCTGTGGCTGCCGCGCCCGGTGCCCCTGGTGGCCGGGGCGGGACTGCATCTGCTGCTCACTCTCAGCCTCTTTTTCTGGGCCCCCGCGCCCCGGGTCCTGCAGCACATCTGGATCCTCTATGCAGCAGCCGTGCTCTGGGGTGTGGGCAGTGCCCTCAACAAGACGGGGCTTAGCAGTGAGTATAGCCGTGGGCCCTGGATGGCTGGGCAGGGGACCCTGTGGCTACCTCAGGGCGGTTGCGGGGAGCACAGACATCCCAGCGACAGACACGGGGTTGCTGGGCACAGTGGCGGGCTGTTACGGGGTCCTGGGCACTTGGTGGAGGTAGGTGGGGATCCCTGTGCACACTCTAGGGGTGGAAGGAAGTCCCGTGGACACTGCAGGGACAGGTGAGGAGGGCTGTGAACACCCTCGAGGCAGGTATGGAGTTGCACGCCATGGACATCCTGTGGACCCCCAGGGCGGGCATGGGAGTCAGGGTGAGACCTTGTGGCTCCATGGGCTGGATATGGGGCTCTGTGGACACCTCTTAGGGACAGTGTAAAAAAACACATTGGGGATGCCTCATTTCATACCAGGGGACAGGGCGCAGCCTGGCATAGTTTTCATGACACTGGAAGCAGATGTCAGGGTCTGTGCCCCAGGGAGCATGGGACGCAGCAGGTGGCCCTGTCCACACCCCAAGGGGTAAGTGCAGATACGGCATTTTTATGGAGAGGAGCTGGAAGCAGGCTGTAAAATCCCAACAGCAATCTGCAGAGTAGCGGAGTCCAGGCCCCAAGTCTGGGCTGCTAGGGTGGAGGCACTGGGGCCTGGGGCCCTGCTTGCAGAAAGGAGGGGGTGGGACAGAGTTCATCTGTGTGATGCTCTGGGCCCACAGGTGAGCTTTTGCCAGTGACATGCGGCTGGTACACATGGGTGCAGCCATTTGGGTCTCCCACGTTGGCATCTGTTCTGGTGGGCCGGTGCCGTTAGCAGTTTTGACCATCACCCCTGTATGGCGTGGTGGAGGTCATGCCTGCTGCGGGCCGGGCAGGGGATGGTTCAGGCAACCCCAGCGCCCAACATCTGAGAGAGAGAGTCAGACACTGTATCTGCCATAGGGGATGGAGCCCCACACCCTGGACCACACTGTCTTGGCTGTTTTGCCTCTGGACCTTGAGCCCATGATATGTCTGGACTTGGGCCAGATCCCAGCGTCCTCTTCTGCCCAGCTCCACATCCTCCCTCCTCTTATGCCCCACCCCCGGGAGGGGCCCTCCGTGTCCCTTCACAGCACCCCCATGAGGTACAGTCGCACTGCAGGACCTCAGGATGGGAGTGTCAATGTCCTGAGTGGCTGGCGAGGGTACAAATCGCCAGGTGCTGTGCAGGCTTTCTCCCATTAAAACCTCACGGCACAGCATATACGTGTCATCGCATTTTACAGATGAGAAAAGTGGCTCTGGGGAGTTCATTGACCCCGAGTCACCCACAGACCCAACATCTGAATCCACATCTCTGTGCCAACTCTCTCCACCTTTCAGTCCTGAGAGTGGAATCTGAGTCTCCTGATTCCCTGTCCGATGCTCTTTCTGCCCCACCCAGGGGAGGATGCTTTGGGAAACAAATTCCTCCCTCCCAGCTTCAGGTTGGATTTGCAGAAAGCTTGTTGCTACAGCGATTTGCTCTCCCTGAGCCCTGGGTGAGGAAAAACAGCCCCTGCAGGCCTGGCACCGCGTGCCTGGGGTTCGGAAGAAGGCAGGATATGACTGCTCACGGAACTTCCCACTTTTGAGGCCACAGATGGGTCCCAGAGCAGGCCCATTGCATCCCAGCAGGGGGACCCACGGTTCCAGCCTCTGCTCAGCTCCCAGGCAGCGTGGTAACCAGTGTGTACACTAGGGGGCCGGCCAGGACCGGTTTACAGCAGCTTTTTCTAGGCGCTCCTGCCAAGGGCTGGGACCAGCGCAGGGCATCGGGGGGTCACCAGTGGGAGAACAGCAGCTCTGGGCCCCAGCTGGCACCTCTCCCCTTTCTGCCCTGTCCTGCCCACCTGCAGCACTCCTGGGAATCCTGTACGAGGACAAGGAGAGGCAAGACTTCATCTTCACCATCTACCACTGGTGGCAGGCCATGGCCATCTTCACAGTCTACTTGGGCTCAAGCCTGCCCATGAAGGTGAGTCCCCTCCCCCACTCGACCCCCTAGACAACAGAAACTTCCTGAGTGCCCGCCCTGGCCTCACAGCCCCTGAAGGGCACCACTGCCCCAGGGCCCGGCCCTGGGCCAAGTCCACTGGGCGGCCCCACACCCATCACTGGCTTCTTACTTACCGCTTCACCTCCTGCAGGCCTCAGTTTACCCATCTCTGAAAGGGTTCACAGTTCGCTCTCTACTTGTGGGCACATCCCAGCAGCCTTGTGGGTAGTTTGGTAACCTGTTCTCTAGACGTTGGGCTCTGAGCTGGATGCCGAGGGTCTGTCTCCCTTCTTGGCTCTCAGGGGTCCTCGTCCTCTGCTCTTACCTACTGGTGGGTCAGTTTAGCAGGTCCCGGCCAACTTTTTAAAAAATGAAATAGAATAGGGAATAGCAGGGAGTATGCCTGTGAACATGTGTGTACGTACTGAGTTATGATTTAAAATTATTTCTGACTGCCTGTTACAGTCAAGACCTCTAAGAAGCATTACTTATGATCCCATATGTAAGGGACAGAGTAATCTAAGCTCTGATAAGGGAAGGCCAGGCCTCCCTTCACATCTACCCTGTGAGGCAAAGGGATTATCATTACAGTTAGGGAAACCGAGGCCCAGATGGATAGGGTGACCATAAGGGACAGAGCTGGGCAGGAGGGTGCCCAGGAAGCGTGGGTGGCGGGGCGGCTCCCAGGAGGAGGGAGGGACAGCAGAGGAGCTGCGGGGTTCGAGTCCCAGATGGGAGTGGGCCTATCGGGGCGAGGGGCTGGGCGGGGCGGGCGCAGGACCGGCCGCCCGCGTGTCCCCCGCATCCCTCCCTGTGTGCCCAGGCTAAGCTGACGGTGCTGCTGGTGACGCTGGTGGCGGCCGCGGCCTCGTACCTGTGGATGGAGCAGAAGCTGCGGCGGGGCGTGGTCCCGCGCCAGCCCCGCATCCCGCGGCCCCAGCACAAGGTGCGCGGCTACCGCTACCTGGAGGAGGACAACTCCGACGAGAGCGACGCGGAGGGCGAGCGCGGCGGCGGCCGGGGGCACTGCGCGGAGGAGGAAGCGCCGCTCGCGGGGCCAGGGCCGGGCCCCAAACCAGCCGGTCTCTGCCGCCGGCCCTGCCCCTACGAACAGGCGCTGGCAGGCGATGGGCCTGAGGAGCAGTGAGGGGCCAGGCCTGATCACCGGCCTCGGTTTAACGCGTCTCAGGTCGGGGCCCCTATGATTCCGCGCCAATTTCTGGAAGGACCCTTGGCGCACCCCGGGTTCAGGAACGGCCCTCCCAGAGCCCTGGGCCACCGGGAGCTTGGGATCCTCCCCGCAGCCCCCTCCAAGGGAGGGTAGGGCCTTGAGACCTCTTGGCCAGGCCCAGGGTGCGAGGGACCGCACAGCCGAAACCCTCCGACCCCAGGGGCCGCTCTCCACGACCGCCTACCGGGCCCAGCCCCAGGGCTGGGACCCCGCCGTCCCGTCGTCCCAGCTCTCGGCTACAGGCCTGGGCCGTGCGCGTCGTCCGCTTTGCACATCCTATCCCCATGGACTGCCAAGAGGTACGACTTTAAGAAAATGAGCAATAAAGAGATTTGTGTATTGTCCTGATTGGGAAGTCTCCTGCCGTGGGAGGACATTGATCGCCCGGGGTGTGTGCCTGGCTGATCCTGCCCATTGGGCACTGTGGCCGTCTGCCTTGATCCGGGGTTGGGGAGGGGGTGGGGGGGCGGGGTGGTCGCTTAAGCCCCGCCCACCAGGCTGTCCTGGCTCCTGGAGGCACCGCCCTTCCCCACACCCGCCGGCTTTTGCCAGTCGCACCCGATCCGCTCAGACAAAGAAGCGCCCTGGGTGGTCTGCATGGACCTCAGCGGAGTGTGATGGGGCTGCCAGCCCCTCGTCTGTCTAGAGGATGGGACGAAGTCAAGAAACCCAGGTCCCGCTGCCCCCTCCTCAGGCGTCCCCAGCCCTCCTAACCACTCTCATCCTTTTTTTTTTTTTTTTTTAAATCCCTTGGGATGCTTCTGCCCACAGCTCCCCAAGGGACTCCTTTGGGGGCCAAGTCCACTTCTGAGCCGAGTGCAGGTCACCCCGTGTCCAGTGTAGGCCTGGGGCATAGATGTCTGAGCCCAGGTAAACTTGGCTACTGATGTCTCTGGGCTACAGCCTCAGCTGTGACGCCCGTGAGGGATGCAGAGGCTGGTGGGAGGGGCAGACCCCCTACAGCCCGAGGGCGCCCCCCACCGTGGGGAGAGGGAACTGAGATCCCACTGCGAAGAGCTTTGAACAGCGGGGTGAGGACAGGCAAGGGGGCCACAGGAGGGTCCTGGAGCCCCCAACTGCGCCCCAGATCCGCACCACCAAAGCTGGGGGCCACACCATTCCTCACTCCTCACACGCCCTCCACCCCTGGCTGACTGCCGGACCCTGGTCTACACCCACTTCAGCGTCAGGTCTCCTAGATTCTTCCACCTGTAAACGGCAGCCCCCTCTCTCCTCTGCCTCATACAGTCCTCACTTGAGTTTGGTTCCAGCAGCCTCAGCGGGGGCCCCGGAGCCAGGCTCTGCGACCTCAGACAGGGGGTCAACCCGTCTGAGCCACAGTTTCCTCCTCTGTAAAGTGTATCTGTGGTGGCACCAAGGTCCCCAGGCCCTGCAGGAAACTCACAAGGGCACAGAGGATATTTGAAATTTTCTAAAATTTGGACATCTACCCACTCTGAGCAAATTAATAGGCTCAGGTGGTTCACAGTTTCAATGTTAGATCACACCACGATCCTTTCATGTCATATCTTTGAGAAGCTGGGTTTCCTGTGGTTTGGGGATAAAAAGTGAAAATCTCTGTGTAATAGGAAGTGAGGCCGGGGGTCTCCAGTCTGATTCCAAGGTTTGAGAAGCTGGCCAGTGCACACAGCCAATTAGTAAGTCATAGTGGTTATTAAAGAATGAAGTAAACACCGTTTTTCTTTCTCTTGGTGTGTGTTATATTTTCTAAGTGACTACTAAGTTATTAGAACCTAAGTACTTATTGGTTGGACCTAAAATATCTCACAAATAGAACTATTAGATATTTCTTTTGGCCTAGGAGCACCATGAAAAAATTCCTGAGACACTGAGGGTTCCATGAACAGGGCAAGTTTGGCTCTGTGTTAGCCCAGGGCTGGCACGGAGTAACTTAGAGTGAGTCCCTCGTTGGACCCCGTGCCTCCACCCCCAACCTTGTCCAGAGAACCGGCGGGATCCTTTCTGGACCCAGCCTAGGGAAGGTGATTAAACCTATGGTCTGTGATGCCTGGGAAGGGAACCCCCAGGGTCTGCTGTGAACCAACATGAACTAGTTGCCAAGTTGTTTTTGGCAGATTCGGGGGTCTTGCAGTCATGGGCGACGGTGAGGGACACAAGGCTCCTCTCCCCAGCTTCCCTACCAAGTGGTCGCTAGACCCAGACAGATGAAGGGCTGAAAACTGCCTGCCTCATACACAGACTTTCAGTGACAAGCAGACCAAGACCGGTCATGCGGTGTGACCAGCACTCCGTCCTTCCCATTCCCCACCAGCCTCTGGCATGGAACGGAACTTCTCTGACAGCAGATGTGGCAATATCCTCCTGGCAGGATTCCAGCTAAGTTCCAGTCAGAGATGGGCAACCAGATGCTTGGGTAATAGGCCTCTGAATGCAGGGCAGGGTGCCATTTGGAAGCGTGTGGGCCCCTGGGCAGGCCGGGCAAGGTGGGGGAGGGGATGAGGATGGTTCTACAACTGGTCTCATTTCAAAGTCATTTCCGGTGATGAGCAAATGAGAGGGTGGCCCAGGCACACGGAGGGAGCACGGCTTCTGATCGCATGCCTCACACCAAGGTAAGTTCCCCATCAGAAGACTCCACACCTCCTCTCGCTGCTCCTGGCACACGGACAAGACCCACAGACAGACACACGTAACAGGCCACACCCATGACAAGCAACACACACACACACCCCCAGGACAAGCAGGGTAACTGTCACCGCAGCAAGCCCCTGCAGGCTGGTTCTTTTGGAAAGCCTAATTAAGCCATCAGATGTGAATGATGGAGCCCCTTGGCAGCTCCAGGCCTGGTTGTAAAGTATGACATTGATGTCTCTGTATCAATAAGGTGGATAAGGTGACCTCTGGATAAGGTGACCGGGCAGAGGTCTGGACTCTGAAGTGGAAGGTCAGATTCTGTGTCATGGTCTCAGCTTCTGTGATTTTGTCAGTCTTCCCCAGGGTAATTTTATTTTATCTATTTTTTTTTTTTAATAGCTACTTTATTTATTTATTTATTTATTTATTTATTTATTTATTTAGCTGTGTTGGGTCTTTGTTTCGTGCGAGGGCTTTCTCTAGTTGCGGCAAGCGGGGGCCACTCTTCATCGCGGTGTGCGGGCCTCTCGCTATTGCGGCCCCTCCCATTGCGGGGCACAGGCTCCAGACGCGCAGGCTCAGCAGTTGTGGCTCACGGGCCCAGCCGCTCCGCGGCATGCGGGATCCTCCCAGACCAGGGCTCGAACCCGTGTCCCCTGCATTAGCAGGCAGATTCTCAACCACTGCGCCACCAGGGAAGCCCTATTTTTTTTTAAGTGAACACTTTTGTGATAGTACATTCACAATGTTGGTATTGAATGATTTTTTAAAAATATTTATTTATTTATTTATTTGGTTGTGCCGGGTCTTAGTTGCAGCAGGCAGACTCCTTAGTTGTGGCATGAGAACTCTTAGTTGCGGCATGCATGTGGGATCTAGTTCCCTGACCAGAGATTGAACCCAGGCCCCCTGCATTGGGAGCGTGGGGTCTTAACCACTGCGCCACCAGGGAAGTCCTTGCCCCAGGGTAATTTAAAAATTATCTGATTCCAAGACTCTACAGTGTAAGATTTTAACTATCTTTAACTTCTCAATAGCGTGTTAGAGAGCCTGAAATTTCTCCTGCTAGAAACACCCAGAGATCCTGGATCAGAAACAAACTGATTTTCAAATACATAGCTGAGCTCTCAAGAAAATAAGCAGTACCCCAGGGGGAGGGGCTGGGCTCTGAGACCGAAAGATGGCCCACTGAGTATTTCAGACCTGAGCAGGATCCCCCGATGCGTGGCAGCGTCCCAGACCCAAGACGTACTGAAGGAATAGCCAGAAGGCTGAGCAGCGGTTCTTGTGTAACCGCCTGGGTTTAAAGATCTGCGGAAGTGGAAGGCCTGGACTTGGAATAGGCATTGTTTGGGGTGTGGGTGGGGGCTTGCTTAATATCTGCATGTTCAGGACTCGGGAGCACCTCCTACTGGAAGACACTTTATGATGTGCTGATTTTGATTCTCACCTGTACTGTGAGAAATTTTCATTAGAATTGTTAATTATGCATTTTATATTTTTGATCTTTTTTTTTTTTTTTTGCCACACCGCACAGCTTGTGGGGTCTTAGTTCCCCGACCAGGGATCGAACCCGTGCCCCTGCAATGGAAGCTTGAACTCCTAACCACTGGACCGCCAGGGAAGTCCATATTTTTGATAAATTATGCAACTTAGGTTGATCTACGTCAGCAGGATACCAAAAGTAAAAGTCGATATTTAGAGGGTCTTAGGGTTTATATTTAGAGGGTCAGTCTGGTCTCCATCCCTTACAGGATGCGGAGCAAGCTTGTAAACGTGGACATTTTCCTGAGTGTCTTGTTCAGGCTATGAGCCTTTTATGAGAAGATGAGACCTTCTGATAGTTGTTGAAGTTTCAAAATTTGGCACACAGGCAAATCATTCTGTGTTGTATGTTACGGCTTATGAGGCAACAGATGTTGTGGTTTTGCTTTTATAGACAGCCAACCCATCAGCACAGCCCAGGAGTCAGGAAAAGTGCGCATGAGGCCCCGGCTGGTCAGGGTCCTGCTCTGGTGCTAACAGTAGCACCCGCTTTGTCCAGCTGAGCTGCCCCGTGTTGATCAGGGAAGGCCCACGAGAGAGGGAACCGCTGCTCTCAGTGAGCCCCTGCCTTGTTTACTCACTTATTCCTAGGGGACCCCAAAGTGGCTAATGTCTCTGGGACAGGGGTGGCCTCCCCCAGCATCACAGTCTCGTGCAAGGGACCAAGGGCAGGGGTGGGGATGGGGAAGGCGTGGGGAGAGACTATGCCAGATGACCCAGGTCTGGCTTTACCCTAAAGATGTCGTCTTTACTGTAGCAAGGAAGCTTCTGTGGTCCACCTTCCTGACCCAAGGCATATGCGCAACTGTCTGAAAGGTAATCAGGTCAGAATCAGCGAGCTGTTATGTAAACAGAAGTTTTATATGCGCTGGGGAACCAAAAAAATTTCTTGTGAGACTTGCTCTATTACGATACTTGCTTCCTTGTGGGGTCTGGAACAGAACCTGCAGGGTCTCCGAGGTCTGCCTGTAGGTGATGGTACGGCTGGTCAAGCTCATACCCAAGACAAGGCCAAGCCAAGTTCAACCCGACTGGTTTGGCTGGTAAAGGCACAATGAGCCACTTTTAGATTTAAGGCGTATTATTTCCATAGACAGTGAAAAGGAGAATAAGCCCAAGGTGCCAGCCCCTGGAGGTCCTTGTCACTTACTCCGAGCTCAAGGGGCCCAGACTGCAAGGCCGCTGTGCGAGACCCTGGAGCTGGGGAGCTGATTCTAGACCGCTGCTGAGTGCCTTTTTATCCTGTGCTTTCTTCTGAGGAGGGCAGCGGAAAGACTCAGACCCCATCAGACTGGAGGTGATAAGAAGCTCTCAGGACAGCCTCCAAGGTGGGTAGGTGGGCGAGAGGCAGATGGCCTCACAGCAGCTCCCACAGGCCTCCCACCCTCCTGTGTCCTGGTGGATTATAGCTTCCTGCCAAGACTCAGATGAGCTGCGGTCCAGGCCTCTGCCTGCGTGGCCTGTGTGGACACGTGCGGGTCACTTGGGCACAATGGAACCTTGAGGGCTTGTGCCCAGGTGGGCTCCATTTATGACGAGCAGACTTCTGAGAACTTGTATAATTAGGTTTCTTTTTTCTCTTTTTTTTTAAATTGAAGTATAGTTGATTTATGATATTGTATTAGTTTCAGGTGAACAAGCACAGTGATTCAGTATTTTTTGCAGATTATATTCCATTATAGGTCATTACAGGGTAATGGGTATAATTCCCTGTGCTATACAATAAATCCTTGTTGCTCATCTACTTTGTATATAGTAGTTTGTATCTATTAATCCCATATCCTTAATTTGTCCCCCCGCCTTCCCTCTTTGGTAACCCCAAGTTTGTTTTCTATGTCTGTGAGTCCGTTTCTGTTTTGCATACACATTCGTTTGTATTATTTTTTAGATTCCACATGTAAGTGATATCATATAATATTTGACTTATTTCACTAAGCATAATACTAAGTCCATCCATGTTGCTGCAAATGGCAGTATTTCATTCTTTTTTATGGCCGAGTCATATTCTATTGTATGTATATATATATATATATATACACCACATCTTTTTTTTTTTTTAAGTTATTTATTTTTGGCTGCATTGGGTCTTTGTTGCTGCGTGCAGGCTTTCTCCAGTTGTGGCGAGCAGGGGCTACTCTTGGTTGCAGTGCGTGGGCTTCTCATTGCAGTGGCTTCCCTTGTTGTGGAGCATGGGTTCTAGGCGTGAGGGCTTCAGCAGTTGCGGAACGTGGGCCCAGTAGTTGTGGCTCACGGTAGCTGTGGCTCACGGGCTCTAGAGCTCAGGCTCAGTAGTGTGGCGCACAGGCCTAGTTGCTCCGCGGCATGTGGGATCTTCCCTGACCAGGGCTCGAACCCGTGTCCCTTGCATTGGCAGGCGGATTCTTAACCACTGCGCCACCAGGGAAGCCCTGTTTTTTTTTTTAAATAAATTTATTTATTTATTTATTTATGGCTGCATTTGGTCTTCGTCGCGGTGCGTGGGCTTCTCATTGCGGTGGCTTCTCTTGTTGTGGAGCACAGGCTCTAGGCGCACAGGCTTCAGTAGTTGTGGCATGCGGTCTCAGTAGTTGTGGCTCACGGGCTCTAGAGCACTGGTTCAGTAGTTGTGGCACACAGGCTTAGTTGCTCCGCGGCATGTGGGATCTTCCCAGGCCAGGGATCGAACCCGTGTCCCTTGCATTGGCAGGCGAATTCTTAACCACTGCGCCACCAGGGAAGTCCCTATACCACATCTTCTTAACCAAATCATCTGTTGATGGGCATTTGGGTTGCTTCCACGTCTTGGCTATTGTAAGTAGTGTTGCTATGAACACTGGGGTGCATGTATGTTTTCGAATTAGTCTTTTCATTTTTTCCTGATATGTACCCAGGAATGGAATTGCTGGATCATATGGTAGTTCTAATTTTAGTTTTTTAAGGAGCCTCCATACTGTTTTCCATAGTGGCTGAACCAATTTACATTCCCACCAACAGTGTACAAGGGTTCCCTTTTTCCCACACCCTCTCCAACATTTGTTATTTGTAGATTTTTTTATGATAGTCATTCTGACAGATGTGAGGTGATACCTCATTGTGGTTTTGATTTGCATTTCTCTAATAATTAGTGACGTTGAGCATCTTTTCATGTACCTGTTAGCCCTCTGTATGTCTTCTTTGGAAAAATGTCTATTCAAGTCTTCTGCCCATTTTTTGATTGGGTTGTTTGTTTTCTTGATATTGAGTTGTCTGAGCTGTTTGTATATTTTGGATATTAAACCTTTGTATGTCTCATCATTTGCAAATATTTTCTCCTATTCCCTAGGTTGTCTTTTAGTTTTGTTGATGGTTTCCTTTGCTGTGCAAATGCTTTTAAGTTTAATTAGGTCTCATTTGCTTAGTTGTGCTTTTATTTCTTTCGCCTTGGGAGACTGATCCAAGAAAATATTTATGATTTATGTCAAAGAGTGTTTCACCTACGTTCTCTTCTAGTTTTATGGTTTCAAGTCTTAGATTTAGGTCTTTAAACCATTTTGAGTTTACTTTCGTATATCATGTGAGGGAATGTTCTAATTTCATTGTTTTACATGTGGCTGTCCAGCTTTCCCAGCATCACTTGAAGAGACTGTCTTTTCTCCATTGTATATTCTTGCCTCCTTTGTTGTAGATTAGTTGACCATAGGTGCGTGAGTTTATTTCTGGGCTCTCTATTCTGTTCCATTGATCTATGTGCCTGTTTTTGTGCCAAATCATGCTGTTTTTTGTTTTTTTAAATTAATTTATTTATTTTTGACTGCGTTTGGTCTTTGTTGGTGCACCCAGGCTTTCTCTAGTTGCGGTGAGCGGGGGCTACTCTTCGGTGCGGAGCACAGGCTCTAGGCACACAGGCTTCAGTAGTTGCGGCACGTGAGCCGTTGTGACTCATGGGCTCTAGAGTGCAGGCTCAGTAGTTGTGACGCACAGGCTTAGTTGCTCTGTGGCATGTGGGATCTTCCTGGACCAGGGCTCGAAACTGTGTCTCCTGCATTGGCAGGTGGATTCTTAACCTCTGCGCCACCAGGGAAGTCCCACCATGCTGTTTTGATTTCTGTCACTTTGTAGTATAGTCTGAAGCCTGGGTGGGTTATACCTTCAGCTGTGTTCTTTTTTCTCAGGATTGCTTTGGCAACTCATGGTGTTTTGTGGTTCCATATAAATGTTAGGATTATTTGTTCTAGTTCTGTGAAAAATGTCTTGGGTATTTTGATAGGGATTACATTAAGTCTGTAGATTGCTTTGGGTAGTACGGCCATTTTAATAATATTGATTCTTCCAATCCAAGAGCAAGGGATGGCTTTCCATTTCTTTGAGTCATCTTCAGTTTCCTTCATCAATGCTTTATAGTTTTCAGTGTACAGTTCTTTCACTTCCTTGGTTAAGTTTTTTCTTGGGTATTTTATTCTCTTTGATGCGATTTTACATGGGATGTTTTTTTAACTTTCTCTTTCTGATGTTTCATTATTAGTGTGTAGAAAAGCAACAAATTTCTGGGTATGAATCTTGTATCCTGCTTGTATAGTTTTCATAAAATTTGTAAATGGGAATATGTCACCTCAAAAATCCAAGTAGGCCCAAGAAATATTATTAGAAAACTCTTTAATAAGCATTTGGGGGAACTCCCTGGTGGTCCAGTGGTTAAGACTCCACGCTTTCACTGCTGAGGGCTTCGGTTCAATCTCTGGTCAGGGAACTAAGATCCTGCAAGCCACACAGCACAGCCAGAAAAAAAAAAGCATTTGGACACTTCTGTGGAAATTGTAGTCAATAAAATGTCACACTTGGATTCTGGGGACAACTACATGTGACCGAGGGTCTGTCTGCATGGATTTCATGCCACAGCTGGGCTGTTCAGGTATCCTGGGGAGTGGAGCACAGGTGTACTGTGCCTGGTCCAAGGTGAATGCAAATTGATGAGAGTGACGGTGTGCCACACGGGAGAGCCCCGATTGAACAGTGGGGCCTCCAGGAAGGTTAACAGGGTAATCCCTCAGCCCTCTCTGCTGGAACTCAAGAGAGAGAAGGACTTACCTCAGAAAGAACTGTGGATGTACCTTTCATCACATGGAATGAACTTCAGTGAGAGTCACAGAATTCCCACAAAGTTTTTGAGAAATTTTGCCAGCTTGGACTGAAAGGACGCAGACAATACAAAACAAAAAGAGGCCGTCAGGACCCTCCCCAGTCCATCAAATTCTACCGCAGGAAGTAGGCTGAGAACACCACTCAGCTGCAAACACATGCTTCCTTTCATGAAAAAGGAAGGACTCAGACGACCAGGACCCAGAGAGCAGAGCCAAGAGCCATGGAGAATTCTTCCCAAACCTTGGAAGCTGATCAAAGAACTTCCAGCATGTTCCTGGCTGGATTGCAGAATTGCTTTGGACCATGGGACTTCCTGGTGGTCTAGTGAGTAAGACTCCATGATCCCAATGCAGGGGGCCCAGGTTCAATTCCTGGTGGGGGAACTACATTCTGCATGCATGCCACAACTAAGAAGTCTGCACGCCTCAACTAAATATCCTGAATGCCACAACTAAGACCCGGCACAGCCAAAATAAATAAATAAAAATAAATAATAAATAAATTTTAGAAAAAAAAAGAATTGCTTTGGACCAGTCTGGTCCACTGTGCCTCACATTTTCTCCCTCTTTTAACAGGAATGTCTATGGCAGTTATCCTGCACTGAGGTTATAAGACTGCAGTCAAGGCATCAGCCAGAATTCCAGTCATCTCAGGGCTCAGATGGGAGTAAACAAGAGAAGAAGCAGAAAGAGCATGAGCGATGGAACAATAGTCTTTTATTTTCGTGGAAACAAAATTCAAATAACACGCAACTCACCATTTTAAAGTTGCAATTCAGTGGCATTTTCTGCATTTGTGATATTACGCAATCCATACCCCTCTCTAGTTTCAAAACTTTTTCGTCACCACTAGATGAACACCCTGTACCCATTCAGCAATCACTCCCCATTTTTCCTGTCCCCAGACCTTGGCAGCCAACAGTCTGCTTTCTGTCTCTATGGATTTGCCTATTCTAGACATTTCATGTAAAAGGAATCATGCAGTATGTTTGGTGTCTGTTTTTTTTCCACTTAACATAATGTTTTCAAGTTTCGTCCATATCGTAGCACATGTATCACTACTTCATTTAAAAAAAATATAGACTTTATTTTTTATCGCAGTTTTAAGTTCACAGCAAAACTTCATTCCTTTCTATGGCAAAATAATATTCTATTGTATGACTATACCATATTTGGTTTATCCATTCATCCACTGATGGACATTTGGGTTGTTTCCACATTTTGGCTGTTGTGAATAATGCTTCCATGAACATTTATGAACAAATATTTGTTTGAACACCTGTTTTCAGTTTTGGGGGGTATACACCTAGGAATGGAATTGCTTAGTCATGTGGTATCTTTGTTAAACTTTTTGAGAAACTGCCAAATTGTTTTCCAAAGCAGATGCACCATTTTATATTCTCACCAGCAATGTATGAAGATTCTAATGTCTCCACATCCTTACCAAGACTTGTTATTTTCTGTTTTTATGGGGTTTTATTGTTGTCATTTCATTATAGCTATCCTAATGGGTGTGAAGTGGTATCTTATTGTGGTTTTGATTTGCATTTCCATAATGATCAATGAGGTTAGACGTCTTTCCATATGCTTTTTGGTCATTTGTACATCTTCTTTGGAGAAATGTCTATTCAAGTACTTTGTCCATATTTAAATTGGGTTGTTTGCCTTCTTGTTGCTGACTTTTGAGAGTCTTTATGTATTCTAGATATAGAACCCTTACCAGATATAGGAATTGCAAATATTTTCTCCCATTCTGTAGGTTGTCTTTTCCCTTTCTTAATAATGTCCTTTGATGCACAAAAGTTTTAAATTTTGGTGAAGCCCAATTTATCTATTTGCTCTTTTGTTATTCGTGCCTTTGGTGTCAAATTTAAGAATCCATTGTCAAATCCAAGGTCATGAAGATTCACCCCTATGTTTTCTTTTTTTAAGTAGAATGCAATATATTTCCCTCTGTATTCTCTCTCTCTTTTTTAGAAGTTTTATTTTCTTTTATTATTTTATTAATTTATTTATTTATGTATTTATTATTTTTATTTTTGGCTGCGTTGGGTCTTCGTTGCAGCACCCGAGATCTTCTTTGCAGTGTGCGGGCTTCTCTCTAGTTGTGGTGTGGGGGGTTTTCTTTCTCTAGCTGAGGCGCGTGGGCTCAGCAGCTGCGGAGTGCAGGCTTAGTTGCCCTGCGACATGTGGGATCTTAGTTCCCCGACCAGGGAACCCACGTCCCCTGCACTGGAAGGCAGACTCTTTACCACTGGACCACCAGAGAAGTCCCCCACCCCTATGTTTTCTTCTAAGAGTTTTATTGTTTTAGCTCTAATACTAGCTTGTTGATACATTTTGAGTTAATTTTTATATGTGTAGTGAGGTAGGTACTCAACTTCTTTGGCATGTGGTTGTCCTGGTATCCCAACACCATTTGTTGAAGAGACTATTCTTTCCCTACTGAATGCTCTTGCCACCTTGTTGGCAATCGATTGCTCATAGATGTTTGGGTTTATTTTTAGTCTCTCAGTGCTATTCTATTGGTCTATATGTCTGTCCTTAAGCCAGAACCGAACTGTTTTTGATTACTGTAACTTGAAGTAAGTTTAGAAATCAGGAAATGTAAGTCCTCTAACTTTGCTTTTCTTTTTAAATATATTTTTGGCTATTTAGAGCCCCTTGCAATTATGTATGAGGATTGGCTTTTCCATTTCTGCAAAACATTGGAGTTTTGATAGAGATTACATTGTATCATAGATCGCTTTGGGGTATATTGCCATATTAAAAATTATTCAGTTTTCCTGCTCTCAGGTCCTGCTTCCAAGATGACCAAGAAAAGAAGGAACAATAGTCGTGCCTAAAAGGGCTGTGGCAACATGCAGCCTACTCGTTCACCAGCTGTGCCCAGTGTGTGCCCAAGGGCAAATCCGTTAAGAAGTTCATCATTCAGGGACTTACCTGGTGGCGCAGTGGTTAAGAATCCGCCTGCCAATGCAGGGGACATGGGTTCAAGCCCTGGTCCGGGAAGACCCCACATGCCGTGGAGCAACTCAGCCCGTGCGCCACAACTACTGAGTCTGCGCTCTAGAGCCCCCGTGCCACAACTACTGAGCCCGTGAGCCACAACTACTGAAGCCTGCACTCAAGAGCCCGTGCTCCACAACAAGAGAAGCCACTGCAAAGAGAAGGCTGCACACCACAACGAAGAGTAGCCCCCACTCACCACAACTAGAGAAAGCCTGCGCACAGCAATGAAGACCCAACACAGCCAAAAAATAAATAAATAAAAATTAAAAAAAAAAAGTTCATCATTCAAAACACAGTAGAGGCTGCAGCCATCAGGGATATTTCTTTTTTTAAATAAAATATTTATTTTATTTATTATTATTTATTTTTGGTTGCGTTGGGTCTTTGTTGCTGTGCGCGGGCTTTCTCTGGTTGCAGCGAGCAGGGGCCACTCCTCGTTATGGTGCGCGGGCTTCTCATTGCGGTGGCTTCTCTTGTTGCAGAGCACAGGCTCTAGGCCCGCGGGCTTCAGTAGTTGTAGCACGTGGGCTTCAGTAGTTGTGGCTCGTGGGCTCTAGAGTGCAGGCTCAGTAGCTGTGGCGCACAGGCTTAGTTGCTCCGCGGCATGTGGGAACTTCCCGGACCAGGGCTCGAACCCGTGTCCCCTGCATTGACAGGCGGATTCTTAACCACTGCACCACCAGGGAAGTCTACAACTGGGTATCTTGATGGGAAAAACATTAAATTGGAACTCTACTTCACACCACTTACACAGTGCATAAATTCTAGCAGAACTTATTGTGAAAAGCCAACTTTTGGAAGAAAACACCAAAAAAAAATTTTTTTTTGTAACTTAGGGTAGAAAAGGATTTCTTAAACAAAGTATAAAAAACACAAATCTTAAAGAAAAAATTAATTGGACTATATTGTTGATGTCCTCCAGCCAAAGACCACTGAGAACACACTTATCTTTGAACAAGTTGGACGTATTGCTCGTGAGACCGTGGAGAGCCGTGAGGCATCTCAGTAGGAGGGTGTTAGAGAGGACTTGTAAGACTCATGTTTATGTCAGGTGACTGGGAGGATTTGAGGAAGTTGGACTTTTCTCTGGATTGGGTGTTATCAGAAGCAGGGCTGGGACTTCCCTGGTGGCGCAGTGGTTGAGAATCCGCCTGCCAATGCAGGGGACACGGGTTCGAGCCCTGGTCCGGGAAGATCCCACATGCCGTGGAGCAACAAAGCCAGTGCGCCACAACTACTGAGCCTGAGCTCTAGAGCCTGCGAGCCACAGATACGGAGCCCGTGAGCCACAACTACTGAGCCCGCGTGCCACAACTACTGGTGCCCACGCGCCTAGAGCCCGTGCTCCGCAATAAGAGAAGCCACCACAGTGAGAAGCCTGCGCACCACAATGAAGATGGTCCCCACTCACCGCAACTAGAGAAAGTCTGCATGCAGCAACGAAGACCCAACGCAGCCAAAAATAAATAAATAAATTAATTAATTAAAAAAATACAAGAAGCAGGGCTATTTCTATGGTTGGGTATCTGAATAAATCTTATCTGTAGGGAGTATAGACTAGAATGAGGGTAAAGCTGTAATTGGTCCAGCAGTTACTCATATTAGCCAGGATAGTGGAACGTTTAGTCACTTTTGTGGTCTGGACAACGTTCATGTTTGGGTGATGATGGTGTGTCAGTGGAGGTTTGTTGGTTGTAACAAATGTACCCCTCTGGTGGAGGGTGTTGACGGGGTGTGTGTGGAGGGGGGACAAAGGGAACTCTCTTTCTTTTTTGCTCAATTTTGCTGTAAACCTAAAACTACTCTAGAAAATAAAGTTAATTAATTTAAAAAAGATGCTTGGCAAAGGATTACTGTTGCGAATATATAGAGAGTTCCTACAAACCAATAAGACAAAAGAAAAATTCCTACAAACCAATAAGACAAAAGAAAAAAAGACAAACCAATAAGACAATAGAAAACTGAGCAAAAAACTGAACTGACCAGAAGCCTGAATGGCCCACAAGCCAATGACAATATGGTCAACCTCGATAGCAACTGGGAAAATGTAAAATAAAACAATTGTAAATGCCTTTGCACATCTATTAGATCAATTTCCTAGGACGGCCGTAACAAATTACACAAACTTGGTGGCTTAAAAACCAGATATTTATTCTTTCACAGTTTTGGAGGGCAGAAATCTGAAATCAAGGTGTCACAGGGCCGTGCTCCTTCTGAAGCCTCTAGGGGAGGATCCTTCCCACCTCTTCCAGCTTCTGAGGGTTCCAGGCGTTCCTTGGCGTGTGGCGGCATCACTCCAATCTCCGCCTCGTGTTCATATGGCCTTCTCCTCTTCTGTCTCAAATCTCTCTCTTCCGTTTTCTTATGAGGACCGTTGTCATTGGATTTAGGGCTTTCCTGAACAATCCAGGATGATCTCATCTCAAGATCCTTAACTTGATTACATCTTTTTTTTTTTTTTTTTTGGCCACGCTGCATAGCTTGCAGGATCTCAGTTCCCCAACCAGGGATTGAACCTGGGCCACGGCAGTGAAAGCACCAGATCCTAACCACTAGACCACCAGGGAACTCCCTTGATTACATCTTGAAAGACCACTTTTCCAAATAAGATCGTATTCCGAGGTTCCACGAAATAAGATCTTCGTGGGGAAGGGTGGCACCATTCAACCTGCTACAGTCATTGGCAAAAAGTAAAAAGTCCAACAATACCAAGTGTTGGAGACCATATGCAGCAAGGGGAACTGTCATACAATTGTCAAGAGGACTTTTAATTAGTCTCTTTGGAGACAGCATCCCCAATCCTGGGAAAGTTGAAGATGTACGAACCGCATCACCTAACTGTTTCACTCCCAGATACACAGCAAGAGACGTGACCCAATGTTACTCGCAGCAATGTTTGTAATCCTCAAAAAGGAAGCACTTCCACCAGCAGCGGAACGGGTAAGTAAACTGTGGTGTGTTTATTCAACCACCGTGTGAGTAAGTACGGACCAGGGTGGGAAAACCTCAGAAACAGAATGTTGAGGAACAAAGCAAATTGCAGAAAGATAAGTAGAATATGACACTAGTGGTCTAAAGTTTAAGCTATGCAAAGCAATCCTATGTAATGTTCAATGATAGCAGATATACACCAAGAGCATAATGACACTCACAGGGTGATAAACATAAGGCAAACGTCAAGATCTGACAAAGCTGGGTGGTGTGTACATGGATGATTATATGTTATCCTGTGTATTTTTTGTATGCTTGAAACATCGCTTAAGGCATAAAGAAAAAAAGAGGATTCTGTGTGTCCCAAATCCTAGTGTTCTCCCTATTCTGAAGTTTAGAGCGGCTAAGAAGAGCTTGAGCTCTCAAGACTACACGTTTCCCTGGGCCCACGGTGCTAAAACAGAGTGATTCTGGGGTCTTCGCACAATACGATTCAAGCCCGTCCTGGGACCACAGCTCCGCAGCTGCCCCTCCGCCCCGTGGCGTGAGGGGCATGCAGGCTCCTCTGGCCCTGCCTCTGCTCCTTGCCACACCCTCACCTGGCTGGGTCCTTGGGGCTGGAGAGGACACATCGACCTTTGTCCCTCCCACCACCCCTTAGGCTTCTCACTGCCTGCAGTGCTTTGAAGTTTCTCAAAGCATCCCACCTGGTCCTGTAACTACCTCCCAGCAAACTTGTCGGATGGATGTCACATTTTTGCTTCTTTTTCCCCATTCTATGGATGGGGAGACTGAGGCTCTGGGCATTCTGGACAGGGTTGGTTCCTGGCTGAAGAGCTTCCACGTGGAAGAGGCCCGGAGGGATGCTGCCAGGGGCCCCCAGATCTGTCACAAACCTATTGGGTAGCTTTTCCCAGGAATGACCAGGGAGCAACTACCTGCTCTGTCCAGGGAATCCAGTGGCAGTTTCTAAATCCATCTGAACCTCGAGATCATTTGGGAGCTGGTTAAAACCGCTGATGCCAGGGCCCATCCCACACTTGCTGGGGCAGAAACACAGAGTGGGCCCTGGAATCTTCAGGTCCCCAGGGAGGTTTGAGGGTCTCTGAATTAACCTGTTGAGTCCCACTGAGGAGCCCGGGGTCCTGGAGTCCTGGGCACTGCTGTTTTTTTCCCCCCAAGAAGGATCTCCCTCACAGGGCACCCAGCAACTTGGCTCTCTCCCCGCTCCTACCTGAGGGAATAGAGGGTCCCTTTCTCCAGGCCCCACCCACCAGGTGGAGAATCATGCCAGGTCCGTATCTTAGGCAGCTTGGGCTGTTCTAACAAAATACCACAAATATTTCTTTCTTGCAGTTCTGGAGGCTGGAAGTCCAAGACCAAGGTACCAGCTGATTCGGTTTCTCATGGGGGCTCTTTTCCTGGCTTGCAGATGGCTGTCTTCTCCCTGTATCCTCACGTGGCAGAGAGAGCCAGCAATCTCCCTAGTGTCTTTTCTTATTAGGGCACCGATCCCATCACAGGGGCCCCACCTCCTGACCTCATCTAACCTTAATCACCTCCCAAAGACCCCAGCTCTAAATACCACACATTGGAGGTTAGGGCTTCAACATATGAATTTGAGGAGACACCATTCAGACCACAGGAGTCTGTCAGATCTCACTGAAAGGTCATGGCCTAGACCAGAGTCTGCTGCTCTGCCCTCAGATTTGTCACAGCAAATCCCTCACTCCCCTACCCTGGCTGGTGGTTACTTCCTGGAAAACACAGAAACCCCCAGAGGAAATTGCCCGTCATTCTCCCACCCCCAACTCTGCAACGCCCCACCCCACATCCACACGCGCCACCCCCGCTGACATCCCCATCAAGGGGATCATCCTGTAAGCACCCAGCGTGTCCCTGGACCACCCCTCTCTACCCCACCCCGCCCGTCAGCCGTCACCCTTTCTCTGCTTCCCTAGAGCAGCAGAACTTCTTGAAAGAATCATCTAGGGCGGTGGCTCTCAACCGGGGCCGATGTCGTTGCCCTGGGGACACTTGGCAGTGTCTGGAGACCTTTCGGGTTTTTGAGGAGGTGTGTCCCAGTAAGAGAGAGGCAGAAGGAGATTCGACACACACGGCGGCGAAGGCCATGTGAGGACAGAGGCAGAGCTGGGAGCGGTGTGGTAGGAGCTGAGGAGTGCCTGCAGCCTGCAGAGGGGGTGCAGCCCTGGCAGACCTGGACTTCGGGCTTCTGTCCTCCGGGACTGGGAGACAGTCGCCCTGCTGTTGCGGCCGTTTGTGAGGGCTGCAGGAAGCTGATCCAATGGGTTTGCAGAGCATCTTACAATTGTTTTAGTTTGCATTTCACAATTGCTCTGGAGGTTGGACATATTTTCATTTGCTTGCGGGCTATTCAGGCTGCTTACCGGTTCCGGTTCCGCTCAGTTTAGTTTGTTTGTTTGTTTGTTTTTTGGCCGCGAGGTGCGGCTTTCGGAATCTTAGTTCCCCGACCAGGGACTGAACCCGCGCCCTTGGCAGTGAAAGCGTGGAGTCCTAACCACTGGACCGCCAGGGGATTCCCTAGTTTGTTTTAACAGCTTTACTGAGATACAATTCACCCGTTTGAAGCGCAAAATCCGATGGTTCCAGGGAGGTGGGCCTCCTCAGTCACCAGCCTCTGCGCCCTGCTCTTAGACTGGTCTTGCCAGCCCTGTCTTCCCTTCTGGTGTCTTGTGCGGCTCCTGCTGGCCTGGTTCCAGTCGCAGCCAGGGATGACCTCAGACACCCCACCTGCCCACGACGCAAGAGGGTTCTCACGCTCTGCCTGGAACGGCTCTCCACAGCCCTTGGCCGTGGGTGTTCTTGGTCCCTTGGGACAGGCTGGGGGTTGGTGGGGGGACAGGGTCAGACCATACATGAGGGATAGCGGTGGGGCCTGAGCGCATTCTTCTGCTTCCCAGAACCTAGCAGGTGCTCAAGAAAGACTCGTGGAAACATTAGTAGCCAACACTTAAGAGCACCGATTTTGCGCCAGGAGTTATGAAATGTCTTGTCTATTCTTTCATCTTCTCATGTGATCCTCTCAAGAACCATGACAATTAAGTGCAAATGTTACCCCAGGGAGGCTCAGGGAGGTTAAGTAACTTGCCTAGGGTCACACAGTAAACAGGAGAATAAGGGAAAAAAGCAACAAGGTGTGCCGCCCTGCAGCTACAGGTTCCCCGGCCCGTCCAGGCTCTCTCTGCAGCTGCCAGGGCCCCTCCCTCTGCCCCAA
Source organism: Balaenoptera borealis (assembly GCF_965194805.1). Lineage (NCBI taxonomy): Eukaryota > Metazoa > Chordata > Mammalia > Artiodactyla > Balaenopteridae > Balaenoptera > Balaenoptera borealis. The sequence goes on from NC_138868.1 coordinate 5,278,336, forward strand.
GGATGCCAGTCGGGCACATTAGGAGAGTGCAAATGAAGGAGTCCTGCAGGGTGGAGATGGGGGCATAGACATGAGGACCTGGTGCGGGGGCCTCGGTGGGCCGAAGAGCCCTGCAGGCTGAGGGCGTCCTGGAGGAGGCTGCCAGGGTCCCACTGATATTTTCATCCTGTAACCTTATCTTTCTCCTTATCAGGTAACTTTCTGCCAGGCCCTCCCAGCGATCACAGAGCAGCCTGGAGTTGCCAGACCTATTCCCAGGCCAGCTGTGCCAGGTCGGGTGAGGCAGCTGCCGGAGGTGCCGATGTGTAAACCAGGAGGAGGCCAGACTAGCTGGAGCTTCGGTTAGGTCAGCCTGGGTGCCACTCCACTGCCAGATGTGGGCCCGCGGCATCCGGTGGGGGGCTGCACAGGCTCCTGGGAGGACTGGCCGTCAGCAGAGGCAGCGGTGAGACGGGCCAGGAGCAGAGTCGGCACATCTGGAGGCAGCATGTCAGGCAAAGAGGGCAAAGGCTCGGCAAAGGATCCAGGGTCGGAGCACACACCTGCGGGGTACCTGGGGTCCCGGGGTGAGGGCCGGCAGCACGAGGTGTGTGGAGAGGAATGGGCTGTGAGGCCACAGGGTGGGGGGTCGTGGTCCCGGGGCCTGGCTCAGCGCAGGGAGGTGGGTGCTGCCCTGCCCCAGCCATGCACGTGACCTCCGGCCCGTCGTGCAGTCTAAGCCTCACTCCCCCCGCCACCCAAACCCCTGTGACACCCAGGAGTACCCTCGGAGGAACCCTCCATCCCTGGCCTCTGCTGGCCTGGCCCCGGGGGTAGAGGCAGACCCGGTCCTCCCTCGAGAGGCTCCCCAGGCTGGGGGAGGAGGTGGCGTGTGGACAGAGGGGGGCCAGCCAGGTGTGGCCCGGGCTGTGATTGGGATATGCCGGGGAGCTGGGACGAGGGAAGCTTCTTGGGAGGTTGTGGAAGCAACACTCACTGTTCATTTCTGATTCTGGAAGCATCAGATGCTCACTGTAGAAAATTTGGAAGCTGCAGAAGGATGCTGAAAAGTCAAAAAAAGTGCAGGGCACACATTGATGCTGGTGAGGGAGGTGCTGCAGGGCCACAAGGACTGGGACTGAAGCCACCATGTAGCAGCTGTGAGGAGGGCAAATCGGATCACCTCTCAGAGCCTCGGGTTGCTCGTCCTTACAACGAGGTAACAAAAAGACCTTTGAGGCTTAAATGAGACGATGCACGCTGAGCGCTGGGCCCCAGGTGCCAGCTCTGCTTCCCCTCCAGCCTGTGTTCTTGTGCCCACAGAATAGATCCCAAATCCCTATGTGAAGGTCCTGTCAGGCTGCTGACCTGCCCAGTTGCATCTTGTTTCTCTAAATCTGCCCCCACAGGGCCTTTGCTTGTGCCGGCCCCTCTGTCCCGACGCCTGCCCTCCGAGGGCCCTCCCCTGCCCCTTTCCCACTGCGGTCGGGGCCTCTGCTGGGTCTCCAGCTGGCCTCTCCCAGGGCCTGCGGCACCAATTCACGTTTTTGTTTTTGTTTTGTTTTGTTCTTAATATTTATTTATTTGGCTGCGCCAGGTCTTAGTTGCTGCACGAGGAATCTTTTAGTGGCAGCATGCGGGATCTAGTTCCCTGACCAAGGATCGAACCCGGCCCCCTGTACTGGTAGCACGGAGTCTTAACCACTGGACCAACAAGGAAATCCCACCAGCTCATGTTTATAATTATCTTGTTTTCAGTGTCATTATTGTTCCACGTCTAGACCGTGAGCTCTGCGCAGGCTGGCTAGGTCTGCCGTGGTCACCTCTGTGGCCCAGGTCCAGCCAGGGCCTGCCTGGTCAGCAGCCAGGGTCCTTAGTCAGCCCCACCTCAACAAGCACCTGGGAGGAGAAGGAGCCAGCCGTCCAGCTCCAGGGCCCCTGGGGACGCGGCCGACCTCAGCCCCATTCAGCCGTCTGCCTCCTCATTTGACTGGGCAATGCTGGGGCTGGGATTTGGCCATGCACAAGCTAAGCCTGAGGCTGTCCCCGGGCTCTCCAGGTGTGCACAGTGAGGACACAGACAGTGACAGTGGAGAAAGTCAGGGAACCCCTGCCCTGCTTGCCTCACCTGGGAAACGTATGACTGAGCTGGGGCCAGGGTCCCTCGACAGACCTCAGGACACCTGGGTGCCATAGCTCACCCCAGACTCCTCCACTCTGGGCCTTGATTCAGCCCTAGAGAGTCTCTAGGGAGCCATGGACAAAGTTGGAGCAGGGCTGATCGGACCACGAGCCACTTGAACCCAGGCAGGGAAAGCCGGGTGAGACAGGTGATGCTGGCACCGCAGGCAGAGCTCTGGGGCAGCCCTGGAACGGGAAGGCCTGAACGGGCTCCAGGCAACCCTGGACTGAGGGTGGGCGCTGCCAGTGGCCAGAGTTGGGCCCAAAGCAGCCCCAGCCAGGCCCAGCTCCTCCAGGATGCACTGGGGAGGAAACGGCCCCCTGCCCCTCTTGGCCCGGAGCCTGGGCCTAGGACTGACTTCCCTCTGCCCCTCTGCAATCTGGGGCAGGGGTCTAGGTGGGACCACCCCTGGGCCCGGCTGTGGGTGGGCACAGCTTTGGGCCCGTTCCAGCCCAAGACATGGTGGACAAGTCCTTACTGAACACCTACTGTGGGCCACGTCCTCCCCCAGGCCGTGGGATGGGGGGAGGGGATGAACAGTGCCGGGAATGAGGGCCTCACTGCCAGGCGGAGGGAGGTCGTCCTGCAGGTGTTGCCCAGGAACGTGCCCAGCCTCTGTTCCTATCTCCCCATACTCCTCAGCGTGGGTGGCCCCCTGAGCCGGGCACCAGTGCTTTCCCCGTCTTATGGCTCCTAAGAATAATAACGTCAGTGGCCAGGCCTGTGCTGCACACGCCCATGGAGGAGCACTGTCCCCACTTCCCAGATGAGGAGACTGAGGTCCAGAGAGGAGGAGGGGGAGGTGCCGACGGGGCCCCGGCCTGCAGGTGCCCAGGGGGACGTGGAGGCCCAGCTCACTCCACGGCCAGCGCTCTGAGGCAGAGGTCCTGGGCTCAGGCCTGTGGGATGCTGAGGACGACTCACGTCCACACACAGAGAAAGAGAGACAGAGAGACAGAGACACAGAGAGACAGACAGACAGACAGACAGAGACGTGGAGGCACAGGCAATGGTATGGTTTTGTGGCCCCAGCTGGGGTGCTCAGAGCGCTTTCTTGCTCAAGGTCCAGGCAGATCCCCCCCAGAGGCCCTGCTGGGCTCCTTCTTCCCACCCCCATGCCCCATCCCTCTCCACTCTCAGCCCCACTGGGGTTCCCTTGGGCGTCAGGCCAAAGCCCGGATGGGCTCCAGGCCGCAGTCAGCCGTGCCGCAGGCCTTCCCATGGACGCCCCGCCTGCTCCAGCACCCCCTCTGCCCCTTGCTTTGAGACCCTATTCCAGGACCACCTCCCAAGAGCACACTGAGCCGTCCCCATGCTCCAAGGACCTGTGGCACACCCCGCCTCAGTTTCCCCATCTGCCACCACGAAAGCTCTGTGGCCTCTGAGGCAAGGAACCCTCCGGGTCCCCATGGGGCTGCCCGTGGGCCCACGCAGATGTAGGCAGGGGCGGTGGAGGGCGCCTGGACGTGGGGTGCCCCGGCCCACACTGCCCCGCCCGGCAGGATGGACCCCTTCGCGGACACGCTGCAGCGGCTGCAGGAGGCCTTCGGCTCGGGGTGCACGTGGCCGGCCGAGTTCCGGGCTGCCCAGCTGAAGGGCCTGAGCCGCTTCCTGCAAGAGAACAAGCAGCTTCTGCAGGAGGCGCTGGCGCAGGACCTGCACAGGGTGGGTTGGGGGGAGGGGGCGGGAGCTGGCTGCGTCCCCAGTTCAGTCTTGTGTATTTAGCAGACCCTTCCCTGGCCTGCCGTGCGTGGCAGGCGCTCTGCATCAGCTCAGCAAAACTGCGAGGCAGGTTTGACTGCTGTCCCATGTCACTGATGGGGAAAGTGAGGCACGTGGGAGTTAAGTCACTTGCCCAAGGTCCCACAGCCAGGAAGTGGCAGAGCTGGGGTGGGACCCCAGGACCCACGCTCCTCACGGCAGTTCCCAGGGGTCCAGCTGTGCTGCCCCTGGAGATTGTCCCCATACCCACCCTGGGGACTCCTGGGGACCTCAAGCACTAGATTCCCTCCCCATCCCGCCCAGGTCTGACCCCCGAATCCCACCACCGCAGTCGGCCTTTGGCGGGGACATTTCAGAGCTCATCCTCTGCCAGAACGAGGTCGACCTGGCTCTCAAGAACCTGCACATGTGGATGAAGGACGAGCCAGTGGCCAAGAACACGGTGAGCCCGCGGGCCAGGCGGGGGCAACTCCAGGGCGGCTCGGCCCAGGCCCAGGGAGAGTCGCGGACTTTCTCGGGACCTCTGTCTCCCTGTGGGGACTCCACTGCACAGGCAGCCCGAGGACTCTGGGGGGGTGGGCTTTGGGGTGATGCTCGGTGGGGCCTCACTGTCCGTCCCACACCCCAGCTCCCGCAGCTGGACTCGGCCTTCCTCCGGAAGGAGCCCTTGGGCCTGGTGCTCATCACCGCCCCCTGGAACTACCCCCGGAACCTAACCCTGGTGCCCCTGGTGGGCGCCCTCGCGGCAGGTGAGAGAGAGCCTCCTCCTTCCTGCCCCCTGCCAGTGCCCCCAGCCTCGTGGCCTCACAGCCGCCCACAGAGCCAGGAAAGCGGGGCACCCGGTGGCTAAGATGGCCTGGTTCCCATCTGGCCCACCATCCCCAGGCTGTGTGGCCTTGGGGCCGGCACGGCACCTCTCTGAGCCATGTTCTTCACCTGAAGGTGGAGTGAGGCCGGCACCTGCCCTGCAGGTGTGAGGACTGAATGGAGACGGGGAGTGGCTACAACTGGCCCCCTCCTCTCCCCGCCCCGCCCTGCCCCACCCCCCTCTCCCCGCCCCGCCCCTCAGGAAACTGCACGCTGCTGAAGCCCTCGAGATCAGCAAGAGCACTGAGAAGGTCCTGGCCGTGGTGCTGCCCCCATACCTGGACCAGGTGAGGGTGGGCCTGCTCCTTCAGCACCTGCGTCCCACACCCGCACCCCTGCCGGTAGGAGCTCCTGCAGTGTCCCCTGAGCCGTCTGTCCCCCCTTGCAGAGCTGCTCTGCTGTGGTGCTGGGCGGGCCCGAGGAGACGGGGCAGCTGCTGGAGCACAAGTTCGACTACATCCTCTTCACGAGTGAGGGTGGCCCCGGCCAGTGTCCTGGGGGAGAGGGACATTGAGAACGGGATGGAGAAGGCCGTGGAAGGAGGAAGTGGTGGCCAGTGGGCTGGAGCATCCCAGGTGGCAATCAAGCCAGGCAGGCGGGCCTGGCACGGTGGGATCCTGGGGCAGCAGGGCAGGGGGCATAACCCAGTGGGTGAGCCAGGATGGGCTGGGAAGGTGGTGCCTGAACCATCTGGCCAAGGGCAGTTGAGGCTTGGAGGTCAACGCTCATGTCCCCAGGGAGCCCCCGAGTCGGCAAGATCGTCATGGCTGCTGCCGCCAAGCACCTGACGCCCGTCACGCTGGAGCTGGGGGGCAAGAACCCCTGCTACGTGGACGACAACTGCGACCCCCAGACCGTGGCCAACCGCGTGGCCTTCTTCCGCTATTTCAACTCCGGCCAGACCTGCGTGGCCCCCGACTATATCCTGTGCAGCCCCGAAATGCAGGCTCGACTGCTGCCCGCCCTGCAGAGTGCCATCACCCGTTTCTATGGCGAAGACCCCCAGAGCTCCCCAGACCTGGGCCGCATCGTCAGTGAGAAGAATTTCCAGCGGCTCCGGGGCCTGCTGAGCTGTGGCCGAGTGGCCATCGGGGGCCAGAGTGATGAAAGCGATCGCTACATCGGTGAGTCCCGCCCTCCCTGCCACTGTGCCCCACTCCCAGCCCACCCCAGCTATGGCCCCTCCACGCTGGGGGCCACAGCTGGGCCCCGAGTCTGGGCCCAGCCTCTAACCTGGGGCCCTGAGGCTCCCCGACCCCACTGCTAGAGCCCAGCCTGGTCCACGGCTCTGGTGCCACGATTCTGTGACACTAGTGTTCCGCCTTGCCGTGTCTGAGCCTGTGACCCCACAACTCGGCACTCTGGCCCAGGCTCTGGATTCTCCAAGCTCAGACCCCAGAGTTCTAGGGCTCAGGCTCCAAACTTCAGCCCCAAGCTCTGCTGCTCCAGGGGGCCATGACCCCAGGTCCTATGAGCCCACGGTTCCTGGTTCTGAACTTCAACAGCCCGTCCTGAGCATCCACTATGCTGTGAACAGAGCAGCCCCAGTCTCCTGGGCCGAACGGCTCAGAGGGTGGCGCTGCTCCCCAACAGGCTGGGACCTGGGACCTCGGGTCCGGTCACCCTCTGACTGTAAGACCAAGGCTGAGGGACTCTCTGGGCCCCACGGGCTCTGGTCAGGCTGGGGAGCCCCTCAAGGTCACTTCCTGGGGGCTGTGGGGAGATCACCTTCCCCAGAACGTCCCTGAGCCTGGAGCCCTGGGTCCCTGGGCCCTGCCTGCCCGAGGCCCCACCCCTAGGGTCGAGCCGTGCCCTGTGCCCGGGCAGCTCCCACGGTGCTGGTGGACGTGCAGGAGATGGAGCCGGTGATGCGGGAGGAGATCTTCGGGCCCATCCTGCCCATCATGAACGTGAGGAGCCTGGACGAGGCCATCGACTTCATCAACCGTCGGGAGAAGCCCCTGGCCCTGTACACCTTCTCCAACAGCAACCAGGTGGGGCTGGACAGAGGTGGGGGCAGCAGAGGGGCCCAAAAGAGTGAGACTGGTCACCTCCCCTTTCCCGGCCCACTTGTGAGGGTTAGGGCAGCAGGTGCCTCCAGTGTGACTATAATCCAGGCCACTGGACAACGGCTCCCTGCACGCAGGTGCCTGGCAGAGACGGGGAGCAGCGTCAAGAAGCTGCCAACACGTGGCTGGCTAACTGTCTGCCCTGGCGCCGGGGTAGCTCCCGTCCGGACAAGGAGGTGCTCCTTCTATCTGGCCTGCCCCGGGGCAGCCCTCTTTTCCTCAATCGTGCAAAAGTTCTGTATGGGCGAGCAGAGCCCCTGAAGGGGGATGGGGCAGAGCAAAGGTGGGGCCCGGCAGGCAGGGCCAGGCTGGCCGCCATGAGGCCTGTGCACTGCAGCTGCTTGTGACCCTCGCTGCCGCTTCTCAGGGCCACGGACTCGCCTCTGTGAGCTCAGAGGGGCGACACTCACTCAGTAGAGGATGGAGACAGGGGAGGCTCCTCTGCTCCCTGTGGAATGACGAGCCTACCCCCCACCCACCCCCACCCCTGCCCCCCGCCTCCCTCCTCCCACCAGGTAGTGAACCAGGTGCTGCACCAGATCAGCAGCGGCCCCTTTGGAGGCAAGGAGGGCTTCATCTACCTGACTCTGCCGTCCCTGCCACTAGGGGGAGTTGGTGAGCCCTGCCCTCCTTCACCCTCCAGCCCCAACTCCCAGGGAAGCTCGGGTTGGCACCCCAGACCCAGGAAGGCCCAGTTTTGCCTTCCCTCACTGTTGATCCAGGCCCCAGGCCTCTCAAGGCCTCAGTTTCCTTATCTGCAAAATGGCTCTTAGAATGGCCTGGCTTTCCCTGAGCTCCCTGCTGGGTGGTGGGCTGCTGCTGAGCGGGCCCTCACTTCCGTGCCCATGCAGACAACAGCGGAATGGGCAGTTACCACGGCAAGTTCTCCTTCGACACCTTCTCCCACCACCGCGCCTGCCTGCTCTCCCCCTCGGGCCTGGAGGAGCTCAAGGACATCTGCTACCCGCCCTTTTCTGCCTGCAAACAGAAGTTGCTCAGCTGGGCCTTGGGCAACCAGCACTGCATCCTTCTGGGAGCACCCTGTCCATCTCCAGGGCCCCATCCCCACGACCCCCTTGCCCTGCTGCTGCCCAGGTGCTCAGTGGCCCCCCAAAGGCAGGTGTCCTGTCCAGTAACACAAAGGTCCTGCTCCTGGGGCTTTGTCTGAACAGACCCCTGGCTGGGCAGGACCTCTGGGACACTGGTCCAGCCCCTTTCAGGGCCAAAGTCCCCTCTGCAGCCTCCTGACAGATTTGTTGACCCTCTGCTTGAACATATCTGGTGACAGAGAACTCACCCCCAAGGTGGGGCAGCTCTGGTGGTTAGAAAAGACTCCCTCACGTCAGATCTATAAATAAGCTCCCAAAATACAGAGTGATTTCTAACAGCTCCAGTCACACCTGGTTTGGGGAGCTGGGTTTGTCTGACCTGAAGTGATCTGATCTTGAACTCAGATCTGGCCAGTCGGTGGTGTCGGCCTGAAGTGCGTTATTTACAAGGACGCTGATGGTGTGTGTGGAATCTATAGGAAGGAGTGCAATGGTTGATTAGTGATGTCTGCTATGGGCACAGGAGGGGGTTGTGCACATGCTGGCCACATCCATCATTCCTGCTCTAATCTCCCAGAAGGAGGTCAGGGCGGGCAGAATCTAAATCTGGTCTCTTCATCTGACACATGGGAAAACAGATTTAGAGCCAGGATAGGGCTGAACTGAGTTTATACGGTAAAGCAGGGCAGAGCTGAGTGACAGTGGGATTTATGGTCTCGTGGCCCTCATCTGGCTCACACAGAACCCTACCCATCCCTGCAGTAGCTCCGTCACCTAGAAAGCTCGGGTTTGCGTCAGTCCATGGCCATATTGTTACTGAGTGCCTTTGGGCATGTCCCTTAACTTCTCTGAGCCTTATCTTGTAGAATGGGGTTCCCACCTACCTCTTACAGTTGGTGTGAGTGTTAAATGGGATCATATGTGTCTGGGGCCCAGGGGCCCCCACCCCGGACATAGTAGAGTCCAGACTCTGATGTACGTTAAGCCAGCATTGGGCAGAGGCCGTGGCTGCAGAGGTGCCCCTGGCCACACACCTCCCAGTGCTTCCCAGGGCTCTGTCACAGTCACAGGTTCTGTGACAGCAGCCTCTGCTTGTCCAGCAATCATGGCATGCTGCTGTCCCAAGGCTTGGGGGTGGTCCCAGGCTCCCTTAGGGCTCAGAGGTCAGCTTCAGCCATAGATGCTGGTTCCACTCTGGGAACAGGCCACAGTCCCGAGTGGGTCATTAAGAAAAACAACAATATGGGGTGAGTCCTCCTCCCACCCCCACCCCAGGACACTAGGCCAGCAAGAAGGAGTGAGCAGGGTGGTCCTGGGGGGCATAAAGGAGCACCTGATATGAGGGCGCTGTGAAAGGCTGACAGGAGGGGGTGAGCAGAGGCCAAAGGGGGACTCAGAGCCTGGTCAGGATGGTAGAGGGTCAGGCAGGGGCTCCAAAGCCACTGGACAGGGCGTTCCCTGGCGGTCCAGTGGTTAAGACTCCGTGCTTCCACTGCAAGGGGCGTGGGTTTGATCCCTGGTTGGGGAACTAAGATTCCGCATGTCGCGGCGTGGCCAAAAACAACAACAGCAGCAACAAAAAAAAACAAAGCCACTGGACAGTGGCCCTTGGGTGTGGCTCCCAAGTCACGTGGCTCTCCTGAGCCAAGACTTACAATTTTGTGGGATGGTTCAGGTTCTGACCCCTCTCTGGGCCTCAGTTTCCTCAACTGCAGTGAAGAAGTTGGACCTTTGGATACTCACGATGCCTCTGCCCTCCATCAGGCCAGGGTCTGCCGTGCATGTGTCCGTTCTCCAAGCTTGCACCTGCCTCTTTGCTCCCTCACTCCTCACAGCTGCCCGGACCCAGGAGGGAGCCTCATTCCCATTTCACAGGCAGGAGCCAAGGCCCAGAGAGGGCACTGACTCCCCAAGTCACACAGCTTGTCAGGGAGGGGTGTCAGAGCCAGTGGGGGCTGGGGGCCCCCTCTACTTCCTGGGGCTCAGAGGTGTGACTCAGCAGGCCCACCTCCAGACTGTTCTCACTGCTATGGCTTGCACACATGTTGATACACGCAACACAGACGTGAATACACAGATCCTCAGACACACAGACACCAGTGTACACACGCACGAGCTTGCACACTTAGTTGGGATTGGGGGCTGCTGTTCCTGGGAGCTCTTGCCCTGGCTCCCAGATGCCCTTCCATTCTATAAACACTTTCTGAGGGTGTGGAGAAAAGGGGAGCCTCCTATACTTTTTGTGGGAATATAAATCAGTGCAGCCACTATGGAGAACAGTATGGAGATTACTTAAAGAAACTAAAAATAGAGTTACCATATGATGTAGCAATCCCACTCCTGGGCATATATCTGGAGAAAACTTTAATTCAAACAAATATATGCACCCCAATGTTCGTAGTGGTATTATTTACAATAGTCAAGACACGGAAGCAACCTAAATGTCCCATGACAGATGAATGGATAAGGAATGTACAATGTACAATGGAATATTACTCAGCCATAAAAAGAATGAAATAATGCCATTTGCAGCAACATGGATGGACCTAGAGATTATCACACGAAGTGAAGTAAGTCAGAGAAAGACAAATATTATATGATATCACTTATGCGTGGAATCTAAAAATTAGTACAAATGAACTTACTTACAAAACAGAAGCAGATTCACAGACATAGAAAACAAATTTATGGGACTTCCCTGGTGGTCCAGTGGTTAAGACTCTGTGCTCCCAATGCAGAGGGCCCAGGTTCGATCCCTGGTTGGGAAACTAAATCTTGCATGCATGCTGCAACTAAGAGTTCTCATGCCGCAACTAAGACCCGGCACAGCCTAAATAAATAAATAAATTTAAAACAAAAACTAAAAAAACACACAACTTTATGGTCACCAAAGAGGAAGTGGGGGAGGGATAAATTAGGAGTATGGGATTAACATATACATACTACCATACATAAAATAAAAAACAAGGTCCTATTGTATAGCACAGGGAACTATATTGAATATCTTGTAATAACCTATAATGAAGAATTAATTTAAAAAATTAAAAGAATTTTAAAAAGAATATATATATATAACACAATATTGTAAATCAACTATACTTCAATTTAAAAAATAAATAAATTTAAAAATATATATATATATATATATATACCTTCTAAGACGGGGACGCTGGACCCCAGCCAGGGGAAGTGAAACTTTCCAGGACCCCCTAAGGCTGTCCTCCCCAGAGCTGGGGGCCCACGACCTCCGGGCAGGAAGCATTCTGGTCTCCAGCAACCCCCCAAATAGCCAGGGCTGCTGCTCAGGCCCTTCCTTCCTTCCCAAGAGGCCCAGCACCGAGAGAATCAGCAGAACCCCGGCAGCCTGGGCGGGCCTCTCAAAGACTGCGGCTTCTGCCTTAGAAAGCGGGGCCTCGAGGTCCCCACCCTGAGCGAAGCGGGGAGCAGGGACCCGGAGGGAGGCAGACACCCCACTGACTCGCTCCGCCACCACTGGCCAGGGGGTCGGCCGAGTCGCTCAACCTCCCAGAGCCCAGGTCCAGCCCCACGAACAGAGCGAATTATAGCTGCCTTCCTTGCGGCCACCAGGGCCATCGCCCATGAAAATTCAGTGACCCCACCCCCCCAGCTACCCTACTGAGGTACCAGCAGGCCTGACAGGTCCCACAGCTCCACCTATGGGGGTGAGCAGGAGAGCAGGAGAGTGCGGGGTGAGCCCAGCCCTTGCGTCTGATCTGAGCAGCTGCAAAGAGGGCTGGCCTGGAGGGAGCCCCAGCTGCTGGGCCTGGTTCTGGAGCAGGGCTGACACCTCCTGGGAGGACTCAGCCTGGTCGTGAAGAAGGCCTGGGACCAGGCGCCTGGGGGAGGCCCAGCTTCAGGGCCCCAGTGCTGGCACACAGTAGGCACTGGTGACCTAACGGTCACTGCCCAGCAGTGCCTCTCTCCTCAGGGACCACTGGACCGCCCTTGGCTCCTGGGGAAAGGACAGGACTTGGGGCCACGTGCAGGGGACTTTTAGTCTTCATCCTTTCCCCCTTGTCCCTTGAGAGCAGCAAGAGGAGAGTGGGCTCAGATTGGACCCCCCCACCCCCAGGTTCCAATTCCAGTTCTGCCTCTAGTGCCCTGGGTACCCTTGGGCATCCTGTCTGAGCCTCAGTTTCCACATCTATAAAATGGATCTGAGGGTCATTTCCAAAACAAAGCAAGTTGAATCATTTGAGTCATACCTGTCCCTGAAAACGATCAAAAACAATGAAATATTTTGAAATTGTTTAAAGCATCAAAGAGCTGTAAAGCTGGGACCCCACAGCTCATAGTCCTTTAGGGTAAAGGGTGACCCAGGAGTGACCCTAGCCCTCTGAGGGCTGCAGGGACAGAAGCATGTTGCGGAAGGGATAGAGGGAGGGGGATATTCCTCATCTGGGTGGCCACCAAGGTACCGCCTCAACAGGCAACTTGTAGCGGCCTGGCCTGGTGGTGGCCCATGGCTCAGCCAGTGGTGGATTCCAGGCCTGCCCTCCCTTGGCTGGACACCTGGGCAATGAACGGCCTGCACTTGGCAGCCCTCCAGGGCTCTCTCTGGGGGAGTAGTCTTCATCCCAGGCTTTAAAGAGTCCTTGCAAGCAATTTCCCAAAGCCTTGTGCAGCTCCCCAGCAGGAGCTCCAGCTGGCCCCAGGAGGCGGGGACGTTGAGATTCCCAGAGGAGGGACCAAGGGCAAGGGCAGGGGCCTGGCCGCAGGACCTGGACTCAATGGACCATGGCAGCAGCAAGCAACAGTGTGAGGTAGAGGCAGGCAGGGAGACTACGGACCTCTGGGTGTACCTCAGCCCATCACCCACTCCTGCCCCCTGCCCTCCACCAACTCAGCACAGACACTTCCTGCCCAGGGATCTCCTGGCCCGTAAATACCCATCGTTCCAGGAGGTGCACACCCCAGCCCTGGTGGCCCAGGAAGCTGAGACCTGCATTGACAGGTAACCACCCCTTCCCTAAGGCCCCTGCACCAGCTCAGAGGAGCATGGGGGAGGCGCAGGAAGGAGCAGGAGTCGCCTGGAACCCGACACTCCACAGCCAGCTCCTGTGACACCGTCCCCTTCCCGTGCTGGGCCCGGTTTCCCCATCTGTAAAATGGGAGCACAGCCCTCTTGCTATAGGGAGTGTGCCTTGGTGAATCCATCTTCCCAAGTCTGGGCCCCTTTTCTCAACTTGGGAGAAAGAAACTCCTTCTCTCCAAAGGGAGCAGAGAAATGATCTCCTCAGAGGAAGGCAGGGGAGGGCAATGCTTACCCTCGAGGGAAGGGTGCCAAGGGAGGGACTGCAGGCACCAGGAGGGACCAACCTGGGCCACTGGAGGTGCAGGTGGGACACCGCTGAGCTAACGTCCAGCCACGGCTTTGGACAAGCAACCGCCCCGCCTGGCTTGGGCTCCTCAGGCCTCAGGGAGCTCACCACCACCAGCCCAGCGCTAAGCACTGGGGGTTGTGCTGGTGCCAGGGTTGCCTAAGCAGGTCCACCCACCAGGTGCGCCACCCCACACGGCGATGTGCTGGCTGCTGGTGCCCTGAGAGGCCCTGCACCACGTGGCAGTGACCAGGGCCACTCACAGCAATGAGACAGCTAGCGCCTACCTGGCCCGGCACTGGCTGCGGGTCCCAGGGGAGGTGCAGAGACTCAGCTTCTCCACCGTGCCTGTGCTGCTGGCCAGCCCGGTGGCCTCAGCCGCCTGCTGCCGCTACGTGGGCCATGACCTCAGTCATGCCTTCACCGGGTCCTTCCTCAGGTGAGCCTCCTGCCCCGCTGCTGTAGGGCCCCCACCTGCTAAGCTGGTCCAGTCCCTCCACCCGGCAGGAGGCACCCTTCTGCCTGTGATGCCCATTCCCCCCTTTTCAGTTTAGAGAAATTCAGATTGATGTCACCTCCTCCAGGAAGCCCTTCCTGATCCCAGGCTGAGACGGGGCCTCTTCTGGGTTCCCCAGACCCCGGGCTTGCCTCACATCAGCACCCCACAGGCTGCGTTTAAGCAACCACTGTTTATACCTTCCTTCAGTGGATACTGGCCGAGCCCCATCTCTGAGCCCCATCTCAGGCCAGCTCTGCTGAGAGAATGGGGAATAGGACTGAGGCGCTGTCCTCAGCTTACTGAGGACAGAGAAAGGACAGAGACAGAGAAAGGACTCAACGACCACAAACCAGGAGGCTAAATGCAGGTGTGGGGGCTACACGAAGCATCTAACTTGGTCAAGGGCAGTCAGGGAAGGCTTCCAGAAGGAGGCGGGATCTCATCCAAGCCCCAAAGGGTGAGTATAAGTTAACCGGGTGGAGAGGAGAGAAGGAGTTCCAGGGAAGGGCCCAGCAGGTACGAGGCCTGAAGGCAAGACCAGCACAGTGCTTGGAGGTGTGGCCGCCGTGAGAGCTGATGAGGCAGGTGGGCAGGGCCAGGCCGAGGGTTTGGGGCCGTGAGAGGGGGCAGGCATCCACATGAGCCCTTGAGCTGCTCTGTCCCTCCTGCAGGGTCTCAGGGGCTTCACTCCTGTCGGCACAAGGCTGCCCTCCCCCGCACCACCCACACACTCTGACCCTCTGATCTCTGACTGAGACTGTCAGGGGCTGACACTACATTTTCGCCCCTCAAATGCCAGGGCCAACCCAGATGACCCACACGAGTTGTCAAGGGCCAGATATCTGAACCACCTGCTGGGGCCCAAGGCCTCGGGCTGGCCTTCTACTTATCCCAGACCTTCACAACACCACGGCCTCACCTGGAAGGCACCTACAACGTTTATGCCATGTACCTTTGCCACCACCTACAGGTGGCCCTAGCCTTCCAGAGTACACAGGAGGGGAGGGAGAGAAGGGGACAGAGGCCCTGACCGGCCACCTCTTCTGGGCTTCAGTCCCCGGGGCCTGCGGTGCTCCGGACCCTGTGGTCCCTCTCTCCCCTCCCCACAGGAGGGCACAGGGAGGCGAGTGCTCCCTCCAGGCTCTCCCCCCTCACCCCACTCCCGCCTCATCTTCCACCCCCGAGCAGCCTGGGGCCCTGACCCGCCCCCCCCAACCCCCGGCTGCAGAGCCCTGAGCTCCCGGCCGGTCATCCCGCACCAGTGGCGGGGGGAGGAGAGTCAGGGCGAGCACACTGCGAACAAGAAGGGAAAGGGTAGGTGGTGACCTCAGAAGTGGACGGGCCCTGGAAGGGCGGGGCCAGACGATGGGCGGGGGCGGGGCCTGAGGTCTGGAGCGCCCCCTCTTCTCGGGCGTGGCCTGACCCCTCCCTTCTCGGTCCTCAGCCCTGGAGCTGCGCCCCGGCCTCAAGGGTGCTGCGGGCCAACCTTTTCACCAGGATGAGGGTCCTGGTGGCCGCAGCTATAGACTTCATCGAGCTGTTCAAGAGACCCCCGGGGTCTTGCTGGGAAACTAAGGCGCAGAGAGGAGAGGGCCTTGCCCCGGCGGGACCAAGGAACCAGGCTCCCCACCGCCCACTCGGCCCTGGGCCTGGAGGGAGGGACGGGCTCACAGACCCAGCCTCCTGCACAGGCATGGAGATGGAGGCATACGGAACCGTGAGCAGCGTGGACTTCCCACGCACCGAGGCCGGGGACCTGGCCGGCACCGTGCACCCTCAGCTGCGGGTGTGTGAGACTCCAGGGTCACAGCCTTGGGGTGTCAGGGGAGCCTGAGGCCCAGAGGGAGGGATCACAGGTGCCTCCCACAGGGTGGGTCATCAGCACCTCAGAATCAGGAGCAGGACAGGAGGCTGGGCCCCCCATGCCGGCCCCTACTGCCCCCCGGGGAACCCCACACGCAGGCCTGGCACTCGGGGCCACAGTGATCCTCACAGCGCCTGCGGAGAGCAGGGGGGGCTCCTCAACAGCCTGGACACGCCTCCCTTGCCTCCGAAGGCAGAGGAAGGGAGGGGATGTGGAGCAGGCAGGACCCAATTCACCTGCTTAGAGGTGCAAATACAGAACCCTCTCTTTAATTAAACCCTTCCAATTAATTCCGCGAGCATCCCTCTGCACGTTAGCAGGGAGTCCAGCATCTCCATCTCCAGGCCTCCCTTTCCTCGTTGTCACAGGAATGGGGTAATCCTGCTTCTACACCTAGCGAAAAAGGAGGTGGGGAAGAATGGGCAGCCCACCAGCTGCTGCTCTACTTGCTGCCACATGGGGTCGCTGTTGAGCAGTGCCCATGCCCTCCAGTGGCCTTTTATGTCCTGCAGTCCCAGGCGGCAGGGTCCTAGCCTGCTTAGTACCTGTTCCCCAAGCCCCCCAACTGGCCTTCAGAGGTGGGAGGAGCTTCAGAGAGAGCCACCTGCTCTGTTGGCACCGGCCCTCCCCCACCCACCGCAAAGCCCTGCTCCTGAGCCCGGTGACCATCCAGAGCCCCCTCCTTCATAATGAGTCTTTGTGGGCCAGCAGGGTTCTCTCCTGCCAGAGCTGACCAGGTAATGCTGAACCTCTGCAAGGATAGGGTTCCAGCTCAGGGGCCTTGCTTCGTCAGCCCTGCCCATCCCTGAGAGGGGCAGCTGTGGTCTGGCTCCCAAGGCAGAACCCCAGCCGAGGGCACAGCAAAGCATGGGCACAAAAGAAAGATAAATATTAGGAAGAATTTGACATTTCAAAAATGTGGTCCTTTTAAAAGGACCAAATAACAACGGTAGGAAAAAATCAGAACTTGGCTGGACTTTTTTGCTCTTATTACAGCTTCATGTTTTATTTTGAGGTGTTATTTTACTTGTAACAGCATTATGGTGGAGGGGGCACCATCCTTTCAGTGTTTAGGGCTAGAGGCCCATCTTCCTTGTGGATGCTGAATAATAGTCATTTTGAGTGATTTCTCCCACAATTTAAAAATTTATTTAATAAACTTTTATATTATATTCACTATGTGTCAGGCACTGTCTTAAGCACTATTAGCTGTTTAATTTAGACTTCAGGATAATAGGAGGAGATAGAATAATCCCTATTTTACAGATGGGGAAGCTGAGGAACAGAGAGGTTAAGTAACTTGCTCAAGGTCACACAGCTAGCAAGGCTTTGAACACAGCCTTCACTATCTGTGCCCGTAACCACTGGGGTACACTTCCACAATGACAAGCGTCTTTCTAAGGTGACCTGTGTCTCCATTTCTAGACACAGAGCCAGTTGGCATCTCAGCAGACACCCTGTTGCATTGATCGAGGAAGTGAAGGAGCAAGTGGGCAGGGCCATAAGTGAGGGGCATCTCTTAGGCAGTCCCTGCTGGGGTCGTTCGCACTGGGGCCAGGGCAGAGGTCGGCCCCAGCAACCTTGGCCCTTGGCTCTTCTCCCAGGACTGAGACTTCGAGCCACTGCGGCCTGGCGCACCCATCTTCCAGATATTCAGCGGTGAGGACGTGCTCTGTGAGGGGGAGTCCGCCATGGACCCTGTGTTCATCAACGAGGTTGCCTACTATGAGGAGGGCATTGCCTTCCTCCAGACTGAGAAGCTCACGTTCTCCGTGCCTGCCCTGCCCGCACTGGCCTCCACCCCGCCAGGGTCCCTAATCCAGGCCACACCTGCCTGGCCTCAGCCCGCCCTTCTGAACAGTGGGTCCTGAGGCACAATCTCGAGCCCAGGGTCCCCCTTTTGCCACCCACTGTGTACCATGTTTCTTGCCATATCCCCACACCTCCCTGCCTCAGTTTCCCATTCTATAAAATAGAAGATGTCCAGGGGTCCATAGTTCACGTCCTCTCACCTGCATGGCCCCTCTCTGTGACCTCAGGATCTGGGGCAGGTCTGGCTCAGGGTGCTTTTGGACATTCTGTGTGTACTGGGGCCAGGGGTGTCTGTCTCTGTGCCCACGCTTTTTCATCAGTGCCCAGGGGGAAGATCCCATAGTGTGTGTGTGTGTGTGTGTGTGTGTGTGTGTGTGTGTGTGTGTGTTGGGGGAGGACTTGGAGAAATACTGTCCTGGGGCCAGCAGAGGGGCTTCCAGAGGAGGCCATGACCCAGAGGAGGGCTCCAACCCCTCTGCTTTCCCAGGGCCAGAAGGTCGATCTCTGTGTGCCCGTGTGTGTGTGTGTCCAGGCGTGTGCCTGCCCCAAGTGCTCCGTGGTTGTGTGTGTGTGTGTGTCTGCACACACATGTGTTTCTGAGAGCCTCAGTATCTTGGGCATTCTTCCGGAGGGATCCATATGTGGCTGATGGCACAGCCCAGATGTGCATTTCCAGGTATGTAATGAGCTCAGGGCTCATGGGGGCTCAGGGGGCATCAAGGCTGGGGAAGGGGTGCAGCTCGACAAGGCTCTCCCCACCCAGGACAGCCGTCCAGGCACAGGGATGCAGGGAGGAGGTGCAGGTAGGGCAGGCGGAAGTCTGCACCACCCAGGACAAGAAGTCAGCGTCGGGGAGGGAGCGGGCACAGGGTCTGCGGCGGGGTCCCCTCAGTCCTGCCCAGACACTCTCTGCACGGTGTCCGCAGCAGGGCTGAACTGGATGGGGCGGGATGGGGCCTGGACACAGCCTCACCCTTTCCATGCTCCACCCCCCGGGCCCGCACCCCACCCCACCCCTGTGTTGAGAGCATCGCTCCTGCCTGACGGTGGGGCTGGTGGAGCCCAGAGCTCCGTCCTCTCCAGGTATCACTCCCTGGCCCCTCTACACCCCTGCCGCCTGGCCCATCCATCTTCCCGCGGGCACAGCTGCCACGCTGACTTCTGCTATTGAGCAGCGAGATGAGAAGGTGTGAAGGATATGGGGGCACCAGGGACAGGCTGGCAGGCAAGATGGATGAGGGGGCAGGGGGCCAGCAGGCGCCTCCGGCAGGAAGGGCAGACTGGCCGGGGAGGAGGCTGTAAAGGGAAGCGTGCCTGTGTGCATGGTGTGTATGTGTTTGTGTGCGTGTGTGTAAGAGGAGCTTGTGCACATGTGCACAGGAGTGGTGGCAGGTCATCAGGTCTTGAGTTCGTTTATGCATTTGGGCTGACATGTGAGTGTGCCCACGTACGCATGAGCATGTGTGTGTGTGGGGGGGTGTCCCATCACACAGACCAAAGGCGTGTGCAAGCACACACACACATCAGGAGCCAGTAGAACCCCGGGGCCCTGGGAGTCCGGGCTGAGGGGGAGCCACTAGGACTGGTGCAGATCCCCCAAACCCCTCCATCACCTGCCTATTTCTCACCTGCCCCACTGTGCATCTTGGGACAGGGTCGCACCTGGGAGCCGCTGGTACCCTCCATCACAGGCGCAGAGAACTCTCCCCCATCTTGCCCAGCAGCAGACCCCAGTGCTGGTGCAGCCTTCCTCCCAAAGCTGGCCGTGGGTCTATGCCAGGGGTCGGCCCATGCTCTCCCCGAGGGCTTGCTCCCAGCCTGGCAGGCAGCGACCGGGGGCACAGGGGGTGGAAGCAGCAGGCCTCCCTGAGCTGAAGGGAGGAGAGGTCTGCCCCTGACATGCGACATGTGGCTCTGGGAGGGGCCAGGGTGTCACACTCGAGAGCAGCAGACCCTCTCTGGCCCCTGTTAAGTATGGCCTCTGCCAACCTCTTGTTCCCATGCCAGACTCTGGAGGAGGTGTGGGGGTCCAGCCGCCTTTGGGGACCCCAGTCGAGCATGCCCAGCTCGGTGTGCTCTCACCTAGTGCCCCGGCCTGGGGGCTAGCCTGCGATGCTCCCTCCTGGAGTGGGCTAACCGGGGTCTAGCCCGATGACCCTCCTCGCACCACATGGCAGACACCAGCTTCGGGGAACCCCCCTCCTCTGCCTTCCTGACTGGAGATCTGTGTGTTCCCTGAATGCCCAGCCCCAGACGGGCAGGGGCCACCTGGGGAGGGTGTCTGGTCAGGACATGCCCCAGAGGCCTCTGACCTGGGCCAGCGTCCCCCCCTGTGGGGACTGTGTAGGCACCGTCAACCAGGATGGGGACAGCTTACTGCCCCCCAGGCTGGGCCAGCCCATCCCAGGCAGAAGGGATTATGCACTTAGTTCATTTGGGGAAACTGAGGCACGGGGATGTCAGGGTCCTGCCAGCGTTGCATAGCTCATCGCGCCGAGCAGTCAGGAGGACCTGGCTTCCTGCCATCCCCAGTCCTGGGGCTCTGCCTCTGCTAGTACTTGCGGCTGCTGCCCCCTTGCCTTTCCTGCTCAAGCTCCCTGGTGATTCCACACCAGCAGCCCCAGGTCAGGTGTCTGGGTCCTCGGGAGAGAGCTTCGCCTCTGCCATTCAGCCCTCCATGCTCCTGCCACCACCGCAGCCCCCTGACCTCCCCGAGGCCCTGTCAGCCCCGGCCCCTCCAGTCAACCAAGCGTGGCCCCCTGCAGATCACCCAGCCTGTCCTCGAGATGGGCCCCTGCCCTGCGTCTGGGCCCATTGATCGGGAATGGCTGGGGGGCTCCTAGCTGGGGAAGGGAGGAAGCCGGGAGGGGGGACCGGGAGAGGGAGAGGAGGCTTTGCCACGTCAGAGCCTTCCCACCTGCCCTCCTCCCACACGGCATCGCACCTGGAGCTGGACGAGCCCATCCAGGGGCCTTGTGCAGTCCAGTGAGAGGGCGGCTTGGAGAAGGGGAGCTGCACACCCCAGAGCCAGGGTCCTGCCTGCAGAGACCAGGTGCCTGGCTTCGGTGGAGAACCAAGACCTGGGCGATTGAGGAGGGAAGGACAGTCCTGCCAGGAGACTGGGGACTGAGGGCCCGAGAGCTGAGCCGTGCTGCCGAATGGACCGGGAGACCGGGAGACACTGACCACAGGCGGGGCAGGCAGGGACCCCAGCTGAGCCGCCCTTCTCCTGGAGCCGGAAGTCCGGGCTGTCCCCATGGCAGGTAAGGGGCGGGCAGCCAAGGGAGCCCCATGGGTGGGCTCAGGCCCTGGGGTGAGTGGGGTGGGGGGCAGGCACTGGGCGTGGGGACCAAGGAAACCCCACTGGACCCAGGGCCTGGGCAAGGGCATGGGGCAGGGGCACCCCAGGCTGAGACCTCAGATTCCCCAGGGCGGGGTCGATGGGCTCACAGCCACCCAAGTGCAAATATAGGGGTGCTGACAGGCAGGGAGACACAGCCATTTCTGGGAGGTGAAAGCCTTATCAGACGTGGGTGACCTTGGGCCTGGCCCCACCCCTCTCTGGGCCTCGCCCCTTGAGGATCAAGGTTGTGGGGGGCTGAACAAGGAGCCTCTAACTTCCCCTCCAAACCTGACTTCATGCCGGTGGGAAACTGTCAACTCCTGACCCCAAGAGGTGCTGGCTTTTAGAGGAACTGGGCAGGCGCCTGCCCAGAGTTACTGAGGGTGCTCAGGGGTGGCACATTGACTGGGATGGGCAGGGTGTAGGCTTGTAGACTTGGAAGCCAGTAACCAGCCTGTGAAGCCCCCAGGCCCAGCAAAGCCATGAGCCTCCCCCACTTGGGACGCATCACCACGGACCCTGGGGGCTGGCATCGGTTACCTGGGTGATGTACATGTTCCAGCAGGACAGCTGGGTGACGGGCAGTTGCCCATGTGACGGCCTGGTCTAGGTGGTGGGGGACATTAGCCCAGCCACCCTTCATGCCCCTCTGGGGGATTTGGACCCGATATGGCCCATCCCCTCTCAGTGAGACCCACCCACCTCCAGGCTACAGAACTGCCAGGGGCTTTAGTGAGGTGCCACTTCTCACACGTGGCTCTCAGGGCTGCTAAGGATGGGGCCATGGGCCCGGAGCCCAACACTCTCACCAGGCACCTACTGTGCACTGACTCTGGCCAGCACATCACACGCTATACCATCCCAGGAACCTCCCTCTACCCATCTATCTCTCCATCCATGCATCCATCCATCCAACACCAAAATTCTACCTCTGCCCAGAGGATCTCATGGTTTTACCAGGTCCTCAGCCCCTTATGGGGCTGCTAGAAACTAACAGTTTGTTTTTCAGGATATTTTTCCTAGTTTTAAAATTGTAATTGTGTTAAAATATACGTAACATAAAAATTATCATTTTAACCACCTTTAAGTGTTCAGTGGCATTAAGTACATTCATACTGTTGTGCAACCATCACCACCACCCATATCCAGAACTTTTTGCATCTTGCAAAACTGAAACTCTGTCCCCATTAAACATTAACTCCCCTTCCCCTCCCCCTGTCCCTAGCAACCACCATCCTACTTTCTGTCTATGAATTTGACTACTTTAGGCACCTCTCATGAGTGGAATCACACAGTATTTTTGTGACTGACTTGTTTCACTTAGCATAACATCCTCAAGGCTCATCCACATTGTAGCCTGCAGCACAATTTCCTTCCTTTTAAAGGCTGAATAATATTCCATTGTCTGTATAGACACATTCTGCTTATCCATTCATCCATCGATGGACACCAGGGTTTCTTCCACATTTTAGCTATTGTGAACAACGCTGCTATGAACACCAATGTACACATATCTGTTCGGGTCCCTGCTCTGGATTCTTTTGGGTTTATACCTAGAAGTGAAACTGCTGGATCGTATGGTAATTCTATCTTTAATATTTTGAAGGACTGTCAGCAGTTTTCCACAGGGTTTACACCATTTTTAGATTCCACCAGCAATGCACAAGAGTTCCAATTTCTCCACATCCTCGCCAACACTTGTAATGTTTCATTTCTTCTTTTTGTTATTGTTTTGGATTTTGGTAATAGCCATCCCTGTGGGTGTAAAGTAGTATCTCGTTGTATCAATAGTTAGGATTTTTTTTTTTTAATCAGAAGGGTGGAGCTGTGGCAAAGCTTTTGGCCAAGCCTTGTGCCAGGACTGCAGATCAAAAGGTGGGCTCCTTAGAAAAAAGTGAGGAGGCCAGAGCAGAAAGATGTTAGAACCAGCTTCTGGAGGCAGGATTTGGGCCAGTTTTCGGGGTCAGAGATGGGTAAGAGTCATTCGTGGTAATTCGGGGATCTCCTTCAGCTCAGTATTCCTTAAGCAGCACGAGGCAGCCAGGTCTCCCCAGAGCTGAGAAAGACCCCCCACCCCCATGACCCCACGTGTCACATCATCCATAACAGATGTCCTTTATGAAGGGCCTACTGTGTGCCAGGCTTGTGCGTGTCCTCACAAATCCTCACATCAGCCCTATAAGGCAGATATTAAGAACCCCTTGTGACAAGTGTGGAAACTGAGGCTCCGGGAGGTGAAACAATTTGCTCAAGGCCACTCGGCCTCCTGATGGCTCAAAGATTCCCTGGGGAGCCTGACAGGTCCTGTCTCTGGTCTCCAGGAGCTTTAAGTGAGCATTTACCTCATGAAGTGATGCCGAGTTGGGGATCCTGTGGGAAAACAGGCCTGGCAGTCAGGGAGAGCTTCCTGGAAGAAGAGGTATCTAGGTGCAGCCCGAAAGATGAAGGCTGTCTGGGTGGAGTGGGGGTGGGTGAGGTGAACAGGGGCCCACACTCCGTCCTCTCTCCCCAGCTTTCCTCTCTGCTGGCCTCAGGGTATTTGCCCCCTCAGAGACCTACCCTTTGCCCATGACGAGCTCCAGCTGGGACCCCCAGCTGGACTCCCTGTTACCATCAGGCCCTTCCACCAGCTCCACAGGGGCCCAAGCCATGGCTGAGCCCACAGAGCAGGGCCCCAAGAACCCATGTGTTTCTGGTGTGACGGTTCAGCTGGAGATGAAGGCTCTGTGGGAGGAATTCAACCAGCTGGGCACAGAGATGATTGTCACCAAGGCGGGCAGGTATGAGCAGTGGCGGGCGGCGGCGGGTCGGTGGCGAGAGTTGGGGGCAGGCCGGAACCACATTCGGGCTGCTGAGCACCCCCTCCCGCAGGAGGATGTTCCCCACCTTCCAGGTGAAGATCCTGGGCATGGACACGCTGGCTGACTACGCCCTGCTCATGGACTTCGTGCCTTTGGATGACAAGAGATACAGGTCCGGGCCTGGCTGGGGGTCGCAGCTCAGACCTCAGGCACTTGGTCAGGGAAGTAGACCCCCACCAGCACCCTGGGGGAGGCAGGGGCCAGTCGGAGCAGTGTCGGGGGGGGCCTATCCTGGGTAGCAGTGGGCGCACCTGGGCAGGTAGGGTGGGCTAGCCCAGGGCAGCAGATGCAGCTACGGTGAACCCAGGCCAGACAGCGCTCTGGAGCCTCCGGATCCTCATGTGCAGATGGGGCCAGTGCATGGGCAGTAGGAGAGGTGCCGCGTCAGTCTTGGCTCCGGGTGGGGGCAACAGATGAGGTGCCGTGGGCTGCAGTCAGGGCGCCCTCGCCACCTCACTCTGTCCCCAGATATGCCTTCCATAGCTCAGCCTGGCTGGTGGCGGGCAAGGTGGACCCAACCACGCCTGGCCGTGTGCACTTCCACCCCGACTCGCCGGCCAAGGGCGCACAGTGGATGCGCCAGATTGTGTCCTTCGACAAGCTCAAGCTGACCAACAACCTGTTGGACGACAACGGCCACGTGAGGCCCGGGCCACAGTGGGGAGGGGTTCGGCCAGGGCAGGGGACGCTGGGGCCTGATTGTGATGAAGCCCGAGCCAGGGCTGGCTGGGCCTTTGGTGCCTGAGCTCACCTGGCCGGGGGTTGGACAGCAGAGACTGCCAGGCGGGTGGGGCGAGGCCCACGTAGGTGCAGGAACCCAGCACCACTGACACTGTGTCAAACAGACAAAGATCCCTGCCCTCACGGGGGCTTACCTCCTGGGGTACCGGGCAGATGGTAAGCAAAGAATCCAGATGGCAGAAGGGTGATAAATGTCAGGAGAAAAAGGAAGCAGGGAGGGGGGCTGAGACGGAGGTGGCCGTTGAGTTCAGGGGGCTCAGGAAGCAGCTGAGGCGCTATTTGAAGAGGGGTCTGATGGAAGTGGAGGAGGGAGCCTGTGCATATAGAAGGGGGAGCCGTTGCAGGCAGAGGGAACAGCAAGTGCAAAGGCCCTGAGGCTGGAGAATGCTGGGGAGTTGGGGAAGCTGTGAGGAGACTCCCGTTTGGCTGGGGTGGAGCTCAGAGGGGCAGTGGGAGGGGAAGGGATCCTAGGGGTGTCCAGCGCTGCTCTGCAGGGCCAGTTGGCTGTGGAGAGGATTCTGGTCTTTACTCTGTGTAGCTTGGGAGCCACAGGAGGGATCTGAGCTGACTCACTGGGGCTGCTGTGTGAAGGGAGTGCAGCCAGGAAGCAGCTGCGGAAATCCAGGAGAAAGATGACGGTGGCCGGGCGGAGTGGTGCCAGTGGGGTGGGAGAGGTGGTCAGATAGTTCCGTGACAGCTGGGACGTGGGAGTGAGAGACACCAAGCAGCCTGGATGCTCAGACAAAGGGGCCTTTGATACAGAACTGCAGACTCTCAAGTTCAGACCCAGCACCGCCGCTATCAGATGGGGGCAGCGGGCCCTGGAAGAAGGGCTTCGGCCTCAGAGAGGGTTTGCTGCTGCCCCACCCCTTCCGCACCCCCCGCAGATCATTCTCAGCTCCATGCACCGCTACCAGCCACGCTTCCACGTGGTCTTCGTGGACCCACGCAAAGACAGCGAGCGCTACACGCAGGAGAACTTCAAGTCCTTCATCTTCACGGAGACCCAGTTCACGGCCGTGACGGCGTATCGGAACCACCGGGTGGGTCAGGCCACAGCTCGTGAGGCAGCTGCCAGCCGACCTCACAGGGGGGAAACTGAGGCGCCAGGCTCTTAGGCCCCACAGGCACACAGACCCCTGCCCTTCTCTCCTTCCCGGACTCAGTGGGCATCTACCCACAGTCCTTCCCCTGCCTTCATGCCCACTGGCTCTGTGGTTCCTGGGCTGGGGGGCCCAGGTCCCAGGGCCTCCAGATCGGGGATGGGGGTGTCCAGGGAGGAGAGGGTGGCTGAGCCTGGGGCCCACAGCCTTTCCCCAGCTCAGGGCTGGCCCATAACTACCCTTTCTCCTCTGCACACCCAGCTGAAAATCGCCAGCAACCCTTTTGCCAAGGGCTTTAGGGAGAGTGACCCGGACTCCTGGTACCGTCTGGCCCCTGACAGTCCCGCCCAGCTGCCCTAACCCACCCCCTCACCCCATCCCTATCCCCAGGCATCTCCTAAGGCCTCTGACCCTTCTTTCAGAGTCACGCCCACTGGCTTGTCCTGGGGTCCCACTGTCTGACTCTGACCATGACCCTTGGCCTGGGTTCTCCATCTTGACCCCTTGCCCCATTCCTGCTTGCCCCACCTTCAGGCCTATATCTCCACGGCCCCTGCTCAGCGTCCCAACCCGGAGTCGCAGCAGCCTCCGCCCCTGCGTGCTGAAGGGCTCCACAGAGCAGGAGAAAGGTCAGCCCCCAGGCTCACAGACACAGTGGGACCAGAGCCTGCATAGTGGACAGGGCCACGGGGCCCCCAGGAAGGGGCTTCAGCATGCTCAGCAAGCTCCCCGGGCATCTGTGTGGACAGAGAGGGGGAGGCAGAGATTTCTGAGACAATTTGGGACCCACGGCAGAGAGACCAGGGCCGGGACAAGGTGCTGAGAGCAGGGGCAGGGGGGTCGGGGAGACTTCCTGGAGGAGGTGGTTCCCGAGCTGGGCCTTGGAGGACTGGGAAGGGTTTGGACAGAGGAAGAAGGTGGGGAAGAAATTCCAGGCAGAGGGAAGAGCAAGAGCAAAGGCTAAGCGGTGGGCAACTTGGGATGCGAGGAGCAGGGAAGGGGACAGGAAGGCTGAAGGTGTGAGGGGAGGTCTGGGGTCCACTCAGACCATTTCCTCTCTCAGACCCCAACAAAGCTCCAGCCTTCACCTCCAGGACCCCTGCCAGGCTCCACCATCAGCTGCTGGCTCCCCCTGAGGCTCTGCTGGCCCCAGCCACCTACCGGCCCCTCACCTACCAGGGCCTGTACCCTGGAGCCTCAAGCCCCCTCCGAATCCCAAGGGCCTGACTGACACCATACCCCCTACCCAATATCCAGGCTGACAGGGATCAGGGGAGCCTCCGCTTCCCAGCTGGGCTGGGGCTCCTCTCCCCCACTGCAGTGCGCCTGGGGCCTGGCCCTGTGGACGGAGTGCTCTTACCCTGGAGCCCACCCTCGTCAGCCTCACCTCTGCAGAGACATCCTCACAAGGAGAGCAGGGCAGGTGGAAGCCAGAGAGGAAAGCTACCTGCCCAGAGTTCCAGCAAAGCTGGGGTGGTGTCAGGCTTGGAACCAGAGCCCCTACCTCCCAACCTGCCCCCTTCTGCCTTGGAGGTGACTCCTCCAAACCCTGCTTTACCTCTCTCTTCCCTGCAACACTAAACTGTTTGGAATGGGTGGTCAGCTGCACTTCTGTCCTTGGAGGCCAAGGTGGAGGGCCTCAGGAGTGCCCACACCCCCGAGTCTGGGCTGCAGACATCGCAAAGCTCTGCCCAGTGCTGCTGGCATCCCTGGGAGCACAGAGTGATGGTAAAGGTGGCGACACATGCTGAGTGGCAGGGCTGTGAAGGAGGCTGCGTTCCTGCCCTCTGCCTCGTGCGCCCAGATGAGGACTGAAACTGCAGCTCAGGGAAGCACCTGCTCAAAGTCGAAGCAAAACATGGGACATCTGCCATTCCACGTTTAGGTGCTAAGTGCGAGGCTGGGGTGGGTGTGTGGTCCTCGAGGGGCCAGAGTCTGGCCGAGGGGTGCACAACACCACAGGCAGTGACCACAGGGATCAAGGTGAGGGTGGCGGGAGGAGTTTGGGAATCCGATCAACACTCCAGGTAGAAGAGCTTCTAGAGAAAGTGACATTTAAACCAACACCTCTAAGAGTAGAAATTGCGGAGGACGGGGGACGGGAGAAGACACGAGCTCCCCGGCGGCGGGAAAAGCAGGGAGAAAGCCGGGGGCTGGAGTGGGACCCTTGGAGCGAGAGGGCGCGGCGCGTGCCACCCAGTGGAACCAGGAGAGAGGGCCCGGAGGGTAGGGAGGGCCGGGCACTCCTCCCGCGGTCCCAGGCGTCTCTGCCTCGTAGATCCCCTAAACGTCGACCCCGAACATCCTGGAGCACTTCCTCTGAGGTCCCGGATCCCCGC
Organism: Balaenoptera borealis; assembly: GCF_965194805.1. Taxonomy (NCBI): domain Eukaryota; kingdom Metazoa; phylum Chordata; class Mammalia; order Artiodactyla; family Balaenopteridae; genus Balaenoptera; species Balaenoptera borealis. The sequence goes on from NC_138868.1 coordinate 5,306,108, forward strand.
GGGCGCGGAGAAACGCGGGACCCGGCGGGGCCTCAACAGCCAGACACCCCGACTCGAGAACCCCGCGGTCAGCACGGCCGAGCCCCGTCGCCGGGCCAGGCGCGACCCCAGCTGCTCTAGGCGCTCGGAAGGGACACTCTCCAGACCTTCCACTCCAGCTCCGGCCCGCCCCAGGCCCGCCCCAGGCCCGCCCCAGGCCCGCCCCTCTACCGGAAGTCCAGGCTATCTGGTGACGCCCCTTCTGGCCGCGCCCCACAACTCGCGGAGAGGCCCCTTCCCGGCATGGGCCCCGCCCCTTAATCGGGCCCCGCCCCATGGGCGAGGCCGGTGCCGCTACGGAGCCCCACCCTGTGGGCAGACTCCTCCCACGGCCCGCCCCCCAGATTCCCGGGACACCCCGGAGTGTGCGCTCTGCCCTTTCCCTCTCGCCGCCCGGTGACCTCGGTGTCCCGGCCGCGCTGGACCGGACATGCTGCCCGACTGCCTGTCGGCGGAGGGCGAGCGGCGCTGCCGGCGGTTGCTGGCGGGGGCCACGGCCCGGCTCCGCGTGCGACCTGCTGCGGCCGCGGTTCTCGTGCCGCTGTGCTCGGTGCGCGGGGTCCCGGCGCTGCTCTACACGCTGCGGTCCAGCCGCCTGGCCGGGAGGCACAAGGGTGACGTAAGGTACACCGGCCGAGAACTCCTCTCCCTTCTAGGAAGTGGCCGCTGAACCCGGAGACCGCAGGGTCGTGGGCAAGGCACTTAGCCTTTCCGAGCCTCGGTTTCCGCCTCTGTAGAATGGGTTCTGGGTCTGAGAGCCCGTCCGGCAGAGGGTTATGGCGGGAGTCAGCAACCCACGTCCCTCCGCCCCGAATCTGGCGCCGCAGGTGGTCCTGCCCGGGCGCCGCGCGGATCGCTCGACACCTCGCTCAGATCTGTGTCCCCCTCCAGAAAGGCAGGACTCCGCCCCCTTCCGGCGACTACTGGGAGATTCGTGTCCCCGAGCCGAGGAAGCGCGCGGGGCGGGGCTACCTGGCTTCCCGCCTGGCCCCGCCCCCGGCGGGAACTGGGGACGTCTTAGGGTCAATGTCAGCGCCTCTGGGGCCACCATAAGCAGAGTTTGCATGTCTGAGCCCCAGAGCCTCTCTCCCTTACTCCCGTTGTTCAGGGAAGTAAACCGGGCCTGGAGAGGTCGTGTGGCTTGCCTAGCCCTCTCTGCAAACTAGGGGCAGAGACGTTATTTAGGTGGGTCACTGCCACAGCCTCCACCCCCACCCCTCCACGGCCCCAGCAGCCCAAGAACCAGGCTCCCTGTGCCTGTTCAGTTTCCCAGGTGGCAAGTGTGACCCCGCTGACCGGGACGTGGTGCACACGGCCCTGAGGGAGACCCGTGAGGAGGTGGGCCTGGTTGTGCCTGAGGAGCACGTGTGGGGTGTCCTGAGGCCCGTGCACGACCAGGTAAGCCCGCCAGGCCCTGAAACCACCAGCGGCCCTTGCCCCTTTCAGCCCCTCTGCTTGCCCTGGGCTAGGAGCAGGGACCCAGGGACGAGGAGGGTGGTCATGGACTGTGGCAGTCACGGAGTGCGGTGGGGACACCCGCCTGGCAGTTGCGTTCCAGCCTCACACAGCCCGTCAGGAAGGGGCCAGGGGTATTTATCCCCTTTCACGAGGGATACTGAGGCTCAGGTCCTGGGGTGGAGGTGGCTCCAGGGTGAATCAGCTCTGCTCGGTGGACAAAGGTTGGGGAGGGCTTCGCAGGGTAGGCAGGGACTGAATGACCATTGGGAGATTTTAGGGTAGTAAAAGTAAGGAAAAGCGAAGGCCCAGAGGCCTGAATGGGTCTGGTGTGTTTGGGGGGCCTGAGTCAGTCAGCGTGGCTGGAGCAAGTCCAAGGGCAGGGGCCGGGTGGACCTGGCCTGCACTGCTTAAGGCCCCTGGAGTCTTCCTCTCAGTCTCCCTGCCCCAGCCCCAAAGCCCCGTCCAGGGCATGCCTCCCCTGACTGCCTGCCCTCTTCCTGCCTCAGCAAAAGGCCACTGTGGTGCCGGTGCTGGCCGGCGTGGGCCCACTGGATCCCCAGAGCCTCAGGCCCAACCCCGATGAGGTGAGTGGGGAGGTGCTAGGGGTGGAGTCTGGGTCGTCCGGATGGGCAGAGGCTGCGGTGGCCAGTGCTCTGTCTGCCCTCTCGCTGCCTCCTGCCCACAGGTGGATGAAGTGTTTGCACTGCCCCTGGCCCATCTGCTGCAGGAACAGAACCAGGGCTATACCCACTTCTGCCATGGTGGCCACTTCCGCTACACACTGCCTGTCTTCCTGCACGGGCCACACCGGATCTGGGGGCTCACGGCTGTCATCACTGAGTTCACCCTGCAGCTGCTGGCACCTGGCATCTACCAGCCCTGCCTGGCCAGCCCTGAACTGCCCAGGGGCTGATGACCTGGCCCTGAGCAGCCCCTGCCTTTGCCCTGCCACGCCAGCTCCACTCCAGGACTGAATAAAGAGCCTTGCCAACTCCGCGGCGACTGCCCCGTCTGCACTGGAGCCTTGACCTTGGGCAGACCCCATGGGACAGCTGGCCTCCTGGCTGGGGTGCCTCTGGATAATCACACTGTTACTTGCTGTGCCCACTCACTGTGTGCCAGGTGCCTGGAGTCTTTTTTCTCATTTCACTCTCACCACAACCCTGTGAGGTGGGGCCAACGCTGTCCCTCGCTGGTGAGACTGAGGCTCAGGGAGGGTAGACACCTTGCCCAAGGTCACCCCAGTTTGGGATTTGAACCAGGCCCTCTCTGACTCCAGAGACCAAACTCCTAGCCACTACACTGTACGAGCTCCTGTTCCATCTTCTGTGCCTGGCTGAACATGTGCTGGGCAGTAGGCATCCAGAAAGGAGCCCTGCATGCTACTGCAAACCTCTAACGTGCCAAGCTCCCACCATGTGCCAGGTGCTATGCTGGGGTCCCATCTGTGCACCAGCCAGATGCTACTCTTCCCTCTGGGGGTTCTCAGTCTGTGGGAGATCTTAGACCAGGTCACACAGATAATCATGTGATTGTACATTAATTACTCACAGATATGTAATGGAATTATGTATCAATTATGTAAATCTCTGTGAGAGAGTTGAAGGGGTGGGCAGTCTAACCTTGACACGGTGGACTGGGCAGTATTAGGCAGGACAAGTGATAGAAAACCCCACCCACTAGCTGACTTTGCCAAAGGAGGAATGGTGATTACAAACTCCAGAGATAGACCAGCTTCAGGCATAGCTGGATCCAGGAGCTCAGGAACTCTCTTCTTTCTGTGCTTTCCACTGTATTGGCCTCACTCTCAGGAGCATTCTCTACTCCACAGGGGTGAGAGGTGAGGAGAGGGCAACAGCTCTAGGATGGCACGGTACCAGCATCCCATCAACAGAAAACAGCTTCTCTTTCTGGGCCAGTCTATCCCAGAATTGTACTTTATTGGCCTGCTTCGGGTCACATGCCCTTCCCTGAGCCTGTCACGTGGCTGCTGGATTTGGAATTCATTGATTGGCAGGGTCTGGGGCACAGGCCTGGGGAGCAGGGTGAACCTCCTAGAGTGAGTAGCGAAGGGGTGGCCCCCAAAAGACCCCTGGGAAAATACAGGGAAGGTTGAGCAGGTAAAGGCAGCCACGTTCCCCTGCAGAGAGTGACCCTGAGACCATAGGTAAGCAGGAGCAGGCCAGGTCAAAGGGCAAGGGAGGAAAGTCGGGGCAGAGGGAGCAGCATGTGCACACAGCTTGGGGTGTTCTAGGAAACGGAGAGGAGCCATGGGGACGTGGGGGGAAGGGGTCCAGCACTCAGGGGGCCCCAGTGAGCGGCCAAGGGGGCAATCCTCAGTGATGGGTTAGGATTTTATTCCAGGCTGGGAGAGGGGGAGAGAGGTGCCGAAGTGATCGGATTCAGGTGTTAAGAAGCTTGAGCTCCAAGGGGACCAGGTTGCGGCGCCACCCCCGCCGCCTCCACAGAGCCCTCCCCGCCCGCCCATCTCCCCTCCCCCCAGCCTGTCCTCCACACCTCTCCCCCTTCCCACACGCCTCCCCACAGGCTCTCCCCCGACCCCTCTGTCTCACCTACCCCTTCCTCCCCACACTCCCCTCCCATTGCCCCTCACACCCCTTGTGTCACCTCTGGCCCTCCAGCCTCCTCACCTGGGAGCAGGGCCACGTGATGGCGGTAAAAATAACTCTCCCCGGCTGTGTGTGAATTGGGGAGGGGTTGGGGGAGGAGAGAGGCTGGGCCCCAGCACTAGGGAAGGGGCCCTTGGGGTGGAGGGCAGGGAGCTGCTGGTCTCCTGGGCCCCAGAGAATTGTTCTGAGTCTTGAGTCCCGCCCCTTCCCGCTCCCCCCAGGGCCACACTCTGGCTCTCCAGGTCACCTCCGCCAGGCGCGTCACCTCCGCCAGGCGCACACCCAGCACCGGCAGCGACCCAAACCAGGTGGAGGAGCTCTCAGAGCGGTAAGTAGCCCAGCCAGCCTACCTGCCAGCCCACGGGGTCCCCCTCCAGGCTGGAGGCCCCCACCCCGCCGGCCTTGACCTTGCGTTCTGTCCTCAGGTCCCAGCTGCTGCCCAGGACCGCCCCCCGCCAACACCCTCAGTGATGCCTCCTCGCCGTTTGGTTGGCCTGTTGCGGTCCCCTCATCTCCGGTCCTCGGGGGCTCCTCTGAGTCCCCCCTCCATGTCCGGGCCCCCATGGCGGGCACGGCGGTGGCGGGCCGGGGGCGGGTGAGCGTGCAGGAACACATGGCTATTGACGTGAGCCCGGGCCCCATCCGGCCCATCCACCTCATTTCTGACTACTTCCCGCACTTCTACCCCTTCGCTGAGCCGCCCTGCGCACCCGAGACCTACGCCCTCCAGTGACCCCCACCATCCGCTCTGCATCCCAGTCCCAGCTGGACCCAGAGCCAGAGGGAGACTCAGACGACAGCAGTGAGTGGGCGCGGGGGACAAGGGGGACCCTCTGGGCCCAGCCCAGCCAGGATGGGGTCTGGGGCCCATCCCAGGCTTCCGACCAGGGGAGGGGCAGGGCAGGAGGCGTCGTGCCGGGGCGGGGGTTGATGTAGAAGCTGACCTGCCGGCCACCTGCCCTTAGCCACCCTCGGCACCCTCGAGTTCATGCTTCTTTTTGACACGGACAATAGCACCCTGCACTGCACAGCTCACCGTGCCAAGGTGAGGATGGGGCGGCATCCCTGGGTCCCAGGCGTGGGCCCTGGGCCTGTCCCACATCCACTGTCTCTTCCCAGGGCCTTAAGCCACCGGCCTCGGGCTCCGTGGACCCCTATGTCAAAGCCAACCTGCCGCCCGGGGCCAGCAAGGTGAGGGCGAGACACAGGCCCCTACTGCTGCCCCTTGGCCGCACACCCAGCCTGCAGCACCCACCTGGCCTGCCATGCCCCTCTTCCCCAAGGCCTCGACCTCAGACAGGGAGCCCCCCGTTGCTGGGATGTGCAACTAGAGGCCATATGAGGGAGGGGGACCAGGCTGGGGCCCTGGGGCCCAATGAGGCTCTGACCCTCCCTGCTCGGCCCCCAGGCCAGCCAGCTGCGGACACGCACGGTTCGGGGCACAAGGCGGCCTGTCTGGGAGGAGACACTCATGGCTTCACCCTCCAGGACGCCTGGCGCAAGACCCTGCGGTGAGGATAGGGCCTGGGCCACAAGGGGGCAGGGCCGAGGCGGGGGTGAGGGCTTGCCTGGCCAGGTCTGACCTGGGTGGCCACCAGGCTGTGCATCTGGGAGGACCCACGGCAACGGCGGCGGCACCTCCCCTGGGGGAGCTGCGGGTGCCCCTGGGGAAGCTGGTGCCCAACGGAGCCAGGAGCTTCGATGTGTGTCTGGAGAGGTGGAGGCTGGTGAGTGGGCTGGTGCACAGGGTGCGGCAGGCAGGGAGGGAGACCTAGGCAGTGTCCAGCCAAGGGGACCGGGCTCTCTGCTCTTTCAGACCAAGAGGCCCGAGAGCCTGGACACAGCACGTGGCATGTCTCTGTATGAGGAGGTGGGTAGGACGGTGGGGCCCAGCGAGGATCGGGGGGGCAGGTCTGCGGTGGCCCAGGCTGAAGTGTGTCAGGCAGGGATTGATGTGGGCTGGACAGGGGTCCAGGCCCAGGCAGGCTTGGAGAAACCGAGGCCATCTCGCTCAGCGGCCCTGTGAGCGGTCATAGGCCCAGGGAACAGCCAGGCCCCAGGGGCTGGGCAGAGGGTGACTTCCCCTGCCAGGGCAGCCCAGGGGAGCTGTGGGGCGCTGGCACAAGCCCTCAGGGGGCAGAGACACAGGCCAGCTTGAGGCAGAGGCTGGAGCCGGTGGGATTTGTCCATGGCCTGAGCTGGGAGGGCAGGTCAAGGTCCCGGAGGGAATGGATATGGTGGGTCTCCACGGCTGCTAGGTCTGCCCGAGGCAGTGTGGGTACCACACTCCTGGGGCTGGTAGTCACAGACAGGCCCTTGGCAGGAGGCAGTGATGGTGATCGCAGGGGATTTGCAATAGGAAACCAAAGACCTGGGCAGAACCCCTGCAGCCCAGCAGGCCCCCGGGCACCTGCAAGGCTGAGGCAGGGCCCTCCGCAGCTCCTCCGGGGCCGGAGGGCCAGGTGCTGCTGCCCCGCCGCCTAGTGGAGCCGCTTGTTGCTGCGACTGTCAGTCAGTCAAGGCGAAGCTGCGGAGCCCTACCGGGTGGGGCAGGGACCCGCCACAAGCGCTTCCTGGCCCAGCCCCGCACAGCAGCCCCTTGACTCGTGGAGCACTCCCTTACTGAGAGCTGAACGCCAGCAAGGTGGCTGGGCTCTCGGCAAATCAAATCCCTCGTTAAGTGTGGGAGAAGCACATTCTCTCCAAGGCATCCTCCCAAGTCCTTTGGAAGCTCCGGGGGCCGAGTGTGGCAAAGGACATTCAGAATCTGGCCGCTTGGGCTGCGGGGTGTGAGGAGGGTGGGCTTTGTAGCTGAACAGACCTGCATGTCCTTGGGTAGAGAACAGCCTCTTGGAGCTGCTTCTGTGGCAGCAGGCTTACCCTGCGGGAGGGTGGTGATGGGTACCTAATGGAAGGCCACCTAGGCAGCTCCTAGCATGTTTGTGGCCCTTAGGGACATCAGTTCCCTTCCCCTCCTCGACAAAGATGCCCCGAACTGGCCAGTCACGTGGCCTGGGCAAGCCCGTCCCCTTCTCAGGCCCTGGAGGATAGAGCTGACCTGGAAGTTTCCTTCCAGGGCACTAAGCCAGTGACTGTTTTTGTAAATTGAATCATGAAATCAAACCACTGGCCCCTGACTTCTCTGCAGCCAGTTTGCGTTCTCACGTCCAGGCCAGCACGGGTGGGTGGCTGGGCTGCGGGCCACACGGGAGCTGACCCCAAGCCCACCCCCTGCAGGAGGCGGTGGGGGCTGAGGTGGCCGGGGAGGAGCGTGGGCGCATCCTGCAGTCGCTGTGCTACAGCTCTCAGCGGGGCGGCCTGCTGGTGGGTGTGCCCACCTCGCCCCCACGGACACCAACGGCTACTCGGACCCCTTCGTCCGCCTGTGAGTGTGACCAGGGGCGGACAGTGAGGGTTCCTCAGAGCCCCTCTGGGGCTCACCTCTCCAGGGCCGCACCTGAGCTGACCCTGTTCTTCCCCATCAGTTACCTGCATCCAAATGGGGGGAAGAAATCGAAATATGAGACCAGTGTTCGGAAGAAGACCCCGAACCCCGGGTTCAACGAGGTAGGCCAGGGCTGGGGGGGAGGCAGTCCTGGCTGCGGGGGGTGGGAGGAGGGGGGTCAACATCCCGCCTCCGAGAGCACAGGCCCCAGCTACCCTGAGCCATTCACCTGTCTGAGTCTGTTTCTGAGGCTGTGAAGGACCCAAGGCCGCCTCCCTCCTGCCTTTCTGCCCCTTCCCTGCAGGAGTTCCTCTGCGCAGGCCCGCGGGAGGAGCTGGCGCAGAAGACACTGCTGGTGTCTGTGTGGGATGATGACCCGGGCACAGCTGACGACTTCACTGGTGAGTGGGAATGTCGGGGAGCTTGGTGGGGGGTGCCCAGTGGACTCCCACACAGCTCCTGACCTGTCCCCCAACCCAGGTGGGGTGCAGCTGAGTAGCCGGGCCCGTGGGGAGCGCCAGCAGTACTGGCGTGAATGCCTGGGCCACAGTGACCACCAGCTGGAGCTGTGGCACCCGCTGGATGGCGTGCCCCTCCAGCTCAGCGGCTAGCGGGGGCCCCCGGCCTGGCCTTGCTCACTGCGCATCCCCCAGACTGACCCGCGGCCGCCTCCATGGAGCTCGGAGGACCTGGGGCTGCCTCACCCACCGTGTCAACCCCTAGTCAATTGCTTCCTTCCTTCCCCCCTTTCAAATTCACCCCACTGCCAAATCATGAAGCAAGAATAAACCTCTCCTCCAAACCAGACCGGACAGCTGGTTCTTTCCCTGCCCATCGCCTCACAGGGCAGACTGGGCCCTGTCCTCCTTGCTCCCACCCTCCAGAGGCCTGCACTGGGCCAGGCCCAGGTCTGCACCCCAGGCCACAGTTTCCCCCTCCCCACCCCTGCTTCTTGCACTGAGGGGTCAATGCTCAGGATGGTCTACGACAGACTGACGCACAGGAGGCCAAGTGTAAATTCACAACGAGACCTTGTGCTGACCTATCCCTCCCAAACCTCCACCTCCGTCTGGGAAATAAGCCTCCAGGAATAATGGGCCGCAGAGGCAGAGTGAAGAGCAAGGCCACAGAGAAGACGCGATGAGTGGGCAGCACTTGCTTTATTGTCCAGCCGTCCAGGCAGACGGATGCCAGCCCAGCGCCGCGGGCTCAGGAAGCGGCTCGCCTGGCCTGGTGCTGCTGGGCGAACCGCTGCATCCGCTCCTCGAGCTCCGGCCGGAAGTGTCGGATCAGGCCCTGGGGGTGAGGGTCGGGGTGTTGGGTGCAGCAGGGCCTGAAAGTCCCCCAACGCCCCGGCTCTCAGCACCGCCCCCAGCAGCACGCAGCAGGGCAGCGAGTACCTGCACGGGCCAGGCAGCTCCGTCGCCCAGGGCGCAAATGGTGTGGCCCTCTATCTGCTTGCTGATCTCCCACAGGGAGTCGATCTCAGCCGGCCGGGCGTCCCCCTTCACAAAGCGGGCCATCACCTTGTTCATCCAGTCCACACCTGAGCCGTGGCGGCAAGAGAGGGCCTGACGAGCTCCCTAGGCCGGCATGGGGGGGATGGGACCCGAGGGGCGCGGGCCACAGGGAGGGGGGGGCTCAGAGCAGCCACAGCAGGCTGGGAGGCAGCAGCTGTTTATTCAGGGTCCAGTGCCCGGCCCAGGCCCGGCGTGAGCCACCAAGAAAGCCCCCAGCCTGCCCAGCGCGCTTACCCTCGCGGCATGGGGTGCACTGGCCACAGCTCTCGTGCTTGTAGAACTCGGTGAGGCGGGCGATGGCTTTCACAATATCCGTCTGGGGGGACAAGGGACAGTGAGGAGGCACCCAAGGCCTGAGCCTCAGCGCCCCCTGGCGGCACACCCTCCTGATTCCAGCGGCGCTCTGGCTGTCTCCTCCACCTGCCCTGGGCATCCCGCCCTGCCCAGACTCCACGGGCTTGTCGCTCAGAGAAGCCTTGCTCCCCGCCTCTCCCACCTCACTGTACCTCAGGTGACAGGAACCGGGACCCAAGAGCTGGCAGTTCTCCGAGAGGCCCCGGAAGGGTTACTAACCAGGCTGGCCTAAGGCAGGGACTGGGTGGGGAGCATGGGCCAGCCCTTACCGAGCGGTCCATGACGATCACGGCAGCCGTGCCCAGGCCCGTCTGCGCCTGCACCAGCGCGTCGAAGTCCATCAGCACCGTCTCACACACGGACTTGGGGATCAGTGGGGTGGACGAGCCGCCAGGAATCACAGCAAGGAGGTTGTCCCAGCCACCCGTGACACCCCCTGGGGCCCCAGTCAGTCCCCAAAAGGATGGATGGTCAGGGCTGGGGCCGGCACACCTGCCTAGCCCTGAGGCCAGGACCTCTGCTAGCCCCAGCCCCAGCTCCTGAGGCTCTCCCACCCTGCTGGCTGGCCCCAGGCCTCACCGGCGTGCTTTTCAATCAGTTCCTTCAGCGGTATAGACATCTCCTCCTCCACGGTGCAAGGGTGGTTGACATGGCCAGAGATGTTGAACAGCTTGGTGCCTGAGTTGCGTTCACGGCCAAAGCTGGCAAACCACACACCCCCTCGGCGGCAGATGGTAGGGGACACGGCCACTGTCTCCACGTTGGCCACGGTTGTAGGGCAGCCGAACACTCCTGTGGGGGAATGGGATGAGAAATCGGTGGCTTCTTGTGGATGGGGAGAGGTTGGGGCGGGTTTCCTGGCAATGGGGTACATCCAGGGTCCTGCTCCGGTGGCAGAGAGCCCTGCTTTCACCCCTTTGTTATTCTCGTCCCCCACTGGACCCCAGATTCCAGCAGGAGATGCGCTGCCTTTTCACCATCCTGCCCCGAGTTCCCGGAGGGTTGGAGAGGACTTGGGTATCTGATGTGGGAGGTGAGGCAGGATGAGGGACTGCAGGTGGCACCGGTGAAGCCTCTATGTTGTTCCCACCCTGCTCTCTGTGTCAGACGCCCAGTGCAGAAGGGACTCAGAAATTCCCTAAGAATGACCAGTGGGGACCTGAAACCAGATCCCGGACTCCATAGGACACAGGACAAGGCCCAGGATCGGGCCAGGTGCCAGGTCTTACCCACGTCTGCAGGGAAGGGAGGCTTTAGGCGGGGCTTGCCCTGTTTGCCCTCGATGGACTCGATGAGCGCTGTCTCCTCCCCGCAGATGTAGGCCCCAGCCCCGCGCACCACAAACACGTCCAAATCGTAGCCGGAGCCGCAGGCATTCTTGCCAATCAGACCAGCCTCATAGGCCTCTCGGACGGCTACCTGTGGGACAGGGGTGTGAGGGCACGGTCCCCAAGAGCCCAGGAACACTGTGCGTGGGAGGGAGGGGCACTGGCCCAGCGAGCCCATCACCAAAGTCCAGAGCAAAAGCTCCCTTTGGACACAAGCAGAGGACGCTCTGGGAGGGGGAGGGGATTTTTACGATGCATGTGCTACTTCTGTAATAACATTTAACAAATTCTCCAACTATATGTATTTTTAAAGACTTTAAGGAAATAATGAAAATTTCAGCAAGTAGTTTCTCCAGGTGGTGGATCTGTGGGAGAGTTTTCTTTCGTGTGTGTGTGGTTTCCTATCTTCATAATGAGTGAGTACTGCTTCTGAGTAGAGGAAAAGACCCTGGAGGCTTATTTTTAAATATGTAATAATAATAACACTTACACATAATGCTACCATGTGCCAGGTTATTATTCCCACATCCTTCATCACTGTTGTGTAGGAGCCTAATAGAAAGGTGAGGCTTTGGCCCTGGACCAATTACTACAGGCGTCACTGAGCTGAGAATTACTGAAATGACCCCTTGACCCTTCAGGAAAAATGCCCATATGGGAGTTCCCCAGCCTACCCCTGCCCCAGGAGTCATGGAGCCCAAGTTGACGCTCTGGAACATACAGAAAGAGACAGAGGCATTGGGGGCCATGTCCCATTCAGGACACAAGGCATGCAGGAGTGATCGCCACTCTCCTAGTGCGACCCCAGACAGATCAGGAACTAAAATCTAAGAACAACTCTGCCTAGGATTGGGGCACGTAAGTGCACACTGAGCACCTTCTCCTCTGTTGACGCCCCGCCCCTGCCCACCTGCAGATTGGAGGCCTCATTGTAGAATTCCCCGCGGACGTAGATGTAGGCGGCACGGGCACCCATGGCCCGGCCCCCCACTAGGCAGCCTTCCACCAGCTTGTGGGGATCGTGGCGCATGATCTCCCGGTCCTTGCAGGTGCCAGGCTCCCCCTCATCTGCGTTCACCACCAGATACTTGGGCCTGTGGGGGCCAGCAGGTCAGTCGGGCTACAGGGCCACCAGGGTTGGGCCTTCAACCACATGCCACCCCACTCCACCCAGGGAAGCCTCCTCTGACAGCCAATCCCTCTTTGTCCTCCTGACATGTTCCCAGGGGCTCTGCTTGCTCACCACCGATGACAGGGAGCTCACTGCCTATTCCGTATTTGGGTGGCTATGACCACAGGAAAAGTCTTTGTTCTGTCCAAATGTCTCTCCTAGTGCTTTCCCAAGAGCCCAAATCTGCTTTTGGTCACAAAGAGCATTCCGTGAACTTCCACCATATCTCTGGAGCCAAAAGGAGGCAAAATAGCCGACATTTAGCCTTTGCTTTCTATGTGCCAACCAAAGGGCAGGCCAAAAGCTGTAAGAACATTATTTCTTTCATCCCTGCACAATATAATATCCATTTACAGAATAGAAAACTGAGGTTCGGTAAGGCCAGGAGACTGCCCAAAGCTATATGATTAAAAGGCAGAGCTAGGAATTGATCAGTTAAGTCTGACTGAGTCAAAATTTTGTGTTGATTCTGCTACCCCTCAAGTCTCCCCTGAGGAAGACCAGAGAGAACTGAGTCCCACCTACTTGAGCTCTGGCTATGTTTTCCCACTTCATTCACTTTCAGTTTCCAAGGAAACAGCCCAAAGGCCCAGGTAAGCCACAGCCACCCCCAAGGTCTCTCCTGCAACCCCATTTCTGCCTGCCTACACACACCTGCCATCTGAGGGCTTATTCATGAAGCTCCATTTAAGGCCAGTTGGGAAGCCAGCACCTCCACGGCCCCGCAAGCCCGACGTCTTGACCTCACCCAGGATCCAGTCAGGCCCCTTCAGCAGAATCTCCTTTGTCTTGTACCAGTCACCTCGACTCTGGGCACCTTTCAGCCTGGACAGAGTGGGGAAGGCAGTGAGGGGGAGGCCCTGCCTCGGGAACCACCGGCCTAAGGGCACCAATTTACCTCCAGTCATGGCGGCCATACAGGTTGGTGAAGATCCGGTCTTCATCCTTCAGCGAGCCAAATGAGGTTTTCTTGGGCGCTGTCTGGGGACACAGAGGGTCAGCAGGCCCAGCAGAGCTCTGGGGTCATGAGGGGCCAGGCCAGAAGGTACAGAGTTTTGAGTCCCCCTGATTAGAGAGGGCTGGGCTGGGAGGAGGGCAGGGGCCTAAGCTTAAGAACCCTTCGTAGTATCATAGCTGCCATCACCACTTAGTAAGCACTTCCTATTAGCAGGCACGAAGCTAAGCTTTCTATATCTAAGACCCCATTTTATCTTCATAACCTTGAGACAGGAATGATTGCCTCCATTTTACAGAAGAGGAAACTGAGGCTCAGAGCAAAATGAGCTTATGAAAGGCACACAGCCCACACCTGAGCCACAGCACATACTACCCCCGAACCCAGTGTGATGCTATGTCCATTTACTTGTCTGGCTGTGCTGCTGGATCAAAACTTGGTTAGGCCAAAGCCTTGTGTTACTAAACTCTGCTGGCGACAAAATGCACTTTCTGAAGGAAAAGAAATGCCTCACTGCGGCTGGGACACAAGATGACGGAGGGAGGCCCGCTCGGGATAAAACTGTTGAGGAGAGATGGGTCTGGAATTCCACGTGACCCAGTGAGGAGCACCCCAGCTGAGGGCTAAGGGGACCTGGTTTCCAGACACCCAACCCCTTAAAAGTCAATATGGGGATCGGAGCACTGAACGAAGAATGAGCAGGCGCACGGCCCTCTCCAAAACTATTGTCTGCATCTGTAAAGTGGGTCAGTGGTCCCTTCACGCCCTACAAAGCTGTGGCGGGAAAGGAATGAGACAAGGACGCTTTGCCACCTGCAAAATTTTCCGCTAAGTCGCGCGGCTGTTAAATAAGGAAAGCCAAGGTGCCGGAGGGCTGGGGGCAGGGGTGAGTCAGCCTCCCGTTTGGACCCATTCCCCTTCTACACCCAGGCCGGATCGGCAACCTTCCTGCCGGGCTGCGGAGATGAGAATGTTCTCCAGAAGGCACTACAGACCAAAGGGATGGTGCGCGCACAGGCGCGGCAGCGAGAGCTGGCCCGCGAGCACCCCTGGCCCGAGCCAGGTCAGGCCTCACCGTATCGCCGCTGAATCGCACAGATACGCGTGCGGGGAGCGACCCGCCCAGCAGCCGCCGTGCCGCCAGCATCGCGGGGGCCAACCCGGTCACTTCCCGCTGTCACCTTCACGGCTCTGAGGCTGAGGAACCGGCGCGACCTAGACGCTAGGCGGCGCACAGGAATAACGTCACGCGCCCTGGCGCCGACGGCGCGCCCAAACTCCCCTGCACCGCTCCCGCCCCGCCCTTGGCCCCGCCTCCTCGTGGGGGGGGGGGGGCGGAAAGGCCGGAAGTGCCCTGTCTGGCGCTGAGGCTGCTGGGAGATGCAGTCCTGCGGGCTTTCGGACCTCCTTTCTCCCTTCGCGCGATTGGTATTTACTCTCTTGCTCCCCCGCGCTGCTCCATCGCATTAGCCCGTGGACCCTCAGCCTTTCAATCCCCAAGTAAACAAACCTCGCATGTCACCTTCTGCTGGTTCTGGTGTTTTCTGCAAGTTCCGCATTTCGCGTGCTCTTGTTGTATGCACAAATGTATGGGGGAAGGAGGAGAAATCAGATCGGTGACAGCCCGACCCTCATGACCGCCTTGTAATTATTCCGTCCCCGTCCAAAACCCTCCCAGACTATGATTTTCCCCTCACCCACTACGGGCACCCCTGGGCTCAGAGAAGGATTGCTCATTAGCCGCAGGGAGCCGGGGCAGACTGGGGGTTGTTGGCGGAGGTCTCCCCAGAGGAGGTGTGTCTAGAGTCCTAGGTTGGGGTGAGGCCAGGAGGGTGGAGATAGTCAGTGGGTGGCACATCCTCTTGCTAGTGCTGCTAAACTCTCCCAGCCATTCCTTCCTCAGCCCCCGTCAGGAGAGTTTGGCACTTGGTGCTCCTGCACAAAATCCTGGAGCCGCTCCTACTGCCTCGGCAACCTGGCATTTAAGGACTCAGCACTATCATGCAGGTCATCAGGCCCAGACCACATCATGCCCACTCTCCCCAGGACCTCTTCCTCTTGGGGCTTTAGGGCATTTCTGCCCACTCCCTCCCCACCCCGCAATGCTCCCGTGACCTGAGGAGGGCCTCTGTTCTTTGCCTTCTCTTGAAGTCTTGGAAGCCTGATTAACTCTTGTTAATCAGTTTGTCAGTTCTCTGGAACCCTTTGGCTCTGAGTCCCATGATAAGCATGTCGGTTTTGGTCTGCCCTCCCCAGCTCCTCTATTCTCTTGTCCTGTAACCATCCTTTCCTATCTCTCAAGAGATGTGCCATTTACAAAGTAATATGCCCTTTTTTTCTCATATATTCCCCACAGTAGCCCTGGATAGTGTTAACTCCATTTTCTACATGAAAAAAATTGAGGCCCATGGAGGTTTCATCTCTTGTCCATGGGTATGAAGCTGCTGAGTGGTAGAGCTAGAATCAACCCCAGGCCTTTCTTCCTTCCCAAAGTGCCCCAGACACGGCACACATGTGACAGTCATTGCAGGATGTCAGTGGTGTTTCCAAAAGAGGCGGCAAGAGCCTGGGCACCTTGTCTGAGGGCTCACAGATGGGTAGGGCAGTACCAGGCCCAGGGCCCAGCAGTCCTGACTACCAGCCCCAGGCCCCCTCTCCTGGGCAGGGAAAGAGACTGCCCAGACAGAGCTGGGGATTACACAGCTAATCCGGAGCTCAGACCCGAGTCCATGGATCCCTCCCTCTGGGGTGGCAGAAGGGGGGCAAGATGGAGCCAGAGGGTGGATTCTTTCCTCATCCCTATCTAACAGGGTCAAGGGAACACAAGGCCATGGGGAGAAGGCAGCCGGGGGATGCTGTGGACGGGAGATGCTGGGCATGGGCCCGTGGGAAACTAAGAGTGAGGGGCAGGAGCTCCAGTTCGTCCAGCGCCAGGCTCTGTGCCAAGCACTTGCCATGTGTTATCTCCTTAACCCTCCCACAACCCAGGGCATGGGAGTGATAAGCCCCCGTTTTCAGAAGAGGACAGAGTATATTAGGCACGCTGAGTTGCCTGCCCAAGTCGGCACAGCTGCCAGAACTCGGCCTGAGGTCTCCTGACCCTCAGTTCCCCACTTAGTCCCCACCCATCTAGAGCACCCACTTGCCAGGCTCCACTCAGTATCACCTCCTCCAGGAAGCCCTCTTCCAAGGCATCCCAGACCCTGTCTCTCACCTGTCTCATCCTATGCCACTGTCCATGTCTGTCTCCCCTACCAGCCTCCAGGCCAGAAGCTGGGAGGCATCCAGGATGCCTCCCTGTCCCCATATCCACTGCATCCTGCCAACTCTGCCTTCTGAACACACCCTGTTCCCGTGCCTTCAGGCCCCGCCCCATGGCAGTGACCCATCAGCTTTTACCTGGAATTTTGCAAAGCCTCCTTGAGGTCCCCCAGCCTCAAGTCTCGGCCCCCGCAATCACTTCTTTGCACCATGGAACGAGCAGGATTGTTGTAAACCTTGGATCCATTTTGCCCCTCTCCTGCCTGAGACCCTTCGTGGTTCCCTCGTGTCTTCAGGACAAAGCCCAAGTCCCTGGCCCTGGCACTCAAGGCCCGTGCTGACCTCTCCAGATCCAGCTCAGATTTTCTCCAGGAGATCTCTTCCAGTTTTGTTAAAATGTGGTGTGCCCCTTTCCACCTTTTCCTATACATTGCAGGAGTTTTCTGAAGGTAAAAGTTATCATCTCCTGAAGTGTCACTAGAACTCACCGTAAGGCCATCTGAAACTGGGGACTCTGCTTAGGAGTGATCTGATCACCATTTCCATTTCTTTTATGGCTATTTGTTTATTTCCTTGAGCCAATTTTGGACACCTATACTTAATTTTATTTTAGTTTATTAAATATTATTTATTTATTTGGCTGCGTCGGGTCTTAGTGGCGGCACGCGGGATCTTTGTTGTGGAATACGGGATCTTTTGTTGCAGCACGTGGGCTTCTCTCTAGCTGTGGCGCGCAGGCTCAGTAGTTGCAGCATGCGGGCTTAGTTGCCCCAAGGCATGTGGGATCTTAGTTCCCCAACCAGGGATCGAACCCACATCCCCTGCATTGGAAGGTGGATTTTTAACCACTGGACCACCAGGGAAGTCCCTGAACACCTATATTTTAAAGAATGTTTTCTTGATGGATCTTTCCTTTTTCTAATATAAAATATTTCTCTGCATCTCTTTTAACAATTTTGCCTTGAAGTCTATGATCTCTGATATTACTATTGCTACACAAGCTTTCTTTTTATTAGTATTTGGGGTTTTTTTTTTCATTTTATTTTCAATCATTCTCTTGTTTTAGGGATGGTTTTTAAAACAACATCTAACTAAATTTCATTTTGTTTTATTTTAACTCAATAAATCTCTGTCTTTTAAAAAGAGAGTCTGGCCTGTTTACATTTATTGGTATTGCCATTGGAACATATATCTGCCATATTATATTGTGTTTTCTATTTAGCATTCTTTCTCTTTATTTCTTTTTCCTCTATTTTCCAGACTCCTACTGAATTAATTGAGTTTTCTTTGTGCTATTCCCTTCTTCCCCAGTATTGGTTTGAAAGTTATACATTTTATTTCTATTTTTAGTGGTTTCCCTTACATTTTTTTCCTTCCTTTTTTTAAAAATTAATTAATTAATTAATTTTTGGCTGCGTTGGGTCTTCGTTGCTGCGCGCGGGCTTTCTCTAGTTGTGGTGAGCAGGGGCTACTCTTCATTGCAGTGCGCGGGCTTCTCATTGTGGTGGCTTCTCTTGTTGTGGAGCACAGGCTCTGGGCGTGCGGGCCTCAGTAGTTGTGGCGCACAGGCTTAGTTGCTCCGCAGCATGTGGGATCTTCCTGGACCAGGGCTTGAACCTGTGTCCCCTGCAGTGGCAGGCGGATTCTTAACCACTGCGCCACCAGGGAAGTCCCCTCCCTTACATTTTTAACAGTCATGACAAAATTTCTTTTTCCAGCAAAAGCTAGTTCATACATCTATCCTCCTGCTGAATATGAAACAAAAACAGGTATACTGCTTCCCTCTGTACTTACTTCCATCCCAAATTCTGCACTCCTGTTTTCTGGGTTGGCCCTGTTTGTGACCTGGCAGGGAGGGCATTTCTGGCCCCCTGCCTCATGCTCCTGGTGGAGACCTGGCCTCAGTCACGGGAGGCTCTCAGCCTTGCTCTCCAGCACTGGGTACAGACTGAGGACTTGGCCCCAAGCCTGTGCATTTGGCTTGGCTGTATTCCTGCTTCCTGGCTAAGTCACAAGGCTTCAGCTCCCGCCCCAGGCTGTGGGTTTCTTCCTATTTCTTTCCTTCAAAGAGAGCCTTATGTCAAGTCTACACAGAATTCCCCTTTTCATTTCTATGTGGTTGGAATATCGTTATTAACGCTTTTTTTCCTTCTCTGATTTTGATGTGTTTGAGAAGGACAGGGTGCATTTCAGGTTCTACTCTAATATCTTGAACTGGAAATCTATCTTTTTTTCCATTAATTTAAATCGGAGAAAGTAAAGTCGATCAGTCATGGCTGGTGAGGTACACACAGGACAATGTGAGTGCATTTGGGGCAAGCAACACAATTAACGATGCATGTGACCCAGCCTCCTTCCCTGCTCTCCAGGGCAGGGTGCCCTCACATGCTCTGCAGACTCTCGTCCTGGCGTGAGAACCACTCCCTGTCAGGCTGCCAGTGTCTCAGGGTCCCTCTTTGGCTCATACTGGTCCTGAAGCACTGGGCACCATCATGCAGTCTCCAACAGGGAGGACCTGTGAAGTTTCAGTTGGGCACAGGTCCCAGGGACCGGTACAGTCCGCTCAGCCCACCCACCCTGGCACCTCCCTGGCAGCAGATCCACACTCAGACACCCAGTAGATCAGGTCTAGGTATCTGGAGTGTCTCCATGTTGGTCCTTTTCCCATCCTCAAGTTGTTCCTTGGTGTTCTGCCTACACCCCCTTTGTCCCTTAACACAAAAACTGTAGTCTCTTCTTTGCCCCGTGTAGCCCTTGACGGCTATTTGGGAGGACAGATACCAGGAAGAGCTTACACACCCCTTGACTAATCCCAAGCTGTTAGAAATGTGAGGCTCAAGGTTCAGTTTTTAGAAACGCCAGGCCCTACCTTATAAATCAGCAAAAAGAAAAACCAGTTGAGTGTTTATTAGAGACAGGTTGAGCTATTCATCTTCTGGTACATGTTCTTCTTCCCGTGACCACTTTGCACCTTCCAAAGACAATTTCCTCCCAATACACAAAACTCAGAGCCACAAAGGACACATGGAGGGGCGCCACTTCTGCAATGGGTCATGACACCATAGCCAGTGTTTACGGCTGCCTTCGTCCTTCAAGAATCCCACATTCCCTTTGCCTCTAGCCAGTACTGCAGCTGCTGAGGGGACTTTAACAGGTGGGTGACAATATCATAAAGATACCACATCTTTCCAAGTTAATTTACAAACTCTTTGCAATTCCAATCAAAATCCCATCAAGGCTTTTCATGGAACTGGGAAAACTGATTCTAAAATGGATATAGAAGAACAAAGGGCCAAGAAGGGCCAAACCAATTTTGAAGAGGAACAAGAGGGTTGGGGGGATCTGCCCTGCCAGATAGCAAGATTAATGATAAAGCTAGAGTAATCGAGACAAGCAGACCAACACTTCCGATTTATGGTGCTTCTTTATCATAATTTGCTAGAAGTTCTGCCATTCTGGTTTTGATTTCTTTTTTGACATGCCATTCTTTTTCGTTTTTTTTTTTGCCTCACACACCACGGCATGTGGGATCTTAATTCCCCAACCAGGGATCGAACCCATGTCCCCTGCAGTGGAAGCGTGGAGTCCTAACCATTGGACTGCCAGGGAAGTCCCATGCCATTTTAAGAGAGATTTATAAATATACTTATAAATATAAATATTATAACTGTAAACATTAGTCTTTTTGTTCCCTGGGTTTTACTATTTTTCATTTTATTGCCTTATAATGAGAGACTGTTGTCTGTACTGTTCCTCTCTTTCCCTCTGGAATGTTCTAAAACTTTCTCTGCACCATGACATATGGTTACTATGGTAAATGTCCCATGAGCAATTGAAAGGACAGTGCCTTCTCTGTTTTCTTATTTCAGAGTTGGACATTTGTTGTTTCCAGTTGCCTAAGTCCCCGTCTTCCCATCAGCTTTTGCTTTATGAACGTCAGGGTATGTTATTTGGTGCATAGAAGCTCATAACTGTAATCACTTCAGATGTCTCCTACATACGTGAGAGATGGAGTGTGTGTTTGGTTTTTTATGGTCTTTGTGGCTTTGGGGTTTTGTGTTTTGTTTTGTTTTGTTTTTTTTATGGCTGTGTCGGGTCTTCGTTGCTGCGCGGGTTTTCTCTAGTTGTGGCGAGCAGGGGCTACTCTATGTTGCAGTGCACAGGCTTCTCATCACGGTGGCTTCTCTCGTTGTGGAGCACGGGCTCTAGGCGCGCAGGCTTCAGTAGTTGCCGCACGCAGGCTCAGTAGTTGCGGCGCACGGGCTTAGTTGCTCCGCGGCATGTGGGATCTTCCCGGACCAGGGCTGGAACCCGTGTCCCCTGCACTGGCAGGCGGATTCTTAACCACTGTGCCACCAGGAAGGCCCCCTTTGGGGGGATTCTGAAAGATTAGTGGGAACACCATCTCCAACATTGTAAACCACTGGTCCTCCCTCCCCCGTCAGATGTGGCAAATATATTTCCTTTGAGTTGATCATTTATCTGATAATCTGATAAATAGTAATCATCATTGTACAAGAGAAATCCTCAGTTTTGATGTAGTCAAGTTCATTCATTTGGGGGCCTTGTTTAAGGAATTCATCCCCAGTCCAAGGTCATAAAGAAATCTCTTACTTTTTTCCTGTTATTATTTTATTTTTCTCGTTCACATATAGGTGAACCCTATGGCAGGGTTTCTCAATCTTGACACTGTGGACATTCGGGCCTATACAGTTCTTTGCTGTGAGTGGCTGTCCTGTGCATTGTGAGAAGCTTAGCAGCATCCCTAAGTGCCAGCAGCACCCCATAAGTTGTGACAACAGAAATATCTCCAGACGTGGCCAAGCATAATCTGGGGGACAAAATCACCCCCAGCTGAGAACAACTGATCTATCTGGAGTTTATTGTTGTAAATGGCGTGAGATAAGAATCCAGTCATTTTTCTCAATACGGTGAATCAGTTTTACTAATACTAAATAACTCTTCAAACTTATTCAGTATTTGTGATGGCACTGCTATCACACATCAAGTTCCTGTATATGTATAGATCTGATGTTGTATGTGGTAGGGACTGACTAGATATGACAAACTTATTTCCTCCTCCTGGGCACAGAGCCCCCTTGTATCTGGATGGGGCAGAAGTGAAGAGTGTCACTTCCAGGGCTGGGCAGCTGGGAGCAGGTGTGTCTTCATCACTGCTCCTTCCCTCCCTTTTTCTCCCCATCTCTGGTCTCTCCACATGGCCTCTCTGTGTGGCAGCCTCAGGGTGGCTGGACCTTTTGCACAATGACTGAAGCAAGTGTCTCGAGAGAAACTGCAAAGCTGTGTGACCTTCTCAAACTTAGCCTGGGAAGCCCCATCGTGTGGCTTCCACTGTTTTCTCTTCACTGAGGCAGCAGCAAAGTCCTGCCCAGCTTCCACGGGAGAGCATAGAGATGCCGGAGCGTCGAAGTATTTGTGGACATGTTTCATCACCACCACAAGATATCTGACGCGATTTCAAATTCTTTATCCCTCGTGTGTGGTGTTTTTCTCTCTCTGGAAGGTTGCAGGGTCTTCATTTGCCTTCTGGGGCTCTGGAATCTCATGATCTGCTTTTGTATCAGTCTTTGGTCCTTCTTCATTCAATGTGCTGGGCACTCATTGTGCCTTTCAACGTGAAAGCTCACCTTCTTCAGTCCTGAGAAAATGTATTATTCATTTGATAATCTGCTCCATCCGATTTTTTTCTACCCTCTTCTCTCCCTCTCTCTAGACTCCCTCGAATAATACTCTGTTTTTCTCATCTTTCCATGCTTTTATCTTTTTGTTCTATTTTCATATGTATTTTTCAACTTTACCATCTGAGATTTTTTTTTTCTTTTTTGATAATTTTATTTATTTTATTTCTTTATTTTTGGCTGCGTGGAGTCTTCGTTGCTGCACGCAGACTTTCTCTAGTTGCGGCGAACAGGGGCTACTCTTTGTTGCGGAGCCCGGGCTCTAGGCTGGCGGGCTTCAGTAGTTGTGGCACGTGGGCTCAGTAGTTGTGGCTCACGTGTTCTAGAGCACAGGCTCAGTAGTTGTGGCACACTGGCTTAGTTGCTTCTCAGCATGTGGGATCTTCCCGGACCAGGGCTAGAACCCGTGTCCTCTGCAATGACAGGCAGATTCTTAACCACTGCACCACCAGGGAAGCCCCTGAGATTTTTCATTTCTGCTATTATATTTTTAATTTTTCCGGGAAACGCTCTTTTTAATAGCCTCCTTTTATCCTCCAGATGTAATAACTTTTCTTATCTCCCTGAAGATACTGATTAAAGTTTATTTGAAGTTTTCTCATGCACAGCCTGCACAGTATCTTCTCTGAGTTCCTTTTCCCCCTCCTGTTTATTATTGTTCCTCTCTTTTATGTTAGAGATTTCCCTCAAATATCTGGCAATTGTTTGTTGTCCGTTGATATTTGTCGTGTTAGGAGCGAGCAGGAAGTTTGACGTAAGTTCTGGGTGACAGAGGGGACTGTAAACTTCGTGGCAGGTTTGCTGGCTACAGATCCTGTCATTGGATCAGTTTCCACTTCTCGCAGGGGCCTCCGCTGCTCTCCCAGCCGGGTACGGACCTCTCTGCGCATGCTCTGGGCGGGGGTACGGCGGAGGCGCGAGTGGAGCTTGGGGACCCGCCCGCGGCTCGCAGGCTGCTAGCCCCGCCCACTGCATGTAGCCAAGGGCGGTAGGCCAGACCAGGCCTGTGCAGCATCAGGCCTACGGCGGCCGGCCTGGATTCCTGATAGAGAGTGATGCCACCAAGTTTGTTCTGCAGCAATAGGTGCCTGGAAACCCACCGAGTAGGCACTGGGTCGGCTGGGGTAGGAGGAAGCAGCGAGCCTTCTAGAGGTCAGCGCCCCCGATTGTTTGGAGCCTTGTTCTGCAGCAGGGTCATCCCACTGGCCACCCTAAGGCCCTCCCTTAATCCTTTATGCCAACAACCTCAACGCCAGCTCCTACCTCCCCCGCTTCCCCCCACCCCCATTTTGCCCCTTCCAAGTTCCTGAGCACTGGCCTCTCTCTGCCCAGGACTTTGGATGCTGACCTTGGCCTTCTCTCTTTCCTGGCAAAGTGGGCAGTGAGAGGTGCCACTCAAAGTTCTTCCCTGGGGAGAGCTTCCTTCTCCAGGGCCCTTCAGGGCTGCCCACCTTGGCCAGAGCCAGCAGCCCTGCTGTACGGAGCCCTGGGGAAGCCCAGCTCCTGGTTAGCCCCCAGGGCCCTCCAGGCCGGGTGTGGCAGGTGCAGGCACATTGGCAACGTGAACCACGAACTCCTGCAGTTTCCCGAGTCCCTCACATGTCCTGGAAGCAGTGCTGTTTGGCACACCATCTCTGACTCGCTGTTCTCATGGGCAACTCAGACTGATCCTCTGGTGCCCCCTGAGTGTTCAGTCTCCTCTAGGGCCCAGAAATGAGCCAGGGACTGTTCCTCAAAGGAGAATGTGTGGGCTCCTGCTTTCCCCCTACAGGATTTCTCCACTCAAGGTAAATGCCTGAGGAAAAGGCTTCCAGTTGCTGTAGCTGGGGTCACCTCTCTGCAGAGGAACTGAACACATAATGGACAATGGCCAGACCGTGTATGGAAAAAGATCTGACCCACAACCTGCAGCAACCTGCCTGGAAACCGACCTCTTATCTACAATAACCGGACAGGAAGCCAGCCCATTATAGGTCAGACTTGTAGGAAGTCAGACTGCTATCTCTAGGAACAATCCGGAAAGCCAACGATAACCCTTTTAAATAATCATCACCCCAAATGTCCAGGACTTAATAAGTGACAGCTTCCTTAATTTTTATCCCCTTGTCCAACTTAGGACCAACCAGAGGAAGCCAAATCTGCTCCCCTAAGCAGTGACATAGGATGCCCCAACTTCCAGTCAGCCCACCTACAGCTCCCCAGGCCGACAGCCTCCATTCAGGGCACAGCTGAAGTCTCCCTTTTCCCCCATAAAGCTTCTTCACTCCTCTGCCTGCCTTTGAGCCAGCCTTTGGCAGTGGCCGATTCCCTTGCTGGAGCCAGCTCTGAGTATACAGCTTGCTGTCATTTGCTGGTCTTTATTTTCACAGAGGGCAGCTAGAACCAGCTAGGAGGGAAGTGGAGTTTCCAAAAGAGAGGTGAGGGAGGTGCTGAGGTCAGGAGATAGTGGAGTGCAGAAGGTCTCCATCAGTCCGTGGGGGCAGGCCTTTGGGATGCAGTGGATGAGGTGTGCAAGTGCAGTGTGCTCCCAGGCAGGAGTAGGCCCGGCCCGGCTCTGAAACCATCCTTTGCTCTCCCCAGTGGCCAAAGTCACCTAGCCATGGTCTCCAGGTCCAGGTGCTGTCTCCAGGAGAATCTGTCCCACTTTGGCCCTGCAGCCAAATGTCCAGGCCAAGGAGAGGGCTGAGCCCTTTAGTCTCTCTCCGATCACCTCCCTCAGCTTGCGTGTCTTCCTCCACTCCCAGATGAAGACATTTTCTCAGTTCCCCATCACTGACAGCTCTCAGGGGCTGGTCTGGGAGAGCCAGAGGGGCCTACTGTTGGAGTGGGGAGAATACCCCAGAGTCATAGCCCCCTCCCCTTCCCTGATCACCTTCAGAGGCAGGACAAAGTTGGGAGGTGACTGGATTCCGTTAGCCTGAGCTGAGAAAAAAGGATAGATCAGACAGGATGGGTCAGGTTATGCTGCAATAACAAATAACTGTAAAATGCCAGCAGTGTAAAACCACAAGGCCACTGCTCAACCGCACCACGTGTCCTGCTCCATGGTGTCCTTGGAAGTGATTCACCCACTCTGCCCACAGTCCAACATGGCCAGAACATGTTATATGGCCCCTCCCAACTGCAGAGGGGTCAGGGAAGTGTCATTTTCCCAAATATCATCTGTGAGCAATAGAAAAAAGTCTCTTGCAAAGAGGGCTGCACTCTGTTGGCTCAGCCCCATGCTCCCAAAAGGCCTGATCCAGGCCTCCTTGCTCTTTTTCACAGTAGCAAAATCCATTGTGTGTGCACCTAATGTACTTAGGCAGTCTCCTGCTGATGGACACCTGTTCTATTTTCAACCTGTTGTGATCACAAGCAATAATGTAATGATAACCCTGCTGGTGCCTCTATTCACTCTTCAGCAAGTTAAACGTTCTGTGACTCAGTTACCTCATTCATAAATAGGGATAAGAGTACCTACTCAAGGGTGGTGAGGACTAAGGAAGGTAATATACTAAGGCATTTAGTATAATGCCTGGCATCGAAGGTACTCCATTAGCTTTAGCAATTATTATCCTTATTTGCAAGGGCAGCTATAGATGGTTCAGGGATACATGCCTCTTAGTTTTGATCCACACTTCCTGAAGCCAATGTCCCCCACGGGCAATGTCTGTTCCAGCCTCTAACCCATTTCCCCAGCCACCTGCCCAATGGCACTGCTCTCAGCTGTTCTGTGCTCCTGGGGTGCTCCGAGGGTGTTTAGGCATGAACTGAATCATGGCTGCCCTGATGCTGGAGCCGTGATTGCTCTGACACCATGAATGGCCCCTCAACTGGGGCTCTGTATGTGGGATGGGTGCAGGTACCCCTCTGCCAACCCACCACCCCTGCAGCGTGCAGGCAGGACACTTTAGTCACTGCAGAGCTGCTTCCCTCTGGGCCCTTAAATAACATTTCCTGGAAGTCGCACCTACTTTGAGTTCTCTCAGCAATAAGAGAGGTTGACTTACTGAGAGGTTCCCTGCTTTGGGCAGGAGGCTCTGATGCTGGGCAAGGCTCCCCAGAGAAGGGTCTGCTCCTCCAGGCTGCACCAAGGGGGCCTCCCACAGGCCCTCCCCTCCAGCCATCCGTGGGAGCCCCGAGAGCCACAACCTGTTTGCACCCCAGTGCCTCCCCACTGTGGACAACCCACAGCCAGCTCACCCAGGCTGGGTCATTCTCTTTGCCCAGCTGACAAAGATGGTGAGAGAAGGCAGGAGGCGAGCCGCCTGGATCGCCCAGTGTGGCTCCCATGCCCACGACGCACAAGGAAGAAAGGAGAGCCCCATCTGAGCAGAAGTGACTGACCCTCCCACCGACCCAGCCTGGGGCTGCTCTGAGCGGCTCAGCTCCTCCCCACGCCCCTCCTCGGCCAAGGGCCCCTCAGCTCCTGCAGTCCTGGATGGAGGCCCTCTGGCAGGTGGCCTGCTGAGAGCAGAAAGCATGTTTATTTAAGTGAGCCTGTCCTCTGTAGACTGTGGGGATCTCCAGAGCGGGGACCATGGTTGATTTCTCTTCCTGTTTCTTTCTTTTTTTTTCTCTTTGTTTCTGGAGTTCAGTAAACACAGAGTTGGTTGAGGGCTCCAGGAGGACACTCTGTGTTTCAGGATTCAAGTATCCTGTCCAGCTGCCTGTCCCTCCCCCAAGCCTGAGAGGATCAGGGAGGCCCCTCCCCAGAAAACTCAATGCTCACAGCACTGCTTCTCTCTTGGAAACTTTATTGGTCCTGGGGAAAGGGAAGCAGGCAGCTCCCTGCCTCTTGCTGAGGGTGCCACAAGCCCTCACTGTTTCCTGTTGCCATTGATGGGGCGGTTCACGTGCTCCGGGGAGGCCAGGAAGGCCTGGAGCTTGGGCCGGGCGCTGAGGCGGGCCACGTAGGCTGAGAGCAGGGGGAAAGAGTCCAGGCAGCTGGAGGCCAGGACCTGGTGAATCCGAAGCAAGTCCAGCAGATTGTAGTCAGCAAAGGAGATCTGCAGGGCAGAGTGGGGCAGGGACTCAGTGGGTGTGGGAGGTGTGAGGCAGGGAGCCTGAGCCGGTCCCTTGGTCTGCCCAGCTTTGCTGAACCAATGGCTCACGTGCTCTCTCCGCACCGGTTTGCCATCTGTAAGAAGAGGGTGGTGGGGAAGGGGCGGGACAGGGTCAGCTCACCTGGTTGCCCACGATGAAGGCCTGGCCGCCGTGGTTCTGGGACAGCAGGGTCTCGAAAGGCTTCAGGTGCTGGGGCAGTGCCTTCACATAGTCCTCCTTGCCCGCCTCCTGCCAGAAAGATGCCACTGTGTACCATCCTCCTGACGCTCACGCTGCTGCACGCCCTGCCTCTGCCCCTGCCCCGAGACGTCCCCTCCTGTCTGCCCCATCTCAGTGAATCGCCGCTCACCCAGCCCCCGCCCCCGCCCCTCCTCTCCTCACCCCCCACCCCAGGCCATTGCCACATCCTGTCCATTTCAGCTGCCGATTCTTCGCTAGTTCACTCTTGCCACGATCGCTCACCAGACTGTTGCAAAAGCCTTGTAGGGTCTTTCCAGATCTCACAGATACCGCCCTGCTTAGACTCCCCAAAGACAGCATCCAAGCCAGCTGGTTCAAGGCCTTCAGGACCTGGGCCTGCTGCCCCCTCCAGCTCCATCTCCTGACACTCTCCCTCCCTCCTTCTCTCTCTCTCACACACACACAGGCACACACGCCTTGCCTCTGCTAAACTGGTCCCAAGTCCCTGAATGTGCTCCGTGCCTGATACCTCGTGCACCTGAAAGTGCCAGCACCCCTTCTAGAAGCTGACTGTAGGTGCTCCTCCTCCTGCACCTGGCTCCAGGAAGTGCTCCTGACCTCCCCCAGCTGCGGATCGGGGACCACCTGTGGCTGGATGTCTCCTGTCCTCACGCTGTTCTGCCATTGCCTGCTACTTGACTGGGTCCCTCCCCCAGGCAGGGAGGCCGAGTCTTGTGTCCAATCCATAATGGCTCTTGACCCCCCACCCCCCGCACAGCCAGAAGCAGCCCAAGGGAAGGATCAGTCAGAGCTGCGTGAGGGGTGTTGTGTAGGGTGAGAAGGAAGCCAGCCCCTTTCTTTCTTTGTCCTCAGTGACCGTCCCCGTGTCTGTGCTTACGTAGTTTGTGTAGATGAGGGTGCCGTATTTGCAGCGAAGGTCCTCCACGCCGTCATTCACCATGTCCACCAGGGCCGCCTCCCGCTGGTCCTTCCCATACAGCCCTGGGGTGGCGGGAGAGCAGACAGCATGACGGGGCGCCTGACCAGCCACTACAGCCTGACCCACCAGACAGGCTACGTGGCTGCCTGTGAGCCTCCGCCAGGGCAGAGGGAGGAGGATGTGGATGAAGAAAAGGACCATCTGAGTCCATGCTCAGAATTCAGCGGGAGGTGGCCTGCTACAGGGCAGGGATTGCTCGACAGACCCGGGCCTGACCCTAGGCGAGTGAGAGAACCTCCACTTGCCTCCGCTCCACAGGGCTGCAGGACAATTTGATTTAAATGGAAGAGGCTCGGGGGCCAACACTGAGCAGATGCTCAGGAACTCTGACTGATGCCCGCCGACCCCTGCCCCGGACTGGGCCCCCTGCAGCCTCAGGACTCACCGAGGGAGCGGCCCAGGTGACGCAAGATGGCATTGGACTGGTACAGGGTCAGGTCTCCATCCTGGAACTTGGGGAGCTGCCCGTACAGCTGGGGGGAATGCACAGCTCTGTCAGAGGTGCTGAGCTTGGCTGCCCCCCACCCTAGTTTTGCCCCCCAGTGCCCAGCCCCTGACCCGGGATACGACAGAAGTACTCACACAGGAGGCCTTGAGTGATGGCCAGGTCTCCATGGTCACCACCTCCTCCTTCCAGCTCTGGTCCTGGTCGGCCAGCAGCATGCGCATGGCCTCGCAGCGCCCTGGGGGAGGGGAGGACGGGGTAGTGGGGATGGGCAGGGACCCCAGCCTCTCAGCGCCCTGGGAAAGAGCCAAGGAGGTGAGGACTCCTCCGATGATCTCCCAGCACATTGCGGAGGGACGGGCCAGGGCCAGGAAGTTGCTTACTCCAGCAAGGGGCAGCTCTGGGGCACAGGGAAGGCGGAGCTAGTCGCCACGTGATGGAGGGAAAAGGGAGGCTGGGGACTCCCTCAGGTGGGTGAGGGGCGTGAACTGCTGCAGCCTCCAACCTCTGCCTCCCCTCCCTCCCCGTCACAGGCCCCTACCTCGAACAGGGAAGTAGACGATGGTGTAGGGCGGCACTGCAGGATGCAGAGAGAAGTCTGTTAGCATCTGGGAGAGGCGTGTTACGGGGGACAGGGCGCCCGCCCGTCCTCCCTGGGGTCGCATCCCCTGTTCTGGGCGCTGTAGGCCCCCCGAGAGCCCCAACTGCTCCCCAAAACCCTGGGAGCCCCCTCGGAATCCCCCTGGGAGCCGCAGGCGGCGGGGACTCACTGATGGCGACCTCAGCAACAGCGGCGGCGGCAGAACTCCAGCGCCCGCGACGGCGGCCCCGAGCCTTATACGGGTGGGCGCGCCCCGCTCCGGCCCGCCCCACCGTGCTGAGTCACCGCGCTGGCTGCGAGCCGCTCCCCCGCCCCTCAACCCCGCCGCGCAGCCAGTCCCAGCCGGTTGCATCTGATTGCCGGACTTCCGGCCGGTGCTGATGGGCTCACTGCTAGGGCTGGGTTCCAGAACCTTACAGAGGCCTGAGAGAGCGCGCAGTCCAGCCCCTTCCCCTGCTGGGGTCGCAGACCCCAGAGACACAAACCCTTGCGTGTAGACACTCGTTCCCAGATGCTGTACAAAGACGGACACACCCCCTGTGCACCTACGCGCGCACACTCAACTCACACCCCAAGCTGGATTTTCAGACCCATCCGCCGTTTGGAGTATCCCGCTGCTTCCTTCTTACTTTTTTTCTCTAAATTACCTCATTTCTTCAACTCAGATACGCTTACCTTCACAGGAAACCTGTTTCACTCCCCTACGTGGAAGCGGGCACCACTTGTGATAAGTAGGCATGGTAAAAATCACGACAGGAGAACGATACGGTTTTTGAAATCTATCTAGGCAATGGGACACTGGACCCTCCCTTTTCAAAAGTATCCCTGGCAAGGTTACACATTTCTGGCACGGTAACACCAAGCTGGTCACCAAGCTGGTCACCGTCCTTCAGTCCCATCAGGATTGAGGGTAATTTTAAAGGATTCCAGGACGAGCACCAACGCTGTTGAATCCCCATCTGTCCACTGGGCAACCCCTTTCTGGGGGTTCAGGCCCTACTCTGGGTCCCCCCCATGGCAGTGATGGAGAAAGCTTCAGTGAGGGTTGTCCAGGCGGTATTTCATCAAGACCCCTCTCCCTCCCCCAGAGCTGGCTGAGAGGGCTGAGACGGCAGGGAAGACAGGCCCCACGTGGGGCCTGGGCTGGGCCCCGGGCAAGTTCTCCAAACACATCCAGGTGGAAGCTTCTGGACTTGGTGACTGTGTGGGGAAGGAGGCCTCCAGGGAGACCGAGATGGGGACCCGGGAGGAGAGGCAGGCACTGGGAGGACATCGTATGTCCCGTGTTGGACCTAGTGAGTCCAGACGTCTGTGGGATTGGCAGGGAGGAGGGGGCGTCTAGAGGCAGAAAGAAAACCCAGGCAGGAGTTCGGCGGAGTCAGGAGAACCACGCTCCTGCTCAAGGACCACTGCTCTTCTCCTTTCTTCACTATTGACATCTCCTACACCACCCAGCCCTCCCCACTCCAGCAGTGATTCTTCAGGGGCGATGCAAAGCTTGAAAAACACCGTCAATTTATTACTTTCTAAGTGGATAATGAAACGGTCATTTCCTGACTGCACCCTCTGGGACTGGTGCAGGCAAAGGTGGTGCAGGAAAAGGTCGTACAGGCACTGTTCTGAGGCAGACAGTTCTGGACCCAGGGAGGGCTGGGCCAAGCCAGCAGCAAGTGCCTGGGCCTTAGAACAGGCTCCAGATTCCCGCCCAGGGGGCCAGGACTTAGGGTCTCCGCCCCTCCCCCATTCACAACCCTCTTCCCTCAGGTCCCGCCAACACCCTTTTTATCCCTTAACACACAAAACCCTTTTCCTCTTTTTCTTCCAGAAGAGCTTCCTTTGCTCCTTTGACCTGAGCAAAAAGCAACCTGAAATTTGCCTTCCCCAGTTCTGAACGTCTGGTATTCAATGAGCTACAAAGAGCAAAGAAAAAAATAAAAGAAAGAAACAGTTGCAATGTTATATCAAAAAATAACCTGAACAGTTCCCTTCCTGCTACATTCTCTCTTTGCAGCAAATTCCACAGCCCTGACAAAGACAACACGCCCCCATCTCCAAAGACACACTCACACAACCCTTTCACACACTGTCACACACATTCAAACACACCTGCACACACACACGCAAAATGATAGGAACTGAAGTCTCACCAGGCAGCACTGAGGCCTCCCCTCTGAGCTCTCCAGGGCCTAACAGGGACAGCCAGACCTCAGGGTCTTCCTGTGTAGGCAGGGTGCTAGGTCTGGGCAATTGAAGGGGAGGGGAGGGGGGGAAGTGGAGGAGGGGGGTGGCCCTGGCTGGTGTTCCCCTCCCCCACCCGTCCTGCTGTGGCCCCAGCTCCAGGTCTCTGTCCCTTTCCCATCGCTCTGAGTAGACATTAGCCCAACTCAACCTCCCTGATGGCCCTGGGGTGTGCAGGAGCATTTACCTACTCCCAACCTCCATCCCTGTGCCCTGTGGACCATCAGAGACCTCCAGGGTTCATTTTAGCTTGTCTTGTCCCTCTCTCCTCCCACAGCAAGGTTGCAGGGCAGTTCTGGACTGTTCCTGCATGCTGGACCACGGCACAGGGTGTGTGTGTGTGTGTGTGTGTGTGTGTGTGTGTGTGTGTGTGTGTAGCACGCATGCTTCTCAGATTCTAGTCCATTGTCATTGCTAGTCCGTGCTGGTCCTGCCCACGCCATTTGTTTAGTTAGTTAGTTAGTTCTATGTTCCCTTTATCCCCACATTCCATTCTCACTTCCTGTGGGAATAGTGGGACTGCTGCGTCCCAGGTATGTGAACACTTGAGTTGCATAAGTAGCGCCAGGTTGCCTTCCCCAACGGCTGCACCAGCCCACCCCACAGCCCAGCTACTCTTCCAACCTACTCCAGCCCCACGTGCCCCCAAGACGTGGCATTAGCAGCTTTGGAATGTTCGCCAGTCGAATTGGTATAAAGTTGTTCTAAATGGCGTCTCTCATTACTAAGATTTTGCATCAGCTCTTCATGTGCTCCTTGGATTTTGTTTTCCTCTTCTGGGAATTGCCTCTTCATACCTTGACCATTTTCTAGTTGATTTGCTGCCTACTTCCTGTTGATTTGCAGGAGTTCTTTGTTTATTCGAGATTTTAATGTTTTGGCTTCAAACATTACAAATACCTTCTCCGATTCTGTCCACCCTCTCTCTTTACTTTGTCCTGGGTGTCTTTCATTAAACAGTGTCGTCAAATTCATCAGGAGGTTTTTTGGGGGGGGGGCGGTGGAGTGGTTGTGTTTTGTGCTTTCGAAACTTTGTTTAAAAGTCTTTTATTACTGGGGACTTCCCTGGTGGCGCAGTGGTTAAGAATCCGCCTGCCAATGCAGGGGACACAGGTTCAAGCCCTGGTCTGGGAAGATCCCACATGCCGTGGAGCAACTAAGCCCGTGCACCACAGCTAG
This sequence comes from Balaenoptera borealis, assembly GCF_965194805.1. Lineage (NCBI taxonomy): Eukaryota > Metazoa > Chordata > Mammalia > Artiodactyla > Balaenopteridae > Balaenoptera > Balaenoptera borealis. Next base: position 5,338,660 of record NC_138868.1, read on the forward strand.
TGAGCCTGCACCCTAGAGCCCGCAAGCCACAACTACTGAGCCCACGTGTCACAGCTACTGAAGCCCACGCACCTAGAGCCTGTGCTCCGCAACAAGAGAAGCCACCACAATGAAAAGCCCATGCACCGCGAGGAGTAGCCCCTGCTCACCGCAACTAGAGAAAAGCCCATGCGCAGCAATGAAGACCCAACGCAGCCAAAAATAAATTAAAAAAAAAAGTCTTTGATTACTGCATGTTTTAATGATAGGAGAGAATATATGGAACATTTATACCTACGTAACTTATAAGAGGCAATATTTTCTAGTTAGGTAGCATAGCTTGGGGATTAATAATAAAAACAAAGTCTTTAATTACTGCCCTGAATCACAACAATATGCTCCTATGTTGTCTTTTATTAACTTTATCAAGTTACTTTCACATTCACACCATTAATCCATCTAGAGCCACCTTGCACGTGCTGTCAGGTAGGAATCCACCTCCCCAACACCATCTACTGAACGTTTTGACCTACATGTTAAGCTCCTGAAGGTATTGGGTCTGCCTGTCAGTTCTCTGTTCTCTTCTGTGTCTGTCTGTTCCTGCGCCAGTACCATAATTTTTTTTATTACTACGGTCTTATAAATGTGGTAGGAAAAAATCACACCCTCCTTCCTCCTCCCGCCTCCCCTTCCCCCTTCCCCTCTCCCTCCTCCTCCTCCTCCTCCTCCTTCTTTGAAGTTTTTCTTAGCTCTTTATGGATCTTTATTCATCGCTAAAAATGCTACCGTGAATTTATCAAATTTCTCCAAAAACTCCAACTGGAATTTTGATTAGGACTGCATCACATTTCGAGATGAATTTGGAGAGAACTCACATCTTTATAACTTTGTCATCTTACACTACATTATGATCTATTTGTCTACTTATTCAGATTCTCTTCTATATCCTTTATTAAAATTTTCTACCAAGAGGTTTTACATATTCTTATATGTTACAGATACTTTGTATCTAGCAACGTATCTAAGATCCGTTTTTTAATTGGGTATTAGAGATGCAGAGAAATTCTAGAAATACTATTGATTTTGTAGGTTTCTATCTAGCAATGTTGCTGAAATCTTATTGATTCTGATAGTCTGTTGATTCCAAAGGGCCTTCTAAATGAATGCTCACATCATATGCAAATAATGAGAATTCTGCTTCTGATCTTAAAGAGATACGTGGGCATGAATGAAGAAGGGAATGCCTTAACCAAACTCCCATTTCTCTCATGGCTTGGGGTGGCCTCTCCCCTGGTCAGGGTGTCTGCGCTGTGGGTTAAGGGCCATTATGTATAATGTTTGCTGTGAATTTTTGGCATGGAAGCTGCATGAGTTCAAGAAGTTCCGTTCTATCCCTAGTTTAGTAAGAATTTGTATCATAAATAAATAAAAATCTTTTTTTTAAAAGAGGCATTATTATTATTATTTGGCTGTATCGGGTCTTAGTTGCAGCACGTGGGATCTTCTTTGACGCGTGTGGGCTTCTCTCTAGTTGCTCAGTAGTTGCCCCATGGCACGTGGGATCTTAGTTCCCTGACCAGGGTTGAACCCGCATCCCCTGCACTGGAAGGCAGATTTTTCAGCCACTGGACCACCAGGGAAGTCCCAATAACAAATCTTATTAAATGCTTTTCCTACATTGCTTGATGTTATCACATTGTGTTTCTCCTTTATTTTTATTAGTGTAGAGAATTATAGTGATGCGTTTTCTAATGAATTCCTAGAATACTTGATCATGATGTATTATTTTTAATACAATATTGTGTATTTCATTTGGGACTTTTAACGTCTCTGTTCACAAATGAAATGAGCATGTAATTTTCTTGTTTTGTCCGTATCTGGTTTTAGGAATTAAAACATCACTAGCCTCATAACATTTTCTGGGAAACTTTCCCTGGTTTTCTATTATCTGGAATAACTTGTAAAAAAAAAAAATAGAAATTATTCACATCTTCTCTTTATCCTTGATTAGTTTTGTAAAAAAAAAAAAAAATCTGCTATCTTATGCAGAAACGGCTTTTGTTTTTATTAATGTTCTCTATTTTCCTTCGGGTTTTGTTTGCTATTTTTCTCTTTATTATGTCTGTGATTTAAAATTTTCTTTTGTTATGCTTTCCCAACTTTGTGAGTTCAATGATTTGCTCATTTATTCTCAGCTTTTTTTATTTCCTGATAAATATATTTGAAGTTATATTTTTTCCTTAATGTACTCTTTAGCTGTGTTCCACCACTTTCAACATGTAATGTTTCTGTTCATTCAATGATACATATTTCTTCATTCTTGCCATGATTTCCTAATTAGTTCAAGGATTATTTAATGATATATTATTTAATTTCTAAACATAAAGAACTTTTAAGCTATCTTTGAGTACTAATTCTTAGATAATTTTTATCAATTTCAGTTGGGAGAAGCTCCTCTCCATTTTGTTTTTAATTTCTAATTTTATTACATTATGGTCAGAGAATACAATGAGCCTCATGTTTATCCACTGTAACTTACTGAAGTTTTATTTATGGTCTAGACCATAGCTTGTTTTTGTATATGTTCAGAGGTACTCCCCCCAAAATCCATTTTCTGTTGGGTGTAGATAATTGTTCATCCCTTTGACGTTCGTGTTTATTCTTTTTATATGTTCTATCAATACATGAGAGACATACAGTATTATTGTTGTTTTATCTATAGCTTCCTGCAGTTCTATCAGTTTTCACTTGATATCATGTGAAGCTTTATTGTTAAGTGTTATATCTTCTTTGTCTATTGTACCTTTTATGAGTTTATAACATCCGTGTTTGTCCATTGTGATTTTCAGCCTTGAATTAAATTTTTTCACATATTAAGATTCCCACCCTGGCTTTCTTTTTAGGTATGTTCATGTGGTAGATCTTTTTCTATCCTTTTACTTTTTAATATTTCTGTACCTAGAAATTAACACAACATTGTAAATCAACTATACTTCAATTTTTTAAAATAAATAAATATAATGGAATGTTATTCAGCCTTAAAAAATTTTTCTGTACCTTTAAAAAAATTGAAGCAATTTATATTCAGTAAAATGCTCAGATTTTTAAGTGTACAATATGATGCATTTTGATAAATACATATACTCATGTAACCACCAGCCAATCAAGTTACAGAACATGCCCACCACCTTGGGAGTCCCCGGGTCCCTTCCACTTCACCCTCACACTCTGTAGACAATGGTGCTTTGTTTTCTGTCACCATAGATAGTTTTGGCTCTTCTTGAACTTCACCTAAATGCAGTCAATCAGTAAGTATCTAGTTTCTTTCACACAACATAACATTTAAAATTTTTTTATATGAAGGGATGCTTTACACTTAGTTAAGTTTGTCCTTTTGAGTACACAGTTTTATGAATTGGACAAAAGCCATCATTTCAATGAAGATATAGAACATTTTTATCATCCAGAAAGTTCCCTTGTGTTCCTTTGTAGTCAGCCCCTCCTACCTTTAGCCCCTGGCAACCACTGATCTGCTTTCTTTCCCTATAGTTTTGTCCTTTTTCAGAGCGTCATAGAACTGGAATCATACAGTATATAGCATTTTGAGTCTGGCTTTTTTCACATGGCATGACACATTTGAGATTCATTCATGCTCTGTGTGTATCCGTGGTTCTCTTCTTTTTATTGCTGAAGAGTATTTCGTTGTATGGCTGTACCGTAGTTTATCCAGTCGCCACTCAAAGGGCACTGGGTTCTTGATGATTAAGAATAAAGCTGCTTTAAACACTTGCTTGCAGGCTGTTATATGAACATAAGTTTTCATTTGTCTTGGGTAAATATCTAGGAGAAGGATTGCTGAGTCATATGATAAGTGTATGTTTAACCTTGTAACACATTGCCAAAGCGTTTTCCAGCATGGCTGTGCCATTTACACTCCCACCAACAGAGTATGTAAGATATCCGATTGCTCTCAATCCTCACTAGCACTTAGCGTTGTCAGCTTTTCGCCAAGATGTTCTAATAGGTTTGTAATGTTAATTCATTGTGGTTTTTAATTTGCATTCTTCTAATGACTAATGATGTTGAATGTATTTTCATGTACTTATTTGCCATCCATACATCTTTGTTGAAGTGTCTGTTCAAATCTTTTGCTCATTTTTACTTGGATTGTTTGTTTTCTTATTACTGAGTTTTGAGAATTCTCATATACTCTGGATATGAGTCCTTATCAGGTATAGGTTTGCAGATATTTTCTCCCCATTTATGGTTTGTCTTTTCATTTTCTTAACAGAGGCTTTTTTTTAATTTTGAAGTTTTTTATTTTGATGAAGTAAAATTTAGCAATTTTTTTCTTTTATGGATCATGTTTTTTGGTGTTTTATCTTAGGAATCTTTGCCTAACACAAAAAGATTTACGTTATGCTTTCTTCAAGAAATTTTATAGTTTGAGGTTTTATACTTATGTCTGTGATCCATTTTGAATTTTATAAATGATGTAAAGTATAGGTTGAAGTTCATTTTTTTGCATATGTACAATTGTTGATGTCCAGTTGTTCCAGCACCATTTGTTGAAAAGACTATCCTTTCTTCACTGACTTGCCTTTGTAACTTTATCAAAAATCACTTGACCAAAAAAAAAAAAAAAAAAAAAATCACTTGACCATATATGTGTGGGTCCACTTCTGGACCCTCTATTCTGTTCTGTTAATCTATATATCAATCCTTTCACCAATACCTCACTATATTTATTTCTGTAGTTTTATAACTGCTTGAAATCAGGTAATGTGAGTCCTCTAACTTTGTTCTTTTTCAAAATTGTTCAGGCTATTCTAGTTCCTTTGCTTTTCCATATAAATTTTAGAATCAGTTTGGGATTATTATTGAGATTATGTTTAATCTCTAATTCAATTTAGGGAAAGTTGACATTTTAACAATATTGGTACATCACTTCATTTATTTAGATCTTGTTTAATTTCTCTCAGCAATGTTTTGTAGTTTCATAGCACATGTCCTGCATAAAATTTGTTAAATTTATCTCTATTTAATGTTTTTGGATGCTACTGTGAATGTTATATTTCAAATTTTATTTTCCAATTTTTTTGCTAGTATATACAAACACAATAAATTTTTTTATATTGACTTTGTATTATGTTACCTTGTAAAATTCACTTTTAAAATTAGTAGCTTTTTAAAAAAATAAATTTATTTATTTTATTTATTTTTATTTTTGGCTGCGTTGGGTCTTCGTTGCTGCGCGCACGCTGTCTCTAGTTGTGGTGAGTGGGGGTTACTCTTTATTGCGGTGTGCAAGCTTCTCATTGTTGCGGAGCACGGGCTCTAGGTGCACGGGCTTCAGTAGTTATGGCACACGGGCTCAGTAGTTGTGGCTCACAGGCTCTAGAGCACAGGCTCCGTAGTTGTGGCACACGGGCTTAGTTGCTCTGTGGCATGTGGGATCTTCCCGGATCAGGGCTCGAACTCATGTCCCCTGCACTGGCAGGTGGATTCTTAACCACTCCACCACCAGGGAAGCCCTAAAATTAGTAGCTTTCTTAAGCATTTTTAAAATTTGGAATTTTTAAAATTTCCTTTTATAATCTTAGTTACTAGCATATAGACTTACAATTGGTTTTTGTATATAGACCCTATACTCTGTGATCTTGCTATACTCATTTATTAGTTCAGGTTGTTTTATAGATTCTGTAGGGTTTTCCATATTGTGTCATCTGTGAATGAAGACAGCTTTACTTTTTATTTTAAATGTGTATAGAATAAACTACATATATATACACCAATCTCCTTTCATTTTCCTGGGTATTCTGAAAAACTACATTTCCCAGACTCCATTGCAGTTAGGTTGAGGCCATGTGACTGAGTTCTGGATAATAGAATGTGGGCAGAAGTGATGTATGCCACTTTAGGCATGGCTATAAATTGTCCCACACAATCATTCTTTTTTTTTCCCACACAGTCATTCTTGTTACTGGTCACTTTCTTTATTTAGTTTGGTGATTGATAGGACCCCAAGAAAGCCCCCAAAAAACAGTAGAACCACAGATGGAAAAAGCTTGGATCCCTGAGTCACTGCCTGGAGTAGAACACCCCAGATTTGCAGCTCAATCTACATTAGACTGTGATGTGAGGGAGAAAGAAACGTTTATTTTGTTAAGCCAAAGAGATTTGCGTGTTTGTTTGTTACCATCGATTAGCTTACCTTGACAAATACTGAGAGTATCTTTAGACAACTATTATTAAATATTTAAAAGAAAATATAACTTGACATTATGTTTCAATTGGTGAATATAACCTATTTACATTTATTGTAATTCCTGTTGAGTTAGGATTTAGTTTTGCCATCTTATTTTCTTTTCCTTGATATTTTTAAACACATTTTCCTCTTGTTCTTATGATAGTTGCTCTTAACCTAAGAGACTTGGTAGGAGGAAGATATAAATATTGATAAGTTTAGGAAATCAGTAAGGGTATATAAAAGTATCAACATCTATACCTTCCCTACACCAAGACTCTTAGTCCTCCTTTCCCCCATAATGTTGATATTACCTAGAACTTTAATTCTGGGTTATAATGGATAGATGGCCTCTTTTTCTTTTCTTTGTCCCTAGCTTTTTAAAAAGATGACAAAAAAACTTTATAAAGTTATTCAGTCATCTTTGGTTCCACATGCCCTGCAACATCTCTTGTATGTTTCTTTTCTTACTTGAGCACTTCCTCCCAAAGCATTTTCACTATGAATCTTCATGTAGCAAACCCTCTGAGGCCTTGCATGCCTGAGCATGTTGCCATTACACCCTCATATTTACATACTAATTTGGCTGGATATAAAACTCCAAGTTCAATTTTTTTCCTTTAACATTTAAAAAATATTGTTATTTAGTCAACCTGCATCCATTGTTTCTACTGAGAAGTCTATGTCAAATGGAATAACGTTCTTTTGCAAATGATCTCTTTCTTCTCTCTGGAAACTTTTATAATTTTCTTTTTTCACCTCAGATATCCTTTAATTTCACTCTAATTGTCTAGGTTTGGCACTCTTGGTTTCCAAACTAGCTCTCTGGTTTGGCATACTCAGCTCTTTTAGCCTGAGGTTGATCAGCTTTCTTTTCTTTAATTCTGAGAAATGTATCTTCATTATTTCTTCCAAGATTTCCTCCTCTCCATCTGTTTTTTTTTTTTTCTTGGCTGTGCTGTGTGGCATGAAGGATCTTAGTTCCCCAACCAGGGATCGAACCCTCAAACCCATGCCCCCTGCAGTGGGAGTGTGAAGTCTTAACCACTGGACCACCAGGGAAGTCCCTCCTCCTCCTCATCTTTATTTTTCTCTCCTTCTGGGACTTGTATTTTCTGGATAATTATCCTTCTATTCTATCCTCTGTATTCCTTCACTGTCATTTATATTTTTTCCTTTTTAGCTTTCCAGAGAGAATGCTCTACCTGATCTCTCCCTCATCATTTCATCCTTCATCATATGATTCACCCCATCTTTTATGGCTTTTCTCAATGATTGTTTTTATATATAATAATATTTCTCTTTGTTTCTTTTTGCCATTTCCTGTTTTGTAATGCCAGTAACTTTTCTTATATTCTTGTATATTTTTATTACGTGTATTCTCTGTCTGTGTGGTCCACTAATTCTGCTTCAGATGATCTATTTGTCTTCTGAGATGTCTCCTCCAGGGCCTGTGAGATCATGTCCCCTGGTGGAATTTGTCATTTTGTCTGGTAATATGCCAGCCTATGGTTTCAAGGAGAGCAAAGGAGATGAGCCCCAGGCACCACCAGACCACAGCCAACTTCCCTTCCTTTGCTATCATCTGAGGTCAGAGCTTCCCTTCAGATCCTTGGGGAAGCACATTGATAGGGGTGGCTTCCAGGTTCTCATGAGCCCCCTCCAGGGGCTTGTGGGGAAGCATGGAAGGGAGAAAGTCCAAGGCCGGAGGGGTCCACTCTTCTCCCCAAAGCCTCACCCAGCAAGAGTTTTGTAGCCCTGATATAACCCTGGTGAAGCCTGCACTAAAGTTGGGGTAGAGCACTGACAGCCCTGACAACTCCAGGAGTGGTGAGAACCAAGTGCACACTGCTCCCCTTGGATATCTTTTTATTGCCCCTCCAGCCACACTCAGCCCCTGCCCCCACCCCACACATGCACACACACTTACACACATGCACACACATGAATACACACCCACACACATGCATCTATATGAACACACACCTGCACACACGCACAGGCACACATGCACACACACGCCCTGTACACAGATACACACAAGTTCAAAACAGCTATCATTCTCCTGAAGGGGGTATGGCTCACTTGTTTTGTTTAATTTTGCTTTTTCCTGAAATTCTCATTCCTCTTTGAAGTTTCTTCAGGATTCGTATCAGAGGGGGAGCCCACAGCATGTGTTCCTTCACCATCTAAACCAAAGTTTGGCCCACTATGGACCTCAGGTCATCACCTGCTTTTATGAATACACGTTCTACTGGAAGCCAGTCACTCATTCATTTACATAGTATCTACGTCTGCTTTTGTGCTACAAGGACAGAAACAGATAATTGCAGCAGAGACTATGTGGTCCTCAAAGCTCAAGATACTTGCTATTTGCCCTTTGCAGAAAAGTCTTGCCAACCCCTGACGTAGACCAAGGTCCCAAGCCCCAGCTTCCTGGAGCAGCTAGACTTCCAGTGTCATCAATTTTACCTTCACCAAGAGAGTTGCCATGGAGCCCACCATAGCAACGCCCTATCATCCCCTTTCAACACCCAGCACCTCCCTGCCATCCTGGCACTATCGGTGATTCCAGTCCAGGGTGGGAGCCGCTGAGAGCTCCTGGAACATCTCCCAAGGCTGAGCTGGGCACCCCTCGCAGTTCTCTCACCACCTCAGAGCATATGCCCGGTTTCTGAGCTAGCTGCACACCTCTGGGTGCCAGCAGACAGAGCTTTCTTTCTTCCCACCCTTATTGAACGCGTTCCATTGAAGGAGTCTTTCTCTCTCCCTGGAAGAAATCAAGGGCACATCCATAGCTTAACTCTGAAGTCATAAAAGCTCTTCCAGGCACCTTGGGGTCATTGAACGGTCTGGTCCAGTGTCACCTTCAAAGTCCTGAACTCATCCAACTTGGAGCTTCACTGAACCCCAGCTTGGGTCAGACCCTGGCTTGGAAGCTGGAGGTGGGAGGGAGTAGCCTCCTCTACCGTATTCTAGCTGCTCTTCGCTCACCACCTCCAAGAGTAAGGTTTAGGGGTCGGGGATATACTCCAAAGAATTTCTCGCTCTCTGTCTCTTTCCCCTCAACAATTTTATGGGCTTGAGATGAGTGATGAGCTAACGGTGGCCAAATAGGTTAGTTGGTCTCTTAGCATGTCCTGTGTGGGTGGTCCAGCACGTCACGCATATGTGAGGATACTTGGCAAGCATCCTATCATTCCCAACATTTGGACCAGCCACAGCTTAGACAAGAAACTGGTTTTACTGTCTTGTAATTCAGAACTCCAAGAACAGCCAGGGCTCCTCCTAAAAATCAAGGATTCCTTGCTGTGTTCCAAATGCCTGGGTGGGTCCCACTGAAGGTTCCACTCAGGAACTGCGGGTTGGCTCTGCCCTTCATCAGTGAATCTGGGTCTGAAAACTGGTTCAGGTCTGCAAACTGGACAAGGGGTGTGACCTTTTTGGGGCCAACCGTCCACAGCCCCAATCACCTACCCTTGATTTCTTCGGGTGGTCCAGACTGGGCAATGATCATGTTGGCTGACCATTTGTTTTGCCCCTAGAAGCACTGAGTACTAATAACCATCAAAATATCTCTCTATATAGAAAACAAACTTATGGTTACCAAAGGAGAAGGGGGGTAGGAGGGATACTGGAAAATAATCTGGAAAAGGACATATATTTTGGGTTGGCCAAAAAGTTCGTTCAGTCTCAAGTAAAAATAAAAGACACATTTTTCATTTTCACCAAGAACTTTATTTTATTTTATTTTTATTTTGGCTGCTTTGGGTCTTCGTTGCTGCGTGCGGGCTTTCTCTAGTGGCGGAGAGCAGGGTCTACTCTTCGTTGCGGTGTGCCGGCTTCTCATTGCTTTTGTTGCGGAGCACGGGCTCTTGGCTCGCAGGCTCAGTAGTTGTGGCTTGCGGGCTCTAGAGCGCAGGTTCAGTAGTTGTGGTGCACAGCCTTAGTTGCTCCGTGGCATGTGTGATCTTCCCAGAGCAGGGATCGAACCCGTGTCCCCTGCATTGGCAGGCAGATTCTTTTTTTTTTTTTTTTTAATTTATTTATTTATTTATTTATTTTTGGCTGTGTTGGGTCTTCGTTTCTGTGCGAGGGCTTTCTCCAGTTGCGGCGAGCGGGGGCCACTCTTCATCGCAGTGTGCGGGCCTCTCACTGTCGCGGCCTCTTCCGTTGCGGAGCACAGGCTCCAGACGCGCAAGCTCAGTGGTTGTGGCTCACGGGCCTAGTTGCTCCGTGGCATGTGGGATCTTCCCACACCAGGGCTCGAACCCGGTTCCCCTGCATTGGCAGGCAGATTCTTAACCACTGCGCCACCAGGGAAGTCCCTTACCAAGAACTTTATTGAACGATGTATTCACTAACTGAACGAACTTTTTGGCCAACCCTATCTATCTATCTATCTATCTATCTATCTATATATATATATATATATATATAAAATTTGCTGTACACCTGAAACTAACGCAATATTGTAAATCAACTATAGTTCAATTTAAAAAAAAAGAAATAATAAGAGATCAGATGTTACCAAAAAATAAAATAAAATCAGACCACTTTGGTTTTTGTTTCTTGGTCATTTTTTTTCTTCCACAGAAGGAAAGCAATGAGATTTAACATTTCCATGGAAGGAAATTAGTGATCATGTTGGTAGATTCCTGGATTCCTGTAAGAACTATGTGTTTCCTGCAGTTTAGATCCAATAGTTTGATTGTAAGACTTGTTCGGAGCATAACCTATTGTGTACGTGAGGCAGGGAGGGAAAATCCCACTTCTTTCCAGACTTCTGAGACCCTGGGCCTTAGATTCATCATATGTAAAATGAGAGGGCTGGTCTAAAATGGAGCTCCTCGAATGTGACTATGGACATCGTGGGCTGGATAATCCTTTGTTGTGAAGGACTGCCCTGCATATTGCAGTTTGCGTATCAGCATCCCTGTCTTCTACCCATGACGAGACAGTAGCCTCCCTGGGATAATCAAGTGTGTCTCCAGACAGCGCCAAATGTCCCCTGGGGGCGCACTATCTCCAACAATTGAAAACCACAGGTCCAGAAGGACTTTTTCATTCTCTCCTTGCACTTAAATTTGAAATGCATCAGAGGCTCCAGCAATAGTCAGAGCCATGGTTGCACTTTTGATATTTTATGTTTATTTAGGGAGACATTGTCTACTGAGAAATGCTAAGATATTTTCCCTCTTCTCCCTCTTTATCACCGTGACACCAAATTACTGCTCTGAAGTGAAAAAACAAACAAACAAACATATCTCTCTATGGTTAGGACCTGGGCTGCCATTCTGATTCTGCCCTTTTTTACAATTGCTCCCACTTTCTTCTGGTGGGTAAGCGCCCACCTGGCTACATTGTTTCAGGGTCCTGGCATCCCCATTGCCACAGAGAGTCCAGGTCTGTACAGCTTCTCCTACCGTCAGCCCTGGCCTGCAGAGAGTCATTGCCATTGAGCTTCTCAGGGATGGTGAGGCCCTCTTGACAGCGTATGCCTTACAGCTTTGGTAAATGTGGGGTTTCCAGCCTTACATAGAATATCCAGGCTTGCGTGCCTATTTCTTTTTTTTTTTTTTTTTGGCCGCACCATGCGGCATGAGGGATCTTAGTCCCCCCAGCCAGGGATGGAACCCACACCCCTTGCAGTGGAAGAGGGGAGTCTTAACCACTGGACCACCAGGGAAGTCCTGTGTGCCTACTTTTTTGAGCCTTATACCTGTACCTCCCTCTGTCTACCATGGCAATCCTGGCATTTCTACCTCACTTACTGTGGACATTGCTACTAAGAGCCACACTAACAGCTTAATTGCCCCATTTCCTGGGGTCCTTGCCAGAAATTAAGTCCTATAACCCTGGGAACTGTTCCCAGGTCAATAAACTCTCCTTGGTCCAACGGTGTGTTCTGCCCTCCTTTGGTCACCGTCCAGTCCCTGGCACGTTCTCCTGGTACATGCTGGCTGGGTCCCCAGCTCCTTTCAGTGTGGTCTCTTTCCTCCCTTCTCGGCCCAGCCTGTCCCCTCCAGGTCGTATGGTGACTTAGCCTAGTTATTTGCACAGTGGTCAGGAGAGGCTGGGGGGCTGCACGTTGTCTTGCTTGCAGCTTCCTCAAGCAAGTGGGGTAGGGGTGGGGGTGAGCATTAGCCCTTAACAGGGAGGGGTGGGCCACTTCTGGCTTGAGGGTTCGGGGGAAGCTGGGGATTCAAGAGTTTGCGGGGCAGGGGGTGTCAGCCCAGATGTTGCCATGCCGTATGGCAGAGTCTCCTGACCTGGGCACGGCAGATCTGCCTCATTGGAAACTGTACCCTCTTTAGAGCTGAGCTGCTCTCAGGATTAAGTCCCAGGCCTGGCACCCTGCCCTCCAGCTCTGCAGGGAGGTGGAAGCCTAGCTATCTTCCTTCACACCCCTTAGCCTTTCATGCCGATTCATCATTCTCAGCCTCTCACTGTCTTTCTCCCAAAGCGTCGATCAAGCTTAGCAATGGACACCTAATTCCGCCGTCTTTGTAGGTACAATTGCCTTCCTATTTCTCACATGCCTGATCCACCTCACCAGTCTGTGCCTTCCTTTCCTTTCCACTGCTTCCCTCTTCCCCCAGTTAAAGTGTAGCAGTCATTCTGCTACCTGGGCCAGGTTCTCTCTGCCACCAGTGTGATGCATCTTCATTGCCAGCTGGGTGATGGGTGACCCTGCTCCAAACTCCCCTGAGTGTCTGCTTTCTCGGGCCACTTTTGGTACCAGCTGTTATAGGTTGGGATCCCCAGGAAGCAGAACTTGGCATGGGGGAAGATTATTAGGGAGAGTTCTTGGCGTCAACACCCACGAGAGAGAGAGGAAGGAAACAGGATTGGGTGGAGGGATAAATTGGGCGGCAGTGGGGTATCAATGAAGGTCTGAGCCAATCCCATGGGAAGCATGGAAGCTGGGTGGTTCTGGAAGATTGTCCTGAGTTGGGACAAAGGTTGGGTGTTTATACTCGTTTGTCAGCCAGTCACTGGATGTGGGCAGGGAAGGAGGTGTGAACTCAGGCAGGCGAATGTGTTCCTAAGCAATTCCAAAGAGGGCTGACGCCCAGGGCTATTCGCCACAAGCCTGCACAGGGCTGGGGAGTAAGCCCTTCGGTTCAGAAGGGGACACTTCTCGGCAGGGCAGCACAGCATCTCCCCAGAGAGGAAAACTGAAAACCAGAGCTAGAAAGAATTCTTGGAAGTTCAAAATGATTGCCAAAACCAAAGTCTAACTGAAGGGTTGCAATATAAAGAGACATTTTATGACATTTTAAAAAGAGGTAAAAGTAAGAAAAAGATGAGACCTGGAAAATGAAACCAAGCGTTTTGACATCCAACCAACAGAGAGAAGAGAGAAAATGACATCATCGCACAAGTGAGATGAAAGAATTTTGTGAGCTAATGGACATGCCTCTCTAGATTGAAAGACCTCAAGGATCCAGGAAAATGAAGAGAAAAAAGACCCACGCCTACAACCATGGTTGAGGAGTTTTACAACACCCAGAATGAAAAGAAGATCTAAAAGCTTCCCTGGAGACAAAAAGAAAAAAAACAGCCTGCCCACAAAAGAGTGAAATCAGACTGGCCTTGGGCTTCCCCCGCCTCTTGAGGGTGGAGGTGAGAAGACCACACAGCCATGGCCTTCCAGGTAGGGGTGGGGAAGATTCCCAGTTGTGAATGTACGCTCGGCCAACCACCAGTGATGGGTCAAGTGGGAAGGTAGACTTTTTAGATAGGAAGGTCTCAGAAAAGCTACCTTCCACACCTTTCTTAGGACTCCATGTGAAGTTTCGCTCCAGCCAAACCAGGGAATAAAGCAAGAAAGTAGAAGGTCTGGGACCCAGGAGCATCTCTCTGCTCCCACAACCCTGGCAGTACCTAGCACCCTGGGCTGACACCGCCGTGGGCCAGGCCCCAGGGGGAAGCTCAGGATGGGAGTGGCAGCCCCAGACGGCCCTGGACCCCTCCCTCGGTGGGTTCAGCTGCCCCCGCATGGGGAAAGGAGGCCAGTGGCCTGGCTGAGCACTGGCCTGTCACCGTGACTGCCTAGCATCTGGTGGGCCTCGGGTGCGAGCTTCGCTGAAAGTGGCCAACAAGGCCCATTTCAGGGCTGGGAGCTCCACTTCGCGTGGGGGTGCCGGGTCCCAGGAGCAGGCTGATGCTGGGGAAAGCCCTTGGCCTCTTTCCCCGTCTTGGGCTGATCCAGTGCCACTCTGTGCCTACCAACCTGCCGTGTGAGGCATGACCAAGGGCTCAGGCCAGCAAAGACCAAGCCAGGGACTTGACCCCCAACTCACCAGGGCATGAAGGGAAGGTGGCTCTACCCCAATGCTCCCCAGAGGGTTGAGAGGGGCTGGGACTGGATTCCTGGTGCTCCGGGGCCCTGCTCACATCATTTGTAGTGTCCCAGCACAACCTGATAACCTGGGTGAGCTCCTTTAGCAGTTTCACGTTCAGAATACTCCCCTCCAGGAGCAACTGGAAACCCCAGAAGGGCTTTCACCTCTAGTCTTGCGGGAGCAGGGCCAATTGGTGGCAGTGAGGCTCTTCCAGGGTCTGTGTCCCCTCAGCGCCAGGATGCTGGCATTCACCGTGCTCCGAGGCAGGTGAGGGTCGAAGGCACATTCCTTTAGAAAGCAGCAAAAATAGCCCTGGGACTTGCCTGGTGGTCCAGTGGTTAGGACTCCACGCTTCCACTGCAGGGGGTATGGGTTTGATCCCTGGTCGGGGAACTAAGATCCCACATGCTGAGTGGTATGGCCAAAAAATAAATAAATATTAAAAAATAATAATAGCCCTGGGGCTTCCCTGGTGGCGCAGTGGTTAAGAATCCGCCTGCCCATCCAAGGGACACGGGTTCGAGCCCTGGTCTGGGAAGATCCCACATGCCGCAGAGCAACTAAGCCCGCGAGCCACAACTACTGAGCCCGCGCACCACAACTACTGAAGCCTATGAGCCTAGAGCCCGTGCTCTGCAACAAGAGAAGCCACTGCAATGAGAAGCCCATGCACTGCAACGAAGAGTAGCCCCCGCTCGTCGCAACTAGAGAAAGCCCACGCACAGCAACGAAGACCCAACGCAGCCAAAAATAAATAAATTAAATAAATAAATTTATTTAAAAAATTAATAATAATAGCCCTGCCACCAGATAGACCACGCCTCGCTTCTGCGCGGCTCTCCAGGGCCGGCCCGTGCCCGGCCTGCTTTGCTAAAAGCCTGGAGAGACACAGTTAGGGTCCAGAGCCGAATAGGCCTCCACAAACTGAACAATCAAGAAGACAAGTCCCCTGCCCTCGTGGCACTCACATTAGAGTTCCCCATCTGGGGCTTCAGGGGCAAGAGCGCAGTGTTGGGGCCAGGCGGCCTGCGTTCAAGTCCTAGCTCCCCGGCACACTCAGGGACCTTGGCCTTGTTCCTTAGAACTTCGTGCCTCATTTTGCTCACTTGCAAAGCGAGGATAAGCTGTGGGGATTAAATGAGATGACACTTGGCACATAGCAAGCCCTCAGTCCAGGCCAGCGGTCCTTCATACTTGGCCTGTGTAGTCCTGGGGCTGCGGAGGACCCCGAGCCCTTCCCAACACGCCCCTCCACCCCGGGCAGAGCCGTAGCCTCTTCTCGCCGCATCTGACCAGCTTAGCAGAGGAAAGGTGGTCAGAGCCCACTGGGCCAGCTCAGGATCCAGACCTCTGTCCCTCCCCATCTATCCTGGGATATTCCCAGATGCCTTTTCTGCTCCCAGGATCTCTGCTCCCTGAGGCTGACTCCAGGGAGTGCACACCACCCAAGAGCCGTCCCTACACCTGCCAGGGACCGATGAGCTCCATCCCAGTGTGGGAGGAGCTGGGGTCAGGACTCAGGCTCAGGCAAGGTTTTTCCCTGCCCCTTCCTGACACACACCCTGAGACCCCCAGCCAGGGACCGTCAGGTGCGGGTCCTGGACAGTGGGGAGCACCTTTCCTCTCTAGACGCCAAGGTTCTGGCACCCTCCTGAGGCACAACCAGGGAGTGCAGTGGCCAGGAGGAAGGCTCGCCCCAGGAAGAAACTCAGCTCAGAGCCACAGGACCGCCCTCCCCCCACTTCTTCAACAGCTACTTCTTGAGCATCTACTAAGTGCCAGGCACTGTTCAAGGCACTGAGAACTCAGCAGGGGATGAGACAGAGTCCCTAAGCCCATGGAACCTGCCTGATACCTTCCTCCCTGTGCAATGAAAGATTGTGTCAATAAATGCCCACAGGAGTAAACATATCAGTCACCCCCAACACTGGAAAAACTCACAAAAACTATTACTATAACTAGCCCCTGCTGTCTTAGGCTGGGTCTCCCCAGAAGGCAGAGCCCGAGACCAGGACATGTACGTGGCAGCTGATTTGGGGGCGTGGTCCAGGGAGGAGGAGTGGGGGGCCAGGGAGAGTGGGACAGATCTGGAGATGAGCCAGCATGCCTAAAGTCAGAAGCATCCATCCTCCCAGCGGGCTGAGTCAAGACATTCGCTTTTGTTTGAGTGGGGTTTCTGTGGCTTGCAGTCAAAATCGTCCTAACACAAATGGGAGGAGACAGTATTAGGAGTGAGCCCTCCACCCTTGTGGTGGGTGGCACATTGGCGGGCTTCACGAGATGCTTGGTAGAGTGTAGGAGAAACTCTGCTGTCAAACCAGGGACTTGTCACCACAGTCAGAGCAGGGCTTAGGCGGAGGCCACCAGGAGTTTCCCCGAGGGCCATTATATAAAACAGAACTGGAATAAACCAGTTACAGAGCAGCCAGTATACTCCCCACCTTGATTCCTTAAATAACTGGTTAAATATGAATTGGCCCACCCCCTGAAGTGCTGAAAAAGGAGAAAAAAAGAACTTCTTGATAATATTGCCTCTCTTTGCTGAGTATTTTTGCAAGGCATATTCACTAGAAGTCATTGTCAATTGAAAGTCAGAAATTCCAAACCAAATGCTGCGTGGGGTCGTGCTGGGTGTTGGCCGCAAGTAACTTATTTTATCATCTACACTGTAAACCCTAGAATGTGCCTCCCCAGTAAGTGTGGTTCAGAGAACTCCCTTCCCCTGGCTGGAACTCAGAGGAGACAGGACAGCAGCCTTAGCATGACAGAGTCAGCTGGAAGGAGCCTGGGTCCCCAACATCACAGACAGCAGATACCAGGCCCGTCCAGATGACTCTGGACTTTTAGTTGAGTGAGAAAAAACTTCTAGCCTGTTTCAGCTGCTGTTATTTGAAGGCTTTGTAACTTCAGTTGAACTTATATCCAATTAATACACAACCTGAAGCAAGAATGAGAACTACAGAGAAGTAGGAAATGGTTATGAGGGGTTTTTTTCAGCCCCTGAAAGTGAATCTGTTTCTATAAACAATGTTGTTGTCGTTTTTTTTTTTAAGCAGCTTCTATATGGCCAAACTAAATACATGATGACTAAATATTTAAAGACTGGTTTGAAGGGGGAGCAAATTACTAGCCACCTGTGTCCATATTTCACAGTCCAACCCTCAACGTTAAAAAAAAAAGTTTTTGCTGTATATATAGGATGGATAAACAACAAGGTCCTACTGTGTAGCACAGGGAACTGTAATCAATATCCTGTGATAAACCATAAGGGAAAAGAATATATGTATGTATAACTGAATCACTTTGTTGTACAGCAGAAATTAACACAACATTGTAAATCAACTATTCTTCAATAAAATTAAGGAAAAAAAGTGTTTGCTGTCTTGAGATATTCCATGTGGCAATATTACACAACCCTCAAGCATAAGAAAAGGTGCGTGACATCATTAGTCATCAGGGAAATGAAAACTAAAACCACCATACCTTTTTCTTTTTGTTTTTTTAAAAAAATTTTTTATTTATTTTTGGCTGCGTTGGGTCTTCGTTGCTGTGCACGGGCTTTCTCTAGTTGCAGCAAGCGGGGGCCACTCTTCATCGCAGTGCGCGGGCCTCTCACTATCGTGGCCTCTCTTGTTGCGGGGCACAGGCTCCAGACGCGCAGGCTCAGTAGTTGTGGCTCACGGGCCCAGTTGCTCCGCGGCATGTGGGATCTTCCCAGACCAGGGCGCGAACCCACGTCCCCTGCATTGGCAGGCAGACTCTCAACCACTGCGCCACCAGGGAAGCCCTCTTTTTTTTTTTTTGATATTTATTTATCTTTTGGCTGCGTCGGGTTTTAGTTGCAGCATGCATAGACACAGGCTCTATGCTCGCTGCGGTGCTCAGGCTTCTCTCTAGTCGTGGCGCTGGGGCTTAGTTGCCCCGCGGCGTGTGGGATCTTAGTTCCCCAACCAGAGATGGAACCAGCGTCCCCTGCATTACAAGATGGATTCTTAACCACTGGACCACCAGGGAAGTGCCTGTAGTGATATCTCATTGAGGCTTTAATTTGCATTTGTTTAGTGGCTGATGAAGTTGAACATATTTTCATGTGCTTATTTTCCATCTGTATCATCTTCAGTGAACTGTCTCTTCATGTCTTTTACCCATTTTCAAGTAGAATTGCTTGGGTTTTTTTTACCTGTTGAGTTTTAAGAGTTTTTTACGTATTCTAGATACTAGTCTTTAGTTGCATATATGGTTTGCAAATATTTTCTCCCACTTATAATTAGTCTTTTCATCCTCTTAATAGGGCATTGTGCAGAGCAAACTTTTTCATTTTTATGAGGTCCAATTTATCGATTTTTCCTTTTGTGGGTCACGTTTTTAGTGTCAAGTCTAAGAACTCTTTGCCTGGCCCTAGACCCTGAATATTTTCTCCCATTTTTTGGCCTATGGCAGTCTAATTGCTCCAGCACCATTTGTTGAAAAGGCTATCTTTCCTCCATTGAATTGTTTTTGCCTCTTTGTAAAAAATCAGTTGGGCATATTTGTGTGGATAGTCTATTTACATTCAGTTTAATTGCTAATATATATTCGTGTTTCAACCTGTCTTATTTTGTGCTATTTGCCCTGCCTGTTCTGTTCTCTTTCATTTCTTTCTTGCCTTCTTTTGGATTGGTTGAGTATTTTTTTTCCATTTTTCTTTACTCCTAGTTTATATGACATACACTCTGTTTCTATTCATTTAGGGTTACCCTGAAAACTACTCACATGGTCACCTCTTGGCTTGCTTGCTTTCTTGTATCTCTGTTCTTCCTCTGATCATTCACCTTCTGCCTGAAAGCATTGGTGGCTGATAGCAAACTGACCCCAAGTTCTTCCCATTGTCCTGCACAAGCCCCTCTGCAAGACGAATTTGCCCCTTGTCCCATCAAGAGCTAAAGAATGTCTCTACCTCCTGTGATCTGGACTTGGCAGTGTGGTTTACTGTGGTCAATGGAATATTAACAAAAGTGACACCAGCAGGGGTCTGAAAAGCACTTAGGCATTGAGGCTTGCTCTCTCTTAGTGCTGGAAAACTTCCACATTATCCAGTTCTGGGCAGGCCTCTGAGAGAAGGAAGGGTCATGTGGATGGAGGTCCCAGGCATCTCACTGAGGCCCAGGTGGTGACCATGAGGGCAACCTGGACCATCCAGCCCCAGGTGACTTGGCCCAGACCAGAAGAGATATCTGACCAAGCCACAGAACTGGGAGAAATAAGACATGAGAGTTATTTCAAACCACTACGTGTTGGGGTGGTTTGTTACGTAGCAAACAACGAATCTGGTTACATCCATTGCTATATATAAAATAGATAAACAACAGGACCTACTGTATAGCACAGGGAACTATATTCAATATCTTGTAATAACCTAAATGGGAAAGAATCTGAAAAAGAATATATATGTACGTATAACTGAATCACTTTGCTGTACACCTGAAATTAACACAACATTGTAAATCTACTAAACTTCAACAAATAAATAAATAAATAAATATTTTTAAAAAGAATAACAACAACAACAAACGTGGGAAAAGAAGAAGATAGTAATAATAATAATGCAGCCCCTTCTCTCCAAAGGCTCTTCATCATAGAATAGGGAAGCAGATACGTAAATGAGCATTCTAACACAAAATAAAATGTCCACTTGAAAGCTGGAGGCCCAGACGGTGCTTTGGATGCGTAGAGGTGGAACAGCAGGGGTCACCTTGAGAGCTGGTACAAACTGCTGGTTTACAAAGTGACACTGTCAATCCCTGCATCTCACACCTTGACCAGAGTGAATGCTGAGCAGCTGCATTGGTCACTTGAAAACAGCTCAGGCCAGTGACAGGCTGCTGGGATCAGCCCTTGTAGGAAGACGAAGTGGTGTTCTAGGTCAGAGGGCATCGGGGCCATCATGGAAGAACTTCGCTACGTGGGAAAAGATGTACAGGTGTAGGAATGCCATTTGTGGGGAAGGACAGATGTTCCAGCACATGGTTCTCCCCAAAGTGGGTGGGCTTCATCTAATCTATTGAGGGCCTCCATAGTACAAAAAGTCAGAGGAAGGTTGAATTCACTTCCTGCCTGACTGCTTCAGCTGGACATTGATCTCCTGCCCTCAGCACTCCTGGTTCTCACGCCTTCTGACCTGGACTGGAATCTATAATATTGGGGTTGGGCAAAAAGTTAACATATTACGGAAAACCCCAAATGAACTTTTTGGCCAACGCAATGCATCGGCCCTCAGCTCTCAAACCTTCAAACCACACCACTGGCTTTCCTGGGTTTCAGCCTGCAGATGACAGATTGTGGGACTTCTCAGCCTCCATAGTCATGTAATAAATCTTATCTATGTATATCTCCCCTACTGGTTCTGTTTCTCTGGAGAACACTGACTACTACACTATTTAAACAGAAGAATCACCTACCGAGGGCTGTCTATGAGAAGATAGCTTTTCAACCTGTTGTGATTAGAACAATCCATTTGGTTTTCATTCTTAAATAACGTGTTGATCTTAAAAACTGAATAATAAAAAACTCGATTTAAAAATCTTTACTTGCAGAGAAAATCGCAACGGAGTAATATTTCTTTGTTTCGTTCTATACACAAGTGCAGAACGATGACTGGCTGAAAATGTCAAACTTCAAGTTTTGCTAGAGGTCAACTGACCATCAGCTTTTTTTTTCCTCTTGCTCAGTTGCTTATTTGTACAAAATATATGGTGAAAGAAGACATGCCGCTTTCTCAAGATGTTGAGATAGCCCTGAAGCTAAGGGTAGCAATAATATCTGCAGAGCTGGGTTCTTACAAAAATTGTGTTCAGCCATTTATTGAGCACTTATTATGGGCCAGGCACTGAGCTAAATGTTTTAGATGTATTTTCTTGTTGGGGTATCAAGATCTGGATGACACAGCAAGTAAGGGGCAAGTCGAGCTCATCAGCTTCTCTTCAACATGAATGAGCTCCGTGGAAAAACTAATCATTGGAACGTACATGGGGGTGTTTGGCCACGCTGGGTTTGCAATCAGGAATTGGGATCATCAAAGGAAAGATTCCTGTTTGAAGGATGTGCCTTTGTCCCAAGCACTAATCAACACTTCTGCCAAGTTGCCTCAGAGAAGACACCAAACCTCAACCAAAGGAACCAGAAAACCTCTGGAAAGTAGCTCATTAAACCTCAGAGCACCTGCCTTGCTTTGTGAAGCTAAAAATCTGCTCCATGTTCATCCCACGCTGGGGCTGGATGGTGCTGGCCTGGTACCAACTCTGTATTAGTTATCTATTGCTGCCTAACAAATGACCTCAAAATTTAGCTACTTAAAACAATAAGCGTTTATTATCTCCATTTCTGAGTCCGAAATTTGGGAGTGGTTTGGCTGGGCGGTTGCTGCCCAGGGTCTCTGTTTTTTTTTTTTTTTTTTTTTAGTTCAAGGGTGGGGTTGCTGACAAGATGAGGGTGTGTGCAGGGCCTCAGGTGGTCGTTCTCCTAATCTTTTTTTTTTTTTTTTAATGATATTCTTGTCTGCTTACATTCTTTTTTATGTATGTATGTATGTATGTATGTATGGCTGTGTTGGGTCTTCGTTCCTGTGCGAGGGCTTTCTCTAGTTGCGGCAAGCGGGGGCCACTCTTCATCGCGGTGTGCGGGCCTCTCACTGTCGCGGCCTCTCTTGTTGCGGAGCACAGGCTCCAGACGCGCAGGCTCAGTAATTGTGGCTCACGGGCCGAGTTGCTCCGTGGCATGTGGGATCTTCCCAGACCAGGGCTCGAACCCACGTCCCCTGCATTGGCAGGCAGATTCTCAACCACTGCGCCACCAGGGAAGCCCGGGTCTCTGTTTTAAATATAGGTTTTATTATTATTTAGGTATGGCAAAGCCAACAGATCAAGAGGCAACTGCCATCGAAAAGATAGTTTGTTTCTCACAGATCCCAAGAGAACGAGGCATGCCATGCCGGGGGGGTGGGGGCAGGGTTTGGGGGGGGGTTGGCCCGAAGATGCACCAGGGTCGGTCAAGAGGCAGAGAAAGATGGGGAACTGTGGGCAGAAGTCTTTATTGTGGTTTCCACGGAGAGAAATGCGCAAGGCAGGGTAAGGAGTCCTTTCTAGGCAGCTTGCTCACATGGATGGTGATTTAGTGCTGGCTTTGGCAGGAAGCCTCAGTTCCTTATTACCAGGGCTGCTTGAGTGTCTTCATGATGGGTGGCTGGTGGCCCAACAGCGGGAGTCAGGAGCAAGCCACAGAGCTTCCATGACCTGGTCCTACATGTCCTGCAGCCGTCTCTTCCACACGTGATTAGAAACAAGTCACTAAGTCCAGTCACACTCAAGGGGTAGGAGATTGGTTCCAAATTCTGAGGGGAAAATTGTCAAAGGGTTTGTGGACATATTTGGAAACTATCATGGTCTCTTTCAGCTGAAGTCACAGGAACTCAACTCCAAAAGAGAGCCATGTCTGGGGCCACATAAACAAACCAGGGGAAGGACAGAGTGGATCTGACCTCTCGGGGACTGGAATTGTGGCCTAAAAAAACTCATTCTCTCTCTCTCGCTCTCTCTCTCTCTCACACACACACACACACACACACACAGGCTCCACTCTCTCAGCTGTAACCAACCCCACAGTCTGCTCCGAAGTCACATCCTCACAGACTCTTGTACAGAAAAGAAAGCTCTGGTCGCAGAGGGAGTTCCTGGGGCCTGGCCAGCGCTGTCCGGGCTGGGTCAGCGGGCACTCTGATGGGCCCAGCTCCCTGCGAGGGCTCACACCTCGGACCACGCACTGTGCCTGGGGCTGGGGCTTGGTGACTAGCTGGGCGTGGGTCACATGTGTCTGGAGGACAGGGCCTGGTACCGGCAGGGGATGATGGGGGCTGGCAGGGTTGGAGGAGGAGATGCACACAGACATTGCCAGGTCAGAGCTGAGAGGCCAGCCCAGTTGTGTGTCTAACTCTGCCTTGGCCGGATTTATGAGCCAAAGTCCCAGTTGTCCTATTTTTGGAATAACAGGAAAAAGCCACTGCTTCAAACTCTCAAAATGGTAATTTTCCATAGGTGTGGCCTAATCCGTAGGTCTATCTGAAGACTTAAACGTACTGAGCCTGAATCTTTGAGAAGCCATCACTTTCTCATTGTTGACACCCTTTTGAGCCAGAACCCAGTCAAGGATGCAGCCAACGGGTAAGCCAAAAGCCTTCGTTTTATTTTCTCCCCTGGGTGTTTCTCTTAAGAACAAGGCTCATGCAAATAAGTTGAAGGGACAGCAAGCAAAGCTCGCGGGATCCTGGGCTATCTTCCTGACCTTGTGGAAAATCCCATCTGGAGATGCAAAGGCACCCCCGGTCCAAACAAAGTCTTCCAATGGGAAGATTTGGAGTTCAAGTTTTGTTGCCAAAAGCACTTCCTGGACAAACACTCAGCAGTTCTTGGGGGTAAACGTCTCCATAGGGTCGGTGAGTGGAGCCTCCTAGCTATTCATGCTCACCCCGGTTTCATCTCCACATGTTTGCAGAGCTGGTTTCCAGCCTCTCAGCCATGAAAGCAAACAACAAAGCAGGCCAGTGGTTGGACGTGACCTGTACTCTTGCTTCTAAAATTCCTGTGGCTTTGACTTGATTGCAATCAGGATATTTAACATTGTACTAACATTAACATTTTAAATAACCACTTCGTTGATGACTAGATTCGTCCAAAGCACGTTTGAGAGCATTTTCTGGGGCTCTTAGGGAAAAACGTAGGCTTGGCAGGCAGTCTGCCTGGGTGCAAATTCCAGCTCTGACCTCAGTTTTCTCACCTGTAAAATGGAAGTTTTAAGAGCCACTAAGTGTCTGGCACATAGAAGGTGCTTGGTAAACAGCGTGGCACTTTGTGACTGCCCAGAATGTCAGAAGAGGAAACGGGCCCAGAGAGGTTGTACATCTGGGGGAGGGCAGCCAGGGGTCCCGACCTCCAGGGTAGGGAAGAGAGCCCACCAGCAGCTCACCAAGTGGGCTGGAGAGGGGGAATGGAGCCCAAACCAGAGCCAGTCGGGACCTTGACAGAGCCAGGAGAAGGTGGTGGAGGCCAGAGGCAAGGCTAAGAAGGACTGAGCTAACATTCCCGCAGCTTCTGGCGTGGCTGGGGAGCGAGGCCCACAGGCCAAGACCTGGACTCGAGGCCTCAAAGCAGCCCCGGTTCTACCCCTGAGGTCTGGGGTGACTCCCTGCACCCCTCTTCCCCACCCTCCCCAGGCTGGTACCCCAGGGGAGACTCTTGAGTCCCAGGGCTGCCACCAAAGGGCAAACCCTTGCAGGAACTGATGCCAGCACCCTAGATTCCACCTCTTCTGACCCAGCAGCAGCCAGTTAAGGACCAGGAGCTCCCAGGACGACTGGCCTTTTGAGTCTGTAACCGCCACGTCCCTCCTCCCAAGCTGGGGAGCAAACCCAGTCACCAGTCTTTAAATGTTCCAGCCTTTATACTGGAACCTGTCCCACTTCCACCCTGAGAGGGTGGAAGCCTAACCTTTCTCTTAGGGTTCCTGTCCCCCTATAATTAGGGTGGGGTCACCAGAGTTACCAGCTGCCTGCTGGTAACTGCAGCCACTCTGGACCAGGATATAAAAAAATAGTAGTTCAAGCTGGGAGAGTTGTTACAAGCACAGGCTCTGAGGCCAGAGAGCCTGGGTTTGAAACCTGGCTTGGCCTCCTAACCAGCTGCATGTCCTTGAGGAGGTTACTTCACCTCTCCGTGCCTCGATTTCCTCATCTGTAAAATGGGGATATTAAGAGCATCCACTAGGTGGATTCTTTTGTGAGGGTTAAATGAGTAAATATATGTAAAATGCTTGGGGCATCGCTTGGAGGAAGCTCAGTCCCGGGGTCACTTGTCACCTCTCCAGCTGGAGGGGCTCCCAGTCTCTCCCCCACCTGGCGATCTCATCACCCCAATCCTTGCTGCACCAGCTCACACCAGACGCCCAAACTGGGGCCCTGCCAGTACCCGGAGTCCCTCCTCTCAGCGGCAGGGGCCTCTTCTAGCCACCTTCTTGGGGTCACGGAGCCACACAATCAAAAACACTCAGCCCAGTCACCCCAAAGAATGTGGAAGCAGTTGGTTGCAGAAAGTTGTTTTTCTTTCTTTTTTTTTAAATTTATTTTTGGGCCGCACTGCACGGCACGTGGGACTTTAGTTCTTTGGCCAAAGAGCGAACCCATGCCCCCTGCAGTGGAAGCGTGGAGTCCTAACCACTGGACCACCAGGGAAGCCCCAGGAAGTTTTCAAAAGAGTAACTTTCCTCCCACTGTCCCAAGACCTGCAGGACGCCCGCGTGTCCCCCAGGCCTGCTCTGTGGCCTCCCTTGGCCACTGTCCCCTCTACCTGTGCCGTGAACCCCTGTGGCCCAATCTCTGCCTCCAGGGCAATGGGGGTTCAGGTTCTACGCTGTCCTCTCCGAGACCAGTGGGCCTTCCTGGGGGGTTCCCACCCAAAGAAACCAAAACTGCCCACCAGCCCCCAAAATCCAATGCACAAAAGACCCTCTTCTTTGGGCTTCCCTGGTGGCACAGTGGTTGAGAATCTGCCTGCTAATGCAGGGGACACGGGTTTGAGCCCTGGTCTGGGAAGATCCCACATGCCGCGGAGCAACTAGGCCCGTGAGCCACAACTACTGAGCCTGCGCGTCTGGAGCCTGTGCTCCGCAACGGGAGAGGCCGCGACAGTGAGAGGCCCGCGCACCGCGATGAGGAGTAGCCCCCGCTCACCACAACTAGAGAAAGCCCTCATACAGAAACGAAGACCCAACACAGGCAAAAATAAATAAATTAATTAATTAATTAAAAAAAAAACAAGACCCTCTTCACCGGGCCTCTGCTGGAGTCTATCAGGCAGAGGCTCCTTTAAGGTGCAGCCAGGCCTCCAGACCAGGAGCATCAGGCCCAGGACATCCCCACGGCCCACCCACCCACTTGCCCATGAACCTGGGAAGTCATTCCGCTCTCCAGGCCTCTGTTTCCCTGTCTGTAAGGTGAGTGTGTAGACTTAGGTGATGCCTGAGGCTCCCTGAGCACTTACAGGCTCAGATTTCTAAAAGTCCTCCTTTCTGCTCAAAAGCCTGCGGTGACCCCTGTGCCCCGGGGTCAACTCCAAGTCCTTGGCCTGGCAGGCAAGGCCTCCACAGTGGCCACCAGTGCCCCTGCCCACCCGCCAGAGCCTCTGGCACCTGCCTGGGTCTAAGTCACTCCTGCTCCTGAAACTGGCCTTCTGCCCACTCCTTTGGCCCCAGCCCCCTCCCTTCTTCCCTTTCCGAGGACCGCCTGGGAGTTCCTCAGCCCTGGGTTTGAATTCCAGCTCTTCCGTTGATAAGCTGTGTGGCCTTGGACAAGTTGCCTTCCCTCTCTGAGCTTGGGTTTCCTCCCTTGAGCGGGTTAAGTGAGAGAAGTCCCCAGTATGGGGCCAGAATGGAGCGGGGCCACCAGGTCTGTGAACTGGGACAGGCCTGTGATAGGAGACCCTTATGAAACAGGCTCAGTTGATGGGGGTGAGGGGGGCACTACTGAGGCCCTGCGGCCTCCCCCATGGAGGTAGAGTGTCCCAGACACAAAGAGGCAGCTCTTGCTGGTGTTTGCACACCCATTTCCTGACGGGTAAAGGTGAGTCAGCACCTCACCTGGGGGCAGGGGAGACAGAAATTAACCTGATCTGCTCTCTGACCTCAAAGGAGGAGGGTTGGAGCCGAGACCACTGGGCAGGCCAGACCGCACAGAGTGAAGCTACAGGAGAGGGGGAAGTGCCCAGGGCACCTGGCCACAGCAGAGGGGCAGCGAGCTGAGGGCTGAAGGGGCGTGGCCATGGGGGGTGGTGGAGAGAGTGGGGGGCTGGAGGAGGCCACAGGAACAAAGGCTGGGAGGGGCGGGCGGGCTGGGCTGTCTGGAGAGCTGAGAGCAGCTCTAAGGGTGAACCAGGCAGGGGCGTGGCGAATGTTCTGGAGACCGAAGAGTTCAGATCTAGGAGGGCCTGGCAGGCTCCTCAGGCTGCGGACTTTGCCTGAAGGGCAGCAAGAAGCCATGAGAGCTCTGCACTGGGAGTGCCAGGCATTCTGGAATTATCTGACTCCACGTTGTCCAAGGAGCCAGCGGGAGGGGCCGGACAGGCTGAGGGTGCCACAGGAGGCAGGAGGTGGTCACAGTCTTTCGGGAGGGGAGAGATGGGCTGGGACTGGGCAGGTGGCAGAGTGCTCCCGCCGAGGCCTGACAGAGGCTCCGGGAGCTGGAGGAGACCCTTGACCAGGCCCCACCCCCAGCTTCCCAAGCAGCATGATGCACCCAGAGCTCCCAGGTCTGCCTTCAGCCACACACCTGGGCCCTGCCTGGGGGTGACTGTGGGGGACACAAGAAAATGGACAACATCAACACTCACTCAGGTGAAACACCCAAGCGTGCGTGTCACTCCCAAGCGGCGTGTGTGCACAGCACCTGAGTGTGCAGAGACCAACCGCCCTGCCTGTGCCGGACGACAGAACTCATCACACAGACATCAGGGACTGTCTGTTCCCTACACGGCGGCCCTTCTCTCAGATGGAGATGGTTCCCAGGTGGCCATAACCATGAGTACCCCTGGGGAGGTCAACCCCCTCCTGCAGGAAGTTGTCCAGGGTAGATCTTTGAGGTTTGGGATCTCATCTTCCTCGCTGGACTTGGAACACTCCTCTTTGTCTCCCGGCAGCTCTGGGGACCTACGGCTTTTCCAGGGCCCAGCCCAGCCCTCATCCTCCGAGAGGCAGCCTGGGAAGGGGCAGAGGGCCCCCTGTGGCCACCCGGTCCCTCAGTGACCACAGCACAGCTTTCCTCTCACCATGTTTATTGGTCCCAAGGGCAGGGGAGGCCGAGTGGGCTCATATCTTGCGGCTTGCAAAGACGGGGCGGTTCACGTGCTCCGGGGAGGCCAGGAAGGCCTGGAGCTTGGGCCGGGCACTGAGGCGGGCCACGTAGGCCGAGAGCAGGGGGAAGGAGACCAGGCAGCCGGGGACCAGGACCTGGTGACTCCGCAGCAGGTCCAGCAGGTTGTAGTCTGCGAAGGAGATCTGCAGGGCAGGGGGCGGGAGGGGGGTTGAATGGGGTCAAGAGAGAGGGGGCTCGGGGCTTCCCTGGTGGCACAGTGGTTGAGAATCTGCCTGCCAATGCAGGGGACATGGGTTCGAGCCCTGGTCTGGGAGGACCCCAGATGCCGCGGAGCGACTAGGCCCGTGAACCACAATTGCTGAACCTGCATGCCTGGAGCCTGTGCTCCGCAACAAGAGAGACCGCGATGGTGAGAGGCCCGCGCACTGCGATGAAGAGTGGCCCCCGCTTGCCGCAACTGGAGAAAGCCCTCGCACAGAAACGAAGACCCAACACAGCCAAAAATAAATAAATAAATAAATAAAATTAAAAAAAAAAAAAAGAGAGAGAGGGGGGCTACTGGGGGCCAGAACTTTGGTTACTCCAGTGAACCAGTCATGGCCCTGCTCTGCTCTCAGTTTGCCCTTCTGAGAAATGGACCTACAATGGGCTGGACCCAGCACTCACCTGGTCGCCCACGATGAAGGCCTGGCCCCCTTGGTTCTGGGACAGCAGGGTCTCAAAAGGCTTCAGGTGCCCCGGCAGCTCCTGAACGTACTGGGCCTTGTCCTCCTCCTGTGAAAGGGAGCGATGCCCGTGGCGGCCTGTGGCACGTCGGGCCCGGGCGGCCTCCCAGCCCCGGCCCTGAGTGCCAGCCCGGCCTGCTCACATGGCGGTGGTGGATGAGGTGGCCGCAGTGCCTGCGGAGGTCCTCCACACCGTCGTTCACCATGTCCACCAGCGCCGCCTCTCGCTGGTCTTTGCCGTAGAGCCCTGGGTCAGCGGCCAGGCAGAGGGTCAGGTTCTGTCCGGGCTGGTGCCCCGCTGCTCCCCTCTCCCCCAGAAGCCTGCAGGCCTCAGGGCTGGGAAACCAGGTCCCCTGCGTTGGAGGATCCTCTTTGCCCAACTCTGCGGCTCCCACCTCCACGAGCCCAAGGAACATACCCAGCAGAAGCCCATGCTTGTCTTTGAGACCACACCCTGCGTCCCTGGGAGCCAGACATTCCCTGCCCAAATCACCCCAAGCCCTTCCTCCAGGTTGGCCCCCTGCAAGTGTGGGCCAAGCCTCCGATCATGTGTCCCTAGGCCAGAGGAGTGGCCGTTTGCAGGGCCTGGACAGAACTTGGCTCTGCAGACTGGTGTGTCCCTCTGAGTGCAGGAGAGCGTGGGGCGGGAGACGGGGAAGCAGGCCGCGGCTGGAGGCCTCTGTCCTCTCACCCTGGGGCTGCAGAAGTTAGGGTGGGCCTGGGCCTGGCTGCTCGCACTGCTCTTCTGTCCTCCTGGGACCCCCCCCTCCCCCCCACCCCCACCAAGATAGCCAACAAAGAGGCAGCCACCTCCCTAAGCCACATTCCCGCCACCCCTGAAACAAGGCCACAGGCCTGCTCACTGTATGCATGGGTTTTCCAGATTCAGGTGAGGCCAGAGCAGGAAGAAACGGGCAGGAGGTCTACTCTGAAGCTCCCGGGCACACCCACAGTGGCTCTAGCCTATAGCAGCACACATGTGGCGGCTGGTGATTGCCTCTGAGCTGCCATCTGGGAAACAGGCACGGTGAGCCCATGTGCTGCTGACTGGCTGGAGGCCAGCCAGACCTGTACGGCCCCTGCCCGGGGGGACCGGCAGCCCCAGCCCTATACCCCAGAACCCTCCTAACCCAGGCCCTGCCCCTTCCTCTAGGGCCATGTGGCCTGCCCTCCAGCCACAGGACCCGTGGCGGCAACTCAGGCCCCAGGACATCTTGGCGGGACCCTTCAGGTGCTTCTCTGGACTGGGCTGCCTTCGACCTCAGGACTCACCAAAGGAGCGGCCCAGGTGTCGCAGGATGGCATTGGACTGGTACAGGGTCAGGTCTCCATCCTGGAACTTGGGGAGCTGCCCGTACAGCTGGGAGGGGGAAGGGCTCGGTGAGGGATGCAGAGCTCAGCTGCCCCGCACCCTCGTGCTGCCCCAGCACAGTCACTCACACAGGAGGCCTTGAGTGGGCCCTGCAACCAGGACTCCTTGGTCACCACCTCCTCCTTCCAGCTCTGGCCCTGGTCGGCCAGCAGCATGCGCATGGCCTCGCAGCGCCCTGGGGGAGGGGAGGACGGGGCGTGGGGATGGGCAGGGACCCCAGCCTCGCAGCGCCCTGGGGAAGTCAGGAGTATGGGAACTGGACTTGGGGACAGGACAAACTCTAGCTTCTGAGCCTGCTGCAGAGCAGATGGGCCGTGGAGAAAGAGTGGAGCCCCCGGCGTGTCTTGCGGGGGGCGGGATGGGGGGGGACAGGGAGGCAGACCCAGCCCACAGCGCCCCAGGAAGGGACCAGAGACAGATGGATAGAGCGCACCGCCCTTGGCCCCAGAGAGGATGAGGAGATCCCGGCCCCGCCCCCCGGGGGGGTCCCGCCTCCGCCTCCGCCTCGGGCTGTCCAGACTGGGAGTCCTGCTGGGGCCCCTGTCTGTGCCCTTCGCCCTCCTAAAGGAGCAGGGGCCGCACCTCGGGTCGGGAAGTAGACGATGGTGTAGGGCGGCACTAGGAGAGGCAGACAGACAGGACGATGAAGGAGGACCCCCGCGGGCAGGCAGGCTGGGGGTCAGACTGCTAGGAGAGGGGGTGGCTCAGCCGGCCCCTCCCCCCACCCGGTCCAGACCGTACTCACTGACGACGGCGGAGTGCAAGTGCGGCAGGAAGTGGGGAGGAGGACCCGCAGGCCTTATATTTAAGGTCCTGCTCCACCCCGCGCCCCACCCCAGGAATCCGCCAAGTCAACGAGCGGATCTTGGTCGGGGCGAGGTGTGGGTGTGGTGAAGCAGGGCCGGAGGGGCGCACTTGCCCTCTGCAGCGGTGCACCCTGCCTGATGCGCAGTGGCTTTACAAGAGGCACCCACAATTAGCAGCACACAGTCACTACACCTGCTCACCGCCCCCGAACACACTGCATCCTCAGGGCCCCCAGAGGGCCAGGACTGAGCACACCAGCACCAACACACAGTAGGTGCTCCATAAATGCTTTTTGCTTGAATGGATGCTATTTCAATAAACACCCATTTCCGCATCCTCTCTCCTTGATAATAATAGCAAACCCTTAGGGACTGAGGGCTGCCTTGAGAACTTTACACATATTACAACCCTAAGACTTGGTCCTGTTCAGATCCCATTCTACAGAGGAGGGAACTGTAGCACAGAGTGACTTTCCCAAGGTCACACAGCTAGTAAACAGGTCTGGTCGGCTTCAGGGGCCTCACTTTTAACTCTCATTCTTTCTTCTGCAAGGCCTTGTAGTCTCCAAACCGTTTTTTGACTGGGTCGAAGTGCTCTGTACTCTTCAAATACAGACTGAGCCTGGGGATACGGCGGATGGAAAGACAGACAGGCTGGCATGAGCAGGGCCTCCTGGACCTGGGAGGGCTGCGTCCTTCCAGACAGAGCCCGTTCCTGTCTCCCTGCGGGCCCCTCTGCACCCACAGCCCTGTTCTCCTGGCTGGCCCTTCCTGGTACTGGGCGGGCGGGGCGGGGGTGGTCCTCCTTGGGAACTGGGACCTGACTGAGCCTGGCCCGTCTCAGTCTGGTTTTCCCGTCAGAGCCACGATGAAAGAGGAAGGTGTCCTTCCCAGGTGCAGAAGCATCCACCCCAATCATGGGAAAACACCAAACGCAGTTTATCAGGAGCACCTCTGAGCCTCGTTGGAGCCCACAGCTGCCTGGGGCTGGGAGGGGATGGGGGAGGTGGCCCAAGAGCCGGGATCTATCCCTGACTCACAGCTGGAGTAACATCTGCCCAGCACTTAGCAGCTTACAAAGAGCTTTTGTATAAATGGTTTCATGTCCTCTCCATCACACCCTGGGAGGGGGGAAGGAAGGGAGGGAGGGAGTCCTGTTCCCATTATGCAGAAGAGGACACCAAGGTTCAGAAAGTTTCCGTCACTTGCTCTGGCCTGGAGCACGCATGCGCTCCTTTTGTGCACAAGCATCACAGACCTGGGAGCGTGGGAGACACCCTGCCATCCAGCGGGCCGGCCTCCTGCCAGCCCACACACCCTCCAGCCATCACGCTCGGGTCCCCTGGGCAAGCTGTCCCCCAGGCTGGCTGGACACTCTGCTGTGGTGTTTCAGTGGCTGCTTTTACCCACAGCCCTCTGGCTCCACCGGCCCAGCCTGTGGTCTAGCTCTGTGGCCACCCTACGGCCTCCTCCTCTGGGGCCCAGAAGCACAGCTTGAGAAACCAAAGGGGGCAGGTACCTCCCTGTGGCCAACCCCCACCTCCAGTCCATGGACATATCAGCACCTGTCTTTGGTGGGTTTTAAAATATATATAAGTGCTTTATTGCTACATAAAATTCACCCTTATAAAGGGTACATTCTGTGGGTTTTAGTATATTCAGTGTTGTGCAATCATCACCACTAATTCCAGAACGTTTTCATCACCCCGAAAAGAAACCCTGTACCCATTAGCCATCACTCCTCATCCCCACTCCCCCATCCCTTGACAACCACTAACCTATTCTGTCACTATGGATTTGCCTCTTCTGGACATTTCATGTAAATGGAATCATACACTATGTGGCCTTTCGTGTCTGGCTGCTTTCACTTAGTAGAGTGTCTGCAAGCTTCATCTGTGTTGCAGCACGTGTCAGTACATCATTCGTTTTTATGGCCAAATAATATTCCATTGGTTGGATATACACATTTTGCTTACCCATTTATACATTGATGAACATTTGGATTGTTTCATTTTTTGACTATGAGCAACACTGCTATATACATTTGCTACAAATTTTCGTGTGAACTGATGTTTTCACTTCCCTTGGGTATATACCGAGGACTGAAGTTGCTGAGTCATATGGTAACTCATTCTGAGGAACTGCCAAACTCTTTTCCAAAGTGGCTGCACCATTTTATAAACCCAACAGCAGCATATGAAGGTTCCAACTTCTCCACATCCTCACCAACAACTGTTATTGTCTGTCTTTTTTCACTTTAGCTGTCCTAGTGAGTGTGAAGTGGTGTCTCAATATGGATCTGTGTATGGTGCTTACCAGGTGCCAAGCCTGGGTTTGGCTTGTAGGGAATGGGGTAGAGAAGGAGATGTCATTTGCCATCAGAGGAATCACGGCTCAGCTCAGAGTAGGAGGAGATAAATAGACACTTTTTTTTTTTAGAAATTCTTATTGGGTTTTGTTTTTATTTTTATTTATTTATTTTTTTGGCTGTGCTGTGCAGCGTGTGGGATCTTAGTTCCCCGACCAGGGATTGAACCCGAGCCCCCTGCATTGGAAGCACAGAGTCCTAACCACTGGACCGCCAGGGAAGTCCCCACTTCCTGGGTGGATAGGTGAATAAAGAAAAAGTCTTTATTCACACCTCAATTAGTGTGTCTCAGCAATGAGTGGGCTGGACATCACAGGAGACACTGAAATAAATAAGATATGGTCTCCACCCTAATGGACTCTTTGAATGAAGACTATAAAGGCCTACACCAGCAGTCCATCTACCCAGCCATCTATCCACCTCCACCTATCTATCTGTCCAACCATACACCCATCTACCCTATCATTCAGCCATCCAACAACCAAATATTAGACCAGCAGTCCATCAAAACATCCACCTCTCGGGACTTCCCTGGTGGCGCGATGGTTAAGAATCCGCCTGCCAGTGCAGGGGACACGGGTTCGAGCCCTGGTCCGGGAAGATCCCACATGCCGCAGAGCAACAAAGCCCGTGCGCCACAACTACTGAGCCTGCGCTCTAGAGCCCGCAAGCCACAAATACTGAAGCCCGCGTGCCACAACTACTGAAGCCCACGCGCCTAGAGCCCATGCTCTGCAGCAAGAGAAGCCACCGCAAGGAGAAGCCCGCGCACTGCAACGAAGACTAGCCCCCGCTCACCGCAACTAGAGAAAGCCCGTGAGCAGCAATGAAGACCCAACGCAGCCATAAATAAATAAAAATTTTAAAAAAAAACGAACAAAAGACATCCACCTTTCCATTTACTCACCTACTGCTCATTTACCTACCCAATCATCCTCTACTTGTCTATCCATCCATCTTTTCATTCACCCGCCTATCCATCCAGCCAACTGTCCATCTGTCTATGCAACCGTTTAACCACTAGCCTGTCAAATCACCTATCCATCCATCCATCCATCCATCTGTCCATCTATCCATCCAGCTACTCAATCGTCCATCCTTCCAAGCACCAACCATTCAAACACCAATCCATCAAGTCATCCTCCCACCCATCCAACCACCCACCTATCCACCCAACCGTCCATCCACCCAACCATC
Organism: Balaenoptera borealis; assembly: GCF_965194805.1. NCBI lineage: Eukaryota > Metazoa > Chordata > Mammalia > Artiodactyla > Balaenopteridae > Balaenoptera > Balaenoptera borealis. The sequence goes on from NC_138868.1 coordinate 5,373,593, forward strand.
CATCCACTCATTTGTCCACCACTGATCCCCCTGGTCATCCTGGACACTGGAGCTGGACACGAAGGCTTTGCTCCTTCACTGAAAATACTTCTACCCACTATACCCTGACCAATTATAGTCCCCACTCCTTTGGCTTATACTTTGGGACACACATTTCTCAACACTTCCCACCTTCTTAGATGGTTATTTAGACGTGGAATCTTTCATCACATGTGACATCCACCATTTTTTGAACGCTTCTTATGTGCTGGGAACCTGCTAGGACTTTTATCATTTAATTTTCACAAAGGCACCATGAGACAGATACTAGGTCCACCTCCACTTTCCAGATAAGGAAACTAAGGCTCAGAGAGGTGAAATACCTTGCCTAGGGTCACACAGCAAATGCATGGGGGAACCCAGGCCTGCAGGCCCTTTCTATGACCTTGCAGAAAACAGGAGCATTCCTGTCTCTGAGGGATGTTTGCAGTGTTTCCGGGAATGCAGTGCACTCCTGGCCTCCGGGAGGAGACGTGACCCGGGGCGCAGAGGGGCTGAAGGATGCTGAAGCGGAGCCTCCAAATGATCAATGTGAATGCTCACAACGAGCCCTTCCCACCCTAGACCACCGGCCGGCGTCCCCTCGCCTCTCAACCCTGGCCTTTCCTTAGATCCTCAGACCTGCCCAGGGCTTTGTGGAGGACGTTCCCTCTGCCTGCATGGCCACCCCGTCTTCATGCGGTCACTCCCTTCATCCCTCTGACCTTGGCTCACAGGTCACTTCCTCAGCCCCCGGTCACCGCAGGGTCCCCACGCTCCTCCTCTCGACTGCCTGTCGGGCCCTTCCCTGCCCTTGCTCCTCCACGGCCAGTCTGAGGCAGGGACTGGTTCCCAGCACCCAGGAAGGCACACAGCAGGGGCTTCACCAACATTTGCTGAAGACTGAGTCTCTGAAGTTTCCTCCAGCCTCTTGCCACCATCACCCTTTCCAGGGACTACCACCCCTGCCTCTCTCCTGAGGGCCTCCACCCACAGACCCTGCTGGATGCCGGCGCCCAGAACACTCCACGTTCACAGCTGATCCCTGCCGGGGCTGCTGGCACTTGCCCAGGGCCAAGTTAAACATTGGTGGGCAACGCCTAGAATGCCACCCCATCCCCCCTTCTCCCCCATGAAGCCTTCCTGATGCCTGGGTCTGTGCCCCCAAGCACTTGGAGGCTGTCTCTTGGCCCTTTTCTGAATTAGATGTGCCTGAGAGCAGGGCCTTCAGGGCAGACGGGGTCTGTCATGTGGCCCAGCAGCCGGCCCGGGGCTGGATCCCAGCAGACCTCGGATGTTTGCAAAAGAAATACGTGAATGGATGGCCATGAGTGGCCGAAAGAGGCCAGAGCCACCAGCTCAGGTGGCAGGTGCCTGGTGGGATCTGGTTCCCTTGGACAAAGGTTGATGCGGGGGGCAGGTGAATAAATCATGAGGGGCCTGGAGCAGGGCCGGGGCAGGACAACTGACCTCATTCGGGGAGGTGAGGAGCAGGCAGCTGCGCGGTGAGTGGGCCAGGGGCACAACAAGGGGCACAGGAGGCCACTGCGGGCTGCTTGGCCTAAGAGGTTGGCACAAGCTAGGTGGGAGGTGCTGGCAGGAGGTGGGGAGGTGCAGAGGTACCCCGGGGCTCTGGGTGGGGAGAAGGGGGGAGGTCTGGGGCAGGGCTTGGGTGGGATGGTCTTTCCAGGATCCAGGAGCCATCCTGGGAAGGGGAATGGTGGGGAGAATAGGAAGGGCAAGGATGGACAGACAGAAAGACAGACCAATGTGAGAAATAGTCTCACGCAACAGAGGGAGGGAAGTGACAAAGAGATGGGCATGAGTGGGCAGAGAGACCCACAGAGACACAGCTGGACAGATTGTCAGCAGAGGGCAGGGGGTGGAGAGGGGAGTGCAGGTGAGACGGACACAGAGAGACACCCACGGAGCAGAGCGGGCAGAGAACAACACAGAATCAGAGGTGGAAGAGGATGTGGGGAGATGCAGAGCCCGTGAACCAGAGAGGCCGGTGTGATGTGGAGGAGCCCCGGGGCGCAGTCTGTGGCCAGCGTGAGGGTGGCAGCTCAGGGGAAGGCTAGGATTTCAGGGAGGGGCTGTGTGAGGGGCCTGGGGAGCTAGGAAAGACAGGAGCCTTGGAGGACCTGGGGGCCAGCAGCCCGCGGAGCGAGGAACTGGGAGAAGAGTAGCAGGGACCCTGTGGGGACCACAACCACAGCTGCCCACTAAGCTGTCCTTCCACAGGACCCTGGAGAGCGGAGTGGGGCGGTGCCCCGCAGCCGGCAGGAGGTGCCAAGCCCTTGTCTCCATGGCCTCTCCCCAGGGCCCGGCAGATGGCAGCCTCCCCATGGGGGACCCCAGCCCCTCCGAGGGCACTCCAGGGCCTAGCCGGGCCCCTGCCAGCCCAGCAGCCACCAGACGGCGGGCACTCCTCCAGGAGCTGGAGACCCAGGTGCAGGCCGCCTACGGGCAGGTAAAGGGGGCCGGGGTATGGGGCCATCCTCAACTGGGGGACCGTGAGGGGACAGTGGGGACGCCACACCCCAACCGGGGCCCTCTGGACCAACCCAGGGCTGAGCCCAGGGAGGGGACCTCAGACGTGCACAGTGATGGAGGGGTCAGCAGTCACTCAGCTGCCCAGGAGGGAGGCTGGCATCCCTCCCCACCTCTGCCCTCACTGAGGCCTGCTTCCAGCCCACAGAGCCCAGAGTCAGCTGCCCTCGGCTCCTTGCCCAAGTACAAGGGGCCGGGGGCAGGTCCAGGCAGGTGTGCCGAGGGCAGGCTGGCTGGGTGGATGGTCTGAGGTGAGAGCAAGGGTCCGGCAGGGAGGGCCAGGGGCTTCCTGGGTCTGCTATTCTGGAGAGAGCTGACCCAGCCCTCTCTAGCAGAGAAGCCACCTGGTTTCCTCCTCGCAGGTCCGGGCCCCGCTTCTGAAGACATTAAATCTCTCCTGATTGGAAGAGATTAGGGGTAGTGGTTGGGGGGAGATGGTCCTGGAGAGGGGGTGTCTGGAAGACCCTCGGGAGTAAGCATGGGGAGGCTGTGCCTTCCAGGGGGGCCTTACGCCCCGAGTGGCCCCGCTCACCAGCAGAGATGCTCAGAGATAATCCCAGATTAGGACCCAAGCCCCTGTGCCCAGGGCTCCCCGCCTGCCCACCCGCCCCCGATCTCCCCCACAAAACCCTAGGAAAATCCCCTGCAGAGCTCCCAGACTCTCACTGGGAGCAGCTGGGGGCTGGTGGGAGCCCACAGCACCCGCTGAGGCCCAGCCCTGGGCTACCCCCGGGACTCCAGGCCTGGCATGGTTCAAGGGCCCATGGGAAACTGTGCCAAGCGGCCCCGACACCGGGGGCCTAAGGTAGGAGGGTCAAGGGGGAAAGCCAAGGCCAGGAGGCTGGCTGGACCCTGAAAGGTTCTGGGCGGGGGGACAGAGCCCTGTCTGAGGCTGAGCTGGGGTTACAGCGTAGCTGGAGGATAGAGGGGTGGGTTCCCACCACCCTAGACCAAGATTTTCCCTGGCAGCGCCCAGAGTCTGGCCCATCCTGGCCTTGGCTCCTGCAGGCCACTGGGCCTCCCCTGCCAAAGCTCGTCAGGCCCCCCAGCTGCCCACTCAACTGCCCCATCCCTGCTGCTACCCTTGCCCTCTGCTAGTCAGTCCTGGCCTGGGAGACTCAGCACATGAGCTCAGGGTCTCACTCTGCCATTGGCTTTCTGAGTGACCGTGGCCAAGTCTCTTGCCTTTTCTGGGCCTCGGTTTGCCCACCTGAACAGTGAGGCGTGGACCCTTCCAGCCTAGAGTGTTGTTGATGGTGAGGGTCCACTGTTCTGTGCTGGGTTCTAACAACGGGAGAGGCTGGTGAGGGAGTGGGGAGAGGGGTCAGTGTCCCAGCTCATGGCCGGCTCTGCTGCAGGACTGCTGGCAGTCGCCTGGCTCTCCGCCAAGGGGGTCCCGCCATGGCCTGGGCCCCAGCCCCGAGGAGCAGGGGAGCCCTGGGCCGGGTGTCCAGGGCTGCTACTCCGTGCTCAGCAGCCTGGTGGGGCCTGCCTGCGTCTTCCTGCGGCCCAGCATCGCCGCCACCCAGCTCGTATGTACGGCCACCACCTGCCTGCCGCCCGTGCCCACCTTCTCCTTGAGTGGAGGGAGAGGATTGAGTGGGGATCTCAGAGCAAAGCACACAGATCCAGGGGTGTAAGGGGCAGAGAGGAGTGGAGAAACAGACACGGGGTCAAACACGGGGGAGACCCAGGGAAACATGCCAGGAAAGAAAGAAGAGGGGGCAGAGAGCAATCCAGAGAAATGGCAGAGACAGCCACCAAGAGGATGGGCAGGGAGGGGACAGGGATCCCAGGAGAGGGACAGAGAGAACAAGAGAGACATATGCTGACACTGAGGCCCCCATGGCCAAGCCCAAGGTTCTGCCCAACCCCAGATCCATCTCTGGCTAATGGAGCTCCGGCCCTAGAGGAGGGTGGGCATGGGGGACAGGGAAGAGGGCCCAGGTGCCCAGGCCCATCACCAGGAATGGTGGGAGGAGTGGGTCGGAGCAGTGTCACTGCTGGCCCTGTGCCTGCGTGCTGTAGGGGGCCCCAAAGGACAAGAAGGAAGGGATGCAGGTGCCTGGGGGGGTCCAGGGAATTCTTAACCCCTCTGTGTCCCCTCAGGACCGGGAGCTGCGGCCAGAGGAGATTGAAGGTAAAGGGTTGGGGAAAGAACTGGAATTTCCGGAGTGCGGGGCATTGGGTGGGGGCCTGAGCAGGCTCCAGGAGGAACTAGGAGCAAGAAGGCCACAGGGGATCCGTGCGAGAATATGGGGACAAGACTGAGCTGGGAGGGGTTGAGAGAACCCCCAGCTGTCAGTTCCCTGGTCCCACTTGCCAGGTGGGTCACAGTCCCCTGTTCATTCAGCGAACACTTCCTGGCGCCCACTGTGTGCCTGGCCCAGTGCTGAGCACTGGGAAACGTGGCAAACCGGACAGATATGGCCTGTGTCCTCTGGAGACAGACGTCAATAAGTCAACTACAAGTACAAATGGTGCTAAGTGCTCTCAAGGAAGTGAACAAATGGGCCAGAGGGGACTGAACTGAGAGGGAAGACCTCCTTGAGTAGGTGACTTAAGGACCAAAGAGGAGGGGAGAGTGTTCCAGAATGTGAGCTCCATGAGGTCAAGGATTTGTTTCTCCCTCTCTTCCTTCCTTCCTTCCTTTCCTTCCTTCCTTCCTTTCCTTCCTTCCTTCCTCTTTCCTTCCTTCCTTCCTTTTTCTTTCTTCCTTTCTTTCTTTTTCTTTCTTTCTTTCTTTTTCTTTCTTCATTGCCATATTCCCAGTACCTAGAGCAGAACTTGGCACATAGCAGATGTTCCTTAAGTATTTGCAGAATGAATTAAAGGAATAGCATGTACAAAGGCCCTGAGGCAGCAAAGAGAAATGGGTGTTTAGAAAGAGGAAATGATTGGACCAAGGGGAGAAGGTCCAATCCAGGATGGGGTCCAGGGGCACGTTGGGGAAGGACTGACTCTGCCCTGCCTGGCAGAGCTGCAGGCCGCCTTCCAGGAGTTTGACCGAGACCGGGACGGCTACATCGGCTACCGGGAGCTGGGAGCCTGCATGCGGACACTGGGCTACATGCCCACGGAGATGGAGCTCATCGAGATTTCACAGCAAATCAGTATGTGCCTGAGACCTGCCCCACCCCCAGTTCTCCAGAGGCCATGCCCATGGCCAGGGCAGCTGGGCAGCCCAGGGAACAGAGGTGTCTACACAGGTTGGCCCCCAGAGCTCGGGACCTTGGTCATTCTCAAGGCAAGCTCTCTGCCGCCAGAGAATCTCACCATCCCCTAGGATGTGGGTGAGTCAAGGACCATCATGCCCACTTTTTAGATGAGGACAGAACTCTTATTATCCCCATAAGAAGGAGAAGAAAGTCAGTTCTTAGGGAAGCGTGGTTGCTTAGCAAAGGAAGTGGATGGAGCCAAGATCTGAATGCGGGCAGCCTACCCAGAACCCAGCTCTTTCTCTAAGCTTCATTCCCAATAGAGGGAAAACAGGATTAAATAAGAATAGAAAGCCAAGGAAAATCAGTGTGTAGAAATTCTCCACACTGAGTGTCTGAAAGGTTAAGCGACTTGCTTAAGGTCACAGAGTCAGATCATGGGAGCCAGGACTTGAACCCAACTGAACTCTTCAGAAAAATTAAGGAAAGCCCTCAGGAGACACAGATGACCCAGCCTGTGAGACCCAGAGGGAGGGAAAGGCCCATTAAGGGGGGCAGGGGAGAGGGACACAGGCCAGAAGGGGAGGACAGAAGGCAGAGGACACCAGGGCTGGGCAGGGGTCTCTAATGGTCCCAGGTCTCTGATGGGCGTGGCCCCCAGGTGGCGGGAAGGTGGACTTTGACGACTTTGTGGAGCTGATGGGCCCCAAGCTGCTGGCGGAGACCGCGGACATGATTGGCGTCCGGGAGCTGCGGGACGCCTTCCGGGAGGTGGGGTCACCGGGGCTGGAGGGGGCGGGGCCTGCTTGTCTGCTGTGAGTGAGGGGCTGCGCGAATGAATGATTCGGTCTGTGACCTGATGCCGCCACCAACGCCGCCACAGTTCGACACCAACGGGGATGGCTGCATCAGCTTGGGTGAACTCCGGGCGGCCCTGAAGGCCCTGCTGGGGGAGCGGCTCAGCCAGCGGGAGGTGGACGAGATCCTCCGTGACATTGACCTCAACGGGGACGGTCTGGTCGACTTTGAAGGTACCGTCTACCGCTCACCAAGCTCAGCACCGCTCGCCCTGGGAGGGTTGGAACGGAGGAAGAGCCTTAATCCGTGTGTGCCAGGCCCTGTGCTAAGCACGCCTATGTCCTCTCCCAGGTAATCATCACGAGAACCCAGGAGGAAGGAACTCTTATTATCCCCAAAAGCAGGAGAAGAAAGTCGGTTCTTAGGGAAGCGTGAGTGCTTAGCAAAAGAAGTGGATGGAGCCAAGATCTGAATGCAGGCAGCCTACCCAGAACCCAGCTCTTTCTCTATGCTTCATTCCCAAAAGAGGGAAAACAGGATTAAATAAGAATAGGAAGCCAAGGAAAATCAGTGTGTAGCAATTCTCCAAGGTGGGCCCCAAAGTGTTCCTGAGCTTCCTAGCAGCCAAAGCAAAGAGGAAAATAGGTTCAGTTACAAGATTTGGTTTTTTTCCCTGTAAGACGAAGCCCCTCTTCCTGGCCTATTCCCTACCAGATTCAGGGGACTCCCTTGCACGCCCTGCCTTGACCACACTCCCTCCCACCTCAAGGCCAGTATATTAGCCTCACTCCTGGGGAGTCCAGAGAGCAGACCAGAAAACGTTGGCTTTGTCCTGGCAGAGTTTGTGCGAATGATGTCTCGCTGAGCCTGTACAGAAGCTGGAGGCAGCAGACAGGACTTGGCACCAGAGCCACTGCCTGCCAGTGTGTTCCTGGAGCCCCTCGCCTCCAGCTGGGACCCTCATCCTCTCCTCCCTGCCCCCGCCTGTGTGCAACGCCCTTGCCTGCCCTCACCCCCACCCCCACTCGTCCACTAAGCCCCCTTGCCCGTCTCTGTTTCTCTGACAATAAAGCATCTTTGAGCAGCTTTCACCACTCACTTGTTCACCCTGCAGGTATTTGGCCCCCAAAAGTGAAGTCCCCTCGACTGTGAACTTTGGGTGGGTAGGGGCCCTCCCCGGATCCTGCACCCAGCCCAGAGCAAGTGTTGGGAAACGTCCCCGGATGAGTAAACCCAACCTGCTTCTCCCAGAGCTGGGTGCGCGGTAGCCCCTCATCCTGTGAAGGGCTCCTGCCGGATCCAGGATGATGTGAGAGGAGCACGGGCCTGAGAGCTTTTCCCAAGCTCCATCCCATTTCCTCTTAGAGGGGTGCTGCTCGGTGCTCCCTCCGAGAAAGAACTTGCTGGCCGGCTGGGAGGAGTGAGTGAGCTGACAGGCCTCTTCAGGGCACGCGTCAGCTTTAGGGCTGATGCCTCGCTCTTCCCGGGAGCCCCCAGCCACTGACCAGCCCCCAGCACAGAGGTGGTCTCTGCTCCGAGCTCCCCTCCAGGTTAGCCGAGGTGTGGTCAGGTCAGCCTCGAATCAGAAGCTATCTGCCCAATCCTGCTTCACCGTGCGTCCTCTTTTTTGCATCCCTAACTTCAGCTTAGTGTCTGCCTCCCGGGGAGACCAAATGACACATCTCCTCACTCCAACCCTGCCACGGTCTTCGTAACCCCATGTGCCATATTGAGGAACCCCAGAGGCCGGGTGTCAGTGACTTGCTAGAGGTCACGCAGCTCCACTGCCATCTGTCCCCTCCAGACCATGCAGCGCGTGCTGCCAGATTTTTCTTTCTGAAATGCCATTTGCGTGTTGTCACACTCTATACAGAAATTGGCCACGATCCCTCATTGCCCCCAGGCTGATCTGGCCCCTTTGCCTGGCACCAGAAGGCTCCTGGAGGATGAGGAACTGGCATACAGTCACACAGGTTAGGATGAAGCAGAGGTGGGACTTCACCCAGGCCTGGGGACTCTAAAATCACAGTGCCAACAAGAAAGGGCACCTCCAGGTCAGAGTAGACCCAGGACAGGCCTCAGCCTCCTCAAGCACTGCCTGACCAGACGCCGTTCCCACCTGCTGGGAGGGATGATGGGCTTGACGTCCAGGTCAAGAAGGGGGAGGAGCTTTCCGTGCCCGTGCCTGGTCCTCACCATTGCTGCTGCCAACAAGATGGCCTTGAGACAGAGCAGGCGGGCAACCACCAGCACTCTGCTCAGCCTGGAGCTTGGACCCCGAGGTGCCAGGGCTGGCTGCCGCAGCCTCAGCACCACTCGCCTGGCAGATCACAATTAATGCTTAATCCTCAGTTGGGTGATCTCTCCTGCCAGTCTGGCAGGCTTGGGGCTGAGGAGGAGTTGCCCCAGCCCCGCAGCTTGTCTGGGAGCCATGGCCCACACTCCCTCCCACCACCCTCCACTGGCTGGCACAGATGGCATTGCTGCCTGAGAGGTCTGTCCCCTCTGCAGGGGCTGGGGAGAGTGATGGACAGGTGCCAGGGAAAGACCAGAGCCGGCTCAAGGTCACCCTCCCACTGGCCCCAGCTTGTCAGGCCCTGTGCCTGGAGCAAGGGAGGGGGGAAGGTTGGGGGGATGGCCGGGGGGGTGGCCTAAATTGGCTGCCGTGTGTCTGTTGGCATCAGAAGTGCCCACAGCTCCCCCAAATCTCACACGTGCCCTCCCACCCCAAAAAGGCTGTTAGCTCAGAAGTTCCAAACAGACACAGCTGGAGCAGGCACCAGAGCTGGGAGGAACAGGAAGCAGGCAGCGACTGTGCAAGGCAAGAGCCCCTTCCCCGCCTAAAGGGGGCACCTGCCACCCAACTCCACTGACTGTTGCCAGCTGGAGCAGGCCAGAGCTACGGGATCTTCTGGTTTTCCAAGAGAAGCTGTCAATTGAGATTTTAACCTTATGTACACTTTAAATAGTTGGAGTATAATATATATTCAGTAACGTGTACGAATGTACAGCTCAGTGGATTTTTACATGTGTATGCACCCGGGTAACCATCACCCAGATAAAGATATTACATCCGGGGCTTCCCTGGTGGCGCAGTGGTTGAGAATCTGCCTGCCAATGCAGGGGACACGGGTTCGAGCCCTGGTCTGGGAAGATCCCACATGCCATGGAGCAACTAGGCCCGTGAGCCATAACTACTGAGCCTGCGCGTCTGGAGCCTGTGCTCCGCAGCAAGAGAGGCCGCGATAGTGAGAGGCCCGCGCACAGCGATGAAGAGTGGCCCCCGCTTGCCACAACTAGAGAAAGCCCTCGCACAGAAATGAAGACCCAACGCAACCAAAAATAAATAATAAATAAATAAATAAATAAGTATATATATTAAAAAAATACAATTTAAAAAAAAATAGAAAAACTCAGCTCGACGGCCATACAAAAATAGGCCACTGTCTAGATTTGAAAAAAAAAAAAAAAAAGATATTACATCCACTTATTTTATTTTAGAGTAGTTCTAGGTTTACAGAAGTATTTTGAAGATTGGACAGGGAGCTCTAAATACCCCACACCGAGCTTCTCCTATGTGTTAGTCAAGGTTCTCCAGAGAAACAGAACCAATAGGAGGGGTGTGTGTGTGCGTGTGTGTGTGTGTGTGTGTGGGTGTGTGTGTGAAGATATTTATTGTAAGGAATTGGCTTGGGTAATTACGGGCACAGAGCAGTCCCCAGATCTGCGTTCAGCAAGCTGGTGACACAGGAGACCTAGTGATACAGTTCCAGCCCAAGCCCGAAGGCCCAAGAATCAGAAAAGTCAAGGTTGTAAGTTCCAGTCTGAGAGCAGAAGAAGACTGATGACCCCGCTCAAAGGTCAGACAGGAAAAATTCCCTCTCACTCAGCCTTTTTTTTTTCCATTCAGATCTTCAACTCACATTGGGAAGAGCCGTCTGCTTTACTTAGTTCACAGATCCAATGGATGTTACTCTCATCCAGATACACCCTCACAGACACACCCAGAATAATGTCTGACCGAAGGTCTGGGCACCGCATGACTCAGTCAGGTTGACACACAAAATTAACCACGACACTCTATTAACATCTTACGTCAGAATGGTACCTTTGTCACTGCTGATGAACTAATACTGGCACATTAACTGAAGTCCACATTTTATGCAGATTTTGTCACTTTTTCCCTTGTTCTGTTCCAGAGTGCCATCCAGGACACCATGTTACATTAGGCATCACGTCTCCTTAGGCTTCTCTTGGTCATGATGGTTTTACAGAATTTCCTTGTTTTGTAAAATTATCTTCACCGTTTTAAAAAAATTTTTATGTGTTTGTTTATTTGTTTATTTATTTATGGCTGCGTTAGGTCTTCGTTACTGCGCACGGGCTTTTTCTACTTGCGGCGAGTGGGGGCTACTCTTCGATGCGGTGCGCAGGCTTCTAATTGCCGTGGCTTCTCTCGTTGCAGAGCATGGGCTCTAGGTGCGCGGGTTTCAGTAGTTGTGGCACGCGGGCTCGGTAGTTGTGGTTCGCAGGCTCTAGAGAGTAGGCTCAGTAGTTGTGGCACACGGGCTTAGTTGCTCTGCGGCATGTGGGATCTTCCTGGACCAGGGCTCAAACTTGTGTCCCCTACACTGGCAGGCGGATTCTTAACCACTGCGCCACCAGGGATGTCCCTCTTGACAGTTTTGAGGGGGACCAGTCAGGCATTTTATAGAATGTCCCTAAATTGGGATTTTTCTGATGTTTTTCTCACGATTAGAATGGGGTTCTCATCCCAACATATGAAGGGTGCATGCTATCAACATGACATCACTGATGATGTTGACCTTGATCACCTGGCTTAAGGTAGTGTTTGTCAGGTTTCTGTACTGTAAGATGACTATTTTTCTTTCTCCTGTTACATACTATACTCTGGAAGGAAGTCACTATACACAGCCCGCGCTTAAGGGGGGGTGGAGCATTATAATTCACCTCATTAAGGGCTGAGTTTCTACATAAATTACTTGAAATTCTTCTGTCCAGGAAGTTTGTCTCTTCTCCATTTATTTATTTGCACAATCATTTTTACATCAATATGGACTCATAGATATTTATTTTATACAAGTTATAATCCAGTACTATTTTTTTTATTTTCTTGCTCAAATTGCTCTACCTTTGGCCATTGGGAGCTCTTTCAGTTGGCTCCTGTGTCCCTCTGACATACCGTCATTATAGTGGGGGTTTTTGTTTCATTTTAGCATTTTCTTACTTTCTGGCACTACTAGATGCTCCAGAATCATCTTGTATATTTCCTGCCCCAGTCCTAGAATCTGCCATTTCTCCAAGGAACCTGCTTCATTTTATTGGAGAATGGTATTCAAAACCAAGATCTGGGTGCAAGCTTGCTTCTAGACCCTCTCAGCTGATAGAGTGATGAGATATGTATGTACACTAACCTGTGAACATAGAAATTTTAAAATATTTCTGTATGTAAACAACTGTATTTATATCAAGCTAAACATGAGTTCCTATTGATACCTCCAACTCCAATCCATTACCACATGGCTCATTCTAGCCTCCTCCTCCTCCTACTCACTTACCTGTAACTTCTCATTCCAACAGTGAGAAATCACCCATTCTACACTGACATAATTTTTGATTCCAGTGTACATGTGTAGTGGTTTCCGAATTGTTAACCCATACTCCCATGGGAAACCACGTCATCAGCTAGGGTCCAGTGCCTATGTGCAGTGCTTTTTGCCTTTTTCTTACAGACACCACTCATTTTCAGACTAGCACCTTATTCCCCCACTCCCTTCACTGAAGCTGTTTCATACATTTGTGATACAGTTTGATTCTTTTGTCATATTCTGCATCCCATCTTGGGATCCCCTGACCTCCTAAATGATTTTTTAAATCATTAAAAAATGTTCGTGATTGAAGCTCACTCTTTGACAAATGCTTAACGTCTTGTACTTACCATAACAGTATAATACAGAACCGTTTTACTGCCCTAAAAAAATCCCCTATGCTTCACCTATCCAATTTTACCCCTCACCAGCCCCCGGCAACCAGTACTTTGTTTACCTTCTGTATAAGTTTTCCTTTTCCAGGATGTCGTACCATTGGAATCATACAGTATGTGGCTTTTTCAGATTGGCTTCTTTCACTTAGCAATATGCCTGTGTCTTTTCATGGCTAAATATTTCCTTTTATTGCTGAATAATAGTGCATTGTATGGAAACATCACAGTTTATTTGTCCATTCACCTATTGAATGCCACCTCCTCTGGGAAAATTTCTGTGATGTCACAAGGAAGGCCCCTTCCTCTAAATTCCAATGCGCCCTGTCCCAGTCTCCACATTGTCTTACTCTCTTGTGTGGCTTTGCTTCCCTGCCTGCCTCTCCTTGAGACTAGGAGCTCCTTGAGGACAGAAGCCACGGCCAGTTCATTTCCATATCAGTGTCCAGCACAAGGCCTGAGATGGAGGATGGAGTCAGAAAATGTTTGTTGGGTGAATGAATAAATAAATGTCCTGGGGATGAGGAAAATCTACCGACCTGGGGGCATGATAGATACACAAGGCCAGAGAGGTTTTGAGAAGTAGCCTGGGAAAAAGGATTAGTGTTTGGAGGACAGTCTAAGGTCTAGAGTTGTGAGGAATGAGATTTGAGGTGAGGGGTCTGGGTGGAGAAATGGATAGGAAAGAGGAGAATGAAACAGTAAGCATTTTATGAATATTCACTTAATCCACATAACAACCCTAAGAGATAGTTATTATTAGCGTCCCCATTTTACAGACGGGGAAGCTGAGGCCTATTGAGGTAACTTGCCCAAGGGCAAATCGCTAGCTGAGGTGGTGTGACATTCGAACAGTCAGTCTGACTCCAGATGGTGCTGTAGTCCATGAGCCAGGACGGCGCATGGTACAGGGCCCGGCATGCAGTTAAGTATTCAAGGTTAGCTGTTCCTGCTATTGTCATTATGAGGCACCGGCGTGAGGCCTTGGGGGGTGGGGGGTGGGGGGTGGGGTGCAGGTTGAGGAGTCTTTGAGGTCGCCCTTGGACCTCACACCAGCCTAGACCCGAGGTCCAGGCAATTGGGAGGAAAAGGCGCATCAACGGCGTTGGTGACGGACCCGTTGCCATGGGAACAAACGGAGGCCTCATGAGGGCGCATGCGCCGATCGAGGACAGGTTGCTGAACCGGTGAAAGGTGACGTAAAAGCGCACGGGGTGGGGCGCAGGGTTGGGAACGTCAAAGCCCTGCGTCCTCCGGCACCCAGAGCTGAGGGAAGGCGCGCGCGCGCGGCGGCGACGGCGGCGGCGCCGGCGACAGCAGCCCAGCTGGACCGGGACCGGGCAGCGGGAAGCTGACGTACGAAGCAACGTGAGTGAGGCGCGAGGGCGGCACCCGAGCCCGGGAAGCCCGGCTCGGCGCAAACCGCGGCGTACCAGACCCAGGTCCAGGCTTCCGAGGCCCCGCCTCTCGGGCTTTGGGACTAATCGGATTGAGAGCGCGCCGGCCCGGGCCGCGAACTCGCCAATTGCGGAGGGCGTCGGCCACCGCCCAATCCGAAGCAGACAGGTGCGAGGTCCGGAAGGCGGACACCAATCAGCAGCGGTTGCGGCCTGTTGGGGCCGGTCTCGGCCAATGAGAAGGCCCGAGTGACATCTCCGCACGCCAATCGGGAGTGAAGGAGCGTTCGTGCCCGCCCGCCCTTCCGGCCTGAGCTCTATTTACCAGGGGCGTGCTGCCGGCTTGCCAATCAGAGGGCGGCTGAGCGGCCAGGCAGCCAACCGGGGAGGAGCGGCCGGCCGGCGTCTGCCGCACCCAGGAGTTGGGGATGTCCTACAAACCCATCGCCCCCGCCCCCAGCAGCACCCCCGGCTCCAGCACCCCTGGGCCCGGCACCCCGGTCCCTACAGGTGAGGATCCAGCTCCACCCCTGCTTGCCTGCCCGGGCGGTCGAGGTCTCGAAGAGAAGACGGCCTGAGTTCTGCAATACTGGGCCTGCCGCCTACCCTCGCTGAGCCTCAGTTCGCTGGCCTGTGAAGTGGGCGTGGTCACGTAAGGGCTTGTTGGTGAAGCGCAGGGGGAGGGGTTTGTCCTGAAGTTTAGCAGCCTGGAATGAAGCCCTTTGGAGGGAATCGGGCGAATCTGGTCCAGGGCTTGGAACGTCGGGGCGAGGCGTCCCTGCCCCGCGCTGACCTCTTACTGGCGCATGTTGCAGCCGGAAGTGTCCCATCGCCGTCGGGCTCGGTGCCAGGAGCCGCTGCCCCTTTCAGACCACTGTTTAACGACTTTGGACCGCCCTCCATGGGCTATGTGCAGGTGAGTGGAGCCGAGGGATTGCCTATGGATGGGGACTGGGAGCCCCTTCTTGGCCTGAGCTCACTGCCCTGTTCTCTTGACATAGGCAATGAAACCACCTGGCGCCCAGGGCTCCCAGAGCACTTACACCGACCTGCTGTCGGTCATAGAGGAGATGGGCAAAGAGATCCGGCCCACCTATGCTGGTAGCAAGAGCGCCATGGAGCGCCTGAAGAGAGGTAAGTGAGGCCAGGCCCACCACCCCTGCCCGGAGACAAACACTGGACAATCCTTCTCTAGGTAGGGAAGGAAAGACATCTGGAGGCCACCTGAGCCAAGCCTAGACTAGGGCCAGGATCACTATCCAGAGAGGCGGGGTTTTTTGGTTTGTTTTTTGTGTTTTCTTGGCCACACCATGCAGCATGCGGGATCTCTTAGTTCCCCGACCAGAGATCGAACCCATGCCCCCTGCATTCGGAGCGTGGAGTCTTAACCACTGGACCACCAGGGAAGTCCCCCAGAGAGGCGTTTTAAATTGAATTGACATTGAGTTAATTTCCAGGGAAGGACCAGGGAGTTTGTATTTCAACAGGGCAAATTTGAGGATTAACCTCTAAACCTCTAATCTCATCCAGCCCCTCATTAGATTGTAGTTCCTTTTACTGAAAGGAAAGGGGGTGGAGAGGGAGGGTGTTTTCCACTGGCGGGGGAGCTTGGGACTGTGGAGGGTCGCTGAGATCCTGTATGTTCCTTCCGCATCCACACCCCAGGCATCATCCACGCCCGGGCGCTAGTCAGAGAGTGCCTGGCAGAGACAGAGCGGAGCGCCCGCACGTGACAGGACTCGGCTCCGCCTCAGCACCTGGACCTTTCCTGGCCACTGCAGAGCACCTGCTTCTCCCTGGCCTTCACCCCGAGTTGCACTTCCCATCCTGGGCTTCCTGTCCTGTGTCCTTTGGTGGCTGCCCTCCAGGAACCAGTGGGCGGCTCTCACTCCAGTCGGCAGCACTAACTGGAAACCCCCTAAAGAGTTAGCAGCGAGGTCACTGTGAATCCCATCCATGACCTGCCAACAGTGTTGATCCGACTGGAACTTTCTCCTTTCTGTGGCCCCCACCACTCAGCACTTACCCAGGACTTCTCACCACTTTTCCCAGACCCCTTCTCCCCAGCAGGGCCTCAGAAGGCCTGTCGCCTCCCTGCCCTGTCTCCTGGGCCATGGCGACTCTTTTCTCAGTGTGTCTTTTGCTAAATATGCCCTTTTTGTATAAATAAAAGATAATTTGGAGTTGTTCTCTCAGCTCGTAGTTTTTCTGAGTCTGGTGCTTTTGCTAAGCCTGGATGGGCAGAAGGTGGGGTGCAGTGGGTGGGAGAGAGGCCCACGGAGCCTGGCTTTGCCTTGCCTCCACTGTCCATTGACCTTGGGTGGAACCCTGCCTTTCTCTGGCCCTCAGCCTTCCAGCTGTAAGTAGTGGAAAGGGTTGAGCTCCAGTAGCTGAGCACCCTGCCCTCCTTCACGTGATGCCACCAGGGGGCAGCGCAGGGCCTTGGCTGCCTCCACAGCTGGAGGGCACTGTCTCCAGCCTGAGCCTAGAGGGTTCTTTCTCTGGACTAGCAGTGCCTCGCTGGTGGAAATGCCAGTTCACTTAAGCCACACCCTCACATGCCTTAATGCCCTAACGTCCTAAGCTCGGAATCAGCCCTGGAGGCTCTGAATACACCCCATCTCTGAGTCCTCAGAGAGGAAAGAAAGGGAGCATTGCTGCTTCCCTCCCCACGGGACCTGAAAAACAGTCAAGGAGAGAGAACTGGTTTCCAACATGGGTGAGACCCAGCTCGGTGCTGCCATACGCTGTCCCAGTGCCTTGTAGCTGACGGGGTGCGGTCCCACGAGCCCAGCCCTAGGCTGTCTCAGCCTTCGCGCAGGATCTGGTGGCCATTGACCAGACTTGTGGACCCAGAAGATATAGGTGGGAAAAGCCATGGGGCCCCATTCAGGGACTAGCGCAAAGATTTGGAGTGACTGCAGGCCTCTGCCTGTGTGTGTGGCTGAGTGACCCTAGAGGTCTGGGGCACTGGAACCCCACCAGCTAGGTAGAGGCAAGTCAGAGACCAGCTTCTGGCTGCACTTTGGACGGCTAGGCATTTACCCCACCCTGGGCCCCAGGATCCAAGGGCCTGGAAAGTTGGGGATGGGACTCTGTCATATTTCCATAGCACACAGGAGGGCTGGGCCAGGGTGGAGGTGGGAACCCAGAGTGCTTTGGGGATCCCAAAGAATACAGCGGGACTAAGAAGCGCCAGCCTTTGGAGAAGGGATTCTTCTTCCCCCGCCGCCTAGGGGAAGGAAGAATGGGGCCGCCCTCCTCCGCCGCGGGCGGGGCTGCCCGGACCCGGCCCGGGTGGGGGGAGGGCCGCCGGGCCCAGGAAGGGGGCGGGGCGGCCGCAGTGACGCGGCGGGCGACGGAGAGGGACAGCAGGGGCACCGGCGGGCAGACCTGGAGGAAGGTCGGGGCCATGGGCCCGCGCTTCGCCTCCAGAGGGTCCGGCCACCGCTGGAATCCGAGGCCGCGGCTCGGGGCGCTGGGGGCTCTGACCCGCCGCCCGTCCGCCCCCGCCCGTACCGGGGGAGGGGCGCCCGCCCTAAACTAGAGGTGAGCCGGGACGTTGGCGGGCGGGCCAAGAGCACGGCGGGGGACGGGGACGCCGGGGAGCAGAGGGAAGTGGAGACAACGGGGGCCTCTCGCCTGCTCAGTGGGTGCGAGGTGTGGGTAGGGGCTGCAGCGAAACCGGGGCGCAGGTGGACGGAGGGGGGGTCTCTCAGCGCGGCGGCCCGTGGGATACTTCTGCCTCAGCCCGAAGAGGGGTCAACCCTCGGGAAGGATGATGGGGCGGCTGCGTAGACAAGTGCCGGGGGTCCAGAAGGGATGCTGGGAAGGCGAGAGTTGGGGACTGGGCTGCCGGCCAGGGTGGGGAAGGCAGGTCTAGGGGGCGGAGGTGTTAGTTATCTGGTCTTTGAAGGTAGGTTCGGGGTGGGGGGGAACACTGACAGAGATGCTGAGAGGAGGGGTGCACGGGGCTGCTCCGCGTAGAGACACCCCGAGGGACAAGGTTCTAAGTGGACGTCCAAGAGTGGGGGACACGGGACCGACTCGGGGAAAGGGATGCAGGGGGCGGGCCCCGAGGGGCCGGTTGTGGAAGGCGGGCCCGGAAGGAGGGGCCCGGGGGTTCCTGGGGGCGGGTCCCCGAGGGATGCCGTTCCGAGGGGCTTGGACGCGGACGCGGCCGAAGAGGCAAGGCTAGCCCGCCAGCCCGCCGGCCTGAGCCCGCGGCTCCGGGGGGCCAGCGTCAGCGCGCGGTTGCCGTGGCGATGGGCGGGAGGGGGGCGGGGGCTGCGCGGAAAAGAGGTCAGCGCTCAGCCTCGCCGAGGCTCCCGGCCCCCCGCGGCGCTGGCTGCAGAGCTGGGCTCGCCTCTGCCTCCCCTGCGGCGAGCCCGGGCATGGGGTCGCCGGGTCCGAGCCCCTCGGCCCTCGCGCAGGGCTCGGGGCCGCGCGCCGCCGCCCCGCACTGACGGCCGCGCGGTGTCCTGCGCCAGCGGGAGCGGAGGCCGCGCACCGCCGGCCGAGCGCCTTCAGGATGCTCATCAAGGAGTACCACATTGTGCTGCCCATGAGCCTGGACGAGTACCAGGTGGCCCAGCTCTACATGATCCAGGTGAGGGCGGTGGGAAGTAGGCGACCAGGGCGCGGGGTGGGGGGAGGTATTCTTCATGTTGGGTATCCGGAGGAGCGCGCAGGCCGCACCTGGGACCAGGGGCCGGGCCCAGCTCAATCCCCCTCCAGTCCCGCTCTGGGGCTTGGAAGGGCTCAGGCCAGAGGAGGAGAGAGAGCTTCCCCGGTCGGATGTGGGGGAGGGGTGATGGTGGTTAAAGTCTGCGGGAAGAGTGGTAGAAGGGCCTAGCGGTGCCTCCCCACCCCAAGTGCCCAGCCCCTCCTATGCGCTCAGCCCCCATCTGACCTCCTTTAATCCTACTTAGAATGTGTAATCCTTTGCGGGTAAGCAAAGGAGCGCATGAGGATGCAAAAGAGCGGGAGGCAGAAAGCGAGGAGCGGTCCCAGGGGGTAGGGAAAGACTGGGAGGGGTTCCCGGAGGGTGAAGGACCTTGGCAGCCCCAGGCGGTCAGGGAGATGGGCTGAGGACCAGGCCCCAAACCTGTCATAGAGAGGAGCAGGCAGGGACCCCAGATGCTGAGGTCTGGGCTAAGAGGAAGGGGGTAGAGGTCTGGTCCTGGATGTCGGGAAGAATGAGCCAGAGCAGGCTCTCAGGGAGGGGAGAGGGTTGGTGCCCGTTCCAGATGTGCTCCCCAGAAATGTGGGACCGGAGTCTGAGCAGGCAAGGGGGCTGGGATCTGGCCTCAGAGGGTTAAGTGGGCCAAGTTCAAACTCCAGAGCTATGTAAGGACGGGATCTGAGTGCTCTCCAACTATGAGGGGTGTGGCAGGAGCTGGTGTTGGGGTCCTAGAAAGGTGGGGGCGCCTTTTACTCCCCTTGATTCTTCCAGCCCACCCACCCTGGCCCCTTGCCGGCAGCACAAGCAGCATGCGCCCACCTCAGGAGCTTACACTGGCTTTCCCTCTGCCTCGAATAGTGCCCCCACCTCACACCCGCTCAGCACCCTCCCTTCCCCCAGGTCATCTTCAGATCAAGGTCATGTTATCTTCTCAATGAGGCCTTCCCTGACCATCCTATCAAAATTGCAACCCCCAGCCCTATCCCCCTTACCCTATTCTGTGCTTTCTTTTTACCACAGCACTTAGCACCTTCTAATTTGCTTTTTTCTGTTTTCTGTCTGTTATCTGTCTCCCTCCACTGGAACGTAAGTTGCACAGGGGCAGGCAGGGGTCTTTGTTCTGTACGTCAGCAGATCCCAATTAATATAAGCCCAAACAATGCCTGGAATAGAGCAGACGACAAATACTTGAATGACTGGATGAGTCCTGGCTTGCAGAACCCCACAGGGGACTGGACAGCGGCTGTAATCCTGACCCCAGGAGCTACAGGGGACCAGGGTCGGGTTTCAGAGAGTTAGAACGGCTGGGACGAGGGCCTCAGAGCTGCGCAGGGGACCAGGCCTAGCTGGGGATCCCATCCCAGGAGCTGATCCGGGGCTGAGCTGCCCGTTCTACTCTTGCCCTGGGCTGCAGAAAAAGAGCCGAGAAGAGTCAAGTGGTGAGGGCAGTGGCGTGGAGATCCTGGCCAACCGGCCCTACACGGATGGGCCCGGTGGCAGTGGGCAGTACACACACAAGGTGTACCACGTGGGCTCCCACATCCCAGGCTGGTTCCGGGCACTGCTGCCCAAGGCCGCCCTGCAGGTGGAGGAGGAGTCTTGGAATGCCTATCCCTACACCCGCACCCGGTGAGTGGGTGGGGCAGGTCTGGGGCCAGGAGGGGAAAAGCCCTGGTGGGCACAGCCGTGACCCTCACCCCCACCCTCTGCCCAGGTACACCTGCCCCTTTGTGGAGAAATTCTCCATTGAAATAGAGACCTATTACCTGCCTGATGGGGGGCAGCAGCCGAATGTCTTCAACCTGAGTGGGGCTGAGCGGAGACAGCGCATCCTGGGTGAGGCCTGGAGCCAGCGGGGGGACCGTGGAGCCCCTCTCAGGACACCTGCCACCTCCACAGGCGGCCTCTGACAAGTCCCAGGCTCTCTCCCGGTCTAGGCTTCCTGTGCATGGAAAGCTGCCCTCCCAGGCCCGAGGTGGGGGAGGAGTGGCCGGGGCCGGAGGGGGCTGGTGTTGCTCAGTGCTGCCGGAACCCCCCCAGATACCATCGACATCGTGCGGGACGCAGTGGCCCCAGGCGAGTACAAAGCGGAAGAGGACCCCCGGCTGTACCGCTCGGCCAAGACAGGCCGAGGACCGCTGGCTGACGACTGGGCACGCACAGCAGCCCAGACGGGGCCCCTCATGTGCGCCTATAAGCTGTGCAAGGTTGAGTTCCGCTACTGGGGCATGCAGGCCAAGATTGAGCAGTTCATCCACGATGTCGGTGAGCGCCCAGCCTCGGGAGGTTCTATTTACTCAGCGTGCACCAGGCCGCGCGTTTGAGCCAGGGATGCTCCCAGTCTGCTGGGGACACAGAAACATAAAGCCGTCATTTCCATTTGATGTGGTGGGCACTGAGGCAGAGGGGAGCAGCACAGCCTAGCTGGGGGTTGGGGGAGCCTAGCCTTGAGGTCCGGGTGAGAGTCAGGAGGGCAAGAAGCTGACAATGTGATCTCTGAGGTCCGTGCCGGTTCTGACATTCAGAGATGCTGCTTCTCATCCATTAAAATTCTAAGACTCTCCAGTGTTCTGTGGGTCAAGCGAGACTTAGAGACTCTCAGGAGGGTCACCAGCTCTAACCTGCAACACGCTAAGGAGTGCAGGCCAAAGCTGCGACTCTGTCGTCCTCTCCGAGTCCCATCCTTTGGCCCTGGTATCCAGGAAGCCCTGTTTCATGCCCCCCCTAAAACTAACCCCACAGTTCCTGTGGCTCAGCCCTGCCCCACCTCCCAGGTCTGAGGGTCGACTACCTGCAGGTAGAAGGATGGGGGTGTCCAGGGACCTGGGTTCCATTCCACCACAGACCCTCATGGAACCTCTCCTCCAGGGAGCTACTTCCCATCTTTGCGCCTTAATTTTCCCTTCTGTAAATGAGGAAGAGGTTGGGCCAGATAGTAAAAAGCTAATATTGATCACCACATGCCCAATTCTCTGCTAATCACTTCCCATGCAAGATCTCCTTTAACACCCCCAACACCCCTCAAGGTAAGGACAATTATTATTCCCATTTTACAGATGAGGAAATTTAGCTCAGAGAGTAATACAGGCACCTTATCTTAAATTTGGAAAAATGCCAAAAAGCACAAATTAAAAAAATGAAACTCACCCACATATAACCACTATTAAGATTCTGATGTATTTCCTTCCAGAAGTTTATAACAATAATTCAATCATTATGACTTTATTTCCTAGATATTGAAGTCTCTAACTTTATTCCTCTGCTTAGGATGAGACTATCCCAGAATGGGTATCATGTTTTGCTTCATTAAGTGCCAACACTTCCATTAACTCTTAACACCTTCATTAACCATCAACAATTTCATTAACTATCAACGCCTTAATTGTTAACTCCTCTGAAGGAGTCAGCAGGAAGCCAGCTGAAAGAAGCAAAAACAAACATTGCTCCCAGCTTCCCAGGGTGTCGGGGTGGGCTCAGCGCTCAGAGTTGGGGTGTCCAGAGGGACAAAAGAGGCAGTGGGCAGGGAGGGAGGTGGGGCAGGAAGACAAATGCACCAGTTTCCACTCCCATCTCCCGGACCGTGCCCACCGTGCCCTACTTTGTGGCCCTGAGTGGGTGGTGTGCCCAGGGGAGCCATTACCTGAACTCATGGGCTGGGCATGTGGCTGCAGTGGCAGGGGAACTCGGGGCTGGGGCGTGTGGGTGGGGAGGGCATGGCTTTGATGCCTGGGCGCCTACAGGTCTGCGTCGGGTGATGCTGCGGGCCCACCGCCAGGCCTGGTGCTGGCAGGACGAGTGGACAGAGCTGAGCATGGCTGACATCCGGGCACTGGAGGAAGAGACCGCCCGCATGCTGGCACAGCGCATGGCCAAGTGCAACTCAGGCAGTGAGGGGCCCGAGGCCCAGCCCCCCGGGAAGCCTAGCACTGAGGCCCGGGCTGGGGCCAGCCGTGCTGGCACCCCCGACGGGCCCGAGAACCCCCCAGTCCCCGATGCCTCGCCCGATGCCAGCTTCGGCAAGCAGTGGTCCTCGTCCTCCCGTTCCTCCTACTCGTCGCAGCACGGAGGTGAGGCTGAGGTGCGGGGACAGGAGGGGGCGGCCCTCAGGCTGGACTCCCAGGCTGAGGCCGATGTGGCCCTGCAGGGGGCGTGTCTCCCCAGACTTTGTCCGAGTGGCGCATGCAGAACATCGCCCGAGACTCTGAGAACAGCTCTGAGGAGGAGTTCTTTGATGCCCACGGTCAGCACCCCAGACCTGTTGGGGGAGGGGGGGGTCCCTGAGCAGCGCCCGCCAGCCCATGACGCAGCCCCTGGTCCCTTCAGAAGGTTTCTCGGACAGTGACGAGGTTTTCCCCAAGGAAATGACCAAGTGGAACTCCAATGACTTCATCGACGCCTTTGCCTGCCCCATGGAGGCAGAAGGGGCGCCAGGTAAAGATCCCGCACCCAGCTGCCAGCCAGCAGCACTCCGTTTGCGGTGGGGACTTGGAGAACAACTCGTTCCTAAGTTTAATGGGGTCCTAAGAGGAATGTCAGTCCAGAAAGGGTGCTCATTACATACACAGATGAATAACGAGCAGATAATGGGTGGATGGATGGATGTGTGGCGTGTATTCAGGGTTTAGACACAGCACAAAGAATGGAGGAATTCATTTGGAGTCCAGGAAGGCTTCATGTGGGAGGTGCTGTCTAAGCTGGATTTTGAAGGATTGGACGAGCTCTGTCCAAAAGAACTTTCCGAGATGATGGAAATGTTCTAGCCAGTAGCCACATGTGGCTAGCAAGTACGTGAAATGTGGCGAGTGGGACTGAGGAACTGAATTTTGTATTTTAATTCATTTCAGTTTAAATAGGCACATGTGACTAGTGGCTACCATATTGGACAGGGCAGGATTAGAAGGAATTTTCCAGGCAAACAGGCCTTGTGCGGAGAAGCATGCCTGTCAGCAGCAGGGCTGGCCACGTGCAAAGACCAGAAACGTGAAATGACCTGGGAGAGTCGGGTGAGAGGAGAAAGTCAAAGATGGGGGGGGCGGGGCGGGTGCTCAGGCAGACAGCAGAGCAGGGGTACCAGAAGTACCAGATGGGGGGATCCCCACAGACCCCTCAGTCTCCTTCACTGGCTTTCCCCATCCTGCAGACCCTGGAACCGAGTCCACCAAAGATATCGGGGACGGGGCCCGAGCACCCAGGGACCCAGAAGTGAGTATGGTCGGCCACCCCGCGTCTCAGTTCTGCCCACCCACCGGCCAGGCCACTGCTCTGACATCCCTGGCACCCCCCCCTGTGCCCCGCAGGGCCTGGATGGAGCAGGGGAACTGGGGGCGGAGACATGCGCAGTCCACGCCCTCTTCCTCATCCTGCACAGCGGCAACATCCTAGACTCAGGCCCTGGAGACACCAACTCCAAGCAGGCGGATGTGCAGACGCTGAGCCTGGCCTTCGAGGCCATCACCCGCGTCCACTTCCCCGAGGCCCTGGGCCACGTGGCGCTGCGCCTGGTGCCCTGCCCACCCATCTGCGCCGCTGCCTATGCCCTTGTTTCCAAGTACTGGTCAGGGGTGGGAGGGTGGGGGACACACAGGGTCCCCAAGGTGTGGACAGCCACTTGGGGGCTCCTGGGACCAGAGAGGCCCCATGGGGGGAGGGGGAGGAGGCCAGGAAGCCAAACACCTGGGCTAGTCACCTACCCAGCTGGACTTCAGTTTCTAGTCAATGGCTCCATCACAAGGCCTCTGGGATACTGATGGTCCCCACAAAGGCCCTCCAGTGCTAGGACTTGCCAACAGGTCAAGGGGACTTAGAGGGGGCAGTGGAGGGCCTGGAGGCCCCCCACCCATCCATTACACCCCCTCCTCCTACAGCCTGAGCCCCTACAGCCATGACGGTGACAGCCTGTCCCGCTCCCAGGACCACATCCCACTGGCTGCCCTGCCGCTGCTGGCCACCTCATCCTCCCGATACCAGGGCGCTGTGGCCACGGTCATTGCCCGCACTAACCAGGCCTACGCCGCCTTCCTGCGCTCGTCTGAGGGTGTCGGCTTCTGCGGGCAGGTCAGGAGTTAGGGATGTCCCCGGGGAACTTGCCGCCGGAGCCCCCCATCCTCCTGCCTCTGCTGCAGCCCCTCCTGATGGCGCTGCCCTCCCACCCAGGTGGTGCTCATTGGGGACGGCGTCGGTGGAATCCTGGGCTTCGACGCCCTCTGCCACAGTGCCAGCGCGGGCTCTGGGAGCCGAAGCAGCAGCCGCCGAGGAAGCGTGGTCAGTGTGGCTGGACCCGCCTCCCCAGGAGGCACGTGTCTCCCCGGCTCTCGTTCTCTGCCCCTGGAATATGCCCTCTCTCCGGCCTGCCCCCTGCTGCCTCATTCCACCTCCTCTGGGGCTCTACTCTTTGTTTAAGTCCCTGCCCAACCCCCAAGCCTCTTTCCTCACTTCCAAATAAGTAGAAATCGACTGTCTCCAATCCTAAGGCTGTTTCTGTCCCCTATTCCGTCTAGAACAATGAGCTGCTCTCCCCGGAGGTTGGCCCAGTGCGGGATCCCCTGGCAGATGGGGTGGAGGGACTGGGCCGGGCCAGCCCAGAGCCCTCAGTGCTGCCTGCCCAGCACACCTACAGCGACATGGCCAGTCCTGAGCACGAGGGCTCTCAAAACAGGTGACGTTCCTGCCCCATCAACCCCAAACTGGGCTTGTGCTGGGCTGCGGAAGCAGCAGCACTGAGCACCCCTCCCCCTCCCCCAGCCTGCAGACGGCGCCCCCAGCCACCTCCTCTGGGGAGCCCAGGCGGGCAAGCACAGCCTGCTGCCCACCCGCTGCCGCCTCTGAGGCTCCTGATGGTCTCACCACTGCCACCCACCTTGACTTCAAGGTCTCCGGCTTCTTCCTCTTTGGCTCCCCTCTGGGCCTGGTGCTGGCTCTGCGGAAAACCGTGATGCCCGCGTTGGAGGGTGAGCCCTCAGGTTGGGGGTGGGCTTCACCTGCCCCTCCCCCATCTCCTCTTTGTTTCACCTGAAACGGGGGTGTTTATACCATTCCCCACTGTACAAACAAATGGCTTGGCTAGAGAGGGGAAACCTGAGGCCCAGAAAGACGGGACTTGCCAAGGCCAAGTGTCCCAAAGTGCACCAGGAGGAACTCATACCCACAGGTGCTCTTCATGAGAAGGGGTCCAACAGGCGTGGGGAACACTTCATCTTGAACATCAGCAAATCGAAGGCTCTGATCTCTTTTTAGCCGAGAGACCTGTCTCACTTTTAAGCAGGACCCTGGTGACCTCCCAGGGAGTAGAGTCTGGGAAGTGCTGGTTCAGGGTCACACAGCATGTCAGGGTGCTGCTTCCCACAACCCCTACCTCCCAGTATGCCCAGCTGAATCCCCTCCCCCGTTTGTCTTCTGGGTACCAGTGGCCCAGATGCGGCCAGCCTGTGAGCAGATCTACAACCTCTTCCACGCGGCCGACCCCTGCGCCTCCCGCCTTGAGCCCCTGCTGGCCCCCAAGTTCCAGGCCATCGCCCCACTGGCTGTGCCGCGCTACCAGAAGTTCCCCCTGGGAGACGGCTCATCCCTGCTGCTGGGTATGCCGCCAACCAAAATAAAGGGGAGAAAGAGGAGGGCACCAACAGTGAGGGATGGGTGTGGGCCCCCCTCACCCAAGAAGACATGAGGTAGTTCCCACATCATTGGTACTCTCTCATGTCACCACTCGCAAGACCAGGGAGCCCTCCCCTGGCCCCTTGGGCAGTCTGGATCCCCAAGACCCTCTAACATTCTCTGCCCAGAAGTCGGGGGCAGTGGTGACAACTGGGCTGAAGGGAGGTGGTGGTGACACTGAGAGCAGCCGCCCACCACCGGGGGGGAGAGGGGCTGCTGTGTCTGTGTGTAGGGATGCATTGTGTCTCTTCATGCACTTGTGTTCGTGTATTGGTTTGGGGTGTGTACTCATATGCATGCAAGTGAGTAGCTATTTGGCCCCATGAGACAAGTGGGCCTGGGTCCAGGTGGTGACAGCAGTCATGCTGGCAGGAATGCAGCTGGCTGTTGGGGTGAGCTAACAGGAGAGGATGCCCCCACCCTTCACCTCCACCCAGACGTGGGGCAGTTCAGCCTCAGCCAAGACCCGACCAGGGAGGGCTGGCAGGGGAGATGGTGGAGGGATGGGGGCCGGGCTGTCCTGGAAATGGGTGGGAAGACAGGAGGGCGGCCTGGCCCAGCCCGCCACTGAGGTTGCCCCTCCACCCACAGCTGACACTCTGCAGACCCACTCAGGCCTCTTTCTGGAGGAGCTGGAGATGTTGGTGCCCTCAACACCCACCTCTGCCAGCGGTGCCTTCTGGAAGGGCAGTGAGCTAAGCAATGATCTGCCAGCCCAGCCAGCTGCCCCCAGCACCACCAGTGAGGTGGTTAAGAGTAAGTCAGCCAGCCAGCTACCCAGCCTGGGGAGGGAATACTTATTCCACCTTCAAAGCCCAGCTGAAACATCCTTGCCCCCAGCATTTGCTCTGGAATGAGGGTGCCCTAGCACCCAACTCCAGACTCAGCAGGGTTGGCAGAAAAGAGGGAGGAAAGAGCATTAGGGGCCAGACGGGTGGGCATGGGGTGGGAGGCCACCCCTGACTCACTGCCCACCGTGGCCGTACAGTCCTGGAGCGCTGGTGGGGGACCAAGCGGATTGACTACTCGCTGTACTGCCCTGAGGCGCTCACCGCCTTCCCCACCGTCTCGCTGCCCCACCTCTTCCACGCCAGCTACTGGGAGTCGGCGGATGTGGTGGCCTTCATCCTGCGCCAGGTGGGCCCAGGGACGCGGGGTGGGAGAGGGAACCGGACAATGATGGGGAGCCTTGGGCTGGGGGAGGGGCAGCCTCAGGCACCCTTCCCCCCTTCACGTGGCCTTGCTGGGTCCGATTCTTCGCAGGTGATCGAGAAGGAGCGGCCACAGCTGACCGAGTGCGAGGAGCCGTCCATCTACAGCCCGGCCTTCCCCAGGGAGAAGTGGCAGCGCAAACGCACCCAAGTCAAGATCCGGGTACGTGCCCTGCCCCTCGAGCCCTCAAGAGCGAGGCCCTGCCTACTCTCCCCAGGATCCCCGCCCCTCAAGACCTTCCGGGGTCCAATCCCGCCCGCTGTGGTCCTGGCCCCACCTCCTCATGCCTCGGCCCCGCCCCTGGGTACCACTGGTCTCCTCCCCTAACCATCCCCCCACCTCCTCATCCTCTGCACCCCATCCTGTCATGCCTCCGCCCCCTCGGAACCGCCCTCCACACAGAGGCCCTCATGACCTCAGATCGGGGTCAGCAAAAGCGCCCACCCCTCGGGCCTCGCCCCTCTCTCGCAGCGGCCCCGCTTCCTCCAGGCCGAGCACCCCAGTCTGGGCGCGGGTCCCCCTCACCAGCACCTCCCGCATCCCTGTCACGTCTTTGCTGTGGGCTCATGCCGTCTCCTCCCGCCAGAACGTCACTTCCAACCACCGGGCGAGCGACACGGTGGTGTGCGAGGGCCGCCCCCAGGTGCTGAACGGGCGCTTCATGTACGGGCCCTTGGACGTGGTCACGCTCACCGGAGAGAAGGTCAGGACACAGAGGCCTCAGTCCCGGGTAGACCGGCCGCCCTCGGGCCGACCTCGCCCCAAGCGGGAGGTCCGGGTGCTGCCTCCTGTCCCACGGATAGCTCCCAGTCCCACCAGGTTGAGCCCCCAACCCCGTCCACCCCCGACGACAGGCCCGCCTCGGCCCTCCTCCGCTCAGCGTCAGGGGGACCCTCTCGCCCCCTCTCCCTGCTAGGTGGACATCTACATCATGACGCAGCCGCTGTCAGGCAAGTGGATTCACTTTGGCACCGAGGTCACCAACAGCTCGGGCCGCCTCACCTTCCCGGTGCCTGTGGAGCGTGCGCTGGGCATCGGCGTTTACCCGGTGCGCATGGTGGTCAGGTGAGCGCGGGGCGGGCCGGGCCTCTGCGGGGCGGGGCTCCTCTGGGCCCCGCCCCTATGTCGCTCAAGCAGCCCTTGGGCCGTAGGGGCGACCACACATACGCTGAGTGCTGCCTGACGGTCGTGGCCCGCAACACCGAGGCCGTGGTGTTCAGCATCGACGGCTCCTTCACCGCCAGCGTCTCCATCATGGGCAGCGACCCCAAGGTGCGCGCCGGCGCCGTGGACGTGGTCAGGTAGGAGCGGCCGCCCCGATCGCCGTGGTGACTCATCTCCACCCCGGCGCGTGGAGCTGACCGCCGCCACCCCCTGCAGGCACTGGCAGGACGCGGGCTACCTGATCGTGTATGTAACGGGCCGGCCCGACATGCAGAAGCACCGCGTGGTGGCCTGGCTGTCACAGCACAACTTCCCCCACGGAGTAGTCTCCTTCTGCGATGGCCTCACCCACGACCCGCTGCGCCAGAAGGCGGTGTTTCTGCAGAGCCTAGTGCAGGAGGTGCGGCGACTGGGGAGGGTCCCTTCCCCGCCGTCGCCCCGGGAGGAGGCCCATCTGGTCTCACCCCCATCGGCCCCCGAAACCTAACAGACCGCCAAGGCCCTCGTGGTCCCAGGGGCCCCTTGTCCTTGGGGCTAACTAGAGAGATACGGCCGGTCCCGACCCCAGCCGGACCTGGTGAGGTAGACCATATGGCCTCGACCTGAAACATTCTGAACTGGATGCCCACCAGACCCCACCCCCTGCCTCATGACTCCGCCCCCCGGGGCTGCTGATTGGCCTCTCTGGCCACAGGTGGAATTGAACATCGTGGCCGGCTACGGGTCCCCCAAAGACGTGGCCGTATATGCGGCGCTGGGCCTACCCCCGGGCCAGACCTACATCGTGGGCCGCGCCGTGCGGAAGCTCCAGGCGCAGTGCCAGGTGAGGACCGATGAAGGTGGGGACTGCGAGCCAGCTGGGGAGTGGGAGCCTGGGTCTGGGCCGGAAGGACCAGCCGTGTGTTAGGAAGCACCTAGGGCGGGCGGCTGTGAGAGGGATGGCTGGCATCAGGGAACCTGGGCTCCTCCGAGGACGGGGGTCACAAGCAGCTTGGAGGTGCCGGGCAGGCCAGGATTGATAATACGCTCAAGACCTTGAGTACTGGTTCCACTTTGGCACGGTTCTGGGCATAGGCCTTGACCTTTCTGAGCCTCAGTTTCTCGTCTGCAAAATGGAAATGATAAGATGGACCAGACCTCAACAGCTCTCATGAAGAGCACGTGATTTACTGCCTATCAGCATGCACGCGGCTGGGCACAAAGCAAGTGCTGGCTAAACGTTAGCTGCTGTTATTTCCTTCCAAAATCCCATTCTACAGATGAGGAAACTAAAAGATGAGGTCCAGAGAGGGGCAGAGCCAGGAGTAAAGGTGCCCTGGCTCAGCCTGGGGTTGGTCAGGCTGTGCCAGGCCTATAATGCAGCCAGCACTGCCCAGGACCCTGGGGAGGACAGGTGAGGGCAGCGTGTGGGCCTGAGACCAGCCATCCCCTCATCCCTGCCCACCTCTGCCCGCAGTTCCTGTCAGATGGGTATGTGGCCCACTTGGGCCAACTGGAGGCCAGCTCCCACCCTCATGCCCCCGTGGGACCCTCGAGGGCCGCCCTGGCCAAGAGCAGCTATGGCGGGGCTGCCCCTGTGGACTTCCTCCGAAAACAGAGCCAGCTGCTTCGCTCGAGGGGCCCCAGCCAGGCAGAGCGGGAGGGCCCAGGGACGCCGCCCACCACCC
Organism: Balaenoptera borealis; assembly: GCF_965194805.1. Lineage (NCBI taxonomy): Eukaryota > Metazoa > Chordata > Mammalia > Artiodactyla > Balaenopteridae > Balaenoptera > Balaenoptera borealis. The sequence continues at coordinate 5,403,895 of NC_138868.1, forward strand.
TGGCGCGAGGCAAGGCCCGAAGCATCAGCCTCAAGCTAGACAGCGAAGAGTGAGGCCCAAACTGTGGCTGGACTTGGGTTATTTACTCACACACTTGAGAGGCCCAAGTGGCCACATGTGGAAGGCTGGGCCCCCAGCCCCACATCCTGCACCTCTGTTTGCCCCTCGGTGTTAGTTCCCTTTCACGTTGGGAGACCCAGCCCTGGGGGTGGGAGGAGGGAGCAGCAAGGGCCCAGAGGCTTTTCCAGTGTGTGTAAATCCATGAAAATAAACACCACCTGCATCCCACCTGATTGCCCACCTGCTTGGCATCACAGGGCAGCCCAGCCCACAGTTGCCGGTTCAAGAGAGATGCTGAAGGGCAAAGAGGAGCCAGGATGTGCCCAGGGTCACGCAACGGGTCAGAGGCCAGGGCCAGGATTGGGGCCTGGAGAGTCAGCCCACCCCCGCCCTCCCCTCACCACCTGGGCTGGCCTTTCAGTTCCCAGGGGCCCACACTCGGCTTCTCACTGGAACCTCTGCCTGCATTAGCTGAGGCCATGGGATCGGAGGGGAGAGGGCTGCACTGGGAGCCCACCTCACCCGGACACTAGGCCTCCTGGCTTGCACTTGCTTCGTCTCCCCCTTAAGACTGAAAGCTCCCAGGCACCTTAGCCCTAGCCAGCAAGAAACACTTCCTTTGTGACAGAGACCACCCTGACTTCTCTGTCAGGGACACTGAGGCCCAAAGAGATCTCAGAGTTGGTGAATGGGGAGCTGGGATTAGAACCCCAATTCTTTGCCTCCCCAAACCACCCAAGGACCAGGAAATGAGGGGTGATGACCCCAGCTCTCCCAATGGATCAGCTCGGCAGGCCCAGAGAGAGAGAGAGAGATAAATAAGGCCTTTATATACAGAGAAGCATGATACAGCGGGGGCGGGTGGGCTGGGAGCAGCAGCAGTGAGCTGGGCAGGGTGGCCGGGCCAGCAGGGCCCTGTCAGTGGGAGAAGATGCCCCGGAAGCGGGCCTTGTCTTCCTCGTCCTTCTGCCGGATTCTTGCCTCGAGGGCCCGCAGCTCGCGGCTCACGACGGGCGCCAGGGCGGGGTCCAGCTCCAGCACCTTGGCAAAGTCAGCCTGGGCCTCCTGGGCATTCCACACTGCCGCGTGCGCCTTGCCCCGCTTGAAGTAGGCCTTGACGTTGTCTGCAGGGGGTGCCAGTGGGCAGCAGGCACACAAGGGCATGAAGGGGGGACCAGCCAGCTCCCTGGCTTGACTTCTGGCACCAGGGGCCCATCATGGGACGGAGCCCATGAGGATGCCAACCCCACCCCGAACCCCCATTCATAGCTCACTGGCACAACAGGGCCCATGGCCCTGCCTGGGTGGACGATATTTGGTTGGGTTCCCACGGGACTTCAGAATGGGGGTGATATTAAAGGCTCAGTTTCGTGCCCCGGTGCCCAGTGGTTACGGAAGAGGCTGCTCTACTGACCGCCCGCTGGCCCACCCTGGCAGCCCAGTGCCCGGTGCTCACCGTCATACTTATTGAGGATGGAGGAGCAGTGGTCCAGCACTTCGTAATACTCCTGGGCCGCCAGCTTGCACTGACAGTAGTTGAGCAGCAGTGGTGTGATTTGCTGATCCAGCTGGATCCAGTCAGGGGACCCAGGCTGTTCCTGGGGGCATGGGGGGAGGGAGAGGGCAAACGATGCTGAAACCTGGGCCCCCTGGCCCCACCTCACCCCCTCCACCCACCCACTGCAGCCTCCAGGCGGCACCTTCATCTGAAGGTTCTTGAGGCAGGCGATGGCGTCGTAGTACTTGGCGGCAGCCTCCTTCACGCGGCCCTCGCGGTACAACCGGTTGCCCTCCTGGTGTATGACCGGCACTGCCTTTGCCTTCTCCTCATCCGTCATCGCCCATGGGTCCTGCTGGTACGTGCCAGGGTTCTCCACCTGCCGGGGTGTAGGCCAAGTCAGGGCCCAGGGCCAGCCTCTGGGCTGGCCGGGCCTGGGACGTTGGATACCGGAAACAGAATCACTTGTTCATTCACTGATCATTCAACAAACGTTTATGTAGCATCTCCTACGTGCCCAGCACTGTGCGGGGTTCTAGAAATAGAGCAGTGAACAAGATGGTGAAAATCTCTGCCCTTGCAGAGACCAGAAGGAGGGGGAGGGCACTGCCAGGGGTTCCACAAAGGTGTCCTTGTACCTGCCCCACCCCAAGCCCAACCAACAGTCAGTGAGCCCACCAACTCTGGGCAGGCAGGTGGGACCAGCAGCCGCTCGGAAGCTGGGCAGTGGGAGTTTGGCGAGGTGCCTGGGGCTTGGTGGCCCCTCACCTTAAGCATCTCGATGTCGAAGACGAGAGGCTGGGGGTTCTGCTGCAGGGCGTCCAGATCGGCGTGGCCCAGGGAATTGTGCTCGTGCATCTGGGCGATGCCGCAGCAGTGCCGCTGGCCCTCCAGGGGGTCTTTGCCAGCTGCAATGTTGCGTAGACTCTTGGCCACCAACGGATACAGGACCACATGCTGCCGGAGGGTGAGTGGGCACCAATGGGCTGGCTGGTCACCGGCCCAAGAGGCCCAGCCCCCTGCCCCATCACCATCTGAGAAAGGACACTGAGGCCCAGAGAGGGGCAGGAACTGGTTCAGGAGAAACACAGGAGGGCATTTCCCTCGGGACTCCTCCAGCCTCCCAGCCCTCCAGCCCGGTGCGGGCCTCAGCTCCTGCCACACTTTCTGGCCACCAAACCAAGCCAAGCACCTACCCCCGCCAACCTCCACACAAACACACACTCCCGCTGTCAACCGGTCTCCCCTGTCCTTACAAGCCCAGTGGAATTCTTACCTCTTCCTCCTCCTCCCAGGCTTGCAGCCCACAAGCTGGGCTCCCTCCACATTCTGTTCCCAGCGTCTCTTCTGTCCTGCCCCATCTCCACCCCTTTCAGGGCCTATCTCCAAAGTGGGTTTAGGGCAGCAACCTCAAAACCCTCAGGGGAGACCCTCAGGCATAGAGGACCTAGCTTTTCTTTTTTTTTTTTTTTTTGGCCACTAGGCTTGTGGGATTTTAGTTCCCCGACCAGGGATTGAACCCGGGGCCACGGCAGTGAAAGTGCTGAGTCCTAACCTCTGGAGCGCCAGGGAATTCCTGGGGACCTAGCTTTTGACCTTTTACTAGGAACATCTGCTGGGATGGGGGGGAGCCAGACCACCCTCCCCTCAGTCTAACCAGCTCCTCTCACTGACCCTGCACAGGGCAGACTGCTTGGCTAACATTCATCCAGCCAGCAGATATGTTCTGAGTCTTGGCTCTGGGCTGGCCCACTATGTGCATTTTGAAGGTAAACAGGCCCAATCCCTGCCCTGAAGTAGCTTACATGCAGACAGAGGACCAGATCCTGGCCATGCAGAGCATGAGGGGCTGGAGAACCTAGAGAAGGGGTTCAAGTCAACCACCAGTAGTCAGGGAAGGCTTCCTGGGGGTGGTGACCCAGGAATTCAGTTTGCAGTGGGAGGGAGGATCTTGGCCAAGAAAGGGATGGAAACACAGGGAGGTGAGTGGGAGGGAGACCCTGCAGGGCCATGTGAGCATCTATGGCTTACACTTTAGCTCGACAGTGACCAGGAGCCAGAGGGGTTTGAAGCAAGGAGTTGTGTGGGTCATTGCATTTGAGAGCCAGTCCCTGGCTGCAGTCCGGCTAAGGGAGAGGAAAAAGTGGAATAGGGGCCAGGATGCCAGTGTCCTGGTGGTGTGGTGCCCTGGAGGGAGTCGGTGGTGGCCTAGCCATTGGGCGCGGCCAGACAGATGCAGGCAGGCACGGGGCATCGGGTACCTTGACGTCGCAGCAGAACTGGGCAATCTCGCCCTCCCGCATGGTGCACACAATGGTCTCCCACACGGGCAGCTTGAACTTCTTGCCGATGATGAGCTCCATGGGCTTGCCGCGCACCCGGCTGTCGTCCAGCACGGTGCCCTCCTCGTCACTGCACAGAGTCCGGTAGTGGAACGTGGCCTGCGGGCCGCAAATGGGATCAGACAAGGGCACAGCCTTCCCCCATCCCCCAAGAACAAGCCCAGCTCGCAGCCTGCAGATGGCACAAGGGACAGGGCTCTCCCAGGGGTCACCGCCCAACCTTACACCTGGCTTTACCGCACCACCCAGGTGAGGATGCTGTCACCGAGAGGGAAGGGGTCCAAATCACATGGCTAGTGGGTGGACGGGCTGGGACAGGAGCCCAAGCAGCCTGGCACTAATCATTCTTTCAACAAATATTTACTGAGCACCTACTACATGCCTGAGCTCTGTGCTAGGCCCAGCAGTGAACAAAACAGACAAAAGTCCCTGCCCCCGTGGAGCTCACATGGAACTTCTAGAGGAAAGAGATGGGCCTCAAAATGTGCTGTGTGAGGTCGAGCTAAGTGCTATGGATCAGAAAACAAAATGCAGCAGGGTAAGGCAGGGTGAGTTTAGGTGGCAGGAGTCTCTGCGAGGACAACGTTTAAGCAGAGATCTGAGGAAGTTCCCTGGCGGTCCAGTAGTTAGGACTCAGTGCTTTCACTGCCGGGACCCGGGTTCAATCCCTGGTCGGGAAACTAAGATCCCACAAGCTGTGCTATGTGGCCAAAAAAAAAAACCCAGAGATCTGAAGGGAGAAGCAAGCCAGGCAGATGCTGGGGTAGGAAGGGGTGTGAACTCTAGGTCAAGAGAATAGCAGGTGCAAAAGCTTTGCAGAGGGACAGCGTGTGGTGTGCTCACAAAACGGGAAGCCAGTGTAGCAGAAGCAGAGTGAACAAGGGCGAGGAGTTGTGCATCACAGGGTCACCAGGTCAGCAAGGATGGACCCCACAGCGCCTGCAGGCAGTGGCGAGGAGTTTGTTTTTTCACTCTGAGTTGGGAGCCACTGGGTGGCTCCAAGCAGAGGAGGGACATGATCTGACGTGGGTTCTGCTGCTGCTGGGAGAACAGGCTGGAGCGGGGGGAGGACAGAAGCAGGAAGGTGGTTATTGCAATAACGCAGGAGAGAGACGATGGCGGCCTGGACCAGGGTGGTAGTGGCAGAAGTGGTGAGAAGTGGTCAGATCCCCGGTGTATTCTGAGGATCTTCTGTGGGAAGTGAGAGAACAGGAGGAGCCACGGAGACTGGGGGGGTTTGGGCCTGAGCAACCAAAAGTCTGGAGGTGCCCTTAACTTAGATGGGAAGGCTTGGGGGGAGCAGGTGAAGTTTGAGGTGCCAACCAGACATCCAGGTGGAGATGGTGAGTAGGGAACCGGATATCAACTTTAAAGGAGAGGGAAGGCTAGAGATAGACATTTGGGAGTGGCCCAGGCATGGAGAGTTTTTTAAAAGAGATGAGCCTGGGCTTCTCTGGTGGCGCAGTGGTTGAGAATCTGCCTGCCAATGCAGGGGACACGGGTTCGAGCCCTGGTCTGGGAAGATCCCACATGCCGCGGAGCAACTAGGCCCGTGAGCCACAACTACTGAGCCTGCGCGTCTGGAGCCTGTGCTCCGCAACAAGAGAGGCCGCGACAGTGAGAGGCCCGCGCACCGCGATGAAGAGTGGCCCGCGCTCGCCGCAACTAGAGAAAGCCCTCGCACAGAAACGAAGACCCAACGCAGCCAATAAATAAATAAATAAAAGTCATTTGTGAGACAAATATTTTAAATTAAAAAAAAAAAAAAAAAGAGATGAGCCTGGATGAGATCATCTCAGGGCGAGTGAAGAGAGAAGAGGTCTAAAGACTGAACCCTCCACAGGATATGGTTAGAGGAACCCACACTCTTTACCACCACCCCTAGCCACTCCTCTGAGCTCTGTTTCCACATCAGTAAGATGGGGTCAACAATAGTACCCATCCCTCTTGTGAGAATGAAAGAAAATAAATTTGTGAAGCTTAGCACGGTGCTCATGTGAGCCCTCAATCAATGCCGGTGATTGGTTTTTTAATCTACCTGTACCTGTTCCTTCAGGGTCATTGTTCACAGATCTTCACTATTTTTACAGTGTTCTCTCCAGCTGGTGTCTGTTCCATCCAGGATCTCCCTTGCCAGGACCTTCTTCAAGGCCACCAACCCCCCAGCCCATGGGGGAATCCACCCACATCCACGTCCCTTCTCTCATCTGGGAAAGGATCCCTCTTGGTATCACTGATCACTAGGGCTATGCAGCTCTGCCTCAAAGCACTCACACTGAGCGACGCTAGGATCTTTACCTGCTGGATCTCAGCACAGTAGCTCTTACTTTTGGTGGCCCCAGTATGTTTGAAATGTTAAACTGTTGTAGTCATCAACAAGGTATGTCACTTCAGTTATTTTGGGGGCCAGGATCTTTACTCATTCGCTCAAGATGCGTGTCCTATGTGACTGCTCTGCTGGGCACGGGGGCTGCCCCCAGGAGGCTCCTTGCTCTACAGGCAAGTGGCAACAGGGAAAGGCCCTCCAGGAGGAGGGAACTGCATGAGCAGAAGCAGGTAAGCCTGGAGATGTACATTGTTTGGGGGAAGGGGCCGGAGAGGCTGGAGGTGGGGGCCTGGATGTGCAAAGGAGGAAGATAGGAGGCTCTTTATTTCCCAGCCCTTATCTGTCCCGAGCAATGCCACGAAGAGCACTCGGAAAGCTGCCAAAAGGATTCTGGTCTGGCAGACCCAACCTCTTAGGGTGGTGCATCCCAGGGCCTCAACAGGTTCTGGGCCTGTTTGTTCTCTCGGTTGGTGCATCCCAGGGCCCCAATTTTCCCATCTAAGAAATGGGAGCTGGTCTGTGTTTTCAGAAGGCCCTTCCGTCTATAGATTTTGAACCTTGCAAACCAGGGACCCCTCCCAGAGCCCAGGTTTCCGGTTAGGGTCTTCTCCAGCGCTGGGTCTGTGCAAGCAATAGGGTCAACCCTCCCACCTCCCGCAACCTGTTTATAATGACTGACGGCCTCCCCAACCAACTTGGCCACACGGCCAAGCCAGGGGGCGGGGCAGACGCATCCGAATTCACCCTCTACTTAAATCCAGACCAATCAGCGTCGAGCTCGGCATGTGAGAGGTAGGGTCACCGACCACTGCTATCTGGGCATGCGCAATCTCTCGCCTACGGCCTCCTCCCGCCTCGCATGCGCACCGCGCCACGGACGGTTAAGGGAAGGGGATAAACACGAACCTTGGCTCCATCCTGAAAGTCAGGGAGCTCTCCTCGGCCCTCCTTTATCACACGCTTTTGGATCCCGTCCTCCCGGAGTCTTGCGATGATATCCGCCATCCTCCTTCCCCGCTGCTCTCTTTCGGCAACTTCCGGACTCGCTCGGCAGCTTCCGGACCTGCTTCGTCAACTTCGGCAACTTCCGAGCTGGCGCCATTTTGGCTAAGGGCAGACGTCGTAAAGGGCCTGAACGTGGAAACGGACAGTGATTGGTTCTCTGCGCTGCGGCTGAGCGCGCGGGTCTGACCAGGGGCGGGGCCTGAGACTGTCTAGGGGAGGTGAGAGAGGCGGGGCCAGAGTCGGCCGGGCGGGGCGGGGGTGTCCCTAGCAATTGTGTCATTGAACTGATATAGACTGGGCCCTCCCAAGAGGCCGTGTGCCACTCTATTTTAAGTTGTAGGAGCAGTATAACAGCGTTACAGAACTAGGATGGAGCGGGGGCTGGGCGTCCGTCGGTAACGCCACCCCCTAAAACTACTATTTTTGTGTATTCCTTTCTGGGTTTTTTTCTTTTAGCATACCTAGCACCATAGTCGTGACTTTTGCATCCTGGATTTTAATCTTTAAATATAAATAAATAAATAAGTAAAACTAGGAGTAAGAAAGAGAGGATGGAGGGTTTCCTTGTTTCTGTGGGAACCGTAAACTCCCCAAGAGACTGAGAGTCCCTTGTGGGGTCCTGGCTGGGTGTGTCACCATGGAATCCTCCGCGGTGTCTGGCACATAGTAGTTGCCCAGTGAGTATTAGGAAATATAGGAATGATAGAAGTGAGGCACTTCGGGGGTAGTACAACATTTCTCTCCGCCTCTGGAAACCAGCTGTGAAGAATAGCTGTAAGAGTTTTCTGCTCCCACTTTCGAGGTTTAGGTAACTGAATAAAGGGAATGTCTTGGGACCTGTGCACTGTCTTCATTCCATCCTCATAACTGCGAAGAATTATTGTCTGTCCCCTTTGTCCCACGTGCTAAGGGCTTCAGATATTTATGCTAGTTCATTTCCCCCCCAAAAGTCCCCTGAGAGAGGTGGAACCTCTGGGGTGAAAGGGAAACATGCTTTGTTTGTTTTCAGCTTTTTTTTTTTTTTTTTTACCCACACAGGAAGTTTTTCAGGCAACTTCTGCCAAATTCTGAAGCAACAAGTAGTCTGTATCTTATACAGATTGCTCCAGAAAATGGAAAAAGAGGGAAAGCCAACCAACATATTTTATGAGGCTATTTTAATCTTGATTCTGAACCAGATAGTTATACCATAAGGCAAGAAAAATATACACCCATTTTACTAATAAATATAGGTATGAAAAATCCTAAATGAATGTTCAGCTAATTAAATCCACTAGTATATATAAAAGTACCTCAATATGCTAAATGAATGTCATTCACAAAAAGACAAATACTACATGATTCCATTTATATGAGGTACCTGGAGTAGTCAGATTTATAGAGACAAAGTTGAATGATAGGTGAGTGGGGAGAGGGAGGGAAATGAAGAGTTGTTGTTTAATGGGTGTAGAATTTTAGTTTTGCAAGATGAAAAAGTCCTGGAGATTGGTTGTACAACAATGTGAATATAGTTTGGTTTTGTTTTTTTTTGGGGGGGTGGGGTTTACCACGTGGCTTGTAGGATCTCCGTTCCCCAACCAGGGACTGAACCCAGGCCACGGCAGTGAAAGCCCGGAATCCTAACCACTAGGCCACCAGGGAATTCCCGTAAATATAGTTAATACTATATTATGCACTGTGAACTATGCACTTAAAAATGTTTAAGATAGTAAATTTTACATGTTATGTGTATTTAAGCACAATTAAAATTTTTAATTTTTTTCTCAAAAAAAAAAAAGCATCAAGATCAAGTAGGGCTCATTCCAAGAATTATGAATGGTTTAACATTAGAAACATCCATTACTGGACTTCCCTGGTGGTCCAGTGGTTAAGACTCCGGACTTCCAATGCAGGGGGCGTGGATTTGATCCCTGGTCCAGGAACTAATATCCCACATGCCACACCACACGGCCAAAAAAAAAAAGAAAGAAAGAAATATCCATTACTGTAATTCATCACATCAGTGAATTAAAGGAGAAAACTCATATGATTATCTCAAAATATGCAGAAAAAGCATTTGATGAAGTTTGCTTTGAGGACTATTTATGATAAAAACTCACAGTTAGGAAAAAGAGGAACTTTCTCAGGATGACACAAGCCATATGCAATTAAGTATGATGGAATAAGTATTCACATTCCCTTCAACATCAGGAACAAAGTAAGGAATGCTCTCTATAAATGATGCTGTTTAGCAAAGTATTAGAAGTCTTGGCCAAAGCAATAAACCAAGAAAAAGAAATGTGAGTGATTATATCTATATAGAAAATCCAATAGAACCTACAGACAATTTTAATAAATTAGAGAGTCAGCAGTGTTACAGGGATATAAAATAAGCTACCCCAAGTTAATAACACTCTTAATGCTAACAATAACCCACCCCAAAATATAGAAAATAAGTTTCCATTCACAACAGCAATAAAAATCAGAAAGTATTTAGGAAATAAGAACACAGCCCAGGACTTCCCTGGTGGCACAGTGGTTAAGAATCCGCCTGCCAATGCAGGGGACACAGGTTTGAGCCCTGGTCTGGGAAGATCCCACATGCTGCGGAGCAACTAAGCCCGCGCACCACAACTACTGAGCCCACACGCCACAACTACTGAAGTCCGCGCACCTAGAGCCCATGCTCTGCAACAAGAGAAGCCACCGCAATAAGAGGCACACACACCACAACAAAGAGCAGCCCCCGTGCACCACAACTACAGAAAACCTGCGCACAACAACAAAGACACAATGCAGCCGAAAATAAATAAATTAATTAACTAAATAAATTTTAAAAGTTCCCAGTCTCAACAATCCTGGGCATATTTAAAAAACAAAACAAAACAAAAAAACATTGATCTAGTACTTACATGTGCCAGGCACTGTGTTATGCTCCTTACTGTGTACTAACTCATTTAATCCTAAATTAATGTTATGAGGGAAGCATTGTTATCACCTCCATCTGACAACTGAGGAAACTGAGGCACACAGAGGTTATGTAACTTGCTCAAAGCAAGGCCAGGACCAGGGTGAAGTGAGTCATGCAAGATAGAATCCTGCTTTTATTTAAAATTTTGATATTTTGTTCACCATGGATTTTGATTTGATTTGATTTTTTTTAATTTAAATTTTAAAAATAATGCATTAAAATATTATTGATCTTGCTTAAATCGTTTTTGACCCACCTCCTAGAGAAATGGAAATAAAAACAAAAATAAACAAATGGGACCTAATGAAGCTTAAAAGCTTTTGCACAGCAAAGGAAACCATTAAAAAGACAACGCTCAGAATGGGAGAAAATATTTGCAAATGAAACAACTGACAAAGGATTAATCTCCAAAATATACAGGCAGCTCATGCAGCTCAATATCAAAAAAACAAACAACCCAATCCAAAAATGGGCAGAAGATCTAAATAGACATTTCTCCAAAGAAGATATACAGATTCAACAAACACATGAAAGGATGCTCAACATCACTAATCATTAGAGAAATGCAAATCAAAACTACAATGAGGTATCACCTCACACCGGTCAGAATGGCTATCATCAAAAAATCTACAAACAATAAATGCTGGAGAGGGTGTGGAGAAAAGGGAACCCTCTTGCACTGTTGGTGGGAATGTAAATTGATACAGCCACTATGGAGAACAGTATGGAGGTTCCTTAAAAAACTAAAAGTAGAACTACCATACGACCCAGCAATCCCACTACTGGGCATATACCCTGAGAAAACCATAATTCAAAAAGCATCATGTGGGGCTTCCCTGGTGGAGCAGTGGTTAAGAATCCGCCTGCCAATGCAGGGGACACAGGTTCGAGCCCTGGTCCGGGAAGATCCCACATGCCGCGGAGCAACTAAGCCCGTGCGCCACAACTACCGAGCCTGCGCTCTAGAGTCCGTGTGCCGCAACTACTGAGCCCGCGTGCCGCAACTACTGAGCCCACGTGCCACGACTACTGAAGCCCGCGCACCTAGAGCCCGTGCTCCGCAACAAGAGAAGCCACCACAATGAGAAACCCGCGCACCACAATGAAGAGTAGCCCCCACTCGCCACAACTAGAGAAAGCCCGCATGCAGCGACGAAGACCCAATGCGCCAACAATAAATAAATAAATTAATTAATTAATTAAAAAAAAAAAAAGCATCATGTACCACAATGTTCATTGCAGCTCTTTTTTACAATAGCCAGGACATGGAAGCAACCTAAGTGTCCATCGACAGATGAATGGATAAAGAAGATGTGGCACATATATATAATGGAATATTACTCAGCCATAAAAAGAAACAAAATTGAGTTATTTGTAGTGAGGTGGATTGACCTAGAGACTGTCATACAGAGTGAAGTAAGTCAGAAAGAGAAAAACAAATACCGTATGCTAACACATACATATGGAATCTTAAAAAAAAAACCCAAAAAATGGTCCTGAAGAACCTAGGGGCAGGACAGGAATAAAGACGCAGATGTAGAGAATGGACTTGAGGACACAGGGAGGGGGAAGGGTAAGCTGGGACGAAGTGAGAGAGTAGCATTTACATACATACACTACCAAATGTAAAATAGATAGCTAGTGGGAAGCAGCCACATAGCACAGGGAGATCAGCTCGGTGCTTTGTGTCCACCTAGAGGGTTGGGATAGGGAGAGTGGGAGGCAGATGCAAGAGGGAGGAGATATGGGGATATATGTTTATGTATAGCTGATTCACTTTGTTATACAGCAGAAACTAACACACCACTGTAAAGCAATTATACTCCAATAAAGATGTTAAGAAAATTTTTTTGAGCTCATAATTTTCACTGGATATTAAAGTTTATGCCATACAAAAAATATATATATATATTATTGATCTTGCTTACTGAGTTTTTTGGTGTCCCCTTAAATTTTTCACCCCAGGGGAGTGCCTCAATCCCCTCAGTCTAGTCCTGGCCCTCCAAGATCCCAAAGCTAGTGAGAAGACTGGAATTCCAGTGCAGGAAGTTTGGCTCCAGTCAGTGAACTATCTTGTTGCAACAATTTCCTAGACAGTAAAACTATCAGGCCCCTGGAATACAATGTTGGAGACTATTTTTGTAATCTCAGGGTGAGGAAATACTGCAAACAAGACTCAAAGAAGAAGACTTCCCTGGTGGCTCAGTGGTTAAGAATCCACCTGCCAATGCAGGGGACACGGATTCGAGCCCTGGCCTTGAAAGATCCCACATGCCGCGGAGCGACTAAGCTGGTGCACCTCAACTACTGGAGCCTGCGTGCCCGCGGCACTGCAACGATGAGTAGCCCCTGCTCGCCGCAGCTAGAGAAATCCTGCGCACAGCAACGAAGACCCAACACAGCCAAAAATTTTTTTAAAAAAGACTCAAAGAGCACACACCTGGTAGACTATATAAAAATGAGGATTGTTCTTGAACTAAGGGCACCTTAGACAAATAAGGAGACAAAGACAAACAGGGAGGAGATATATGCAACAACAAAACCCAGCAGCAGGAAAAAGGTTAGAAACCCAATAGAAAAAAAATGGACAAAGGATAGGAACACACAATTCGCAGAAGAGGAACCACCGTGAACTGACAAGTGTATGAAGAGCTGTTCAAATTCTCCCATCGTCAGAGACCCCAGATGAAAACAAGGCACAACTTTAGATTCATCAGCCATTACAAGGCCAGAATACCGAGTGCCTAGGGAAAACTGGAACCTGCGTGGTGGGTGTACAAATTTGTACAGCCACTCAAGAGACCATCCACGGTACTTTGTGAAGTCAAGTGTGCATGTACCCTATGGCCTGGGAGTCCTACTTCAAGGGGGATTTTCTCACACTTCATAAGGGGACGGTGTGAAGATGTTCATAACAGCGACTTATGTGATAGGGGCATTGAGGCCAAGCTAAGTGTGTATCACTGAGGGGCGTGGTGGAGAATAAAAGGGCTGGACACTTAACACGGTATGCCACATGTAGCCTGTAGAAGCAAAAATGAGATGCAGGTTGGAAGAGACAAAGGACACTAGAAGGAAAACCAGCAAAATCCAAATAGAATCTGGTTTAGTTAATAATAATGTGCCAATGTTAATTTCTTAGTTTTAACAAACGTATCATGATTATAAAAAATGTGCATAGTAGAGGAAACTGGGCAAAGGATATATGAGAATTCTCCGTACTATCTTTGAATGTTTTCTGTAAATCTAAAATTATGCCAAAATAGTTTATTTTATTATTTTTTAAATAAATTTATTTATTTATTTATATTTTATTTTTGGCTGCGTTAGGTCTTTGTTAGTGCGCGCAGACCTTCTCTTGCGGTGAGCGGGGGCTACTCTTCATTGCGGTGTGCAGGTTTCTCATTGCGGTGGCTTCTCTTGTTGCGGAGCATGGGCTCTAGGCGCACGGGCTTCAGTAGTTGTGGCATGCAGGCTCAGTAGTTGTGGCTCGTGGGCTTAGTTGCTCCGCGGCATGTGGGATCTTCCCAGGCCAGGGATCGAACCTGTGTTCCCTGCATTGGCAGGTGGATTCTTAACCACTGCATCACCAGGGAAGTCCAAAATAAAGTTTATTAGATGTAAAAACCAAACAAACAAAAAAAAAAACGGGGCTTCTCTGCTGGCGCAGTGGTTGAGAATCTGCCTGCCAATGCAGGGGACACGGGTTTGAGCCCTGGTCTGGGAAGATCCCACATGCCACGGAGCAGCTAAGCCCGTGAGCCACAATTACTGAGCTTGCGCATCTGGAGCCTGTGCTCCGCAACAAGAGAGGCCGCGATAGTGAGAGGCCCGCGCACCGTGATGAAGAGTGGTCCCCGCTTGCCACAACTAGAGAAAGCCCTCGCACAGAAACGAAGACCCAACACAGCCATAAATAAATTAATTAATTAATTTTAAAAATTATTTAAAAAAAAAAAACGAGACGCGGGTGGCAAACAGTGTTGAGTGTAAAAATGTAAAAATGTAAATAGAATGAGTTTTATACATGATACCATGTTTGTAAATTGCAAACACATCCACATACGAGCCAATGCCATGTGGAGTAGGGGGCCAGACAGAATTCAAGGCAGCTGAGCACACTGATGTGGGATCTGATGAAAGGGAGGAGGAAAATGGTGAAGAGAAGGAGGGAAAATAAATTAACGTTACTCAAGAGGGGCCTTGTTCATAGTGATGATGTGTCATAAACTGAGAAGCAGGACTGACTCAGCTCTGTACACGAGGTCATAAAATGGAGTGGGTTGGGTGAGTGGAGGAGGAGGAGCACCCCTAGAGCTAGGTGGACCCGAGTTCAAATCCCAGTTCTCACTTGAAAGCATTTGGGGTTTGGGCAAAGCACTCATTCATGTGGTCCACAGATACTTACTGAGGATCTACTTAGTGCCAGACACTGTTCTGGGCACAGTGGACACAGTGGTGAATGAGACAGTGTAAAATAAGGTAATTTCAGGTAAGCGCTGTGTGATGTGAAACTGACTTTAGATTGCATAGTCAGGGACGGCTTCTCTGAGAGGTGACACTGGAGCAGGGACACCGATGATGAAAAGATCCCCCTGTGAAAGAGCAAGGTTAAATGCTTTCCAGGCATAGAAAAAAGCACGCACGTGCAAAGACCCTGAGATGGGAACGAGCTTGGCCTGTGTGGCTGAGTGAGATGAAAGAGGGGCAGAGAGGGACTTGATGCGATTGGAAGAGGTAGGCAGGGACCAGAGCTTTGTGGGCCTTAGTCAAGAGTTCACATATTATTCTAACCACAGTGGAAAACCAAGGGATGGTTTTATGCAGAGGAGTGACTTGACAGCATACTTTAATAAAAAAAAAAAAAAAAAAAAGTTTTATTTAAGACTAACACACAGAGGAAAAGGATCAGATGTTTTAAAAGACCACTTTGCCTGCTGCGTGGAGACAGAATTGGAGGAGAATGCAAGCCACATAAGCTCTCTGAGCCTTTTTCCACATTTGCACGGTGGCGACAATCCCCCTCCCGTGCAGGGCCGTGGTGAGTAAGGGTGGGGAAACGGTCCCCAGGAGTCTCCTCAGCACTCGAGGAGCGGGCTGGGATGCAGACGGCTCCAACTCGGGCCTGAAAGGTTGGCGACTGGCAGCCCCTCCAAGCCCCTTGTACAGACCCAGGGATTGCTTCCGAGAGGCACCCGCTGTCGCTCGCCGAGGCGGCCGCTGGGCGGCGCGGCGAGCCCAGCTCGGTCCGGACGAGAGAAGGCGCGGTCACTAGTCTGCTCGGCGCTCGGCAGCTCTGGCCTGCTGAAGGCGGGGGGGGGGGGGGGGGGGCGGGGGCGGGGACGTTATGTAAGGGCGGGGCCTCGGCCAGGGTGCCAGACCATCGAGCAACCTAGACGACGGCACGGGGCGGGGCTTGCGCGCGGGGGTGGGATCGGCGGGCGCGGATGGCGACGGTGCGGGGCGTCTGAGCGGGCCGGGGCCATGAGTGCCGCCCGGCCCCAGTTCAGCATCGATGACGCTTTCGAGCTGTCCCTGGAGGACGCGGGCCCTGGACCCGAGTCCAGCGGGGTCGCCCGCTTCGGGCCGCTGCACTTCGAGCGCCGGGCCCGGTTCGAGGTGGCCGACGAGGACAAGCAGTCCCGGCTGCGCTACCAGGTGAACCGCCCGGCCCACCTCACCCCCCGCCTGGGTCTGGGCAGACCCCAGGCCGGACCCTGGAGAACCCCAACTCGGGAGAATCTGACTAGAGGCCTCAGCCGGAGCGGGAGGCCGCCCCCGGAGGTGGCCACTGAGCCAAATCACTGCCCAGACCCTCTCAGCTCGGATTTCGGTCCCCAGCCACTACTGGAGAGCCCAGAGCCCAGACCTGGCAGCTCGTCCCTCACCCCCAGCTGGAGATCCCAACCTGGAGTCCCCACTGATCCTGGGTACTGACCCTCCCTCCCCTTAGCACGCAGGGACGGGGAACTCTTCTGTACCTGAACCAAACTTTGTCCATATTCAGAAGGAGTCCCCTGAGCCCCAGGCCAGATAATCCAACGGGAACCAGCACCCCCTCTTCTGTTCTACGTTCCCACCCCATCCTTCCCTCCAGAGCTGGAGGTCCCCGCTCACATGATGAGTCCTTGCCCATGCCTTGGCTCCCACTAAACTGGAAATCCCCCTTTCCAGAAGACCTCCACCAACTCTGGAATCCTTTTCTTGGAAACCTGAACTAGATTCCTATGCGCCAAACCTGGAAACCATTGGCCTGCCCTTCCCTGGCACCGCAAATCCAGGGCCTCCACACTGGGCCCCTTAAATACCATCCTGACAACTCTACCCTGATTCCCAAGCTTGGGAGATCTCCTGGCCCTGGGAGCCCTCAACCAGCCCCTGCTGGCTCCTCCCTGCCAAAGCCCCCAGCACCCACCTCCTACCTGGGTTTCAGTTTCTGTGAATCATCAAACCCGTTCTACGGGGAGGGCGGAGGGCAGAGGGAGCAGCTGTCAAGCGGCCAGTCAAACAGCTGTGTGTCCAGGCAAACAGCGGTGTGGGCTCGCTTTCTTCCTCTGCACCAGAGGGGAGGGAGGAAGGGCTTGAGCCCAGTCACCCTTCTGAGGCCTGTGTTCTGGAATAGAACCTGGAGAACGATGAGGATGGAGCCCAGGCCTCTCCGGAGCCGGATGGGGGAGCCAGCACCAGGTCAGGGCCAGGTGGGGACCCACCCCATACTCCTAGCCCCATGCTTCTGTCTCCTGTCCCCTGGCCCCTGCTCAGTCCTCCACCTCACCTCACTCAGCTCTCTCACATCGTGTCCTACAAGAGACTCCTACACGGGGTCCCCTGTCCTGCACCCTACCCCAGTGCCAGCCTCACCCACCCACCCCACCAGGCTCTTTATCTTGCAGAAACCCCCAGCCCTTGAATTCCTCTTCACCCCATCCCTTCTCAGTGCCCCCTATCCTGCAGGGAACACCCAGTTCCAGTCTCTGCACCATCCCCCAGGACGTCATCATGACTCCTGTCCCAAAGGGTCCCCTTGCTCACCTCCCCTTGCCCCCTCACCGGGCCCATTTGTCCTGCAGGGATTCTGGCCGAACATCCATCCGCAGCTCCCAGTGGTCCTTTAGCAACATCAGCACCAGCACTCAGCGCTCCTACAATGCCTGCTGCAGGTGAGACCCTGCCCCGCTCCTGCCACCTGGGGCCCCTGCCCCAGTACAGGCAGCCCTGACTATTTCCCCTTGGCTCTCTGGGCGGGGGATGGTGACGGGAGGGGGTGGGCCTCCTGTCACCTCTTTCACACCCCTCCTGCTCTGCTGCCATCCAGCTGGACTCAACACCCTTTGATCCAGAAGAACCACAGGGTAGTGCTGGCCTCCTTCCTGCTCCTCCTGCTGGGGCTGGGTGAGTGCCCCCGAGGGCCCCCTGCATACCCTGCCTACCCCCATGAGGGGGGTCCACCCTCCTTTCGTTCAGGCTCTGCATCGCACCCCCCTTGGCACACTGAGCCTCCCAGCATCCTGAGGAGGCAGCTGGCTGCCGTGACCCCACCCCCATTTTACAGGTTAGAAAGCTGAGGCCTTGGGAGGGGCAGGTCCAGCCTCCTGGTCACACAGCCAAGAAATCACACATAGTTGAAAATGGAACCTGGTCCCGTGCTCCAAACTTTTCCTTTTTTTTTTTTTTTTTTTTTTCAGCCTGTTTAATCCATCAGGGAACAGAGAGTAACAGCTACTATTTATTCTCTGTCTACTTCGAGCCAGGTGCAGGGCAGGCTTATTTTCCTTCCATACAGAGGTCACACAGCAAGTGAGAGGTAGGGCCACAACCCAGAACCTGTATGTAGGGGCAGTGCTCAGGGATATGCCCAGCCCAGTGGCCAGGACTGCGGAGTGCCCTGCCAGCCCAATCCACAGGGCACCTGTCACTTCCCCTCGTCTGGAGTCTGAGAGCTGACAAGGACCTCTTTCCCACCCCCAAGATACTCAAGATAGGGAAACTGAGGCCCAGAGCAGGCGGAAACCACAGCCAGCTGTTTTCTGACTTCCACGCTCCTCATTCTGTGGGGCTGAGGAGTCAGGGTCTCCAAAAGGGATCTAGGGTTGGGATCAAGGGGAGCCCCTAGGGAGGGCCCAACTGTGGTGCCTGCCTGCCCTCCTCCAGGAGGGTCAGAGTCCCCTAGCTGGAAAGCTGAGCAGCACCCTTGCTTCAGCTCTGGGTGTCTGTGTGCAGGGGAGGGAGCTGCGGCTTCCCCAGCACCTGCGAGTTGCACTGGCCGCCTGCCTTATCTCATTTCATCCTCAGCACCTGACAGGGCAAGCATTATTACTATCCCAGTTCAAAAGTAAGGACACAGACTCTGCAGAAGAGCCACAGCTGGGAAGTAGATGAGCTGGGATTTAAACCCACATCAGTGACGTTGCCAGGCCTGTGGGCCACCATAGCCCATAAAGGCCTTTGGCAGGAATTAGAAAAAGATGCCTCCTCTGAGTGGGCAGAGCCCACAGCCCTAAGCCAGGGTACAGGGAGTGAGTTTCAGCCCCCACTGTACCCTTTTTGAAGTGCTCTGTGCAGGGCACAAACCACACAACAGTCCATGGTGGCCCTTCAAGCCTCTGTGCTGTACGGCCCCCCATCTACCCCCACCATCCCATCCTCTAACTGGGGACCCAGAACTCTCTCTGCGTCTGAAAAAGTGATCCAGCTATGACCACCCCAGCTTCCCCAGTGCCCACTGTCCTTAGCCAAAGTCCACATCCCTCCCCAGGGCCTACAGATCCTGCCAAACTCCTCAAGCCTGGACTCTTGCCTCTCCTGTCTCGCCAAAAACTGGAAGTTCCTAGAAAGCTCCGAGTTCCCTCCAGTCTCTGGGCCTTTGCCAGGCTGTTCCCTCCATCTGGAATACTCCTTTCCCTTTCTGCCTGTGCCATGCCCATAGCAAAGCCTCCGGAGTCAGATCACCTCCACCTTCTAAATGCAGTCCTGGGCAAGTTACTTCCCCTCTCTGTATCTCAGTTTCTTCCTCTGCTGTGAAATGGGGATGGTAATACCTGTCTCAGTCAAGGTGACAATTAAATAAGGCACTGCATGTAACACACTTAGCCCAGTGCCTGGCAGCAGCTGGTAGGTGGTCACTAAAAGGTAACTGCTACTGCTGCTGCCGTCCCTGCTCAGCTTAGATGCTACTGCCTCCAAGAAGCCCTCCCTGATCCCCCAGGCTCCCGAGCTGTCTGATCACCAGGGTTGTAGCTTGGAGGTTCTTGTTGCTTGCTGCACTAGGGAAGAGCCATGGGGGCAGGGACAGACATTTCCCAGGGCCTGCCAGGTGCCCTGCTCTGAAAACACAGAGCCTGGTGAACTTCCCCTGGCGGTTCTCTGCCCAGGGGACCTTCAGCTTAGGTGGGGGACACCATTCCTCAGGCCTAAGCCATGCTGGGGGTTGCGGGCGGAGGTCCCCACCCTGCCACCAGCTCCTGCCCCTGCTCCTGCCCTCACCCTCGTGGCTCCACCTGTGTGCAGTGCTGATCCTGACCGGCGTGGGACTGGAGGTGGCCCCCTCGCCAGGTGAGCGCCCCCCTCCTACCTGCGCAGGCAGCGGTCACGCCCCTCTTGTGCCCGGAGGTCCCCGGCAAGCCCTTCCACCTCCCCCAGCGCTCAGCACCCTCCCGGCAGGAAACGGCCCCTTTTACCTCGGAGAGTGAGACTTGCCCAGGCAGTGACCCCGCAGTCCCGCCCGGGATCCTCCCTGCCCTGACCCGGCCCCTCCTCCCCTCTCGTAGGTGTCTCCAGCGCCATCTTCTTCGTGCCCGGCTTCCTGTTGCTGGTCCCGGGAGGTGCGAGTGGGCGCCGGGCGGGGCGGGGGCGGGCCCTGGGCGGGGCCCCGGCGCTGACAGACCCCGCCCTGCAGTCTACCACGTGATCTTCATCTACTGCGCGGTCAAGGGCCACCGGGGCTTCCAGTTCTTCTACCTGCCCTACTTCGAGAAGTGAGCAGGCGGCGGCGGACGGCGGGATCCATCGTCGGCGCCGAGAGGCCCCGCGCGGCCTCCTCGCGTCCCTAGGGGGCGCTCCTGGGGCCCGCGCCCCGCTTCGGTACCCTCATCTCAAGGGAAAAGCCCCTGCGGGACCCTCGAGGCCCCAGTCCCCTCAGGAGTTTGCTCCGGAAGTTTGGGGCAGTGGGCCTCGGGCCACTACCTGGGAAAGTCGCCCCTTCCCTGCTCCGTGCCTTAACTTATTCTTGGGGGACTGCTGGGTTGGTGGTGTTTTGTGCTAATAAAAGGGGTGCTTAATTCCAGCCCACAATTGCTTTTTACTTCCCACTTGCCCTGACCAGCCCATCAGTCTGGCCACAGCCCCCTTCCGAAAAGGCTGAGGAAAGGACCGACCCTGGGGCTGAAGGGCTCTAGGACTGTCCATCTCCCCATGGTACACATGGCAGTCCTGATGCTCCACGACTTGCCCAAGGTCACACAGCATGTCAGGGGCAGAGCTGGGCCTGGGGCTCTTCTACCCTGCAAGCCTGGAGAAGACTCCCAGCCCTTGACAGAGTCAGTCCTGCCCCTGTCTCCACTCAGAGAGGCAGCATTGGTGCCTCCCCTGGCGGCCCTGGCCAAGGGCACTCAGATGACACAGGCCTGGGGCCTGGAGGCTGGTATCCTGGTTCCAGCCTGGCTCTGGGGCCCTGGGCTGCCACAGCCGGCTCCGAATGTGGGCCACCAGGACAAAGCAGCCCAGCCTCCTCCACCCACTGCCCTACTTCCCAGGCCCAGAGGTTGGGAGAAGTAGGGGTCAAAGGACATAGGAAGCAGGGCATGTATAACAGAAAACCTCAGTGATCAAAGACTCTTAGAACCACAGAACATTGGAAACAGACCACTACAGAATTTTGGAAGGTCCAAGCATCTCAGGATCTCAACAACCAGGAAACAGAATCTTTGAGAACCCTGAAATCTGAGGTCATAATAGCTACCATGTATCAGATTCTTAGAAGGCGCCGCGTCATGTGCCAGGCACTTGACACAGGTTCTTTCTGGTCACCCTCCTTAGAAACTGAGGCCCAGAGAGACTGGCTTGGCCGAGGGCAGAGTGAGGAACACAACCCAGGGCTTCTGTGACTCAGAGTGGGGTGGGGCTCAGCAAGCTGGCCTGGTCCCCAGCTGACCAACTGAGGGGCTGGCCGAATGAATGTGGGCCTCGGAGACCCTGTTCATGTACTTCGTGTTTACAGTCTGCCGCCCCCAGTGAAACGCGAGTGCCATTAAGGTATTTGGCCTCCACTGTATCTGCAGCGGCCAGGACAGTGCCTTTAGATTTCTGTGATTTTGTTGAAAGAATGAGCACCCAGACCCCTGCTCTCGCTCCTGATCTCCTGGCCCACGCAGACTTCCCACCCTCAGCCACCAATCAAGGCACTTTTGGGGGTACCAGTTAGATGCAGGAACTCCTAAATGAGTGATTCTCAAATTAGCTGGGGGTAAAGGACCAGTTTTCATTTCTAATGCAACATGGACCAATACTTTTGTAAGGTAAAATGAAAACTAAAAAAGTGAAATAAAAGAACAAAGATACAGAATATAAGCCCACAGTTTGTATTATCAGATTAATCAGACATAAAATTACATTTCAATAGATAAAATCAGAACAAACATGGAAAAAAGAAAAATTATGAACACTATTCATTGAAAGTGGGCAAATTAGCAATTAACATAGAGTTGCTACTACACTCATAACTTTCTGTCACTTCACAATCTTAGCCAAACAGCAAGTGATCCCAGAAGTGGTGATTCTCCATATTATAAGACTATCTCAGGGGTCAGCAAGCTATACCCCACAGGCCCAATATAGCCACCAAGCTAAGAATGGTTTTCACATTTTAGTAATGGTTGGGATAAAAGTCAAAGGATAATAAGCTTCTGTGACACAAAAAAAGTTTATAGAATTCAAATTTTGATGTCAGTAAGTCAAGTTTAATGAATTATTATTTATCGAATTTCCAACACAGCCACACTCTGTATTGACTTTGGCTGCTCAGCCATACAAACTACTACAGCAGAGCAACAGAAACCATATGGTCCCCAAAGCCTAAAATCTTTACTATCTGGTCCTTCAGAGAAAAAGTTTGCCAACCCTTGGTCCATATGAACATGTGGACAGAACACTGAATCGCAACGTTTAAAGTTTTAATGTGACCAATGTGCTTGATTTTTGCTGGTTAATTTATGTAATCCAAGTTGGATTGACAGCAACGCCATCCTCAGGAAATGATGAATACCCAAATTCTAAATATGATTTATTTTTAGTTGGAAAAGGCATTAATAGTTGCGCACAGATTAAGAACATTAGATTTCCTTAGTGAATTGTGACTCAATTTATCCCTGATGCTCTTTGCCCCATAGCCCAATTTGTCTGATATGCCTGTAGTTATACTAGCTTTCTTTTGGTTAATTCTCTCCTAGTTAGTCTTTTTTTTCCAAGCCATCACTTTCAGCCCTTCAGTTGTCATTATGCTTTGAATGTGTTCTTTTTTTTTTTTTTTAATTTATATTTTATTTTTAGCTGCGTTTTGCTGCACGCGGGCTTCCTCTAGTTGCGGCGAGCGGGGGCTACTCTTCGTTGCGGTGCGCGGGCTTCTCATTGCGGTGGCTTCTCTTGTTGCGGAGCATAGGCTCTAGGTACGCGGGCTTCAGCAGTTGTGGCTCGCGGGCTCAGTAGTTGTGGCCCGTGGGCTCTAGACCGCAGGCTCAGTAGTTGTGGCACACAGGCTTAGTTGCTCCGTGGCATGTGAGATCTTCCTGGACCAGGGCTCGAACCTGTGTCCCCTGCATTGGCAGGCGGATTCTTAACCACTACGCCACCAGGGAAGTCCTGAATGTGTCTCTTATATGTGCACTTAGCTGTGGGGAAGAGCCTGGTATCTGCCTTTTTTTAAATATACATAGATTATTTATTTATTTATTTATTGGCTGCGTTGGGTCTTCGTTGCTGTGCGCGGGCTTTTCTCTAGTTGCAGTGAGCGGGGGCTGCTCTTCATTGCAGTGCGCAGGCTTCTCATTGCGGTGGCTTCTCTTGTTGCGAAGCACAGGCTCTATGCAGGCAGGCTTCAGTAGTTGTGGCACGTGGGCTCAGTAGTTGTGGCTCACGGGCTCTAGAGTGCAGGCTCAGTAGTTGTGGCGCACGGGCTTAGCTGCTCCGCGGCATGTGAGATCTTCCCGGACCAGGGCTCAAACCCGTGTCCCCTGCGTTGGCAGGCGGATTCTTAAACACTGCGCCACCAGGGAAGTCCTGGTATCTGCCTTTTGAAATCTGCTCTCTGCGCTTGTAGTAAAAGAACCTCTAGTTTCTAGCTGGGCACAAGGTCACCCAAAATAAAGACTGCATTTCCCAGCATCCTTTGCAACTATGCGTACCAGGTGGGGAGCCCTGCCTAATGGGGTATAAGTGGTTCATGCTCTTTGCCCCCTTTCTTCTTTTTTCCTGCCTCCAGCCTGCCAGCTGGGAAACAAACAAACATGGCTACACCCTCGGAATGGCAGAGCAGCCAGCAGAAGGAGCCTGAGTCCCTGAAGACCATACAGCTGGATTTCACCTAAGACTCTTCCTGTGGGGGAAATAAACTTCCATCCAGTTTAAAGCATTGTTATTTGGGGTCTCCATCACTTACAGGGAGCCCAATCTAATACTGATATTTTCTTCTGGGACTGAAACTCTGACTTTTAACCAAAAAACTTAATCTGCCTATATTTATTGTAATTTTTAAAATAAATTTATTATTTTTGGCTGCATTGGGTCTTCATTGCTGCGCTGGAGCTTTTCTCTAGTTGTGGTGAGCAGGGGCTACTCTTCGTTGTGGTGCACAGGCTTCTCATTACAGTGGCTTCTCTTGTTGCGGAGCACGGGCTCTAGGCATGCGGGCTTCAGTGGTTGCAGCACACAGCCTCAGTAGTTGTGGCTCGCAGGCTCTAGAGCACAGGCTCAGTAGTTATGGCTCATGGGCTTAGTTGCTCCGTGGTATGTGGGAGCTTCCCAGACCAGGCCTCAAACCTGTGTCCCCTGCATTGGCAGGTGGATTCTTAACCACTGAGCCACCAGGGAAGCACTGTTTTGTTTTGTTTTAAGGATTATTTCTACCTTGTGTTTTAATGTTTTCTGTAGACTTTGTTTTTCTTTGCTTTTTTTCCTCTTTCCCAGCCTTCTGCTAGCTTAATCAGGAATTCTTCACTTTCTCCCTTTTCCTCCTCTGTTGATTTGACTATCGAGAATGGAACATTCTATCTCTATTTCTGTTATATTAATGGTTACTCTTACATGATTAACAAAATCTAAAGTTAATCAATGAATCTGTCCTCCTCTAGGAAAAACAAGCATGTCTAGAGTATCCCTTCCCATCTTCCATTTTATTTTTGTCTATTATTTTTTTTAGTCCCTCCTGGTTTTTAAAATCCCCCAAATTATTTTTTTATGGTTAATGCTTCTTTAGATCTACCAATATGTTTACTGATTTCTCTCCTATTATTTAGTACATACTCTGCCTTCAATTTCCTTCCCACTGAAGCCATACCTTCAACAAGAGTTTGTGGGTGGGAAACACTTTCAGCCTTTGTTTACTGAAAAAAGTTTATATTTCATCTTCATTCTTGAATAAGATGAGCTAAGTACAGGCTTCTCAGTTGGCATTATTTTTCCTCTGCACGTTGAACAATTTATTCCATTTTCCTCTTGCATCTGTTGTTGTCAATGAAAAAAGTCTTTGGAGAGTCTAATTGCTAATCCTTGGTAAGTAATCTGATTTCTCTCTCGAGCTGTTTACAAGATTTTCCTTTTGTATTCTGCAGTTTCACTGGCATGCATCTAGGTATACATTTACTTTTTTAAAAAATTAATTTATTTATTTATTTATTTTTGGCTGCATTGGTTTTTGTTGCTGCGCTCGGGCTTTCTCTAGCTGCGGTGAGCGGGGGCTGCTCTTCGTTGCGGTGCGCGGGCTTCTCATTGCAGTGACTTCTCTTGTTGCGAAGCACGGGCTCTAGGCACGCAGGCTTCAGTAGTTGTGGCGCACGGGCTTAGCTGCTCTGTGGCGTGTGGGATCTTCCTGGACCAGGGATCGAACCCATGTCCCCCGCATCGGCAGGCGGATTCTTAACCACTGCACCACCAGGGAAGTCCCTATACGTTTACTTTTATATATCCTTCTCTGGCTCCAATGTGCTCCTTCAATCTGGACTCTTGCCTTTGTGGAATTCTTTTTATTTATTTATTTATTTATTTTGGGCTGTGTTGGGTCTTTGTTGCTGCACGCGGGCTTTCTCTAGTTGCGGAGAGTGGGGGCTATTCTTTGTTGTGGTTCGCGGGCTTCTCATCATGGTGGCTTCTCTTGTTGCGGGCACGGGCTCTAGGCGTGGGGGCTTCAGTAGTTGCGGCACGCAGGCTCAGTAGTTGCGGCATGCAGGCTCTAGAGCGCAGGCTCAGTAGTTGTGGTGCACGGGCTTAGTTGCTCCACAGCATGTGGGATCTTCCCGGACCAGGGATCGAACCCGTGTCCCCTACATTGGCAGGCAGATTCTTAACCACTGTGCCACCAGGGAAGTCCCTCTTTGTGGAAGTCTTTATGGAAGTTTTTCAATCATCATCTCTTTAAATATTGCCTCATGCCTGTTCTCTACATTTTCTTCTTCTGAGACTCCTAATGACTTTTAACTACTCTTTAATATTTTCTGTCTTTCATTCCTCAGTGCTACCTTATGGGTGATTTCTCATATATAGCTTCCAGTTCATTAATCTTTTGTTAAATTGTGTCCGATATGCTGTTTACTTTACCCCTTGATTTTTTTTCATTCCAATGGCTATATCCTCTAGTTTTAGAAGTTCTTTTGGGTTATTTTTTTAAATCTTTCTGTTCTGTTTTCGTACCATCCTGTTACTGATAACGGTCTCCTTTCTTTCACCTCAGTTTTTTCTGTTTGTTTGTTTGTTTTTGCGTTTCCCTAATGGCCTCTTTTACATTGTTTTATGATTTACACTTTGGGTGCTGACTCTTCTGTTTACTGCATCTGCCTGGTCTCCCTCGTGGTGATTTGTTTCCTTATGTGATTTGTAATTTTTTGTCATGAGTTCATCTTCAGAAGTGACGGGGTTGTTTGGGGTTTTTTTAAGTCCTATGTGCCCTGGGTTGAAAGAGTGCCTTTCTCCGCAGTTTTTTCCTATTTCTTCTGCTTTGCACACCACAGAGATAGACTGCACTCCTGCTTGACATGCAGACCTGAGTTGCAGGTTCACTGGGGTAACTTTTTCCACTCAAGGTCCTGAACATCTGTACCTCGTCACTTTCTCAGGCTGGTGGGTGGAGGTATATTTTGGTCGCCTTTTCAAGAACAGGGTAGCCCGTTGAGACGCTGGATTGTACTGACATCATGTCCTGCTCCCCAGCCTCTTACAGGTCTTTTGTCCCTCCTGGGTGTCAGAGCCCCGGCTCCTGAACCTCTCCACCTCTGAAGCCCCCATGGCATCTGCTCCTTCCCACCACCCAGCTTTGGGTTCTCTTTGTCTTTGGTACCCGGGGTCATCCCTCTCTTTCACGTTCAGCTTTAAATAAAAACAAAACCCAAAACATTTCCACATATAAAGAGTGGGAGGTGTGTCCAGCCACCTTCTCAATTCACCATGTTACCAGAACCAACCCCTACGCTGCCCCGTCTTTGAATGCTGCCGGTGCCGGGGAGCTCCCTACCTCCCAAGGGGCTGGAGAGATTCAAATCTTGCTCACACCGGGGAATGATGGGCGGTTGAGGGCAGGTTTCCTCCAGGCAGCTCGGGTGGAAGGGAGGTGAGGATGAGGGTGGGCAGGTGACATCACAAGCCAACTCTCCAGCCAGAGGTTATCAGGAGCAGAAGCCTGGGGCTGCTGGGTTTCTTTCATCCTGGGGCCTTGTAGGGCGGGTGTGCAGCGTGAACCTTGCTGGCGTCTGGGGCCAGAGGGGCAGCAGTCTCCCTCCTGCAGCCTCAGTGGGTAGAAAGCATCATCACAAACTCTGCGGGGGAGAAGGGGCGGGGCTTGGGCCAGTCCAGGTCAGCCACGCCAGGAGGCACTGAGCTCAGCCTGGGAGCCGGAGGGATGGGCATTTGTCTCGGTAGGAGACTCACCATCGAAGTCTACGGTGCCGTCCCCATTGAGGTCCACTTCTCGGAGCATCTCGTCCAGCTCAGGACCCACCAGTGGCTCCCCCAGCAGAGCCGGTGCTGCCTGTCGCAGCTCTGCCACCGTGATTCGCCCATCCCTGTCCCTGTCAAACTGGTATTCCAGCAGGGCTCAGCCCTTCCTACTCAAAGCTGCCTCTGCCTGTACCCGCCTCCACCTTGCCACATCCTGTGCCTGGACGCCCACACCTTCGTCCGTCCACACGCTCCTCCGCCTCCCAGGCTGAGGCCGTGAGCTCCCTGCCCCAGGAGGTCTCCCTGAGTGGACCCCCAGCTGGGAGTGAGGCAAACCCTCTCTGACCCCTCCCCAGCCCTAGTCCCACCAGCTGCAGGGCTTGGGGCCTCCAGAGGCTGAGGCTCCCAGTCTCCCCTGGCCTCCTGAGGGGAGAGGCCAGTAAGGATGCCGCCCAGCCGCCCCCCCACCGCCCACCTGGACGCTCCACACCTCGCGGAAGGCGATGCGCAGCTCCCGCATCCCCAGCATGTGCGCCGTCTCCTCCCTCAGCTTCGGGCCCATCATCTCCACAAACTCCTCGAAGTCCACGCGGCCACCCACTGCGGACCCAGGCAGAGGGTCACAGTGGTGAGGGCTGGGGTCCGAGGAGGGGCGTCACAAGGGCCAGCCCCTCCCCGGCTCTGCATCCAGGAAGGACACCGGTGTCCACGTCCCTGGGCGGGGGTGGGGGCGGGGGGTAGGGGGCTACAGCCTGGGTCTCCGATGGGGGCAAAGTGCTCAGGTGCTCTCAGTGAAGCACCGGGTGTGGGGGAAAGAGACCAGGCTGTGCAACCAGACAGGCCCAGGTTCAAAGCCTCCTGGCTCTGCCACTGATGGTGTGGCCTTGGGGGACTTACTGAGCCTCCCTCCTCATCCGGGGACAGGGTGCTGATGGGGCTGGGGTTCATGACTGTAAAGTGCCAGAACCCCATAGGCGGCAGCAAAGACCCCTAAGAAGCATCCCCAGGTTGTCCCTGGATTCTAAGATGCCGTCAATCATAAAAAGCACCAATGGTCAACTGACAGCTTTGGGGAAAAGAAAGAAGCATGACACGAAAATATTCACATCAATTGTAAATCACATCCCATTTTGGAAACTGTAAAGAAAAAGCAAATGCAGGAGTCCTGGGATGAAAGGAATCTGATATTTGACAAATCGGCTAATGATAATCACACAAGGGCAGCCCATCAGACATTTAATCACAAGGAATGGCCAGGGTTCTGTCACGCTCGGCCTCACAGAACCTCAGGAGGCTCTCTTCAGGAGCCTCGGGAGGGTCAGAGAGAGAGAGACAGAGACAGCCCTGGTGGCTGGTACCAGCACGGACCACTTTACCTCAGTCAGAGACGGGGGTCCTCGACCTGAGCCCCAAGGGGCTCTCTTGGGTCACCCGGTGCCTTCCTTGTCACCCTCGACCCCTGTGCCCCGGCGCCAGTGTCAAACTGTCCTGGAAACTGTCACCCCCTCACGCCACCGTCACCGGGGCCTCACCCCACAGCCACCTCCCACCACCTCTCGTTCCCCTGAACCACGAGGCCGGGAGAGGACCCGGGCTGCAAAGCCAGATGGCTCGGCCGTCCCGCCCCTCCCCGCCCCTCCCCGCCCCTCCCCGCCCCCAGGCAGGTGTGGTCAAGCACTGACTTCGCATCTTGACATGCTGGGAGACCTCGATGAGCTCCATCTCCGTGGGCATGTAGCCCAGTGTCCGCATGCACTCGCCCAGGTCCCGGTAGCCGATGTAGCCATCGCTGTCCGTGTCAAACTCCTCGAAGGCAGCCTGAAGCTCTGCAGGGGAGGGAGGTCAGGCGCAGGCAGCCAGGCTCTGGGACACCTCCCACCCGCCGCTGCCAGCAAGGGCCACTCACCATCCAGCTCCTCGGGGCCCAGCTCGCGGTCCTGCAGGGGCATAGTCCGGCATGTCCCTGGGGCCGGCCAGGGCTCTGGCCGTCCTTCCTCCTCCAGCCCCAGCCCACGCTGGCCTGGGCAGGGCCCATCCCACAAGGGCAGGAGAAGGCAGCTGGAGTCCCGCGGGCCCCAGGAGAAGAGATGACCCCCTTCCTGCTCCTGGGGCCCCACGCTGCCACAGATCTCTGGGTTTGGGGTCTAGCTCCGCCCACTGCCCAGGCCACCCCCAAACTGCAGAAACTCTACCCCCTCAGCCCAGGCTCCTGAGTCTGGAGCAGAAACTGGAGGAGGCCTGAGTATAAGGGGCAGGGTGGGCTGAGCCTGAGCCCATGAGCCCCAACCTCACCCCCAGGCCCCCCAGCCCTGCCCCAGCCCCACCTGACCTTCCCAAAGATGCGGTTGAGCAGGGGCCCGTATGTCCTCTGAGCAGGATCGTGCTGGGGGGCAGGACGATGCCGGTGGGACTGGCGACGAGAGGCTGGCCCCTCCTGCCCGTCTCCAGTCCCGGAGGGGTTCTTGCTGCTCCCCAGGGCCTTGGGGCCCTGCGTGAGGGTCTGCTCCCCAGAGCTGCCAGTGCCCTTCCGGGACCCTCGGAGTCCCTTCGCCCTCTTGCTGCTCCTCCTCCTGGTCAAGGGGAGCCCCTCAGCACCGCTACTGGAAGCCATGACCCCCACAGGGGGCTTCCGGGGTCCGGGGGGCGGGTCTGGGCCATGCTGCCCCCTCACCTGCTCTGTGGCCATGCGGAGAGGGGTGACAGGGCTCAGAGGTGCAGCACCAGCATGCACTCCTGCCTCTCCGGACCCATAAAGCTGCTTATGCACCCCCAGCCTGAGAGCTGATGGCCAGGGATCGGGCCCTGAGGGGGATTAGGGTAAGTGAGGCAGGCAGCCCAGGCCCTAATCCCAGCCCTCTGCCTGGGGGTGGCCAAGGCAGAGCCAGATGGGTCAGGGGAATCATCCTCAGCAGCACAGCGTGCCAGGACATGTTGGCTGCAGTGAGCTTTGAGCGCCAGCCCTGCCGCTTATGAGCTGGGAGATCCAGCAAATTCACTTCTCTAAGCCTCAGTCGCCTCATCTATAAAACGGAGGCAATATTGCTGAAGCGTCAAAGTCAGCCCAGTTGTATGAGATAGGCAGGATTTAGCTAAGAGAGGACACGGAGAGGCATCTCAAGCAGGAGGAAGAGTGTGGGCAAAGGCTGGGAGGTGGGAAAGGAGAGGATGAGTTGCCCACCGCGGCCCCCACGTGGGCGACATCCTGGCCGGAGCAGAAGGTATGTGAAATTCAGGAAGAGAGGCCAGACCATAGAGGCCTTGAATCACAGATGATTGAGGGTCATGGGGGTGACCTCTGAGGAGGTGGACCCTGGGGGAACCCAGAGCCTGCCCTGAGCTGGAGGAGCCTAGGGCAAGGGGTTTCAGCCATCTGGCCCTGTCAGGAATAGGGGGGCCTGGCTGGTCACTTGGCCTTACTGGGCTGGGGTTAGGGTTTCCCAGCGAGCAGCCCCATGAATGATTGATGTCCTCCCAGCTTGGGTTTCACACCGGCCGCCTTAGTGCCGCCGGGCGCCATGCATCAGGCCCCGGCGTGGGGCCGTGCGGACGGCCGGACCTCTGGGGAGGCAGGCACGCCCTGCTCCTTCCAGCCAGCAGCCTGCACCTTACAGGTAAGCCAGGCCTCACCAGCCGGGCCCAAGGGGAGCCCAGGGCTCTGATCCAGTAGGGGCTGGAGCTTGCAGAGTGGGGTCTGCCTGAGTAAGGGCCCTGGAGGTGGGGAGACAAGCAGGCTAAAAGATCAAGTGGCTGGAGCCATGGGCCACGTGGCAGGATCCAGTCTTTCCTGGACATCTAGTTTCTCCACCCTCAGAGGGAACCACCTTCCCCCATCTAGGGAAGGTGGGGTGAGGGCAGCGAGCCTCTTGGGACCCAGCCACCTGCATCCTCATCACACGGCTGAGTCCCCTGCCCCCTTTTCTATTTAGTAGCCCCAGGGGACAAGTGGGGGCCACTCTCTGCCCCAGACTCCCTGTCCACCCTTGGATTCCCATGGGCCCAGGGGACCTGAGCCCTTCCTTCTTGGAATCTTTTTTCTTTTTTTGGCCGCACCACATGGCATGCGGGATCTTAGTTCCCCGACCAGGGATCGAACCCGTTGCCCCCTGCAGTGGAAGTGTGGATTCTTAACCACTGGACCACCAGGGAAGTCAGAATGTTAAACATTTGAACCCTGGATACCGACTAAAAGGAGGCTGTGATGCTCTGACCAAGTGGGTTTTTTTGTTTTGTTTTGGTTTGGTTTTTGGGCCACGCCACACAGCTTGAGGGATCTTAATTTCCCAACCAGGGATGAAAACGGGGCCCATGGCAGTGAAAGTGCGGAGTCCTAACCACTGGACTGCCAGAGAATTCCCAAGTGGTTTTTAGACTGTGTTCTCTGGAGCCCTAAGAGTGCTCTCCCTCCGTTATCCTGAGCACACAGTTTTAGTCCACATAGGGGTCCTGCTATAATATTTTAGTTGAAATATATTTGAAAGCCTCTGGTTTGCTTGGGCGCAGCGAGAACCCGGTGTAGCAGAACAGTTAGAGCCCTGGTGCCCACATTCCTGCCTCTGACCTTGGGCAAGTCACTGATCCTCTGAACCTTCCTCTCCTTACACGTAGAATGGATTGTATGAGGACTAGGTGAGGTCATCTGTTTCAAGTCCTTGGCAAAGGTTAACTACCCCAAAGGTGATGATGATGATGGCCCAGAGAGGGACAGCGACTTGCATGGAGATGCACAGCATCCTCTCTCTTCTTTTCAGTCATTCGTGCCTTCATTGATTCACCAGGCACCCACTCCACGTCCAGTGGGACACTGGGGACCTCAGATGGACACTGCTATGGAAGTCCACCTGGGTGCCGCTGGCCACGGGCCCCGCACAGAGCTCGACGATGAGGACTACCCCCAGGGTGGCTGGGACACGGTCTTCCTGGTGGCCCTCCTGCTCCTGGGGCTGCCAGCCAACGGGCTCATGGCATGGCTGGCCGGCTCGCAGGCCCGGCAGGGAGCGGGCACGCGGCTCGCCCTGCTCCTGCTCAGCCTGGCCCTCTCTGACTTTTTGTTCCTGGCGGCAGCCGCCTTCCAGATCCTGGAGATCCAGCATGGAGGGCACTGGCCACTGGGGACGGCCGCCTGCCGCTTCTACTACTTCCTGTGGGGTGTGTCCTACTCCTCCGGCCTCTTCCTGCTGACAGCCCTCAGCCTGGACCGCTGCCTGCTTGCGCTGTGCCCTCGCTGGTACCCCGGGCACCGCCCAGCCCGCCTGCCCCTCTGGGTCTGTGCCGGGGTCTGGGTGCTGGCCACCCTCTTCAGTGCGCCCTGGCTGGTCTTCCCCGAGGCCACCGTCTGGTGGTACGATCTGGTCATCTGCCTGGATTTCTGGGACAGTGAGGAGCTCCCGCTGCGGATGCTTGAGATCCTGGGGGGGTTCCTGCCTTTCCTCCTGCTGCTCGTCTGCCACGTGCTCACCCAGGCTGCCTCCTGCAGAACCTGCCGCCACCAGCCCGGGTCTACGGCCTGCCGAGGCTTTGCCCGCGTGGCCAAGACCATCTTGTCAGCCTATGTGGTCCTGAGGTTGCCCTACCAGCTGGCGCAGCTGCTGTACCTGGCCTTCCTGTGGGACATCTACCCCGGCTACCTGCTCTGGGAGGCCCTGGTCTACTCTGACTACCTGATCCTGCTCGACAGCTGCCTCAGTCCCTTCCTCTGCCTCCTGGCCAGTGCCGACCTCCGGGCCCTGCTGCACGCCGTGCTCTCCTCCTTCGCCGCAGCTCTCTGTGAGGAGCGGCCAGGCAGCTTCACTCCAGCTGAGCCGCAGACCCAAGCGGACTCCGGGGATCAGACTCTACCAGGGCCAGTGGCTGAGGCCCAGCCGCAGGTGAACCCCACAGCCCGGCCGCTGTTGGAGTTCGTGGCCCAGCCACAGTCAGACTCTCTGGTCCAGCCTCAGCTGAACCCCGGGACCCAGCCCCAGGAGAACCACGGGGCCCAGCGCCAGCTGGATGCTGGGGCCCAGCCACAGGCAAGCCCTGAGGCCCAGCCCCCTGGACCCCCGGCCAGCTCAGCCCCCAGCCCCTGTGACGAAGCCTCCTCTGCCCCCTCCACGGATTCTACCCCAGAGGCCCCTGTGAACCCGGCCGAACCTGCTGCCTCTGAGGGAGAAAGCCCCAGCAGCGCCCCCCGAGAGGACGCCCTGGGTGCAGGCCCCACGTGACAGTCTGGGAAAGCCAGGGCCGCCAGGGCAGCAGAAGAGCTGGGGAGACAGAGGAACCAGCCGGTCAGAGGACGACGGCTGCCGTGGAGGAAGTCCTCATGGAAAACCCCAGCGAGGCCCTTGGCCTGGCAGACGGACTTGGGCGACGTGAACACAAAGCAGCCAAAAGTCCCAGACAGTCTGTTGTGAGCGTCATGTCCCTGCCCGGATCCCAGCAAGCTCCTCCGTGCTTGGCCCACACACGGTGGTCCAACAGTCCCCTGAGCTACCACAGCTGATGGTGCCCTGCCGGCCTCTGCCCTCCGATGCCCCCCAGACCCCACTGACAGTCTCCCCTTAGCCTCCGTCCTGCAGGAGAAAGACTGGCAGGGTGACTTCTCTGGGCTTGATCTGACCTCCCTGATCCTTCCCTCCCTGCCCTCCTTCCCGTCCCAACCTCTAACCTGGATACGAGGAGCCGAAGAGGAAGTCCCTGCAGAGAAGGGAGCCATTCTTCAGGAGCCCAGGGTCTTAGGAGCCCACAAGCTGGCCTGGCATGGCCAAGCCCTCTCTGCCAGCCCCCTGCACCCAACAGGCAGTGGGGCTGGGGCAGGACTTCCCTCAGCAAGGTGGTGGGCGCAGAGGCGAGAGCTAGCAAGCCTGGATTCAAATCCGGCGCTGGGTGACTCTGGACAAGCTGATTCACCCTCTGAGCTCCTGTTTCATCTGGCATTGTGAGGATTAAATGAGAAAGTGTGCAAGGTGCCTGGCAGGAACTGGCACACAGTAGGGGCTCAGTGAACAGGTGCTCTTTCTTCATGGACATCCAAGGATGTCCCTGCAGGGGCTGGGGATGGATTGGAGGAAGTGCCACCTGGCCTGAGCATCTGGGATCCTGTGAACTTCGGGGCAGATCATGGTGCCCATGACCAGCTCTGGGCTGCAGACACCCAGGTGGCCTGAGAGAGCATGGGCCCACCTCCGTGCCTCGGGCAGCTCCAGGGGACTTCAAGGTCTGCTACGTTTAAGGGTTCGAGTGTTCACCTGCCCATCCCCCACCATGGAGGAGGTGCAGAGTGCCCTGGTCCTGCCTCAGCCTGAGCCCCTTCTATACACTCAGCCCAGATGCAGAGATGGGAAGATGTCCAAGCAGAGAACTCTGGGGACCAGTGGCTCCAGAGATAGCACAGGCTCCTTGGAGGTCACACGGTGTCTCTAGGGCAGAGCCAACCTCCTCCCTCTTAAGTTGCAGACACTGCTAGAAAAACTAGGAAGTGCTGAAGGTCTATTTTCAGACCCCCCACGCCACTTCCTTTTCATACCCATCACTCTCTACTGGCACTCACCCCACCCAATTCCCAGGGTTCCAAAATCATGAACCCTTTCCCCTTTCACCCCCCGCCCCCCAACCCTTTCCCATTAGCTCAGCGTTGTGACCTTTAGAAGCTGAGAGATGCCCTTACCAGTAGGTGTAAATGACAATGACATTTTACGTGCTACCCTTCCCAGGGGTCTTGCTGTATAGGCAGACTGAAGTGGTGCAGTCAGATTTGGATTCTGGTTCCCAGGTCTCTCTTTGCCTCAGTTTTCTCCTCTGTAAAATGGGGTGATAACATTCCCTTTGCAAGTGTGGCTGTTGTGATCATTAACCAAACCCGGGGATGGAAGCATGCTGGGTGGTGGTGTTGCTGATATCAGCAGCATAATCATAGCATTTCCTGCAATTGTGGGCACCGAGGCTGGTGGGAGAGATTTCTGGACAGGCACAAATTTGTTGAATTCATTCATTCAGCAAATATTTATTGAGCACTTGTTAGGTGCTTTTTCAGCCAGCCTTCCATTTTGGGTGGGGTTAGCACATGGCCTCTAGTGCCCCTCAGAGGTTGTTTGAATCCTGGTTCTCCACAGCTCACCAGCTGTGTGATCTTCAGCAAGGCTCTTGGCCTCTTTGAGACTCAGTTTCCTCATCTGTAAAATGGGGATCATAATAATGGTTCCATTTTCTAAGAGTGTTAATCCCTGTGAAGGGCTCGGATCCTTGCCTGGCACACAGTGCTTAATAATTGTTAGCCACTAATTCAATTATGCCAGTGGACACCCCCAGGTCTCACTCAGGCCTGGGACAGCACTGACCCCCCAGAGCCCAAGTGGCAGCATCTTGCCCACCAGGCATTGCCTCCCCACCCCGCCCCACCACACAGCCTCCTCCTCCACTTTCCAAATGCTTTCACACTCCCCACCCCATTGGACTGTACACTTCCTGAGGGCAGGGTCTGGACTGATGTCCCCCTTGCAGAGTGCCCCTCTTCCTTCTCCCAGGTAGGGATCCCGAAGCTTTTTCACATGGCAGGCAGATCAGGGACTAAATCCTCAGTGCCAGCCACCTGCCTTCAACTCTGGTCCATACTCCTAACCCCACCTCTTGGGGGACCTCCCTGGCGGTCCAGTGGTTAAGACTCCACGCTTCCACGGCAGGGGGTGTGGGTTCGATCCCTGGTTGGGGAACTAAGATCCCACATGCCACGCGGTGTGCGGCCAAAAGAAAAAAAAGATGCTACTAACCCTACCTCTGGGAGAGTGGGCCAGCCCCACCTCCAAGGTCCCAGAAAGGAACCCCACTCATAATGGGTACTTGCCATCCAGGAGAAAGAGCAGTGCCATGAAGGGTTTTGTGAGATAAAGAGGAGTTCTCCTCCCGGCCCACAGAGGAGGGTTTTGTATCGGAGGAAACATGCACACCCAAGGCCAGAGAGGATGAAGGGAGGGCTTACCCCCCACATTCCACAGCCCCTCCCCTCACCCCTAACACATTCCATGGGGCTGGGCTCCTGTTGCCCTCTGGAAGATTCATCCCTTCTACAGGTGAGAGACACACTTCCCTCTCCTTCATAGGCACCAGACATTGAGAGCTGTGAATATGAACATTTTTCAATTCCACATTCAGGGCTGCCGTTCATTTATTCATTCAGTATACATTAATTGAACACATACCGTATGCTAGGTCTTGTTCTAGGAACTGGGGATATGGTGGGAAACAAGGCAAAGTGCAATCCTCAATTTGCGGACGTCCTAGCGGGACAAGGCAGACAAAAAGCAAATACACAAATAATTAGGGAATTCCCTGGTGGTCCAGTGGTTAGGACTCTGAGCTGTCACTCCTGAGGGCACAGGTTCGATCCCTGGTAAGATCCCACAAGCTGTGCAGTGCAGCCAAAAATAAAAAATAAAGCAAATACACAAAATAATTATACAATATAACATAAGGTAGTGATTAAGAACGTACAGGGGGAACAAGGAAGGGCCAGAGAGTGATGGGTGAGGGGGTTGGTCAGGGAGGGCCCCCAGAGGAGGTGACATTTGAGCAGA
This sequence comes from Balaenoptera borealis, assembly GCF_965194805.1. Lineage (NCBI taxonomy): Eukaryota > Metazoa > Chordata > Mammalia > Artiodactyla > Balaenopteridae > Balaenoptera > Balaenoptera borealis. The sequence continues at coordinate 5,440,754 of NC_138868.1, forward strand.
GACCTGGAGGAAGTGAGGGATGGAGCCTTTTCAAGATCTGGGGGAAGAGCTTCCAGATGGAGGGAACAGGATGTGCCAAAGCCCTGGGGTGGGAAGGGAGGTGGTGTATTTCAGGGATAAGGAGGGTCAGTGTCACTGGGCCACATGCAGAGAGGATGGAGGAAGGTAACAGGTGGGGGAGGGGGCAATGACGGTGGGTCATTGATGTGGTGAAGGGCAAAGGGAGAGGGTTCAGGGTAGGGGATCTGGTGTGGGCTTCAGACAGACCCCTGGCTGTTGCCTGGGAGACACAACAGAGAGGGAAGCTTTGTGGCTGCATTTCCTCTTCCAAACCACCCATATTCTGGTCCTGGGCTGGAAGGACTGGCCTGTCCTAGGGGTTATGGAGCAGTGGGAAAAGCAAGGACTTTGGAGTCAAACAGAATGCCAGATTAGAGGGGGCAGATTCTGCCTGTGGGGCCTACAGGGATGCCTAAGCCTGCCAGGGTGGGATGGGGATGGGGTAGATCCAGGAGGCCAGCCTGTCTCAGGAGCTGGCCAGGAGGAGGGAGACATCTATGGACAGACCTCCAGGCCTCGGTGGGAGATGGTTGAGGAAAGAAAGGAAGGTTTGAGGGGTCTGGAGGTCATGGCCCTATTTCTCTTTCTAATAAGGAGGCCAGGCAGGATCCAAAGGTGTTCACCGGGTAGAATGAGAGGGCGGGGCCTTCCACTCGCCCCCTAAAACACCACTGTTTTATTTACATTGTACCAAGAGCACATACCTTTGTAACTTGAGGCACGTGAATATATCGCCTGTCCGAGTACTTACTATATTTCAGAGTCGAGGTGGACTCGACCGGGAAGTATGCATTGAGGTGGGGGATTGGGAGGGTGGGCTCCACCCAACCCTGGCGACTCCTGAGGACGCCGACAGGAGGAGCAAGATGGGGAAGGGGTCCGGGTCTGCCGCACTACGGCCCTACCCCAGTCCCGACCCCTGCCCCTGCCCCTTTGCCCCAGAGGGACAGGGGGCTGTGGGGCGGAGCTCTCTCAGGCCCCGCCCAGGCCCCGCCCCCGCGCCCCCTCAGGCCCCGGCCCGCGCACTCCTCAGGCTCCGGCCTGCCAGGCAACAGCTCACAGCCTCCCGCCCCGCCCCGCGCGTGACCTCGGCCCCGCCCCCTTGAGCCCCCGCCCCGCCCCCTGCCCCCCGTCCCTCTCTCCTCTGTCACTTCCTGATTCCCGCTTCCTGCTTCCCAGAGACTGGGATACGGAGCCACCCGAGGACAGTGCTGCAGCCTCCCGGCGTCCCTGGTGAGCGCGACGGGCCGGGGCTGGGGGCGCAGGCGGGGGGTTGGGCAGGACTTCGGGGGCAGAGCCGCAGGGGGCTGGGGTGGGGGTCGCGAGTCCGAGGAGCCCTTCCCCTCTGCGGCGCCCCACCCTCAGTCCCAACTCCCCCTGGCCGCTCAGCGTCTCCCCTGCCAGACCGGGATCCTTGAAGTTGGGCTCCTGCTTCACCTTGGACCCCGCTCTGAGGTCGCTCTGGGATGCTCTGTGGCTGGGAGCGGCGTCCCGACCCCCGCCCAGTCCTGCCAGGCCCCCTGGACCGGCTTGGGGCTCCCTGCACATTCCTGCAGGCACTGCACATTCCGTGGGACCCAGAACTGTGACCTAGCGCGGACGCACAACGGAGATCATTCCGGCCCCTTCTGTCTGTCCTCCCCATCACCCTGCTTCCAAATCCTGGGCAGGAAGGAGCCTGCTGGGAACTGACTAGGACCCACCAAGCAGCTAAGCTTGCACTGGCTCGGGCACCTCCCCCCTCCCCCACACGCATACCAGAGGCCGGGGAGAGGCCCTGGGTAGCGTCCAGCAGAGCCCCTCAGGACTCAGCAGTGGTTCTGCAGGAGGTCAATGCACTTCTGCCTTCAGATCCCGCCTTGGGGAGAGGCAGCCAGGTCTGCCCTGTGACCCTATCCTGTAACTTGGGAAACCGAGAGCCAGGCAGGTGATAAGGCCCAGGCGCCCTGTTGCATCCTCCCCACTCCCTTCGTGCAGCCCTGGGAGGCTTGGGGGTTGTTGGGATGGGCAGAGGCTGACCTATGCTTCTCAATCCTGCAGTCATGTTCCGCAAAGTGGTTCGGCAGAGCAAATTCCGACATGTGTTCGGGCAGCCTGTCAAGAATGACCAGTGCTATGAGGACATTCGAGTGTCCCGTGTCACCTGGGACAGCACCTTCTGCGCTGTCAACCCCAAGTTCCTGGCAGTGATTGTGGAGGCCAGCGGTGGAGGCGCCTTCCTGGTGCTCCCGCTAAGCAAGGTGGGCCCCAGCGGGGCTGGGAGGACACTGGAGCCAGCTTGGTCGCATCTGCCAGGTCTCTCTGCGCACTTCACAACCCATAATTTGCCCACCCCCACACTGCCGGGCAGGTGTCGTAATCCACATTTACTGCCTGGGAGGCGTTAGCCCAGATAGAGAAAGTCTGTTTTTTATTGCCATGGAGGCAGGGTCAGAGGCAACAAACATCTCCTGCTCACCTGGTGACACCTGTGAGGAAGAGGTGGGTCAGGAGGAGGCAGGGTGAGAGTCACATCTGGGCCACCTGTGGGCCCGGCCAACCGCGTCATTCCTCGTCCACAGAGGGGAGGGCTGAAGTTCTGGGAGGGATGGAGCCTGGGCATCTTGGGTCCCCCTTGACTGCCCCCCTCATGCCTGCAGACCGGCCGCATTGACAAGGCCTACCCGACAGTGTGCGGACACACAGGACCTGTCCTGGACATTGACTGGTGTCCCCACAATGACGAAGTCATCGCCAGCGGCTCGGAGGACTGCACGGTCATGGTGAGGCATGGGGCTGTGATGGGGCGGGGATCGCAGATGTGGCTCAAGGCTCGTGGCAGCGGGGCCAAGCAGGGGCCTCAGCTGCCCTCCCCTCCCCTCCCCTCCCCAGGTGTGGCAGATCCCGGAGAACGGGCTGGTCTCCCCGCTGACAGAGCCCGTGGTGGCGCTAGAGGGGCACACCAAGCGAGTGGGCATCATCACCTGGCACCCGACGGCCCGCAACGTGCTGCTCAGCGCAGGTCTGCACCGCCGCCCCCGCCCTGCCCCTCGATGCGCACAGCTCCGCAGCATCCCACACTCTCTCCCAGGCCCGTCTGACACCCAGGAAGGCTGAGGCCCACAGAGGTCGAGTGCCGGGTCGGGTCCCAGGGGGGTGGTCAGAGCTGACGGCGCCCCGCCCGGCAGGCTGCGACAACGTGGTGCTCATCTGGAACGTGGGCACGGCGGAGGAGCTGTACCGCCTGGACAGCCTGCACCCCGACCTCATCTACAACGTCAGCTGGAACCGCAACGGCAGTCTCTTCTGCACCGCGTGCAAGGACAAGAGCGTGCGCATCATTGACCCCCGCCGGGGAACTCTGGTGGCGGTACGTGGCCCTGGAGGGTGAGATGGCCGCAGACTGGCCGAGGGGCTCTCTTGGGGCTCCACACTGACCGCTCCATCTCCCCGGCAGGAGCGGGAGAAGGCTCACGAGGGGGCCCGGCCCATGCGGGCCATCTTCCTGGCAGACGGCAAGGTGTTCACCACGGGCTTCAGCCGCATGAGCGAGCGGCAGCTGGCGCTCTGGGACCCAGTGAGTGGCCCGGCCGGCCCGAGCGGGCAGCCTCAAGACGGGCTCCACCCTGGGCGAGGAGGGCGGGGGTCACCTGGAGAGGCCTGTCGTTCCCAGGTTCTCAGCCTGGCACCTGAGGCACCCAGGACCTGGAGCCCTGCCAGCCTCTCCTCTCCCTGCCCCCTGCTCTCTGGCCTCCCCCACCGCCTCCACCTGCCTCCGTGTCTGCCCACAGTGTTCTTGCCCCCCGAAAGGCCCTTCCCTCCTTTGCTTGTCTGTTTCCACTCGGCTGTCCTTCGAGGCCCAGTGCAGAAGTCCCCTTCTCCAGGGAGGCTTCCAGCCTTTCCTGTGAAGTGCTCTGTCCCACAGGCTTCACCTTCTGTCTAGTGACCTCCAGGGGCCCCTCTGAGACAGCAGCTAGTGCTTCCCGGCACCCCTGGCTCCCGCGTGGTGGGGACTTTCTCAGTACTTGCTTGGTGGCCTGGGGGTAGTCTGAAGGCCTGGAGTAGGCGGGGACAATGGGATCGTGGGAGTGGAGGGAGGGGAGCCAGGAGGGCCTGGCGGGGCTACACCGTGTGGGCAAAGGGTGACAGTGGTAGGGGCAGTGCCAGCCGGCTTGTGAGGCTCACTGGGGCCAGTCCCAGTGAAGGGTTAGGACAGTGAGGGGAGAGGGGAGGTTCTGACCTGGCCTGACTGCCCCTCAACCCATGTGCCAGGAAGACTTCGGGGAGCCCATGGCCCTGCAGGAGCTGGACTCTAGCAACGGGGCTCTGTTGCCCTTCTACGACCCTGACACCAGCGTGGTCTACGTCTGTGGCAAGGTAGGGCTGGGCAGGGCTGGTGGGGACAGGGAAGAGACAGGCAGGCCCGGGTGCTGACCCCTGCCCCCTCCCGCCCTGCAGGGTGACTCCAGCATCCGGTACTTCGAGATCACAGACGAGCCCCCCTACATCCACTTCCTGAACACGTTCACCAGCAGAGAGCCCCAGAGGGGCATGGGCAGCATGCCCAAGAGGGGCTTGGAGGTCAGCAAGTGCGAGATTGCCCGGTAAGAAGGTGGATGTAGGGGGCTGCTCAGGAGCAGGAACCGGCCCAGAGGGGCCCCGGGGTCAGGGGTCAGCCCGTGGGAGGGGCCAGGGTAAGGACTGAAAGGGGAGGGCAGAGGGAGCTGGGAGAGCTGGTAGGGGGCAGGTTCCACCCATGGGTCCTCCCTCCCCGCCCTTTCCCAGGTTCTACAAACTGCATGAGCGCAAGTGTGAGCCCATTGTCATGACTGTGCCACGAAAGGTAAGGCCACCTGGTTCCCTGCCCACCCACTCCCTTTCTAGCAGACAGACCACACAGGGGTGACCAAGGTGAGGCTTGTGAATGGGACATGGCCGAGTGTGGGTGTAGTCAGTGGGCTGGATAGATGCCAGCGTGCCCAGCCAGGGGCAGGCGGGGATGAGACACAGGGTGAACTGAGGCCTCGCTCTGCATGAGCCGCAGGAGACAGATACTGGGCAGCCTTGGAGGTCTCCCTGTAGGAGGCAAGGCAGGACCAACAGCATGGCTGGGGCAGGGCCTCCAATGAGGGGTGGGTAGTAAGCCAGGCGAAGGCACAGAGGTGGGAATGGAAAGAGGAGCGGGGAGTCCGGCTGCAGTGGAGGCTCCCGTGAGGTGGGGATTCGGCCACATGTGGCTCGGCCTCTGCGCCCCAGCTGAGAGCCTTGAACGTGCTTCATTTCTCTCCAGCCAGCGTTTACTGAGGGCACAGGGTAGCGTGCCAGGCACGTCCAGGGAGCAGAGCTGAGGATGAGTTTGACGGGGCCAGCCCCAGGAACTAACTGTCCACAGGGCACAGACGTGGATCCCAGCGTCCCACAAAGCCACGTAGCTGGCCCCTGCTTGGGAAGGTGGGGGGAATCTTCAGAGGGAGCTGTTGGTGGTGTCCAGAGGGAAGTGAAAGAACAGATTTGAGCTTTAGAAAGGTCACTAGGGGTCAGACCATGGGAAGATGGGTTGACAGGGTGCAAGCCTGGAGGCCAGGAGAGTGTTGAGGAGGTGGCCATTCAGGGTCCAGACGAGAGGACCCTGCAGGTGGGCCCCAGCTGACCCAGACCTCCCCCCCGCCCAGTCGGACCTCTTCCAGGATGATCTGTACCCCGACACGGCTGGGCCTGAGGCGGCCCTGGAGGCAGAGGAGTGGGTGAGCGGGCGGGATGCCAACCCCATCCTCATCTCCCTGCGGGAAGCCTACGTGCCCAGCAAACAGCGGGACCTGAAGGTCAACCGGCGCAACGTGTTATCAGACAGCCGGCCCGCCGCGGCCCCTGGCTCCCCCCGCCCGGGGGCCTCCACGCCTGCTGCCTTCACCAGTATTGCCGCCCCTGGCGCCAGCCTTGCCGGAGCCGGGGTAGGTGCCCCTCAGCTCAGGGTGGTGTTGGGAAGCCCAGGTGTTGCCCAGGTCTGCTGTGCCTGCCTGAACCACTCACTGCCCCTCTCTGGGCCTCAGGCCCCTCTGCCTGATAGTAGATTTGGGGAGGGCTGCAGCTCCGAAACCCCTGCCCCCCGCTCATGTCCCTGCAGGAGGCTGGGAAGCTGGAGGAGGTGATGCAGGAGCTGCGAGCACTGAGAGCGCTGGTCAAGGAGCAGGGGGAACGCATCTGCCGCCTGGAGGAGCAGCTCGGCCGCATGGAAAATGGAGACGCCTAGACCTCAGGCCCAGTGGACGCCACTCCCCATTCACCTCCTCCTCCCACCCCTTTCTCACTCAGCCTCCGCTGGCAGGTCACACTGACTCCGGCTGGCTGCCCCTGCCCCCACTGACGGTGTCTGGGGCAGGTTCAGGGACCAGTCCACACCCGGACCCATCCTGTGGGCCTAGGCTGGAGCCACTGCCTGGCTTTGGTCATTATTACTGGGGAGGATTTTTGTACCCAGGAGAGCTTCTACTCTGAGGGACCATCTCCCTCACCCCCACCCAGCCCCCCTACTCCCTCCCCTGAGGAAGCAGGAGGGATGGGCTCTATATTTTCATTCCAAATAAAATTCTCTTTCTAAAAGCCAGGTTTGCCCTTCTGCTGCAAGGGTGGGACTGGGAAAGGAAGTCTGGACCCCTGGGGACATAGGGCGCCCCCATGGATCATAAATGTGGGAAAGGGCTTCCCTGGTGGCGCAGTGGTTAAGAATCCGCCTGCCAATGCAGGGGACACGGGTTCGAGCCCTGGTCTGGGAAGATCCCACATGCCGCGGAGCAACTAGGCCCATGAGCCACAACTACTGAGCCTGCGTGTCTGGAGCCTGTGCTCCGCAACAAGAGAGGCCGTGATAGTGAGAGGCCCGCGCACTGCGATGAAGAGTGGGCCCCTCGCGCCGCAACTGGAGAAAGCCCTCGCGCAGAAACGAAGACCCAACACAGCCAAAAATAAATAAATAAAATAAAGAATTATTTTGAAAAATAATAATAATAAATAAATAAATAAATGTGGGAAAGGTCTGGGGGACCGTGAGCATCCCCCACCCCGCCCCCCATAGCCCCAGCCTGGCCCGGGGAGAGGCCGGTGAGGATCTGGTGTGGATCAAGGTGGTTCTGAGAGGGGCGGGGGGGGCGACGAGGGTCCTGTCGCAGGGAGGGCTGAGCGGGGTGTCGTGGGCAGGAAGCGGAAGCGCCGAGTAAACCCCAGGTGCGTCGAGAGCGCAAGCTCATTTCTAGCTCCACACGGCCAGGGCTGGAGGTGGGCGCCCGGCGCTGGGAGGCCAGCAGACCGATGGTGAGCGTGGAGCCTGCTGGGTCCTTGGGGTGGGGGCCACAGGAGGTCAGGGCTGGAATGTCTAGGCCCCGGGAGCTAAGGAAGGACCCCCCGCGGGCCCGGGGGCAGGAGCAGCCGGGCAGGGGGCAGAGGCTGGGCCTTCCTCTCACCTCACGTCAGACCTGGGCCTCCCTCAAGATTCAGGGGGTGGCCCCCCAGTGCCCCACTCCGTGCCCGACCCCCCTTCAAGACCCCCAGGCGGACTCTTACCTACTCTGCTCGGGAGCTGGGGCTCGGCACAGCCTCTACTCGCATCCCTGGAGCCTGGGCAGACAGTGTGGGGTGGGGGAAGGCTTGCTTGCATCTCGGCACCCCTCCCCCTGCACACCCCCCCACCTGCCTTGTTCCGACCGCAGGCTTCCTCTGGCAGCTGCACCCGCCTCCCCCAGCCCCTGGCCCTGCGAGGCCCGAGGCCCCAGGGACGGAGAGTTGAACGGAAATGCTGCAGGAAACGCTGCAGCTGGGGCAGTCCCCGTGGCTGGGAGGGAGGTAGAGGGGTCTCAGTGACCCCCATCCTGGGACCTGGCCAAATGGAGGCTACACGGTTGCCTCGGGCTCGGTCCCCCCATCCTGGGCCTCAGGAAGAGCCAGCTCCAACACCAGCCTTGCAGGTGCCTTCCTTCCCTTCCATCCCCTCCTCCCGGGGGCAGAGTCTTTACAGATATTTCTTGAGCACCTACTCTGCGCTAGAAATTGTTTAGGTGCTGAAGGCAAAAAGATCCCCGTCTTCCTGGGGGGAAGATAAAAGAATAAGCATACTAAACAGGCAGAGTTATCTCCTGTGTCGGGGAGGGGGTAGGAGGGTAAAGCAGGGCTGGGCTGCGGGGATGAATGTCAGGGTAGTAATCCAGGCCAGCTTAGGCCCCGCTGAGGTGCCTTGAGCCAGGGTGAGCAGGGAGCCCTGTGGCTCTCGGGGGGGATGGAGCATTCCAGACAGAAGGAACAGCCGGTGCACAGGCCCCAGGCAGGAGCCGGCTTACGCGGTGCAGTGGGAGAGAGGGAGGCGAGAGGGAGGAGGACGCATCGCTGGTGGACATCACAGAGCCAGGAGAGGCCTTACTGACTAAGGACTTGGGCTTTTCTGCTTGACTGTCCCCGTCTTACCCAAGAGGCAACCAACCCCAGGCAGTGAGCCCCTTCCTGTCTCCCCACAGGACCTGCCCTGCGTCCTAGGGCTCTGGGCACTGCTGGCCCTGCCAGGGGTCCTGGGCTCAGGCAGCGGTGCCAAGGACAGCCCGGGCTCCAGCTCCTCGGTCACTGTTGTCCTGCTGCTGCTGCTGCTGCTGCTGCTGGCCGCTGGCCTGGCGCTGGCCTGGCGTCGCCTGAGCCGGGACTCGGGGGGCTACTACCACCCGGCCCGCCTGGGCGCCGCGCTGTGGGGCCGCACTCGCCGCCTGCTCTGGGCCAGCCCGCCAGGCCGCTGGCTCCGGGCTGAGCTGGGGTCGCCAGAGGAGGACCCGGAGCGGCAGGAGGACGAGCAGGACGCGGAAGATGACTACGACCTGGGTGGTGGCCACGGGGAGCGTGAATCCCAGGAAGGGGCGCAGCGTGGAGAGGGGCCCAGCCCACAGCAGACCCCGGAGCCGGCCGAGGAAGCCTATGACGAGGACGCCGAAGGGGGCCTGGGCCTCGGCTCCCAGGGGCCGGTGGGCTCAAGGGGCAGCGCCGAGGCCCTGCTGAGTGACCTGCACGCCTTCGCTGGCAGCGCGGCCTGGGACGACAGCAGTAGGGCAGCTGGGGGCCAGGGCCTCCATGTCACCGCACTGTAGGAGCCAACCCTGGTGCCACATCCCAGCCACTGCGCCTCTGCTTCCCGAGCTGCCATGGCTGGACACAGCCTGCCCTGGGCTCGTGTCACCCACACCCCCGCTTGGAGAGCCTCAGGCAGTCACTCCCCGCCACGAGTTCTAGTCCCCAAGTCTGTGTATCCCTGGCCCCTCCAGGAAGGCCATCCGTCCCCAGGGGCACTGGGCAGCCATCTGAAATAAAACCCCTCCGGCCCCACCGTTCTGTGGTCCTGTCACGGCCCCTCCCATCCCTTAGCAGGGATTCCTCCCGGCACGACCCCACCCGCCCCTACCCCAGAAGTCCAAAGGAGAAGCCAGGTCAGAGCCATGATTGAATACTTTAATAATCCAAGGGCACAGCTCAACTGCGGGAGGCCAGGGGGGCAGCCCCCCTTGACTGGCAGCCGTAGTCTGCAGTCCTTCGTGTTCATGATTCAGGGGCACGGCCGCCTCCAGCAGAGACACACTCACACACACTCGCTCCTGTACCCCTAGGCACAGCCCCAGGTCTCTGGAACTGGCCCGGGGTCCCGCTGCCCTCATCTCCACCCACCCTCTTAGCGCCCGGGGCGCCCACGGCCTTTCTTGGACTTCTTGGTCCCTGAGGGGGGTCGGATGGGGAGGGGGGCAGTGCTCGAGGGTGGTGGTGGTGGCAGCGGCGGCAGCAGGAGAGGGGGTAGAGGGGGCTCCGGGGGCTCTGGTGGGCCGGGGCTGGGCCGGAATCCCTCAAAGGGCGAGAACTTCAGGGGGCTGCAGGGGAAACCAAGGCAGAGTCAGCATTTACTGGCACGGGGCCAGGATGCAGTCAAGTGCCCACCCAGGCAGCCCCTGCCATAGAGGTCCCCATGGTAGACAGAGAAACAGAGGCTGAAGCTGGTTCAGAGATGGCCAAGGCAGCCCTGGGGTTGACGGCAGAGCCAAAGCTAGAACGGGCCCCCACCCCACGGTACCTGATGGGGGTCCAGGGGCTGCTGTTGAGGCGCCTGGGGGAGCGCAGCTTGGGCTGGAAGGAGAAGCCCTCCTTGATGCTGTCCAGGACGGAGGGCGCCACGTACGTGAAGCCCTAGGGGGCAGAGGCGGGGCCAGGCGATGCTCAGGGTCCACCGCTCCTTGGCCACACCCCTGCCCGTGTCCCCCTAACCCTCAGGCCCCCAGACCTCACCAGGAAGGCCTGGTTGGCGCTCTCACTGAGGGCCGTGTCATCTGGACTGTCCACCGGCGTCTGCCTCGTGAAGTGGGAGTCAAACTGGCTCACGTCCTCCTCCGACTGCTGTGGGCACCCCGGGGGGAGAGTCAGGGGTGTCCAGGACAGGGCCCTCCACCCGCCCACAGGCCAGTGGGACCTCCACTCACCAGGGAGGGCCGGAAAGGGGGGTCCACGCGGCGGGCCAGGAGGTCGTCCCAATTAACGTGCCGGAAGAAGGGGTGCCTCTGTGGGCAGAGTGCCCCCAAACGTGCCAACATTTCACCCTCCGTGGCTCCCTCAGAGACTCTCCCTGCCCTAGAGCCCTGCCCCCTGCACCCAGACACCCTTGGGGTCTCAGCCCTGCCCCTCGTAATGGTCCCAGACCCACCTGCACATCAGCGGCGTCCCCGGGGCCACCCCCGATACGTTGGCTGGGATTCCGCTTCAGAAACTGCAGGACAAGGGCAGGGGGTGAGGGTCTCAGGCAGAGGTACCAATTGTTTCCGAGTGGCCCCAGGAGGTGCGGAAAGGTGAGAAAGGGGTCGTGGCTCGCGGTGGGGGCCCTGGAGTGTGGTCTCCACCTACTGACACCCTCAGGATTTCCAAGGTTTGGTGCCATGGCCCCTTCTCCACAAAGCCTTTGCTGGCATCACCCCAGGGCACATTCGTGGGGATCCAACTCACAATCTGGGTGGGGTGCCTCGCCTCCCACTTTGATCCCCAGTGACCGACTTTTTGAGGAGAGCGGCCAGTGCGTGGCGCAGGTCTCGCTGATGAGGACTCGGACTAGGGACCTGTCCACGGTCGGCAGCCGGTCTGCGTCAGAGCTGACGTCTCACACCTCACAGCCGGTGCTCCTCATCCCAAAGGCACATCGTACAGGTGGGGGAAGGGGAGAGGGGAGCTCCAGCAGCCCTGGCCCAGGGAGACTCAGGAGCCCATGTGGGGCCTGGGAGAAGAGACAGGGGCCGGACCAAGGGCAGGAGGGAGCCCACCTTCTTGACGAGGTCCCGGGCATCCGGGGTGAGGTAGGCGGGCAGCTCCAGCTTCCCTCTGATGATCTTGTCCATGGTTTTCTTCCGGTTCTCTGCAGTGAAGGGTGGCTGGAGAAGGCAGAGGGTGAGAGGAGCCTTGCGGGCCTCCCACTGGGCCCGCCCCTGCCCCGGGAGGGGGCCCTCCTCCCGCCCCCATGCCCACCCTCCCGAGGAGGCTGGACTTGCCGATCCAGTGAGCATGTCGTACATCAGGGCCCCCAAGCTCCACCAGTCCACCGCCCGGTTGTGGCCACTGCGCACCAGAATCTCAGGGGCCCTGGGGGCCAGGTGGAACCATCAGTCAGGCCGAGCCCTGCCTGGCTGTCCGCCCGACCCCTGGGCCCAGCCGGCTGCCGCTTACATGTACTCGATGGTGCCGCAGAAGGTGTGGGTGACGGCACCCTCGTGAATCGACTCCTTGCAGAGGCCGAAGTCCGTCAGTTTGATGTGACCTGAGGAAGAATGTTAGGGTGGGTCGGTCAGGACCCCAGGCCACCCCACAGGGCTCAGCCCTCCCCACACATGCGCACCCTGGCTGTTGAGCATGATGTTCTCAGGTTTGAGATCCCGGTAGATGATGCCTTGGGAGTGGAGATGGCCCAGGGCCAGTGTGATCTCTGACAGGTAGAAACTGCAGAGACAGGACAGGGTGAAGGCAAGGGCGGGGGGTGGGGGGGGGGGGGCGGTGGAGCCAGGCCCTGGCGGGGAGGGGTCCCTGGACCCCCTCAGGAGAGAGGCTGGAGGTAACACCCACCAGGCCGTGTCTTCCAGGAAGATGCCCTCTCGCTCCAGATGTGTGAAGAGCTCGCCGCCTGCGACACAAACATGTCAGCAGCTGTGTGCTGGGACCAAGCTCTTCTGCTCGCCGAGCCTTGGTTTCTTCTCGGGGAGAGTGGGGCTCGTAATTCCCGCCCTACCTGCCTCCCAGAGCTGCCGTGGGGACTCAATTCAATTCAGCAAACGTCTACCGACGCCTACTCGGTGCCTGGCCCTGTGCTGGGTGAAGCTGGGGACAGAGGTGAAGAGACCCAGCCACTGCCCGCAGGACGCTCAGTCTAATGGGGAGACAGACACGCACACAGCTGCTCCAATGTGCCAGACTGAGGCCACGGCTCTGAGAGCCCAACCCAAAAAACTTCACAGAGGAGACAGGAGGACACAACTAACCCCAACGTGAGGGGACAGAGAAAGTCCCTGGCAGCGGTGAGACTTAAAGGGGATGCAGAGATGGAGCGCAGGAAATGAAGCTCCCAGGGCTCATCGGGACAGATGGGGTCAGTGGGAAAAGCAGGCCCGGATCGCTTCGTGGCGAGTAGGGGACACCAGGCCACGGAGGCCAGGCTTGATCCGGGCAGTTGCAGGGAGCCATGGAATTCTGAGTAGGAGTGTTGGGGGCAATCCCGTGCTCTGAGACGATGACCCTGGAAGTTGGTGGAGGAGACACTAGGAAGAGGGTGAGCTGGAGGCTTCGAGGCCAGTTAAGAAACAACTGCGACACCTCCCCTCCACCCAAGAGAGTAGAGAGGATAGAGGACACTGCAGAGAATGGACCACCTGGATTGGGATCTGACTGGATGCAGGGCACACAGGAGGGAGGACCAGGACATGAAGGGCTACTGGAAATGGACAAAACAACCCTCTGGATATCTATACAAACTCCCACCATTCCCATCCACCCCCAACACCGGTGAGGGATACAAGAGGCACTGGACAGACGTTTGCTGAATGAATGAATGAATGAATGAATGAATGAATGAACAAACGGACAGAGGGATGGATGAGGTGGGGCCCCCCTGGCCATTCTACATACCACATCTCTCCCAGCTCCCCCCAGAGCTCCCTGTGCTGGTTCCCTGGCCTTGCCCACACCCCGGATGGGCCCGCACTCATACCACTGAGGCACTCCAGGATGAGGTAGAGTTTGCCGCCAGTCTGGAAGGCATAGGCCAGTTCCACAATGAAGGGGTGCTTCACTGACTCTAGAATGTTCCGCTCAGCCCGCGTGTGCGCCGTGTCCTTGGCGTTGCGCACAATTTTGGCCTGCAGAGGCAGGGATCGGTTAGAAGGTGGGCCCCCAGGACTCCCTCAGTCCCTCCAGCCATTCTCTATCACCCCATTGTATTTCTCCATAATTCTTCGGCTATCAGCAACCATCCTTTCCAGGGACTGGTTTATCCTAGTAGCATGGTGTTTCTCGCCTCCACACTCATGACATTTGGGGCAGATAATTCTTTGCCGTGGGGGGCTGTCTTTTGCATTGTAAGACCTTTAGCAGAATCCCTGGGCTCGACCCACTGGATGCCTGTGGCAGCCCCTCTCTACTCGTGACTCAGAAATGTACACCGACATTGCCAACATTGCCAGACGTTGCCTGGGAGGCAATACTGCCCATGGTTGAGAATTACTGCAAAACAATATAATTGCTACTGACAATAAACAATTAAGTGCCCAAGATAGTGACCATCTCCTCCACCACGTTCACTGCTGTCTCCCAAAGGCCGGTGTAGTACATGGGGAATGGCAGCCACTGGGTGAGGATCTGTCGGCTGAACAAATGACTCACCTTCCTCAGGACTTTCATGGCATATATTCTGCCCACATTGGTGCCCTGCACCTTTCGCACCTGGAACACCTGCAGGGCAGGGGAGACAGGATCAACCTCCCTCTCCATATCCTATCTTCAAAAAGCCCTACCCTGAAGCTCTGGCACTGGGACCAAGAGGCCCACCCAAGAGTGGGGCGGTAAAGATTTCAAGTCCGATTCTAAGAGGATTTACAAGTCGAACTTTTTTTTCTTTTAACTTTTTGGCGGCGCGGCATGTGCGATCTTAGTTCCCCGAACCAGGGATCGAATCCCCGCCCCCTGCATTGGAAGCACTGGACCGCCACAGAAGTCTCTATAAGTCTAATTTGTTTTGAGACCCTTTGGTGCAGCAAGACTGAGGCTGTGAGGCCAGTGAGGAAGGAGGAGGGCCGGTACCTTGCCATAGTTCCCCTTGCCCAGCACACGCAGCAGCTCAAAGCAGTGGGGCCCGATGCGCTCAGGGCCCGGGTTCACACTGCTCTCAGTCAGCTCCACCTCCTCATAGCGTCCCACAGGCCTGTGGACACAAGAAGTTAACGGGCGCAAGCTCCAGTGCTCCTCAGGTCCCCTTCCCCAGCCCATTCCCTCCTCCCCCAACACGACCCTCACTCACTCCAGGCCAGCCGCCCTCAACTCGGCAAGGGGACACACGTCCTGTGAGAAACCGAGGGGTAAGAGGCAAGGGAGGTGCCAGGCTCCCTCCCCGCAAGCTGGACTGCTTGGCCCAAGCGTGCAGATGGTGAGGAACGGGAGCTGGCAGGCGATGGGCCAGGACTGGGGAGGAGAGGCGAGGGCAGGAAAGGGAGACGCAAGGGAAGGGCTGGGGGCCTGCAAGACAGGTGGGGGTGAAGGTAGGGTCAGAGCCTAATAGTGGCCGGGATCTTAGACCGGGGTCTGCAGGAGAGGAGCCCACTCTGGGGGCAGGGGGGTGGCGGCGGGCGCACGGGCCATCCCACCGCCTGGATGATGGGATCGAGCCGGGATCGAGCCGGGATCGAGCCGCGCCCGGGCGGACCACTCACCGCGGGGCTGAACTCTGGCTCGCCCTCGCCCTCGCTGCCTTCCTCCGTCTCCAGGTCCAGGTCAAACACCGCCGCCATGGCTGCGCCGGCCCCGCGGGCCCCCAGGCGCTTACCCAGCCGCGCTCTGACTGACAGGCCGGCCCGGGCCTTACGTCATCACTCCGCGACGGCGGCCTCGCGCACCGATGACGCAAGAGGCTGCCCCTCCCGCGAGCCGGCGGCGAGAAAAGTTGGCGTCCGTCACAAGGCATCTCGGGAATGGTAGTTCCTGAGTGCAGGGGTGCTAAAGCCCGCCGAACCTTCTTCCGCGGGCCCCTCAGTCTTCCCAGCACAGCTTCCCCCGGGGCGGCACAGGACAAGGGCCTCCTGGAAGCCGACCATTTTGGTTCTGGGGCGACTTTGACTTTGGACGGGGCAGAGTCCAAGTGCATGCAGGTGTGAGTGTAAATGCAATTCCCAGCCCCGTTGGAGCCCTACGCTGCCAGGTTGGGTGGTGGCGAGAGGCGGGTCGAGTATATCTCTCTGTTCGCCTCTGAAAGGGAGCCGGCTGCTGCATCACGGTCTCTAACGTGCCTCCCGTTCGAGGACCCGCAAGTCAGCATTTACTGCTCCGTGCTCAGCTCACTGCTGGGCTTTGTTGCCAGATTCCTGCCGGAAAGGGTTTGAGTCTCACTGATCCACCCGTAATTATGGGCTTGTGCTGTGCGTCAGACACACGAACTTGTGTTTGGTGACACTACAATAATGAACACACCAAACCTAGTCTGTGAGTTTAGATTTGGGGATGGATTCTTGTTGGATGGGACTCTGGGAGTGTGAACTGGGCCAGACCAGGCCTTGGATGAGTTCTGATTTTTGGAAGCTGTCTGGGTGTGCATTCCAGTTGGACAGGGGAGGCTAGATATGAGCTCAAATGGACAGAATTCAGGGTCTCCAGGCTGGAGGAGGGTTATCTGGTTGGGTGTGGCCCTCGTTGTAATTCCACCCTTGGGTTTGGGTCCTGGTGTAGGTGCCGCTGGCAGGCCCCTCGCCAAAGGTCAACCCAGAGGCCTGGTCAGTGTGGCGGTTTATCCTTAGCTCTAGACGCTATGGGTATCCCCTAACTACCTCTCCCTCCCCCTTCCCCATCCCCTGTCTACCTGAGCTTGAGAAGTGTTGGCCAAGTCGCAAGAACCTATCCCAGACTCTGCACGTTTCACTAGCCCATAAGCCTTTATTTGGAGAGGGACGCTTATGGAGCTGTCCACAGCTTCTGTGCAGCACAGAGGCAGAGTTCTTAAAGCAGCCTCCCCTGAATGAGGAAGGGAGTGTAGAGTCTCCTCTGCCAATGCTAGTTAGGTGTGCCTGAGGCCAAAGCACCAAAGCTTGGTGGATAAGGTGCATAGTGCACGGGAGGGGTGTTCACATGTCTCAGGGCCACATATAGGAGGTGAGTGGGGCCTGGAAGCTGAGTGGGCAGGTACAACTTAGTAAAAGCAGAAACCTGGACCTTGCATCTTGTCCCTCGACTCTTCATCCACTGTGGTATGACATCGAGGCAGTGGCTTTTCCTCTCTGAGCCTGTTTCCTTTTCTGTAGAATGGGGCAATAGTGTCTGCCTGGAGGGGAGATGGTTACTGCTGACCCCAGGTCACCTGCTTCTACTGCTCAGGCCAAATGAGGCAGGTGGGGCACTGCCAAACATTGTCAGCAGGCTCCAGAACTATCTAGAATTTGTTAAATGAGGGGGTGAGAGTAGGAGGACCAGGGGTTTAGTCTCAGGTTTTCTTGGGATTTGTCCAAAGCCAGAGGCCAGGTTCTCTCCTGTAGGCAGCAGGAAGAGACAGACCTGGAGGGGTGGGAAGGATGGGCTGGGTTTGGGCCCACTCGCACTAACCTGGGGGCGGGGTGTGTGTGGGTGTGTGTGTGTGTGTGTGTGTGTGTGTGTGTGTGCAGCTGTTGTTGCTTCTCCATGACTAGAGTCCTGGGAAGCTATGGGCTGGACTGGGGCCTTCGGGAGGGCAAGCAGCCCACCAGCTACTTCTTTTGTGGCCCCTCAAGTCCAGGAGGCCGTGGTGTCAAAATAGCCCTGCCGCTCTGGAACAGACCTGGGGCCTTGGAGGGGACCAGACCTCTCCAACGGTTGGGGCAGGGCCATGGGAAGAGAAGCAGGGAGAGCACCAGGGAGCAGAGAGCACCACCGCGTCCCCTCCAGCACTTTGCCCCTGCCCTCTGGCCCCAGCACTATTTGAAGTGGGACAAGAAGTAGGCAACGGGGTAGTGGGGCCCGTCGATGCCCAGGCCCTGGCAGAGGCCCAACAGGCGGAGACGGGCCTCGGCCGGGCTGGACCCAGCACAGGCCACACTGCAGTAGGGCTCCTCGTATTCTCCAGGCACCAGGGCCTCCTCCAGCAGATTGAGACGCAGCAGGCCCTGGTCGTGAAGAGCCTGCAGGGTCTCGCGGCTGGCGGTGGAACTCAGCGCCTGCAGGTGCTGGGACACCAGGCACATGACACCCACCAGGTGGCCACGGGCGCGTGGGTGGGCAGGCAAGGCAGGCCGCAGGCCGCAGGCCACCATAGCAGCAGCGAGCAGCAGGTCCACACCATAAAGCTCCTGGATCCAGTCTCGCAGGTAGAAGCCACCCATGCGGGGGTTGATCTCGATGAGCCGCGGCCCAGCCCTAGTCAGCTTGAGCTCCACGTTGAAGACCCCATCCAGCAGCCCGCAGCCCAGGCAACAGCGGAAGGCTGCCTGCACCAGCTGTGCCTCCTGCTCCGGTGCCAGCCCAGTGGGCATGCAGGCCGCCGTCTCAGTGAAGCCAGGCAGCCGTGTGGGGCCATTGTCGGAGACGAAGGCAGCCAGCAGTCTCCCTCCAAACAACACCAGATCCACGTCGTGTTCGGTGCCCTCGATGAACTCCATCAGCAGCATGGCATTGCCCCAGCCCAGCCCGATGCCGGGGTGGTCGGCCTCGCCCTGCAGGTCTCGGGAGATCCGGGAAAAGTGCTCATGGCACTGCGACGCGTCCTCCACCAGCCGTACACCCACTGCACCCGCCCCAAACTCCAGCTTCATGACACCTGGCAGGGGCACCTGGCGGACAGCACTGTCCACGTCGGCCTCGCTCTCCAGTGGGCAGCAGGGCACAGCATAGAGGGAGGGTGCGGGCCAGGGTGGGCCATGGCGGCACAACAAGTGCAGCTGGGTGTGGCTCTTCTGCTTAGCCAGGTGCATGGCGGCTGGCGGGTTGCAGGGCAGGCCCAGCTCCTGGCAGAGCAAGGCCGTGAGCACCAGGCAGTCATCCCAGTAGGAAAAGCAGCCGTCTAGCTGCAGGCCGCGTGCCCGCACCAGCTCCGCCAGCACCCGTGCGTTCTCCTCATCCCTCCGGTGCTCTGTTATATCGAAGTGGATGAAGGTCTGCACCAGCTGGGACGCAAAGTGGTTGGGGTCCGACTCCACCAGGTGCAGCTGCAGAAACCACAGGGCGGCAACACACCGAGATCAGCTTGTGCTGGGCGCTGGGCAATAGGATGGGGCCTAGAACATGGTCCTGGCCCTCGGGGGAGACAGCTTCACCAGTGCTACGCGCTCAAAACATATTTGTTGATGATTGAGTAGAAGGTACAGAGGTGGGACACCTAATCCAGCCAAGAGGGTAGGGAAGGCAACCTAGAGGAGGCAGTGCTTAAGCTGGGAGCTGAGTAAGGTTTAGCCAGAGGAAAGATGGCTGCAGGAGGGCGTGTGTCATCTAGATGGGAGGGGTGGCAGAGAGGGCTGGTGGACTCTTTCCCACTGTCAGGCTCAGTCTGGCCAGGGTTTGTAGGGAACCACCAGGGTTCGTAAGGAAACCACCAGGGTTCGTAGGGAAACCACCAGGGTTCGTAGGGAAACCACCAGGGTTAGGGCTTGGGACTGCTGGTCTGGTGTCCCGAGTGGCCTTTTACTCCTAGCAGGGACAAAATTCAGCTAGGAGCGGGAAAAAGTTGAGACTCCTAACCTGCACGGGGAACCCCTACGCTTGGGCTCTAGGCCCCCGGCTAGATCGCCCCGCGCAGGCCCCGCCCCAAGGCCAACACCGCCCCTGGCCCCGCCCCGGGCCCTGCCTCCACCACTCAGGCCGGAACTTTGAGCCCCGCCCCGCCCCACCCCGCCCACCTTGAGCCCGTAGTCGCGCGCCGCGTCCCACACGAATTTCTTGCTGACACGGCCCGCGCCGAGCACCAGCAGCTGCTTCCCCTCCATGAGGTAGCGGGCCGAGCGCCGCAGCATCGTCTCCACCAGCGGCGCGGCCGCCGCCTCCTCGGCCGCCAGCCCCGGGCGCGGCGCGGCCCACAGCCCTTCGAGCGCGCCGCACGCCTCCAGACACAGGCCTCCGTTCAGCTCCAGGGCCACGGGGGTCAGCGCGCGGCCGGCCACTGACAGGGCGAAGTCCACCCCTGGGCCGGGCAGGGGGCGCGGGCTGAGTGCGGGCCGCCTTCGGGCCTCGGGCCCCCCTCCTCCCGTCCCCGTCCCGGGCGGCCCGCACTCACCGAGGAAGTCAGTGCGGACCTGGCGCCCGCCGCGCTGCTCAGCGCTCAGGCCGGCCTCCAGGGTCAGCACGGCGGCTAGCGCGGCCTCGGCCGCCGCCTTGACGCGCTGCCGCACGACTGCCACCTGCGAGGCCTCACCCAGGCCGCACTGGGCCAGCGCCGCCTCCAGCGTCCGTGGCAAGGAGCTCTGGTGCCGCAGAGGCCGGTCCCCACGGCCCACGCTGCACACCACCTGGGCAAGGTGAGGCTCAGGGGGCCGGTCCAGGAGGAGTCCGCCCGGGACTATCCCCGGCCCCAGCACACCTTCCCCTATGCCACGATCCAGGCCACACCCCTCACTGGACATTCAAGTCCTGTGCTCCAATGTGACTTACACTGCACAAACCACCTTCCCTGCCACTGCTCGTCTGGTCCCCCTGGGGGGACTCTACCCAGGCTTCCAGGCCCAGCTGGGGTCTCTGCTGCCTAAGGGCTCTAAGCATGCTTGCTCCTACTCACTACAGCCCTGGGGGCCTGTTCCACCCTGGTGGGCTTAGCCCTAGAGCTCCCTGAGGGCAAGGTTGAGTCTCTCCCTCTCAGCTTGGCCCAGAGCTGTGTACCTAGGAGGGTCCCTAAGCCTCCCTCCTAAAGGGCTCCAGGCCCTGGAGGTTTGTCAGGGACCCTGGGTCAGCCTCTTCTGTGGGGAAGAGCTCCCTGGGAAGAGGTTTCAGCCCTGGGCCCCTGGTACCCAGAATGGGATACCAGGTAAGGCTCCGGATGTGGGAGGAGCACAGGAAGGGTTGGAGAGGAGGGAAAGTGTCAGACCCAGGAGTCCTCCCAGAGGCAACCAAAATCCTCCGCCCCCACCCCTGCCCCCGCCCCCGCCCCGCAAGATTTTTGTCCTCTCTCTGCCCAGGGGTCCTCATCAGCTCAGTGGAACTGGGCTGGGGTGTGGCAGCAGGGGCATGACCTGAACCTGAGCCATGCTCACCTTGCTCAGCAGGGGCCTGTCACCCTGTGTCCGACAGACCACAGCACAGATACGCAGAGCCAGCTCAGGGCCAGGCGGGGGGCTGCCTGGGGGAAGACGGTGAGGCCTGAGCACAGAGCGGCCAGGAGGCCAAGCCAGGCTCCACCTCTGGCTGGCACAGGTGGCTCTCACCTGGGAAGGGCAGCCGGGCAGGTGGGCATACAGCCTCCACCAGGACACTCTCCTCCTCCTCCAGTTTCTCCAGCAGTGCCAGCACTGTGTCCACCACTGGGCCCAGCTCAGCTCGGGGGTACAGACGCATTGCCTGCCGCCCCCTCCAGCGCCAGCCGCTGAGCTTCACGGCTACCTGCAACAGGCAGGGGAAGGGGGCCTCCTCACCACCCCACGGACCTGCAGGGTGGGACGCTCATACCACAGGAGCTAATGAGTAAACTGAGGTAAGAAGGCAGGGGATTACCACAGAGATGGGGCAGTGGTAGGGCTCAAAGTTGGGGACCGCTTCCCAGCAGGACCCGGTAACCCTCCACGGGTCCCCTCCTGCTGGCCTCTGCACATCCTCGGGGGCAGGAGCCCGTTACCTGCAGGGCATCACCCAGGGCCTCGGAGTGCAGAAAAGCCCCTACTTCCTCCTTCACCAGTGTCTCCTGGCCCTCTTTGCCATTCAGCTCCACCAGCCGTAGTCCCGGGCTGGCATCCCCTCCCCGCAGCAGTGCCGGCGGCTTGTAGGTGAAAGCCAAGGTAGCTGGTACAACCACGTCACCCTGCTGAGCTAGCAGTCGCCTCGTCAGCAGCCGGTCCTCCAGCAGCCGGGCCAGCTCGGCTGAGGCTCCTGTGGGGCAGGTCAGGTCGCGAGCGAGCTCAGCTGCCTCTCGACCCCAGCCAGGCCCCAGCCCCAGGCCCGCCAGGAAGTAGGTGGCGCGGCGAGGGGGGACAAAATCATCCAGGAATGTCAGGCCCCCTGGGTGGAAGCTCACGGCCTTGGAGACCAGCAGGGCTGCCTCGCCCGGCTGCCCTGGTGCTGGCACCTTTGTCAGCCAAGCAGGGGACAGGCAAAGGAGCATGTTTCCTGTGGGCAGAAGGAGGAGGGTTGCTGGCCAGGGAAGACTTAATGCCCCCATGCCCTCCACCTCCAGCCTGGGCCCCTGGGTAGTCGGGACAGCTGCTCCCAGAACCCACCCCCACTCGGAGTAGGGCAGCTGGCCCGGTGGAATGCAGGCAGTTGCCAGGGTTGGCGGGTATTTTGGGATGTGGCTGGGCCAGGGCAGGGCTGCCCTTTCTGTAGGAGGGGGTGGGGGAACTTGGGCACACACTCACCCGGGCTCTGGACCCCACCCTCCAGCAGCAGAGACAGAAAGGTGCTGGGGGATCCCAGAATGCACAAGGTCACCTCCGCTCCAGGGCAGCCTTGAGGAGGAGAACATTGCCAAGCTCACCAGGGGCTCCCCTTGCTCTCTTTCCGCCCACCTTTCCCCACCCCCATAGCCCTGCCCTCACCCTTGGACCCCCAGGTCCTCCCCGGGTATCGGACGAGAAAAGTAAAGGGGACAGAGGAAGCTGGAGAGCGAAGGGGAAGCTGCCTGCCCACCTTGCCCTCTGAGGCTAGCTCCCTTCCCTCTGCAGCTGGCCCAGAAGGCACTGGAGGCTGGGTGACTGGAGACGTGTGTTCTAGCCTGAGCTCTGCCACTGACTTTCTGTGTGACCCTTGGTCCCTGTGCGGTGAGGGGAGGAGTCTCTGCACCTCAGTTTCCCAGTCTGTACAATGGGGCCCAGTCTGTGATGTTCACGCACTCTAGCTGTAAGCCCTCTGTCCACACAAAATCTTTTGTGGCTGCCTGATACATGAAACAGATAAAGCAGAGGAGGAGTCCTGGGTCCCAGCTGCTAGCTGCCTCCACAGCAGCTCCCAAGACACTTCTGTAGAAGCTTTGGGTCCACAGAACATGGATTGCAAATCCCAGGGCTGGATTTTCTGGGGGTGGGAGGGAAGCCTTGATCTCTGACTTTACTGGTGCCAGATGCCCTTTGAAATGCCTGCCTTCCGGAGGTTGACTGGCCTTGTCTCCCTGGCTTCAGACCAAGCCAGAGCCTAGGGGAAGGGGCCGACCTTGACAGAGGTGGGAAGCAGGCTGGGCTGAGGGTGCCTCCCTCCTCTAGGGGTGCCCCCTCCCCCCAGGGGTCCCCCCTCCTCCGTGGAGCCCTCGGGCACCTGTGCGGGGCACCTGGGTGCGGTCCTGGGTCTCTGGAAGGCCAGCTTGCTGCAGACAGCTCTGCAGGAGACTGTAGTAGTAGACAGTCCAGGCCCGGGCCTCCGCCCCCTCGGGGGAGCCCTTGCAGTCCAGGGCCACGTCATGGCGCCAGGAACCATGGAAGCAGCCTGGGGGTGGCAGGCCAGAGCCCCCGCCCCATGGGCCCTCCTCTTCTTCCAGGTCCTTGGAGCCCAGCGGGGAGTCACACTCGGGACCCAGCGGATCCAGGGACAGCTGAGGGAGGGAGAAGTGGTGGGTCTTGGGCAGGGTGGGCAAGGGGCATATTAAGTCACCCAAGGGTATAAGCCCCCCACTCTCCTAACCTTGGGCAGACACTGTCCTAGGAACAAAAGAGGATGGGTTGGGTTGGGTTGGGGGATGAAGGCCTGTCACCAGGAACATGTAAGCGGGAGTGCTTTGTAAACTGTATGTGCAGTGCCCCAGCGGGTGGAGGCAGAAAGCAATGCACTGCTGGCTGGACCACTGCCCCCTCACCCCACATCCAGGTGTGCCCCAGCTTGGTTCAGAGGGGCAGAGGTTTTTTGCCGGTTTTGTTTATCGAGGCAGCCCTGGGACCTAAAACAGCCCTGGCACGCTGTAGCTGCTCAAGATTTGATGACTGAAGGATAAGTGAAAGAATGAACCAAGCAATCACTCTTGGGCTGCTCTCTTCTCCCTGGCCTCAGTGACCCATGTACCATCGTGGAGTTCTGCTGAGACCTAAATATGTGGGTGAATCTGGTCCACGGTCATCTCCAAGTAGGCTGGAGAATCTACCATACGCCCAGTCCTGGGCCAGGCATTAGTAAGGAAAAAGCTGGTGCCCTTCTTTTCAGATGTTCTGAGTCATGGAAATGCTCACTTTAGATGAAATCTTACACCCTGCCCCTCTCTGAGGCTGGCTGACTCCCAAATGAGGCTGCTCAGAGGCTCACTGTGAACACACGTGCAGACACAGGTGGGCCTGTCCTCCGGAGGACAGGCTGGGCCTCCTTGGACAAATCGTGAGGTTTCTTTGGGACTTGTGGGTGCCTGGTGCCTGCCCTGTCACTCCCCCCCACCCCCCGCCGGGGTGCTGATGAGGCTTGGACCTAGAGAATCACCGTGGTCATTGCGAGACGGCATACTGCAGGCAGCCGGGAGGGCAGAGGTCTGGGCCTCAGACCTGGCCTGGAATCCCGGTTCGCCGGTGCCAAATTCTGAGGCTTGGTGCCCTTTCTTAGGAGGTGAGTCCCCTGAGAGCCCAGAATGGGTTCACTGCTATGTTCCCAAACTTAGAATGGGGCAGGGCGCATGGTAATAATAAGTTGCAGGATGAATGAATGCCAAAGGGGACCAAGAGTGCCCGCCTCCCAGAGCTGATGGGGGAGAGAGGCAGTGCCTGGCACACAGCAGCTGCTTGTCCCATGGCACACAGAGTGGGCGGTCAAGGGGTGTGTGCGCAGCTGGTCACGGGTCTGTCTGCACAGGCAGCCCCAGGGCTAGGCTTTTACGTGCCCGATGCTGCCCTCTGGGCCCTCCCTCTGATTAGGGGCTTGGGCTTTGGTGGGGAGGGACCAGGGGAGACTCACCATCTCACAGGTGGAGAGGATGAGAGACGGATGGAAGAGACTGACAGAGAGAGACAGAGGAGGGAGTCAGGGCAGCCGGATCTCTTCCGCAGAGCCCAGCCCCTAAGACTCTGGGGCAGAGAAGTGGCCGCGACCGCGCCGCTCTCCTGTCTCAGCCAGGAGGTGTCCAAGGCTGCCCCACCCCCACCCCCACCCCCACCCCAAGGAAGCAGAGGGATTTCTGACGCCCGGACCCCATGGGGCCCGCACCCCGAGCTCACACATCCCAAGCTGTGCGGGGCAGGGCCGGGGGTCCTGGCGCTCAGCCCTTCCAGCGGGGGGCGCGCCAGGTCCCCGCGCGTGTGTGCGCGCGTCTGGGAGGGGTGTGCAGGCGGTGTCGCAGGTCCCGCTGGGGGGCGCGGGCGCTCAAGGTCCCGTCCCCGCGGCCCCTGCCCCGCAGCCCCCTCCCTGGCTCTCCCCGGGGCGCGGGCAGCAGCCGGGGTACCTGGCGGTTGGCAGCGGCTCGGCGGGGCTCTGCCGGGCTCGGCGGGAGGCGCGGACCCGGCGGGACTCGGCGGCGGCGGCACAGCGCCCGGCCGAGGCGGCGCCGCTTTATATAGAAGCGCCCGGGGCATGCCCAGTGCCAGGCGGGGGGCGGCGCGGGGCGAATTGGCCCGGCCCCACCGTCCTCCAGCCGGGGGACCCGGCAAAACCTCCGCCACCCATCCTGAACCTGGGGTCCTGGGGGTGGGCGGGCCCGACCCTGCCAGAGGCAAGGCGCCCGGGGGGCCAGGGAGAGACAGAGGGACAGGCAGAGGGACAGACAGGAGACCTTCGGAGACACAGTAAGTCGAACAGAGGGCCAGGTTCTAACGGATAGCGATCGTCAGAGAGGGTCACAGACTTAGGGGCCGCGGTAAAGAAAAGACAGAGGACAGAGGGGGATAAATAAAGAGAGAGAGAGAGAGACCCATAATGGAAGAGAGATGGAAAGAGGATATAGGGGGAGGGGAAAGCTGGAGCCGGCAGAGACTGTTACCAGGGCTTGCCCTCAGGGGTGGGGTGGCCAGGAGAGCGGCTGGAGCACACAGTCCGGAGCCCTGACCTTGGATGGAGTCCTGAGCTCCCCAGCACCCTGGCCCGCAGCTGTCTGCCAAGGAGCACTGTGCTGTATGGCAGCAAGCAGTCCCAGAAAGGCCTTCTTGAACAGGGGTCCCTGTACATCTGCGGGGTCCCCTCCTCAGCTCTCCCAGCCCCTACAGTGTAGTGGCCACTAGGTAAGACGCCCCCCACAAGGGCAGTCCCAGTTCCCTGGGACACCCTCTGCCCTGCTGGGGGCCAAGAGGGAAGAGGGTGGCCAGGCTGAGAGCTCCAGTGGGTCTGAGCACAGCAAAGGAAGGGGCTTGTCTACACGATCTGCCCTGCCCATCAACACCCAGGTCAGCTGGACATCCACAGTTATACCCACAATCTCCCCAAAACGCACATCCTTACCCCCAGGTGCACCCATCCAAACACCCACAAAAGCACACCTCAAGAGACCTGGATCACAGCCACACATGCACCCCAAGAAACACACCCAGAGATTCATACCCTCACAAGTGTTGTCCCACTAGGTGGATTCCGATCCTAGATCCAGCTGTGGGGCCTGGGCACCTCCCCTTCCTGGTCTGAACCTCCCTCTACTCCTGACTTAAATGGGTCTAGTTACCATCTCATAGGACTGCGGTGAAGATTATCACAGCATCCTGAGCCCAGCACACGTAGGCTATTGTTGCAATTCTCCCACCTCACCCCCGCAAACTCAGACCCTCTCTCCAGAGACACCCCCCCACCCCCGACTGTTCCCTAGAGCCTCCTGGGCTGGGGGAGGGTACTGACGGCCCCGCAGCACTTGTGGAGGCAAAGGTGGCTGCTTTGGCCCCTTTCTACAACCGTACACAGAGCAGCCTGTGAGGAACCACCCTGTCTACCAGTGGAGGGACTCAGAGATGAGAAGTGACTTACCTGGGGCCCCCCAGCCCAGCCCACATTCCCCACACAGCTTTCCAGGGCTGCTCTGGGCTCCCCAGCACCAGATCCACACTCCACTCCTCCCTGTGGCCAGCTCAGGCTCCTGGAATGAGGTGCGGCCACCCAAGATCCATCCTCTTGCTGAGGGGGTAGCCTGAGCTCCAGGGAGATCCACGGGAGGGAGCAGGGTTGGGGCATGGATGTCACCAAAGAGCATGAGATCTGACACTTAACAAATATTAAAAACCAAAATCCAACAGAGTAAATTTTAAAGATCTTATCGGCTTTATCCAGCAGTTCATGAATCTGGCAGCATCCCGTCTAGCAGACAGAAAGGAGCTACAAGAAGTTGTGTAAAATGCAAGACTTTTATAGGCAGAAGGGAGCAGACACAAAGAAGTTATACTTAGGCAAAAAAGTGGGTTGGTTATTGCAAGATCACTTTCTTTTAGGCAACAGCAGGGGTCTATCAGGCAGATGAACTCGCTAGTGCTGGTCAGGCAATCCCTGATTGACTGAAAGTTTAAGATACAATTTCCAGGAGAGCTGAAACTGTAATCAAGTTATCCCGGTTTGGTGACATGGGGCTTAGCATAAGTGACTCCACCTTGGGCCTGCTGTCTTGTTTTTTGCTTTTTTTTTTTTTAAACTCTTTTTAAAATTATTTATTTATTTATTTATTTATTTATTTATTTATTTATTTATTTATTTATTTATGTTGGCTGCACTGGACCTTAGTTGTGGCATGCAGGATCTTTAGTTGCGGCATGCATTCGGAATCTATTTCCCCAACCAGGGATTGAACCCGGGCCCCTGCATTGGGAGTGCAGAGTCTTACCCACTGGACCTCCAGGGAAGTCCCTGCTGTCTTGTTTTTAACACAAGCAGTGTAGCATCTGTGGACTCAGTTTTCTCATCCTCAAATGGGGATTATACTGCATACTTTAGCCCAGGCTTGGCTGGACAGGGGGCACCTGGCAGAAGGTAGCAGTGCCAGCAAACGTTTTTTGACTTGTCCCAGGCACTGTACAGAGGGCTTTATGTGCCATATCTCACTTAACCCTGTTGGGTAGCAGTTATGAGTCTCTGCCTTTTGCAGATGAGGCAATGGAGGCTCAGAGAGGTGATGCGATTTGCCCAAGGTCACACGGCTGGTGAGAGGCAGGGCTGGGGTCTTCCCTCTGCCAGAGTGTGTGCATACATGCACACAGAGCAGTGTGGTTCTGTGCCCACTCCCAGACTGCCCTGGCTGGGCACCGGCTGTGATGGCATTTGCCTTGTGGATGCAGGGAGGGAAATCAGGGTTGGGCAACTGCAGCTCAGCCCAGGGCCCTGGGACTTGGGGCAAGCAGGCTGGCAGGGCAGTCTTGCTCTGTTTGTGCCAGGAGAGCCTGGAGGTCACCTGAGGCTGAGCTGAGCCAGGTAGGCGTGGGGTGACGAGAGGCAATCCCTGGGTGACTGCCCAGCTTGACTAAACAATAACCATCATAGAAATGAGACAGGTAGAGTGGTCTTGGGACTAGGGTGGGAGCTGTTATTACCCTATTATCTGTAGGAGGAGACTGAGGCTCAGAGACAGTGAGAAGGCCTTTCCCATGCAGGGACTTTGCAGGGAGTCCAAGCCTGGCCTCCGGACAGTGTGGGGATGGGGGGACTTATGGGAGGGGGTGGCAGTCGAGATGGAGACCATGGTCCCCCACACGGGGGTCCATTTGCCCTTCCACTTCTTTGCTTGCTCCCCACTCCTGTCCCCTGGGCTGACCCAGGCCGATGGACATCGCTGGGTGCCATCCCAGCTTTGGTCCCCACAGGCTGAGTACTCTCAGATGCGTGCCTTGCCTTCTCTGAGGCCCTTTCCAGGCAGGTTTGTAGGGAGCTGGGGCTGCTAGGTTCACTGAGTGTGGTTGTGCAGGTTGCTCACTGCACAAAGGTACCCTGCTGAGTGGTCACGTCCCTTCTGTCCTGCAAGGGATGCATGTACCTGGGGGAGGGGCATCTTTTCCCAACTAGTGCACAGGAGCCATCGGGGGCTAGCGCAGCCCTGTGGGAACAGCGTGTGTAAAAAAGCGTTCCGACAAGGAGGGAGCTGGTCCTCTTTTGGTCTGACCCCTTGGCTCAGGCTTCCCAGATGGATGGTTGATAACGGGACCTGCAGAAGGACTGCCCAGAAAATGCTTCCCACAGTAGACAAGGCAGTGACTCAGCCCCAGCTCGAGAGGCCCGTGCCGGAGACCACCTGCCCCAGGGTCTATATCCAGGGGGAACGCCTACCACGTGGCCTCTCCTCCAGACTCAGCAGCCCTGGTGCCAAGGCTGCTGCTTTCCTGCTCCTCTACCTTCCCAGCAGAAGAGCTGAGCGCACCCCCCACCTACCTGCTCGCAGCCGAGAGTCCATGAGACACCCGCCCTAAGCCTAAGGCGAGGTCTAGCTGGCTCTGCCCCCACTGTGATCCTGGGCTGGGTGCTCAACCTGCCCATCTCCCCCTTCTCTAAAGAGGCTCTCAGTGCCACCTGCAGAGAGAGGGTGTGGGGGTCTGAGAAAGGGGTCTGTGAGCTGCAGGGGGCTGTGTTATTATTAAGCTCCAAGTACCCTAGTGGAGTGGGGAGGGGGGAGGGAGGGCTCAGGAAGCTCTCTTTAACTCACAGGAGCCCAGCCCCTGGCCCACACTCAGAACCCAGGCTGGGGCGAGACTGGGGGAGTGGGTGGGAGCAGGAGAGAGAGCAGCCCCAGGATGGCAGACGGAGGTGGGTGTCAGGTTCATGGCTGTTGATGCGGGGGTAGTGGTGAACCTTGGGTCTGCCCTGGGCAGCAAAGCTTTGGCCCGGTTGCCTCCC
Source organism: Balaenoptera borealis (assembly GCF_965194805.1). NCBI lineage: Eukaryota > Metazoa > Chordata > Mammalia > Artiodactyla > Balaenopteridae > Balaenoptera > Balaenoptera borealis. Next base: position 5,469,878 of record NC_138868.1, read on the forward strand.
CTCCTGAGCCTTAGTTTCCCCCCCAGGTAAACTTCAGCTCTGGGTCTGGACCTCTGTGAGTCCCTCCTTCAGGGGGTGGGATGGTCTGCCCAGGACCCAGGGCCTGGCCAGTCACACAGTCAGCGCCACAAGAGTACAGGCGGAGGGAGCGTGTTCCTGCAGCCGTGGCCCTGTCACTGGATCTGAGGGTGCCAACACTGCAGCTCGGCCACTGAGAAGCATGGATCAAACACTCCACCACTGCGACTTCCCTGGCGGTCCAGTGGTTAAGACTCCGCGCTTCCACTGCAGGGGGCTCGGGTTGGATCCCTGGTCAGGGAACTAAGATGCGCAGCGTGGCCAAAAAAAACCACTCCACCATTTAAGCGGGACTGCAGACACTTTCTCTGGGTACCCCCCTCCCCCTCCCCCCTTCAGGGGAGGGCACCCAAGGAAGCAGGGAGGTAGGGCACCACCGGGAATGGGCCCTGCGGGAACATAAGCCTACGTCAGAACCAGCCCCGTTGTCCTGGCGATGGCTCCTGTCCCAGGCACCTCAGGCACCCACGGGGGCAATTAGCAAGTGTGGGAGGGGTTTCCACGGTGGCAGTCCCCAGGGGGTGCGGCTGGGGCTTAGGCAGGGGGCAAGGGCTGGCGGGCCCTTTCTCCTTTGTCCAGGCACACTAGGCCTTTGTTCTCAGCTGGCTCTCTCTGAGGACAGGACCAGGACCATGGGTCGGGGGCGGACTTGGCTTAGAGTGCCCACACCCCTGGGGGGGATCCTGAACCAGCAGGGAGAGGGAGCAGAAGAGGGGATAGAGTCCCACTTCTGGGCCCAGCATCCACTTGGGGAGCCCTCTTCCCCCAGGTACAGAGGCCTTACCTGACCCCAAGAGGCTGGGCACTGCAGCTTACCATTGGCTCCTGTTGCTGGTAAACACCTTCCAGCAGCCAATGGGCAGCCTCAGTGTGCCCTGAGGAGCCAGGGCTGGACTAGGAGGGGCGGGGCTGTGAGGGGAGTGAGGGCCGGAGGGGAAGGAGCAGCTGGTCCAGGGTTGAGGCTGGAAGGCATTCCATCTGACTGCATACGGGCTTCTGCTCAGACTTTATTCCAGGCCTCCCCAGGAGCCTTGGGGTCCCCTAAGCCCAGCCCGTGCCCCTAACCTCACCCTCCTTCAGCGCCAGCTTGATGCTTGCAGGGGCCCAGGCACCAGGGCAGCTCCATGGGCGGATGATGGGCCTGGGTCCCCAAAACCTCACTCTCTGACCTTCCTTCATCCTCAAGCCTCACACAGTCCACGGGAAAGCTGAGGCATCCATCCCGGCTGTAAAGTGCGGTGCCTACTTTGAGGCTGGCATCCACCGTTCAGGCAGTTGGGGTTGGGGGACCCTGAGTCTCTGGTACCCTCAGAAGTGGGACCTTCAGAATCGGGTGTCCAGAGAGGAGGTGGAGCCTCGATGGGACCTGGCGGGGCTCTCGATACGGGGGGCCCTGGACCGAGTCAGCAGCCCATGGAAAGTCTTGCCTCGGGTCTGGGGCTTGCGCCGTGGAGGCCTGGGCTCCTCTGGGGGCTGCACCACGATGCGGGGCACCTCGGGCCTGGTGGCTCCCCGGATTCCTGCCAGCTGCTGGGCCTCAAAGATGGCTTGGGCCCCAGGCAGACGGGCCTGCGGCCTCGGGGGTGGCCCAGATGCCGACGCAGGCAGCTGGGCCAGCTGGGTCTTGATCTCCCGCTGCAAGTCCTGTTCGGACAGGGCCACGCTGTGCACCTATGGGGAGCAGTTGATACTGAATCTGCCTGGCCTGGGGGAGGGCAGGAAGCGATGAGATCCCTGCGGGGCGGGCAGGACACAGCCGCAGGAAGTGGCTGAGGGCTGAGGGGCTGACAGACAAAGAGACTAAAGGAGCCACAGAAAGCCACTTGGGGCCTGGGGTTTCCACATTCTCTGCTGCTCAGAGGACAAGAACTGAGCCCCGGTTCTTACTCTGACTTCCCCCTCTGGGACTCAGTTTCCGCAACTGTGCAGGGGGGCTGGGCCATTGCAGAGGGCGGGCAAGGGGCACCCACCTGGGGCATGAAGGCCTCCTCCTGCAGCTGGGTGGGTGGGATGGCTCGAAGGGCGCCGAGTGTCTCCAGGAGCCCCGGGCAGGCCAGGCGCTGCTCAGTGGTGCCCAGTGCCAGGCGTACCAGTGTCAGCCCCACACGGAACAGCACCTTCACACCTGCAGGCCGGGGGCTCACTCAGTTGGGGGGCCAGCCCTGGGCTTCCTCAGTCTACACCTGAACCTGCCCTCAGCCAGACTCCTTCCACCCTCCTGCAGCTCTGCTGCCGGGAGCCAATGACTGAGAGCAGGGTGGCAATCTGAGAGCACTGGCCAGCATGTCTCAGTGGCCACGGACACTTCTGGGCAGAGCAGCCTGCCAGGAGCCAGGGGCTACTGAACGCCTCACGCCAAGCCTTCTCATTCTGGACCTCAGTTCCTCGTCCCTCCAAGGAAGGGCTGGGTGGTGACGTGAAGGCCTTTCCAGCTCAGACCTGTGACCTTCTGGTTCTAGAAAGATTCTAGCCAGAACTCCTCACCTCTAAGCCAAGAGCATAGGACACACATGCACATAAACACGCACACACGCACATGGGTGTGACCTTGGGTCTGTTCCTGGAGCCTCAGAATTCCTTCCTGGTAGCCTCGGGTCTGCTGAGAACAGCAGTCAGGGGACCAGTGAGGTCTGGTGACAACTGTGACTTGTAAAGGGACAGCAGCGACTACTAACGGCGTCACCGTTATGAAAGTGAGCCTGAGGCAGAGAGCAAGGGTAGCTCAGCCACCCTAACGGGGGACCGTGCCCTGCCCCGCCCTCGAGGTCTGAGTCTGCAGGGGAGGACATGTAGATGGCGACTTGGACACCCGTGGCCAGAGCTCTAAGCCAGCCTGAAGCCAACTGGGCATACAGCAGGTGCTCAATAGAGGTACTGATTGATTTCCACCATTTTTTTGGTCCAACCACCCCGCTCTTGGCCTGGCACCTCTCCCACGTCCGCACCCCCAAGTCAGTCGTCTGTAACCTGGCCTCTCCGCCTCCACACTGGCCGTGCAAGTTTGCCTCTTCCACAGAGCAGCCGCGAGCACCTTTAAACGGCACTCTCCTCCTGCCGCCCCCCTACACTTTGGCACATCCTTTGTTTTATTTTCTTCACAGAACTTATGACAATCTATAAATATCTTGTTAATTTGGTACCGTCACCTCCCATCCCCACCTCCACCAGAATGTAGGTCTCACTCACTCAAGTGGCCCTGGCTTCCACCAGAATGTAGGTCTCACTCATTCAAGTGGCCCTGGCTTCCAGGGCAGCGCTGGCCTCCGAGAGCGCTCACCAAGGGGCCGTGGGGCTCCATCGGCCATGCCCCCACTGTGCCCAGTCCCTGAGCTGTCTCACTGCTGTGATCTCTGCAGCTCCTGCCCTATCTACCTTGCGGAAGCGCCCCCCGACTCCAGCCCTCCCCCAAGGAGATGGTGCCCTCCCTGTGGTGGTCTCACTGCTGGGGGTGAGGGCTATCATTCATTGCATTGGTGATCCGTGGCCAAGGGCTGGGCCGTTTCCCCAGAGCCACAGGGCGCTGTCACCCTCAGCACACCGCAGCACCCAGACCCCAGGCCAGGACTGGCAGTGGCGGTGGGGCAGAGCAGAGCTGGCACCCTCATCCCCTCTGCACACCAGGCACCCGAGGCTCCCGGCCCCAGTTCCCACGCCTGCCCCTGCCCACCTGGCCAGCCACCCACTCACCCTCGCTAAGGAAAGCGTCCCAGACACGCAGCACCGTGGGGAAGGGCAAGGAGCGGGCGAAGAGGCACAGGAACCACTCGGGCAGGTAGAGCAGGGGCCCGACGCCCACCTGCTGCAGGTGCTTGTGCACACGCGGGAGCAGCCGCCGCAGCAGGGCCGTGAACACCTCGGCGTCCAGCCGTACAGCCTCCTGTGGCCACGTCCATCAGCACCTCCACGCCCGGTCCCCAGGTCCCCACCCAGTCCCCAGGCCCCTCCCCACCCCCCCACCCAGCCCCTCCCCCTGTGCCCTCTGGCCCCATCCCAGCCTCTCACCATATGGGGCCCGTAGTAGCCAGGGAGGTAAAGCTCGCAGATCTGTACCAGGCACCAGAAGGCCTCCTGGGGGCGGGCACAGGCCTTGAGTGCCCACCGCAGAGGGCACCACGGAGGGGACCGCAGGGCGGGGGAAAGGGGCGCAGGGGAGGGTTCGGACACCATCTGGGGTGACTCTGGAGCCAGGAGCCTGGACTCAGTGCTGGGGCTGGTGGGGAGGGGCAGGTCTTACCAAAAAGCTTCCCGTTGCCCAGATAGAAGCCTACCAAGGGGTGTAGGGAGTTGGAAGTCACAGGGCTCAGGGGGTTGAATTTGAGGGTCACAGGGTAGGGGCTCACTGGTCAAGGCTAGGGAGGGTCCCAAAGTTCAAGTCTTGGGTTCTTGGGGTCACTGGGGTCAGGGATCATGGTCACAGGGTTCAGAATCAGAAGTCATGAGGTCAAGGTAATAACATCCAGACTCCTAGATCATTAGGGCAAAGGTCAGGGCTCAGGGTTCCATGTTCCTGCAGTCAAGGTCGTTGGGTTTGAAGGTCGCTGAGGTTGGTGGTCATGAGGCCCTGGGTCACTCACTAGGACAAGTTTGGGTAGGAGTCAAGGATCCCAGGTCCCTGAGGCCAGAGTTCCTGGGGATGGAGGGGTCATGGGTCCAGGGCACAGGATTACTAGGTCCCTAGGTCACCAGCATTGGGGGTCATGGATCACTGGGGTTAGGGGTCAGGGTCTTGGGTCCCCGTAGCAGGGTTGAGGGCACTCACCTCTGGGGGCAGATACATGAGCAGCACGGCAGCCACAGGGCCCTGGGCCTGGCAGTAGCCCTGTTCCGGCCGATACAGGGTGTAGGCCTTGAGTACCTGGAGGAGCCCCTGCTGCCTGTGCCAGAAGACCCCATTAGGGGCCGGTCCTCCGGGCATCCCTTCCCCACCCTCTGGCGGCCCTTGCCCAGGCCTCAGCCCCCCGAGGGCCTTGATGGGTCCTCTGAGATGCAAAGATATAAAGCCGGGGCGGGGCGGCACTAGGCCAAAGCACCTGGGGGTTGTGGGGCTGGGGGTCCCTGGGCATCACTGGCCTCATACCCGTGACCCTGGGGTGACACAAACATCTCATGGAGAGGGAACTGGCGGTGCAGGTCCCTGCCGATGGTCTCCATCCACTGTGGGTCCCCAGGGGCCTCAGCCAGTTCCTGTGTGTGGACAAAAAGGTGGATGTGAAGGCCCAGAGTGGTGAAGGGCCAGGGGAGGGGAGGTGGGACCCCTGCCAGTTCCCTCACCTGATAAGTGCCACGGCTGTTCTTCTGACACACATGGGCCCCGCACAACAGGGGCCAGCACCGGGCCCGCAGGGCCGAGGGGATGCCTTTCCGGCACTGCATCTTTACCTGTGGGTGAGGCCAAGGGACCCCGTTAGGCCAGCCACGCCAGCTTCCCCTGCTCCTGTCGGCAGGCCCCAAGCACAACCTGTCATCAGGCAAGAGCCACTTTGGGAAGCAGGGAGAAAAGGCAGGAGGTACTGGGACACGGGAGGGGTGAATTTTGCCAGGGCATGGGCCGAGGCAAAGGGGGCTGAGCCACGGAGGCCTGGGTGGGACCACTCTCCCCCTCACCTTCTTGTACCGCCGAGACATGGTTTTCTCCCAGTGTGAGGTCATCTCCACCCACTTCATCTCCCGCTGGCGGATAAGGTCTGCAGGAGGGTGACCTGGCCTGGGGACACATGGCACAGGCATCCAGGCGCTGGGCAGCTGTTACCCAGAGCCCGCGTCCGCCACCCTTCATGCTACCTGGGTGAGCCTAACTCCTGGCCCTGGAGATCTCTGGGAGTCTCTGGGGCGGGGTGGTGACCTGTCACCCAGGAGTTGCCAGTGGTTGTCATGGGGACAGGAAAGGATGTGGCTCCGATGTGGGTGGAAGCAGGAGAGACTGAAGGGGGTGTGTAGGTGTGTGTTGAGGGAGGGGCTTGTTGATTGTCCCCCAGGATAGGGACACAGACAAGTCATCAGGGAAGCTGGGTAGACAGAGTCCTGGACTAGAAGCCAGGAGTTGTGAGTTTGAGTCTGATTCTGTCTCTGATCTGCTGTGTGACCTTCCTATCTGTCTCTGGACTTGTCTTCCTGTCTGTGCATTGGGAATGGAGAGGATTGGTGGGGGAAGAAGTGTGGGTTCTGTGATCTGGATCTGGGATTCCTGGGCCAGATTAAAAGGGGCAGAATGTTTGGCCCCAGAGGTGGGTGGAAACCCTCAGAGACTGGGAGTAGAAGAGACATACAGGGACCACCCCCCACAGCCCTGCTAACCTTAGAATTTCATCTGGAACCTGAGAAAGGATGATACTGGCTGAGTCCCCAGACCCTCCCAGGACCCTCGAGGTTGGACCTCACTCTAGAATTCAGCCCTCAGCTCCCACCCTTATTCCCAGCACCCCACCGCCCCACCCCATCCCTTCCCTACTTACCCTGGCTCTGCTGAGCTGCCTCCAATGAAGCCATAGCGGTCAGCCTGGCGATATGGGCCGGGCCCACTCAGCTCTGAGTCAGACCCCAAAGAGCTGGAGTCATCCTGCAGCTCACCAGGCTGCACCAGGTCCTCCCCCAGGGCCTGGGCCATAGTGCTGCAGACCCCTGATGCCACAGGCTGCAGGATGTGGGGAAAGCCAATATGAGAGGCAGCTCCTAGCCAGCCTGGGGCCTGGGCTCCTATCCAGCCAGGCCCCAGCCCCAGGACCTGACTGCGTGGTCAGAGGGAGCAGATTTCAGGGTATCTCTCCAAGCCCCTTCTGTCCCCTCTTCTCTTGTGGGGTGGGGGTGGAGCATGGGCCCAGAAGTGGCAGAAAGGCCAGGCCCCTATCCCCTGCAGCCCAGCTTACCTCCTTGCTGCACCTCACCTCCTCCTCTCACTTCCTCCTCAGCCACAGCTTCGGCAACCAGCCGGGGGGCCCCTCCTAAGTGCGTGGGGGTGGGTAGTTACCCCTTCCTGTCCCGGGCTCTTCCGGCCTGCCCCAGTGGCCCTGGGCCATGGGCTCCTCCCACCATCCCGGTGGGCTGGGTGGGTGCAGGCTTGGGTTCCTGTGCTGGGTGTGATGCGGCCAGGGCCTGCCAGAGGTAGAGAGGGCAGGCTGCCTCCAGATTTGAGGTCACTGGCACGTAAAACACTCGATTCAGGGTCCAAGGAGTATCATGGTGTATTTAGTGTTTGCTCTTTACAAAGTAATACTTTCAACATGCACACAATGTAGCATTACTATGCTACTCAAAAGGCAAGGATGAGACATTACAAAAAATAATAATTTAGCATGCACCACAGGCAGTGTGGACCAAAATGAGCTCGGAGTTCAGCAACAGGTGTCTGGATCTACCTAGCCAGTCGCCCGAGGGCCCCAGACTCAGGAGGTAGAGGTCCTCTGTGAATTTGAGGCTCTTACTATCTCTGAGCCTCAGTTTCCTTTCCTGCACTTCAAGGGCTTAATCTTAACTGTTTGGGGAGACCCAATGAGTAACCAATGAGGTCACACCACCTTCCCGACCAGGACAGAAGTGGGAAGGACTGCTCAGCCCTTGAAAGAGAAAAACAACTTCCGCAGTACTTCCGACCGCACCTTCTCCTTACAGCGGAGGGTAACTCCTCAAGGGCGGAGCTAGGCTTGACCTCACCCCATGAAGCCCCGCCCACCGAGCAGGCTCCGCCCCAGACACACGAGTCAGTCCAAGTCCCGCCCCCTGACCGAGGCCCCGCCTCCCGGGCTGCCGCGACCCCTGCGCCTGGCGTCCGGCGGAGGCGCTAGAGCGCTGGGGGAGCGGGCGGGGCGGGGAGGGGCGGGGAGGGGCGGGGCGGGCGGCCTAGGAGGCGGGGCGGGCGGCCTAGGAGGCGGGGCGGCGAGCCGGGGCGGGCGGAAGGAGCGCGAGGCCGGAAGGAGGCAGCGGGAGGGCGGGAGGCAGGAGCGGGCCCGGAGCTGCTGGGGCCAGAGCGGCGGCGCCGCCATGTCCGACAGCGAGAAGCTCAACCTGGACTCTATCATCGGGCGCCTGCTGGAAGGTTGGCCGGGGCAGGGGAGGTGGGCGCCGGCCGCGCCCTGGTCCCCTGCCCGGCCCGGAAGTGGCGCGCGGGTGGACTTGCCCCTCCCAGGGCCAGCTTAGACTGGGCGGGGACGGGCCGCGAGGTCCCGTGGCCGCAGGTGCCCCCCCTTCCCAATCGCGGCGCGCCTGGGAGGTCTGGGGTTGCTCCCCTTGCCAGAGCAGGGCGGGGGGCGCACGGGTTGGCCAGGGCTCTTGGGGTGAGAGAGAAATCCGAGAAGCCTAGCCCCCCCCAAGCAAGGGGTCCCGTGTTCTGAGGTTTTGGCAGGCCTCCGCGCACAGCAGTCCCCTCTCGAGTGTCTTGAGGGTCGCTGGGGGTCTCGTCCCTTGAGGCTTGAGGCGGGGGTCCCAGGAGGCTCAGCAGCAGCAGCTGCCCCTGGGCAAGGCGGGGCCCGGGAGGCCCAGGCGCCCCCCCAGAAGTGCCTATGGGGCCACCCATGTCACCCACCCTCTTCTTGCCTGAGGGTCCTGATGCCTCATTCCACTCCCAGTGCAGGGCTCGCGGCCTGGAAAGAATGTACAGCTGACAGAGAACGAGATCCGTGGTCTGTGCCTCAAATCCCGGGAGATTTTCCTGAGCCAGCCCATTCTTCTGGAGCTGGAGGCACCCCTCAAGATCTGCGGTGAGCCCCCTGCCCAGGCCCCTTTGCTTCCTGAAAGTGGGTACCCCCTCACCAGCCAAAGTCCCTGGATCTCTCCTCCCTTGAGCCCAACCCTGGCCCTGGGTTCAAGTTTAGACTGCACCTAGTGCTGACCTGGTTCTCTGGGTCACAGGCGACATCCATGGCCAGTACTACGACCTTCTGCGGCTGTTCGAGTACGGCGGCTTCCCTCCAGAGAGCAACTACCTGTTTCTGGGGGACTACGTGGACAGGGGCAAGCAGTCTTTGGAGACCATCTGCTTGCTGCTGGCCTATAAGATCAAGTACCCCGAGAACTTCTTCCTGCTCCGTGGGAACCACGAGTGTGCCAGCATCAACCGCATCTACGGCTTCTACGATGAGTGTGAGTGGGATGAGCATCTGGGGCTGAGCGGGTCCTGAAGGGCTCTCCCGGCCATTCAGTGCGACCCTCGTGTTGACCTGGTGGCTGGGGTAGCAGTGTCTGACGAACACCTGCTAGACTGAGCTCCGTGAAGGCAGGGCCGGGCCAGTTCACGTCTCTCCTCCCTGCCCTCCTGGCATGGGTCCTGGTGCTCAGGAGGGACGTGGTGAATGGCTGCTGACTGAAGGGCTGCCAGCATTCTAATGCAGGGCCTTGCCTGCCGGCACTCCCCTCCAGTGCATCCGTTACTTAAGCACTTAGGATGCCTGTCTGGACTGGGCTCTGTTGGCCAGAAGCTGAGAGAGACCAAACCCGGTCTTGGCCTGGCTCTGCTCATGTGCAGGGGCATGGGTGCCAACCCTGAGGTTGTTCCAGAACTGGAACTCTGGGGTTCCTGTGGACTCGGCTGCTTTAGAATTCCTCCTGCGAGGCAGTGGGGTGAGGGTTGGCGGGGCGGGGTGGGGGTTCCCTTCTTGCCTTCCATTCTCTTCTCCCAGCTGTGTCTGAACAACACACAATGTGCCCTGGAAGGCCCAGAGACCCACACTGAGGGTGGGGCAGACAGGCCTTCTCGTGAGCCCTCTCCTTCCTCTGGGCAGGCAAGAGACGCTACAACATCAAACTATGGAAAACCTTCACCGATTGCTTCAACTGCCTGCCTATTGCTGCCATTGTGGATGAAAAGATCTTCTGCTGTCACGGGGGTGAGGGCGGCTCTGGGCCGCATGGCAAGGGAATGCTTGGGCAGGACGAGCCTGGCCACATCCCTGGGGCATTTGGGACAGAAGTGTTAGCTGGAGGACACGTTCTCAGCCACCTGGAACACCTCTCCCTGAAGTCCCGGTTTGGATGTCACTTCTTCCACAAAGTCCCCCCGCACCCCAGCGTTAGGCTGCACTCACTGTCATGTCGTGGCCTCGGCTTCTTGCGTGGAGTTTGCTTGTCTTTCTCCAGGGAGCGCTGTGCTCCTTGAAGGGACAGGGACTTGAAGAGGCAGAAGGCGATGAGCTCCGCCTGTCTAGGCTCCCAGGAATCCAGGAGAGGGCGGAGGGTTGGGGGAACAGAGGCTGATTGGCAAAGGCTTCCTGGAGGAGGGAGGGCCCTTGTTTTGAGGCTTGAGGAAGTGACCTGCCCCCGGTGCCCCCCAGGCCTGTCCCCGGACCTACAGTCCATGGAGCAGATCCGGCGTATCATGCGGCCCACAGACGTGCCAGACCAGGGCCTGCTGTGTGACCTGCTGTGGTCTGACCCTGACAAGGACGTGCAGGGCTGGGGCGAGAATGACCGTGGCGTCTCCTTTACCTTCGGAGCTGAGGTCGTGGCCAAGTTCCTGCACAAGCACGACCTGGATCTCATCTGCCGGGCACACCAGGTGGGCTGGCAGCTCTGGTCTGGGTGGCAGCGGGGGACGGGCAGCAACACCTGCTGGACTAACTGCCCCCACCCCCGTCCAGGTGGTAGAAGATGGCTATGAGTTCTTTGCCAAGCGGCAGCTGGTGACACTCTTCTCAGCTCCTAACTACTGTGGCGAGTTTGACAACGCAGGCGCCATGATGAGCGTGGACGAGACGCTCATGTGCTCCTTCCAGGTGGGGTTGGAGATGGGGACGGAAGGGGCGGGGGGCCCATGGCTCAGCCCCATGAGCCTGACCAGCTTGCCTCTTTTAGATTCTCAAGCCCGCCGACAAGAACAAGGGGAAATATGGGCAGTTCAGCGGCCTGAACCCTGGAGGCCGGCCCATCACCCCACCCCGCAACTCCGCCAAAGCCAAGAAATAGCCTCCGTGTGCCCGCCCTCTGCCCCAGATGGTGGATTGTACAGAAATCACGTGCTGTGAGGGTTCGTGCTGGCCCCCTAGGGCCGCCTGTCACAGGCAACACGGAGCCTTGGTGTATTTTTCTTTTTTTTATGAATCAATAGCAGCGTCCAAACCCCCAGGGCTCCTTCCACCTGCACCTGCAGTGGCTGCAGGCAGGATCCTGGGGCTGAGGCTGCAGCTCAGGGCAGAGCAGGGCCAGAATGTGGGTCTCCAGCCTTGCTTGGCCTCAGGGCTGGCAGCCGGATCCTGGGGCGACCCATCTGGTCTCTCGAATAAAGGTCAAAGCTGGATTCTCGCCATGGCGTCTGTCTCCCTTGTCCCAAATGCCGTGCCTGGCGACCCTTCCGCCTAGGGCCACTTGGGAGGCTTGCTGGGCATGGGGCCCCAGCCAGGGAAACACCAGCCACATGCTCAGGTCACAGGGGCCCTTGGAATTTCCAAGCCAGGGCCAGAGAGTTTTGGAAAAGCAAGCAAAACTGTGTGTACCGGCCACAGGGGATCCCCGAGGTGTGCCCAGGATTTGAGGGAGGGACAGGTCCTGATTGGCAGAGAAGGTGAATCAGTAGGGGCCAGCAGCCCCACCGTGGTTTTTCCTTAGGGAGGTGGGCTTAGAGAAGGCAGGCCCCCGACCCTGGCCACACAGTGGGATTAAGAGGTGAGGGACCTCCCAGCAGGTGGCAGCGCAGCACCAACACTGGGAACAGACATGACGGACTGGGGGCTGAAGGGAGACGACAGGACCCGGGCCAGTCACACATAGCCGAGCAGGGCCTGGGGGAGGCGGCAGGACCAGCCAGCTGAGCTCCAGCACAGCCCACCTCTACCACCCACCCTGGAGGAGAGCTGGCCCCGCCCCTGGTTGGCGCTGGGAGATGGGGAGGCTGGGGCTTCCTCTGGTCCAGTCCTCCAAGGACTTCTCGGCTCAGCCTTCCCCCTCACTGTCTTCAGCCAGCACGGGGCTGGGGCCCTGGGGAGAGTGTGCAGGGGCCAGGATGGAGCCAAAGAACAGCGAGCGGAACTGGCGAGAAAACAGAGGAAGCCGAGTGAGCTCTGGAGGCTGCTCCCTCCGCCTCCCATCCCTGCCTCCGTCTCCAGCCAGCCCCTACCTTCTTGGGTGGGGGAGTCCCAGGCACGGTGCTGGGCTCGGTGTCATCGTCCTCCTCTGAGTGGGAGCCGGGGCTACAGGGGGGCTGGAGGCCAGGTGAAAGGGAGGTGGAGGGCAGTGTCCGTGAGCCCTCACTGCCCACGGTGGTTTCCATGGCGATCATGTACGAGTCAATGTCGTCAAGGGCAAAGTCGTCCAGCTGGGGTGTGCTGTAAGCAGAGACGGTGTTAGCAAGGACAGGGAGAGAAGAGGGAACAGAGGCAGGGCCCCACCTTGGAGGGCTCAGCGGGGGGCTGCAAAAGCCCTGTGACCGTTGGTGACCTCTTGGTTTTATTACTTCCTGATTTGGTGGGAGGGGAGAGGATGCCTGGGGTTAAGTGGCTGCTTCCTGGAGGGGGTGGACCTGGAATCCTTTCATCAGAGTTGAGGTAGAGGCCTGAGGGAGGCATCTTGGGGGCCAGTTTAGCTCAGCTGGGGGAGGGGAGCAGCAAGTCCTGTAAGCTGGGCCACGTGGGGCCCAAGCCCGCACCTTCCCAGGGGACAGGAACTGGAGAACACTGGGGCCCAGGGACATGCTGGGCGGAGGGCCAGGCCAAACTTCCTCTGCTTAAACTACACTGGGCCCAACCTCCCCAACCCACCTGCCCTTTCAGCCGCCGGCTTCCCCAGTCCCAGGCAGCCCCCGGCTTCCCGGCAGCCCTTTCCCTCCTCTGGCCTGGGAGGAGGCTTGGAGGGGAGGCCTCAGCCAGAGAAGGAAGCCAGCCCGACCCTGGGGACACTTCCCTGGGTGGGGGGAGTCTCTGAGTACAGCTGCCCGGTAAGGTTGAGCCTGCAGGGCTGGACGCTGTGAGCACTGCAGGGGCTGGGGCCCAACAGGAAGTGGGGGGAGGGGGAGGCGCAGACGCTGGAAGCAGCAGGCTCCCCAGGGTGCACAGAGGTGGGGAGGGGGAGGAGTGGGTGGGCAGCGCTCTTACCTGTGAGCCTGAAGCTGAGGCGCTGGCCGCTGGAGCTCCGGGCCACGTAGGTCCTGGGGGTGCGGGTCCGGCTCTGAGAGCGTGGCCAGGACAAAGTGGCCGTCTAGCAGAGAGTCCTTGATGGCAAAGATGGCTGGCCTGGGCAGGTGACGGGTCCAGGCAAGGTCAAGGCCCTTTGGCTCCTGGCATCCCAGAGCCCTCCCCTCCCTGTCCTGAGGCTGGGAATTACCTGCCCGGGCCATCGAAGTAAATGCTGAGAGACAAGTTCGCTGAGTCAGCGAAGCTCAGGAGCCCCTGGGGAGGGAGAGGCAGAGCAGTGAGGCCCCGGGCGGGGCAGGGAGGAGCGGGTAGACGGGCGGTGAGCGCGTGGGGGGCAACCTCACCCGGAATTCCTTGAGGCAGAAAGTGATGGCCACCCCTTCTTGGGCCTGCAGCTGCTGGAAATCCTCCCCCCCGATGCTCATCTCGGTCACCATGGCTTTGACGGTGCTGTCTGTGGGGACAGCAACAGGAGGAAACCTGGGCCCTGCCCCATCCCAGCCCATCTCTGCCCCCTGCCCCAGGCCATGTCTGGCTCCCTCACCTGCCTCCTCCTGGTAGCTACGCAGGATGACCCTGTGGCCACGGCCAATCCCCAGCGTCACTTCGGCCAGCGCAGGGGGGAAGGGCAGAACAGCCTCCCCCAGGACCCTGTGAGGAGGGCACAGCATCACCCCAAGACTCAGCCCCACCCAGTGGCTTCGCTCTCAGGACCTGAGGCGGGACGGTGACACACACCAATGTCCAAACGGAACCAGGCCAGGCCTAGCATGCCCCCAGGGAGGACAGGAGCGGGACATGGTCCCTGCCCCGTCCAAGGCTCCCAGGCTGTCGTGGGAGGAGAAGTCCGCTTGCAAGAGACGGGGCAGACAAGAGCAGAGCCCGCAGAAGACAGCAGGAAGCACGGGCTGTTTGCGCTGAACCAAACCGGGCAGGCGCCACCTGGCCACCCACGGGTGGGAGACCATCCCCACACTGTCTGCATAAATGCGGCCTTCAGAGAGAGCCCTCAGATCCTTGTCTAGTAAAGACACACGCCGATAAACAGTTACAGGTGAAATAACATCTGGAATTTGCCTCAAAACACTTGGGACAGGAACTGGCGTCTGCTTTTATATGAATTTAAAATTGTCCATAAGAAAAAGAGAAACGGGGGCTTCCCTGGTGGCGCAGTGGTTAAGAATCCGCCTGCCAATGCGGGGGACATGGGTTCGAGCCCTGGTCTGGGAAGATCCCACATGCCGCGGAGCTACTAAGCCCATGAGCCACAACTACTGAGCCTGCGCTCTAGAGGCCACGAGCCACAACTACTGAAGCCCGTGCGCCTACAGCCCATGCTCCGCAACAAGAGAAGCCGCCGCAATGAGAAGCCCACACACTGCAACGAAGAGTAGCCTCCACTCACTGCAACTAGAGAGCCCGCGCGCAGCAGCGAAGACCCAACGCAGCCAAAAATAAATAAATAAATAAAATAAATTAAAAAAAAGAGAAACAATTGCTTTTTTTTTAAAGGTTTTTTTTTTTTTGTATTATGTGTAACAGAGACAAAACTATTTAAGTCAATAAACTTTTAAGGAATTTCACATGTTCTGATTCTTTCCACTGCCAATCACCTCAGTTCCTCCAAACTCATAATCTTCAAGATAAAATAGCCCTTTCAGAAATAAGCTGTCATGTGAGTCAGCCCCCAATTCTCTTAGTTGGGCTTCTTTGATCTCCAATGGAATATGGACACACGTCAGAATTCCCCACCTGTAATCTCTGGGATCCAATTTCCTCAAGCAATTTACTTTAGGACCATGTTTAGGGTCAGGAGGTGGATCTGCCTGGTCCTGAATTTGACACCCTCTAAAAATGTACTAGGTTCAAATCATATTCACTCCTAAGCCATCACACCCTAGAACAGTGCAGATCGCTGGGATAGGCCAATACCTAAGATAAAAGAAGTCTGACTGTTTTTCCAATGATGTAGGTTTACGGAAAAAGCCCCATCAGGATAGATCTCAACACAACTGCTCTTTTCAAAGAAGAAAGAGAAAGAAAAATCTTCAAAATACAGACCACAGATTGATTCCCTCTTTCTCTACCCAAAGGGATCCTGGGCAGTGCTGTTTCAACAGAACTCAGAAAAACAGAAAGTCAGGACCCAAAGGGACCTTGAAGTTACCATGTCCTGCGGCTACAAAAAGAAAAGAAACACAAGACCTTGGGTTACTTGGATGCAAGTGGCACCCAGCGTGTGGGCGAGTGGGAGGGGAGCCACTCCTCTCTGCTCTGGTCTTCACCAGGGACCTTTGCATCTGCTGGAGTCTCCTGGGCCCTGCACAGCCCCTCTGATTCCCCAAAACAGCTCCATCTCTACAGCTGCTTATTCAGGCAGCCCTCCTGGACCATGACTTCCCCGCCTAGCCTCCTTCCTTGGCCTCCTGCTGGGACCCCTCAAGGCTAGAGCCCAGCCAGGTAGGAAGAGAGGCTGCCCTTGAATGGGGATCATCCCAGAAGGATGACGAAGCCAGAGAAGGATCATGAGTCCCTGAGCCACAAAAATTAAGGGACCTTCAAAGGTGTTCAGGCCAGAGAAGACTCGAGGGCAGGCCAGAGACCTGTTCTCTGACAGAGGAGTCAGAATGGGTCTGAGTGGTCAGAAAACCAAGTCAGACCTTTGAAGTAGAGAATACAGACTCCAGAAGACAGTGAGGAACATGGAACAAGGGAGCACCCAGCCCCTCCTCACTCCAGCCTCTGCCCTTAAAGAGCCAGGCAAGGACCTGAAAGCAAGCCAGGTTGGATGAACTCCTTGAGGTCTACAGAAACCCTGTAGGGCAAATGGAGGCGGTGCCTTCTTAAACTGACCGTTGAGGCCCAAAGAAGGAAGAGAGAAACCTAGGCCTCAGCTTGCAACCAGGGAGCGTGCTCACCTTGCTGGGGCACGGAGCACGTGGGGGCACACGGCTGGGTCGAAGACAGCCTGCAGGGACTCGCAGTCCTGGAAGGACAGGTTGTGAGTCTTCCTCACCCCTGGATGGGCAGACAGGGTCTCAGTGGGCCTCGCCAACCTCCACCCCACACCGCAAGGACGACCTGGCCAGCCAGCTGCTCACTCACCGTATTTGCAGTACAGCTGAACTACCAGGCGGCTGCTCCTGCCATTCAGGGAGATGCAGCATTTCTCCACGGTCTTCTCCAGCATCGCCAGCGAGCGGAAGACTGAGAGGAACGACTAGGCGATGGAAACACATCAGCCCAGGCCTGCGCCCCCACCAGCCAGCTCTCACGTCCCCTTAGGCTCTGGCCCACCACGGGCTCAGCACTGTCACACCGGGAAAGGACTTCCCCCACACACAGACATTTACACCCTTCCAGGCCTTCGTTCATGCTGTTCCCCTTGTCTGGAATGCCTTGAAAGACCTGCTTACCTTTCAAGGACCAACCTGAATGTCACCACTCTCTGCAGGTCCCTGGCAGAATCAATTAGCCTCTCCACATCTCCCATCACTCCCTGTGGATGTCCGTACTATGCCCCTGCGCTGCATTTTGCACTGGATTGCTCCTGCATACATTTCTCTCCCCAGCTGGCACCTACTGTGTGCCTCAGAGCAAACGCACTGTGGTAGCGGTTCCTGGGGGAGTGCACTGCCACTGCTGAGGGAGGAGCCTCACCTTCATCAGGATCTTACAGCGCAGCGGGTCCTGACCAGGGGTGGCCGCCTGGTACTGCTGGAAGAAGAGCGGGGCAAAGAGGAAGCAGGCATAGGCTGAGCGGGAGGAGTTCACGGTCCGGAGGGAGAGCTGGGCCAGGAAAAGCAGGGAGAGGGATGCAGTCACCAGCAATGTCAGGCCCAGCCCTCTGGCCGGCTTTTGCTCACACACTTGCCCTAATGTCCTCCACTTCCACCATCGTCTGCTGAATCCCTCCCTCTCCTTCCAGTCAGCGGGTATCTTCTCCATGAAGCCTTCCCGGAGGGCCCCTCAGCACCGCTCCTGCAGCAAGGGCCCTACACAGCCTTCAGCGCCGACCCCACCCGCCCCCGGGCACTTCAGGGAGGGCAAATGCTCTCAATTCACACACTGGTCTGGGAAGATGACAGGGCTCAAGGTGACGTCCCAGCAACAGGGGAGGAAACTAACTCAGCAGACAAATCTGCCCACCGGCATCCTATCTGATGGGGGCGAGACTCGAGCCCAGGTTAGGGCTCCCTGTGGGAATCTCACACCCCCTCCAATACCGTGGCTCCTCACCCCGTCTTCCAGGGGCTCCAGGTAGAGTTCGTCCCCGATACGGGACAGAGAGTGGACGGCCTTGCCGAGCACTGCGGGGAGGAGAGGAGAAACACTGGTTTGCTGGCGCCTTGGGCCGTCCCACGTGCCCCCAGCCGCCGTCTGGCCCCAACTCACCCTTCACGTTGCTGCCCGTGACCAGACACTTCATGCTGCTCCCCGCGGCCGGGCTGTGACAGGCGGCGGGCCCCGGCCTGGACCCCAGATCGCTGCTCCCCTCCGGGTCTCCCCTGCCGCCGCGGATGCCCTGGGTTCTCTTCCCGCGCACCGCCCCCGGAAGCCCCGCCCCCGCCTCCTCATTGGGCCACACGCCTGCACCTCCGTCACGTGAGAAAAACGCTCGCCGGCTACGCCGTCACGTGACAGAGTCCGTGCCCCGGGGGGGCCGGTCACGTGATTCGGGAGCGCCGGGCGCCTTTCCGGCTTGTCTCTTCGTGGGGTCCAGGGCCTCCCTCGGCCCTTCAGCGCCCCGGGTGAGCCGGGCCTGTCAGCGGGGCCCACCGCGGCTGCGCGCCCGAACGCAATGCGCTCAAAGGGTGTGGGGGAGCGAATCCGGAGATGTGCGGGCGAGCCCGCCTGGGTCACTAATTTAGAACGGATTTTCTGGGCGTCTGTCGGGGGTACGGGGTCGAAGGCAGACCGTCGCACCCAATCCGAGCCGGGGACACGCACGGAAGCAGCAACCACCGGCTCTAAAAAGAAATTAAAGCACGTTGCAGCAGGATCCCGGGGTGGGAAGTGGCTGTTCGCTCTGGCTTCGAGGATCCTGCGTTGATCCCGAAGAAGAGAAGATTCTCCGGACAGAAAGGGGTAGAAGGGTGTGGCTGGCAGGGGAAGGCGAGAGTAAAGACTCAGCGGTGCATGGGGCTTTGCCCCCGTTGGGAGGGAAGTGAGTCTGAGAGGAGGGGTGAGCGCTGCCAAATGATGAGGGTCACTAACGGGAAGCGCTGGAAACGTTTTCTGAGGGTAGACGCATGCGTATGTGGCCCTTTGAAAAACGACCAAGGGACTGTGCCAAAGGAGGGGCTTCATCGGCGGGCAGGTCTTCCCCTAGTCCTGGGCCTCAGTCCTCCGCTGCGTGAACTGGAAGGGAAGTCCTGGAGGGGCTCCCTGACCTCTAGTTCCCTGCAGCACCCAGTGTGTTTTGAAGGGCCCTGGGCACCACTGCGTTCCTTTAGTGCCCATCTGGACTTGCCCCTCTGGTACTGTCCCCAGTGAGGAGGCCGTGTTTGTCTGTGGGCCCCTTGCCCTCCTGCTCCTGGCCTGCAGTTCTGGACCCCACTTTGTTTCTTCCTCTCCTTGCCCTCAGCTCTGCTACCTCAGGAGCACTGGGGGAGGTTATTCTTGCCTTTTAGGGGGGGTCCGTGTAAATGGTACCACCTCTACCCAGACATTTAGGTCAGTAAACCTGGAGTCATCCTTGACCCCATGCTGTCCCGCAGCCTACATACTACAAGCCTCCAGCAAGCCCTGACTGCTCTGCCTCTCACACAGATGGCAACTTCGTCCTCCTCTCCCATGTCCACGGCCATCGTCCTGGCTCAGGCCACCATCATCTCTCACCCGAATGACTGTGGGAGCTCCCTGGGTGGTTCCCTGCCTCCTCCAGTCCTCTCTCCAAGCAGCATCAATGTGACCTTCCTAAAATGTCGATTGTGTCATGCCTCTCCCTGGTGTAAACCCTGCAGTGGTTCCCAATTACTATACTTGCCATCAAATCTAAACCCCTTGGGGATTCCCTGGCAGTCCGGTGGTTAAGACACCACGCTTTTCACTGCTGAGGGCATGGGTTCAATCCCTGGTGGGGGAACTAAGATCCAGCAAGCCGTGAGTCCTGGCCGCCCCCCCAAAAATTCTAAACCCCTTACCCCAAACCTGCAGGAAGGAGCTGGCCCCACCCATCTCTCCACCTGTCTGTGGCCTTCCTGTGCAGCAGAACTGGCCCCATCAGTTCCCTGAACCAACCACATCCTTTTCCACCTTGGGATCTCTGCAAAGCTGTTCCCACCACTTGGAATGCTCTTTCCCCTTCTCCCATGCTGGCGCCTTCTCTTCCTAGGGCTCAGCTTCAGTTGCCCATCCTCAGATGGGCCTTCTCTGCTTCCCCCTCCACCCCCACCCACCCGCATTGTCTAGCCAAGCCCTTGCTCTGGGTTATCCACAGCACTTATCCCAACTCAACATTATTTCATAGTGTCTACTTCTTTAATGCCCCTAGTATGTCAGCCCCATGAGGGCAGGGACCTAGTCTGTTTTGTTTGTTACTGTATCCCTCTGCCTCCCACAGGGCCTGGCCCTCAGCAGGTGATCAGTAAGTATGCGTTCAGTGAATAGGTGTGTGACCCAAGTGTAGCTGAGTTGCCTCTGGTTCCCTCGTAGCACGTAGCACGGTGCTGTGATGAAAGGAACAAAACTTCCAACCTCTGCCCACAGTCCCACAGTCCAACCCTTCCGTGGACGATAGCTGTCTCCCCACATTATGTGCAAACCCTCCCACCCAAGGAACCTAGCATTCGTTATTCTCTTCCTTACTTTCCTCCTTCTCTCTGGATCTCGCCCTCTCTCTTTTTATTCCAGTGAAAATCAGCAGAGCCTTCACGGCTTCTCCACCTCTTCCCCACAGCCATTGCCGGAGCAGCCCAACTGGAACAGAAGATAGATGCCAAAACTCCTTGGAAGGCAGGGAGGGGAAGGTGTGACTAATCGCACACCCGTGCCTCTGCCCCTGACACCTATGGGACCAGTAGGGTCCTGTGGCCTCAAGGTCTTTGGAGCAAGGCCCCGGGGGGAGGGAGAGGGAGACATAAATGCTTTAGGACTTTCTTTTTTTAAAAAAATTTATTTATTTATTTATTTGGTTGTGCTGGGTCTTAGTTGCAGCAGGCGGACTCCTTAGTTGAGGCATGTGAACTCTTAGTTACGGCGTGCATGTGGGATCTAGTTCCCTGACCAGGGATCGAACCCGGGCCCCCTGCATTGGGAGCACACGGAGTCTAATCCACTGCACCACCAGGGAATTCCCAGCGCTTTAGGACTTTTGATGAGTCTTTCTTACGCTGCACACACACACCTGCTAAAAGCTGGGAATCACTTGACCCTTCTGAAGGGTTCAGACATGAGAAAAGAGCCTAGAGCTGGGACTCGGGAGTTCTGGGTCTCTGGTCTGTGCTTCAGCGCTGACTTGCTGTGTGACTTTGGGCGAGTCCCTCCTGTCTCTGCGGCTGTACTTTGTGGTTGGTGGCACGAGATACTCATTGAGGTCCCTTCCCACCTCGATGTACTGTGATCCTGAGGGGGCCCTTCGGCTTCCCTGAGCCCATCACCTAGCCACAGCTCTGGAGAGGAGCTGGAATTGGCAGGCCTGCTTCCCCCAGGCTGTGGGGCTGGAAGGGAGCTCTCCAATTGGAGGCCAAGCAGCCTCTCCAGGCTTGCAGTTGGCATAGCCAAAAAGGCCTTTCAGGTCCAGAAGGGAGAACACGCAACGGGGAACGAGGGCCTTGTGACTCCAGCCCTGCTACAGACAGCCTCAAGCAAGTTGAGGCCCTTCTCTGAGCCTGTTTCCTCCTTGATAAAATGAGGGGGTTGGATGAGATGCTCTCTCAAGATCCTTTCAAATCCCACATTCTTACGGTCTTCACCATACCCCACAGTAGAGGTGGTCTCCTGCAAGTACACAAGTATGTGATTGTGTGGGAGTGTGTGTGTGTGTGTGTGTGTGTGTGTGTGTGTGTGTGAATGTCAGAGGTGGATATGGAACGGATGAAGGTGGTTACCATTTCAAACTTTTAAACTAATTTTCTGTCTGGAAATTTCTTCCGTTCAACCACCGCTTCTCACTCAACTGGTTACGTTTGAAATCGCAGAATCCTCAGAGCTCAGTAATTCGTTCATTTAACACGTGTTAGACACGCTTTCCTAAGTGTAGGAAAGAAAGCACACGATGAAAATCCCTGCCCTCGTGGGCTTCCACTCGACTAGAGAGAGACAAACCAGAGGGCCTGGCTGTGCCAAAGCCTCTGGCAGAGTCTGCTGGGCTGCGCACACGGGAGACAGGATTTGCCTGGTGACTCTGGGGTTGCCGAGTGGGCAAGGGAGCTCTGAGCTGCTGGGGGCACTGAGCTGGTGGGGCTCTACTTGCCCACCTATCATGCCTTTGTGGCACGCCAGGTGCCTCGAGCCCCCAGAGGCAAGCCCTGCCTGGGCCTTTCTTGTTCACTGGCATTTCTCCCAGCAACCAGAACAAGCCTGGCACATAGCAGTGGTTTAATAAACATAGGGCAGATGCCCCAAGAGTATAGGGTTCAGAGAGGTTACAAGACTTGAAGCCAGGGACTTCCCTGGTGGCGCAGTGGTTAAGAATCCACCTGCCAATGCAGGGGACACGGGTTTGAGCCCTGGTCCGGGAAGAGCCCACATGCCGCGGAGCAGCTAAGACCGTGCGCCACAACTACGGAGCCTGCGCTCTAGAGCCCGTGCTCCGTAACAAGAGAAGCCACCCCAAGGAGAAGCCCGCACACCACAACCAAGAGTAGCCCCCGCTTGCCGCAACTAGAGAAAGCCTACGTGCAGCAACAAAGACCCGACACAGCCAAAAAAAAAATAAATAAAGCCCTTAGTTCACACGGTCAGTGTTGCTGTTACTGTGATTGCTGTGTCCTAGCACCTCCATCTCTGGCGTGACCCCCTCATGGTATTCTGGGGTCAGGACCAGGGACAAAATACATCATCAGCACGGACGAAGCCAGGATGAATCCATACTAGGAACTGAGAGGGAAATCCCCCCACAGAAACATTACAGAGGAAAGTTCTGGAGGCCACGAACTGGAAAATACTCAGAGAACTGGGGTTGGGGTAAAAGTCAGCCCCAAGAAGAGGCGTGGGTGTAGGCGGGGCTGCGTGCCGCCCCTTGATTCTACGCCCCTTGATTCTGGGCCCTCGGTGTGCCCTCTGCCCCACCAGCTGCTGGAGGCTGGCATGAGGTAATGGCTGTGCCCACACTGCCAGGCTCCAGGCACAGGTCAGAGACCAGGTCCCTTCAGACTGCAGGGCTGAAGGTGGAGGGAGATGGGATGGAATTTTTAAACCCGCTGATGGGAAGGGGAAGCTCAGGCTTGTTCACCAAAACCTGGCATGCTGGAGTTACAGGGCCCCCTTGGAGCACAAGTGAGGTAAGTTTAGGACAAATCAAAGGCAGCGTGCTTCACCCAGCAGGGGAGGACTCCGATGGAACTCATTACCCCAAGATGTGGTCTCGGCTGGAAGTATAAATAGCTTCACAAAAGGTTTAGATAAATCTGTGGATGACAGCTCCATTCATGGGTTAGAAGGGAAGGAAGCTGTTTGTGGCCTGTGGGCCCGTGGGGAAAGCATCAGGGAGGCGACCTGGCCTCCCTGAGACCACCCCTCGGGGCCCCTGTTGGAGGCCGTCTTTGGGCCGAGGGGACCCGGGCAGCAGTGTCGGTGTTCCTACAGCCTGGAGCCCAGCCTGAGTCCCCAGGCCCTTTCCTCAGTGCCCCCATCCCTCGCCATCTGCTGTTTCGGGAGCCATGGGACCACCCGCTCTGGGGAAAGCGCCCTGTCCTGGCTGTCCCCTAAGGGACCAGCAGAGGGAGACAGACACCGTGTCCAGTCCCAGCTTCCAGCACAGAGACCAGGTTGGTCTGCCCTGGGGAGGGCAAGCAGGCACCCGAGGGTCCCAGCTCGGTGTCCAACACGGGGCTAGGCGCCCAAGGAGGGAGGGGCCCAGAAGGCATCCTCCCTGGCCAAGGGGGGCTTCCTACGGTGCCGGGGGGGTGCGGGGAGGAGAGACTTCAGAGAACTGGGAGCAGGGCGGGGATGAGGCCACTAAGAGCAGGGCGGCTCTGGAGCCATCTTTCCTCTGTCCCTGCAGACCCCCAGCCCCTGGTGGGCAGGGTGCGGTCTCCGTAGGACCACGCTGTTCCGCGGGCACATACAGGAGGTGCTTCAGAAAGCCTTGAGGGGGGCGACTGAGCCCCACAGGCCCGAGTGCCAGCTCTTCCCGGCCCAGGAACCGGTTCCAGGCCAGGTGTGGTTCCCCAACTTTGGCTGCTCGGCTTCTCCCCAGCCACCCTCAAAGTCTCCCTTGACATCCCCCTGACCTCTGACCTCTCCCTTCTTGGCACTACAGCCATTCTCACACCTGTCCGAGCTCTTGAGTCCCTGTTTCATTTAACAATGAAATTTTCATTTTGCAGCCGTCAGCGGCTGAAACTGACACGTGCTCAGGGTGCTCTGCTGAGGATCACGAGGTGGACCTCCCTGTGTCCATCCTTCCCGCTCCGGCCGGCCCTCCTCCAAGACACTGACCCCCTGTGAGGAGGCTGTCTGGGATGCCGGAAGCAGATGCTCAGGATCATTTATCGTTGGAGGAAAGCTGAGCAGCGGCCCAACTCCAGAACTCTCTAGAGTTCTGTGTCTGTGCCCAGTGTGGGGAGTCAGCCTGGGGGTGCTGGGGACAGGCCTCAGGAAGAAGGCAGAATGGAAAGAACAGAGTAGGTACAGACAGACAGACTTGTAGACATGGAGGCTTGCAGGGGTCGGGGCACATCATTAGCAGAGGTGGGAGGATAGGGCATGAAGGGCAGATAATAATAATATTTAACCTTGTCGCGTGTTAAGTGCCAGAGATTTGACTTGTGTTAACTCAATCATCCCTTATTCTGAGGAAGGCACCATTATCATCTCCCCTGTCTTATGCAAGAGAAAACTGAGGTGTAGAGGGGTCAAGTGGCTCGCCCAAGGTCACACAGCTGGTGAAAGCGGAGCGGCACCCTCAAGTGCTGTCAAGCTCCCAGCGGTGCTGGGACAGCCCCCCAGAGGTGCCAAGTGCAGTCTGTCCTCTGACCCCCTGCCCCCCCCCCCGGGGCCCCTGTGGAACCCAGACAGTCTGGAGAAAGCCTGAGAAGGCTGAAGGAGGAAGGCTGGTGGGAAGGAGGGGACAGAGCGGGAGGAGCCGGCAGTGACTCAGCAGGGCAGGATAAGGATCTTCCTGCAGGATAAGGGAGAGGTAACCCCACTCCTCTGCCGGGTGCCAGAGTCACAGAGCCTGAGGCATGGGTTGTCCAGGGCAATGGAACATCCCGGAGAATGGCGGGGGAGCTTCTGGCGGACGACGGGGGTGGTGGTGGAGCCCCTGGGGGTATCCCTCCTGCCACTGTCCTCCTCACACACCCATCACCCTGACATCCTTGCAGACGGGGAGCGAGTCCAGGTAGGGCAGGGGAGAGGCAGGCAGCAGGACCTGGTTCCTCTCCTCGGCTGGGAGGCAGGGGCTGTGGGCGCCGTTTATCTCGGGAGGCCTGAGCTGGGCCAGGTGTAGGTGGGGGACGCAGGGCTATTGCTAAGGTAGGAGGAGGCCTTTGGCCCCGGGGTTTCCGCTGACATCACAGCCAGCTCAGGGTGAGGCAGGGCCCTCTGGGCTCCTGCCCCTGGAAGAAAGGGGAAAGTGCACTCCCCGCCGCCTTTCCTCCCCCTGCTGCCCTCGGTGGCCCCTGCGCCTGCACAGTCACGCTGGAGCATGCGCCGCAACGGTGGAGGGGCGCCCCTCCTGGGGTGCAAGTCCCTGGCGGCGGCTCGCTTTGCAGGCCACACGGCCGGTCTGGCCCTCAGGAGGTACAGCCTTGTACGCCTTGCCTGCGTACGCTCTGTGCGCAGGCAGCCGTCTGCCTTCCAGCTCAGTGCTCATTCCATGATTCAAACTCACTGCTCTGCTCGCGGAATCTACAATTCCAGCTGAGGGGACTGGAGTGGTCCTGGGCTGGCACCTCTCACCGACCCAGGAGGGCCACGTGGCATGGCTGGCCCAGTCAGTCGTGTGTGGCGGGTCGCGGGCAGGAGAGCCCAGGTCTCCTGCTCCAGGCACATGGGGACTCTCTGTCCCAGAGAACGTGCTCGTGTCCTGAAGAGAGAGAGACCAGGCGTGCCCCAGGTTAGATGCCTCACAGCCAGGGGTGCTCAGCACGTGCTGCTGTCTCCGCGTCCAGCCTCTTCTCCTTTCAAGAGTCCCTGCGCGCCTGCGCCGTGGGGGCAGTTAAGAGGGCGAGGTGCTGAAGGCAAATGGTCCTCAGTTCCAGCCCTGGTTCTACCTCCTGGTGTGACCTTAGACAAGTGACTTCATCTTACCAAGCCTCAGTCCCCTCGTGTGTAAAATGGGGAAACAACAGTTCTTATTTTCTAGGGTTATTGTAAGAATGGAGTGAAATCATTCACATAAAGCCTTAGCACAGACGCTGACTCGTGGTGACAGCTCAGTACGTTTCAACGCTCGTCATGAGTTAAGCCTGAGAGGCGCAAAGGAGCAGCGTGTCACCAAGGAATGCCAGGCGTTGCAGCAGCCTGGCGGAGTCTGTGGGGCGGGCCGCTGCCTCTCGACCCCAGGGCCTCCTAGGCCTCCCCTCTGTGTCCCTGGCACCTGGCACAGAGTTGGAACTCAAGGAATGTTTGGTGAACAAATGAATGAACGAGTGAATGTCCTTACTCATCTCTGTGGGCTTCTCCAATACCACACTCCTGCTCACCTACCAGGAGGGGACTGGACCAGAGGCTTCCCCAGACACCCGAGGGGTCAGGGCCCCTTTATTGCCAGTTCTGCATCTGTGTGGGACATGGGGCCTTTGGGGCATATAGAGAGCCTTCCCTGGGGATGCCAGTTATGGGGGGAGGAGGGGAGGCAGGAGGGAGGGGTGGAACCCTAGCCTGTCCCTGAGCCAACACTGACTCACCCCCAGCCCCTTGGAGGGCAGCTCAGTCGTCTCTGGGTGCCAGCCCTGCCCCCTACCCAGACACACGCTTTGAGGCCTGACCTCTACCCCCTGCGGAGGGTAAGGACTGAAGCCTGGAAGGCCAGAGAGGACATCAAAACAGCATCCTCCTCAGCAGCTCGCTGATACTCCCACCATCCCGTGGGAAGGGAGGCAGAGGTGGTCATAGCGCATTCTGCTGAGAGGTGGTGGGCTTGTCCCCAGGCCCGCCGCCCAATTGGAAGCCCGGCATCCTGACTCCCAGTCCTGCCCTGTGCCCTCTGCCCACTGCAGGCAGCCCCGTGAGCTACGCCCAGTGCGACCCACCGTGGGGCTTCGGCCTGTGGTTGGTTGCCGCTGCCCTTCCTGCCATCCAGCCACATTTCCACCCAGAAGCTCCACCTCCTCCCAGAGCTCTCCTTCCCTCCTCATCCTCTGATCTCAGTTTAATGAGTGTCCCTTGTCACAAGACTGTGAGATTCTTGAAGGCAGGGGTGGGTTTTCCTTGTCTCTCTGTCCTTTACAGGACCTGGCACCCAGCAGGGGCTCAGGAAATACCTGTGCAACGCTTCGTGGGACAGATGGATCTGGAGCTCAGGGGGCCAGTGTCTCCTCTAACCTCTGCCCTGCCCCCAGCAGCAATCCCAGATCGTGAGAGCTGGCAGGGCCCCGAACAAACATCCCTTTCTGAGAGCCACAGGGGTGCAGGAACTTCCCCAAGGTCCCCAGCTGGAAATCAGAGGGCAGCCACCTGTGCCCACCACCCCACAGAAAGCCTGGAGGGGTTCTCGCTGCTCTGCTTCTCCCTTCTCCCCGCAACTCCCTCAGCCCAGCCCCCTTTGGGATTTGGCAGAATAAAGGCACAGTCTTTATTCTAGCCCCTACCCCAAACCAACTGGCAGCTCCTAGCCTGCTGCCTTTGCCCAGACATGGCAGAGGGGCACTGGCAGCTTGGAGACGGAGTTGATTTTCCCTTTGGCAGTAGGGAAGATGGGGGAGGGGAGAGGCTTGCCCCCCCCAACTCCCCGCCAGCCAGGTGAGGGGAGAGGGCAGGGATGCGAGTCCAGACAAGAGGCAGAGGGAGAACACGACTTCCCCAGCTTGTAGGGTCACGGCATCAAGCCCGGGGCTGTGTGGAAAGCCAGTTGTCCCTGCACCCAGCTGGCCTGGGTCCTGCAGACCGAGGCTTTCTCTCTCGACTCCCGAGGTGAACATTTGCTGGCGGGGGTGAGGGCATGGGAAACTTTCCTCCCCTTCCACTGCAGTCCGCTCCTCTTTGTGTCCCCTGCCCCGTCCCTTCTTTTCTCCCTCCTCTTCCCTCAGCATCCCCCTTCCTTCGGCTCCCCTCTCCCTCTTTCCCCTTTCTCCCCTGGCCCCTCCTCCTCTCCCTTGTTGGGGTTGCTTTCTCCCTGACTCAGCAAGGTGCTTTATAAGGTGCTGAGGGGCTCAGCCAAATCCAAACCACATTGTCTGTGCAGACACTCGGGGCAGGCTGCACACCAGGGGAGAAGGACTTGAGAGGCTCCCATCTCCCCCTCCCGCTCCCCTCCCTTCTGTGGCTCCCTCCCTCTGAAAGGGTGGCTGCTAGGGGACCTCCTGGCCAGCCTCAGTGCCAGTCACCCACTGGGCATCTGCCTCCTTGACCTTGGCCTGGGCATCAGAAGATCTTCGGGCTCACTGGCCAAGAATGTCATTCACACTCCACGGCGTTCTGGCTGGGGGAGGGGCGGGAGGGAGGCCCCCCACCCAGCACTTTTGCAAAGGGCCCCTCCAAGGCAGGTTTCATCAGAGCTGCTCCTGACGCCCCAGAAAATCTCCTGTCCCCAACCCCCCACCAGCTCCCCTTTCTCAGCTCATTTTCTCCTCGTTTAGGAAATAAAAGAAAGAAAGCGGAAAAAAAAACCCCAAAACAAACCCAACAACAAAGTCTGTCCCACTCCAGTGAGGTAATTGAAAACAAACTTCTTCCCCACCCCCCCAACGCCCCCATCCCAGTTCTCGAAGTGCAGAAAAGGGAAGAGCTGCCCTGGGAACCCAGCGCTGGTCATGCCCACGCTGCCTGCTCTGACCCACAGGCTGGAGGGGCTATGGCAGGGTGGGCACGGTGCCCTTCCTTCTCGGGGCAGGGGGGCGGGGGCCCAGGGCAGGAGTGGTGAGCGCAGGCTCTGATGCTATTCCAGAGAGGAATCACCTCTCAGGTCTGGCCCACCACCTCTCCCTCCTTGAAACAGCAAATAAACAACAACAAAAGCAACTTATTACCAAGTGATTTAATTGGCGGTCCCGTTCTAGAGCACTCAAGCCTTGGAGACCAAATGACCGTCCCCCAAGAAAAGTCACGGAGTGGGGATGTCTGCAGGCCCCCAGATGAGAGCTGTTTCCTTTCCACGGTCCTTGGCAGCCCTCTGTACAGGGAGGAAGGGAGACCCTCCAGGGAGGGTCTAGGCTATGGGTCCCCTAGGGATCCCGCCCGGCAAGTCCCAACCCAGGCCTGAGGGAAGGACGGAGGGAGAGCACTCCACACTCAAACCACCCCCACCCCAGCACCGGAAAAAACCTACAACCCAAGCCCCAAAGGCAGGAGAAAGCCGAATGGCTTCTTGGGGAAGCATTTCACAAGTGGGGACTCTTGGTCTGTCCATCGCCTTGAATTCGAACGGTCCCGCTGAGTCACCCCTGAAGCCTCTGGTGTTGAAACTGGTCCGGTGCCTCGTGCTGATTAATGAATTACAAATCCCCCACCCATGAGCACTCTCCTGGTGGCTGGGA
Source organism: Balaenoptera borealis (assembly GCF_965194805.1). NCBI lineage: Eukaryota > Metazoa > Chordata > Mammalia > Artiodactyla > Balaenopteridae > Balaenoptera > Balaenoptera borealis. The sequence continues at coordinate 5,498,811 of NC_138868.1, forward strand.
AGAAGAATGAAGAACCCTGTGAACTTGAGAGAAAAACCCTCAGCCAAGTGCCCTCTTCTCTCCTCCACGCTGGGCAGTGGGCCTGTGTTGCCCTCTTCCTGCCCCCCACGGGGCATTGTGAGCCGGTTAGTGACCTGCCCCAGCCCCGGAGCCTCGCTTAGCCTCAGCTTTTGGAAATGGGACAGGCGGCGGGACAATAGGCAAGGGGGGCGGTCAGCCCAGACAAAGGGCAGCAGGAAAAACACCATCACTTGCTTCGAAGCCAGCTCGCTGGCATTTGGGAGGATGTGTCATTGCATTAACTCAGGGGGAGGGGGAGGGGGGGAGGGGAGGGAAGGTTAGAGACGTGGAGGCAGAGGTAGGGTGAGAGCTGGGACCCCGCCGGGCAGGGGGCAGGCGCCCCGGGCCGACACCGAGGGAGAAGAAAAGGAGCGGCCGGCTCACTCCCCTGGCTCTTGGGAGTTTGCAGAAGCACTGATGCCCTCCCGCCCCCTCCCCCAGGAGGCCCAGGGTGGTACCGCCGCAGCCTCGCCTCACCTCACCCCCCCTCGGTGTTGTGGGAGGGGGAGGAGACCCAGAAGCCCTCCCTTCCCTCCTCCCCCCTCCTCCCCCCACCCCGGGGAGGGCCGCTACAATTTGTGGTTACAGCTTTACACGTCAGAAAAAAAAAGTTTGCAGAATGTCCCACACCGAAAAAAAAAAAAAAAATCCGAAACCGAGCGAAAAAAACCTGCGAGTGGGCCTGGCGGATGGGATTATTAAAGCTTCGCCGGAGCCGAGGCTCGCCCTCCCACTCCGCCAGCCTCCGGGAGAGGAGCCGCGCCCGGCCCGCCCGGCCCCCAGCCCCATGGACCTCCGAGCAGGTAGGAGCCAGGCGTCCGAGGCCCCGGCCCCCCCCCACCCCGCCCAGGAGCCGCGAGATCCGGTTCCCGTCCTTCCCCCCGGGAGTCCCGAGCCGGGGCCCGGCCGGGGAGCCTGGCGCTGCCCCCGCCAGCGGGGCTCGGGCCAGGGGAGGCACGGCCGGGCGCCTTCGAGAGGGGCCGGGCGGGAACGCGGCATTCCTTGAGTCCGCTCGGCGGGGAGCCCCGGCGACCCGCAGACCTGGGAGGCGACCACCTGGAGCCCGGCGAGGCGGGGTCGCGGGATCCCGGAGGAGAGAGCCCCGCGCAGAAGTCGGGGAGAGCGAGTCCGAGGCGGGAGCGGGGCTGCGGGAGGGAGACGCGGCGCGCGGGGAGGAGGGGGCCGGGAGAGGAAGAGGGAGGGAGGGAGGGAGGCACGGGGAGCCCGAGGCCGGGCCGGCGGGAGGCGAGGAGAGGCCGACACCTCGGGCCGCGCCGCTCTCCCTCCCCGGCCCGCCGGGAGGGGAGGGCGGGAAGGAGGGCGGGCGAGAGGAGAGAGGAGGGCGGAGGGCAGAGCGAAGCCTGGCTGGTCCGGGCCGGGCCGCGGGAGTCGCGGCTTCCTCGCTGCGCGCCGCGCGGCCGGAGCCCACCATGCTGCCCGCAGCGGGGGAGCCGGCGGCAGGTAGGGGCCGGGCGGCGGGGCGGGAGGCGGCAGCGAGCCCCCCGGGCCGGCCCGCCGTGGCCTGGGAGTGATTAGTGCGGGGGGCGGGCGCAGCCCGGCCGGACCGGGCAGGAAAGTCTGTCACCGGCCGGGGAGCGGAGGCAGCGGCCGCTCGGTCCCGGCGGCCCGCGGGAGGGCGGGCGGGCAGGGCAGGGAATTGACGCGCGGGAAAGGGCAGCGGCCCGGCCGAGCCGGGAGCCCGGCGCCCCGGACCCCGCCCCCGCCCCCGCCGCTGGGAAGGGAGAGACCGGGCGGGAGCGGGCCGGGGGCGGGGCCGGGGGCGCCGGGGCCACACAGGGGGAAGGCGCCGCCGCTTCGGGGAGGGGGCCGGGAGCGAGAGGTCACCGCCGAGGGGGGAGGGCCGGCCGGGTTCTCGGGCCGAGCCCCTCGAGGGAAACCCCAAGTCCCCGGGCCTCGCCAGAGTCCCCTCATCCCTGCTCTCCCTACCTTCCTTCCCAGCAACTCCACACTGCGCTCCAGAAGCCCTCCCCAGACTCCCAATCCCAGAGGACGCGTCCCTGTTTCCTCCTGCGCCTGGCCTGGCCCTCCCCCCTGGGGTAGGAGGGGGCTGCCAGGAGGGGAGGGGGCTGGAGGCTCGGCTCGGCAGGAGCGGTCCGAGCCTCGGAGAGAGGCTGTGGTTGGAGGCACTGGACCCACTCCTCTGTCAGGCGCTCTCTGACCCTGACCCATACAGGCTGACACCTCTGAGCTTTCACTGTCCCCACGGACCCCCTCCCGCTCCAGGAGCACACAACTGTCGCCCCCCCGCCCCCGTAGGACACAGGGATACATCCCCCTGACAGATCAGACCCGTTCCCCCCACGGGCTCAGACACCCTCGCTGCCCTGGAGCCGGGCACTCCACCAGGGGAGGAAACGGGCACCAGGCAGAGGTGGCAGCAACTGTCACCCAGCAGCCCCAGAAGTCTCTCCTCCCAACTGATGTAGTGGCTCCCTCTCCCCCTGGCAGAGGCCTGCGCTGGGCCCGTTCACACTTCTGCACACCACCCCTCCGCACCAGCTACTCCGTTAGTGACACTTCACATTCCTCCCCACAATCCCACCTGCCTGTTCACACCCTGGCTCCTGCACGCTCCCTCTGAGCCCCTCCCATAGCCGCTGGATAACAACACCCTTTCAAGCACACCCACACAGTGGCCGGACTATTTCCTTCATTTTGCCCCCGTGCCTGCCTTCTGCTGGCTGCCTAGCTCCCCGGCTCCACCCAGCGTCCTCTTGCAGCACGATCCGGACCCTCTTGCTCCAACAAAAGCCCAACTCCTGGGTGGGAATGGACTCCACAAGGCTGGGAGGCTGGCCCGCCCATCTGTTTCTTTCCCTGGGCCTCAGTTTCTTCTTCTGTCATTTAGGCTGGACGAGAAGGGCAGGGAGGGGGCTGCTGAAGAGCACGGCAGAGATGGAGCGTCACGTGGTTTGGAATTTCGCATGCACAGTGCAACCCCTTCACACAAGCCCAGTCACCTGATGGGCTGGTGACAAAGTGAGGTCTCCTGACTTCTGGGCCCACGTGTACCCACTCACTAAGCCGATTCTCAGTTGCCTGGGGGATAGGGAACCAAGGAGAGGATGGAAGGGAGAGAAGGAACAGAGGGGAGGGCAGCCAGCCTAGAGGACAAGGAAAGATGGGCTGTTTCTTTGGGCCCTTCCCTTAGAAGGGGGGCTGGGAGGTGACCCCCAGGGCCGTTTCCTGGATCTCGCACCACAGTGGACCCACCACCCCCTAAACCGCTCGTCCCCTCAGCGCACCTCAACAGATCCCTCCAAGGTCACCAGGATGCCGGTCCTGGTCTGGCCTGAGGGTGGGGCCTCTCCTCTGGCTCCCACATTCAGCCCAACACCTCTGGAGCTCTGCGATGCCTCCCTGGCTCCTACCTGTTGGGCTGATGGCTCTTAGCCACCAATCCCAGGTGCATGGTCTCCTGGCTGACCTGTCCTGCCCACCCTGACTACCCTGGCGCATTTGCACTGCTGAGCCCCCTACCTCCATTGCGTGAGGTCAAACTGGGGGAGACAGGCTGAGGGGGCAGCTGCCTAAACACACGCGTACACGGGTATGCCTGCCTGTGTAGCGGTGTCAGGGTGGCCATGCGCTTGCGTGGGCTGAGCGTGTGTGTGTGTGTGTGTGTGTGTGTGTGTGTGTGTGTGTTCATGAGGGGGGGGCCTCGGTTCCCAGGGCCCAGGGATCTGGATGGAATTAGGGGCTGGCCCGGGCGGGGGCCAGGATGGGGGGTGGGGGGGCCGCAGCAGGAAACGTGAGCTGCTCTCATTAGCTCCTCACGTGCTCAGCTGGATTTATAAACACAGGGGAAGACGGGATGTAAACAATCAGTGGGCAGCAGCCAGAAGCAGAGCTGGGGCGGGGGCTGGGCGGGGGGCCAGGACTCGGGGAGGGGGCCCAGGACACAGCCCCCGGTGGCCGGTCCACCTGCACACCATGAGCCTGGAGAGGAGGATGGATGTGAGGGCTCCAGGATGCCCACTGTGCTTGCCCTCCTAGGAACGTAGGCAGGCGGCGAGCTGTGCGAGCTGTGCTGAGTTCCGGTGCTCACGACTAAACCACAGGTGTTCTCTGCCCCAGACGGCTTTCAGTTTTGCTGCCTAAGATATGGGACATCTTGCCCAGAGTGGAGGCTGTCCTAATAGAGGGTAGAGCCCTGTCACCTTACTCCTCTCCTGGCCTCTTCTCCCTCTGGATTTCTGAGGCTCCTTCCCTCTTTCTGGCTCTCTCCATGGGTCGATCCCGCAGCTCCTTCAGCTTCCCCCCCCCCGCCCCCCCCCCAGCCTTCAGTGACACAGTTACCTCAGAACTGAAATATTCCTGGAAACACCGGCCTTGTCTGGTTAATTTCACGAGCCGTTTTTCTGCCCAGATGACTTCGCTCTTGTTTTTCCAAAGGCTTCTCCCCCTGCTGTCCCTGTATAGGGAGCCAGTCCTCCCTAGGGATGTCCCGCAGGGCCCAGAAGGGGAGGGGGCAAACAAGGCCCAGAGCTGGGTTCCTGACCCCCACCCCTACCCACCCCCTCCCACCGTGGGCCAGGCAGAGCCCAGTTCCAGAACTCTGGCTAGCAGGGCTGCCTGGAGCAGGGTGGGGTAAAGAGGCGAGCCTAGTTCTCCACTGCTGCTTCAGCTGGGACCCTCGGCCTTGCCACTAACCGCGGAAAGAGACCAGACTCAATCCTGAAAGCTACCTCAAGGCTGCAAGGACCGCTGCCCACATCAGCAGGTCTCCAGCCTCTGAAACTAACCCCACATTGTACCCAGAGGATCCTGGAGGTGACTCAGCCAGATAGCCAGGCTGAAGGCAGCAGAGGAGAAGGGCCTGGAATTGTGTTGGGATGTGAAGAACGGAGAATAAGAAGGAACTCAGAGAGTCAGCAAGAGCTAGGGGTGGAAAGGAAGAATGAGGAAAGGACCATTTGGGAGGGAAGCCACAGGCTGCAGGTGGGGAAGAGGAAAAGGGGAGCCTGTCTCCCCAGGGAGCAGTTATGAGGCTGATCCTGCTTTCTGTCCTAAAACACACGTGGGTGGCACACACACACTCACACAGACACACACACCCTCGAACCAAGAGCCCTCCACCCGAGAGGGCAGGGTTCCTGAGACTAGTGGCAGCCCTGCTACTGCATTCTATCCGTGAAGCCAGCCAGTAAAGCATCTGAAAGAGTCAGGACTGACCAGCGGCGCCATTGCAAAAGTTCCCACCTGAGCCCTGCGCTCTGTAAGAGACATTCCATAGAGTGTGAATCCTAAACCCCTCCTCGTTTGTAACCCTCTCTAAAGCCCTGACCCAGCGTTATGACTAAGTCTAAACCTACCTAGTCTTAGTCCTTTCTTAACTCCACACTTAAGATATCTTAAGTACAGTCAAATTGTTAAACCCCCATCCAACTTATTTCTATCAAAGCAACGTATGTCATTGTAGAAAATTTGACAGTATATAATATAAACTAGAAGAAAGAAACCACTCGTGATCTCACACCTACCCAAGCTCAAAGCCCAAACTAGCCCTCCTCTTGCTGACAGGCCATGCATCACGCCATCTGACAGCTAAATCAACAAATTCACAAACCTTAGCCCCAGCCAACCCTCTGCCTGCCCAGACCTAACCACATCCCCCAGCTGAACTCAAGCCTCAACCACACTCAGTCAGCCAAATCCCAATAAACTAACCTGAAGCTTTGAAAGGAACCCAGTCCTTAAACCTAACCTAGCTCAATGCCAATTACAGCCTTACTCTACCCTAACCCTCATTGCCACTGCCAGTCCCAATGCCCACTGAATCCTGGCCTAGTGCTCTTGACCGTGGACCTCACCTAAAAGCTGGGAAAATCATGTTTCCCAACTGCCTAGTCTGTCCTCACAGCATTGACCCCTGGCCTCTGGTATCCTGCGGGGCCCAAACCCTCCAGCACCGTCAGCAGACAAGCCCTCCTCAGCAGATACATCATATTCTCTCTCTCTCTCTCTCCCCTCCCCCTCTCCCTCCCCCTCTCCCTCCCCCTGCCCCCTCTCTTCGCTGCAGGCTGATCACCAAGTCTCATTCAGGTCACACTTTTCCCCATCCAGTACCCTAGAGGAGAATGGGGCAGATCTCCACGCTGCAGCCAGCCTCTCAGAGTGACACTAAATCTCCTTCAATCTAAGTCTATCCTACACTTTCCACACCTGGGAATCAAATCCCAGAATGTACCCACCACCGCCTGCCCGAGCCAGCCCCGTGTCCTTCAGCCCGCCCCTGGTGGTCCACAGCTCCACCTTGCCTCTGACCCCGGTGGTTTGACCCTACGTCCTGCCTCTGGCTCAACTCCCACTCGTGGCCGCCTCTGGGGCGCCCCTCTCAGGGCCGACTTCTCTCAGCTTGAAGCTCTGACACGTGCTGTTTCCCAACCCCTTGGCTCCCCCTAAACTGCAGTGGGACCCGGAGGGTGGGAGAGGAGGCCGAGGTACACCTGGAACCCGGGAATACTGATTCTGATCCGCAGTCCCTTGGCCTGGCCCCCCATGTACACACACACACACACACACACACGCACGCACGTGCGCACACACACACACACGCACGTCGGCACACATAGTGACTTAGCTGACACACAAATACTCTCCAGTACCTCCTGGTAGACACACAGGCCAAGTCCTCTTCCTCAGACACAAACATGCCTCCATGCACACACTTTCTCAGGCCAGGAACACTCCCCTCCTCCACTCCCCCCACCTCCCATCTGGTGGTCCACCCTCACCCCCCTCCCAGCCTATGGTGGGGACAGACACCTGCGGGGCTGCTAGCTGCTTCTTGGACCGGGCCGGGCCACCCTCATGCCTCTCGCCGTCTCGTCCACAGGGGACTCGTGGGGGATGCTCGCGTGCCTGTGTGCTGTGCTCTGGCACCTCCCTGCAGTGCCAGCCCTCAACCGCACAGGGGACCCGGGGCCTGGCCCCTCCATCCAAAAAACCTATGACCTCACCCGCTACCTGGAGCACCAGCTCCGCAGCTTGGCCGGGACCTATGTGAGTATCCAGGGCAGCTCAGGGGCTGGGCGTTGGGTGAAGAATGGGAGTGGGGGAAGAGAGGCCAACCGGTGGGGGTCCTGGTGAATGATGGGGTGATGGGGAGGGGCTTTGGCTCCAAGCAGTCTCCCTGTCTGGCCTATCTCCCGCCCTTCCCTCTTAGGGAGGGTGCCCCCTCCTCCCCATCCCTGGCCCCAGGACTAGGCATGTGGGCAGGCCTCGCACCCGCCTTGGCCCATCGCCCCGCTGGCTGCCGGCCCAGCCGCCCGCCTCCCCCTGGGGGCCGGGGAAGTCTCCTCTGTTTACACCGTGTTGTGGTGTCTCTCGCACACGGGTGGGGCTGGGTGGGGATGGAGGGGCCCCACCTCCCGTGCCTGTGTTCCAGCTCGTCTCTGCCCCAGACCTGGGGCCCTGCTGCTCTGGACCCATGGGCCTCCCTTCTGTCTGCCTCTCCCATCCTAGCTGGGCCTCCTAGGGGGGACTTGGGGGAAGGGGGCTGCAGGGAACCCAGGCCAGGAGTGGCAGGGGGTTCAGGGTGCGGATGGAAGCCGTGCCATAAGGATCTGGGGGCGGTCCAGAGGTGCTCAGAGAGCCCAGGAGAGGAGGAAGGAGGGTCAGGGTTCCAAGGACCGTGGGGAACTGGCCCCTCTTCCCGTGTTCCTCTTCCACATCCCAGACCCTACTTTGGAGCCAGGGAAAGAAAGGGGAGGAGGGTGGCGGGGGAGCTGGCTCCGGCCCCAGGATACACCGAGGAAATGAGTTTGTCTCTGTGCTTGTCAGCGTGGGAACCTCCCCCGGGCCCTTGCCTATCCCAGGCCTCGCCCCTCGCTTCTCCCTTTCTCTCCCAGCTGAACCGTCTCCCTCACCCTTTCCCTGGGCCCCAGGCCTCTCCCCGGAGGGTTGGCAAGGCTCTCTCCTCTTCCCTAGACTGTCTTCGATACCCTTCCTCCTGCCCAACTCTTGAGATGGCCTCAGTTTCTTCCTTCTGCAGCCTTGCGCCTATGGGTGCTTCTTTGGGGGCCTTAGTGAGTACCTCGTCCCCGGCCCTTCAGCTGGTGGACCATGCGTGCCAAGGGGCAAAGGCAGCTCAGATGGTCATGAGCCCCTCTGCCTTTCCACCCGCTCTTCCCTCTCTGGTTTCCCGTCCAGAAAACCTGTGCTTGACTGCTACCCCCCTAGCTCCCGACCCTTTTTCTCCCCGGGCTGCCAAATCTCTTGAAGGAGTGGTCTGCAGCCTCTGCCTCCACTTCCTCTCCACCCACTCACTCCTTAACCCCCTGCAATCTGGCTTCCAGGCCACTGGAACGGTTCTCTCCAAGGTCGTCAGGCACCTCCTTCTTGCCAAACCCAATGGCATTTCTAAGGTTCATTCTCCTTGCTCTCTGTTTTGCAGCCCCACTGCTGAGCGTTGCTGCCTTCTCGAACTCCTCACCTTGGCTCTGACTCTCCTGGTCCACCTTCACCTCTGCGGCCTGGCCTCCTGGGTCCTTGTGGCTCCTCTTCCTCTCTGTCCCGCCCCCACGGTGGGCGCTCTCCCAAGGCTGGTACTCTCAGCCAATCAGCACGTCCTTCCTGAGTTTCTCCTGCGTGTTATTCTCTTTCTGCACTTCTCCATAGGAGATCTCATCACCCCCATTGCTTCAGCTGTCACCTCCATGCAAATGACATCGCTGGAGAAACTTAGGGGAGGCCCACAAACAGAGAGGCCTAGTGCGGAGGTGGGGCCGGTGTCAGGGGACACAGGAAATAGCAGCTTTGGGGGCAGGTATCTCCGGGCAGGCAGGCGAGCTGGCTTCTCCGCCCCCCTCCCTCCCCATCGCCCTCTCCTTTTCACAGCTGAACTACCTGGGCCCCCCTTTCAACGAGCCTGACTTCAACCCACCTCGGCTGGGGGCGGAGACTCTGCCCAGGGCCACTGTCAACCTGGAGGTGTGGCGAAGCCTCAACGACAGACTGCGGCTGACCCAGAACTACGAGGCCTACAGCCACCTCCTGTGCTACTTGCGTGGCCTCAACCGCCAGGCCGCCACGGCCGAGCTGCGCCGCAGCCTGGCCCACTTCTGCACCAGCCTCCAGGGCCTGCTGGGCAGCATCGCGGGCGTCATGGCAGCTCTGGGCTACCCGCTGCCCCAGCCTCTGCCCGGGACTGAGCCCACCTGGACCCCTGGCCCTGCCCACAGTGACTTCCTCCAGAAGATGGATGACTTCTGGCTGCTGAAGGAGCTGCAGACCTGGCTGTGGCGCTCGGCCAAGGACTTCAACCGGCTCAAGAAGAAGATGCAGCCTCCGGCAGCCGCGGTCACCCTGCACCTGGAGGCCCATGGCTTCTGATCCCTGACCTTTACCACCGTCTCTTTCCCCTCCCCCTTCAAGCCCTGCTCCCACTCTGGGAGGGAGAAACGCGTACACCAACACTTGTTGAGCCAGGAGACAGAAGCCATGAGCCTCTAGCCCTCCCTGGACTGGGAGGAGGGTGTGATGCAATAAGGCCCATCCCCTCCCTGCTTCCCTAAGTCCTACGGGTCTGGGGAAGAGGTGCAATAGGCCCCATCCCATTTCCACAGGACGTGATGCTCAAGGGAGCCCACAATGGTTCAAGTTGGTGCAAGGCTCTCACAGCTTCCTGTTCCCTGCCCACCACTTGCCAGTGCCCACCCAGCCCCTCAAGTGGCACTGCCAGGAAGCGTGCCTGGAGGGCAGGGAGGGGGCCACCATCGCACGTGCCTTTCTGGGGTGAAGCCCTTTGGCTGCCCTGCTCTCCTTAGATGGGTGTTGCTCCCCTACCCCCAAATAACTCAACACATCCAATTCAGGAAACAAACACAGTGGCAAGTCCAAACAGGAAGAGATGGGATCAAAAATGGAAGAGGTGGGATCTGCATTGGAGGTAATACTGAAAGCAGAGGGGCAGGGACAGACTGGACCCAGGGGTCCCCAAGGCAGTTGGTGGCACAAGGTGGCAACCAAAAGGACATTGCCTTGAATTTTCTTGCCAGCCCCAGGGTGCCTCCTCTCCGCCCCCTTTCCCAGGGTATCTATCTGTGGGTTGCCCAGGCTGGGGAGGGCAGCCATAGCCACAGCCACAGAACTTCCTGAAAGTTTACATTGCAGTAGCATTTCGGGGTGCGGGGGGCAGCTCCCCCAGGCCCTGCCCCCCAGCCCCACCCACTCATGACTCTAAGTTTGTTGTATTAATATTTATTTATTTGGAGATGTTATTTATTAGATGATATTTATTGCAGAATTTCTATTCTTGTATTAACAAATAAAATGCTTGCCCCAGAACTTCATCTCTTTGCTCGGCCTTGCCCCGCCCCCTTGGCTCTCCTCCTTGCTCTCCGGGCCTTCCCGCCTCCACCCACCACCCCCACCCCCCACCCCGCCACACCTGCTGGTGGAGGGCCGGAAGCCCAAGGGTTAGCTCAGGAGATGCCAAGAGCTGGGGAAGAGGCTCTCTCCCCTGTGTCCACCGGGAAGACATGCGCACAGCAGACTCCGCTCCTGCCCCTCCACCTACCCCCTCCTCTAGTTCTCCCAAATATCTGTCGCTTACCTTCCTCCTCCCAGCCTTTGCTCGTCTACCTCACTCCTCCGGCTGACTTTAGTGGTCTTACGGGTCTGTCCCCCTGCACAGCTGTCTGTCTGCCCTCCGGTGCTCTCTCCGAGCCCCGCGCATTTAGCCCTCAGCTTCCCCAGGACCCCCACCTGTGGCCGGCTGCCGGATTCCCTCAGCAGTGACCCTCACCTTCTCAATACCCTTCATCTCCCGGGGAGGGCGACAGACTGAGGCCAAGTATCAAGTCTCAGCTGTGACTCTACACTTTTCTCTCCAACATAAAACAGCCGATTAGGGGGAGAGAGAAACTCATATTGGACTGCAAGCAAATGGGACAGATGCTGTTTGAGGGATGACCTAAGATCAAATCCCAGGTCCATAACCTACGAGCTGAGTGACCTTGAACAAATGATTTAAAGCTCTCTATTCTCCAGTTTCCCCATCTGTAAAATGGGAATAATCAATACCTTTATAAGAATGTTGGAAAGGATAAGAGAAACAATGAAGGTAAGATGCTTGGCTGAGGCAGCGGCGATCAGTAATCACAGATGACTGATGTCTGGCGTGTCAGGACGCTGTAGTGAAGAGCCACTGGGTAGATCAATGGGCTAATTGCTCCCAGGTAATATGGGGATATTTTACCAGGACCTCCTGGAGACAGTGCCCTAAGCGAAGGAAGTAACAAACGATGGTGATCTCAATCAGTTGACAAATATTTTAAAGACCTAATTACCTGCCCAGCACCGTGCTAACTGGTGTCGGAGAGCCTAAGGAAAGAAGTCCAAGGCCTGACTTGGCTTCTGCCCTTACAGAGCCTGCAATCTCTCTGGGAAGAGAGCGAGCTTACCTGAGCCGATAAGAAACAAAAGCATGCTCACGTGATGTGCACTGGGAGATAGTGACAAGTGCAGAGCCACCAGAAGAGGGGGAGCTGGGAGTGTAGGTGCAGGAGCGACAGGACCTGCTTGTGGGCGGGGCGAGCCAGGCTCTGCCGAAAGTCCCTGAGTCACCTGACCCAAGTTGGGGGGAACACATCCACCCTGAGGGGTCCAGACTCTTCTGGCAGAGACAGCTGCCCAGGTGTGGCCAGGGGCAGCTGCAGGCCCCACCGCCAGCCTAACTAGATAGAAAGGAGAGGGCCTCTGGGCTGTCTCCATCCAGAGGCTGTACTGTGAGGCACCTAGCAAGGGGCTAAACGGGATACAGGGAGAAGGAAGGTATGTCCCGCGCTACGTACTGTGAGCTTCCTGGGGGCAGATTCTGAGCCTTCCCCATCTCCCTGTCCAGCACCCAGCTCAGGCTCAAGCTTAAGTCCAAACAAGGTGTTCAATTAGTGTGTTGAACAAAATCCAGGAAGAGGGACCAGCCCCCCCATCCCCCCATCTCCACCCCCTGCCAAATGCTAGAAGCCAAAGCAGAATTTGATTAAGTGCAGAAAGACGCAGGCAAAATACTATTTAAGTCAAGAAGGAGGGAGTGATCACATCCAGTTGGGCGAGGGCCCTGCTGGTCTGCTGGGCCGTGGGCCCCATAGGGCAGGAAGTGGCGTCTGAAGACCACGCTGTACTCCCAGCGCCTAGGACACAGTAAGTGCTTCCGCGTGGGACCTGACGCCGTTCTTGGAGGATGGGCAGGACAAGGGCTGCTGTGTCTGCCTCCCTTTTAAGCAGGTAGCATCGTGAGGGCAGCCTCCGCCATGTATTCATCTTTGCATCCCTGCAGCATTTTAGCACAATGCTGGGCACAGGACAATGTACTCGATAATTTGATTTAAACAGATTTAAAGAGTGTCAAGACAATAGTGCGTGAAAAGCCAAGAGAAGAGAGTCTCAAGGAGGCAGCTGACCCGCAGTGTCAGGTGTCCCAGGAGAGCAGAGAGGAGACTGGGGTGGGGGTCTCCTCCCTGATTACCACCTCTCTGGTAATCAGGGAGTCACAGGCCACCTTGGTGAGAGCAGTTGAGAGACGCCGAATTGTGAGATTAAAGATGGAGATGGTGAGAAGAAAGTCGGAAGGGTAAATCTATTCCCTCCGGAGTTTGGTGGCAAAGCCAATATCTAGAGGCAGCAGCAGGATCACGGAAGGTTTTTTGTTTGGTTGGTTTGTTGTTGCTGTTTTTATAAATTTATATTTATTTATTTATTTATTTTTGCCTGCATTGGGTCTTCATTGCTGTGCGCGGGCTTTCTCTAGTTGCAGAGATCGGGGGCTACTCTTCGTTGTGGTGCACGGGCTTCTCATTGCAGTGGCTTCTCTTGTTGCGGAGCACGGGCGCTAGGTGTGCGGGCTTCAGCAGTTGTGGCTTGCGGGCTCAGTAGTTGTGGCACATGGGCTTAGTTGCTCCGCGGCATGTGGGATCTTCCCAGACCAGGACTCGAACCCGTGTCCTCTGCATTGGCAGGCGATTCTTAACCACTGCGCCACCAGGGAAGTCCCCTGTTGTTGTTTTTAAATGGAAGAGATCAGAACATGGTGTTGCTGTGTGAGGGGTGGTGGCTGGAGAAGGACCGAGAGGTTAGGGGAATGGAATCAGGGACAAACAGAGGAGCATCAAAAGGGTTGCTGGGTAGCCATGTGGCACCAGTGATATCAGCAAACACATCTCTGTCATGGACTCATTGGCATGACCGTGACATTCCCTGACATTTCCTAGCAAGCCAGAGGTGGGGACAGAGTGAAGAGAGGCTATTGCCCGAGGCTGAGGACAGGCAAGCAGGGATGGCAGTGAATCAAAGGGCGAGAGACTCTAGAGGGCTAGAGATTGCCCACTGAGTGGCTGCGAGACGGGCACTGCGTATGCTTACAGGGCGGGGAGTAGAGGGAACCGGTGGCAGGGGTGGGGGGCAGGGGGTGGACGCAGAGGGGAGCCCGGCCAGAAAGGGCATTTCAGGGGTTGAGCTCTTGAACTCTCCCCCAACAGCTCCCTACTGATGAGGTCAGGGGTGTGAGTCCTTCCTGTGGGTTTTGGTGCTGTGGACCACGAGGCATGTAGCTCCTGATGAATGGCAGCTCATCAGCTTTTCTGTGAATGGGTTTGTCATTTGTTCTCCATCCACAGCTGCTTCAGGAGAGGTGATGAGTTTTCATTGGTTATCTTAGGTTCCACCTCTTAAGTATGGTCTTATAGTCTGGGGCCCACGTACACAGAGGTCAATTTAAGAACCTGCAACACCTAGGGCCCTGCAGAGGCACCGGGGGAAGGGCGTTATCTCTAGAACGCCTTCTGTTCCCAGGAAGGTTAGGGAGAGTGGGAGGGAAGGAGAGAAGACCCTCCTCCCTGTCACCCCCAGATAGCGTGCTGTGGAGGAGAAATCTCATCCTCATCTTGGGTGCCTGGAAACACACCTGTGTTTGAGAGGATGTATACAAGATGGAGAACTGTCACTTGGGCGAGGTAACTTTTGGGGTGGGGGAGTGGATAGAGTAGAGGCTCTGCTGTGGGGTGGCAAGAGGGTAGTCATGCCTTGCCAGCTTCCTGCTTTTGCAAAGACTACCCATATCCAGGACTTAGGTCCCCCTTGGTATGTGGGAGACTCATTGAAGCACGCATCTCACACACACACACACACACACACACACACACACACACACACACACATTCCCCACTTGCCATAGCCACCCCAAGTGGGGAAGGGCCAAGGGAGGCCCTTGTTCCCCTTAACCTACAGGGCAAGGGCTAGTGATCCAGGCCTGGCTGAGCGCTCTGATGGGTGGCTCTCTCTTAGCTCCCCCTTATTCTCTGGAACCACAACTGTCCCTGCCTTTGTTCCTTCAATTCTTGAGCTCCCTGACTCAGCCTGGTTCCCCAATTTCCCAGCAGCGGACAAAGCCGTTGTCAGTAGGCTGGGGGTAGGGGCATTGAGGGAGTAACTGTGAGCTTTAGAACCAGAGCTCTGGCCCTTTCCCCAATCTTCAGCATCCCTCAGCCTTCCTAGTTCAGAGGTCACCTCTATGCCCCTCTCCAATTTGTCCCGATCGCCAAGGCTAGCCTGATGGGGTGGAAACCGAGTAGGACCTTCCTCCCAGCTGGACAAAGTCTGACACCTGGTGGCCAAGGTTAGGAATGGCCAGAAGGGCCCCTTTTCAAATCTCCCTAGGATTTCCCTAGAGCCAGGAAGGCCAAGGTGAAAGGGGAGGTGATGGGAGGAGGTTTGGGTGGGGTGTTTGGGACAGAGCAGAAGAGACATCCAGCGGCAAAAACCCCAGACTAGGGGAACTTTTGCCTTCCACCAGGCTCCCGCCCCTTAAGCCCATGAGGCCAGAGAACCTGGAACAGGAGGAAGGAGGGTGTCTGGGAGGGTCAGGAGGGACCAGGAGGAGCTGCCTGAAAGAATTTTGGCCCACAGGGTGGAGAATGGGGCCCAGGGTGTGTGAGTGTGTGGAGGCCAAGGGTGTGAGTCTGGTGCCCAGAATCTCCAGCTCAGGCTGGGTGGCAGGGCCTGAGGAAGGGGGATGCAGGGAGAGGGAAGGAGAGCGGGCTACGCCCCGCAGCCCGCTGGGCCCCAGGCAGCTGCTTCCCTCCCTCCACCTGCCCCCACCTTCCTAGCTCTAGCTGGCTCTCCCCACGGGCCCCACTGTGAGCTGGGGGAAGGGAAGGGACTCTTAGGGCGCGTGCGCAGTGCTGAGGCCCCCCCATCCTGCCACATTGTCTGAGCTAAGCCAGGTCTAATCCCCCTTCCCCTTGGAGCAGTCAGTGGTGGGCCTCAGCCCTAAAGAAGGTGCTGGGATCCTGTTCCAGTTCTTTTCTCTCCTTTTCTCTTGCGTTTCCCCAAGACTTTGGCCTTGGCCGTGAGGCAAGGGCCTTGAGTGTTCCCAGGCCAAGGTGCAAAGGTCACTCCTGCCCATCTCATCACCAGCCTCTGGGGATTGGGGCTGACAAGGAACCTACGCCTGGGTCTCGGGAAGTTTCCTGAGAGAGAGAGAACTTAATCGCCAGGTCAGACCTCTGGCCTGGGCTTCCAGCCTGACGCCTGAACTGACAGGCAGGCCCCAGGACAGCAGTTCCGGGGACAGGCCCGGAGATTGCCTGAATAGGGATAGGGGTTCCGGGAAGGAAGGTTAACAGCGGCAGACAGGGTTGGGGGAGTAAAGAGGGAGAAGACCTGAGGGTGGGCAGGCCAAGGTCTGGCCTAGTTGTGCCAGCACAGCTTAGGACTCCAGATGCCATGTCAGGGAAGGATACCAACTGGACAGAGATGGCTCCAAAACCCCTGGGTGCCTACTCCTTCGAGCCTTGGGGCTTGATCCCACTGCTGTCCGACCAGGCGAGGGGGGCGATGCTGCCTGCGGAGAGTTCCCTCAACTCCAGGCCAGAAAGCCAGTCCTAGGGTGCCTGCGCTTGAGCTGATGACCTGAACTGGGACAAGCTGAAGGCCAAGGGAGACATCTTCCAGGCTGGGTGGGAGAGGCTAGCAGGGCCTGGGCCAGGCAGGGCTGTGGGCAGCTGGCAGGGATGGCCCAGACAGTGCCCAGAGAGCAAGCCAGGGTGCCAGAGAGGAGAGGGACTAGCTCAGGCGGCAGTAGGAGCCGCTGTGGCCGCCCAGCGGCATACCCCATTTCACGCTCCCTGGGCGGTGGCAGGGCCCCACGGCTATCAGCTTTCAGGGGTGGGAGGGACCAGGAATGAGGAGGGGTCTGCCCCACCCATGGCTCCCTACTCCCTCAGGGCTTTGTGGGCGCAGGAGCTGGGTGCCACACACCTCCAGACACGCCCTCTGGGGAGGGGTGGTCAGTCCCACAGAGGCTGGGCACCATCCCTCCCTGGAGCGCTCTGTGCCTGACTGGACCCCACACGGAAGCCCTTCCCAGGCCTGGTGGAGAGGGCCTCCCTGCTTCCCTCCCCACGGCAGCAGGGCCCCTGTCTCCCTCAGCGTGGGCCCCACTTAGTCCAGAAGGCAGAAGCGGGGATTAGACCAGGCCCAGCCCAAACAATAAGGCAGGGAAGGGCCCTCCAGCTCCGCGCAGTGCGCCCACGAGCTCTCACTCCTCCACTCCGCCCTCCTTCAGGAAGGGATGGGGAGAGCCGGGCGGGAGGAGGCCCCTGAAGACACGGCCGGCTCCCGCTCCTCCTGCTTCTCCTCTTCGGTGGTCTACTCTCCAGGCCGTTCTCCTCCCATGTGCCCACAGTCCTCCTAAGGCAGAGCGCCCAGACCCCAGAGCAGTGCGAGAGGGGGAAGGCAGAAGCCTCTGAGCAGACCCTTGCAGCCCTGGAAGGAAGAACTGCATGGGATATCTGGAGGGCGCTCAGAGCTGGGCTGGGCCTCACACTGATTCCCAGACTCCCCCTGGCCAGGGCTTTCGCCTGCCGCCAGGAAGTTGGTGAGGAGGAGGCGGGTATAGGGGTGACTCAGCGATGACAGGAGCCCAAGGGACAAAGGTCATGGGTGGAGAATTGAGAGACGCTGTTTACAGCAGCCCACCTCCTCCAGGAGGTCTTCCAGTGCTAAGCCAGCCTCAAGGTCCAGCCCACTTCTGACCCTCTCTTCCCCCTTTTCCTGTTTGTTAGGAATTTTATCCTTGCGCTGACAATTTGTGTGTCCGTCTGCTTGCCCTTTAGCCTGTGAGCTCCTGGGGAGCACGGAGGGACAATGGTTTTCTGGGGCCCCACCATTGCCTGTGACTATCAGTACTTCCTACTTCCTCATTTTATCTTGTACCGCACAGCTTGCGGGATCTTAATTCCCGGAACCAGGGATCAAACCCTCGCCCCCTTCAGTGGAAGCACCGAGTCCTAACCACTGGACCGCCAGGGAAGTCTCCAGTACTTCCTACTTTCAAGAACCATTTCTGTCTATTTCAGTTGAGTGAATATGTGGGAAAGTGCTTAGAACAGTACTCGGCACACTGTAAGTGCCATATATGTGTTAGGTTTATTGTTGGTATTTTTTGCTCATACTCTCACATTGGGGCGGATTTTACTGATGAAGGACTGGGGATCCAAACGCACTCTGTCTGGCCTCCTGCGCGGTGTGGAACCTTCCTGACTAGAGGACGGGCAGGGGCAGGCTGTAGGACCCCAGGAGAGCCAAGGAGGCAAGCACTCGTCTGGACTCAAGAGTGGGCAGTGTCTCTGGGCGCAGCTTTCAGAACCCATGGGCTTCTCCGGGCAGGTCTCCTGGGGCCGGTGTGGGGGGCGTGGGAGCCGGGAAGGGGTCGGGATGAGCCCAAACTCTCTCCGGACCTCCAGACCTGCCCACACAACGCTCGGCGGGCCAAGGGGCGGGATTGGAAGTCTCCGGCTGGGCTCTGGGGAGTTACACACCGGCCACGGGGATTAGTGAGGCTGAAAAGAACATTTGCCTAGGAAGGGAAAACGGGAAGTGAGAGGCTGAGGATAACACTCTGCAAGTCCCCCGAGACCCACTGCAGACCAGTGGGGGGGGCCGGAGGAGGTGGTGCAGTCTGGGGATATCATGACAGGTCCCCCACCCCAGCCTCACCCCCTTCTCCCCCAGAACGCAGCTGCATCAGCTGCCCCGCCCCCTCCGTCTGCACCACCTGCCATTGGCTGGGGCTAAGCCCCGCCCCGCAGAGGAGGCCTCCCATTGGCTTAGGTCTTTGCTGTTTGCATGTTTGTGGGGGTTGGGGAGAGGCGTCATTCCCTGGAACCCTCGGACTTCCTTTCTGTTTGTCTGGGTCATCCGTCTGCCCATCGCTGGCCCCAGGCTCGCTCTCTGGCCCCAGCCCTCTCTCACTCTCTCTCTCTCTGCAGCTGTCTCTCGTGCCCGCTGGCCTGTCTCTCCTTCCCGGCAGTCGCCTCCTTCTCCGCCTGCCTGGGTGGCCGCCATGGGCCGGAAACGGCTCATCACTGACTCCTACCCTGTAGTGAAGAGGAGGGAGGGCTCCGCTGGGCACAGCAAGGGGGAGCTGGCACCAGAGCTAGGTCTCTGAGGTGTGGGAGGGCGGGAGGAGTGGATGTGAGGGACAAGAGAGGACGTGGGCAATGGAAGGGGAAGTGAAGTATGTCCTCTACTTCCTACACCAGACCTGGCAGTGGACAGCAGAGGCAAAGGGGCGGTGAGGGCTGGGGAACAGTGGGTCAGCTGTGAGGCGAGGGGCAGGGGACCAGCCCGGCAGGGCACAGGCTTGGGCAGGCCTGAGGAACGGCATGTCATTGCAGGGGAAGAGCCCCAGCCCCTGAGCGTGGATGAAGCGGAGATGGAGCTGCTGAGGCAGTTTGACCTGGCCTGGCAGTATGGGCCCTGCACAGGTGAGAGCCCCCTCAGGCCCCGAGAGCACATCCCGGAGCCAGTCCTGCCACCCACTCGGCGCCCAACAGCCCCAGCCCCTACCTGACCCTCTCAGCACTGTCTCTGGAGACCAGGGGTGTGGAGGTCCTGACACACCCCTCCACCCACACTCTGTAGCCTGGACGCTTCCCTGCCCCCCACGAGGCCCCACTGTCTTCTTTCCACCCACGCAGGGATCACACGGCTGCAGCGCTGGCATCGGGCAGAGCAGATGGGCTTGAAGCCTCCCCAAGAAGTGCGGCAGGTGCTGCAGACCCACCCCGGTGATCCCCGCTTCCAGTGCAGGTCAGAGGCCGGCGGGGGCTCTCAGGGGAGCCAGGGACTTCCCCAGGCACCACCAGCCTGCTGACCCTGGATGGGGGCCGTCCTGACCTGAGGAAGAAATAGGTGCAGCCTTGGGGGGTTCCTCGCTGAGCAGGCAAGAAGGTTCTACAAGGTGCTTGGCTCAGGAGGCAGAAGCTTGCCTTAATACTTATCTTGGAGCTAATGGTGGAGGAAGGGTACACTAGGGCCCAAGGGACTATTTAATACTGAGAGGTTGGCCAAGGACCATAGGCCGTGGCCAAGAGCTGGGGCTGGTGAGAGCGGATCAAGGGACTTAACTGACGCGGGTTTTTCCCTCCATCCTACACCCCCTCGCACAGCCTCTGGCATCTCTATCCCCTCTGAAGCACCACCTAAGACCTCCCGCCCGCTACTTGAGAACCTCCAGACACAAGCTAGAACCAGTTGCTGCCCCTCGGCTCAGCTCTGCTGTGGAGAACATTTGGCAGGAAAGAGGTTCACAGGGAAGGGAAGAGGCTGAATCTGGAGGTCCAACCAGCAGGCTCCCAGTGCCCCCTCTGAGAACCGACACAGCCGAAGCCAAGCACCTCCTACATGGAGAGTGGTCTCTGAGGACGAGGACCTGGCCATGACCCTTCTGAAGCCTGCCACATGCCTGACCTGAACACTGTGGTCCTTGGGATGATGTGGCAAGTTAGGCACCGCTTTGGGAAGAACCAGACTCGGGCAGAAGGCAGATGACCGAAGAGGCAAAGATGCACTCCGCACCTCAGGCTGGGAATCTGAGGGCAGAACTGGCTGAGCTCACAGGGCAAGGGGTTCACTAGTGCTTATCAATAAAGAACTCTGAGCCTGGAAGCCTGACCTCCAGTCTCTTAATGTGCCCTGCTTGGACGGGCAGCACCCAGCAAGTTGATAGGTGGGAGAGAACTAGCACCATGCTTTCCTGCAAGGTGCGTGTGCCTCTTCCACTGCCTAACCCTAGACCTGAGAGGAAGGAAAGAGAGACACCTTTAAAAAAAAAACCAACGGTCAGTCCTCACAAGCGCTGAGCAACCTCTGGCGCCCCCTGGTGGTGCACACTATTCTAGCCACCTTCCCTTACCAGCCAGGAAAACCCCACTGGACCCACCACCTAGCCTGCCCAGGGCTGCCCACCTCACAAAAATGGATTCTTTGTCAGAGCAGGATCCATGGGGCCCATGACTCATAAGGTCCAGACAGACATACATTCCCAGCAAGCACCTCTACTTCCCACATGGGGGCCACCTGGATCCAAAGCAGGGTTGGGGGAGCGTTTCAACTTGCAGGACCTGCTCAAAGATGGCCATCATCTGAGGAGCTTTGGTAGGGAACTGGAAAGTCCTGGAGATGGAGGAGAACTGGCCGTATTCAGAAACAGCGCTTAGGGGACCCTGGGACATATGACGTGGAGAACGGAATCAGTACTCCTTTTAATGGTGTTACTTCATTTGATGCATCAGCCCTCCATCCTGGGGCAGATAGAGACAGAACTATTAACTCCTTGGGAAGAGGCCTAGAGGGCAATCAAGTGGCCTTTTTAGTCCCCATTTTATTGAGCACTGACCATGCCTCAAGTACTTTAAATGTATTATCCCTAAATTTCCTAAAAATCCTTCATGGTAGATTTTACAGAGAGGGAAACTGAAGCCTAGACGGTTGTCCAAAGTTGCCCAGAAGCGCCAGCAGCAGGTATGTGGTGGCGCAGAGACTGGGGCCGTGTGCACTGGGCTCTTCCCGTCTCCGCCGTGCGCCCTGCCCAGCTGCTGAGCACCTGCTGTGTGCTGGGCTCTAGAGCTCCTCTGGGCTGTTAGTGGTGAGGAGATGGACGACAACAGACACGTAAATATTATGTCAGGCGGTGGTAAGCGCTGGGCAAAACTAGGGTGAGAGGTCAGAGCATGCCAAGCGTGCTGAAGAGGTTGGTCAGGGGAGGCTCTCCGACAGGGTGGCATCGGGCAGGCCGAAGGGACAAGAAGCACACCCTCCCCAAGGCAGGAGTGTTTCCAGCCCGGTCCAGGGGCAGCACGGAGGCCAGGGGCCGGGCAGAGGGAGTGAGGAAGTGGGGGGGGGGGGGCAAATGAGGCCAGAGAGGTAGCAGGTTGGTCCCACAGGGCTTTGCGGACCGGGACGAGGAACCTGGATTTTATCCTGAGTGAGAGAGGAAGACACTGGTGGTCTTAAGCCAATAAATGACAATCAATCTTACGTCTTGAAAGCATTACTTTGGCTGTTGGTAGAAAACAGATTGTGGGTTTGGGGAAAGAAGAGGCAATGAAACCACTCAGGAGGCTACTGGAGTTGGCCTCGTGAGAGGTGATGGTGATTTAGCTCCACGTGGGAGATGGAGGTGGTAAGAAGTGGCCAGATTCTTTTCTTTCTGTATTTTGAAGGGAGAACTAACTGACAGGACTTGCTGATCAGTTGGCTGTGGGGTTTCAGAGAGAGAGGAGCCAAGGATAACTCCAAAGGTTTGGCTTGAGCAACTGGAAGAGCAGAGTTCCCATTACTAAGACGGGAAAGATTGCGGGAAGGGGAGGGTGGGGCGGGGAATTAAGAGTTCAGATTTGAGGTCTGTGACACATCCAAGCTGGGGAGTAGGCAGTGGACATGCAAGTCTGGAATTCTAGGGAGAGCTCTGGGTTTGAGATATAAATTGGGGCATCTTTTACGTGGCATTTAAACCCGTGTGTGGGGATGAGATTACCTGAGTGAGTACAGTTAGAGGCAAGGAGTGGTCCGAGGACAGCCCTGAGGCTTCTATGCTTAGAGGCAAGGGAGGAGAAGGCCTGAGCAAGGAGACTGAGGAGGGGCCAGACTGGAGAGAAGTCAGGAGAGGGTAGGGCCTGGGAAGCCTGGGCAGAGGGTCAAAGTCTCAGATGCTTCTGAGAGGCTGGTAAAATGAAGCCTGAGAAGAAGAGCACACTGGACTCGGCAACGTGGCGGTCACAGGAGACGAGCAGCTCCCACGGGGTGATGGGGATGGGAGAGGGCCTGGAGCGGGCTCAGAGGGAGGGCAGGGCAAGTGGAAACGGGGAGCATGCTGATCCTTCCAGAGACCTTTCACTGTAAAGGGAGCAGAGAAACGAGTGGCCACTAGAGAGGGTGTGGGATCAAGGAACCGTTTTGATTTGTTGTTCTGTCTCGTCTTTTGTTTTAGGTAGAGTGATAGTACAGCTTAATGACCCGGTGAGGAGGGTGATCCGACAGGGAGTCTTTGTGGAGGTGAGAAGGGCCAGGACTGGGACACAAGGAAGAGTGTGGACTTAGACCAGAGCATCCACTGTGACAGGAAGGGAGGCAGAGGAAATGGGAGTAGATGCAGGTAGGAGGACACAGTTGGGGGTGGGAACATTGGAGAATCAGATGTCTGCTGACAGCCTGGTACACTGGGAGGGATCTGATGTTTACTGAGCGCCAACCCATGCCATCTGCTGCACTTCACGCTGTCTAGTTGACTGCTCAGAACAATCTCATTAGGTGAGTATTATCCACTCTCACAGATAAGGAAACCGAGGCTGAGAGGGAAAGTGCCCTGCTTCATCCGTGAGCACCGGGGCCCACCTGGGTCTGTCTTCCCACTGTGTTACCCCACACCTGCATTCCCACCCACACCTGCGCTCCAGGTGTTTAGGGTGGCATTGAAGAGATAAGACTCACCCATGTGGAAAGTTAAAAAGCAATGTACTACAAGTGCTACCTTGGGGCAAGTAGGAAGGTATAGACACGGAGTTCTCAGGAAGGAGAGAGTGTTAAAGGGACCCTCACTGCAAGGGCCCTGAGCACAGGACTGCTACGCTGGCATGGCCCTCGCCTTACCTCATCACGCCTGGCCCCTCAACCCACCAGGCCCCTGCTTCTTAGACCTTTCCACTGCAGAATGAATGCACACTCGCCACCAGGGCCACTCTGAATATTCTTAGTAGTTGTGTGTTTTCTTTTTAGCCAATTTTGCATTCTACTCCATGACGTGTGTGGAGTAGTTGCTGTAATGTAAAAATGGCTGAACTTATTTACCAAGTAAAATGAACCCCAGTAAGATGCGTTCCTGTGTGGCCTATGGCTGGTTTCATATACCGCGACACGCCCACTACCACCCAGCCGAGGCTGAGCTGCACTGCAGAAAGCACCAAACAAGCGTGTGTTGGGAGGAAATGGGAGGTCAGTGGCCCTTGAAGGGTGAGTAAGAGTCAGCAGACAGAGAAAAACATTCTAGACTGAGGGGCTGAGCAAAGGCAGTGAGGAGAGGTGGGTGTGTGTGCCCAGGGGAGATGTGTGCAGACTGCAGCACTTGCTCTACAAAAACCAGCGCAGCCCAAAGCTAGCGTTTCGGTGCTTGCTATGTACCCAGCACTGGCCTAAGTGCCTTTTATCCTCACAGCAATCCTAGAAACGATTATAAACATTTTATAAAGCAATTTAGAGAGGAAATTCAGGCACAGAGAGGTTAAGTACTTGCCCAGGATCACGTAGCATGTGACTGAGGAGAATAAATAGGATTTGATCCCAGGGTCCCGCTCCAGAGCCTGCACTCATATCATGTGGGATAACACGAGTGAGGTGGCTGGAACAAACACAGGTTCTTGAGCCTGAGACAAAGGAGTTTGGACTCATCGCTGGTGATGAGAGTGCCTGAAGGTTTTTGAGCAGGAGAGAGACAGGATAAAAATAATCATTCTGGAGAATCTGTCTGACCAGACTAGACGGGGAAGAAACTGCAGGCAGGAAGGCCAAGTAGGAAGCTATAAAATATTCAAAACATGGGTGCTGAGACCTAGATTAGCAGACAATGCAAAGGACAAAGAGCTATACGAGAGGTTGCAAAGGAAGTTGGCAAGACTTGCGTTTGGGAAGGAAGGATGGGGAGGAGCCGTCCAATATGACTCAGGTTTTGAGCTTGGGTGGGTGAGAGAATGCTGGTGCCATGGGCAGAAAAAAATGGAAACTGGGAGGGGAAGACAGGCTTGATTTCATGCATGTTTAGTTTGAGATGACGACAGGACATCCAAATGGAAACATCTAGTAGGCAATGGAAACCCAGAGGTGAAGTCCAGCAGCAAGGTCAGAGAAGAGCGTGGAATCCAGGGGACAGAGGGGAATCACCCGCCAGGAGCAGACATTTGAGCCCATGACCATGGATGAGTTCTCTGAGAGAGGAAAGGGAGACAGGGAGAGGGTGTAAAGATAGGACCAAAGATGGCACTTGGGAAAATTCTCTCTAGAAGAAGGTGGAAGAAGACCAGCAAAGAAGAGGGGAGAGTGTCAGAGTGGCAGGAGAGTCGATGTAGTGTCCGGGAGGTTCCTGAGAGCTTCACAAGTGGTAGTGGCTGGTGTGATGGTGCCGAGACGTCAAGGAAGATCTCATTAGGAGGAGGTGGAAAGGTACAGGATGGCTCACCCTAATTCGGTCCCCACATTTCCTGCTTCCCTCTGTCCTTGTTTTGTAATTCTCGCTGGCATCTCAGCTGTCATAGTATCTACCATGCCACACCCATCAAAGAGGGGCACACTGATTCATTCTTTATTTACTCAGGTGTGGCAACATTTATCCACCCTCAAACTCTGACAAGCTCACTAGTAGCGTGAGGGCTTAAGGAGCTAATTTACCAAGAAACTCGAGTAAACAGGGAAAGGAAGACATTTCTGAATTAGTCTAGAAGTAGATGGAAGCCACAGCAGTGCCAGCTTGAGCGAATTTGGGTTAACACCACCTCCAGGACTTAGGGGATCCTCAACATGATTGCTAGCTTTCTCGGCATGTAGGTCTCCAGTTCATCCACCTGAGTCCTAATCTAGAAAACAACTTTGTGCCGGTCACAGCACAGGCAAATCAGAACCCTGGTCCCTAAGTTTCAAGAGCTTACTGTAGTGCGAGAGAGAGACAGAAAAGATGTATAAGAGAATTTTAAACACTGCCACAAGACGGGTGTAAGATGGACTCTGGGAACTCAGACTTCCTGAAAACGGCCCTTTAGCTCAGTATTTAAGGATGAGTAGCGGCTTCCACAAGGTGGACAAGGTCCTTGGTAACTCTTGAGTCCTACTTCAGTCCTTTGTCTCTTGAAGGAAAAGGAATTTCCTAGAGACCTCCTACGGGGCGGAAGCCTCCCTCACCTCGCCAAGAGGTTCCGACGACTCCTGTCCTGTGAGTCCCACCTGGATGGCATGCTGTTCTCTCCTTGCAGCTTTCCCTAAGAAGAGCTTAGGGACTCCTCCTCTGCATCCTGTGGTAACCTGGTTATATTTTGTTATAGCATGTCACATTGCTGCAACAATACATTTCATTGTCTCCACTGCTGGAGAGTGTTTTATCCTTGTCACCAGTGCAACTAGCACAGGGGTTGCTACGCAGGAAGCACTCAAAGCTGAAAGAACCTTCCCACTTCACTCACACCTACTGTTGGATTGGTCGGTCCTGTCCAGCCTGTGAGAATCATTTATGTACCAGTTGTGAAGGTCAGTCCTAAACTCCAGTGAAATCTGGTCTCCATCTAAGTCACTTCTGGGGGTTGTGTGGCCTTGACGGCAGGAGCCATCTTTTCCTAGAGCCTTCTCGTCAAGGAAGGCATCAAGGCTGTCTGTCAACTTCAGAAGCAGGATCCTGTTCCATTCCTATTTTGAAGCCTGTGCCGCCACTGGGCCAGCCTGCCGAGCGTTTATCTGAGGTCCTCTCACATGAGAGTGGAGACAGTCATCCTATCCAGAGTGTGGAGGAGAATCCAGCCAACTTTTCTACATGCTCTCAAGAGCATGGCCGCCCAGGATTCTACATTACCTCCCACAATACTGGCGTGTAAACTGGTACAATCCCAAAGACACCAATTTGGCATTATTTATCAAAATTACAAATGCACATATCCCTTTCAGTTCCTACGTAGAAATGTATCCTACAGGTACCCTTGTATGTATAAAATAACATTATAGCACTGTTTGTAATAGCAAAGACTATAAATAGCCTAAATGTCTCTCAGTAAGGCAACCAGAATGTAAGTTGTAGTAAATGATGGATGCTGTGCTGTGAAAAAGTTTGAGGAAGCTCTTTATGTATTGGCGCAGAATGGGATGATCTGTGAAATACACAGTTAAGTGGGAAAAAAAGGATTTACAGAACACTGTGCACTCTCTGCTATAATTTAGGTTAAAAGGTGTGTATTCACTTGTTTCATGCATACAGTATCTCTGAAAGGACACCCAAGAACTTGATACCACCAGTTGCCTTTGAGAGGAAGGTAACTTGGTGGCTTGGAAATAGGAATGAGGGGAAATTTTTCATTGACTAAGACTTTTAAACTTTGAACTATGTAACTATATTACCTATTTAATCAATTAATAAGAAAAAAAGTCTCACCGTATCCATGTTGATGCACTTATTTAACAAGTATTAAAAATAATAGAAACAATACCACTAGGGTAAAAGGGTTATTGTATCATGCACTGCGATGGCTTTGTGCATATCTCTGCACTCATGATGCTGCACTCTTTTTACTATATTCCACTGGGAGAAAAGGGTCTTCTACCTGTCTGTAGGGTGGAGTCCTGGCAGTGGGAAGGTCCAGGACTCACTCCCTCTAGAAGGCCCATCTCCTCTTCTACTAGACCTCTGCCAGGCACCTGGCACTGCCCTACACTGGGACAAGAGTCAACTTGTCACAGGGACAGGTTTCACAAGAGTGCAAACATGATGAGTCCAGTATAAGTCCAACCAGTTCATTCATTTATTCATCTAACAAATGCAGATGGGGCATCTGTTACTGTGAGTAGTATGTGGAATATATGGCTTGGGTCCCAAACCTTAAAAGAGTTTCCAGTCTACCCTTAAATACATGAAAAGATGCGCAACTTCACTCCAAATAAGATTGGCAAATGCTAAAACATTTGGACAGTACACTCTGTTGGCAAGGCTTGGGGGAAACATGCAGGAGTACAGAATGGCACAGCCTCTATGGAGGGGAATTGGTGGCACTGATAAGATGACAGCATTTACTTTTGACCCAGCAATCCCACTGCTAGGAATTTACCCTGAAAATTCACTTCCACAAACATAAAACAACATATGCATAAGTGTATTCACTGTGGCATTATTTGTAAAAGCAGAATATTGGAAACACCCTAAATTCTTGTCCACGGATTAAATAAACCCACCCAAGGGAATACTGTGTAGCCATTTTTTAAAATGAGGAAGATTTCCATTAGTTGATATGGAGTGATTACCAGGACAAATTGTTAAGTATGTAGTATACTACCTTTGTGTAAGAAAGAAGGGGAAATGAGATATATATTTGAAAAAGGGAACACTGGGAAGAGTAAACTAGAAACGAATAAAATGGTTACTATTGGGGGTAGGTAAGAATGGAGTGGATGAGACAGGATAGGAAGGATATTTCTCTAAGCATATTTTCTTATATAGTTTCAGCTCTTGAACCACATAAACATTTTACATATTCAAAAATATATAGAAAGAGATTTTCAAAAATCCTAAAATTGAATATAAATGGTAACAAATCAATCCAACTGTATGTCAAATTAATAATATAACCTCACAGAAAAAGAATATAAGGATTCAAGTAAATTTTGAACACAGTTCATGGACTTCGTAAGAACAAAAGAACCACACACAAAAAAAAACTTGAACTTTACTTAGTAGGTTTGTTGTTGATGATAGTATTGGTGTACTAATTCTAAAACTGTTTTGCTGTTTTTGTATTAAAAATAGAAAATAATGAATAAACATAAATGTTGGGAACCAGAGATTGCACTGTGAAAAAAGGGAGATAAAATATGGAATGGGGGAATTCCCTGGCAGTCCAGTGGTTAGGACCCCACGCTTCCACTGCAGGGTACATGGGTTCGATCCCTGGTCGGGGAACTAAGATCCCACAAGCCGTGAGGAGGGGCCAAAAAAAAAAAAGGAATGGGGGAAGGTGAGGAAGAGTCCTGAAGTGCTGGATTTGAATTGGAGGTATCAGTATGCTGATTTCTTTTAATATTAACTTTTTGAAGTATCATTTATCTACAACAAAACTACAGATCTTAT
Organism: Balaenoptera borealis; assembly: GCF_965194805.1. Lineage (NCBI taxonomy): Eukaryota > Metazoa > Chordata > Mammalia > Artiodactyla > Balaenopteridae > Balaenoptera > Balaenoptera borealis. The sequence goes on from NC_138868.1 coordinate 5,527,042, forward strand.
TTTATTTATTTATTCTGGCCATGCCACCAAAATAATAGTTATACATCAGTGTAACTACCAACCCAATTAAGATCTAGAACATTTCCATCAGCTCAGAAAGTTCCCTCACTCTCCTTTGCATCCAATCTCTCCCTCCTCTCCCATCCTAGGCGATTTGATTCCTATAATCAAAGATTTGTTTTGCCTGTTCTAGAACTCATACAAATGCCACCATTCAGCATATCTGACTTATTTCACTCAGTATAGCGTCTATGAGATCCATTCATGTTGTTGTATATCAGCACTTCACTCATCTTTGTTGCTGAGTAATATTCCATTGTATGAATATACTAAAATGTAGTTATCCATTTATCAGTTGATGAATATTTGGGTTATTTCTAGTTTTGGACTCTAATGAATCAAGCTGTTATGAATATTTAGGTACAAGTCTTTGTGTAGGCATTTATTTTCATTTATCTTGTGTAGATGCCAGGGAGTTGAATTGCTGGAAGGTGTAACATAATATACATTCAATTTTACAAGAAACTGCTTATCTGTTTTCCAAAGTGGTTCTACTTTTTTTTTTTTTGATTATTTAAAGATCTTTTTATTGAGGACTGACAACTATGCCATCATCAAAGTGGTTCTACCATTTTACATTCCCATCAGCAATGCATGAAAGTTTTTGTTGCCCCATATCCTACCAGCACTTGTTATTGAATTCTAACCATTTAATGAGTGTAAAGTGGTACGTCATTGTGGGTTTTTTTTCTCACATCTTTAATGGAGTATAAATGCTTTACAATGTTGTGTTAGTTTCTGCTGTACAACAAAGTGAATCAGCTATATGTATACATATATCCCTATATCCCCTCCCTCTTGAGCCTCCCTCCCACCCTCCCAATCCCACCCTTCTAGGTCATCACAAAGCACCGAGCTGATCTCCCTGTGCTATGCAGCAGCTTCCCACTAGCCATCCATTGTGGTTTTAATTTGCATTTTCCTAATGTTGAGCATCTTTCATGGATTTATTTGCCATTTGTATATTTCCTTTGGTGAAGTGTCCTTTCAAATATTTTGTCCATTTTAACATCAGGTTATTTGGCTTCTTATTATTGAGTGGTAAAACTTGTTTATATATTCTGGATACATGACTTTTGTTAAATATATGTATTGTGAATATTTTCTCCCAGTCTGTAGCTTGCTTTTTCATTTTCTTAATAGCGTCTTTTGAGGAACCAAAGTTTTTAATTTGATGAAATTTGATTTATCAATATTTTCTTTTATGGTTAGTGCTTTTTATATCTTAAGAAATATTTACTTACCCCAAAGTAATAAATATCTTCTCCTATGCTTTTTTCTAGATGTTTTATTGTTTTAGTTTTTACTTTAGATCTAAGATCTATTTTGAATTAATTTTCACTCTTTTGTCCCTGATAATTGGTAATTTGTATCTTCCTTCTTTTTTTCCTTAATCAGTCTTACTAGGGGTTTATCACTTTATTAACATTTTCAAAGAACCAACTTCTGGCTTTGCTAACTTTCTCTGTTCTTTGTATATTTTCTATACAAAAGCATGAGTGAAGAGCATTAATTTCTGCTCTTCACTATCTCTTCCTTCCTTTGGGTTTAACTTGGTCTTTTACTAATTTATTTTATTTTATTTTTGAGATAGTATTCACAGAACATAAAATCCACCATTTAAAAGTGTACAATTCAATGGTTTTTAGTATATTCACTATGTTGTGCAATCACTGCCACCATCTAATTCCAGAACATTTCCATTACTCTATTATCCGTCAGTCCCAGTTTCCCCCGCCAACCACTAGTCTACTTTCTGTCTCCATGGATTTGCCTTTCTGAATATTTCATGTAAATGGAATCACACAATATGTGGACTTTTGTGTCTGGCTTCTTTCACTTAGCATAAGGTTTTCAAGAATCATACATGTTGTAATTACTTCATTCCTTTTTATGGCTGAATAGTATTCCATTGTGTGGATATATCATATCTTGTTTACCCATTCATTAGTTGGTGGACATTTGAGTTGTTTCTACTTTTCGGCTATATGACTAATGTTGCTATGAACATCCATGTATAACTTTTTATATGAACATATGTGGGGTATATATTTAGGAGTAGGATTGATGGATCATATGGTAATTCTGTTTAACTTTTTGAGACACCACCAAACTTTTTCTAGCTTTTTTTTTTTTTTAATTTATCTATTTTGGCTGCGTTGGGTCTTCGTTGCTGCATGCGAACTTTCTCTAGTTGTGGCGAGCGGGGGCTACTCTTCATTGCAGTGCGCTGGCTTCTCATTGCAGTGGCTTCTCTTGTTGCGGAGCATGGGATCTAGGCGCGTGGGCTTCAGTAGTTGTGGCACGCAGGCTCAGTAGTTGTGGCTCGCGGGCTGTAGAGCGCAGGCTCAGTAATTGTGGCGCACGGGCTTAGCTGCTCCTTGGCATGTGGGATCTTCCCAGACCAGGGATCGAACCGTGTCCCCTGCATTGGCAGGTGGGTTCTTAACCACTGTACCACCAGGGAAGTCCCTTTTTCTGGCTTCTTAAGGTAGAAATGTAGAATATTGATTTTAAACCTTTGTTTTTTTTCTGATATGGGCATTTAAAGTTATACATTTTCCTCTAAGTACCTTTTGAAAATTAATTATTTATTTATTTTTGACTATGTTGGGTCTTTGTTGCTGCGCGCGGGCTTTCTCTAGTTGCGGAGAGCAGGGGCTACTCTTCGTTGCAGTGTGTGGGCTTCTCACTGCGTTGTCTTCTCTTGTTGCAGAGCACGGGCTCTAGGCATGCGGGCTTCAGTAGTTGTGGCACAGGGGCTCTAGAGCGCAGGCTCAGTAGTTGTGGCGCACGGGCTTAGCTGCTCCTTGGCATGTGGGATCTTCCCAGCCCAGGGCTCGAACCCGTGTCCCCTGCATTGGCAGGCGGATTCTTAACCTCTGTGCCACCAGGGAAGTCCCTCTCTAAGTACTTCTTTAGCTGCACTACACAAATTTTGATATGCTGTGCTTCCATTATTGTTCAGTTTAAAATAGTATCTAATTTCATTTGTTTTCTACTTTGACTCATTAGTTATACAGAAATACGTTCTTTAATTTCTAAACATCTGTGGATTTTCTAGAATTTTTTTTTCTAATTTAATTCCATTGTGATTAGAGAGCATATTCTATGAGATTTTCATCTTTTGAAATTTATTGAGATTTATCTTATGGCCCAGGATATAATCTAGCTTAGTGAATATTCCATGTGTACTTGAAAAAAAAAAAGTTCTGCATTTATTCTGCAATTATGGGGTGGAGTTTCTTTAATGTCAATTATATCAAGTTGGTTGATTGTATTGTTCTGATTTTCTAAATCCTATTGCTTTTTTGCCTAGATGTTCTATCAATTATCAGTAGAGGAGTTTTCAAATCCCTGACTGTAAGTGTGCATTTGTCTGTTTTTTCCCTTTAGTTCTGTCAGCTTTTTATTTTATTTTATTTTATTTATTTTTTATACAGCAGGTTCTTATTAGTCATCCATTTTATACACATCAGTGTATACATGTCAATCCCAATCTCCCAATTCATCCCCCCACCCCCCCACCCCCTGCCACTTTCCCCCCTTGGTGTCCATATATTTGTTCTCTACATCTGTATCTCTATTTCTGCCCTGCAAACCGGTTCATCTGTACCATTTTTCTAGGTTCCACATATATGCGTTAATATACGATATTTGTTTTTCTCTCTCTGACTTACTTCACTCTGTGTGACAGTCTCTAGATCCACCCACGTCTCTACAAATGACCCAATTTCATTCCTTTTTATGGCTGAGTAATACTCCATTGTATATATGTACCACATCTTCTTTATCCATTCGTCTGTCGACGGGCATTTAGGTTGCTTCCATGACCAGGCTATTGTAAACAGTGCTGCAATGAACATTGGGGTGCATGTGTCTTTTTGAATTATGGTTTTCTCTGGGTATATGCCCAGTAGTGGGATTGCTGGGTCATATGGTAATTATATTTTTAGTGTTTTGTTTTTTTTTTAAACACTTTTTTTTTTTTTATTTTATTGATTGATTGCTATGTTGGGTCTTCGTTTCTGTGCTAGGGCTTTCTCTAGTTGTGGCAAACGGGGGCCACTCTTCATCGCGGTGCGCAGGCCTCTCACTATCGTGGCCTCTCTTGTTGCGGAGCACAGGCTCCAGACGCGCAGGCTCAGCAGCTGTGGCTCACGGGCCCAGTTGCTCCACGGCATGTGGGATCTTCCCAGACCAGGGCTCGAACCCGTGTCCCCTGCACTAGCAGGCAGATTCTCAACCACTGTGCCACCAGGGAAGCCCTATTTTTAGTTTTTTAAGGAACCTCCATACTGTTCTCCATAGTGGCTGTATCAATTTACATTCCCACCAACAGTGCAAGAGGGCTCCCTTTTCCCCACACCCTCTCCAGCATTTGTTGTTTGTAGATTTTCTGATGATGCCCATTCTAACCGGTGTGAGGTGATACCTCACTGTAGTTTTGATTTGCGTTTCTCTAATAATTAGTGATGTTGAGCAGCTTTTCATGTGCTTCTTGGCCATCTGTATGTCTTCTTTGGAGAAATGTCTATTTAGGTTTTCTGCCCATTTATTTTTTTTAGTAAATTTATTTTATTTATTTATTATTTTTGCCTGCGTTGGGTCTTCGTTGCTGCATGAGGGCTTTCTCTAGTTGCGGCGAGCAGGGGCTACTCTTTGTTGCTTCTCATTGTGGTGGCTTCTCTTGTTGTGGAGCATGGGCTCTAGGCACACGGGCTTCAGTAGTTGTGGCACGCAGGCTCGGTAGTTGTGGCTCACGGGTTCTAGAGCGCAGGCTCAGTAGTTGTGGCGCATGGGCTTAGTTGCTCTGCGGCATGTGGGATCTTCCTGGACCAGGGCTTGAACCCGTGTCCCCTGCATTGGCAGGTGGATTCCTAACCACTGCGCCACCAGGGAAGCCCTTCTGCCCATTTTTTGATTGGGTTGTTTGTTTTTTTAATATTGAGCTCCATGAGCAGTTTATATATTTTGGAGATTAATCCTTTGTCCGTTGATTCGTTTGCAAATATTTTCTCCCATTCTGACCGCTGTCTTTTCGTCTTGTTTGTAGTTTCCTTTGCTTTGCAAAAGCTTTGGAGTTTCATTAGGTCCCATTTGTTTATTTTTGTTTTTATTTCCATTACTCTAGGAGGTGGATCAAAAAAGATCTTGCTGTGATTTATGTCAAGGAGTGTTCTTCCTATGTTTTCCTCTAAGCGTTTTATAGTGTCTGGTCTTACATTTAGGTCTCTAATCTATTTTGAGTTTATTTTTGTGTATGGTGTTAGGGATTGTTCTAATTTCATTCTTCTACATGTAGCTGTCCAGTTTTCCCAGCACCACTCATTGAAGAGACTGTCTTTTCTCCATTGTATATCCTTGCCTCTTTTGTCATAGATTAGTTGACCATAGGTGCGTGGGTTTATCTCTGGGCATTCTATCCTGTTCCATTGATCTATATTTCTGTTTTTGTGCCAGTACCATATTGTCTTGATTACTGTACTTTGTAGTATAGTCTGAAGTCAGGGAGTCTGATTCCTCCAGCTCCTTTTTTTCCCCCTCAAGACTGCTTTGGCTATTCGGGGTCTTTTGTGTCTCCATACAAATTTTAAGATTTTTTTGTTCTAGTTCTGTAAAAAATGCCACTGGTAATTTGATAGGGATTGCACTGAATCTGTAGATTGCTTTGGGCAGTATAGTCATTTTCACACTATTGATTCTTCCAATCCAAGAACATGGTATATCTCTCCATCTGTTTGTGTCATCTTTGATTTCTTTCATCAGTGTCTTATAGTTTTCTGAGTACAGGTCTTTTGCCTCCTTAGGTAGGTTTATTCCTAGGTATTTTATTCTTTTTGTTGCAAGGGTGAATGGGATTGTTTCCTTAATTTCTCTTTCTGATCTTTTGTTGTTAGTGTATAGGAATGCAAGAGATTTCTGTGCATTAATTTTGTATCCTGCAACTTTACCAAATTCATTGATTAGCTCTAGTAGTTTCCTGGTGGCATCTTTAGGATTCTCTAGGTATGGTATCATGTCATCTGCAAACAGTGACAGTTTTACTTCTTCTTTTCCAATTTGTATTCCTTTTATCTCTTTTTCTTTTCTGATTGCCGTGGCTAGGACTTCCAAAACCAAGCTGAATAATAGTGGTGAGAGTGGACATCCTTGCCTTGTTCCTGATCTTAGAGGAAATGCTTTCAGTTTTTCACCATTGAGAATGATGTTTGCTGTGGGTTTGTCACATATGGCCTTTATTATGTTGAGGTAGGTTCCCTCTATGCCCACTTTCTGGAGAGATTTTTTATCATAAATGGGTGTTGAATTTTGTCAAAAGCTTTCTCTGCATCTATGGAGATGATCATATGGTTTTTATTCTTCAATTTGTTAATATGGTGTATCCCATTGATTGATTTGCATATATTGAAGAATCCTTGCATCCCTGGGATAAATCCCACTTGATCATGGTGTATGATCCTTTTAATGTGTTGTTGGATTCTGTTTGCTAGTATTTTGTTGAGGATTTGTGCATCTATATTCATCAGTGATATTGGTCTGTAATTTTCTTTTTTTGTAGTATCTTTGGTTTTGGTATCAGGGTGATGGTGGCTTCATAGAATGAGTTTGGAGTGTTCCTTCCTCTGCAATACTTTGGAAGAGTTTGAGAAGGATGGGTGTTAGCTCTTCTCTAAATGTTTGATAGAATTCACCTGTGAAGCTATCTCATCCTGGACTTTTATTTGTTGGAAGATTTTTAATCACAGTTTCAATTTCATTACTTGTGATTGGTCTGTTCATATTTTCTATTTCTTCCTGGTTCAGTCTTGGAAGGTTATACCTTTCTAAGAATTTGTCCATTTCTTCCAGGTTGTCCATTTTAGTGGCATAGAGTTGCTTGTAGTAGTCTCTTAGGATGCTTTGTATTTCTGCGGTGTCCGTTGTAACTTCTCCTTTTCCATTTCTAATTTTATTGATTTGAGTCCTCTCCCTCTTCTTCTTGATGAGTCTGGCTAAAGGTTTATCAATTTTGTTTATCTTCTCAAAGAACCAGCTTTTAGTTTTATTGATCTTTGCTATTGTTTTCTTTGTTTCTATTTCATTTATTTCTGCTCTGATCTTTATGATTTCTTTCCTTCTACTAACTTTGGGTTTTCTTTGTTCTTCTTTCTCTAGTTCCTTTAGGTGTAAGGTTAGGTTGTTTATTTCAGATTTTTCTTGTTTCTTGAGGTAGGCTTGTATAGCTATAAACTTCCTTCTTAGAACTGCTTTTGCTGCATCCCATAGGTTTTGGATCGTCATGTTTTCATTGTCATTTGCCTCTAGGTATTTTTTGATTTCCTCTTTGATCTCTTCAGTGATCTCTTGGTTATTTAGTAACGTGTTGTTTAGCCTCCATGTGTTTGTGTTTTTTACGTTTTTTTCCCCTGTAATTGATTTCTAATCTCATGGTGTTGTGGTTGGAAAAGATGCTTGATATGATTTCAATTTTCTTAAATTTACCGAGGCTTGATTTGTGACCCAAGATGTGATCTATCCTGGAGAATGTTCCTTGTGCACTTGAGAAGAAAGTGTAATCTGCTGTTTTTGGATGGAATGTCTTATAAATAGCAATTAAATCTATCTGGTCTACTGTGTCATTTAAAGCTTGTGTTTCCTTATTAATTTTCTGCCTGGATGATCTGTCCATTGGTGTAAGTGAGGTGTTAAAGTCCCCCAGTATTATTGTGTTACTGTCGATTTCCTCTTTTATAGCTGTTAACAGTTGCCTTATGTATTGAGGTGCTCCTATGTTGGGTGCATATATATTTATAATTGTTATATCTTCTTCTTGGATTGATCCCTTGATCATTATGTAGTGTCCTTCCTTGTCTCTTGTAACGTTCTTTATTTTAAAGTCTATTTTATCTGATATGAGTATTGCTACTCCACCTTTCTTTTGATTTCCTTTTGCATGGAATATCTTTTTCCATCCCCTCACTTTCAGTCTGTATGTGTCCCTGGGTCTGAAGTGGGTCTCTTGTAGACAGCATATATATGGGTCTTGTTTTTGTATCCATTCAGTGAGACTGTGTCTTTTGGTTGGAGTATTTAATCCATTCACGTTTAAGGAAATTATCGATATGTATGTTCCTATTACCTTTTTCTTAACTGTTATGGGTTTGTTTTTGTAGGTCTTTTTCTTCTCTTGTGTTTCCCACTTAGAGAAATTCCTTTAGCATTTGTTGTAGAGCTGGTTTGGTGGTGCTGAATTCTCTTAGCTTTTGATTATCTGTAAAGTTTTTGATTTCTCCATCGACTCTGAATGAGATCCTTGTTGGGTAGAGTAATCTTGGTTGTAGGTTCTTCCCTTTCATCACTTTAATTATATCATGCCACTCCCTTCTGGCTTGTAGAGTTCCTGCTGAGAAATCAGCTGTTAACCTTATGGGAGTTCCCTTGTATGTTATTTGTCGTTTTTCCCTTGCTGCTTTCAATAATTTTTCTTTGTCTTTAATTTTTGTCAGTTTGATTACTATGTGACTCGGCGTGTTTCTCCTTGGGTTTATCCTGCCTGGGACTCTCTGCGCTTCCTGGACTTGGGTGGCTATTTCCTTTCCCATGTTAGGGAAGTTTTCGACTATAATCTCTTCAAATATTTTCTTGGGTCCTTTCTCTCTCTCTTCTCCTTCTGCGACCCCTATACTGTGAATGTTGTTGCATTTAATGTTGTCCCAGAGGTCTCTTAGGCTGTCTTCATTCTTTTCATTCTTTTTTCTTTATTCTGTTCCACAGCAGTGGATTCCACCATTCTGTCTTCCAGGTCACTTATCCATTCTTCTGCCTCAGTTATTCTGCTATTGATTCCTTCTAGTGTATTTTTCATTTCATTTCAGTTATTGTATTGTTCATCTCTGTTTGTTTGTTCTTTAATTCTTCTAGGTCTTTGGTAAACATTTCTTGCATCTTCTCAATCTTTGCCTCCATTCTTTTTCCGAGGTCCTGGATCATCTTCACTATCATTATTCTGAATTCTTTTTCTGGAAGGTTGCCTATCTCCACGTCATTTAGTTGTTTTCCTGGGGTTTTATCTTGTTCCTTCATCTGGTACAAAGTCCTCTGCCTTTTCATTTTGTTTATCTTTCTGTGAATGTGGTTTTCCTTCCACAGGCTGCAGAATTGTAGTTCTTCTTGCTTCTGCTGTCTGCCCTCTGGTGGATGAGGCTATCTAAGAGGTTTGTCAGTTCTGTCAGCTTTTATTTCATTTTTTGTAGCTCTGTTACTGGGTGCATATACATTTAGGATTATATCTTCCCTCTTCAATTGACCCTTTTTTGATTATGAAATGTCTCTCCTTTTCTCTGCTAATTCTCCTTGTCGTGACATTTCTTTGTCCAATATTAATAGAGCCATATCAGCTTTCTATGTGCATAGGATATCTTTTTTCATCCTTTTACATTGTGTCTGTATATTAAGATTATACCTCTTTTAGATATATACAGGTTGAACAACACAGGTTTGAACTGCAGGGTCCATTTATACACGGATTTTTTTTTCAGTAAATATGTACTACAGTACTAAACGATCATCGGTTGGTTGATTCCGTTGATGCAGAACTGAGGATAGGGAGGGCCAGCTGTAAAGTTATACTCACATTTTCCACTGCAGGGAGGGTTGGTGCCCCTTACCCCTGCATTGTTCAAGGGTCAACTATAGTTGGGTTTTGACTTTTTATTCTGACTAGCTCTGTTTTTTAATTGGAGCATTTCTATTTAATGGAATTATTAATACAGTTGGGTTTAAGTCTGTGTTAGTTTGCAAGGGCTGCCATAACAAAGTACCATGGATTGGGTGGCTTAAACAACAGAAATTTATTTACTCATAGTTCTGGAAGCAGGAAGTCTGAGATTACGGTGTTGGCAGAGTTGGTTCCTTCTGAGGGCTGTGAGGAAAGGATCTATTCCAGGCCTCAGTCTCTGGCTTGCAGACAACCATCTTCTCCCTGTGCCTTCACATCATTTTCTCTCTGTACATGTCTGTGTCCCAATTTCCTCTTCTTATAAGGACACCAGTCATATTGGATTAGGGTCTACCCTAATGACCACATTTTAACATAATACTTCTGTAAAGACTCTATCTCCTTGGAAAAGTAGGATATAATAACCAAGGACAGGGTTTATTAAAATAAAGCTGTAATTAGTATTAAAAAAAAATTGTTATAACAGCAGAGATTGGCACAACACTGTAAATCAACTATACTTCAATAAAAAGAAAATAAAATCAGAAAAAAGATTATATATCTATCTATATGTATATGTATCTGTATATCTGCATGAAATAAAGGAGTTTATCTTTAATGAAGCTTAAAAAAACCCAAAACAACAAAGACTCTATCTCCAAAAAAATAAAATAAAATAAATTTTTAAAGACAAAAAAAACAAGACTCTGTCTCCAAATAAGTCACATTTGGAGGTGCAGGATTTCAATATATGCTTTGGTGGGGGACACAATTCAACCCATAACAAAGTCTATCATCTTGCTATTTGTTTTCTATTTGCCCCATATGTTCTTTTTTTATTATTGTATTTTAAAAATTAATTAATTTATTTATTTTTGGCTGCGTTGGGTCTTCGTTGCTGCACGCAGGCTTTCTCTAGTTGTCGCGAGTGGGGGCTACTCTTTGTTGCGGTGCGCGGGCTTCTCATTGCAGTGGCTTCTCTCGTAGTGGAGCACGGGCTCTAGGCGCACAGGCTTCAGTAGGTGTGGCACACGGGCTCAGTAGTTGTGGCTCGCGGGCTCTAGAGCACAGGCTCAGTAGTGGTGGAGCACGGGCTTAGTTGCTCCGCGGCATGTGGGATCTTCCCGGACCAGGGATTGAATCCATGTCCCCTGCATTGGCAGGCGGATTCTTAACCACTGTGCCACCAGGGAAGGTCTGCCCTATATGTTCTTTTGTTCCTCAGTTCTTTTCCTGACTTCTTTTGAGGAATTGAATATTATTTTTATATTAATATCATGCATAATTAATATTATAAATGCAATAGTATTAATTATTAATATAGATATAATTGTCACACATTATAATTCAATATTAAATATAATTAATATTATACTTTATTTCATCTCTTTGCATTTTAGCTATACCTTTTTATTATTTTTAATGATTGCTCTAGAAATTATAAATATGTATCACTAATTTCTCACAGTGTAATTGAACTCCACATTTCACAAAAGAAGAAACTATAATATAATCTACTCTCCCATTTTTTGTACTATTATCATATATTTTATTCCTACATATGTCATAAACTGCATCTTACAATTGTATTACTTTTGCTGTAAACAGTCATTTGTCTTTTATGGAAATTAAGAGAAGAAAAAAGCCATTCTTTTATAATTACCCAGAATTATCAATTCTGTGCTCTTCATTCCTTCCTATAGATCCAAGTTTGCAAATTTCCTTTCAGCCTAAATAACTTCATTTAGCATTTCTCACAGTGCAAGTCTGCTGGCAGTAAATTCTCTTATCTTTCATTTTTCTGAAAAAGTCTTTATTCCTCTTTCATTTTGAAGGATATTTTCATTGGCTATAGAATTCTAGACTGAAACTCTCCCTTTGTCAGCAATTTAAAGGTGTGATTCCATTGTCTTCTATCCCCCTTTTCTTCCTATCATTGTACCCCTATATGTAAGTTGTCTTAGTGGTTCAGCATCAACACTAATGAGATAAAGCAATATTAAATGATTGAAAACGCAAGAGAGAGCATGTCCCTTATGTGGTATTCTTGCAAAAAGGTTTAACCTGAATCTAATTGTGAGGAAGCATTCAAAGAAATTCAAATTGAGATATTTTACCAGAAAACGAGCTTCGATTCTTCAAAAATATCAATGTCATGAAAAACAAAAAGGCAAGAAGACTAGTCTAGATTTTAGGGCTATGTGGAGAAATGTAATTATGGCCTAATTAGTCTAGATAATAATACTGCACTGGGAAATTTCTTGGTCGCCATGGAAAATAGTTTGCCAGTTCCTCATAAAGTTAAACACAGACTTAGCATATGACCCAGCAATTCCACTTCTAGGTATATACCTGAAAGAATTGAAAGCAGGGACTCAAACAGATACTTGCACACCCGTGCTCCTGGCAGCATTGTTCACAACAGCCAAAAGGTGGAAACAACCCAAGTGTCCATCAACAGATGAGTAGCTAAACAAAGTATGATATACACATACAATAGAATATTACTCAACCTTTAAAAGGAATGAAATTCTGACAATGCTACAACATGGATGAACCTTGAAGACATTATGCTAAGTGAAATAAGCCAGACACAAAAGGACAAATATTGCATGATTCCACTTACATTAACTACCTAGAACAGGAAACTTCATAGAGACAGAAAGTAGAACAGAGGTTACCAGGGGAGGATGGGATATTTACTGGGTACAGTTTCTTTTCAGGATGATGAAAAAGTTCTGGAAGTGGATAGTGGTGATGGTTGCATAACACTGTGAATGTACTTAATGCCACAATTGTATACATGGTTTTTTTTAACATCTTTATTGGAGTATAATTGCTTTACAATGTTGTGTTAGTTTCTGCTGTATAACAAAGTGAATCAGCTATATGCAACACAACTGTATACTTAAAATGGTTAAAATAGTAAATTTCACGTTATGTATATTTTACCACAAATTTTTAAAAAGGATATTGTGGTTACATGAGAAAATGTCCTCATTTTTAGGAGATATGGGCCAAAATATTTAGGGGTGAAGTGTCTTAATGCCTGCAACTTATTTTTAGTGGATCTAGGGAAAAAAGAGAGAGAAAAGAGAAAGAAACGTGGCAAAAGGTTAACAACTGGTGAATCTATATACATGTTCATTTTACTACTCTTTCAACTTTTCTGTAAGACTGAAGATGTTCAAAATACAAAGAAGGTGCTCAATAAATATTTTAAAATGAATAAATGAATGTGAGAGAGGACCCTCCCAGACAGAGAGAAAAGCAGGAGCAAAGGTTAAGAGGAAGAAAAAGTGCTTTCAAGAAACACTGAGTAATCTAGTTTGATTTGAGTCAAAGGTGCATGCTAGGACGTTCTGGAAGATAAAGCCAGAAAGGTAGGTAGGCTGTGTGCCAAACTGGGAAAGGCCCTGAGCTAAAGAACAGAGAGCCTGTACTGTTCCTGGCTAGCAACAGGGAGCACCACGGAAGGCAATAAACATGGCAGTAACATGTGAAGTGATGCAATTCTTCTGCAAGATTAATCTAGTCATGATGCCCTGGACAGACCAAAGGGCATCACAGCTAGGAGGCTATTACATTAGTCTAGGCATGGGAGCAGGTACTTGGGCTAGGTGGAGGAAGTGGGAATAAAAGGCAACTGTTTTGTGAAGGACCTTCAGAATTTGATAACTGAGTAAACGTCGGGTTATCACCCTGAGGTTTACACCTGGGTGTCGGAGAACACAGGAAATGGGAAAGTCAGCAGGAGAGGCTAGTTTGCAGCTCAAGGCTCAAAGACATGAACTATAAGAAAAAGGAGTAGGTTTGGTTTTATCCCTGCTTTCCTGTCAAATGGATCCTTCACAGGCCCTCAGGCTGTCAGACAGGGTCCAATCAGAACCAGAATTCTCCACTGGACCCGCCTCACCTGGCCCCACAACCCATCCCCGGGACCAGCAGGCCCTTAGAGCTGACTGGTACCCTGAGTCCTTCTCTGGTAGTGTCTCTTCAGCATCTCCCCTGGTTCCTTTCTACTTAGCCCGCACATAGTTCGGTCTTCTTGCCCTAACTTCCCCTCTTTTCAGAGTCCTTTTTCCTTAGTAAGAGGAGAGGAATCAAGTGTCTGCCCAAGAGCACCAGTCCTGCAGCATGCAGGCCAAGATCGGCACTCCTAAGCAGCTCAGGTGTGGGTGGGCCAGGGGTGGAGGGAGAGAGGGAAGAGATGACAGAGCTGGGCTGAGGGGGAGGCCAGCACAGGGTGGTGGGTGGGGCAGCAGGGACCGCCTGCAGCATATCTGGCTGCAGGGAGACCCAGGAGGCCTTGCTCCATCCAGCCCCACCTGCCATACAGGACACCCAGCAGTACTGGGGTTGGTGGAGGGGGTCTCTGCTTACCAGCTCAGTCATCCCACCGATCCTCAGATAATTCCATTTGTTGCCCCTAAACCACTTACTCTATCCCCATGGCACTCAGCCCTCCTCTCCCAGTTTCCCATTTCTGTGTAGAAAATAAAAGCTCGAGGTCGGCAGGAGTGTGGACATTCTGATGAGGCAGAGCTCAGCCTAGCACAGGAACATTTAGGACACGGAGACAATCAGACTGTGGACAGGGCTGGAGGAGGCAGCTAGCTGAGCCACCAGTGAGGGTGGAAGCTGTGGAGAAAGTCAGAGGCCTTGGAGTCAGTCCACCAAACCAAGAGGTGAGCTGCACAGCAGAGCGCGGCCTGCAGGGGCAGGTGGCTGCTGCCCTGGGCACAGCTGCCCAGCTCCACGCCTTCTCAGGCCGCATGAAGATCAATTATGTGGGGTGCATATAATCAGCTCCTTCTCCTCGCCCCAGCCTCCAGGGAGGGGCAGCCTCCTTCACCCAACCTGTCGCCTGCCACCACAGTTATGTCTGGCCTGGGTTAGGCTGGCACGTGGGGTCTTGCTCTAGCCCGGGCTTGCTCTGGGTGACCCTCCCTGCCACACCTGCCTCCCCAGCTCTACCTCCCAGGCTCACTGATCTGCCATCAGGGGTGCCGGGGGCTGGGGGCTGGTGTCACGACCCAGGCCAGGGAATCCCACTGGGCAGCCTTTGCCAACTTGCCTCCCTACCCACTGGGAAAACAGCTTTTGTATTCTTGGTCCTCAAGCCCAGATACAGAATCCCCTAAAGTGTGCCAGCTCTCCAGGGCGTCTGCCTGGGAACGAGCAAACCTGGCAGAGTAAGGGGAGAAGTACCAGCTCTGGTGTGATCTGTTGCCATGGAAACAAGTCAGTGACTAGCAAGGGCGTGAGAGTGAGAGGCTCTGGTCAAATATGTCCAGCGACAGAGAAGCTGGGCTGGAAAACTGAGGGAAATGGGCAGGGAAATCTGGCTGAAATGGGAAGGAAGGAAAGTCCTGGTTTAACTGCAGGTTAGCCTTACTGGGAGGCAGATGGCACACCTTTAGTGACAGCCAAGGCAGTGGAAAGATGACTGGTCTCAGTGCCACCACTGGCTCTCTGACCTAAACCGAAAAATTCATATCCCTCAGAAGGGAAAGTTAAAGTCGCAACATAAGACTTCCCAGCTGTTGTAAACTGCAATGGGTCATCGCGCCCCTGAGGTAGGCTGATGTAGGCCTCCACGGCAGGCCCTGAGCTGCACCAGGTCTGCAGTAATTACGGCTTCCCGGGGCACTTCGCTACACAGGAATCCTGACACACCCACAGGCACTTACCTGCAGCCAGTGGAGTAGAAGCAAACTGGAGAGGCAGGACGGAGAAGAAGCGCAGGATTCCGGGGTGGGAGCACAGGCTGCCAGGAAGAGGCTGTAACAGCTCACCTTGGGTCACATCTCCAGGAAAAGGAGCACTTGTGGCCCCCAGAAGTCCTGCACCAACCTACATCTAGGGACAAAACAGACAGTCAGTTGTGTCCCATCCCTTCCTTCGTTGTACTCTTAACCTCTCCCCAGCTTCCTTGTTCTGAGGATGACTGCACCCTCTGTGAGCAACAGAGGGTCCGAGGGGACGTCTAAACAGGACTTGGGAGGCTTTGCCCTGTCCTCAAGCCATTCTCCCTTCAATCTTCTCTGCTCTGCCTTCCTCAAGTCACAGCTCCGTCCCAGCTCCTAAGGAAGTTCTCCACCCCCCAGGTCATGGGACAACTGCTCTGAGTGGTCTGCTTCAGCGCTAGCTCCTGGCGCAAGTTCAGCCCTAGGCAGGCCTGTGGAAGGGCAGGGCCTCGAAGTCAGCCTGAAGATGGTGCTGCAAGCCAGCTTCATTCCTTTGCAGCAGCTGCAGGCCTCGGCAGTCTGTTGGTGTGGTGCACACGGTTTCCCACTCCCAGGTGGGTCACAGCTGGGAGAGAAATGTCTCGGGGGAAGAATGGGCCATTGAAAAAGAAAAGCCAAGAACAGACACAAATGCCACAACAGCCAAAGGAGTGTCCATCATTGGTCCTCAAGATTGCTTCATGATCCTGTGCTGTACTTTCCTCCCCTTGCAGCTGTTCAGCTCAGTTCCAGGGAAGGAGACTCACAAACCCTCCTACCCATTCACAAGACCCTGTTCACTCTGCTACCAATTGGCTGGTCCTGCACCAAATATGCCAAAGATATGGCCCTTGCCCCATGATCATCTGCCTCTTCACATTCTTCCCCTGGAAGAGTGGCTGTAAGAAGCATGTGAGCCTAATAAAAGGGCCTCAGGGTAATAGACCACATCTCACTTCCCCTCTGCAGGAAACTCACAGCTCCCGTTCATTCACTATTATTTACTGTGTGCCATCCATGTGCCAAGCTGGGAATAAAAACACTGACCAAAACCCAGTCCCTGTCTTCTAAGAGCTCAGTATCTACAGACATTTCTCCCCCATGTCTCAGGACTGTGGGGAGGGTGCCCAGAATATCTTTTCCCTAATTCTTAGCATATCCACATTCTCCACATCCTTCACAGCCCAGCACAAATGCTGTCTGCTCCTTAGCTCTCATCATATAGCCACTTCGCAGTGGTATCTCCTGTCTCTGAATGTTCACAGCACACTTACCTGCACCTCTCTCAAGACATGTCACTTTCTACTTATATGTGTTTTGTATGCATAGTTGATCTTCTCTACTAGACTCCATGTTTCTTGAGGGCAAATATCATCTTATACATCTTTGTATCCTTTGGAGTCCCCCCCAAAATACCACGTGCATAACAAGTGCTCAAATAATACTCATGGAATACGGCTTCCACATAAAGATGGCTGTTGGATGAGTGAAGTCTTGTTTGTGAAGCTACTGGGAGTTCTCAGATTTAAAAATAATACATTTTCATCACTAATTAAAAACTCCTTATTAGAATTTTCCCAATTAATACAAAGCTTGAACTCAATGTAGGTAACATAGGATTCTTATGTATCCCTTATAACTGTATATATATCCAGTCTTATGTAAATGGTATATTATGTAAATATTATAATTCAATAGTCAGCTGTTTCTGCACTATAACATGTAAGTGCTCACATCCTGTGTGTATCTTATGCAAGGAAAGTATCTTCTGCACTACGTGGTGTCCAGCTTTGCACTCTATCTAATGCTTTGTGGTAATGATATAACCCAGACTACAGCTGAACGGAAGAGATACCCTGGCCATGAGCACCCAGCCTTGGGTAAGCAGGCTCAGGTTTCCCCATCAGAATCAGCCTATAAAACCATCCTTCCTAGGAGGACAGATTTGCCCATCAACAGAGGAAGTGGGGACTTCCCTGGTGGTCCAGTGGGTGCGACTCCGCGCTCCCAATGCAGGGGGCTCCGGTTCTATCCCTGGTCGGGGAACTAGATCTTGCCTGCCTGTCGCAACTAAGAAGTTCGCATGCCACAACTAAAGACGCTGCATGCCACAACTAAGACACGGTGCAGCCTAAATTAATTAATTAATTAAATAGAGGACGTGACTCCAAAAGTTAAGAAAAGTTCTCACAGTGGCTAAGGGATGTTTTTGAAAATATCAGAACTGATGGCTGGGACTGGGATAGCGCTTATTACGGGAAGGCTAAAAACTTACTCCATTTAACCATCAAAAACCTGAGGTGGTTCTATCATTACCCCCAGCTTTGCAAATGAGGAAACTGAGGCTCAAGAGATGTAATCACTTTGCCCAAAGTCACATACCCAAGTGTCTCTGACTCTAGATCTTGAGCTGGGATTCTTGCTCAAACCATCCAGGTCCCTTTTTTTCTTTTTGCACTTGGTGTGCTATGAGGGGCAACGACCCCATATCCACTAGAAGAGACCTTAGGGATCATCTGCATCAACCTCCTTACTTTACGGACAGGAAACTTGGGCTCAGAGAGATAAAGGGACATGTCCCTTAGGTCACACAGAGCCAGGGGCTGCTCTGCAACGGAATCGCAAGGTGCACAAGAGTACCAGTCCAAACTCCATTTTACAGAGGGGGAAATGAAGCCCAGAGCGCTGAGTGCAGGTCCCGGGTCCATCACAGGCAGAGCCGTATCCAACCCTGGGCGCGCTCGTTATCCTGCCCGGCGCTACCAGCACCTTCACCTGGGGCGCCAACCATCAACTCACCGGCCCGCGCCTCGGGAGTACTTGTCGGCGGCGCGCAGGCCTTCGGCCGGGAGTGACAAAACGCTGACGTGGAACGAGCGGGGCCGGGCAGGCCAGAGCCGGACATGGCCTCGCTAACCCGGGCCTCCCCTGGCCCCTTCGCCTCAGAAGGCCGAGGCCCCAGGAGGGCGCGGACGCCCGGACGCCGAGCAGAATTCGGAAGCGCTGGCCCCGGAGGGAGGCAGGGTCGCCTGGCCTCCTCTCCTCAGGCTCCTACTTTGCCCCCTCAACAGTCTGTAGACCCGGTCCTGGCGCCGGGGCACCGGACGGGGAGCAACGGCTCGACCCTCAGCAGAGTCTAGCCACCTGGAGCGAGCAGAGCGAGGTTGCCCTGGAAACGGAAAAAAAAAAAAAAAGGCTCTTCGCGCCTGCGCGGACGCGCTAGGCACAATGGGAAATGTGGTTTCCGGGCTGTCACCTGGTGGCCAGAGGAACGGACGCAAGATGGCGCTCCAGCGTCGCGGTCCGTTCAGAGCCGCAGGGTTCCCCGGCCGCCCTGGGCCCTTTCTGGGCGCTGCCGGCGTAGGAGAGGCCGCGGAGGCCGGAAAGGTAGTTTCTCTTGAAGGGACGCCCTGGCTCGTGACTCGTCCCAGGCCGGGTCGAGCCGGCCCCGACGGAGGGAGAACGTTGTGGAGGTGGGAGCTGGTCCAGGAGGGACCAGCTGCCCGAGGGACCCGAGCTCCTCGTCGCGCAAGTGTTCCAGTCGGTCCGGGCGACCACTCCGGCCCCTAAGAGGCTCCTATATGGGGTGGGAGTTAAATTGGGACCCCGTGAGCAGGGCCTGTCCTGACCATCCCTCCGGCTTCCCTGCCCAGTGCGTTGACTGCCCTGGAACCACCTTCTCCATTCCCGAGTTAGGCCTCTGGACTGAGATCTAGAAACCTAATTCAGGCTCTGTCAGAGACCCAGTTACTTCTCTGAGCCTCAGTTTCCTTATTTCTAAAACGGTGGTAATTGTAATGGCTCCCCTTTCTCCTCTGAGAGTGTTGCAAGGCTCATATGAGATGACTGATGTGCAGGTTGGACAGTCCTTTAAGAACATAAACAGGCATTCCCATTCGTTGTAAATTAGTGCAACTTCTTACAAGGAAATTAGGCAGTGCCCTTCAGAATTAAAAACGAAGAATGAATTTGCTTCGGCAATTCTAGCAATATGTCCTATGGAATTAGTGGCCACGTGTGCACAAGGAAGTATATACAAGGGTACTTAAGCATTACTTGAAATGGAAAAAAAAAAAACACCCCAGAACAATATAAATGGCCATCAGTAGATGACCACTTAAATCATGATGGATTCCATAAAAGAGAATATGTGTGCTTATCTTAAAAATTAGGCAGAGCTTTCTGTACTGATGTACAGCTCTTCTGTGATATGAAAAAATTTTTCAAAATGCAGAATAGTATGTTAATATGCTTTAATTTATATTTTAAAAAGAATACACAAATGTATTTGATGACTTAAGCATGGAATGTCTTTGGAGGGCCTTAGAAGCTGGTAACAATGGTTGCCTGTGAAGGATTGGAGGACAAGATCGGAGGGAGACACTCTTTTCATTTTATATCTTTTTTTTTAAACTGTGTTTTTTGCCCCTTTAGCAATTTGTATGAGCTTTGTCTATACATACAGTTCTTTCTCTTTTCTTTTTTTTTTTTTGGCTATGCCACGCCTTGAGGGACCTCAGTTCCCCAACCAGGGATTGAACCCAGGGCCACAGCAGTGAAAGCCCGGAATCCTAACCACTAGGCCACCAGGGAACTCCCAGTGTACATATAGTTCTTAATCATTTGTCTGTATTTTTGATGCAGATAATTTCCCCTCCAATTTTTGTTTCTCCTCGTGCTGAATTCTTACTTCTCAGAATCTTCCATAGATTCTAGTGGGCCCCACAGCTCTGAGTTCATGATTGGATCCTGCCTTCCCAGCTGTACAGAATGCAGGAGGGCAGGGCCCGACCTTGGCTTCCCTCCTGACATTGTCACCCCCACTGTCCCCGAGCCCCGGCCCAGAACTG
Source organism: Balaenoptera borealis (assembly GCF_965194805.1). Lineage (NCBI taxonomy): Eukaryota > Metazoa > Chordata > Mammalia > Artiodactyla > Balaenopteridae > Balaenoptera > Balaenoptera borealis. The sequence goes on from NC_138868.1 coordinate 5,547,381, forward strand.
CTGAAAGGGCAGTGTGGGTGGGACTCATGGGTGGCTGTAGATGGCAGGCAGCCCCCTCCCTGCTCAGCAGGGTGGACCAGCCAAATGGATCAAGAATCACATCTAGCTTCTCTGTACCCCACCTTGTGACCCTGGGGCTGCTACCCACAGACAGGTACAAATGATTCCTCTTCTAGAGAGCACGTTGAGGCTGAATTCTGTCGGAGTACAAAGGACGCGTATTGTTAAAATATCAAAGCAGGAGGTGGGGTCTAAGGATTTCCTGGTTTAATCCTTTTGTCTTACAGAAAGAAACAGAGACTTAAGATGAAGTAACTTGTAAGTGATACAGCTGGGGCTAGAACCCAAGTCTCCTGCTCCTCCGTCCACTAGGGTTAGAGCAGTGCTGGGGGTCCCACCAGGGTCTGGGTGAGAGATTCATTCCTAAAACTGGGCATGAGATCTCAATCGACAAGAACATTTGCTGCCAGCTCCTATCTGAGGCCTGCTTTGAGGGAAGGAGCTGCACCCACCCACTCCCAACCCCCAACCAAACTAGAGTGTTATAGGGCAGAGCATATCATCTTGGCAAGAGGGGAGAGAAGTGACAAAGATGGACCCACTTACTCTTCTTGAACATTGTAATTGGGCAGAAGGAACCCCTAGGCAGAGGGGAGGGCCCACCGAGGGTCCTTCTTCCCTGGCAGTGATAGTCTGGCTTGGAAAGTCAGGCTCTCTTGCATTGTAACAAGAAGAAGATTCTTGGGACCCAAAGTGTGCTCAAGAACTAGCATCAAGTGCCCAAAAGGAGCCTTAGCTTCTGGGACGGGCTTGGTCCTGTCCACATAGGCATCGACAGCTTCCATTTCCTCATGGGTAACTCCCTTCCGCTGCCCCGGCAGAGCCCAGCACCTGCTGTCCAGTGTAGACTTGTTCCCCTGCCGACCTGCCTGAGGGGGGCGGGGCAGCTAGCATTTACCCAGGCCCTGCCCCGGGAGATGAGGGAGATAGCGCCGACCTCCCCTCTTCTCTTCCCCATTCTTCCTCCCACCGCACCCCAAACACACCACTCCCCAAACCGGCCTGTCGCAAGATACCTGGGAGGTATGAAGAGACTGGAAGGGGTAAGGAGAGGCCACACTCCTTGTGCAACCAGAGAAAGAGTGGACTGACAAGCTTTATCATAAAATTGAAAACAATATGAAAATGTTTTTTCTTTCTAAGTACAAAGCCAGACACTATGAAGACTATGAAAAACTGGCCAGAGGCCATGAAGCTCAGAAAGAAGACTCTCTCTTTGGTGTAGTGCCCTGTGCTCCAGTGCAGTGCTGGTGGAGGGTGCTGGGGGCAGCAGCAGAAGATTCAGGCTGCTTATGGGGGGTGTGAGGGAGGCTGACCGGCCAGCCCCGTCAGAGGGGTCTGGCTCCCCACTCCTCAGAACCTCCCAGGTTTGGGGACTGAGGTTACTCTCGGCCTTTGGGGGCCACTGGTTCTCTGCAGAGCCCCAGGAGTGAAATGGGGTCGGGGGGATGAGGCAGACAGGAGCAGGGGAGGGAGGGAGCATGAGCCTTTCTGCACTGAGAAACTCTGTTTTTTATTCCATGGCTGCAAGTGTGTGTTTCAGGCAGCAGTTGAGAATGAAGCTAGGGTACTGTTGCCCCCAAAGGCACCTTCAGTCTCTCTACCACATCCCCAAATGTGGAGGAAATCTTGAGCCCTTGGACAGGTGGACATGGGTCTGAGACTTAAGGCTGTAGGTGCTGAGGCTGTAGTGACGGGAGTCTGGGGCCTCCTGGGGAGGAGCTAAGAGGAACGTGGACAGGCCGACAGGAGTGAGGGGTGCTCATCCCAGGAGCTGTGTTCCGGCACCTCTGTTTGTGTCTAGGGGGGCGTGGGAATGTGTGTGGGCTCACACCTCGCCCTCCTCGCCACTGTCATCCACGCTGGCCTGCCTCACCACCTGCTGGTGCCTGGGTGTGGACGGACAGCCAGCCTTCCGCTGCTCCTGGAAGGCCTGGGTCCGGCTGGCCACCAGGGCGGCGTTGTTGAGGGCAACCACAGACTGGCGGGACTTCAGGGCAGGCCAAGGCCCCTTGCGGGCCTGCTGGCCTCCCTTGGCGCTTGAGAGCTGAGGGAAGGGCTGTGGAGGGTCTTCATCTGAAAACTCCTTTGGAGAGAAAACCTGGAAGGATGAGAGTATAAAGAAGAGTCACGGGGAAGTCGTTCCAGGGCAGGGGCATGGAGCACAGAGCCTAGAAAAGGGTAGATGCAGAGCATCTGTTGAGTGAATACAGAAAAACTGAGCTACTCACAGGTCAGATTTCCCTCGAAGGGAAGGCAGCACCCCAGCCCTACTGCCACTGCTCCTCAGCCCTCACCTGTTTGGCCCCCAGAAGCCCTCCTTAGCTCCCCTGCGCCCGCCGCGTCCTTGGGGTCCTCTCCTCCTCCTCTTGCCCCCCACTGCTTTGTACAGTCAGTCCCATGAGCCACAAGGGAAACATCTTCCGGGCGCTGGGCCCTGGGCTGGGTGCCGAGTGAGGACACCCTGCCTTTAGGAACACACACGCCCACCCATCAACCATCTGTTCCTCCCCCCAGCCTTCCACACCCAGTGCCACCTCCTCCAGGAAGCCTTTCCCAATTGTTCCCGTCCTCTGTGAGGTGAGCTCTCCTTCCTCCAAGGGTCAGCTACCTTGGCCTCAAGTCACATGGGGGGGCCTGACTTCCTAAGGCAAGGGCCAGGTCTTACACTTGTGCCCTGCAGCGCTTAGCACAGAGAGGCTGCTTAGCTACCCAGCCAGCACTTTGGCTGTGTGAGTGCTATGACCCCTCTGCACGCCATCCTTCGATGGGTTGCCCTTCCGATTTGGGAGGGGGTGCTGAGATCATCTTATCCACACCCATCTGGGGTCAACAGCTGGTTGTGCAGCTCCTGGCCTGGGGAGGACGCTCCTTCCAAGGCTGGGCAGCCCTGCCGCTCAGGAAGCAAGTCCTTTTGTCAGGCTGAGAGCTGCCTGCAGCCGCCAGCCTAGGGCTGGTTTGGCCGTGGAGCCCACCAGATGGCCCTGTCCCGTGACTGCTCTCCAGCTCCCGTGGAAGGCAGAGCTCGCCTGTCCTCATCGGGTCTCCTCGGCTACTCTGAGGGGATGAAAAGGAGCTGCCCAGGGCGTGGTCCCCCTGCTCAGGTGCCCCCCGCTCAGGGCCAAGCCGAGCCCCAGCCCTGGACTTTCTCCATCCTCCGGCCATCTGCCCCCTCCTCCTTTTGGCCCCCACTCTGCCTCAACCTGGGCTCCTTCCTTAGTCCCAGCCTCACCTCTGGCAGGTCACCGTCCCCTGAGGTGCTTTCCAGCTCTGAGGATGGCTCCAGGAGGCTGATGGATCTCATAACCCCGCGGAGGTTGATACGGGGCCGTGACCCAGGCTCTTCTTCTGGGGCTGCCTGGCTCTCCTCCAACCCCACCACATTCAGCTCCCCACTGCCCCCGGGTTCTGGCTGAAGAGGTGGGAACGGTGTAGAGACCTCGGGGGCCAGGGGCTCCTCTGGGGAGGCCCCACCCACTTTCTGCTCCCAGACATGGCTCTGCCGGCTGCGAGGGGGTGGCCCTGAGTCAGCTTCCAGTGACCCAGACGCAACCTCCAGCACCCACACCCACCCACCCCCTTCCCCTTGCCCCCCACTCCGTACCTAGCAGTCAGGATGCCCTGGTAGGTCTGCAGCTGGCGCAGGAAGCCGGGGTTGGGGCGGGCGATGGGCCGCAGCTCCTGCACGTGGCGCAGAGCTTGCTCCAGGCTCCAGCCGTACTGCTTCATGGCGTAGGCAATCACCGTGGCGGCCGAGCGGCTGACGCCCATCTTGCAGTGGACCAGCACCCGGGTGCCCTGCGCTCTGTGGAGGCCGAACCGGGTCAGCTTCCCCCTCCCCCGCCCCCTTGCTGTGCCGTCAGTGTCGGGGAAAGGCAGGTAGGTGGTGGGCTCACCGCCCAGAGCAGAAGGGAAAGGAGATAAGGACCCTGAGGGCCAGAAAAGCCGAGGGCAGAGCAGGCAGGAGGAGGGCACGGGCCCCGGACAGCAGGAAGCGGGGACGGGGCGGGCGGAGGGGTGGGACGGCCCGACCTTGCAGCCTCCACGAAGCAGTGCGTCTCCTTCCAGTGGGACAGCAGCTGGGCCGACTCCTCATCCCAGAGGCGCACGTTGTGGTAGGTGAAGCGCTCGGGGTAGAAGTTGTCAATCTCGCGGGCCATGTTCAAGATGTGGCTCACCCTGCAGCACGGGGCACAAGGCCAGGCTGACGTGGCCACGGGCACCAGGCCCATTGGCCAGCGGAGCCGGCGGACCCTGGGTGTTAGTTTTCTTGGTTCTGAGGGTCCGGTGGGGGCGGCACAGTTGCAGTGGGAGGAGGAGATGACGGTGACCTTGAGCAAATCGGTTCACCCCACTGGGCTTGAGTACTGTCCCCCCGCCCCGTCCCCACCCCGCTTCCAGGTAGCTGCTGGGTGGCCTGCAACACACGCCCTTCTGTTACTGTCAGAAGTCAGCTGGAGAAGGGCTTCTGAGTTCAACCGAGATGGGATGGGTCTGCAGCAGCTGGATGCCAAGGGTCTCAGCAGGTTTCCCGAAAGCCCGTGGTGGACAAGTGACAGGAACTGATGGGAGCGGGCAGCCAGGTCTCCCGTGGGAGAGGGGCCCTCCCTCCTCCCAGACACGTGCTCAGGCCAAGAGGGGCTTTTCTGCTTTCCAGCTGGGGGAGGTGAAGAGGGGGCCAGGGAGCTGCCAGCAGACCAGCAGGGTAGCTTGTTCCCCTGTCTCCGCCTGAGCCCATGCGAGGGGAACGGCCCCAGGAGCGGAGCTGGAAGCAGAGCTAGCTGCTGCTGAGAGGGTTCTGGGGGTTTCTGGCCAGGTCTCCCCACGGGGGAAGACAGAGGGCGGGCAGTCCTGGGAGGGCTCGAAACCCTACCTGTTTCTCTGCAGCTCCTCCAGGTTCGCTGCGTTCCACTCTGAGCCCTGTGAACACGGAGAGAGCGTCATTGGCCCTCTCCCCCAGCTGCAGCAGGCCCCATCTCCCAGCCCTCAGCCTGCAGCTCACCAGGTAGAGGTGGGGGAAGATGCGGGACGCCCGGTCTTGCTGGGCCATGAGGAGCAGCATCTGGTTGTCGATGAAATCGCGGTACTGTTGGAGAGGGCATCCCAGGCGCAGCTCCAGGGCCTGGCGGATCTGCAGGCAGGAGGCTAAGGAGAGGCTGGGGGCGCCTTGCGAGGTTCCTGATGCCCCAGCCTTCCCTCTGGGGCCTCTGAGGACAATACTCTGTCCCATCAAGGCAGAGAAGCTGAGGCCAGGCATGTGGGAACAGCTCAGACAGGAGGAAAGCTAAAGTGGGAAGGCTCCAAGGAGAGGACCACTCTGGGGCCCAGCCGGAGGCCCCCGCAACCAGGGCCCAGCTCTCCCCCTGGTCCCCGGCACCCTGCCCACCTCTTTGGAAGTGATGCTCTCCAGGTCACTGGAGTCCAACACCTCCCACAGCTCAGCCCGGATCGCCTCCTCCATCTGCTCCTGTCCCGAGGTCCTGGGAACCGAGCCCGTCAGTCCAGGGGCCCCTTCCCTGCTCTGCCATGGCACAACCCCCCCCTCCTCCCCTCCCTGTACTGACCGGCCGGGGTCGATGCTGGGAGGCCGCAGAGACTCCAGGTCAGCCATGGCCATCCACTCGTTGAGGCAGCTCTGATCAGAGCTCAGTCTGTCCTGG